>NC_137582.1:95299275-96499275 GCF_963210335.1 Falco punctatus | reverse complement strand
CCTCTCCCCTGGTATGTGTACAATTTACTTTGTGTTGATTAAAAAAAATCTTATTTGTGCTTTTTGTTGTTGCTGGTATGAGCACAGCTACCCAGGGAGGGAGATTTATCTCACCTCACACGAGCTGCTTCAGCGTTAGGTCTGGCATGACCTGGTATGTCTGGGCTCCCACTGCAGTCGGTGGAAAGGGATGAGCTCTTTTGAGGATGATTCAACCTGTTTTATGACAGAAATCATAAGACAAGAGGGATGAATCACCCTATAGACAGCCTTCCCTCTCTCTGCTGAGAACTTAGTCTTAAATGGCTAAAATTAGGTAAGGTGAATCATGCCCAGAGGTGATTTTTCTATGCTAGAAGCACCAATATTACCCACCTAGCAAAATTAGTGAGGCAACAACGTCTGTCAGCGTAAACCTGGCCCATGTCTTTGCAGTTCAGGAATTTGAAGTGTCATCTGCCAAGCATCCAACCCCTCCTACAGACTCCCCTCCCTTTCCGGGACCTATTGTACCCACAACTGCCCCACACAGGTTCAACACCCAGAAACCTTCGCTGCCCATTTCCCATCTCCTTTGTCCTAACAGCATGGGCCCAGTCCCCCATGAAGGGAACAATCTTCATTTTCTATACATTTCCAATGGGAGTTAAGGCAACTCGGAATGTGGAGGCTAGACCCTCAGATTTAACATCTTCCATGAATCAAAGATGAGGCTTGACTTTTAATATGGAAAACATTTAAGAGGCAGCTTAATTTTTAAGCCTCTCCCATCAAATCAGGGCAGGACCCCAGTAAGCCAGTACAGTTGCTCTTACAAAGACCAGCATCAAAAATTGTTGGATGTGTATATGAGAGGACAGCAAGGAATTGCCTCTGCAGTATATGTCTAACACAATTACATTACATTTTACACTAATCAATACAATTACACTGATACAATTAGCATAAGAGATCAATAAAGGTCGCCTCCTAAACAGTCCTCCCAAACCCTACTTTTGTAGCAATACAGTAAATTTTGTATAATTCTTGTATGGTTTTGTGTTGGAATTACAAGTATGCTCATCATCAACATACATCCCCAGCCCTTTCTGAATCTTGGTGAATTCCTGACCTCAGTGACAGCCCGCAGCAGCGAGTTTCATAGTTGAATTTATATCACGCAAGGGAAAATAGTCCCTTTCCTCAGCTTTGAACTCACTACCTTTCAGTTTCTTCCAGTGTTCTTGGATAGCAGCTAGGGCACGTCAGGAATTTTCCAGTGAAACAGACTGGAAAAGGGCAATTCAGAGTAAAAATGTCTTTGGGAAATAGGTCCATGTGACAATCTTTTGACAAAGCACAAACAGGACTGGGTCCCAGAGGTGTTTCCTGCTGGGCTGCCAGGCACAACGCCGGGGGGCTGCGGGGGTCCCAGGGCAGGTCACGGCTGGTCTGGCCACAGCCAGGCAACCAGAGGCCCCAGGAAGCCTGGCTCCTCTGGATGTCTTGGAGCTTAGATCTCTCTCCTCAAAGTAGGCTGAAAATTTTCCTGAACAGCGTGTTTCAGTTCCAGATTTTTTTGTGGAATTCCCCTTTTACAGGAAATTTGGGAAACAAATTTCCCTCCCGCCCCCCCCCTCAAAGCATTTCCTCCCTCCCTTGCTACCCAAACCCAGCAACTTTTGTCCCAGTGCCATGACATTCAGCCCTTTTACTTTCTGATCTTAAGGAAGTATTTGCCACCTTTTCAACCTCTTCCCTCCTCGGGGTTTGCAGACAGCCCTCAGTTTTCTTTGTTCTCTTGAGAAATTTCCGCAAACCTGCGACATCTAATTCTGTGCGGCAGTCAGCATCCAAACTCTCACTGCCTTTACTGGGGAACAGGGTCAGTACTTCCCATGTAAATTGCCACTGAAATGTAAGACGCTTACCACCTGAATATTTGCACACCAACACCAGCTGCCCAATGGACACACAGGGAGCGCCTCGGTGCGTAACAATGCACAGGCTTTGGCAGTACTTCAAAATCTTTCTTCTTCCCTTTTGGTATGTCTCTGGCACGTAACTGCAACTCCAAAGAGCTTGCTGAACGCCAAGTATGGGAAAAATGACTCGTTAGGTTAGAAATGCAGACCCCTCCTCTTTGCAAGAAGGAGAATGTCAAGATCTCTCTTCCATTCCCATCTGGGCTGAGAGGATGGACCTGAAGGCACATTTAGGGTTACTTCCTTTAAAGGTTCATTTTAGCCTAGTATGGGCCTATGGCTATAAAATTAAACAGAAAAAATTCCCATGCAGAGCAAACCGAAAGGGCCAAAAGGTCTTCTAATGGATGTTTTCCTTTGGTGTCCTTCTGAAGCAGATTGAGGTTGCATTAATACACATTTCAGACAAAAAGAAAAAAGAAAAAAATAGATTCCCAAACCCTGACATCATGAGCAAACCAAAAAAGCAGCATGGCAAATTCATGCTTCTCATAACCTTCATTTTTTCATATTATTCTTTCTCATTCCAGTCTAGGGAGTATAAACCAGAACAGAAATAGGTGCGGATAGCATTTTTTTTTTGTGTAAAATTGACACTAGTGAGCTTGAGCCACCCCACTAATAGCACCTGCTGGGGTGTACAATCCATGTCAACACACTGGAGATGGAGTGAGGTGAAAGGATTTGTTTAAAGGCAGCAGACATGCAAATAAGAAAGTTGGTGCAAGGATGATGGAGCTGCAAATAAGGGAGTTGAGCACTTCAAGACAACTGTTCCAGTTGCAGCATGAAACTTGTAAAGCCTAGAAGATTTGAGAGCCACAGCTGCATGCAGATGGCTCATCTCTTTTCCATTTCATGGTACTTTGTGCAACCTGGCGTCTGGCAAGCATTGGGCTGGTGATCCTCCCTCACAGCCACATCTCCATGAAACTGGGCAGAGGCACAGGAACCTTATGGTCGTAGCCAGCCACCACTGCTAAGCTTTACTACTGCCTCCCTTAAACTATATATAGACAGCCAGGCCTGGAAAACCACAAATTGGGTCATCCACTCCAGTCACCCACAACACAAAGATTATTTCCTTACTTTATTCTTGTCATTGTCTTATCCTATCTAGTCTCACCCACCCATGTCATTCCTCTGCTAGAGTTTAACAGTCTATTCCAGGCATGTTCAAGGTTATGAATTTTTTTCCTTGTGTCTAGCCTGATTCTTTTTCCATTTTTAATTTTAGGCCAAACTCTGTTCAGCCACTTTCTAGATAGTCCAGATAAGTCTCTTCCTTTCTTTCATGGAGTTTCCTTTCACTTATTTATATTGCTATCATCATGTCATCAGCCCCCAGCCTAACTTTTTCCAAGAGCTCCTGGCCGATGCACTCCCTGTTCCAGCACGCTCGTGTGTTCTTCTCAGCTGCTCTTCCAAGGCTTTCCAATTTGCTTTTCTACTATTATGATAGTTTCAGCTTTCACGCAGCATTTGGGAAGCAAAGTTCTTCACTCCTATCCAGCGTGTCTGTTCTAGAGTCCAGCAAATTTACACATTCTGTTAGTATAATGTTTGTCTTTTAGGTCTTTAAAGCAATTCTTTGCCTGCAGCACCTTGTCATCTTCATTGTAAGATCACTAAATGTACAGACCAAAATTAAACCCGATACCTGCACAAATCTACCAGCCTGAAGAGGGGACAGAGCCTTGCTGAACATAAGGGCTTATCTGTACAGGCTGTGGCCACCACAGGGCTGAAAATCCTGACACAGCCTGAGCAACGAGAGAAATATCAGATGCTGGGAATAGTAGCAGAGGATAGGTAAAAGATCTAACATTAAAAAAAAAAAAAAAAGAAAGTCATCAGCCAGAAGATTTTCAGGTAGTAAAAGACAGGATAACATGGGAATAGAGCAGAACATTTGGAGGAGAAAAGATTTTTTTCAGTGGCATAACAGAAAAACCAGAAACTGATTTTCACTGGTTTCAATAAGATTTAGAGGATTTCATATTTATGCCAGAAGAACCATTAACATGGGGATAATTACAAATTCACTCCTGCAAGCAGCACCATCAGCTTTCTGGTATATCCTACCACAGCCTAACTCTGCTTTTCACTAGCTGGTTTGCAGCTGACCTGCTACTTGTTTCCGGAACATCAGCCAGTTTCACCCAGTTGTACCTTAGCCTACAGAGACGCAGCTTTTCCCTTTAAAAAATATAATGCATAAGTGATTCTTGCCTAAAGGGCTGTTTTGGGTTTGTTTGGTTTTTTTAATTGTTACTTCCATATTATTTCCTTTTTCTAATCTTCAAATATATAAATCACATCTCAGCAAATAACTCTCTTCCTTCCTCGCCCCTGCCATTTGAACGTTGCCCATCAGTGACTGGAATTCAAGTCTTGTTTTTAAATGCACCGCATGCTGCAGTTATTCAAACACTCAACTCGCTGCCACCACCGAGGCTCCATGATAAAGATTTTAAAATTAAAAAACATTAGTTAGACCGTGACTTTTATTGAATGCCATAGGAGGGGAAGGTATACAAATGTCATTTTATTTTTTGAAATCCTACCCTCTTCCCTATCCTTGTATCAAGTCACTGGGACCTCATGGGCAGGTTTTAAATTTATTTAAGGTTTTCAATTTCCAGTACGACAAGTGGGGAGAAAAACCTTTTCTGTCAAAGAAGAGGATGTTCTAGTGATGTAGCTGAAGGTACTGCTGTGCTTCTGAAAATGCAGATCTATCCCAGTTCCCAAATAAAGGGCAACAATGGGAATTTCTAAACACCAACATTTCTGATTCAGGACCGTATGGGATCTCTGAGAGAGATGCTGTAGATGATCCTGACTATAACCTGGTGGTTTTACCCACTCAGACCAAGGGCAGCCTCCCCTTCCCCTGGCTATGGCACCCCACCTCATTCAACATTTTGCAGTTATGGTCCAGTTATGGACCATTTCTTTTGGTAGTTTCAAGCTGGCTTCACAGCCACTGCAGCTAATGCAAAGGATGGAGCATGAACCCAAGTGCAGAGAGGCACTGGAAGGGAGCAAGCAGGAGCATGGTGGCCTCAGACTGGACCACAGCAACTGTGAAACTGCGCTACGGGTTACTGCCCTCAGGGCAGGACTATCCATGGCCCATATTGTCAACCACAGGTTGTGCTAGGTGGATTCCTTGATCTTCAAAGTACACCAAGCTTATTAATCGTAAATAGCTCACCCGCATAGCTCTCCAGCTGGCAACAACTGTAGCTGTTGCAATTATAACACCCATATTCATCACTGCATTTGTTAAACAGCAAAGGTCCCTGCTCCTGGGCGAGCTGTTCTCTCCACTGGACTGTGCCCCTAAAGCTACTTTCTTTCTACATCAGGACCATTCACAAACACTTCTTACTCCCCATGGTCTTGTCAGCATTTTAAGGCAGCTCAACTCCTAGCATCTCTTCAATGAGAAATTTATCATTGGTCAGCATTCTGCCTTAGCTCTTTGGGAGGGAAAAACAAACAAACAAACAAACAAACAAACAAACAAACAAACCCACAAGCAAGCTTTTATTTGCCTATCAATAACTTGTTCCCAGTTTTTGTTATATTCTTCCCCAGTACTGTATGGAAACACTAGGAAGACCCTAGATGAACTTACAGAATGAAAAAGCAAGACTACCCTAGTTGTCAAAATAGAATTGAAGAGTCAGATGCAGACCTAATTTCTCTCTCTACCACATACGCAGTTTTTAACCAGGCAGCCACCTAATGCAATCTCTTCATCTATCAGTTTATACAATGCTGAAGCAAGGCTAGTAATTACCTTATTAAAACCAGTGACTACTGTGGTACCAAGTTAGAACACCAAAATTAAAGAGACTAGGCTGCTGAGAATGTAATTAATGAATGTTTGCAAAACTCTATGATTACTAGATAAATGGCAGACTTTGGCACGCTAATTAATACAGTTAAACCTCTTTTGGTGATGTTTTATACAGTGAATTAGTGCAATGACCATGGAGACCAGGGATCTGGCACAGCATCACCCCTACAGTCCCTAAAAGTTCAGCAAAAATCAAATAATTCCTCCAGAATTATGTTTTAGTCCTTCTAGCAGGTGTGATGAATAACAAAGAAAACCAGTAAAAAGGGAAGATTAGGACATAATTTCCAAACTGTTAGGAAGGAAAGGTCTTGCCTAGTTACAGTCAGCAGCATCTTAGAAGGGTTTGCCAGCAAGCAGAACTGAAAATCCTTAGCCCAGGGATACAGACATTGGGATAAGAAATATTAGATTTTCCATAGAGCTATTATTGCAGGAAAGTGGGTCAGAGAGTCAAGAAACCAATTAATGAATGGGGAATAGTATGCAAGGCAAAAAACAAATATCAGCATTTTTCCCCCCTTGAAGCTGTTGATAACTTGAAGCTGTTTCAATAATGATATCCCAAACCGATGACAATGTTTCCTCCCACCATCCGACATTATCCTGTTGCTTTGTGTTTTAAAGGGCTGTCAGTCACATGGAAAACAAGGAAGAAAGGTCAGCAAGAGAGGACAGGATATGAAGGAATGCAGTGCAACCAAGTCAAGGCTTTCGAGCAAACAGAAACCCTACGGAGGCCCTTGTGGCTGGATCCTGCAAACCTTTCCTGACAGCAGCTGCCAGTGTTTGTCCGAGCATCCAGGGAAGCCAGTGGGCCCACGTGCACCGCTGGTGCTCCTGGAGACAGGAGTGAAGCGGTGTCCACACGTCATCCCACTGCACTACCTTACCAATGGTTAACACCGCAGTCTATGCTTCTGGAGTCTATGCACAGCAAGAAAACTCTTCTTTACAACATCATTCTCTCCCCACCCCCTCACCCCCTTTTAAAAAAAAAAAAAAAAAAATTTTAAGCTGACATCTTAGCCACTTGTCCCAGTGGTGCCAGTGGTGATGAGAGCGAACACCCCTGTGTCTGCTCCATGCCTGATGGCTCTCACAGCCTGTAGCAGAAGTGGGAACAGAAACACTACTTCCAGGGAAGGCCAAAGGAAGTTCACTTGCATCTGTCCCCAAGGAGAAAAACATTTTCTGTGGTACTGAGCTCTCTTGTGCCACAGAGATACTCACATGCATCTTAGAACAGTAGGGAAGGTTTTAATTCACAACCCTCAAATATCACTACAGGGCATGCTCTTTGAATCAACTCACGTGCACGACCACATCCACAGTCCTCCTCTACGCTTACTGTCCATAGCACATGCTCCAAGGAAACTGAGAAGAGTAAGAAATGGGAGAGTACCTCTTGTGAAACCGTGGCAGAACTACTACCCTGGTGTGGGGGGAAGAAGTCTATCGAGGGCACCAGCCCAACAGTCCTGTCTCATTGAAAATTACCATTTCCCCTAAACGACAAGTGTCCTTTGGGTCTTGAAAACTGTGCAGATTATGGAAAGACAGTCCCTGAAACCACATGTCGAGACACAGTTTTATCAAGTCACTCACGTCCCACCTTTCCCCAGTTCAGAGTAAAGATACAAAAGCCATACTCGAGCCAGAGTGCTCCTTGGCCAGCGTGTGTTCTCCAGGCTGCATGTACATGGATTCTGAACATTTTGTCCCTTAGGTAGCAGTCTGCTATTTAACATGCTATTTGAAAGAGCTCGTGCCAGCAGGAGAGCAAAGCATCAAGGAGTAATGAAAGCCCTCAGACAAATCTCTGTAATTTACGTTAATTTTACTGTTGTCGGCATCTAGATAAAAGCATGGAAGCGACCGGCTGACAAAGGTGGGTTTCTAAAATTCAGGGAAAGCCACATTCTGCAGCAGCTCTGGCTCCTTTGAAGACAAAAGATTAAGACTGAACCTCTTAAACTTCATAGCTACTAAACTGTTAAGGGTCAGTGAGGGGAGTAGCCGTGTAAGTAATGTGGACTATTTAACAGACTAAAGCTGTCCAGCTGCCTTTTTTTTTTTTTTCTTTTTTTTTTTTTTTTTTTTGTGGCTAAAGAAGCCAGAACAAAAGGGCAACCTCAGAAAGAGAAGAGACCACACACACCTGGTCAATCACAGTAACTGCCAGGAAGAAGCAAATTCCTTTTTAGCAACTCCTAGAAATATTGCTTAGGTTTTCAGAAGTGTAAAAACTGAAGACTTAATGCAACCCACAAATTTGCCTGTCCTGTACTTCCTACAAACACTCAGAACTGGCCTGGTAGCCAGCACATTTAATCTTCTATTTTATCTCATATTCATACATATGGCCCAGCTGCATTGTTCATATGGCTTTGAATAAAAGTTTGGACCACTTGGGACAGGAACCTTTTCTTTCTTTAAGCAGCTTGTACAGCACTCAGTGGTAACAAGGTCCAACCCTTAACAACAGCAGCAAGTCACATGAAACGCGAGCTTGTGAATGCATTTTCAACCCTTTGTACCTAGGGAGAAGCTCTTGACGTTAACTTTAGATGAAACCAAAGCAATTGCAAAGTTCTGGCATATTTAAATTCAAGAACATGCTTTCTTCTACTACAACAATATTTCATTATTGTAAAAATTACTCTGTCTAGACAACAAATAGGAAAATTTCTTCTGCTTGGAAACCTAATATCAAACTCTGACAGCAGGATGTGATTTGACTACATTGATAGCAATTTTTGATGACTGAGATTGCACTAAACAAATCAGAACTGAAGTCCTGTAGGTTAGATCATCCTTTTAAAGCTAGAAATACTTGCATGTACTAATAATACACAAATAGTGATCAGAACTGGATATGTATTATTTGTTGCATTGAAATAATACTCAAGTTTTCCTCCCTCTGTGCCTTTAATGGTGTTTTACCCCAACCCTTGATTCCTTTTCACAAGGACCATGCAAGCAAGTCTCGAGCAATTACATTGTAAGGTACCACCTGTCCCACACAGCCAAAGAGTATCCCAGGAGTGCAACAAAATGCAAAAGTCCCTTTGGGTGCTAATGATGGTCTCAAGAATGACAAAAAAAGAGCAAAGCTACAGCCCTAGGTAAAGGTCCAAAGTGAACTTTAGTCCAGAAGACAATATTCCCTCCTACCAAACTCAAGCATCATTGGACCCTTAGCTCACCAAAACCTGCAAGACCACCCTCACCCTGACCCCATCCAAAATTTTCTTAAATAAGAATTGCTTACCCTTCAGCTGTGTAGTAATCAACTACCTTCATTACTAACTGAAGTACAGCAATGCCATCTCACTTCTTCATTCTTTTGTATACCCATGAAATTCAGCAGCATTAACATATGCAAAAGTAATTTAGAATATAATGTAACCAAAAGGGCACCTATTTGAGTGCAGCAGCACCCTCCCTCATTGCTCCTAAACAGAAAGTCTTTGATATGAGGCCATACCTTATATAATGGTGCTACTGCATGTCAGCAGATTGATGCCTTTCTACCTTCCTTATCCCTGAAAAAAAAAAAAATTGAATTGTTTCATACTCACATAACCCCAAAAGAAGCTGTCCCAGCTGCAGGCTGAGAGGAACAGTGCTGTGCAGCTCATTGCCAACCCAACAACAAGTGGGAGCAAAGGAACAAGAGGAGGGGAGCAAACCACCCTCACCTGGCAGTAACTGGCCGCTTCCAATGGATCCACTACTGAAGAGTTACCAGGTGTGCGAAGGAAAGCAGAATTTTTTAAAGCAGCCTAAAAGATTTAGATACAATCAACAAAAGATGTCTCTGTTTACCCTCCACAGCTTTGAAAATCACTGCTTATTCGTCTCTGCTTAAGAGACTACTGGATCAGACGAGCCATCCATCTAGCCCAATACTGGGTCTCAGACAGAGGCAATAAACAGGTCACACTGTTCAAAGACAATTCTGTGATCTTGTCTGCTCATTCTCCTCCAAGACTCATAATGGATGTATTAGGGATAGTAGGGGACAGTTTCCTTTGGCGTTTACTTGTGGACCTGCTGTCACAGAGTTTCTCTGAACCTGCAGGCACCATCTGCCTGAAACCTTCTGTGGCAATAAATCTCAGGACTTTATTACCAGACACATAAGTATACTCTTTTAACCATGTTAAACTGATTTCTTGCTAGTTTCAGCACATGTACCCCAGTTCCAGCATTAAGTAATTTGGTAAATAACCCTTCTACCTTTGCCTAATCCACCACCTTTGTGATTCTGTAAGGTTTTGCCTAGTCTTCCCTCACACCCCCCACCTCTCTTTTCTCCAAGTTGAAGCAATTCAGTCTTTTAGTCTCCCTTCATAAGACATTGCTCGGTCAGCAGTCTCTGAGCTGTTTTCCTTGCCTTTTTGTGGACCTTGTCTAGCTTCACTACATCCTCCAGATGTAGAACTGTGCGACATACTGCAGGTGCTGTCACTACAGCAGTTCTCTGTAGCAGGGAAGTGGCATGGTTTGTCTTGTTATCCGTATCCCTCCTTGTGACGGCCAGTGCTCTGCTGGCCTTTCTGGCTGCCACTGCACACCAAGCAGGTGATCTCCAAGAACTGTCACTGATGATGCTGAGACCTCTTTCCTGCGCTGGAGCTACCTGAGTTCAGCATCATGAAGGAACGATTTAGATTATGTCTCCAAAGATGCATTACCTTCTATTTACCTACCCAGACCTCATCTGCCACATTTTTGGATGCTTGTGGTCCTTCTGAACCTGGCATGGCATTTGACTATGGAGAAATGCTTAGTATTATCTGCAGACTTGTACATTTTACCATTTGGTCCGTTCTCTCCTCTTCATTATCAATAAAGATGCAGCACCCATCCCTAAGGATTCTCCACTGCTGTAACCCTCTGGCCAGTTAGTTTCTTCAAGAACCTTTAGTATGGCACCTTGTAAAAGAGTTTTGAAAATTCTGATGTTTTTCAAACTATGCTGATAGGATCTCTTTCACCCTCGAGCTACCACGACCCTCCCAGAGACTCAGAGACAGGCGCTCCCTTCCCCATAGGTGACTCTTCCCCAAGAGACATGCAGAGCCACCTATCACCTTCCCAGGGATGGAAGTCAGACCTGTCTGGCTACCCAGTTTTGGTCCATAGTTCCCAATTTTAAAAGCAAATTAAATTAAATTAAACATGTTAAGCCAAGAGAATTTCCTTCCTTACTTGAGAGAAGGGTCTGTCCTCTGTCTGCTTCATATAACGCTGCCCATAAGGTCTACCTTGGCAGGTATAAAGACCACATACAGTATTTTCTCTGTTTATTCAGTAGGTTTTGGGTTGTCATAGGCTGTAGAAAAAAGTACAATGAAGTCATTTTGGAGAGTTGGAAAAACAATTTGGATGATCCCAGGGGTCCTTGGTTTTGGACTCCAAATTCTTCAGTTGTAAGGCCATTTTCTAATTAAGAATGACTTCCTAAGAGGCCATTCTTTCACTCCTTTCTGCAAGAGGGCACAGGCATCCTGCATGTTTAACTGCAAGCACACAATGTTATCTGCTCCTTCTCTCTTATGTAAGTTTGCAGGAATGCTGAAAGACTTTCCGGGCTCTGAGAGGTTAGGGGTTGGAATCAGGTCCCTTGTATATCACTGCATTGGCTTTTTGGGACGTGAAGTTATTGCAATTAAGATACTGGCCGGATGTGTGGGCTAAAGAACCCAACTGATATCACAGGCATTTATTGATAATGCAACTTCTGAGGAAGAAATCTGGGGAATTGTTGTTCTTCATGCTTTCCTCTGCAAGCAAGCAAACCATATGGATTTATCAGAAACACACAATGCTTTATCTAGCTCAAGAGAAAAAGAGCAGTGTTTATTTTACTGCGGAGGAATGTTCTCTTTCAGTTTTGAGAGCCATTTGCCTGAGCTGGCACTGTGTACCATTTGGCCTCCAATAGGCGTATTGCTCTGGTTTAATTCAGTGCTATCTTTAGCCCGATTATTATTTACTATTTGTGTTGTGATAATGTCTCCAAGCTGCAGTCATGGAGAAGGGCTTCACTGTGTTAGGTGCTGTACAAACACACAACTGAAAGATAACTCTTGCCTTGGACCATGCAACTAAGCAGCTTCTAAGCTGGGTGCTGTCACACAGGGAGGAAAATATGAGCTGGCAGCTGAGCTAAGGGCTTGGAATTTGCTTCCCTTCCCCACCTGTGCAATCTCAAGCAAGTGACTTTCCCCCATCTCACACAACTTGTGCATCAGTCTACCAAAAGCCCAGCTGAAAGGCAAATAAGCGTGGTGGGTAGAGCTTCCTAGCTCCTAGTTCTTTCCTCTTGTGGCACCTGGTATTTAAGGAGGTCACCTGCATTGGCTTTCTCAACATGTTGGTGGGCACACAGGAAGAAAATGCTAAAAACCCCAGAAAAATCAAAGCAGTTACCCACCTGGCAGTCACTCTGCAAAGTGTTAAGAAAACTTCCTAGTGAAGAGAAAAATCCTTCCCCAGAAATCTTACTCAAGTCCTGAGAACATTTTATTTGGCAATGGGTATAGAGTAGCCTTCTGGTCCAACAAATTTTTGGGCCCTTTCTTAATGCTCAAGGACAGCATCCAAAAGGCTATTAGGAAGGGTAGTGTTTGGTTTGGTCTCACCATTTACCACGTCGAAGCCTGAGGTCTCAGTGGTCTTGTGGGATAGAGCTTTTTGCCAGAAGAAGTTTGGTTGGGTCAGTGTCCACCTGTCTGGGTCTGGCAGTAGGGATCCAAGTGTTCAAGCTTGCAAGACCACCTTTGAGAAACAGACTTTGAGCAAGGCCAGAGTGCTGGTAAAAGTGTTTTCTTCTGTGCCTCAGGATGAGTCATGGCTCCATAAACCCTTTCTCCCTTTCCAGTGCATGAACTTAAATTCCAGGAGTCTGAAATAAGTGAACACCCATGCTCAATGTGGCTTTCAGGCAACCCAGGGGAGAGCGATGGAGAAGGAGGAAGACCAGCACACCAGCTCTGTTCCAGCATTGGACTCAATTTCCTAATTTCATGTTAAATATGTGTCTCTCTCCTTCCATGTCAGCAATATTTCAACTCTGTCTAGGTTTTGATATTCCCCAGGTGGAGATTTATTGAGTCATTTCCATCTGTGCTGCAAGGACGAGTCTAAATGATGCTGCCGAGGAAAACGGAGCAAAATAACAAATGAGAAGTGCAGTTCTGTGGCCTCTTCATGTGGAGCTTGGAGTCCTTCATTAAACCTTGCTCTTCTTGAACTATTTTCCTGCCTGATCCTAAAATCTACTGCTGAAAATACCAATGCAAATATCCCTGTGGAAAAAAGGAGGCTAATGTGAGCTGGTATAACAAACTATGGAAAAGTCTGTAACAGGGGACATAAAGCCCATCTTTACAGAATCTGTGGGCACAGTATATATGTCTATTGCATGCAAAATTCAAGAAAGAAGCTATAGAGAAAAATAATTTTGTTTACAGAAATACATCAAAATGACACCATTGCTGGGAGAGGTGGTTGCAAACCAGCAATTAACATGTGCCTTCTTTCACTTCCATTGCCGTCATTTAAGAACAAAATACATACAGTAGACAGGACAGTTCTAGAGTTTGTTCATCTAGGTCTTAATAAAATGTGTTCAAGACTGTGTTTGTGTTTTCTTGAAGCCACACTGATCTCCCAGCTCCTGCATGCTTATGCAGTTGTTCCCTCTTAGCTCCATCTCTGTGGATGGCAACCTCTCCTGGGAGAACCACGTGTAGGATGGAGAGGTCCTTTTTGGACGCCAGAAGTGGGTAGCGTCTTTTTAGCAGTATTCTAATCTTAATATATATAATAATTAAAATAATTGTCTCCTAATAGCACTTTCCTAAGTAGCTTATGGCACACTGCCCTTATTGTAGAAAAGTATGTCCTTGCAGATAAGAAATGTAAATTAAAATGTAAGCATTGCAAAGCAATGATAACATACAGTTTCATATGC
This sequence comes from Falco punctatus, assembly GCF_963210335.1. Lineage (NCBI taxonomy): Eukaryota > Metazoa > Chordata > Aves > Falconiformes > Falconidae > Falco > Falco punctatus. The sequence goes on along the minus strand of NC_137582.1, from coordinate 96,485,450 downwards.
AATTTTTTTTAAAAAATAGTACTTTTCTGTGTTTTGTTGTTTGGGTTTTTTTTAAGCACAGTCATAAGTAGTAAAGGAAAAGCAATGTTCAGGAACTGAATCAGCATACTGTATAAACACAGCAAATAACATCATAATGACTACGTTATCTTATCACAGTGATAACGTAGGTTTCTATGCAAATGTTACCTCAAATATAGTCAACTATCTACAGTAAGGAGCATTTATGGTGGCAAATGTAAGAACCATTATATATTATTTCAGTATTACAATTGGCTCTCACAATGGCATCGTAAATCTACACAGATCCGTGTCTAAGTTAACAGACGCTCTCACCAGCTTTTAGCTGCCTGCTTGTATATTGGGTACCACGCAAGACTTGTTAAAAAACAACGGGGGACACACAGAGGTGGAGGCGCAGTTACACACTCCGTCATGGCAGTGTCACGGGCTGTTAGCAGAGGGTGAGGGGAAGCTCGTGCAGCTGCCCTGGTGCCCTATTTTATAGCCAGATAATTAAAAAAAAAAATTATTTCCGTGCCAGTAAAGACAACACCTTCCCAAGATTGCTGTTGTCTTGGGCACTCTGAGAAATTAAATTCTGGGTCTCTGAAGACAAGGGAGAATAAACTGGAAAGGATTTTGTCATGCATTGTCCCCTGTGACAAAAGCAGGTAAAGCATAGCCCAAACCAGATTTACCTGAGCCTTACCTTCATGGGAGGTCCAGGAGGGGTTTCACACAGATATGCTGCAAACAGGATCATGAATAAAGCCAATTTATAGGTATCCAAAGCAGGCTTGTGACCTGCTCTTTGAGGGGTTTTCTCTTCATTTCAGAATTTTACATGAGTGGGGAGTTAGAGTAGAAACCCCAGTAAATACCCTCAGAACAAAACCAAACGAGGAAGTAATTGACCTCAGCAAGTTATAGATGCAGAAATCATTGTAAGACTTTTTCACAGTCTTTGCACTCTAAAAGAAGTAGCATTTGCATTTAATCTAATTTTAGAAAACCACAATTGAACAGCTTGGGTGGTAGCAGCATTATACTTGGGCTGAAAATGGGCCCTAAGTTTCTAATAGCCATATATAATAGCAATGCTTAAAGCAAGAATAAATTTGCTTTTGCCATCACAATTCCATTCAAAAAAATTACTTCTCTAAAATCCATCATTTAGCAGAACTTCTGCCTGAGATGGGCTGCTTTTTCCCTTTCTGAATTCCTGGCACAGTATAAATCAAAAAAATTCAAGATAGCAAAGCCAGGAAAATCATTATTATAATCGCAAAACCAGCAAAAAGGTCAACAAGAAGGAGAACAACAATAGGATTCTGGTAACTGTTTGGGAAGAAACTATTCTTGCTGCAGTCAAACTCACTGTTTTCATAACAACAAATTAAATACCACGGTAATTCCCCAGAGCCTTCAGCAGCGTGGCTGCGAGCAGCAGTAGAAGCCACTCCGGCACAATATCGGTAGGAAAAGCTCCCGCTGCCGAGCCACCGCGCAGCTCCGTGGGGTTGGAGTCGAGCCGGAGCCCAGCCTACCTTTCCAAAGAACCGCATTGTTGTTATTCTTTTCCTCCCATTCCTGTCCATTTCCCCGTCTTCCTCTCTTACTTTTTGCTGCCGGGCAGATATATCTTCGACTCCATTCATAATACGAGAGGCTGTAAGAGGGAGTATTGTACTGGTGCAGAGGTGGCTGGGCTGCTGGCTTCACTGGTCAGGTGTGAGGGACTCACAGCTGTACACCCCTCACCCCCCCACCCCCCATTTTCAATATTTTGTTTGCTTATCAATGGCTGATATGTACCCTAAAAATGTGTAATTGTTCAGGTGTCAGCTGTTGTCTTACACTCCAATGGCCCAGGAGACAGGTCAGCAAGGTGAGCCCTCTGCAGACAGCCATTCTGAAAAGGAGCGGTGTTCTTATTTGCTTTGGCTGTTCGGCTTTGGAGAACAAAAGATCAAGATCATGGCTTTCGCCATGGTCTGGCCTCTCTGAGACCCCTTTTACTCGTCTATAAAATCTGACGTTCTAGATATCCAAGTGATCAAAGTGTTTCAATGAGAGTTGCCAAGGAACTGCAGGTATCAAAGCAACTTTCTTAATATTTTGCGTTGGGAAGCTTAGATTTTCCTGACTAGTGTGCAAAAAAGAGTATATTTTATCACTTACTGGGGGAGTAGATATGTCTACATTACTATGTCAGTTCCTCTCTGAGCAACAGGCAGTATCAGAACCAGTAAATCACTGGAGTATAACAGAAAGAGAAATCCTTGCCAAAACAAAATTACAAAAAAAAACCCATAACCCAATTAAATGTCAGATAAAGAACACGCAGCAGCACTACAGTTCTCAGAGTAGTTGGTCCCTGCCAATCAGCAGGTTTAAAATAAGTATTTTTATTCAGTTAACAGCTATAGAGCTTTCACCAGGTAATAAATACCCATGTAACAACGGGCTACTTTATCATCCAAACCTATTCACCATGCAGCTTGAGGCTTGGTTCACAGGGTCTAAAATATGCATGTTTGCTGTGTTGTTTCATGGCATTTTCAGGTAAATACCCACTACTTTACCTTGCAGACCATGCCTGGTATCTCCAGTCCCTTCAGAGGCCCCTGGCTGATGTAACATCATGATTTCATGAGTCACAGTGATGCGGGATGAGCGCAGCGAGATGAAGACTCAGCGAGGTGTTTCTGCTCCTTCTGTGGCCTCATCAGTTTCTTTCTTCCTCACTTTTCCAAGCTGTAATCTCACGCTTACTGTGCTCAGGAAAGGCTGACTGCCTTTTGCCAGGAGTTGGGCACTCCTGGGGCTTTTTGACCCACACGCAGCTCTTCTGTAAATGGACATAAATGGAGTTGAAGGGACTTTTATAAAGATTTTTGTCTTCAAAAGAGATCATCACACCAACATCAAAGTTTGAAAGAGAGAAGAAACTATTCTGAAAAAGCGAACTTAATCTACATTACATTTTAAACCCAGATATCTGGTCTTTCTCCTATGTACTTGATCTCTTTCCTCAAATCAGGCAGCTTCTGCATCTAGTCCAGAACTTCTGAGTTAAAGAAACTTTTAAATTTCTCTCTGGATCTCTCTAGAGATTTCAAGTGCTCTACCAAATCCCTAAATTAATTGTTCAAGGGATTTGCTGTTAATAAGATTTTTTACTCTGAACTGGTTTTGAAAAGAGTTGGGAAATAAATCTAGTATTTGATTTCCTACCAGCGCTTTGCCACTGGAGACCATTATCATGGTCCAACCATTGTTTTCTACAGGTAAAAACAGACTGCACATTTTATTCCTTTTATCAGGGAAAGAAAATATTCCAGACTTGAATATCAGATTCCAGAAAGCCTGTTCTGACTCTGTGTCATATTTTGTAGCATAGACTCTAAAATCCACTTTAGCAAATGGCCTTTTTTCCTGATGATCCTTTGAGCTCCAATTACAAACACAAATAAGCATGAGGCAAGACTTTGCTCAACATAATTTCAGAAAAGAGAACTGTGAATGGCTTTATAGCAAGTGTCTGTGCATTTGCACTCGTCGAATGGTACACACTGGATTTTACTTCACTCAACATGAAATTCTAGGGTGAAACAGGTTGGTGAGAATATCACAGAAGTATGGAAAGCATTGGCTGAAGAAACTGAAGGGACTCCCAGGAACTCTTAGTTTTGTATTGATGGCTTAGTATGCAATATCATGAAAACAGCATTGCCTGTTCATGCAATAACTTCTCTTACTTTTTGCTAAATTACTACCAAGGATAAATCTTTCTTGGGATGGCGGCAAAATAACTGATGAATCAGAGATGGAAACAGTAGGTATCCTATGATAATAACAGTAATGTGGATGAAAATAGTCCCCAGACCATCATGTTTATATAAGTCAGATGCTGACCTTGTGGTGCAACATATCTCAGTTTTTCCTAAGTCTAAACATTCCTAACACATACATTTGCAAAGACCTGTTTGCCAGTAGCCAGAGCAACTTAGTTACGAGAGAAGAGTTTTATTTAAAAGGGAAAACAAGTTCTCTCCAGGAAAACATCCTCCTCCGCTTCCAGGGATTTACAACACATTAAGGAGAACTTAATCACCAGAACTCTGTTTAAAAAAAACCCTCAAGCCTGAAGCTACCAAGCAGTAGGATGCACAGCAGGACAGGGAGAAGGTTCTGTTCCAGGCTGATCAGGTAGGACCAGCATAGGAAAGCAAACTCAATCTGTACTTGTTTTCCTCATCGGTAAAGTCCTCTGCAACCCACCTCACCATGAATGTCACATGCCAACTGTAGAGAAGACCCAGTGTGAAAATGGAGGCTTGACAGTCTAGCCCTGTTGAATGCAACAGCAAGATTCCAACTGCCTTTAAGTTACCAGTATTTCATACCTTGTCTTTGCCTATTATGTAGGCCACTGTTAATTAACTTCATCTTTCAAATGTCTCTTGACTTTATGGAAAACACTTTGCACCTGATACTTGTTTTGCTTTCTGGAGGTGAAATGCTAAACTTAGAATCACCATTTAATCATATGTTTCCTATGCATTCCACCTGAGCACAGCTGAGGCAAGCTTTTCTTCTAATTACAAAGGTGAGCTGAAGAACCAGTGATTAAAATAAGATCAGCTTTTCCTGAAATACCATTGTACTTCAGGAAAGTGATCAAAGCCAGTAGCTGCTTCCAGAGATACGTTAAAGCAGATGAACTTCTTAAATGAAGAATAGTGAACCCTCTTTTTCTTGCTTAGATTTTTAAAAAAAAGCAAACCAAAAAACAACCGAAACCCAATGCAACAGTTCAGTCTGCTGCGAAATCCTTCTATTAAAAACCACTCTGCCTTCCGTTCAGGCTAACAGGGGACTCAGCCCAAATAAAAAGGATTTGCTGAAAAGCCTCAGGGAAGGTTGTGTTCTGTCTCTAATTTTGTTGTCAGAATAATACCCATTGATTATGTTTTTTTTTTTTTTTTTAATAAGGAAAAGGAGATTTTTGTGGCATGATCAGTTAAAGCTTGTGAAGTGCTTTCAGAAACACGGTGAAATCAATTGCACCTTATACACATGCAGGTATGTATAGAGTCTTAGGCATAATTCATTTCCTCCCAATCCCTGATTGCTTGCAAAGCATGATCACAGTACCTAAAACCGAAACCAAACCCAGAATAATTTGTCAGATATGCTGAGAGAATGCTAGTTACCCTGATAAGAGTTACTGCTCTGTTTAAGAGAAGCCCGAATGAAGCCCAAAGTCCAATTGCTGCCCAGGGCACCTGGAGGAGCAGCTGCTGGGGAGGGAGAGGAGCGCGCAGCCCATCCTGCCACGGGCTCTGTGAGGCGCAGGTGCTAGAACTGGACCAGGAAAAGTTCCCTCTAATGAACCTGTGGTAACAGAGGGAGACGGCCACCGGCCACTCATGAGATACCTCGCTCCGTATCCAAGGGCTGTAATTCTTAGGATCAGCCCTGCTAACCTGCAGTGGAGCTTTGCCGTCTGCCGACACGAACACATTTTCACGATAACTGCAAGAGAGGGCAGCAAAGTCTGCTTCCAAAGCAAAACGCTGACAGAAAAGCAGCTCATTTAAGTATCTATAAGACTGTGAGGTATTTAGAGCTTCTGATTCACTGTAAAAACATTCAGGTTGTATCTGATCCATAGGCCACAGAAACATAGTGTCACAGGTTGTTTTTCTTTGGTAATAAGTGACCCTACTGATGACTATTTTGAGTTATCCTGTGGTGGAGTCATTGAAAATCGGAGTGCCCAGCTAAGCATGTTCAGATCTGACATGGACCGTTTTAGCCATCCAAAACAAACGACAGGACCATTTCTTGTGGCCAGGAGACTCTGAACTCACTTTGACTCAGTACAGGTGTTGAAATCACTGCAGGATTATCCCTGGAGGTGGGTAATCCTTTAAAGGTTCAGAGCTTTGGGTTAGGTAAAAATCTAAACATTTGGATGTTTATCTGAAACCTTATCTCAGTCATCTAAACTCCTGGAGGCTGAACACCCATCAGTTGCACATCTACAAGTAAAAGAGTGATAGGGCCTCTTGTTTCTACAGACTTAAAGCCTGATCCTGACATCTCTAAATAAACAAAACCTCACACCGATATCAACTCACCTTTGAGTTGGGGTACTGGGAATGGGAAGTTCCCTTTCAGTTAAAGGTGATCACAAACATTATCTGATGGGGGGGGGAAGGAAGGTTGACTACAAAATATAGTCAGGGTTTTTTTTCCATAAAAGTAATGCATAATTTTTTTCCCCGTTTTCACTAGAAAACCTCTACACTTGAAAATTGCCAAAGGAGCTTTAGTTGGAAAGCAAAATATTCCATCCCTTTCTTTTCTCACCCAGAAAAAAAGGGATCTTGATGATGAAGTGCCATGATTTTAAATCCATACTGGTGTTTTTACTCAGGTTTCTTTCCCTAGTTGTCCTTCACCCGTTAGGCTGCCATATGTCTGCCACTGAGGTGCCATGCTGTGGTACCTCACAGGAGACATAAGAAAGATTGGGAGCATGAAAGACACACACTGCAGCTTGCAATTTATGTCAGTGCGGAGACACTTTGCTTTTCTACTATGGTACCTCAGATTTTTCAGTTTTTCGGCAGGTGTTTTGCTCCTTTCTGGCATTTAAATGATCATAAGAACAATTTTACCAGCTGGTGAAAATTTAACTCATGGCTAATAAATTGTGTGTGAGTATAGTTCAGAGTGGGGGAAGGGGGCGTTTGAGGAATTACTTCCATTCTCCACGGACATTCCCATAGTGAATTGTTGCTTGTTCTGGTTGCTTGTTCTTCTGTGGGACATGTCCCATGTGTCACTGGTGAATGTATGAAGGGACTGGGCACATTCTGGATACCAAGTGTGCCCAAACGCACTGCACAGCGCTGTGACCATCGCTCTCTCACCAAGACCTGCAGAAACCAGGATCAATTCCCACACCTATAGGGAAAGAAAAGCTGCCCCAAAGACAGAAGCGGAGGAAGGTGAGGGGCGATTCAGTGGGTGAGACAGTAGCTGGGACACAGTAGGTGTGGGTTCAGTTCCCTGCTCTGCCACAACCTCCCTCCTTCACCTCAGAGGGGTCCTTTAGTCTTTGTGGTTTTCCTATTGACTCTAGAGGCTAGCACTTTCTCATCTTAAAGGGCTCTTCAAGGATAAACACTAAAAAAACCCCACAAAATTAATTTAATACGGTAACAGGAGCTACAGATACACAGGGGACAGACGGGAAACCTGGACTGCACTACTGCTTGGCAAACACGAGCACTTTATCAAGGTCTGGGCCATGTGTCTATACCACTGTTAGCAAGCTGAGCCTTTTCCATGTTCCCATCACATTATTATAATGGAGAAATAACATTGTTTTGCAACATTTTAGAGGCTGCGAAGAGAATTGAAACACTTTCCCCTTCCTTTTCCCACCAACGTGCCAGTTACAGTCCCAAGTTCACAGGGCAATGCTGTTCATTCCTGCACCTTTGGGACCTTGTGCATAGCTGCTACACTGCTCTTGCAACAACACTCTTGCCTTGGGAATGAATAAAATGCACTTATTTGTTTCTTTTGGCAGTATCAGTAGGGCCACAAGATTAATGGTCATTAATTAAAAAATGTTAGTAGGACACTTCTTTGATATGGCAATTTAAAGTTGATAGCTGGAAACAAAGTGCTATTCAGAGTTTTGCAGAGTAATTGTTTTCCCCCATTCTCGGTACAGTTGTCTCTTTCTGGCAGTGAAAAGTGCTTGTCTGAAAAAAAGAGGGAATGATTTACTCCAGATTATTATATTCTGTGGCTCAGGAGATTCATACTTCCACTTATGTGGCAGAAAATTGTCATCCTCACAGCATTTTTCAAGCATCATTGTCCTTTCGATAACCTACTCTGTCAAGCTTCCCTATTTAAGCAATACGCTTGTTTTCTCTGCTTAACTACCTTTTATATCTACAGCTGTTGTTTCTCATCAATGTTTTATGCTTCAAATGAAAATGTTAATTTAGCTCTGGCCTGAAGTTGTGCCAGGGGAGGTTTAGATCCGATATTAGGGAAAATTCCTTCACCGAAAGGGCTGTCAAGCTCTGAAACAGGCAGCCCAGGGAAGTGGTGGAGTCACCGTCCCTGGATGTGTTTAAAAGATGTGTAGATGTGCTTAGGGACAAGGCTTAGTGATAGACTTGGCAGTACTGGGTTAACAGTTGGTCTCGATGCTCTTAAAGGTCTTTTCCAACCTCAATGATTCTATGTTTCATGCAGACAGTCCTTTTTTTTCCCGGGTAGCCATGCTGTCACTAAGCCAATTTCAAGTAGGTCAGGAAAAATTATGTATTTTATAAAAGACATTCGTTGCTGGGTGACATTGCTTCTGAGCATTGCTCTGAAAATCCTGCCCCTTGCAGCATCTACCCAGCAAAAGGAGCCTTACTCTCAGAGTTGCAGGACAGCTTTGCTGCAGGGAGCAGAGAGGTGCAAAGAAGATGCAAGGCAAAATGCATCCTAGCAACTCACGCATCAAACGCCAGGTGGGATTTGCCCACCTGCTCCCTGGCGAGCCCCAGGATCTTCCAGCAGTGCTGGTGTGCAACCCAGCGAGCGGGAGCACGCACCACGCCTCAGAGGCATGCATCCTGCAACTGCAAACACATGTGCGCTCCCTCTTTCCCTTCTTTCCCTCGCCCACAGTGCTCTGGGGGATATTTTTGCAGGATGCTTCCTGTTATTCACTTAATCCTCTCTCCTCTTTAAATTCTATTAAACTGGGCATTACGAAAGCTTCCAATGATTTATTAATTAAGAATTGTTTTCGCGGAGCTGCTTGTTACTTGCAGCGAGTATTCTCCAGCGTTGTCAACACCTGGATTTTTTGGCTGAGGTTTCTTAGCCCTGTGGTAAGTGGCAATGGGTCTTGACCAGCTTGTGCATCACCATGGAAGTGCTGACTCAGTTCCACCCAGGTTTTAGCTGCCCAGATCTATAAAAGACAATTTAATTGCACTCATCTCAGTGAAGATGTCATATGAAGCTTACAGCTGGCCACCAGACAGCAAGGAGCATGTGCCTGCATATGAGCAGAAACTGGTTAGTCTACAAGAACAATTCAGTAGCAGAGAAGTATTGCTCTGAATTTGTGTGCTGAGGCCCATAGTGAGGATTTGGGTTTATTTCTTCTTTTTCTTATTTCCTTGCAGTGGGTGTCTAGAGATTCCACCTGTGAAAATCCCCGCACACCCATATGCTTTCAGAAGCCATCCAGGATACATATTGTTGTGCTCCAATTTGCAACGGTTGTTTGCGCTTACACCTCACCATCCATATACAGGCAATAAATACAAATACCAGAGATGCCAAACTTTTGCAGTGGTTGCCTTCCACAAACAATACTGCCAGCTCAGATACTTCCTACAGATTATTTAAAGATGACACATTTCCCAGTTAACTTAAAAAAAGTAACAGCAATCGAATGGCTGGGCTGTAGGTATTTCCCTGATAAGATGTGGTGGGAATTGCTCAGCCATGTGTCACGACAACAAGCAGCTTTTTGAGTTACACCCTACCTGATCGAAATTCAAATGACCCAGGTATCAAGCAGAGCATCGTCCACCATTTCACAAGTGTCAAAGATTTACTGCATTAGTAATATCAGTAATAAAGCTGCTTATTGCTTTATCATTACATTTAAATAAAGCTTGTTTTTACAGCTCACGAGAGAGAAAAAAAAAAAAAACCTTTATCCCATGGTGGTAAATGAAAGGTAGGTAAAGGATGCATTCCCAGGTAGGAAATGCATCAGGCAGAGGAAACTGGGAGCACGGGGAGCAAGTGGACAGAACAGTGTCAGGACCAATGACAGGGAGCTGCCAGCCCATATATACATATATATGTGAATACACAAAGTCCATTCTAAATACAGACAGGTTTTCTGTCTCTGTGTTTTAAGCAATTGAGACATGTGTGCAATTCATAGGGGTGGGAATCCCAGCTGGGTGGATGCTATTCAAAGTATTTCACCATCCCCCAAAAAATCCAGTAGGTTTTTTCTGCTGTGTCAAGACAGGCAAACTGGTTCAAAGCACTTAAGCCAGCAAACACGCCTGCAATGCAGCCCAGCCTAAAGGCAACAACAGCCAAATGGTTTAATAAGACTACCCCATCAAGCTTAATTTCAGCCCTTAAAACACCTTGTGTGATTGGACCTTTGGGTGACACACATACATTATAGAAGTACATTATTCCTTAAATAGCAAATTCTTCAGGGCAGGAGTCCTGTGTTCCTACAGGTCCTTATTTGCAGAAGCCTTGTTCAAGGCTCCCTCCGCTATTGCAACCCCAGAAATGAGTAAGTACTCGCCTCTTGGGCTCACACTTGACAGAAGACACAATGGTCAGAGTGCAGAGTTCTTTAAAATGCTTTGGTTTTTACTGCTAAAGATGTAATCTTGCATGTCTTTTACTGACTTGGTATCATACACATACACCAAAAGGTACCAGCTGGCGAGCAAGCCGCGGCTCAGAAAGCGTGGGCTTCAGCGGTGCCAGCGGTGCCAACAGTAACGTGCTGTCAGCAAACTGGATCAGCTCTCAGAAAAGAAAGGATTAAATGAAAGCTACTGGTAGTATTCCAGGCTCTGCGAACACGGATGTGGAACAAAACATTACATACCGACCTAAGAAACGAGGTGGAAAATGTAAGGGGAGCGACAAGACACAGGAGCCTAAATGGAAACTGCGGAGTGTCATATAGCTCCTGGTGGGGAGGGCTGTGCAGCACAGTCCTTGGTGTGCTGTAGAAATGTGGCTCTAGCATCTTAAACCCTCGTTTTTCTCACCCAGAAGTTATAAACTGAAACACATGAACAACAGCACCTTTATTCTAACTGCACAGATAGCCTGAAATCATCCGAGAGATGTGAGTCTCCTGGGAACCCACCCTGACCCCCACCAAAAAGACATGTCAGTGGTTGAGTGTATTAATTACTTTGCTGCTAATAGCAACAGTAGAACCATGCAGCTGCTGTGTTTGCCCCAAAGCCCCAACTGTGGCCGTGCCCTCAGCTACTCCCTGCACTGCTGCTGCAAACCCCTTCATCTCACAGCTGTGGTGCTTTACAGGGCAACCCCTGTGGTGCCAACTGCAGAGCTTGAGATGCTGTGGAGCTTTGCTGCAGGAGGGAAGACTACCAGATAACCTTCCTGCCAAGGCAACCAGGGACAGGCTACCCGGATTGCGATGTTCCATGCAACCAGTCAGCTGAAAATGTCCCTCCTCCAATTATGTGACATTTTATCAGACAAGCAATAGACCATAAGTTGGAGAAAACCCTGGGTGAGGCGCAGCCCACTGCTCAGAGCCACCTTGCTTTTCCTCTCGGAGTGGCTGGGTCACCTTACGCAGGTGGTGCTACAGCTGCCAACCCATGACCATGAACTGGTCGGCTTGGAGCCACTTTGCCAGTTCAAGAGAGAAGTCTGCTGCAGCTCTCATCCTTGGGGAGCTCCATCCTGGTACCTGCACAAGTCCCAGGGGCTCAGGGCTCCGCTCACCGTGAATTAAATGGGCTCCTGATTCGATTTTCTTTTGGATTGGTTGCCACCAGCTATAAAAAACAAACTACCATTCAGCTCTTATCTGCCAAGCTCTGTATATGTGAATTTTGCTTCCTGTTATTGCAGCAACGGTAGGGATGGAGAAATGCTCTTGATTTCCTTTTTCAGGAAAGTTTTCTTTTCTAAACAATTGGTATTAAACAGAACAAAACAACCAAGAAACAGCATGCTCATTTCACAGATTTCCAGTAATGTTAGAGCTCTGTACATTGTTTCAGCTCTTGCTGAAATGAAGCTTGATTATGTTAGTGTTAGCCAGCCATTTAATTTAACTCAGAGACACTTTCACTCCAGGCTTCCTGGATCCTGACTGACTCTGCTCACCATACCAAGGGTGGGCAAAGAGCACCTATAGGGTATTCATCTGACTTCTAGAAAAATAGGTGTGCAGGATCACACTGTGCCTGTTTATGTGTATTTTCGTATGGGTGTGTGCCTGTATTTGCCAACAGAGATGTAGGTGTGTCCTCCTCTCCCAGCTCTTGAAGCCATCGATCAATCTCGGCCGGCCTGATGGAGGGACATAGGTTACAAGGATAACCAAGGTCCTGCAAACAAGGCAGTCAACTATAAGAAGCACCTCAGAAAAGGGCCACTCAAGGGAAAGGCTGCAGGGTGAATTCCACAGAAAACGCATATGACAGAGCAAGAAAAACTTTATTCGGGGCCCACTGTGAGCGGTCACAAACCCAGGAGCTCCCGGGTAGATCCCAACAATGGCAGCAGACTTCCCAGTGTGCCCGTGCTCTACTGCAGCTTGGTGGTGGGACTGGGATGGAGCTGAATGAACCAACAGCACCATCAACAGCAATGCAGTCAGCATCACGCTTATCCTGACGGTCAGCACCTGGATTACGCAGGACACCACGGGACAGCACAGCCCATATAATATCTGATATATGTCCATAGGACATATTGGTCAAATAACATAGGTCTGGCTGAGGGAGTCATGTTAATTCAAGGGTCCTCAAACTAACACTTGGGAAGAAGGTCCTGACCTTGTCTTAGATGAATCCCCCTGCGGCACACTGCATGCCCGTTTGTTTCTGGGTGAACACAATGTGCTTGTGCACACACAAAAGCCCTAAGCAACTGGAGGGCTTTTCCTTGCCTTGTGGGTTTAATTGGGACAGACAAGATAAGCAGAGCCAGCAAAGAAACCACCACCTCCCTGCACAGCAGCCACTCTTCGGACAGGGCCAGCCTTATGTGTCTCCCAAGACCTTGGGAGAGAGAGTACAACTCCCATGTGCTTCTTATGGTATACCAATTGCAGCTCAGTTTCCTGGTGCAAAAGTGAAGGATGGAGAAGTGGAGATTAAATATAAACATGACCACTGATACAACACACAAAATGCCTGATCCAGCCCTCTCTTTCCATAATGGAAATTGGATCCGGTTGCATGAGGCACTTGCTGTAACTACAGGTCAATGAGGGACACAGGCTGCCCAGCAACAGCACAGTCTTTGAGACAGGACGATGAATTATTGGAGATCTAAGTGACATTGTGATGAAGTGGCATAATCATTATCTATTCTACAATAAAACAGTGTGCACTTCTCATGGAGAACTCATCAGAACTGCATCTTTTTAGTTTAAATCTCATAATAGCATATGAGCAGCTGGTTTACGTTTTGCGTTGTCCATTTCAAGGAATTATTCTCCTCTGTTTGTTTCTTAAAAATTAGTATCTTGCATCATGTCTTACTTTGATGGTCTGTTTTACATTTCAGGAATGCAAAACAATTGCACAATAAATCACTGGAGGAATGTACATGAGGGTTATTTGTCATGGTTATAAATAAATGAACTTTAGCAATAGTTGATAAACAGAAGATTATGGACAATTCATGCAAGCTCTCAAAAAGATCAGAGCATGACTTTAGCCCTTTAGTAACAAGCTTTATTTTATTGTCCCATAACCCACTGGAAACACTGCAAGAGAGGTGGCTTCTATGAACTGGAAGCTGGTTACTAGGGGTAGGCTGCAAAGCCTTTCTTGTTCTTCTACAGAGTCCCTGTGCCACTCAGTCCTGCCAGAAGCAGAGACACTCAGCACCTCTGAAAATCATGAAGAAGGTTCATCCTAGAAATGCTCAGGTTTTAGGATCTTAGCGTTGACTATCAAGAGTAAACGAGATTCGATTTTGGTCTTATGTCCACTAGAGTCAAGCATGAAAGAAGTTCATTACAGAAGAGATTTCAAAATGCAAATCATAATATCCTCCAGTTCTCGGCCACATTAAGACCCATCATAGGGTAAAGCCTTTTTTCCTTTGGCACTACTGAAATTAAATGCCCTGCTGAACAGAAATAGAATTACTCATTTGTTTAAGTGCTTCCTGAAGCAAGGACTGAGCAAGAAAGTATATCCAGCCTTCAATTTGCCAATGCAAGTATTAGAGAGGCTCCAATTTTTATGGACTCTTGAAGAGTCACTGCAGTTCACATATCTTTGTAGGAACTGGCACCTTCTGTGGTAATTGTAGTGTCTCTAAAAACCTAGGCAGGCTTAAGTGCTCTAGTAACCATTAATCCCAGTTACTGCTGCATTCACTTACAGAGGTTTAATTGAAGCTTGCTTAAACCTGCACCTTTGAAAATCTAGATTTGGTCCATCTCAGCGAGGAAGGAAAAGAGCAAAAGGATAAGCTGAATTTTTAATAGGGAAGCTTATTCCTTAAAAATACATCTCTGGGAACCTGTGCATCTTCCTGAATTCAGAGCCAAGACTCAAGAACACAGCAGATTAATCTGATTACAAAACCAAATTTCAATATGTACACATGTATTTTTGAAATGTAATGATGGGAGGAGCAGTAATTTTATCAGATGTGCCAATCTTTCAGTAGCGTGTTTCTGAAGCGTAATTACCAGCAGTTACGAAGTAGCCACCTTTATGGTAATAGGATGCAATTAATTCAGACAAGTCTCTATCCATCAAGGTAAAATGCATCAAAAATCCAAGGGAGGGGGAAAAAAAGGCACCTAGATGTGCGTGCCTTTGTGTCAGTGGGGTCAGCAGTTACAGCTAGACCTAGCATTGCTCTTCAGACGCCGATATCTGAATTGCTGTTATCTGCCAAAAATGCTTGTGTGCAGCACACAGTGCTTATTGTCTATTGTTGTTATCTCTCTAGACATCTATCTTGGGAACAGCTGAAGTGTCCTTCACTTTTCTGTCTGAGGGTGTGGTGAGATGATGGGGCTGGGCTGATACCAAGGCTGGCAGACGCCGCGGGAGGGGGGATCCACCCCAGCCCCTCTCCCCTCCCTGTTCCCTCCTGCTGGCACTGCTGCGCGGCTGATGGGCTGATAAACCAATTCAAGCCAGTAATCCAGCAGGAAACTAACCCAAGGAGGAGGGGGAACAACAACCCACGGCCAGTCTAGTGGGCTGAATAAGTCTGTGCGGAGATACCCGCCAGAGCCGGGAGAGGGAATCAGTCAAATGGCATGGCTGGGAGGGGGAAGGATGGGGAGACAGCCCCTGCACCACAGCACGACGTTAGCCTCGCCCTGCTGCCTGACCTCACCCTCAGCTTCTAGGAACAGTGACTTAAAATATATTAGGAATGACAGCTTCTTCCTCCAGCCTTAAGAAGTAAAGTACGTATGGGTGTCAGGTACTGAAATACAAGGAGTGTATCATGCTTGAGGAAAGCACTGGGCTTGGAGCAGGAGATGAGGCACAAGACAAATGGGGTGATGAAATTTGCCAGAAGACAGGACTATTATAGCTATACAAACCAAATCCAGACCCTGCATCAGCTGCTTTCCTCATTCCTTCTTATCTGTGTCCCAGTGCTGACCAGCACCTTGGAGTGAACAGGGCTGGTGGGCTGTTTGACAGAATCAGGAGCAGAAGGGTGAAAACTCTACAAAAGGTTTGTCAAAACTGCTTAGAGTCTGGTAAACAGAAGTCAATGCCAGAAAGAAAGGATACTTGTGTTAAAAGATTACTTTTCTGAACAAGAGGGACATTCAGAGACATGCAGCAAGACACAACACCCGCTGCAACCTCTCCCTGCGGAGGAGACCTGCAAGCCAAGGTCTGGGTGCCCACCCCTTGTGCAAGCCCAGCACCCTGACCCTAGGGGGTCCGCACTGCTCCCTGCAGGAGAGGTTAACCCAGACCAAGGTACACACCGTGGGCAAGCACAGGGCTTTGTGGGCTAGCCCAGCTCCAGGGTGCTGAGCCCCTGGCACAGAGGAGCGCAGAGTGGTCAGGGGGGAGCCCCACACAGATCCCGCACTGCCTTGCACACCCCCAGCCAGCCGCTGGCCGCCTGGCAAAAGCCGCCGAGGAGCACTCCCACATTTGTCCGAACAGGCAAATATGACAACTATCCGCCCAAAGGGGTTTCTGGTTCCGTGAGAGCATACCAAACACGAACTGCTCCCACCTTCCTCAAGGGAGATTTGCACAGCAAGAGGCAGCTCGGTGGGGAGGAGAGCACCTTGGTGCTGCTGAAACAGCACGGGCAGGTGCAGATCATGCTACTGCGGAGCACCCGGTGATTGTCAAAACAGCAGAAACTAGTCAATTGGTGTTGATACTTCATTACAGAGCATTTTTTCCTCTATGACTATGAAATCTTTAATCCTTCACTAGCACATTTTTTTCTCCCCTCGCATAAACAGCCTTTGGTTCCCTGGAACTGAGCGAGGCTCTTTCACACAGTCAGCCACAGCCCAGAAGAGCCACAGAGAGGAGAGTAAGCACTGAGGCATTCTCCTTGGTTTGTTGTTCTCATTTAAACTGGATAGACCTTGACTTTTCATTACCAGGAGGCTCCAAAAGCCTCCGTGGATAGAAAGGGAAGAGCCTGGGAGGCAGGGGGAATTCTCAGGGTGGGGTACAGGCTACCGACGCTTTAACCCTCCAGCCATCATTAGAGACACGTCATGATGGGTAGCCGGAGCCTCCCCTGGGGAAGTGTTGCTCAGCACAGCCCCAGCCTCTTCCTCACACCACCCTTCAGCCAGGCTGCACAGGGTTGCGAAGCTGCTTGGTGCAGGTAAGCCCAAGGTCGGTCAGCTTGTCCCTGCTTGGCCAAACGTTTGCTGCTTTGCTGGGCTGCTTTGTACAGAGAAGGGGCTGAATCCTTTCAGCACGTGCATCCCCACAGCACAGCATGGACATATGCACATCCAGTTTGCACCCTGTGCATTTCCATCCTTTCTTTCATACATTCATCATAAACCCCTGGAAGATGCTTGCTCATCTTCCGGGCCTGACTTGGAGCCATGGGGACAGCATGAGGCAATGAGAAAGCAACCCTGTACCTGCAGCATCACTGAAGAGATTCTTCTGCTGAGGTTCGGTCATTGCTCCCAGTCACCCCACCTGCAGCGCCTTCCCAGGCAGCACGGTAACATAGGGCACCTGCGACAATTCAAGCACTGCGATTACACGTATGTTTTCTGTTACTGTATATATTGTTGTAGTGCATGGGAACCAAATGGCTCTTTATACCTTAAGAACTTCACTGAAAGCAGAGCTGAAGGCTCACCCATCAGCGAGGCTCTGCCTCAGCAGCCTCAGAAAGACCTGCCCCTGGATCCAGTCATGAAGTGGTACCCAGACAGCCACCCCATACCCCACACCGTGTCCCCGAGTCTCCCACAGCATCCTTGCTCATTTAGAGCAGTTCATGTCAGGATAATGAAAAACACAAGGGGAAGACAGACAGTGTACCCAAGAGGGCGCAGTGAGGGTCTTCTGTGGCAGACCTGTATTACCAGGCAAGAGCAGAGCAACCATTTCTAGTGAAAACTCTAAGTCAGACCCTCTGGGTGCACACAAGGTGGCTGATCTGTATCATTCTGGAAACATAAGGGAGCTTCAAAATGGGACTAAATCATGTTGGTGTCCTACTGCTGTGGGTTTCAAAAACACCACTAAACCCTATACATTACATTCTTACTCACGTACTCCGCCTTTAAAGGGCCAGTCAGGCCCCCGCAGCTCTCTGTTGCTGAAGGTGCCAGAAACCAGCCAGCTCACCGGTGCAGGTTTCTAGCCTCCTACATTTGTGTATATTCAGTAAACACAGCTATTTGGACCTGACCAAGCCCTTGTGGTTTCTCCCCATAGACTTTGTTGCCTAAAGAGAAAAAGACTTGAAATATGTGACTAATTATGCTGTTTTACTCCATTTGCATGTGCAGGACCTGAAATGCTTCGCTGAACAGAGAGGGATCCTCTTTCCCAGTCATGCAAAGTACAGAGTGCGATGGGGAACTGAGCCATCTCCTATGAGCTCTGCTCCAGCCATGGCCCACTGGTGGGGCAATCTAACAAATACTGGCCAGTAGAGCTTCCCCACCTTCAACCTCGGAGAGATGCTTGGATTTCTTTCTGACTGGAAAGCTCAACAGATGAGTTTATTCACCCCTGTTTGTTAGCTACTGCATCACTGTATAAAGACCGATCTTCTCTGCTCTGTCATACTTTGCCTGGCATCACTGTTGTCTTCTGGTTGTGCAACAGTCATCTCTACTATCAGATTTACAAAGCAAATGCTTGCAGAATTCAGACTTAAAATGTATACCCTGCAAGATCACCAGCCAGCAAAATTTGTGAAAGCAAGCTTGAAAGAAATACAGGTTGGCTAGAACAGTCTGTTTAAAATCCAAATTCAAATGAGTACTCATAAAAAATATTTTGTAGTATACGCCCAGATTTTATGACACAACAACAATAATAATAGTAATACCACCTAACTTTCATCAGTAGATCTCAAAAGCACTTTACTAAGAGATTAAGCATCCTTAGAGCAGCTACTTTGCAATAGGCACTTTTTCAGCTGCTGACAATATTTAAATTACTGAAACAGATTAAGTGGTACTATTAACTAATCACCTGCCAAGCTTTTTACATCAAGTTGCTACCTGGAACAAAGTATTATGCTTAATTTTGGAACAACTGACACCTATGGTTTATCAGGCCAACTGTAAGCAGAACCAGCAAACCTAACAGCACAAAGGTCAGTTTGTACGGTCTCGTTTCATTTTTCCCAGTTGTACACAGCATCTTTTCAGCCATACAGATGCTATTCTGCTAAAAGCTGTTGATGTCTAGGGAATGCAGACAACCTGGGGAAAACTTAGCTTTCCAGAGGTGATGCAACGCATATCAGAATGGATCAGTCCAGTAATCGTAAGTATAAATCAATAAAAAGTGAACACCTCAGAGCTGGCAGGGCCAGTAGGACCTCAGTGGATCTTCCTGACAGAGCAAGACAGGGAGACCTAGGCCTACTCATGAGATGAGAAGTTATTTTTCTTCTTTCAAAACGCTGTTAAATTTTGTTATAGTGCAGTATGAGGCTCTACTAGGTGGTAGATAGCGCATTAGATATGCACAGTGGGTGGTAGATGTGTATTAAGATATTGCAAGTAGCAATAACCTTTCCTAAACTTTCTCTTTCTTCTACCCGGCACACAATGCAAAAAACATGAAAACTACCCACAGGTTAGCGGTGGGTAGATTTGAAGGGCCCCTATTACATTCTGAGATATTTTGATTGTGTTACAAACTGACTATGAAGTTACAGAGTGCTCATGGAGCTATTTTTCATAAAAGCTTGGAGTCAGACAGGTTTTTTAAGTGCAGTTAGCACTCTGAAAATCAATAATTGAATGACCCGTCCTCACAGTGAGACACAAAGCTTGGAAAAGCCGTCAAGGGGTGTTTTAAGGGCTGAGAGACTAAGACACAAGTAACACCTCAAGCTGCATTAGAGAGACAAAATACTACTTGCAGCACCTAGTGTTTCCAGTACAGTATGCCTTCATCAGGATTTGGTACATGAGAGAAAAGAGATTGTTGATTTTCTAATAACTAGGGGAGTCTTCTGCTGAGGCTCCAAGGAACAGAGGCAGCCTTGCAGGAGGGTGGTTACTCTGAGGTTAACTCAGTTTTCGGGCAGCAAGTAACACCTACAGGTATTGGACCTAGACAAGGGCAATGTGGTACTCACTAGAAGTAAAAGAAAAACCCCTGCCAGGGGGAGTCTCTAGGTTACCTGTCTGCCACAGAACACACTTGCAGTCAAAACACTGTATGAGTCAACTTATCAGTTTATTCTCGATTTTGAAATGACATTAAGTCATCAATAACCCAAAATGAGTATACAGGTTTCCCTTTGTGAGCAATAACGTGAACAGACCTTGCAATATAATACAATGCTGTCCCCATCTCTGTATCTCAAGTCTTTCTCTCATGCTGTTCCAAAAAAAGAGCAAAACTCCCGACTTTCCCCCTTGTGTAGCTCATGCTTTACCAAAGCTTGCAAAACAGCAGTAGTACCATTTTCACATGAGCCCATTGCGATGGAATCAGGTTATACTTTATTTTCCCTCATACCTCAGCCCTAGGTGGGGCCTTTGTGTAGGTGCCAAGACAAGTCAAGCAACGATCGCCTGGTAACCTCAGACGGCAATTAAAATGAGCACTGAAATAAAGCACATCTGAACAAGAAGTTGTAAAAGTTAAACAGATGACAGTTACCAGCAAAGTAGATTTTAACAAGGGAATCAAAATCTCACCATGATAGGTGGGAAGATAGTGAGATTCTAGAAGACAATTTTGAGATTAATTGCAGGATGGAATATTGGGGGGAGGGGGGCGGGAAATATTTTTTCTTTCTTTTTACATTCTAGTTGAGTGAAACAGCTTTTCCTTGCAATATACATTGGTCAAACACATAAGTGATAGGGGCAGAAAAGAAAAAAACCCTAATGTTAATCTAAATGAGAATAAACCAGAGGAAATAGCTAAAGAAAGTAGGAAAGGGTATAGGTTTAAGCTATATGGCCCCTGTACCTTAGGAATCTCTCATAATCCCCAAACCACACAGAACTCAGCTTCACTCGGAATAAGCTGCATTTTCAGCCTAGCAGGAGCCAAGCAACTGCTTCAGGTCTCTGTAAACCAGAGCTGGCTGTGATCACCAGCTCCACATGCTGATGCAAGCCTGAGACATGCAGGCAAAGCCCCAGAGAGCCACACCACATACAAGGCTTCCAGCAGTAGAGCACCAGGGTAGGTCCTGCCTCTGCAGCTCCTGCTCTTGGGTCTGTCCCCTTAAGCCTCAGGTTTCCATCCATAGCACAAGAATAGGATCAGCACCTCCTCTACCAGCTAACACCCTCTGGTCAACAGGAACACACTACTAACCATTCCCATCCCTCAGAGACCATAGCAAGGCCCTTGTATACCTGACAATTGAGGTCCACAGCCCATCAGGATGCTAAGGGGCAAGGGCTGCTTCTGACCAGCCCCACCAAGGGCTGTCTAGCCCCAATTCTCCTGCCAGAGCTGCTCCCTACAAACTCTACTTGTTGGTCTCCTACCAACCGGTATCTGAACCAGCTTATCTGAAGACTTAGTGACATGATGTGAATCACCTGAGCTGGGTGCTGCTCAAGACCCACACATGGGCTATATTTGCTACTCCATAGTCATTATTTTGCAGCTGGAATTAAACATACACCTGGTAATTAACAGCCTATTTAATTGATTTTTCCTTGTTCTCTTGTAGACTAGTTTGACTGGATTGCTGGATTCTGCAGTGTATTTCTTCCTTGAATTTCACGGCAATTATTTGCTTTGTAACCTCTCAGGCTGCAGCTCATTTGAAAGTACTACTGCAAGAGTTTGATATTTAACCATCCAAACAATTTGATCAGAAACCTGGGACCAATAGCACATTTTATCTTTCCCAGGACATCAGCCTAAATCCTGCCCTTGTATTACCATATGATCGCAATATCCTTTAGCATTTAAATACTGCCCTCCCCCTTAGCAGATATCCATGCCTTTTCCAGAAGGAGACAGTTTCATGATAGGCATTTTTAGAACAGGACCCCTGTCTGATGCACAGAAGTAGAATGTCACGCCTTTGTGTCAGGCTGATAGCAGAGAAAATTTCCTATTTTTTCTGATTTCCTATTGCCAATCCAGCATCTCAGCTACCAGTACCACCGCTTTCTTCTACCTTAAAATTTTGTAGATAACTATAACATCTAATTTTTCGGTTCCATTTTGCCAACAAAATCGAGATGGACCATCGACGGCTGGCATGTGATACTCACTTAGGATCCACTGATTTGGTGACCACTTCTGCCTGCGGACTCAGCCTCAGAAAGATCACATGCCCAGTCCAGACCCGTGCAGACAACTGGCTTTAGTGGAAATTGCTGCTTTGCTGGATTAATCCACTTTGCTAAGGGGCAGGCACAGCTGGGAAGCAATCTGTCCTTCAGACTTTGATTCATTTGTGTTGCCACATGGTACCTGAAAGCAGAAGAAGCCGAAGCCCCAGCGAAGCTGTCCCCTTCAGTGCGTATGGCAGCTGCCTCACCTGCAGAGCGGCTTCTGCCGCGCTGGCTCGGCAGCTGGAGCTCCCCTGTGCAGAACAAGTGCAGCAGAACAGCTGATGTTGATTGAAGCAGAAGTTTTGTCCTCAGATCTGGTCTTGCATTGACTCCCTTTTGGGATCATTTTAATGCTCTTATCAATGTTTCCGTGTCGTCTTTCTCCAAAAAAATAGCTAAGGGTGACCTCCAAGAGCAGAAACATCTCAGAAAATAGGAGGAGGAAAAGAAGGAAACCCTGTAAAAGAAAAATCATCCGAGATTTCACTTTGATCTTACTCTATTGTTTTGGGTTTTCTTCTTTTCTCGAAGTTCAAGTATTTTCTCGCCTGTAGCAATGCTAATAAATGGAACGTTAACACACCCTTCTGCTTGTTGCTGATTCCTATATTAAGATAGCTGTCAGATCAAAAAAGCAGATGGAGAAACAGAAGTCTGGTTTACAAACTTTATTTAAGCAGACAAGGTCTTACATTAACTTACAGATGCCTTGTAGACTTTTATCACTGCTGTTAATTATTAAAACACACAGACTAATTTTGCATCTGCTGCAGGAAGGAGATGGAGAGGGCCAGCTCTGGAAAGCCTGGAGGACTGTGCCCGTGCCCAGGTTTGGATCACAGCTCCATGGGGTAACTCGCTTTCTCCTTGTGGTGAAGGCGCCCAGCGCCTGGCCAGGCTGGGTCTGCCTTTGCCTGCAATTCCAACCCGGAGAGGAGCAATATTTGTGGAGGTTTCTCACCCCCAAAAATGCTAATTTGCTGGCATAAGCTTTAAATTGGAGCTGTACAAAATCCAAAGAGGATTGCCATGAGGCAAATGACATAAGGGGGCGTAGGAGTAAATCCCACGGCTGGACAGATTCAAACGCAGCCCGTAGTATTGCCCCCTCTCCCCCCAGGAGACGGTCGGAGAGTTTGCGCTCCTCTATGACAAATCACATTCCAAACAAGTTAATGACTACGAGCATTAAACAACTTGTTAAAAATCATTATAAGGGAGCTATAACTGCATTAAACCAACCTGAGCCCCAGCCCCTCTCTCTCCACGCCTTCAGCAAGGTGGCCCGCCTGGCCCTGCCGCTGGCCACCAACCCTCCCCACCTTTGCAGCCCTGCTCCCCTGGCCCGTGGGACCACGCAGGATTTCTGGGCAAGAAATCTGCAGCAGCAAAAGCCACTAGAGGGCATGCAAAACACAAGTTTTCCAAATTGTTGGGTGCCCATCGCGCCCAATAAAATCAATTAACTGGTGTTATGTGGCCGTGGTGAGCTGGAGAACACCTACACTTCTCGATTCATGTTTGTTCAAGACCTAATGTAGGTAATATTTGTCCTGACGCTACCACAAATGCTGTTCCTGGGTAATTACAGGCAGAGTTACGCCACAGGAGGCTCAGATTCCTCAAGTAACAGGTTACTTTGGAGTATAAAAATTCAGATTTGGATCTCTTGTTTGTTTTGCTGTTTACCCCAGGTTCCACTAGACATCAAAGTAAATGGACCTCACCATGGTTCACATTACTCCTCCATATATGTGTGCAAACATGTACATCCAATTCTCCTAACTCGAATACAGTCACTCACAGGTCTCCTTCTTTGGTTGACAAGGTATTATTTAGCAGGCACCTTTCCTTCTGCTACCTTTACCATGTTCTCACTGCTGCCTTCTTTCTGCAGTTTGATTACTCAAAAAGAAATAGGTTTATTAGGTTCACGTATTTGTTCAGATAAAGGTTTACTTAATAATAGTTTTCTTGCTCATGAGCTGCAGCTCGAGAGTTGAACCTAATTCTGCTAAAACATGGGGTTTATATAAAATGGAAGAGTATCTTGCCATCTTAACAGATGTGAGGTTTAGCACACTGCCGTCTTTATACAGAACCTGAGGCTAACTAACAAGAGGCTGGTAACACGGTTCTGTCCTTTGAGGACACAGGACAGTATTTATTGAGAGTCACATTAAGTAGTCACTTTATTTAGTAGGGTCAGTTGTGGCAATGCAGTCATCACCAGGAGAGCATTTAAAGCCTGAATCAACACATGGAACTTTGTTGCTCTGACTTGAAGGTACCTTTAAAAAAGAAAGAAATAAGCTGCAGCTTTTGCATAAAGGTCTGGGCATCTCTTCCCATGGAAGTCTGTGTTTAGTCATTGTTTTCTTCCTTCAAGACCATTTTACCTGTCAGGATAAAAGTGCCCAGCTATGAAACAAACCCCAGACAAAGCCTGTGATAGGATCTTCTAGGCTGGTTTATTGGATATGTAGGATGTGGGGTCTTAGTCTGCTTGAACCTTGCCTGCGGAGAGACTCAGGTTTGAAAAGTTAGGCTGCTTCCACTGGTCCTCCCACTACCACATTAATTTCTCAGGATTGATGCACGTGGGACAGGATTGGTTGTAAGACCATGCATACATGTTTCTAAGAGAAAAACTTGTGCGCTGCTACCACTACTGCCAAATTCAATCCATATGCCCTGTTATAAATGTAGGCATTTTGCTCCCAGTTTTCATTAATGGAGCGGCTTGGAGGATGGAGGTACAGACTTGTGCTGAGCACCAAGCGTTGCTGGCTGTCTCCCTGCTCCCGAGTCAGGAGTCAGACAGAGTCGGGGGATCATGACTGTGTCTTGCTCAAGGGACCCCAGGACGGTGGAGCACCAGTGCCCTGAGCTGGGAGAGGGCTGGTACTGGATGTTTCACCCACAGACCTCCACCAGAAAAGGCCCTGCCCTGCCATTTATTTCATTAACCTCTGTGCATGACCTCGGTGGCAGGCTTATGTCTGTCACATAATTTAATTTGTCTGTCTCCTGCCTGAGGATACCCCCCAGGCCTGCTTCCTACCCCACGATAGCAGCTCTACCCTAATTTTTCCCTCCCCCTCTTGTTCTGAATTTACCTGGAAGTTGCAAGCTTGCTTTTCAAAAGCAGTTGCTCTAAGAGATGGGAGGAGGATCTGAGGTCTGTGTGGGAAGGTACAGTACTACTTTTTTTGCTTAAGTAGGGACCAGAAGATGTAGGGCAATAGGATGCTGTAAGAGGGACAAAAGGCAGTGGCTCGCTGTGAGCAGGCTTGTTAAAGGAATCCCCAGCTGATCCCCACCAGGACAGAAGAGAAATTCCTCATCCTTACACTTAGCTCTTACGTTTTAAGCCTAGCCATCGACCACAAGGATTGATTTTCCCTCATGTTCAGCTTGCTTCATTTTTAAAGGATAAGTTAAGCAGGAAGGAGAGGTGGCAAACAAGGAAATCCAGAGCTGTCAAGTGGCAACAAGAATGTCCCTGAGAAAGTGTGGGCTCCTTCTCTCTGGTAGCTGCTCTATTTGGGAAGTCTGCAAGAGCTGATGACTTTACCTGAGGAATCCACAGACCCTGTGGTTAAACTCACAGGCTCTGCTGCCTAGACCTGTGCAGCTTTCCATGCAGCATCTGATCAGCTCTGCTATCTGCAGCAACCACACTTCCTCAAATTAATATACATTAGTCACAGTAAGTGTGTATTTCAATCCCCACTGGCAGATTTAATGGGTCCATTTTATATGAGTCTAACGGAGCATGCTTGTCAACACCAAACTTTTTTATTTTTTTAAAAAAACAACAAACAAAACCAACAAACCAGCAGCAAAGCCAAGCCAATGTTAGAAAAGCAGTTTTGTGAGGGCTTCTCCCATATTGCATTTCATGTTCTAGCACTGCTTCAAGCTGTATTTTCCAAAACCAAACTGGGAAGCTGCAAGATGGTTGCTTTAGGGCTGCAGCTGCTGCTCTCTGAATTGCCAAGGACCAGACAGAGGAGAAATGCAGACCTAAACCAAAGACTTCAGGTGAAAACAATCTCAGTGCTTCTAACAAATATGCGGTAATTAGAGAGGTTCAGTCTATGTGGGGCAGAGTTGACAAGCATGCAAAATGCCTGAAGTACTGAGATACACACCTCTGGGTGTTGCAGTCTGGTAGGATCTGAGGTGTGTAAGGGAAATCTGCGTGTATGTCAGCCTCATCTGTGATCTGAGTTTGGAATATATCATCCCTGCACCCTCAGGTTCAACGAGTATTCCAAAAGGTACAGTTAGAAGATCTTCTGTGATTTATCTCTTTACCCTGTCCCTGCATGTACTCCAGTCTCTTTTATTTCATTCACTTTTTCAAAAGATTTTGCTTAGAGACCAATAGTCTCTGACTTTATCAACACATGAGGTTTATGTTCTATCCTCTGAATTCAGCAGGACGTCCCATATGCTCTTGGTCAGAAGTCTGTGTAGCAGCAAGTCTATAGGAAGTACTCAGAGGAACACGTTGGACATGAGCATATTGCCGTTTCCACATACGTCCAATGTACTCACCTTATATGACTCGGAGTGGTAACCCCTTTTTATAGTACCCTCTGCATGGTTGAGAAATGTGCAGGACCATCAGCGGGATCTGCCCTGAGATCCCACAGCCTGTGCTGCATTTCCCCTTCCCTGGGAGACATCCCACACCTGCCTGGACGTGACTCTGTGCAGCCTGCTCTGGGAGACCCTGCTTTAGCAGGGGTTGGGTAGATGGTCTCCAGAGGTCCCTTCCAACCCCGACCGTTCTGTAGTAGTGATGCTGTGATTTACTCAAAGAAGTGCTGCAAACCAGTGGTGGCTGCGCCTTGTGCCTGTGCCTCCTGCTCACAGCAAGCGATTGCAGCTGGACTCTTTTAACCACGAAACAGCAATGGCCTGTGGCAGATTTTTAAGTCAAAACCTGAAGGGAAAAGCACACCCATTGTTTGGACAAATGCAGCCTATGATCATATTAATGGATTTTAAACCGTAGCGTTACAATCACACTTTTATCGCAGTGGGATTTCAGCCACTCATTTCTGCATTAGTTGCTTTGTTTCCCTGAGATTTACTATTATTCCTGGATAGAACTGCTCTTCTCCTTGGAGCTGATGAATTTTCTAGACATTGAATGTGACTGCCCAAAGGGCTTAGTAGAAGTTGTTAGGGTTATCTGGCCAGCCCTCAGATATAAGTTTTCCAGGAACAGCAATGTGGTTTGTTTTCCCTTGTCCTTCAGGACTCTAACTGCTCTTGCATTTTAAGTGTGGCATATTTAAATTTAACATTTGGGAGGGGACATTAGGGGAAGAAATTCCATTCCCTTGCTTGTTCTTAACTTGTCTCTCAGCATTTCAGATTGTGAACTCCAGTGTCCAAAAGGCAACTCACTAAATTCTCCAGCATTATCTGGCAAATAACAATTCCTTTCCTGTTTCTTCAGTCTAAGCCCCCCTGTCAGCATTAGCTGGGAGGAGGTGGGACAAAAAGGAGAGGAAGGGAGGCTATGGGGAACCAGCACCATGAAGCAAAACGATACTGGGCGGCATGGGCAATAAAACCCTATTTGACAACCCTCCCATGAACATGCAGGTTGCCTGCTCTGTAGGCCTGCTGTGGCCTCTAAAACATTTTCCTTGCTGGTATTCATGCTTCTGTGATGGCATATTTCAAGAGGTCTTGTCCTGAGGGGAGGTCTGTGGCTGAGGAGTTACTCTGCCCGTGCCCCAGGTGCTCTCCAGGAGCAGGGATGCTCCTTCAGCTGCTCCCGCTGCGAGGCGCAGGACAGAACTCTGGAGACTGGGATTTCTGCCCTGTCGTGGTGTCCCCTCGTGACACAAGCCTGTTTCATTCTGTGCTTTTTCCAACCCATCGCAAGCTGCCCCTTGAGATACTAATCTCCCTCTGTGCCCCACACCCCTGTCTATAAGTGCCGATAACAGATCTTTTCTCCTTGTCCTTTATTTGCCTTGTGGTCACATTATGAACTCCTCGGAGGATGGACTGTGCCCACGAGGAACAGATCCACTGGCCTAAACCATAAGCAATAGTAACCTGGCACCAGGAAGAAGTGTGCTTAATCCAATAAGTGAAGCTCGAGCAATTAAATCTGAGACCATTTTTTTGGGGTCATTTCCACTGACTGATGCAAATGGACACTGATGGACTCTGCATTCCTTTCAGGGCAGCCTCAAGAGCTCATCCTGATTTTTTTTTTTCTTTCCTCAAGCATTTGAAAATGTAATTGCGAGGGTCAAGGATTGCTCAGGGTGATACGGTTGGAGTTTTTTTAAGTTTCTGACTTGATTCAACACAGCAAGATTATACTGCAGTGAAAGATTTGGTGTCTGTGCCTAGTCATGTCAGAAACAGCAGGAGTACATAGCAGAATGTCTAATCCAGGCTTCCCATAAAGTTCCCAGTAAAAATTAAGTTTTCTTATTTTATTTTTGGTTGTGAAGACTAATTTAAAGATAATTGCATCGCTCTTGTGTCAGCTTTTTAGCTTTCACTTTTAAGAGGAAACTGTCGGTATAGGGATTAGAGTGAAGTAACGTCCTTTAATAATTTACTGTAATTAAGATAAGTGAACTTTGGGCAAAGCACATCTTACCAGTGACATCTCCGCCCAACCCTGTTTCTTTTAGTCTGCTTTCCTAATATTTCCCCCTCTCACCTGAAATGGCAAACCAAACATGTCAACTTTAGCAGCAAAAAAGTGTGGCATTTTATTCCTCCATCAAAAAACAGGCTGGATAACTGGGACAAATTAATTTCAATAACTCTCAAAACAAAGAATCACTTATTTTGCACCGGCTATTTTACTTCAGTTTCTCTTTCAATTTCTGTACCATTTAAGCCTTTAGATAGCCTTATTGAATCATGGATTAGTCTCCTTATTCCAATAACAGCTTCAGCGGCTTGACTGAGATAAAATGTATGTAATCTCAGGGACAAAAATTCTCTGGTCACTGCTGAGTCAAAACTGTCACTGAAGATAATGTTCTTGCTGGGAGAGTCTAAGAATACCAGCAAGATTTGCAGGAGGAGGTAATATTTTTATCAGCCTAGCTGATACAGCTGAAAAAGCAAACAAGCGCCTGGGTACAGAAGTTGTTCTTCAAGTCAAAAATAGAAGCTGAAAAGCTAGATACAAGTTGGGAACAATTGCTCTAATTTTAACCCAACTGTGCTGTCTACTTAGAGTATGAGAAAGAAAAGATATTCCCAGCTGGTACCTACAAAGCTGAAAGATGAAGGTGCGTGAGTTGGTCTCAAACAATCTTGACACTGAAGATTTTAACTTTGAAACTGAAAGCCAGGGACAGAGCGTACGACCTTCAGAGGTCCCTTAGTTATTCTTGGGGACCTGTGATTTTACGCTACCTATTCCCATAAAACTTGCTTTTTTTAAAATTTCAAAGCTCTGTTGACTAGATAAGAACAGGGCACCAGCCAGCTTCTTTCTCCCCTTGTGGCACACACCGGGGGGGTGACATGGGCCATTTGGCAAGTTTTCATTTCAGATATGGATTGTTACAGATGGATTCCTGTTGTGGGAAAGACTGGACCCAAACTGGAAGAGAGGAAAGCCGAAATACAGTGGCCGGGCATGCATGTGTGTAGGGCAAACAGGAGCAGGGGTCAGGGAGCTGCGGCGAGGGGGGCAGGAGTGCTTTACACATGCTTGCAAGAATGGTCATGCACACATCCACTGAGACATTTGACATTGAGGTCAATCATGTCTTTCAGCTATTTGGAGAAGGACATTGCTGCAGGTTTCAAAAGGATGATCTGCAAGTGCAGCCAAAGCCGGCTCATTAGAGCACCTGCCAGTCTTTATCAGTTGTCAAATAAAGCAGATGGATTTGGTCAGCAAACCTGCAGATAAAACATTAAAGGGTTTGTTGTGGTTTTTTGGTTGTTTTTTTTCTTACTTTGGGCCCCACTTCAAAGCTAGCTTCTGCTTTAAAGTTCTGACTCAGTCTGATAAATAAAAGAAGTTTAAATTTCCAGTTAGCAGTGTTTATTAACAGCAAACCAATGCAGCTGACCATTACGATTTTTAGCATAGGAGACTCAACCTCCTTTTTTTTTTTTTTTTTTTGTCAAAGGAGGGAAAATGGCTTACCACAAGTTCCAGCCAAATAATTCTATAAATAGAACATTAATGATAATCACGCAGTAACAAACATTCGTTACCTCTTCTCCTAGGAGTTTAAAACAAATATGCCTCATGGAATCTACAGGACGGCACAAGGGACAGGACATCACTCTGTTTGACTGTGAAGTTCGGCTGCTCTGCTTTACCGTGGAGTTCACAAAAATGGACACAGGAGCTAATTCAGGAGAGCTGCATTTCCTCTGTTTGGGCAATCACCTGGACGACTGTCCCTTGCACTTTGGAGGAGCCCTAAAGACTGCTAGATTATATGTGACTTCACTGCTGTACCTCTTCTGGAGCTGGCACTTGCCACCACAGTGGCTGGAAGCCCCGTCCCCACCAGAGGGATTGATCACTGAGGGGCAGACGTTTTCTCACCTCCCTTCTCTGGACCTTAGGATTGATCCATGCTGAGCTTGGTTCACCAAGCCTAGGCTTGTGTGGGTAAAAAAATCCTTATCGCTTAGGTGTTTGTGCAATACAAACATTAGAAAGAAGCATAGATACTATCAGAGGGAATCGGTAAGAAAATGCAAATTCATCTTCTCAGCAAGCTACTTCTATTTTTCCATTCAGCCCTAATTACGATTTGCAATTTTACAGAAGGTACCTCTGTAACACATTCATCACTTTTCCAGCAGCTACTTCCTAACCGATGTCACCGCCGGTGGGATTGGACGTTGCTTCAGACATATCTCTGATGCTGAGTTGAAGATGTGAGCATCTTCCTGGGACTGTTGCCAAGGGCATAAATCTCCGAGCGATGTGATGAATGGAGAGGCATGAGGGAGGCACTTGAGGAACAGACCTTATCTTGTGCTGGTGATTTCAGGGAGATACCTTTGAGAGAAGTAAAGAAATTACAAGCACTTGTCAAAGAAGATAGCAATAAGAGATTTGACATAATTCAGCAAATGCTTTCTGGTGATGAGTAAGACAACACTGTTTCCTTCCTGGCGAAGCCCTCATTTATCACCTGGGAACAAAGCTAATTAAATGACTCAAATGAGAACTATGAAGCGATGATTTTAATTAACTCTTCTGTGTAAGAATTCTTTGTCACACAGACATACAATTGATTTGCTGTTCCCGAAAGATTGTGATTGTGATTAAAGAGAAGAAAACAGGCCAGGTTTTACCTTCAGCAGCACAAGCCTCCATCCACTGTAAAGTCATCAAAGGTGTTGGAATAACACAGGATTTAGTATGTAATGGAGAGTAATTCCAGCCTCAAATTATACTAGTTTAACACTGTGTGCTTTTCCTGATGCCTAGGGAGTGATATGCCTTAAATCTCAGGTTCTCGTTGAGTGAGGAGTACCTGCAGCCGGTACGATGGCAGACTGGCATCGTTTTAATACTCTGAGCAAATCCACGTAGGTCAAAACAGATCGTGGAGCCTGCGATCTCTGCGTCTGGCCTTTCAACCGACATTTACCTGGCGGGGAGGGGGAGGAATGGTGGGAGGGAGGAGCAGCGCCAGCTTTTAGGTGGAATTATAATAACTCCTTTATGGCAGGGCGTTACATAGCGCCAGCGAAAGTAGCCCACCATTGTACTGGATAAACAGTGCCTGGGTTGAGACAGCAAACCTGCTGATCTTATCTGTCAAGACCCAGATCATCATCTGGGCTTTGACTTATCATCATCTCTGTCAACAGTTTCACTATAAAGAAAAGAAATGGCAACAGCGATAGGAACAGCAGCCTGCAGTGCACAAGAAGCTTTTTGCTTTAGCAACCCGCCAGGCCATAAGAACATGTCCTTGTAAATAGGGAGGCACGTTGTGACTGACGGAGGGAGCCTGGGGGCAGTTTTCAGCAAGGGAATTACAGTGAATGCCACCTCGAACAACAGTGTGGTGACACAGACCTCACAGTTTGGTGTTTGCAACCGAACTTTTTCAAGATCCACTAGAAACCTCAGAATTTTAGTCAAACATTTTATTTAATTTTGCTGGATTTTCCTTTGTGTGCCCGTGTCTGCATCTAAATCAATAAAGAAATGTAACAAAACAAACAAAAATCAAAGCACAGTGCTTCCATCAATGGAGTAGTTTGGCTGGGAGCTTAATCAGCAACACAAGGGGACTCAAGAGTGTGTTTCCCTTTCCTTGCAGCTCATTTTTCACCTTCTGCCTCCCTTTCCTTGCCCTTCAGGCTGCTCTGCAAAGATGCTCTCTCATTATGTGGACACAGAGTGGTGAGCGAGGGGAAGTCCTCCCAGACAGGCATCAGCTCCTCAGCATCCTCACCTGCCACCACATCGTATTAACTTGGAGATGCTCACAAAGGAGAGATTTATCAGGGTGCCCAGGCTGCTGCTAAAAGGTGACCTACTTTCTTACCCAGCCGTATGTGCATTCTATTTATTGCTGAGCCATCAGGGCGCACAGAAAGGGGCGAAGCATCCCCAGCAGCATGGCAGATGTAGACAGCATCTGAGCTGGGCAGGGGGAGGGCACAGGCTGGCATCTTTGCTGAGCCCCCACGGACCCATCGGGCACAATCATGGGTCCTAGGGGGAAGCGGGGAGAGATATGTAGCTGATAACAGCAATTTGCAGAACAGCCTTATGGCAGGCATGTGCAGAGAGGGTAGCAGGGGAAGGAAAGCCATGCCTTGGAGAAGGAAGATTCACTGAGAGCTGACTGCCTAGCCACGATCTGCTCTTTAAAACATAACATCAGGGCTCAAACTCTTCTTAAAAGGATCAGCCTGTTCCTTTCTGAGGTGATTTGTGCATCTGTGAAGCCTGTAACATCCTCGCGTCTTCAACAAGGAAAAGAAAAAACTGCTTAAATTAAATGGCTTTGGTACAAAGAGGATCTGGCAGTGGCCAGCTTTATATTATTAACATTTCCCAGGAGTGATGTTCCACAGTGGCAGGCTGATGTAATTACCAGAAGTGAAGTTGTAAGTCCTATTGAAAAGACCAAGAGATTTGCTAGCAACTTCAAAGAGGTAAAGATTTGTGTGGATTTGCACGGGGATAGAAAATGCAATGGGTTAGAAAATCAGGTCCTCCAGTGTCTTTAATCTTTTGTGGGGTTTATCCAGACATTTTGGTCTACAGGGGATTTAAATTAAGTTGCAAAAGAGACTTCCTAAACTTTCTATCCGAATGTTATATTATGTGGGTTTTATACTATTAGCTTAAAAAATTAACCTTTTCTAAGCTTTTGGGATTAATGGCTTGTGGACAACTAATGCTGACTTAGTGTTGGCAAGGAATTTACTTTCATGATGGGGAGATACATGATGATCTAATAGCGATTTGCCTTTATCCAGGAAATTCACATATATATTAAAAGTTGAAAGAAAAGTCTTGGGATGAACCAGTAAATTATAAAAACTGACAGAACAGGATGAAGCACACTGGAAAAGGCATTTGAGAGAACTTGTAGTACAAAATATGTTACAGGAGTCACTGCAGAAGCATATGATTAAATGTTTATACTGTTTCTAGTCCTGTTTTTGTATTAGAAGTAATGGTTCTAAAGTAATTGTGCAGATTTGCTCTGAATTATTTACAACTGGTTGTGTGCCAGGTTTTGTGACTTTTTTAAAAACGGAGCTCACTCTAAAATGTGAAAGAGCAGTCAACTAAGCTAAAAAAAAATCATACTTGTGATTTAACATAACCCGGTGTCCATACGGATATGGAGCAAAGGGATACGTACTCTCAGACCACGCACTGTGTGACAAGACACCCCAGAGGATCCAGTGGTCTCAGGATCCTCCCTGTTGTTGGGAATGTCACTTCTATAAAGTAGTATGAGACACAATGCTCAGCATTGTGAAAGATCTCTAAATTGTCTGGCCAAACAAAATAATAAAAAAAATAATAAAAAAGATCCTTTTCACTGCCAAGATCCCTTCAAAGCCAAAAAGCATCTTTTAAAAGTTTTCCAGCTGCCATTCAGGCCTTGCCACTGGTCAGCTTTTCCCTCTGGCTCTAGGTTTCAGCATACTTTGAAAACCCACCATTATAAGAAATTTATACAGGTCCAGGTCAAACATGGAACAGATTAAGGCACGTTTCAGTAGGCAGATAGCAGACAGCCTTCCATGAAAAGAAATGTCGTATGATGGTTTCCACTGTGCCTTGGTTTCCCTCTGTGTTCAACTGGAATAAAGAGACTTATTCCATAGCAACATCTCATGGGCAAGACCAGCTTGGTTTGTAAGACCTGAGGAGAGGAACCAGCGTGGTGGGCTGGGGATGACTGACCATTTACTCTCGAGCAGTAGTGCAGTAGTCAAGGACCTCAGTATCCTCAAAAGGGCAGGCAGAGAGGGCTCCGTAGGAGCTGAATGAGGCACAGGTTTAACACCAGCTGTGGGAGATGGTGTCCAGCCCCTGCCTTCTGCCTTTGAGCCCTTTGCTGGCCCGTCACGGTGGTCTGGGAGTGCTGTAGCCAAGGCTGAAGTCAACAGGCAGGGACTACAGGTTCATCTAGATGGGCTGTGAATGCAGCACAAAAGGGAATGCTTGTTCTCTCCCTTCACACCCAAAAAAGAAAAGCACTACTTGTGACTTTCTCCTGGCTCAGGCATCTTGCAGATAAAACTGTAAAATTTCTATTCTTTTTCAGTATCCTTACAAAGACATGTATCAACTCGATGACTGGATCTCTCTTCCTCATAGATATTGTATCAGTCAAAGGTGTTGACGCAGAAGAGGACTGTGGTTGGACATACAGTACATACCATTCCCTAGATTAACTTACTCATTGGCCCTGGCTGGCCTGGGAAAGGGCAGAAGCAGAGAAAAATGGCAGATGGCACAGGAGGCCTGGCAAGACCATCACACCATTCATCGCTTATTCCAACAAAAAATTGCCCCTGCAGAGGAATTGTGCCTTGTAGGAATGCTGGTTTAGCCAAAGTGAGGGAGGTTCCTTATAAGCTGGAATCAGTCTCATGGAAAAATGCCGTCTGCTGGGTAGCACTCGGCTCCCCAGCTGCTGTTCTGTGGCCAAGACGCAGAGCACATATGGGGATGTACTGAACCATGTCCCAGGAGTCATCTTTGGGCAGTGCTTTGCTGCAAGTACCACCAATTTTTAGATGCTGTTTTGAAAGAAACACCGCTGTTTTGCCAACACCAGCACGCCAAAATATTTAGCAGCTTTAATATTTAGCACGATGGGATCCAATCTGCAGCTGATACACAGCAACATCACTTCAGGGTACTTGGCTTCTCCCTTGCCTTGGTCCATTTTATTGTACTTGCTGCTATGCAAAATACTGCCAGCTGTTAATGGGGACACGCTGGTTCCCCTCGAGATAAATGAATGGGCAATTTTGATTCTGTCATGTTTTCCCTCAATTTTGCTTTCACTCCCCCGAGTGCGGATTACTCTGTCCTCTCAGTTCAGGACAGAGCAAGAACAGTCGTATTTCACCACGGTGAGCCCTGTGCTCTGCAGCAGCTGTAGCAGTGCATCCCTCTGAGGAAAGCTGGAACAGCCTCTGAATTTATACTCTCTATAGGCACAGAGAACCCACGATTCTTCTCTGGCATAAGCACCAACATACAGATGATGTAGTAGTCCGTTTTGCCATATACCCTGCCTCTTCCATTGAAATGTCCGGACCTAAGTATCCATAAGAGTGACGCGAGGTGTCTCCAACTGGGCTATTTCCTGGCATGTGCACTAGGAATGGCTTGTGATGGAGAAGAGGTCAGCTCTCCCAGAGGCAAGTGACAGTACAAGATGCCAGGCTGAGGCGATTTAATTTTGTTCATTCAGTCACTGTGTGAAGTGAGAAATTTAGTCAGGATAGTCTGCAGCCACAGGAACCAGTGTCTTTCTGAGGACTGTGCTTGCAATTAACTTGTATTTGTCACACGCTGCACAGCTTTGCACAATGGTTATGCATACTGGACAAACTCAGTGGCCAACAACCTCACCAGTAACAAGTAGTAGACATCCACACAGTGACTGTACCCTAGGGTTATAAAGCAAATTCTGTGACTGGAAAAAAAAAAAACAGCCACAGACAAGATGTGAGAAAGCAGGCTGTTTTGTTATTTATTTGCTCCAGTTGGGAGATTCATTAAGGCTTACTTCAAAATAAAACCTAGACTTTGATTCTGCAGTTAAGAAATAAAGATGTTCTGAGATGGATGTGTGTGTGGAGAGCAAAGAAAATCTGTCTTAAAAGGCAAGTGAGTGAAATTGCCCAAGTAAATCTGTAAAATCATTTGGAATACTAATGAACTCCAGGTTTAATTGCAGCTACAATGAAGTCAGCCACCTGCCAGCTTGTAAGCTGTCATTGTATAAATCTGATATACAGTGGGTGTGAGCTAGCAGAGCTGCCCTGACTCCAGCTTCACAGAAACACTGGCCTTAATAAAGCAATCCCAGTAGGAGATGAAGATACAACACTTCAGTCAAACTCCTCCAAATGTCAGCAGATTTTTTGCCTGTTTATTTTGGTGTCATTTAATAAAGAAAAAAACTGAAAAATGCTGAAAATAGATGAGGCAGAACTAAAGACCTGACATCTCTTGGCTTAATATTAGTTTTTCCTGGGTGTAAAGGCAGGGATTGCAGTGGTGTGTACACCTGAAGTCAAGGAAGGTACCGTTCACAATGTGGAAAGACTGTGGAGAGGCATAAGCAGATGGCAAGGCTTAGTTTCCAGGACAGCCCTTTTGGGGGTAACAGAGTAACCTGGACTGCTAAGAAGGGGCAACTGTGGTGGGGACATCTTCATGGGGAGCCTTTGAATTTGCACCGTCACATCCTCACAAGCATGGCATGTTGATCTGCAGAAAATTTAGCTGTGACCACTTAAATGCAAGATCCATGGACAAGTCGCCTGCCCCATGCTCCAAGTGAGGGGGACAGACAGGGGCTATATAATGCTGCCATGCAGCTATGGCATGCATCTGTGTGGCTTTTTGCTTTTGCTGGACCTGGTTTTTAAGCCACCTCCACAAATGTGAAGAAAACGGAAAGACCTGGCAAATAGTCAGCAGAGGTTTCAAAGAGGGATGTCCACCTGTAAGAACATCCACCTGCAAATGCACTGGCCCACTGCTGGGCACTAAACACGGCCCTGCCATGATCCTCCAGCACTGCAAGCACAGACCTAGCCTGTTGCTCAGATTAACTCTGGGTTAGCTCCCTAGGACTGTGCAATGCCAACAGAAGTGGCTTTGCAAGGGCTGAATTGTTCACTCGCCTGTTGCCCAGGCAGTCTGAGCTGTTCCAGATATGCTGCATCTCCACTACTCAGAGATCATAAATGCTGTCAGTACGGTGCTAGAGAAGTGCTGAAAATAAGGACTGGGAAAACATGTGAAACTGTTGAGGTCCTGGGTATAATGCTGGTATAGCAGCATGTATTGCAGATCCTAGTAGCATCAAATCTCATAGTGTGTTGTTCATGATGTCCAGGTTAAGCCAATCACTTGACCAAAAAAGACCTTGCAAGGAGAGGAATCTTTCTTTCTTATGTAGTGTGTGAGATACAACCTGCTTCCTAGGGGTATTTCAGACTTTTAAGTAACGATTTTCCTGCTGCATCATTGTCTCCAGACACAGGCTTCCCATGGGTCTCTTCTTCTCCCTTTACATACTGCATTATTTGTACTAGCTCTCAGTCTTTACCATAGGTCTTAATTTGTCAGAGGATATTAGGAAACTATTTTGAAGCCTCTAATAGTCAGTGGCATGTGGAGGTGATGCTCTAGGGCCCTGTTGAGATTAAGCATTTACTGCCTGGCTTGTTTGTGATGACAGGGACCTGGCTGGTCTTCTCTTCCTATGCAAACTGGCAAAGCTTTGCATTTCAGCAGCCGGGAAACCAGCCCTGTCTGCACCACTCCTCGTCTGTAGTGAGGATCAGCTTAGCCTGAGAGCACACGGTCTCCAAGCAGCGCTCCAGGTCCTCCAGCACAAAACTCTTTGACGAGCTCTGCTCACCGGTGAGAGGACCACTGAGCACATGCCCTGTCTTCACAGGCCCTGGAAATGGCATCTAAGGTGGGCACCCCTTCCCTCTCACTGGAAGGTGACCGTTGTGCAGGCAGCACAAATAAAGCCATACACATCTTCTAGGCACTCAGAATTATAGCTGACAAGATAGGAGCACACAAATCAGCTGGCACCCACCCCTGGTGCACGAGGCACTGGTAGTTAGCAAAGCAAGGACTGACACTGCGTAAGTCAAAGCACCACTGCGTTGGATTTAATGACAGCGTTGTCTCTGTGCCTGTGCACTAGGGTGTCCTCAGCCTGCTGTGGATATTTTCTGCTGTGCTAGGCTTTCATTGCACACCCTACCCTAGCTCTCCCAAACTGGCAGTGCGTAACCGTTCATGGAGCTGTCTCAGTTGCTTTTGTATTTTGTAATATTTGTACCAACTACGGTTAGCCGGGTGCATCTCTCTTGTGTTTGACAAACTGTCAGCCAGTGTGTTTAGAGGTAGTGATGCCTAGGGGCCAAGAATATAATTTCTCAAAGCAGAGCACTCACCTCAGCAAGCTCGCCTTTGCTCTCCTTTCCAAAACCTCCCAGGTGTAGACTCCATCCCACTGTCCACCATTCCCAGGAAATGAAATTCACCCCAACACATCCAGGCTCCAAAACCCAGTGACACAGCAGCTTGGAGTAGGGATTCATGCAGGGGATTATATTGGACAAATGACTGGCTGCGTTCACCTCTGTTTTACACCACATTTACTATACAATGGGTTTTGATTGTTCTCTCACCAGTGAGTCAGGTTAGTACATACAGTCGCACATGTGCACACCAATAAATTGGCTTCTGGCATCCACCATGCACCGTGCAGATCATAAAGCCCCATTGGGAACTACATTGCAGGTTTGTGGGCAGAACCTAGGAAAAAAACCACCATAAAAGACTCCTTGATGAGTTTGTATCTGACACGTTGTCAGATACAACATCAATTTACCAAGCAGAAGTTTTAGGACAAACAGAAAAGTACTTTTTTTTTTCACACAAGCATAACCAAGCTCTACAGCTCCGTGCTGCTCAGAATTTGTGGCAGGCAAAGGTATAAAGTAGTTCGCAAAACCCCAAAATCTTGGAAGATTCAACGTGCTATTTAGCTAAACATTGAATTCATTAAAGGTAGAAGGAGGCAGATAGATGTGTGCTCACCTGGTTCTGTGTTCTTGCCCTGAACTTTTGCTGCTGGCCACATGAGTGGGTGGACTAACTGCACGAGGCAAGTTTATGTCCTTATTTTATAGACATTTTCCAGGTAAAACACAACCCAGAAAGGATTCTGACTGCTCCTTGTTGTTGCTGATATCTCATTACTTGCCTTGAGGGTGATCTGTGTGTGAAGCCAACAGAACTGCAGTGCTATGCAGGGATGCCCTCTGGTCGTGTTGGGGTTTAAGCTAAGTATTAACTCCAGCAATCACGTTTTACCCATATATACCAAGTTTCCCCTAGTAAGTACAACTGCAAAAGGTGTTTCACATTACTCTGTTCAGATTACTGCAGCAGATTAGCTACCACAGCTTGTGCAGAGTAAGTCACCAATTGCAATGACAGGCAGGCAACCGTGTACACACACGCCGTCAGTGTTCTTTTGGAAAAAGCCAGAAAAACAGACAGTTACAATCACGGGTGTATGCCAAGAGGCTCACACTCAAATTCAGGCTGTGCCTCCTAGTAAAGTTTTTTGCCCGTTGCTCTGAGGGTACCTATGTACCTTTCTAGATTCAGCTCTCCAAGTGGAACCT
Source organism: Falco punctatus (assembly GCF_963210335.1). Taxonomy (NCBI): domain Eukaryota; kingdom Metazoa; phylum Chordata; class Aves; order Falconiformes; family Falconidae; genus Falco; species Falco punctatus. The sequence goes on along the minus strand of NC_137582.1, from coordinate 96,445,696 downwards.
GACCCGGGTGAGAGCAGGGAGGAGGAGGCAAGCAGGATGCTTTCTGCTTCTCCTCAAGGCTGTTGCATCACAGTTTTTGAGTCAACACATTTCAGACCTCCCACAGAGAGAAGAGCTGGCTCTTCACCTGTGCAAGCCCCAGCATAGTAACTTTGGGTAGCTTTCCCGAAGGCGTTTTGCTGAGGCCATATATGACAGTCACAAATATTTCCCAGATTACCAAATCTTGCAGAAGGCTGTTGTGTGTTGGACAAAGAATTTATTTCTTTATTTTTTTTTAAATGCTTTAAGGCAGAAGTTAGCTAAAACATGATCATGCAAGGTGATGTCTGAGTCACTTGAACATGATTTCTTGCATTAAAACCCAGAAACACAGAACAAGAATCCCACCTCTGCTTCTCCCTTTTTGTGCCGTGATGCTCTTCTTGTAATACCAGCTAAGCAAGCCATTTTCTGGGGACCTTCCTGAAAAATTTATGTGTTGAAAGAAAGTTATGAAGAAGAAGTTGAAGAAGAAATTTATGTGTTGTAAACCTTACGCAGCATGTGGGGGAAAGGAGGTGTTGGAGGAAGGGTCCATACTACTGGGAAACATAGTAGCAGAGGGCTTTGCTAACTGGCATAATTTAGAACAGGACTGAGGATACACTGGGGGTGAAACAGAGAACTAGAAAGCTTTCACTAGGTCCCTGATTGTATGTGTAAGCTATCCACAAGGAAATTGTGCTGACATTTCTTGGGAGGGACTGTTAGCTGCTGAAAAGTCTCAATTTCTGGCAAAGTAGCGAAGAACCCCAATGGATGTGCTGCTTGCTTGCAGAACAGCACATACAGCAGCTGTTTCAACCACGCAGGTGAGACTAACACGGTACCTGAGCTCCATATCACCAGCTAATAGATTTCTCAGAAACAGCACAAAAGAGCAGAATGACAGATGACAGCAAAGCGCTGAAGGTGTGCAAGGCTCCTGTGTTTGTCATTCGCACAGGGTAGCGTTCCCGCCAACATTTGTTGAAACTTGTATCCTTGATCAGGAATGACATTTTGTCATTTCTGCAAATGAACAAAATTCCTCTGTTGAAGAACTTGAAGTTTAAACAAAGCCAAAATTGCTCAATGCCATTAATAGGGCCCAGGCTGAGCTTTCATGCTGAAATAGCAACAATTCAGGGGAAAAAGGCAGTAGGTTAAGAAAGCAGCCAGGAGGCCCCAGAAGGGTGTAAATGATGCAAATCTCTGTTCTCCCAGTCAGCACCTTGTTCCAATTCTTTTCTATTTCTTCTCTGGTTCTTTTTTTCATGTACTTATTTTCTGCTAGGGTAAACTCCATTTGGATCCAGGAAGGTATAAGCATTCTTACCATGTTTGTGGTGAAGGATACAAGTGACCTCTTACAGCGTGGGCCAGGTATGTGCTTAGCTGATGCTCAAATTCTGCCAGGTTTTCTCCAGAGCAGAAATAACTGGATAACGAGCATAGGCTCCTTTCTTCTATTACTAAATTTCTTGTTCCAGGAAAGCATCCACTGATTTCTCCATGACTTCTGCTAAATAATGAATTCGTACAGCTTGCGGAACAGGGTCTTCAAGAGGGGGAACAACTGTATTCGTACCGTTGTTCCTAATAAATACCTGTGGCTGTGATACTGTCTGGTTGTGGAAGCTAAACAAGTGTGAGGTCAGTTGAAGTGTCCTCATGTGAATGTCCACTGTGACCTTGACAAACTGAGTACAAACCTTGGCAAAAGCAGACCCCCAACACAGGCTGAATTTTAAATAACCTCGTTGTTGCTTTGGGGCTGATGGACAGGAATGGCAAAATACATTTCTGATGGAGAAGCCTAAATTTTCCTTCTAAAAATGAAGCTAATACTATGGACCCCAGGTTTATATCTATCTTCTGCACTTCAGCTACTCTCTTAGCTGTTTTATAAACCCTCTGGTTTATATCTGTGGTATAATCCATGTTGCAGCTGGGAAAGTGCCTGAATCCTGGTCCAGATATAGTGTATAGAATAACTGCAAGTAACACTCCGAGGCACAGAATTTTTTTCTGCAGTGAACTGATGGTCAGGTCCAATGCATACAGTTGTTGCACACAAATATATATGTACACACACACATGCATGTAAGTAGGTATAAATACATAGAAATATATTTATGCATGTGTCTGTGGCTAGGTACGTGGTCTGCCCATCTTCTTGAAAGCACTGGCTTCCACTTAAGGGTGGCATTCTGACAAAGCGTAATTATTTTGTTATAGAGAATCAGGTCATGGTTGCATGAGAAGGGAAATAAACCCAAAAGCTACTCCTCCTCCTCCTCCCTTCCCCCAGCAAGGAGATTTTCAGGTTTGAGGCTTCCGACAGGAGGAAGTCGTTAGGAGTCGTCTTCCAGGCAGATCCCATATCCGTGCCTGGCCAGCCGGTGAGCAGGCTCACAGCTCAACTCAGCGGCACATCCAAGGAATTTTGTCAGCCTCACTTCAGGCAGCAAAGAGGCAAGGAAACACCTGGGCCTTCTGCCAGCCCCCGTGTTTCAGTCCAGCCTCATCTGGGACATGCCCATCAAACACACCAGGCAGAAACAGCACAGAGGAGCGGATCTGAGCCCCGCCATGGCCCCCACAGCTCCATGGTACCCTACGTCTGAGCCAGCTGTGCAGAAACCCCAGGCTGGAGAGAAAAAGCTTTATTTTTCACCCTGCTCAAGCAGGCCTAGGTCAGCATGCAACGTGTAGAACTGGGATGTCACAGGGTCACCCTTCCAGCACTCACACTATTTTAAGGACTTGATCAGTGTGGAAACACTCACTACTAGTAACAAAGACATTTTAACCGACCTTTCAATTTGTTTTTCTCAGTGACTACAGGGATGTTATTTTGCCTTAGTGATTCTGTGCACTCAGTATGACTTTTTAATCAATTTCAGGTGCATCAAAATAGCCTATTCCATTCTGGAATAAGAGACTCCTTCCTGGTTTTAGAGGGTTTTTTTCTTGGTCAGTGCATACCTTTCAGAAATGCAGTAAGTAACATGAGTGAATCCTCCTGCCTGTGAGCCCAAAGCTCTCATTCAGCTGTAGATCTGCACTGTAATAAACTGATTTTGGTTGGTTTGGGTTTTTTCCCCCCTTCAGTTTTGCCTTTAGGCTTGCTCTCAAGCTCCATAGATTTAGCGACTCACCTAAGAAGTCTGCTAGGGGAGCTCACAGATTTTTATTGCAGTGAAGAGTTGTGATATTTTCAAAAAAACCTGATCTATATACAATCATCTGTGCCTGTGTATCCAGAAGAGTCCTCTTTTGGCAAGAAAGAGTACAACGGAAACCCAACAGTTGGTATTAGAAATAATTCAGTCCAAGCTGACCTGACAAAGAATCAAACTGTTAACCCAACAGCTCTTCATCAGTCTACATAGACCAGATTGATGACCCCAGGCAAGGACAATCACTCACACTTCATTTCCTAAGGATTATAGAGGCATCTCTTAATAGTGAGTCATTTATTGTCCAAAAATTATGGGTAGCCCAAGTAGCAGGCAACCCGCCACAAGACTGTCAAAGGCTGGCCAGAACAGAACATTACTAGTTTTGAACATCCCCCCAGAAAGGCCAGTAATCAGCCGCAAACCGCTGTGTTTTGTGACTGGTGTCTGTAAGCGATGGCAGGTTTTGCTCCCTTCCTGCTTCTGCTCGGCTTTGGACCTGGTGGGAGCCGGGAGCTGCTGCACACAGTGCACTGCTGCTGCTAAATCTCACTCCATGCTGTGTTTGGTGGCATTTTTCCTCCTAGTAAGACAGCAGCTCCTACTGCACACGCAGTATCCCTCAGCACACCTGACTTCCAGCCGGGAAGGAAATCCACAACCCTGTGTATCATTTTGCAGAAGCTGCTCATTTGTGCCCTAATCTGATCTCTCTCTTCATCATTTCCAGACTAAGTCATGCACAGGCAACTTGATTGCTATAGCTCAGTGGAATGAGCTATATAAATGAAATGCCCCATTATCTGTTGCAGCACTAGCTAAACTAGCCGGCTGCAACAAGGCTTTTACTGCCCCACATCAGCCCTCTCATGCCTTGGCACCACCATCAGTCTCACACAAGGTTTCAAAGGTTCATCTACTGTCCATGCTGTTTCTCCATCCTCTTCAGGCCAGTCCACACTGCTTCTTCTCTCTGCTACATCTGGAGTCTTTCTTCCTCAGGCTCCTCTTCCAGACAACCTCTCCTCATCCAGGCCCCTTCTCCTCCCAGGGCCTTTCCTGCATCCTGGGGCACTCTCTCTCCTCCCTCTGTTTCTTCCAGGTCTCTCTTCATCCAGAACTCCCCTTCCATACCCCTTAGAGCTATTTAACTACTTAGCAGGAACCAGCCACAGCTGCACCTTATCCACACCAGCCAACCCACCACCCCTGAAGCCAGCCCACAGCTGTATATTATCAATGTTAATTAACCCAGCTTCATTCCTCCATAATTCCTCTACAGTTATCTTTTTTTCCTTTATCATGCATCATTCTGGTCATTCTTTAAAAGGAAGAAATCTTCTATATGTATCTTCAATGATGAGAAAGGCTCCTTGTTCTTTCTTGGTCTCCCACATACACAGTCATTTGTCTGTCGCGCATTCACACAGTCATCTCTCCTCTCTCTCTTGCATGTCCTTAGACCATCCTGGAGGTCCTGCTTTCTTATGTGTACTTTGGTACACAAAACACAATCAGGACAAAAGACTTGCACATCCTAATTAGCTTGGCTGATTTTGACTTGGTCTGGAGAGCCTTAAAACCTGAAAAGGCATTGAATATCAACCATGTGGCACTTCATACAACAAGGGAATATTTGTTTTCCTAGGTGAGCTACCCAGTACCAGCAGGCCTGACCTGCCTGCCCATGGGGTGAATGGAGCTGCAAGAAAACACTCTACTTTCCCAAGAACAGGCACAGGTTATCTTTTCTTTTAACCTTCCAGTTTGTTTCCCCTACTTGTTTGTTTGGGTTGTTTTACCCTCTACCCATTTGAGGTGTGTTTCTGGTTCAATGCCCCTGTAAAGGCCAGAGGAATTAGTGCTGCTGAAAGAAATCCAGTACTGAATTGCCCTTGTGCTGTCCCGACTTTGTTACGGCTTCAGTTCATTAAAACCAAGAGACGGGCAGCTGGAAGAGAGAGAGACCAGCTAGAGGGGGGCACTCGGGGCTGGACTGTGGTGAGTCTTCTTTAGGGGCCAGACCTGTTTTCTTTTGAAAAGAACATGATGAAAAACTCACAGCTGTGAGATGGCAGGCTGAGTAGGCAATGACATATTCCAGGCAACCTGGAGAAAGAGTGATAGATGCTCCATGCCCTAAGTTTCCTAAGTGTCTCCTCTCCGATTCCCACCGGCACTGCAGCTCAAGCTGCAGATGGGCACGTTGCATCCCTGCCTCACTTCCCCAGTTCCCTGTGCTCTGCTGGCTTATTCCTCCACACACCTCCCGGTCCTCTGATGTCCCTGAAAAGGGACCTCAGCAGGTCCCATTGCTGCTGTGGTGGGCTGCCTGCAGCTCCTCTCGGCTGTGGGCATACCTGAGGGCCCATGGGCAAGAGCGTTTCTCTAGGTGGGATCCAGCTGTCATGCGTTTGTCACCTCTGTCCCAAGCAGACGGACAAGGCACCGCAGGATGAAGGCTGCAGTAGGGGAGAGATGGTACCTTCCCAAAGACTGCAAGACAGAGACACAGACAGCTGAAAAAAGGGGGGAGGTGAGATCAGACCCTCAGTTTGTCTCATTTTCTCAGAAAACTGAGATCTTTAGAAAGCTAAGTTTTGCTCAGCTGTTAAAAATCAAACGTCCCAGGTCCCTCTGCTCTGCTTAAGCAAAATTACCAGAAGATCTAAAATAGGAATAGAGTCCTTGAGGCATGGTAGCAATAGAGTGACTTTCCCTATCAGTTCTCTAAAAGCTTGCTGTTGCTACACCAGTAATTGCAACAAGGGAGATGATCATTGTAACAGATTGTCCTATTTTTAACAACACACCAGGACTGAAATTTTTCTCCCTTCTCTATTCTCAGCTGTTATTCCTCTTTCCTTCTCTTCACGTTTAACCATTTCATTGCTGCAAAAGGGTGAAAAGACTAGCTAAAGAATACAGGGGAAACAAATGACATAGGGAAAGGTCCTGAATGAAAAAGCCTTGTTTCTTCCATTTCAACAGAAAATAAATAAAAAAAAAAATGTTTTGAAAATCAGACTCTGGACCACTTTTTTTTATTATTTCCCGAAGAATCCAGTACCTAATAAAAAGTATTTTGTTCGAAAATCATGCACCAGTTTAACAAACCACTGAAAATGAGTTCTGTACCTTGTAAACATATATCTGCTAAACAACATACATTGTGAATACTCAATGTGACTGAATAATCTGGGATTTGGAGGGAAACACACCAAAATTCCTTTGAAGTTATTTCTGTCTGGTGTGTCAGAGTTTACTAAGCTGTTTCCTAGGCTCTTGGTCAAACAACAGCAGCAATCATATAAAATATAATTAAAAATAGCTACTTATTAGGAAGAACAGATGGTGCATTCATATGCTACAAACTTGCAAAATTTTAGCAACCTCGAGTATCAAGTTCTTGAGTTGTAACATTTGCACTGGTAACTTGGTTGGCAAATCAGAAGAAAACACTTTCAGATTACTGCAGAACTGTAAAAGAGGCGAGTGCTGACACATGAAATAAAATGCATCTATTTTTATGTCAAGTCCCGATAACAGTACATTTTTTTCATTTTCAAATATAAAGAGAAGAAGAATTCAGATCTTTCCAGACTTGGCCAAGGCACCTGATTCACAATGGAAAATATTTTTATGTCTTATGTCAGCATTACTTTGTTCCAAATTAAGGGCTGTGGTACTGAAATCTTTCTTTTATGATAATGTCCATTTCTCACCAGTTCTCTCTTTCCCATAATAGCATCGTGTGTTGGAGATGCAACACAGGAGCATTTCAGTTTGCTCAGCTTTGTACATCAGTTTTCATCTACGTCTGAATGCAAAATTACATAATGAAATAGATCTTTTGTGATGCAACCCAGTGAAACCCTGGAGGAAGAATGCAACCTTGAAACTGAATTTCCCAAATAAATTAGTCTGAATAAGACTTTTAAACTGAAATATTACCAGAAAATTGGTTATATATATCGAAGGTGTCACCGCAAGCATTTAAGGGACAAGGCTGAAGACTCACATTTCCCTTTCAATTTAACTGGCTATCCCTGTTACTAGTTAATATCTGGAACTGAATGGCAAACTGTTATGTATGAGTATGTTATATTCATGTTAGCAAAAGTTAAGTTCTTGAAAGATAAATCCATCAGCGAATCAGAGAAGCATCCACATGGGAGAAGTGCTGGCATTTACTTAGACAAGTAGGGAAGGGTCGGTATCAGCAGCTGGAAAAGAGTGACACAAACTCCGAGCAATCGTGCACTTCACTGGGAGCTATGAACGGTGGGGCTGGGGCTGTCTAGCTCTCCCCATGACTCTGCAGCCCAGTTCAATGAATTCCTGAAGCCCCTATGAAAAGTCGTGCCCGATACTTTTTGGCACAGGCTGCAGTCTCACTGAAGTCATTGTGACTTGAAGAGTACCACAGGGGTGGGGCTTGCGTAAGACACCGCAGACTTTGCACCTCTGGCTTTCAGCTAATCTTTAATTGTCTACCAGAGGGGGTAGGACCAGGCATTACTCTGAACCTCAAAAGAAATCTGCTTCCTGCAAGATTTCCAGACAGATATATTTTCTGTGTAATCTGATGCTTTAGTCCCATTATTTACAGCCAGCTTATATCTCTAGTACCTTGGACTTCTCATTAACACCTCCTCTGGTGTCTCAGTGTGTGACTTCCACACCCTTCCTGTCTACCTTTCTCTTCTGCTCTTTCCCATAGTTGTAAACATTTCAGAAATTGGGTTGGTTGGACATGAATACTGACCATGGTTTTTATCCCTCTAACCACCTTCTGCTGCTTTTAGTGTTAATGTCACCGCTCCCCTGGGAGGTGCCAGAAGGCGATGCCTGACCACGAAACTCACTTCCAGCAAGTGCCATCCTTACTGTCATTCCTCATTCAAGCCTACAGGTATCGCCTCAACCTTTTCAACAACATCCACCCGCGAGTAACATGGCTCCCTGTACCTCAGCGGAGCTCTTTGTGTCATTGCAATGCTGCGAAACACAAACACCAGTCTCTGTGAACTTGAGGGCAGCATGTCTACCAGGTAAACTGCTCATTAAACAAACAGTAGATAAGCTAAGCTTGCTTTATCTTTGCAGCTGCAGTCAGGTCTCTGGATTAAGAGACAAGTCAATAAAAGTTTATGTGCACTTGTTCCTAAGAGCACAAGAGGTAGACTGTTGTCCTCTCCTTTGTTTTCATCAGCAGTGAAAGGTCAAGATCAATTTACAAGTTATCTGTACCTTGATCATCTCATCCAGTGATGAGAAAAACAGTATTTCAGCTTATCCAAAGTAATAGTAGACACACATGTCACATTTGATTGGCTGTGAATATGAGAGACCTGAGAATGCTTTTTGCCAATACAATAGGTTTTTGCAGCAGCTAGCAGTACCCTCTGCTGTCAAACATTAATGAGAAATCAATTCAAATCAAGGTGGTTCCATCTCACAGCTTTGTTCTCTATCTTCGTCACAGAAAGTTACTTCAGATTTCACTGAGCACCCACCTCACTCAAAGCTAGCATCGTTGGTCACTGATGTCACCTAGATCTTCCAGGGCAGAGTGTAGTGGGGCTGGACCTGCTCAGTCCTCATGTTTGATGGCACTTGGGAAACTTCAGGTGGCCCATTCTGGCCTTGACTTTGTCACTAGCCAAACTTACACGGAGAAACAGGGTTTAAACTAGTTCAGTCAAGGAATGCCGGTGCGGTCTAAACGATCTGTCTTTCTGACAGTAGTCACACATGGCATGTGTTCACAAGGTTCCTCCAGATTGGGAGTGAGTGCTGTGAGAACTGATCTTCAGCGAGGTCCTGGCATGTGCCTCAATACTATTGAAAGCAACAGCTTCAGTGTTGTTTCTACATCCTTTCTAACCACACTGAAATTACTTATTTCCAGCAATGTTATTTGAACTGCTTCTTTTAATTATCATACTCTTCCCCTTTTTTCAGGGCAGAAGATTTCACAATGAGAGATTCTCCTGGAAGAGTACGATATAAATAACATCTCCTGGGTGTGACAAGTTCTCCAAATAGCTGACTAAGTCAGAAAAAAAGCATGAAGAAGTTGTTTGCTTTTTTTTTTTTTTTTAAACTTTTTCTTTCAGTATGATAATCAAAACTATTCATCTCTTCCCCTGGAGCCAGCCCAGCTGTGTGAGGGTGGCAGACCAGGCTGCAGGAGCTTGCCTCACTCAACATTTCACGGGAACCAGATTCTCTCCAGCCTAGCTGCCCTCCTGCTTCTTTCTTCCCTCTGTCTTGTTGCCTCCTCAGGATGTCCTAGAGTTAACTCAAGGTAATTAAGCCTGTCCTCGAAACCCAGTTGAAGAAGATGAGCTTCTCCTGCCAAGAGCTTCCGATTTTCTTCGCTGTACCTTCAGCTTATTGCAGAGCTGTTATATAGCGCATCTTGCTCTTGCTTGCCTCTTGGAACATATTGGAAGATTATGATTTCTCTGTGGGAAAACAATTGATAATAGCTGCCCTGCTATTCTTCTGTGGGAAATCCACATTACCCTTAAGAAAATTAGATACTGAATACAGTGGGCCCCAAAAAGATTTCCATCTGTTTAATATGGTTGCATCCCTCAAATGCTACTTCATGAAGGTAAGGTGGATGTGGTCCTGACTTCATCTCTGTGCCTGCCATCCCTCCATAGGCTCCTTCACAAGGTTAAGGGAGAAAGCCAGATGCTTCCAGAGGAAAGGTCCTCTCAGTTCAGGTGCATCAGTGAGATATGTAAATTAGGTAGGATTAAACTAGGCAGTCTTTTCCTACTGCCTCTCCACGTTCCCAGTAGATCCTTCCTGCACATTTACCACACTGTCCTATTTCTGGCCTCTCCATACCAACCTGTCTTCCTGGCCCGTGCCCACCTCTTTTATAATATGCACAGGGCATAATGCCTTGGAAGCTATCTCATTTCCTTGGAGAAGATCCCCTAAACTCTTTCCACTTAACCATTTCTCCTAAAATCAGGCTGGCTGTACCTCTCCTTTGCTCCACCACCATGGCTTGCTTAGTGGACGCTAACTAATCTGAAAATGTGTCTGCTTCTACACCCTTCACTCAGCTAGGAGACATACTGGTACTTCAGGGTGAAGCATCCTGAGAATAAATTGTTCAGTATTGAATTGCCACTAAATTAATACCAGGCTGAGGGCTTAGAGCCGATCCCCCCGCTCTGCTCCTCGTGATGCATTCTCATTGTGCTCCCTGCCTGGGAAGGCAGCTTCTTGTTGGGAGTTTCATGGGACCCTTGGGGTCAGAAAGTGACATGCAACAAAAGGCTGTACAGACTGTGTCTCTTCAGTCTCACTTTGCTCTTGCATTGTTCCTACCTCTGTCCTGTTGTCTCTTGGATACGTAGCTCCCCAGAGTGCACAGTGATTCAGGCTGTCCTCCAGACCTCGGTTCAGAAGCCATATTTTGGGGGTAGTCCTTTTTTCTTCTGGGGCAGGCAACTGACACAAGCTTCCTTTCAGTTTGCTGCATGAGCTGGTGATGCGAAGTCATCCCCAAACCCTATTCCTCTTCACAAAAAGTTTCAGTTCTCCCTCCAGTGGGAGGCTGCACATTGCATCTAACTCCATTCAACATTAAGTAAGGAACTTTTTCATGTTTATTTCCCAGTCCTAAGGGCTTCTTGTGGCCTGAAGAAAAAAACCTCCCTATGGATCACCTGCACACTAGGTGTGATCAGTACCCAGGCTGAAGGTCTGGATAACTTCCAGGGTTGGTAAGTCAGTGAAGAACTGGGCTGGAGAAGGGCAGGATCTCACTGTATAAGCCACGTGTGTCCATGTGCCATTTCCTTCACACAGTAACAGCCCATTAGTTAATGACGTCTCCCTTATTTCTCCATAATGGACGCTATGATTTAAATCCAAGCGCTCCACAGTCTGGAGGACACCAGAGGGGAATTTCACCCTTAGGGAGCACCTTTTCTGCCCATGGTGAGGACAAGCCTCGGTGGCCAGGCCCCAGGTCGCTTTGGAGTAACCATACTGAACAGCATTACAAAACCTTACATTTATCTACAAGCTTTCAGGAAAGAATGGAAAGTGAAGCATCAGTCAGCACCTCCTGTTGTTCCAGGCTCATGCATGCACTCGGGTTGTGGTGTTCTGTTTTTCTAACGGGCTCTCTCTCATTGGAATAATCAGGCAGAGGAAAAGTGATCATACTGAAAGACAAGATTGCGTGCAAATAAGGTTTCCAGATGTGAGGCAGGTCCATGGTTGCTAGGCTGTGTTTTCAAAGCTTGGTGACTGGTAACAACGTCAGGTCCAAGCCCGCAAACTTTGTTCCCAGGAGTAAGCCAGGCCCTGCTGGAGTGCTCTTGTTTTGTTATCACAACTGGAAAATGAGCAAACACCAGCAAGAGCAGGCCAAGGACTTTCCTTCAAATCCAAGCACAATTATTGTACTGTTCTTCTAAAATGTCCTTTGCTTCTGATGGCCCAGGGAAAACGGGGTCCCAGATGACCCCGGTGGTGGTGCTGACACTCCCTGTGAGCTGGGCTGCTGGAAGCCAGGTTCTCATAACCCTGGGTACTGAGCAGTGAGCACCCCCCTTTCTGCCTCCTATTCAAAAATGACAGGCGTTCCTGCAAAGGGGCCCACCAGAATTCAGCCAAATTTTCCTTCCAGTTGGAACGAAGCATTGCTCCTCTCTCTGCATGGCCACCGCTGGTGACAGCCATCATCCCTCTCACACCTGCAGTCCTCAGAGGAGCATCTTGCTCAGTGAAGACCTGTTGCATGGGAGGACGACTTCTGCTCTGGTGCTGCCTCTTGCTAGAGGTCCAGCAAGCTCCCATCATTGATGCTGTGCTGGCTTGTGAGAGCTGAGGACACAACTCTCCTCGATCACATCTTAAGTATCCTTCTATACTTAGGTATAATTTTTCCACACACACAAAAAAAAAAAAAAAAAAAAAAAAAAAAAGGTAGAGAGAAAGGAAGTCATCAGATGACTGTGTAAGAAAAACATGACCTCTGGAGTATCCTAACCGCTCTGTAAAGGGGTCTGTTGTAAAAGAGCAAGTAACCTGCTCAAACAGCCCCAGGATGAGGTTTCCTTGGGTTCTCCATCATGTGGTGGTCATGATATGCTCTTGCAATACAGGTCTAGGACCAAATTCTGCACATGAGGTTGTACCCATGGGGTACAGTACCCATAGGGAATCTGTTTGGCTAAATATTGTCTTGTTCCTTCAGATCAACAAAGACAAGTTCACACTAAAAAAGCCTGGAAAATACAATCATTGCTGGGTGGGGTGGACTCCAGCCACTTACAGCCATATGCAGATGAAGCCATAGCAGAAGCTTGTAGCCCAGCTCCTGGCGCTCTGCTGTGCTGTAATGACATGCCCAGAGGTGAAGGAGGTGTGTGCCGGCAGATCGCAGTGAGCTCTGCCTCTGGGAGAGGCAGCATGTCCCCAGGAACAGACTGGCTGGGCTCCCAGTAAAGGCTGGACACTGGAAGCTATGAATGGGATTTCTGTTCTACTTTACCCTGAAGATGCTGCCATTCCCCATGATGCTGCTTATCATCCAAACTTTTCCCGCCTTGCCTTTCTGCCCTTCTTTTCGGCAATTTTCTCTTGCGGGATGGACAGACCATCCCAAGTGGCTGAGGGTGAGATCCAGAGGCTGTCCTGCATCCTGCTTGATGTTCATCTGGGCTGGCCTGCTTTTCAGGTGGTCTCTCTCTCTCCCTCCTTACCAAGACTCACTCCTGCAGCAATGCCTGACTTTTTTTGGCCAGGGTGCTGGGAACAGACGGAAATGAGTATTTGCAGGCACTTTGAACTGTCTCCTGAATAAAAAGGAGAAAACTAAAGGATCCCCAGACTGCAGGGATTATTGGTTTTATAACGATTTCAATAGCTCCATCAGCGGTGGCATGTAAAAGGAGCTCATCATTTATAAATTGACTGTTCCAGGGATCAAAGGCCTGTCAGGGCAACAATTAGTTCTGGTAATTTATCAGCTGTTTAAGCTTGTCAGGTGGAGAGAGAAGGGCAGTTCTGCATCAGCTACCCTGCAAAGTTGTTACTGTAGCCAGAGCCAGGTAGGATGTGCAGGTCAGTCATTTGCTAAATATTTCATGTCCTCCAATGTTTTGTCAGTCTTTCCGATACCTGATCCAATGTGGTTAGGCTGTCAGGTGAAAAGGAGGCATCTCTTAGCACACTAATGTCACCCAAGCCATAGGTTCTTTGTCTCGTTAACAATGCCCCTGTCAAATCCCTGCTGAGCAGCTAAATGAACTGGAATGCAGCAAAAAGAAGGGGAAAAAAATAAAAACCCAAACCCAACCGCCCAACCAAAACCTGTGGTCTGTTTTTAATTAGCCTATAAACCATTCAGAGCTCTCCAACTGTGCTGTCCGGAGAGAGAAAACTGATGGCAAATACACTCTCTCCTTGTAGACCTCATAGTAAAAAAATCCGTGTAAACAATATGAGCTTATTTGAACAGATGAGAAGCCTGGGCAAAAGCAACTGTTCTGCATAACAGTGCCTGGACAGAGCGCTGTGAACAGCAGCACCCTTGGCGATGCGTCCTTTGCAAAGGCACCTACAGAATTCGGCTATCCTGCCCAGAGCTCTCCTCACTGGGGATAAAAAAGACAGCCATTGAGGCAGAGAGCCCCTTGAGTCCAGAACTCTCTGGCAAAATATGTCGTACAACATCAGGAGGACCTTTGTTACATTATGTTCCATTGCATTACATGTGTGCATGCTGCCACGCTTACAAGTACACGTGCAGAGATGGTGAATGCTTCAAGTTTCCCGCGGTGAACTCTGTTGAACACACTCTTTGCAGGACCTGATAATGTAGTTATACAGTCACTTACACTTTTATTAGAATGGTATCTTTCTTATTTGCTATGTGGCTGGACTCAATTCTGCACTTCCCTACACTGACAGCTCTTTTTTGCAACTCTTTTTCAAACCTGCTTTCCATGTATAAAACACAGGTTTAATTAATTTGTAATGTGGACCACCAAAAAGTTTCCAGTGGAAGTGCAAACTTTTCCAGGAATTTCACATATGCAGGTTGTTGTAAAGCACATATGAACTTGCATCCCTTAATCACGTTTCATGGCTTTTCAGATGTTCACAGATCACAGGCTGAAAAAAAGGCTGTGATCACAGCTTCATACAGCAGCAGCTCATAAAAGCTGTGTTTGGTCACAGGAATGGCACAGAAACACTTTGAGAGAAGAAAAATATAGGAGCGGGGAAGGAAAGGCTGTCGTTTGCTTAGAAAGCTGACCCCTGTGCATACATAGACATTTATAGAAATGTTTATGGAGATAAATAATTACTCAGCAGAAAGCGGTTAGTTCAAAGAATAAATTTTTACGGTACAGTAATAGCCAGCCAACTTTCTGACTTGCCTGGAGGGTCAACAGCAGAACCAGCGATCCGTAAGGCATTGCCAATTCAGGGCAAAGGACGGCACTCACAGGAGCTTCCCTCTTCAGCCAGGTGAAAGACATCCTTGAGCTTATGATGAAGGAGACTCAGGGTGAATTAAACTTAAATGAACAGCCTCGATACACATTGTTTGGAAGCCACTGGAAAGCACACCGCTGCAAAGCGTCCAGCTGGATGAGTGCTGGGAATGATGTAATCGTTTGCAGAGATCCAGGAGGAAAAAGAGCAGGCCAAGTCCTCAGGAAAAGCCTAAGATTTTAGAAAGATAGAAGTAAAGTTTCTGGGGAAATGATGAAAAGATTCTTCTTATGAATACACGGAAGAAATGTGGATCTCTGTAGATGTATGTGGATTTCACAGTCACATACTATTGCTGCAGGGCTGATACACTGGAAAACCTGATGAAATCCGCAGTGTTCCTCCAAACTCACCTGAATGATGCCAGTTTAGTCCACCCATAGGGAAACTGGGATGAGTGGAGAGCCCTCCCAACTGAGATGCTTTCTCAGAAAAATCTGCTATAAGATACTGATAAACCACGTGGGGTCACTTTGAGACGACAGGTCTCCGATGAGCAGCTGCCATCGTGGCAGCACCTGGGGTGAGCCCACAGCCACGTGGGGACCATGGTTTATGTTTCCAGGGGACAAAGCAGGGCTGCTGGTGTGGCTTGTGACTTGCAGCCATCCTCTCCCCCGTCCCTTGAGGAGCATGCCTGCAGCATGCAGGGTAGGCTCTGTGCAGCCCAGCAATGATTGCTCTTTTCAGCAGCATGGGTTCTTGGTCGCCTTGCCATATAATGAAGCCAGCTGCCTGATGGATGTGCTGGTCAGCCTGTGTGCAAGAAAGAAATGTCTCCCCTGAGGTCAGATGAGATGTATAGTCATGAGGGAAGAACCCAGACAGCATTCTCAAGGCACCTTTCCTGCAGATAATAGGGTTCTTGGTTTGTGCTTGCTTGTGCTACTGGAGGAATGCTCACCTAAAGCGGATGAGCAAGTTCAGGGTATGAGAAAGTACAGGAAAAGTCCTTGCTCCCTCGAGGAGGCAGTTTGGTCCTGCAAAGCTCCCAGCATCTTGGATCCTTCAAAGCTTCCAGGCAGTCTGTGCACATTTACATGCCCACATTTTCATGAGCAGCTGATGGCCACACAGTTTAACTCTTCGCAGGGCTGAGCTTTTCTGGTTAAATAAATCACTTTTAAGAGATCCCAGCTACTTGGAAATGCTTCCACAGGCAAATAAACAACTTAAAGACCTGGATGTTTCTGATAAGAATACGACAGGCACCATTTGCGCAATTTTTCTGTCCCCTCTAGTTTGATGAATTTGTGATATTCAAAGTTTTAGTCTGTGAATATCATTGCTTTATACTCCTGTTAGAAATCAGAGAGGATGAAAATAAGAAGCAGAATTAAAACAGACCTCTTGCAACCATGGGACTGAAAGGAAGACAAGAAAGATGTCAAGAGGAGAAGCTCTGGTCCATCAAACCATTCAGTGCATGTGGCTACCTTTGCACAAGAATTCCTTAGGGCATCAGCTAATTTTTCATGATAGGCACTTCACCAAGTGCTTGGCTGAATTGTGTCTGGGAGAAAGAGACGGAGAAAAAAGAAGAAAATGTAAATCCAATACATAAGACCAAAATGCAGTGCTGCTTTCTCCTTGCCAGACTAGAGGTTGGATTTGTTTCTAGTGACTGGCATATTACATACATTTTTCCTCTAGCTAGAAAAAAGTTAGGTCTAGGGTTGTTGTTTTTTTTAAAAAAAAAAATTATTTCTTGAGGGGGAAAACCACAGCAACAACAGTGCGGGCTTGAATTACAGTTGGTGAACTCAAATCATTTCTGCAGCCCCCAAAATAGCTGGAGAGGTCAATGAAACCGCAAACTCCACAGGGCTCATCCATTTCTGAATGCAGCTTTCTTGAGCCAGAGGCAAACTGTCCCATTGCTTACCAAAGTGATATTTATCTAATTTGTTAACAGAAAATGCTTGCAGGAGGAAAAAAAAAAAAAAACAACAACAAAAAAACCCCAACCCAACCCAGACCAAGAGCAGCAAGAGCTGCTGGAGCCCTGTGCTAGCATCAGCAAAGCAGTGTCCATCTGCTCCCCCAATCCCCTGCCCCGTGCTGGTATCAGAAAGAACAAAACCTTTCTGTGTCAAATTTTGGTCTCCTTTTCACTGGCAGAAAGGATGCCTCAAAAGCTGAGGGAATTGTTGGCTGACCGACTGACCCAGTGGACTTCAGGCAGAACTCAGGTCTCCTTGACCTGATCAGAGCAGTCCCGGGCACACCGCTAAGACATACCAACCGATTGTTTAATCATATTGAGAAATAGCAAAATAGGCTTCCCTATCATTTTTCACCTAGCTCAGATTTGATCGGGAGATAGAAAATAAAGAAAGACACGAACACCCATTCCGGCTAAGTTTCCAAAATGTCGTTTGCACGATGTTTACCTCGGGAAAAACGATCCTGCTGCTATCTTTGTACTTTATCTGTGGCTCTCTGTCTCTTCACATACTTACACTCACCATCACAGCTTCCAAGCATTCTCCTCTAATTAATCAAAAACTCTGTCCTTTTGTTTCCTAGGTCACAAAGGAAGAACAGTAAATTAAATAAAGATATTGGCCGAGCACGGAAGCTGGATTTCTAACCAAGGAACCTAATAATAGCACCGTGATGCAGGCAAAGTCAAAATTGATATAGTTTTATATACACAGAGGCAAACAGTTAAGCGTGAAGAAAGTAAACATCAGATAGGATTCAAACAGCGGTTTATCCAGCTCAGTCTGTGTTTGTAAATATAGAAGCCTGTTGTGGTGGCTAAATTTATCCTAATGTAAGGAAATATGAACAAAGAGGCTGGTATTTGGTAACTTCTATAGGCAACATTAGGACATCCTGCGTGAATTATTTTGGGGTGGTTCGTGATAACATGGTGCAGATTAGCATTGCCATTTCTGGAAAAAAATTAAGTCAGAATTACGTAGATAAGATGCAAAGAATTTCAGTAGCATTGTAGTATTTTCCTGACTTGAAGCCTGACTCATATGTCGAAGCTTTGTTTTATTGTAAACCTTGTTTTGATAGATAGTCAAAACACCCTTTAACCAGAGAAAATAAAAATAAACCAGCTGAGCAAGAAAGAATTACACACAGCATTGAATCAAAATAAGTATGGCATGCTTGATTTCCGAGAGGAATAGTTGTTTTTTCCTGCAAAATTTTTGCTAATTCAGAAATGGCCATCCTGAGCCCAGGAAAAATCAGAGGAGGGAAATGCAATTTGGTAACAGCCTGGGAATGGGGCATTTCCCTGCTCTTGATCCTAGCTGGAATTTCCATACATCAGGTGTATTTTAGGACCATTAGATTATGGCCATGCTGGAAGGTGGTGGCCCTCTTCTCTAGGTGCTTCCCTTTGTCCTTCTCAAATTTCATCCTGGATTAGAAGAACCTTTCACTTGGAAACAGATCACAGTCACAAAAGATTTTACTTTTTAAGAGAAAAAGTGCGATTAGTTCTAGTTGGAAGAACGAGAGCCCTAACTCCGCAGCCTTGCTTCTGCAGTCACCACAATGTTTCCGTTGGCTTCAGGTAGAATATTTTTTTTGCTCAGGTCGTTTATTATAAGTAAGAATGTACTTTTACACGGCTCTTTTTTCAGTGCCATCAATCCGAGCACATGCCATGCCTCTCCTTTCACCCCGGGCTCTGGCCTGAGTGGTTGAATCTCTTTCTGCCATGGAGCTCACTTTGAGAAGGGGCAAACCTCTGGGGCAGACCCTGGTGCTTGCACATGAGCCAGCCTTCAGATAAAATGCTTCATGTTCCCTTTTGCTTATTCAGAGACAAACAGACTGTTAAATTCTGGTTTTCGGTCCAGCTCATTAATGCAAACCAGGGTAACCTACAGTTTATGCTTCTATGCCAGAAGGTAAATAGTGCAGGAGCAGGGGCAGGGATGCATCCCCCCCCGGCTCCGTCGCGTGCAGCCAGACCCCTGATACAGGCTGGGCACCATGAAACAGCTTTGGCCACTCTTCCCAAAGCCTGCAAGCCCCTGGCATCGGGGCATCTCACCTTCTTTGTGCTCTTTGTGTTGCTGCTTGGGCTCAGTGCTCTTACTTCACCTTGCATGGCTCTGGGGACGTGCCTTCCCAAAAGGCTGGTGGGTGCCCTTCGCCACCCAAAACTGCAGCGTGAGCAAGCAGCGGGGTCAGTTTACAGAGAAGGAAAGGAGGAAGAAAGCCAGCTTTCGAGTCCAGGCATGAGCAGAGTAAACCCTAGAAGGAACAGGTTTATTTTTAGGATGGTCTCTCAAGAATCCTTTAAATGCTGGCCAGGAATTTGGGCTACTAAATCTCACACACAGCACCATTTAGCCTGGCCACCTACAAAATCCAGATAGCCAGCCTTGATAATGGCACAGGCGCTGCTGCGGCACTCCTCTGCTCTCAGCATCACTCCTCTCCTCTGGCTTTTTCCTGGGAGCGATAAGAGGAGCAACTGGGATGGGGATGCCAATGCGCAGCCCCTTCCCTAGCAGGGGGACCCCACACCACTCGCTCCCCTGCTGTGCAGGCTGGGTGAGCGCCTCGACTGCTTGCTTGTTTATTTTCCCTGCCAAAGGCAACTACTGGTAGGGGAAGAAATGGAAGACCAGGGAGCGTTAGTGAGGTCTCTTCACACCTGACAGGGGTCACTGCTCCATGCGCATCCTGAGCAGTGAGCATGGGTGATGCAGAGATCAAAGGGTGGCTCTAGGGGCTGCATCCTGCCCTGCAGAAGCACAGGGGCTCCTGGTTCCTTCCCCCTGCCTGGGCCAGGCTGCCAGCACAGCCATCTCTTCGCTGAATTACTGCTCCAAAACACAGCAGAACAGCATGAAGGAAACACAATATGGGCTTTATCCAACCTTAGGGTGTTTGAGAATGAAAAATGCTGCAGACAAATGAATACTGACAAGAAATGCAGAACAACTTCAGAAATTTTTAACGATGACTGCTGTCAGTGTTTGTAAGTGTCACACACCTTATACTGTATTTGTAAAAGTTTGCTTTTTTAAAAAAACCCCAAACCACTCAGTTTTATCCATGGTCTAACTCTTGTGCATTTTTTCCCTATAGTGTCAGAGATAGTTAAATCCGTTTATTTGCTTTGCTTTAAGTATCTTTCCAGCTATAACCACTCTAGGCCAGTGTCTGAAGACATGCAAAGTGTGACTATTGCTCTAGCTCTTTCCTGGGCTTGGGCCAGGCTCCATTGAGGTCTCCCTCTTTAGCTTGCATGGGCTGGGCTGAGGCTTTCAGGATAGCATGGTAATAAGTAACATAACACTGCCTGGTGCAATGTAGTCCACAAAGCATCCACCGTGTGCATTTTCTCCTCTAGTTCATCTCTATCCAACCCCTTATTTGCCATATTTTAACGGTACAGTAAATCCACCATTAGAATTTGCACTGTTGGATGCAAACCACATCAGCTATGTGAGAGTGCTGCTCCAGCATAAATTCATTTGGCCAATTCAAATTTTGCCATGAAGTTTTAATGAGCAAGCCTGAAGCTAGAGCAAGTATTATCTGTTGTCTCACACCTGGCACAAACTTTCTGTGTTGTGATTTGGCTGATCAGACAGAAAGGCAAGCAAGTGCACATGCTTCATCTAGGTCAGCTCTGTACGTGGGGCTATCTACCTCCATGATCATGGAGCCACAGCCTACAGAAAAGCGGAGCATATGAAAAACAAGCCAGTACAGTAATTAAAAATATTTATTTCTGAAGATATTTACCTCAATAGGCATAAAGCATTTCCCAATTTCATACAGAAATACATAAGACATGCATAGACCAATATGGCCTACTTTAATGGGTATTCAACATGGTAAATATAATGAAGAACTTGTGTGAATATAAATACAAAACAAAAAAAAAGCACATAAGATTCAACCTTTCAGCAAATTCAACAACGTGAATAAATTCACTGCTATAAACATTCACCCAATATTAGCCTTTTGACATAATTCAAAACAACCCTTTGTCTCGATGTACAAGGCACTGAATAAATCTCACAACAGCCTCTGGTTCACCCCCACTTCAGTGCATTTTTGGTGGCATGTAAGACACAACAATTTCTATTATTAGAGCTTCACTTAGCCAAATATCCTTGTTATGGGAAACCTAGTAGTGTCCTCTAACTTTTATTTTCTGTTGAAGAGTCCTTTGGTATCCAAACACAAAGGACATTGACTATGCAAACAACCACAATGTCTAACCCACATTCAGATAACTCTGGTTGTACAACTAAACTAGGAATCTGAAAAAAGGCAAAGGGTTGCAGCTGATTAGTAAAGGCAATAACAAGGTGTAAAAATACTCTAGCAGGAGTGCAACAAACAGTACGCGAGGTAGACGTGTATATATGCAGTAAGTCCTGATAAAAGTAGCACTGTGGCTTTTTCATTTTTGCATTTTAATCAGAAGGTACAGTTTTTCGCTTTGAAGTTTGTCCACTCAGATCTTGCTTTCTGTCCTTTCTAAGCACATCTGTGAGGTCTTCCTTGCAAGACGCTTTTGATGTAGACCCTGAAAGCTGCTCAACTGATGGGTAACATTCCAGAAGCAATATTTAAGTGTTTCCTCAGAAAGATGGCTTTTCATGTATGTTACTCCTGATTCCCCTTCATCCCCTCTATCCATCCATCTGAACTCCAAAATGATGAAATCCTTTCCTTTTATACCTCCAAATGCAGGACTTCCTTAGTGTTTTGCTCTGCTGTGCAAACACTTGGACAGAGAGGCCCTTCGCCATCGTGGAATGTTAGAAGTCAAGAGAGAGTTTTGGTGACGCTTTGTCAGCAAGTGTGATGAGAAAGATTTGGAAAGATCTTCCCACTAGGATGCTTTCAGGCTTTCCCAAATGCTTTGCCTTTTGTTCGCCCTGTTATGTTTCAGCTTCCGCCCTTTCTGGAGCTCAGCCTTCAGCTTTGCGATACTGAAGGAAGCTTTGATACTGTTCCCAATGGCTTCCAGCCTGCAAAACCCCAAGAAATTTATTGTTACAATAATGAAGATGCATCTCCAGTGTGCAGACATTCAGTTTTTGATTAAATAAACCTCAGTCTAGATTTCTGCCATGGGATCCTCAAACTGCTGATTGCTACGCCTCTGTCACAACTACGCTAACTTAAGCCACTTGAAATATTGGATTCAGAAATTAAATGCAAACGTTAATATAAGCTAAAATATTAATTTAAATACAGATGCCCTAGACTTCCTTAAATAGCATGTATCCAGTCAAGAGGTCTTCAGCGTTATTCTTTTCAGCTGTTTTGTTTCTTTTAGGTAAACCTGATCCTGCTTCCAATGAATGGGTGCTTTTTTCAAGTAAGCCAGCAAGCCAGCTCCGTTTTCAAAAATTATTTCAGAATTCCAGGGCTTAACTCTTACTCAAAATTATCAGGCTGCCTGCTCGTACAAATCCTGTTCCGCTTGTGAAAATAGCACTAAAGAGTCTTCTTCTGTAGGGGCAAACTTCTGTGTGCCATACGCTGATACGGCTGGACTAACACTCAGCTTCAAAGCTGACTTCACCTCCATGGGGTTCCCAGCTGCACCAGGGCCAGCGCACGCGTCTCTGACCTGCACTGTGAAGTGCTGCTGCTGCCTCCTGCTACTCAACTGACTGTGTGCAGACCTCAAAGGGCAGTCTTGAAATTTACTACTTAATGTCAAATTTTAAATTGGGTTTAAATATTAATTTAGTCTTTTTTTTTCCCTTTCCTCCACCTTTTTGCAGCCATTCCCATCGCTAACATCCAGTACTCATTTCACACAGGTTTATCGGGCATCGTAAGAGATAAGGCAGATAGACACCTGTCTCCTGCATTCTAAAAAGCCAGACAGATCTGAACAGATCAATAATCATCTTTTTTCCCCTCCAGTAAAACAAGGTATCTAAGAAAAGGCATTCCAATTCCGTTTCACATTAGAATAGTTGGGACATGATGGTTTTTTAAGTAGTGAAGATAGGGCACGAGCTCACTAAAATGACAGGCTCTATTTATTTCTGTCAGTATTTCATACTCTTCTGAAGCGTGGTGTATCTTTAGGCCTTACGAGTAAGCCTACTTCCTCCAAGCAAATGGAGGATGCAAGGCAGAGCTCAGCACTCTTGTCTTCACAGGCTACAAACCCACTGCGTGAAGAAGAACCCTCAAGATACCCTCACCAATCCCTCTGTAACTCTCAAGCTGAGATCACCAGCTGAGCCCAAGGCTGACCCGAAGGCAGGTGAACTGTGCTCTCTATTGCTACTCTGGGGAACTACAACAGGATGAGGAGAAACTCACCGCTTCATTTTCTTGCTGTCAATGAGCTGTCGGTTCATGCATTTGGGTCCAATGCAATTGCCAGCTTTGGTGCGGTGACGTGAGGTTTTCTCCACCGTGGACTGAGCCCTGTGAAGAGTGAAAAGGCACTGCTGTTAAAAAAAAAAGTCTGCAGTCCACAAGGTGAGGCACCTCATCAAAAACACTTCTCAAGGCATGTATTAAGCAAATTTTCTGGGCCAAACCATAGTATGTATCATAGCAGCGTGAGCACTCAGGTAGGAGGCAAGGCTTTGGGGAGATTATTCACTCAGCAAGTGCCAAAATGAGTAAGTCTACCACAACTTTTTACATGCACTGCCTTTTAAAGAGTAGCAACAATAGACGCACCAGAGATCTTTTCCTGTCTGGCAGAAGTTCAGACATTTCTTGTCCTTCTGGTTGGCACATCGGCATCTGCTGCTAGGTTCAGCGAGCATCTCCGGCACCACGTCCTTCAGCGATCTTCTGGATCGAGAAGGGCCTCCGAGACCATATGGAACAGTCTTCCTATGATCAAAGAGACAACATGAAAGTCATTCAAATAATTCCGTGGCTTCAAAACAGTGGGGGATTTGGGGCAACCTTATCAATGGGATCGATTGCATGAGTAAAGGTTGTGGGATTGGGAATGCCTCATTGGTCATAATTTCCATGCAAATGCTTCTGATCATCTTGCAATGTATTCATTAGCATGGCTACTGACAAGGCTAATAACCTTCTAATTGTGATTTCATGAGGCTGCCGTGCCTCCCTGTGCAATAGAAAGCAATAAAACCTCATCTCTTTGAACTTTGGCAACTGCCAACATCGAAAGCAGCAATAAAAGTGAGGAGCAGATCCTCTGCTCTCCGAGGAAACCCAGCAGCAGAACAAATGACCTGAGTCAGTGGCTGCAGCACTAGGTGAGGCTCTGGCTCACTACTTTTTGGTGAGGAAAGCGTAGAAACAGACCCTGCACATCGCTCTGTTAACACGTGGGATGTGATAATTCACAGCAGAGAGCAGCAAGAGGTGGCAAGGAGCTGCCCCATGTCAAAGTAAGCTTTCTAGCCTCCCAACTTGACAGAAAGAAAAACGGTCAGACAAATTCAAGCTGGCAAAATCATACTTTTGGCATTCAGTCTGCTTCTGATTCATAGCAAAAAGTATCCCTCAGCCTTTGCTCAGCAGCACCCAAAGGAAATACGCCTGTCCAGATTTTAGAAACGCAGGTGTTAGGGCTGTTAGGAGCTACCTGCTCAATCTAGGTGGTCAAACCTGCATGCTTCCTCCTCTGAACTCGGCAGAAAAGCGGGGGGGGGGGGGGGGGGGGGGGGGCGGAGAGCAAGAGAAACCGTGAAAGTATATTCCTTCCTCCCCTTCCCATTTCTGCAGGGGGGTTTATGGTTCTTAATTTTTCCCTCCCCCGCCCCGGGAGAAGAAAACCCAGTCGTCTGCAAACCCAGCAAGTGCCGCAGCCCCCCGCAGGTCCACTCACTCGGGGGTGTTGATCCAGATGATGTCGAGGTGGCAGAAGTAGACGCACTCCTCGTCCAGCAGCGAGGAGCAGGAGCAGCGCCGGGCGCGGCGGTGCGCGGCGGCGGGGGGCGGCGGGGCGCCCGCTTCGGCTGCAGGGGCTGCGGGGGCTGCGGGAGGGAGCGGCAGAGCTCAGCACCCGCGGCCACCACCCGCGGTCCCCACCGCCGGTCCCCACCCGCGGTCCCCACCCGCGGCCACCGCGCACCCCGCGCATCCCCGTCCGCCGCATCCCGTCGCACCCCGCAGCTCCACGGCGGCTCGCCCCGGCGTCTCTCCCCGGGGACCACCGGGCAGCCCCCAGCCCCACCTCGCAGGACCGGCCCCGAGCGGCGGGGCACCGGCACGTACCTGCCGGCAGCAGCCCCGGGCACAGCACGAAGAGCAGCGAGACGAGCATCTGGGAGTAATCCATAGCAGGCGGCGGAGAGCGGGCGGGGAAAAAAAAATAATAAAATAAAATAAAAAAGAGGGGGGAAAACTAATAAAAGAGAAAAAAGCGGGGACGGGCTGTGCCGGCGGCGGGACGAGCAGCCGTGTGCCGTGCCCGGGGCGCAGCGCGGGGGCTGGCAGCGGCTCGGTGCTCCCCGGCGCGTCTGGCTGGCGCGGCGGTCCCCGGCGCCCTTTTATAGCGAACCCCCATGGAGCGGGTAAACAGCCCCGGCGCTATTTTATCCCGAGACAATGTTATTCTGCTATTAGTCACCGCGCGGCAACGTGCGGGCCGAGATAAGGCCGGGCTGGAAAGGAAATCGCCTGCAAACTTCAGAGCGGCGGGGGGCGGCGGCGGGGGGGCCGGGGGCGACCGGGGGAGGGGCGGGGCTGGGGGGGCGCCGCGGGCAGCGCTGCGGGCGGGCCGCCAGGGGGCGCCCTGCGCCTCCACCTGAGGGAGCGGGCGGGCGGGCGGCGCGGCGGGCCGGCGGCGGGGCTCCGTGGCCCTCGCCATAACAACAATAATTACCGTGATTATTGTCAGCGCTGCTGTTGTTGTTGATGGTTGGCACAGCAGCGGGGCCGGCCGGGCGGCGGCAGGCGCGGTGCCGCCCGCGGTGGAAGGTGTCGCGGCCGCCCGGCCCGGGGCTCTGGGCTCGGCCCGCTGCTCCCGCCGCCGTCCCGGCCTGAGGAGCCGCCGAGGGTCCCCTCCCGCCGCCGTCCCGGCCTGGGGACCCGCCGAGGGACCCGGGGACACGCCGAGGGACCCCTCCCGCCCTTCCTCAGGCGGCCGGAGGGCCGGGGTCGCAGGGGGGTGACGGGTTGAGGGGGCCTGTCCCCAGCCCGCTCCCCGCGGCCCGGCCGGCTGGGTCTGGGGCCCACGGTG
This sequence comes from Falco punctatus, assembly GCF_963210335.1. Lineage (NCBI taxonomy): Eukaryota > Metazoa > Chordata > Aves > Falconiformes > Falconidae > Falco > Falco punctatus. Next base: position 96,419,794 of record NC_137582.1, on the reverse strand, counting down.
GTTCGGGTCTAGCAGCAGCAGCGGGACCTTCAGGCATAACCCCCCTTTTCTTACGTGACAGGGGACACCGTGCCACAGAGTGAGCTTTAGGGTCAGGGCTGTGCGAGCAACAGCAGGGAAATAAAGACGGGGACGGGGACGGGGGGGGGGGGCAGAGGAGGGAAGACCCGTGCCTGGCCTTTGCCTTTGGCTCCTGCCGCTAACCCTGGTGAGGTCAGGGCAAAGGGTTTTCACACACATTTATATTTGCCGCTTCACATCGAGGTACAGGAGCTGTCAGTGTGGAAGCTGGACGCTTGGGAAACGGCAGTGGCAATGCCATCCAGCACGTTTCTGTTTGCCACTTTACACTGAGGTACAGCAGCTGTCAGTGTGGAAGCTGGACACTTACGAAACGGCTGTGGCAATGGCATCACAAATATATCCACGCACGAAATCCACTGGGCTCCTAGCTGGGAAAGCCAGCCTCTGAATATAAACTCAAGTGAACTCAAATGCCTGCGATCCGATGTGGAGCCATTGTGCTGCAAAGCATGCCAATTTCACCTATGATAAATAGATAAGACTCTCTTGGTATTTGTGGTATTTCCGTGCACTGTGCTGTAATAATAGAAATGACCTTGGCTATCACAAAGACCGCGGCTGTTAACTGCAAGTTGCATTGTGATCTCGCAGGTGAATGGCCATTTTTTTTTTAAGTATCAAATTATACCGTGCCGCTGTCTCGTAGTGGACAGACTGTCTACAGCCATGCTGAGTCAGAATAAAGGTCCATTTAGGTGGTATCCTTTCTTGCACAATGGCTGCAAGGAGAAAGAGTACAAGAAAGGAATGCAAGTGGAGACTAATCCTTCCTTCGGTATAACCTCCCTGCTTCTAACAGGATGAAGCGTGGGGGCTTTCCAAGAAATAGCGGGCATTTAGACCATTGTGCTGAATAAACACCGGTGGCCCCATCCTGAGTTGGTCACACCTTTTTTTTTTCCAAAGGTTCTCTAAAAACTGCCCTATAAAACATCTGTGAGCAGAGACAGCTGGGTTATATGGTATTCTTTTCACACCTTTCCAGCGTGGGAGTCTATTTTTCAGAGCAGGGATTGTATCTTCATGTGTATTATGCCTTCTTGTGTATGTAGGGCAGCACTTACCAGAATACCAATGTATCTGTACCTGCATGTGTGAATTATTGCAGTTATGATAAGAATCTACCAGCAGAGGTCACCTAGCTACATTTAAAAAGCAATCATAGCCCACTGAAGTAATAAACTTTATCAGTATCCAAAAGTTGGGAAAGAAATTAGATTAATTTTTTGTTGTTGTTGTTTCTTGGTGTTTAAAAAAAAAAAAAGAAAGAAAGAAAGAAAAAGCACAAAGTAGTTGTGTGGGTTGAAAGATAGCTATCGTTCTGTATAGAATACAAATATGCATAGCCTTTCCAGGCCTGTCACTTAAAGACTGTATTTCATGCCAGCACGCACTTAAAAGAGATTTTTTCCTGAGATTCTTTTTTCTAAGATGTGCACTTGAAGCCAGAATGACTCACATTCGTGTAAGATATTTTCAGCTTTGTCAAAATGCCTTGTTAGAAAGTATTTTGTTAGCTGGCAAAAATGGCATGCATGTTTCCTTTTTTAAGTAACAAAGCACAAGCATATCGCAGGGACCTCTGAAGGTGCTGTTCTCTTTTTTTGAAAAAAAAAACCAAAAAACATTTTCAGCAATTTTTGGTAAGGATTCATAAATATTATTGTTGTCAGAGATCCATATCCTCCGATTCAGTGATTTCTGATAGCTCCACTTTCAGATCTTGAGACTAACCAGAATCAAGCTATTTCCTGTTGCTTGTTCGAGTAATGCAAAAACAAATTTATGTTCCATTGCCAGCAGCCCAGTGGGATCATTTCAGGCCATGAGGATTGCCGGGCCAGGAGGTGGCTTTCCCCAGGAAAGGGGTAACCCCCGATCCTTTCTTGGATGCTGGGAGGTACTGGGCAGGTCTGTGCCACGCAAAAATACCCTTTGGGAGTTTTGCCAAAGAAGGAAGATTTGCTCACTCTATAGCTGTTTATAGTAGGAGTCTGTAACAGTATGGGTCACAGCAGGGGTCTTATAAAATAAGCAGAACAGGACTAAACTTTGGCTAGCAGTCAGTGTTTGCAGAATGGAAATAGAAAGTCGTGTGCGATCGTACAGTCAGGTACTCAACAAGTCGTCCCTGGGCATGCGAAGCCAGCTTGCCCCATGGGCGGGGAAGCTTGTGCCGTATTTGTGCTGCTACCCATCTGGGTGAGGGGGGAAGCAGGAGCTGAAGCTGACTTCTCCTGCTGCAGGCTTTCCCCCTTTCTAGCTGGAGTACCTTGGCCAGCCACAGCTGAGACACGGTGTTATGGGGTGAAAACTTAGCTGGCCAGCCAGGCTCTGGTTTTAATGTTCCAGCTGGAAAAGTCCATGGCACTGACCGAGTTTTCTAAAGGACATTTTGTATAGTGTCAGAAATGTGAAATGCCTGCTTATCAGCAAAACAATAAAAGGAGATTGTAAAACTGTGCCTTTCTGTTTAGGGAACAAGGGGAGCAACATGCTGTTTTCTGCAGATTTGAAACACAATTCTCAATTAAATCAAAGTTGCATAACCTGTCCTTTTACTCCACTTGCTGCCCCTCTTGCATCTCACTTGCCTCTTATGGGCTGTCCAGTCCCCCTGCTTCCCTCCTTCCACAAGGTGTGGGGTGGAGATTCCCATTTCTCTTTTACATAACATGCAAGTTAAAGAGCTAACTAGTTTAGGCTTCTTGGAAATTACCTTGTTCTCATCTGCCCGGCCTACAACGGATTTATTTCCCCTTATAGATATTAGGGTCCTTGGGCAAAAGCATAATTTCTCACAAACCAGCTTCCTCAATTTCTCCCCATCTCCAGTGAATTATGTTTATCAAAGGACATAGGTCCCTGTCTCATGGTACAGTTGTGGACCTCTTAAAGTGCTGAGGAGAAGAGGAAAGCCACCCACTAATCCAGCAACCTCGGCCCCACCTGTCTGTAGCATGTGACCTGATCCTCTCCCCATCCCAGTACCACCAATGGTCATTTTCCTTCCAAAATTCCCTCCAGATACAAAACCCCATTCAAAGTTGGGAGGAAGGTGGCAGCTATATGATGTTTGGCACAGACGAGCCATCATCAGATGAGAAAAGAAAGCTCTTTCAGACCATGCATCTCCTGGCACCAGGTGGCAGTGACTAGTTACCATTTTAAACACAGAAATCAAACCCAGCTTAGAGCTCAAATAGAGGAGAAAAATCAGCTTTACTGAGCAAAGTTCACAGTTTCTCCCAGGGCTAAAATTGTTATTACCAGAAACACAATAAGGACGGTTTGCAGAGATTCAGGTTTCAGAGGTACTGTTGTGAAACCTTCCTCTCGCTTACACTTTCCACAACAAAGAACGGGAAGCATCAGGGAAATGTTTCGCTGGAAGCCAAGACAGATTTTAAAGGAGGGGAAACATCAGGTGGGAAAAGGGAAAAGGCTTAAATAGTCTTGGAATAAAGAATCCACATAACTTTTAGGTGAGAGTTAACAGACACTCCCTTCCCTACACTGCCTGGATGTTGTGGGAGAAAGAGTGTCCACTTCCCCCTGAAGCCAGGCACAGGGGTGCTGGCGGCGCTTGGCCATCCCCCGTCCCAGCATGCTGTAGCAGCTCCTCCTGCTTCCATCTTTTACTCTGCCTTTGCTCTTGTGCAGGAGCAGAAGCAGTGTATTGGGAGCAAGGTGAAGCTCTGCGGGCAGGTGACCAGAGCCCTCTCTGCCAGGCCTTGCGTGGGTGACAGGGGTGACCTGTACTGCCGAGGGAGCGCCCTGCGTGGTGTCAGGATGGCACCTCACCCACCGGCTCAGGCGGGTGGTTATTTCTGCTGTGGTAGCTCCGGATCCTGCACACAGAGGCCCCGAAGGATTTCAATCCCTAGCCCTTTGCTGTTACAGTTTCTACTGGGGTGCCTAACTTCAATTTCATTTTTTAATTGACCTGAGTTTTTCTCGTGTCACTGATGATATTAGTACGAGTCATAAGGCAAAGACCTCACTTCTGGTTCAGAAAATCTCAAATTGCTGAAGCCTGGAGAAATATTCTGGAGAAGGAGCTCTGTGTCTAATCCCTGTTCTCCTGCAGACACATCCACCATCAGCCATGTCAGACACAAAATGCTGGGCTGGATAGTCTGATCTCATGGGTCTGTGATATATTCTCATAGCTATGCTTGAACTCCAAATTTGGTTTTTGGGGAAAAAAAGTATTTCTGCATGGTCTTCAGCTCCATTCCATCAGTCAAGTTCAAAATACAAGCAGTATGAATTATGTCTTCTAGAAGTGTGAAAAGAGGGTAAAAGATTACATGTGTCGATAATCACCCTTTTAAGAATGGGTTATGCAAGTAAGAGTTTAACTATAATAAAATTATCATCAGTAAATACAAAAGATTAGTGCAAAGACTGCAACAGAAGGGTTTGGTGAAGGAAAGGAAAATACAGAACAGAAAGCGTCACTTGTAGAAAACCTGATCTGGTTCTGTGTACAACCTTGTCTACGACTACAGCAGCATATGACAGAATACTTATTTGCAAATAACAGTTAGTGGAAAATGTGCTTTGTCAGGTTTGTTTACTTACTTCTTGGCAAGTCTGGCTTGTGAGGAACCCAAACCCAATGCATCCAATTAGAAAATCTTCCGGAGCAAATCGCTAAGAGTAATGCACAGCTCTCTGACTGATCATCTTGCTCCTATCAACAGCACATTTCATATTCTTTAATAAATGCCTATTTCTTATAGTCTTGGCAAAGAATCAGTGATGCCGTCCTAGTGCCCAGAGCTGGGAATTGAAGCAAGGCGGCCAGTACTCATCCTGTTTAACAGTAGATACTCTGCTACATTTTCTAAATTAGGTGAACATCTTGGCTCACCTGGTGTTTGAATTGCTCTGTAGAATATGCAAAGGAGCCTAAGGTGCTGACAGTCCTAAAGTTAGGCACCATTGTCCCCTTAATGTCTAGAGTTAGCTGGGGATGAAACCAAGTGAGTGACTTGTCCAGCGTCCCATGAGAAATTGCTGGGGAGCTGGAGAGATGAGCTGAGTTCCTCAAACCTGTGTCCTGTATCCTGCCTGCTACGTTATCAGCACTCACATGGAGGTTTGCTAATCAAAACTGACTTCTTAGCTGTTTCAGTTTGTCTCTCTCTTGGATTTTATGTTGCTTTGCTCAGAAAAGGTACTTGCGAGATCTTCATTTCATGCAGCTTGCTCAGAGACGCTTCTTTGAATTCATGAATTTAATTGACTTTTCATGCCTAGTTTTTTCACCTATTATGTGACTTGCTCCACCTTTGAACGAGACTGCCTCCAAAGACTCAAGTTAGTAGATTTCTGAGAGCTAGCCGGCTCTACCCTTTCCTGAGTGCATAAAGGCCTTGCCGAAATTAAGGTAATTAGCAAACGCATTGTTCCAGGAATGGTGTTGAACTTTCTTTACAGCCCAGCCCTGCTGCTACCACGTCTAGCCCCCCTGTGACTCTTTTGCCACCTCCGTTTTGAGCCTGGCGTTAGATGAGCCGACTTGCTGGTTCCACCATTTCCTTTGTGAGAGAAACGAGTACGTGCTAAGAAAGAGCACCTGTTTAGATGTAGCCTGAGCCGTAGGTATGAAGTTGTTTTAATTTGGTTACTTGTTCCAGATACTTGCTGTGCTCCCAAATCTGTTAGCACTACACTTCTGTGTATCATTGCCTGGAAGGTAGGCAGGAAAGCAGCCTCATACAAACCAGTGCTCCTAGCAGTAAAGATCTACTTGTCATCCATTTGGGCAGGTGCTTGTGTCTGTCTTTGGTTTTTGTTTGTTTATTTGTTTTTTTGACCAGGGCATGCTTTGCCTGTAAAAGAAATGCTGACCATCTCTCTCCAGCTGCAGTTCCTACTCTTTATCTGCCCTTGTTTCTCCCAGGAGAAGGCAGCTTTGTGAGGAAACATGCATTAAACATGCTCCAGCTGTTTCTTGCACCCAGTCTCAGCTTGAACAAGTTACACTAAAAACTGTAAAAGGAGAAAAGCTGTAGATAAACTACAATAAGCAACAAAGAAATAAAATTGAGGAGCTCTCCTTAGTTTTGAAGGGAAAATATGAGGGACACCCTTTTATTTTTCAAGGGACATACATATGTTAAAATATCTACTGTCTGTCTGAGGTAAAATACAGACCACACAGATCCAGGGGTTGTTATGGCAATTACTTGCTGGTAACAGTGACAAGGGGATTTCATGTCCTGTCAGGGCCAGGAAACCAGGAACAGCAGCTTGAGGATCACCAATGCACTGCTGGAAGAGAAGAAACTGTATGACTCCAGGTTCCTGCGAGCAGCTATAAAACCAAGATGCCCAGCAGGGCTCTATGTTGACATTCACCATATATGATGTATAGCATGTAGGAATGAAGCCAGCTTTTGTGGCTGCTTTCACTAAGCATCCTTGCGACATGACTGTATTAGGAATTTTTCACCAGCTGTTTCCATTTTGGCTACTTAGCAGAGCCTGAGTTGGTGCCACTGGGAACCCCAGACCTTTCTGTTCTTGCTATTCCAAGGAGATTTACTTGCTGTGGCAAAAAAAAAAAAAAAAAAAAAAAAGGCAATGCAGATTCCTCAGTTTCCTAGATGTGCTCAGCATTAGAGCTGTGGGCATTCAGCTGGAGTCGTGGGAAGCCTCAGTAGGAATGGTATCACGTGGGACCTTTACTCTGATGGGCTGGTACAACAGAGTGCTGAGCAAATGCAGGGCTGTGCTTTGAAAAAAAAGTTTGTGGATGTCACAGAATCTCACAGAATCACAGAACGGTCGGGGTTGGAAGGGACCTCTGGAGAGCATCCAGCCCAGCCCCTGCTAAAGCAGGGTCTCCCAGAGCAGGCTGCACAGAGCTGTGTCCGGGCGGGTGTGGGATGTCTCCAGAGCAGGAGACCCCACAGCCTCTCTGGGCAGCCTGACCCAGGGCTCCGGCACCCTCAAGGTAAAGAAGTTCTTCCTCACATTCAGATGGAACTTCTCGTGTTGCAGTTTGTGCCCGTTGCCCCTGTCCTGTCACTGGGTGCCACTGAAAGGAGCCTGGCCCTGGCCTCTTGGCACTCCCCCTTAAGATGTTATTAAACAATGATAAAGGTCCCCTCTCAGTCTTCTCTTCTCCAGACCAAACAGGCCCAGCTCCCCCAGCCTTTCCTCATCAGGGAGATGCTCCAGCCCCCTCACCATCTTCATAACCTCTGCTGGCCCCTCTCCAGCAGTTCCCAGTCTCCCCTGAACTGGGGAGCCCAGCACTGGACCCAGCGCTCCAGGTGCGGCCTCAGCAGGGCCGAGCAGAGGGGCAGGATCACCTCCCTCGACCTGCTGGCCACGCTCCTCCTCACGCACCCCAGGGTCCCCTGGGCCTTCTTGGCCACCAGGGCACACTGCTGGCCCACGGGCAACTGGCTGCCCACCAGCACTGCCAGGTCCTTCCCCGCAGAGCTGCCTCCCAGCCCTCAGCCCCAGCCCGTGCTGGTGCGCGGGGCTGTCCCTCCCCAGGGCAGGACCCTGCGCTGGCCTTTGCTGAGCCCCATGAGGTCCCTCTCCGCCAGCTCTCCGGCCTGCCCAGGCCTCGCTGAATGGCAGCGCAGCCTTCGGGTGGATCAGCCGCTCCTCCCAGCTCTGTATCGTCAGCGACTTGCTGAGGGCGCTTCTGCCCCTTCCTCCAGGTCACTGATGAGTCAGTTGGACAGGACCGGACCCAGCAGGGACCCCTGCGGAACACCGCGAGCTGCGAACCTCCAGCTGGACTATGTGCCACCGATCACAGCCCGCTGAGCTCTGCCATTCAGCCAGTTCTCAATCCATCTCACCATCCACTCATCTAATCCACACCTCCTGAGCTTACCTATGATGAAGACTTTTTCCAGTTACTCCCAGTACTGTACATGCAGAACACTCGTCATCCTTTGACTAACCCTGTTCATATTAGCTGAGTTGTAGTTACCCTGTTACCACTGGTGTAACTGGATGTGAGCAGCTGTTGCCTTAAGAATTGCTCCCTAGTGTCATTTTCCCTACCTTTTACAGCTTTTAATGACATCTTATTTAAAGACAAACATACTCTACCTTTCTTAACAGGATTATGCTGTAAAACTGTACTATTGGTTTCAATTTCAACAGACACAGCCAGGAACAGCTGTTTCTTACGATGGGTTTAGGATGAGTCTTGTGAAAATACGCACAGTAGAGTTCAAGCTGTCAGCTGACAGAGCAGACCAGCTTTCCTCGAATTCTTGCAGATATATGTCTTTTTTTCAGTGAAAAGACTCTGAGACGCTAAGCCAGTTTCACACCAGCTGAAACCCAGTGGGAGCCATTTAATTTTGGTTTAAAAGGACAGAATAGTAAGGAGGGTGCAAACCTGACTGAAACAAAGTTTACCAGTGTTTTCAGTACACTTCAGTGGTAGGTTATCCATATAGTTTTGTACCTAGTTTTTAAAATGGCTTTAAAATCACACTTTTCTCTAGAAAAATGAAACTTACGAGAAAGTCCAGGCCAAACACAAGGAACAGCAAGGGTATCATTTAAAGGCCTCATTTCTCAAGACCTTTTCTCCAGACACCAAATTTTTTAACCTTTCTCCTGGCACCGATGACCAGAATTGTATCTTTTCCCAGAAGCGCTGAAACTAAATTTGAAAATGTTTTATTTTGCATAATGAGAAAAACAAATAGAACGCCTTTGCTTCCTTTGCTGATACGCACTCTTTGAATGGCGCTGTATGATACAGCTGAAAACTTTGTTTATTTGCAGCCTGCTTGCTTCCCCGGCAAAGTGGAAGTCAAAAGCAACAAGGCAAAGTGACCCTCTCAAAACCCACTTATCTTCACGGGAAGCCGGTTCAGGCTTAGACAAACCAGAAATCCCCACTTCCTTTTTCTAGAGAAATTACACTATCAATGAATTAAAAAATTTCATTTTCTTTCACTGCCCTTGTTACAAGAAACGGAGGAGGCAGGGCATCTAAGGCCACCTACCTTTTGCTGCAGTTACTATTCACAGGTTTTCTATTCTGTCACTTCTCTCCTCATAAATATCAGTTGTGATACTTGAATGAGAGTAGCATCCTGTTTTCCTTGCAGTTTGTTCGGGATTGTGTAAGACAGTCCTTACAAGGAGAAAGTGGGATTTCCAACGCTGTAGGAAAGAGTGGTTTTTACTGGAAACAGTCCTCTGCAGCTAAGAGCTTGCTGGCTGTGCCTGTGCCACCAAAGGCACATGTGCTGTATGGAAAATAAACCATTGCCAGCTCAATTGGAGCATATCAGCTGGTTTCTCGGACCTTGTGAATGGCCCTGTCCTACCAGTAATTCCGGGAAATAAGCAAGCGGGGCCAGCATTGCCCCTCTCCAGAGCTGCTACTGGGAGGGCAGGGAACACGTTATTGTAACAGGCCACAGTGTGAGGCCTCCCCAAAAGAAGGCAGCAGTGCAAACCCTTCTGTGGGGCTGCGGGAGCCAGTGCCATGTCCCTTGTCCTCCTCCTGAGGAACAGTTACGGAAAACTGCTGCCTTGAGATAGGGAACCTGCCCTACATTTCCTTGTATCAAAGTACACGGTAGCAAAAGAAGGCGCTGATTAGGTTCATGCAATCTAAACTGTTGTTCCATAAAAGTAAAAAGCCTTTTTTTTTTTTTTTTTTTGGCTTTTCTTTGGTCTTATCACCAAGGGCATGGTTTTCTCAAAGGTTATTTGACAGCCCAGAGTCTTTAGGCAGACGTGTTGGCCCATTGCATGAGAAATGCAGCTAAGCAATGAAGGAACTACAAAGCGCTGCATCCTCTGTGCAATGTAACATTGACATTGAACTTAGTCCCAGAGCAGCACGGACCATGAAAGAGGCATGAAAGATTAAAATCTCGGGGTATCAAGCTTAAAACAGGGCACGAGGAAGAAGTATGTGTTTTGGGGAGCCATTCAGGAGAGACAGTTCCACCAGAAGATGCATGCAGCTGTCAAAATTGCAAGGTCCCCGCTGCTGGGCTCATTTGAACACATCACCTTTGCTCAGTGGTGTTAACTGTGTGACCGTTTCCACTGACTTTGAGAATATCTTCAAGCATATGCTCAAGTGTTTGGAGAATGAGGGTCCGATGTGTCTCCTTTTTGGGGGGTGCCAGTACATGGCAGGGTGTAGGTGACGGAAGTATTTCAAACACCTCTAGAGGTATTGCGTCCTTGTGAATACTAAGAAAGGAAATGAATGTTTCTGGGCTCACAGGTGCAAAGTGTCACCCTGCTGTGGTCACCTACTTCTTGTGAAGCATGCCTCTGGCACATAAAATCCAAAGCTCAGGAGCTTCACTAAGCCGAGGACATTTCTCTTTTTTTAGGAACTTTGATCTTTGTCTAAGGGGCTTCAGGGACTATTATTCTTTTTCCCTGTTGAGCTGTGTCAGAGGTGTGGTTGTGGATTTAGTGATGTTTTCCACATGTCTGGGGATATGTGGACCACACAGGCCACTATTCTGGATCTTAAAACTGGCCATCAATGTTTCTTCAAAAGTTTCTTCCTGGACAGGGAGACAAAGCATAGGAAGATACCACCTTGGAGGCACGGTCAGATCCAGGGCTGGTCTCCAGTTGTGATACAGTTACTATTATGGAGAGCTACTTCATTATAATAGCGGAGTTCAGTGATGCAACAAACTTCATGATGCATTCCCCATGGCATAAACCAAATAAAACCAACTCTGCCTCCATAAACCTAGCATTTTTTTTTTTTTAAGTTCCCACTTGGGAGAGGCCAGCATCAGGTTTACAGTGGAAAAGGGGGCTGCAACAAGGAAAAGGACAACCTGGAAAGAAGAAAATGAGAAGGTGGTTGGTAGAAAGTTAAGGCATATGGATCTGTTTTCTGAAGAAACTTGTTCCTGAGGTTCTGGAGAGTGGATCTGAAGGCAAAAAGAGGACTCGAGGAGGTTCAGCGTAGGGAATTGGTACCTCAACTCAGCATCAAGGTCCCAAAGGAAATGACTCCGGAGAAGAGAGAAATAGCTCTTTCCCTCAGTAGTGCTATAATCCTGGTTGGTTCTGGCCTGGAGAGGCTGCTTAGGTACTCAGGACTAAAAAGCTGTGATATTGTGAATGATGACAACAAGCAATTGCAAAAAACCTGGAATTGTTTAATGACTAAAATTGAGGCTGGGACTTTTGCACACACAAAAAAGCCCAAAACAAGTTGTTAGTAAACTGAGCACATCTTGCCTGGATTACAAAGATACCCCAATTAAAGTGTCCTACTGGACTGGTTTTGCTGTTGCCTGAATTTCCCCTCCCAGAGCATCTGACCACAGCTTGCTCTCTCAGAAGGCTTCCAGGTTTGCATTTATGGTTCAAACTAATCAACTTGTTCTGCTAAAATACGGAACAGGAAAACGGGAACACTGTGGCTTTCATTTCTGATAGGCATAGTACCACACTGTTACTGTTGCTGAAAATTGCTGGAGCCTGGCTGGGCTCCTCAGCTACTCCAGCTTTACTACAGGCCACATGCCTCTAGGTGGTGCCTCGATCTAAAGTTTAGTGCCAGGAGCTGGGGAGCAGCAGCCTCAGGCTGGGCTTTGCCCAGCGCATGATGCCAGTGGCACTGCCCGTGGCAGAGGGAGCGAAGCAGGCAGCCCTGCTGAGCCCTTTTCACCGAAGTATCGCTAGAAAAGCATGTCTGCTTTAGGCAAAGGAGCCACAGCCAGAACTGTGGGGATCCCCCCGCAGCAACAGACACATCTGCAGTTCCTCCAGACCCCACATACAGACTTAATCCAGAGCTGACGGAGACACCTTCATTTAAAGCCGCAGCGGGTCAAGCCCCACATCCCAAAGAAACCCATCAGCTGCTTTGCCCTGAGGCTGCTGATAAGCCCTGTCATCTGGAGAACTGGTGTCTGTAAGGAGATGTAACCAAGTTCATATCCTTCAGACTGAAGTGTTACGAGAAAAAAGAAATGGGCAGGCTCGTGGGCCATCAGTGGGAGCGGGTGCCTCTTTCTTTCCTGCTCTGCAGCCTGTGTTGCTAACCTGAACTGTGTGAAAGCTCTGTGTGTGGGGCAGGAGCAACTCTTGCTGACACCTGTGGGGCAAAGAATGCCTGCAGATGGTATAGAGCTGTTCCTTACCCTCGACTGCAAAGAAGGGCAATATTAGGGACTGGAACTGGAAAGATACACTGAGTTTTCTGGGTGTGGATAAGGCAGTTCTTGGTGGTTCTTTTTATATCTTCAAGGTGAGGGACATCCACCAGGGAGGTTCAGAGCTTTGGGATGAGCACAGCACAACTCTTCATCACGTCTCCCTTTTCCACTAGGCAACTAGGAGGCAGAACACACCCTCTGTTTTGAAGCAAACTATTTGATACACGTAGCCATGCGAAGTCCAAATCAGCGCTGACATGACTGAGACACTCCAACTCCCACCTGCTCACAGCGTGTTCATATCCAGCCCCCCTCATGCTGGGGTAACACAGCTCCCTGACTTCTGCTTTGGAAGACAGGAGCTGTCTTGGAAGGCTTGCTACTTTCTTTCCTGCTATATCCTCTTCATGAGAGAAACAGCAATGTCTGTATTTGGTATGGGGATGAAGAATTTGCCCTTGGGCTTCCTCCTTGCCCCTACAGGTTTCCATGTACTTGCATTTAAGGAGGGAGCAAACCGGGCACAAAGGAGGAGGTGGTGTCACAGCTGGAGGGACATCCAAGGAGGGTCATCACGGAGTTCATCTCTGAAGCAAGACACGCTCGGCGAGAGGAGGGGGAACATCTTTTCTGATATGCCCTGCTCTTCTGAACAAGCTAAAGGATTAGCCCCTTGGATTTGTTTTTCAGCTGATCCCATGCTAACAGCTTTGGAGAATTTGGGCAGACTTCTCCACATTGACTCCTTTGACCTTTTTAATCCTTCTGAAATAAACTACTCACTGCCTCTCCACCCCCAACCCCAAACTACCAGATTGCCTTTTGTTGTTTTTCTTCTCGGACACATTTGGAGACCTCGCATCATCTTTTCTGGTGGGCTGAGTGATTAACTGGCAGCTCTGGTTCCTTCCTCCCTGTACCTGGGGCTCTGCTTGTTTCAGGGTGCTGCTTATTTCAGGGTGCTGCTTGAGGAGGGTGTTAGACTTGCAATGTGAAAATTTTTCAGGGCTAAATCCAAATTTAGGCTTTTATAATAAATACCAAGGAATATCTCTGACTTCTCTTCCCTTATTTTAACTTCTTCATCCCTCACCACAGCTGGCAGACCCAAAGGGTTATGCAGTTCTAGAAGAGGAGAAAAGAAACTTGAAAAAAAGAAAATTACAGATGGTAACTGAGGCCAGATATAGCTGTGGTGTGGACGGGACAGAGAGGAAAAGAAGAAAGCTGGAGAGGGCCCTGGGGAGGAGATGGCTATGGAGATGGTCACATAATAGATGAAATATCTGAAGGACCTGGAGTCTGGGGGAGATGCAGAACCACTAAAACCTAAAATCCTAAACCCACTGCATGTATGGTCACTAAAAGCTGTGTGAGGATGCCTTTAGAGACCCTGATTCAGCTCATATAATTTTGAGGCTCTGAACCCGGCTAATGGCATATCCATGGGATGGTTCAGCTGGCTTCAGCCAGAGGATGAGTGCGTGCTGTGGTTTTCTCCCAAAGAGGGGTAACACGCTCTGTCTCCAGCCAGGTCCTGCTGCCTCCTTGGCTTGCTCTCCCGTCGGTAGCTGAAATAAGTAGATCATAACTGGCTCCTTTAAAAGCATTTCAGACTGGTGCAGGAGAGGAATAATTAGTCGATACTTATTCTTCTGTGCTTAGGTCTTTATGCAGACATATCGATATGCTTCCTTCTGCAGTTCATCTTCAAACTCCTGTGTTGAGGAAATGCAGGAGCTACTTAGAAGACTGTGTGGTGCCTTGCTTAAATTCATGCAAGGCTCATAGTTACCTGAGGTCCTCGGGTATTAATATTGCCTTTAAAGTTAAGTATATACTCAAGTTTTTCTCTCCAGAAAGGTGGCTTAAGTATATTGGAATTGGATAATTCCTTTCGCCCCATCACTAACAATTACTGTATGCAAAATGGAATGATTTCACGGTAGGTGACTACTAGATGGCAAAACATACTGTGTTTCCTTGGCTTTACATAAGGGTGGCACTCCAGCAGCATTTTGGGGACGGTCAGCTTTCTCCCATGCTCTTCTAGGGAAAGTTTGCTGGAGAGGGAGCACACAGAGAGGAAGTTGGAAAGCTGAGGACAGCAGCTGCACAGCTCGGTGTGTGATGGTGCGAGAGCTGAACGTGGAGGGGGAGGAAGGCAATGCCTGATCCAGCTTAAAACAGGGACATCCACGCAGGGGAACAGAGAGCAGCGGAGTTACCTTAGTAGCACTCCTGCACGAGGACACCACTGCCAGGCTTGAAAAGGCACAGATGTTTCCCTACAGAGCCGAGAAAGTTTGTCCACCTTCCTTCTACAAATAAAACTTGTCAGGGTCACAGTTTCTGAGCAGCTTATGCTCTCACACAGGTGCCTTCTGCGTGAGCAAAGGCAGAAGCCAGCTCTCACACTCCTTTGCCTACCTCTGAAGGAAGATGGCACAGATCTATGGCAATTGTACTGCAGACCTGCTGTAAGACCAAGGGTTTGGGCTTTATCACGTGATATATAGGGAAATAAATTCCATCTAAATGTACAGTGTAAAGGAAACAGCTTTTTCACATCTGTTGTGTTGTCCAGTGACTTGTTTAACTGAAAACCAAACCAAAGTACAACATGGAAAAATCTTCACAAAAAGGTCCTAAGGCAGGATGCTTTCCAGGCAGGAGGGAAAATAGCCTGATTCATTCTAAAGGATATCTGTCGATAATATATATATATATATATATATATATATATTTCTACACTCTCTGAACCAGATACAGTTAAATTGAGCATGGTAAATATCATCCTGAGCACTGTTTGTGTTTAAAAAAAACCCAAACATAAACTGAAATTTTGGCAAGTCTGAAGCTTGTACATTGAAGTCAAAACTGAAGAAGGGCTGAGCTGCCGTGGAGGTCCTCAGTGGGATCCTGGAGAGTTTGTGTCAACCAGTAATTGGGAAACCAAAAAGGCACCTGAGATTTTGGGTCAACTCCTGCCCCAGAGGGTTGTCTCACCCTGCCCAGCCTCTCCAGGGACCAGGTGCTACACTGCATCCCCTTCAAATCCCTTGTGCTTCCATTCAGATCCCTTGTGTACCTTGTTCTGTGCTGGATTTTTCGTCATGGGAAGGGTGTCAGGCTGCCACAATCCCTTTCCTCATACTGTGCTGGCTCAGAACAAAAGCCTCCAACAGCAGCCCAAGGCACATTCCTAGGAAAGAGTATAAAAACAGGGAAATTAATAGCTTGAGACACCCTCATCAGTCTGTCACTCGAAGGCTTCCTGAGCCAGAGGAGGTGCTTTTGACTCTAGCAGCCCTCCACAGCTCCCTATTCCACTGAGTTATCTAGTTTTCTGAAAACAGATGAGCTTTACTGTTCTCAACACCTCATAGCAAATTTCTGTGGCTCACTTGTATTTGGTGTGAAAAAAATACATCCTTTAGCTCGTTTCAAACCTGCTGCCTGGTCGTTGCTTTATGATCCCTAGTTGCTGTCATGGAGGACCCTTACACATGTTCTTCCTGACATGCAGGGCTCTATAGGCTCCTGTCATAGCCCCACAGCCATTCCTGCTGTATGGGGGCTGGTCTCCCTTTCTCCTGTGCTGGTGTAAGTCAGAAGTAACATGGCAAAGTCTACAGAGGCTGTACAGGAAGCACAGAAGAGAATATGGCTTTGTGCTTTCTTAATGCAAGCTCTGGCGTACCCCTGCGATTTGGCCCTAAATCGAACACAAGAGATTTCCTTATGTGCATCCAAAGCTATTTGGTGCTGTTAGTAACAGAACGATAAACCAGTGATTTTTTGTCTCATGTCCAGAGGGGAAAGAAAACAGGGACCTGAATGCTAAATTCAGTTTTCAACTTCATCAAGATTTTGTTTCTGGTTTGGATGTTTCTCGAGCTTCAGTTTTAGAAGTGTTCAGATTTATATCCCAAATGTCCATGATCACCCAGAAATTCAATGAATTCAGGGGAAACAACTGGTCTCTGAACAGCTGTTAGTTTGGTTTTGAGTGCTTCAGAGGATCTTATTAGAATAATAAATTTCCATAGGAACTGCTACTGCAGCACTTTCATTTTTTATTTTTTCAAGAGGGAAGTTATGCAAGGCTCGCTGGATGATACCAGCACATCTGGACAGCTTGGAGACTGGGGAGTTTTGAGGAAAGAGGAGACAAACGTAAAAGAAATGTGGGGTTTTCTCAGCTTGGGGCAGGTTGGAGGATCCTGGTGAGAGAACTACAAACTCCACCAGCCCCAGGAGGGCCCTGCCTGGCTCTCTGCTGTCCAAAAGGTCACTGAACTTGGCAGCTGTCACAGACAGCAAATAGCTGCTGATTGCCGTAGTGGGAAGTGCAAGGCCAAGCAAATTCATCCGTGATGCCAATGCTAAATGCTTACTTTCTAGCTACGGCATGTATTTATGCTCTTGGGGATCTGTGGAAGGAGGGTTTGTTCCCCTTCTTGCCCAAGTCAGAAGTGTTGCACAACCAGCAGGTGTTGGATGCCTTGGAGCAACTTCAGCTGGGTCCTGCTGATGGGAAAGCAATGGGATTCAGCCTGCGGAGCGGAGCCTGCTGCGGCTGTTGCACCTCACAGCTACCACTTTGCAATCGCATCCTTTCGGTGCCTCCAAATGCAAGCCAGGGCAGCAGCTACTTGCTTTTTAGTTCAGACCCTTGTAGCATACATAACCACAACATCCCCATCAGGTTCACAAGCCCCTGGGACCCGAGTGATGGTGCGTGTGTTAGCCCCTCTGGCCTTCTGGTAAAAGCAGATCTCATTCAAGCAAAGGTTCCTGAAAGAGCTGCAGAGGAAAAGAACCAAATCTGTTTGGTTTAAGCTCCTGCACACATCTTCTTGATGTAACTGGTTTTCAATAGAGCCACCTCTTAAGAACATAATTAGAGGTCAAATATTAATGGACAATCCATGTCTTCAAATGTAATTAAAAGCACTGATACAAAACTGCTTATGTCCCGAAAGTTCCTGGGCTTGGCTAAACTTTCAGTGGCTGGCCATTACTCTCAGCCATAGAGCTGGTTAAATCATGTTGATTCATAATCCTCTGCAAGAGAAAAATCAATGCTGGAATGCTTTGCTTGTGTAACAACGTCCATTAGTGAGCCTGGAGTGCCTCTTCAATGAGATAATACCAAGCAGTTAAAATATGGAGAGAGAGCCTCCTGAATTCATTATGAATCGATTTTCATCCTTTTAATATTCTTGCTTACAAAGAAATTCCTGTATAACACACTGGCCTTTTTTCCCTGCCATTTCACCTCCTTCTTGGTCTCTGGGCTCATTACTTGGTGCTCTCCCATTACACGCTGGTGGAAGGAGTTACAGCAGGAGCAGCCTGTCCATCAGCCCTGCCTAAACCGAGCTGTGTAAACTCAACATCAAGGTATCCACAGTTAGAGAGAAGAAGAAAGGAGAAGGAAATGGCTAATATATCCTTTGCAATGGTGAAAATAAGGAGTTGTTATCAGTACTAACAACGTGACAACAATCTGCCCCTTATTTCTCTGGTGGCTTCAGCTAGCCTGGTCTGAGCAGATGGAGCTGGCTTCTCCCTTGCCTGTGGACATGCCTGTTACACTTCCTCCGTGGTTTTCCAGACAGCTTTCTGGGGATAAAGTGATTTGACAGGATTTGATAAAAAAAATATATTTTCACTCACTACCTTGCAAATGATAAGGAGGTAGGAGCCAATGATGATGAGTCATGGTCTCTCGTTAAAGGGTAACCACATAACTTGGGCCATGTCTGTGTGTGTTAGGTCTTCTCAGTCTGTACTCAGTCAGGGAAAGGCTTTTAGCAGAGGCACAATTATTTTTTTGCCAGTATGATTTATCTCAGCAGGATAACCTGTACCTGTAGGCCCGTGCTCCACAGCTATGGCTGCTCTGGGTTATTTTTCTAGTGCAGCTGCATCATTCACCAGCCATATCTCCTTGCAAACTCTCCTTCACAACTCCACCAGGAAAAATGTGTAACATAGGCCTGATCTGTTCTGCTTTTCACAGGCTGCTATAATTGTAGTCTGCCTCAGTCCGATTTCCTACTAACCAGGGCTTAGGAAGCTTATTCTGCTCAATTTTTTTGACAAATCAAGTGCACACCGAAAATTAGTACCTGTTGTACACATGGCTTGCATGTGTACTGTGGGACTGGGTTTTAGTTTTCTTATTTATAGATGATTAAATACAAAAATAGACTAAAGCATTTCTATGCAACAAAACATGTTTTGGATGGGACTGATAAGCGTCTTTTCATGTGTTACTTTAATAGCAGTAAATATCTAGGGATTGCAAGACCCAAGGGTTCCAGTGGAAAATGTTTCAACAACAGATGATGAATTCTGCTAAAATAGTTTTTATGCTTAAAATAATAATTAAAATTGTTTTAGGCAAAGCTGCTAATGTACTGTCAAAGCCACTGTCCTTTTCTGAGACTGCCAGATGTTTTACTATCACTTGAACTGCAACGTAGGCTGCAAAAAAACCCCCAAAAAACCCAAAAGAAACCAACCCAAACCAACGTGCAACTGCAATGGCTGTATCTGTTATTTTGATAAATAATTTGTTGTATTTTCTTCTATTCTCCCATCTCCCCCTGCTCTGAGTGGTATTGCTGAGAGCCCTACCAAAGGCTCTGCTTCTCCTTAGGAGATGACCCGCTGCAGAGGCATGCATCCATCAGTGTACTTTAATAAGCAATCGTGTTAGATAAAGTTTCCAGCTGGAGGGGGAGGAATGCTGCTTTTCCCACCAGAAAATGCCTACCCACCCCAGGGGCTAAGCTGTATCTAAGGTCCATTCCTGCTGAGATTCTCTAACATACCAGTGCTCTCCCAGGATGCAGGCAGAGGAAGCATCTTGAGGCTTGGGGCTCTCCTACACTCACAGGCAATTCTTGGAAAAGTCCCAAAACCTTGGGAATTCTACATGTGCTCCTCCAAACATGAGGTTTCATCCAGCATCACTTATTCACACAGGAAACTATGTTCTTCTCTGCAGTTACCCGTATGTGAGAGCTGTTACTCGTGCAGACCTCTCCTTTCCTCAGTCAATTTGATGCAACAGAAGTGATGACAACTTGTGCGAGCAGTCTTCCTGGCACACGGGATTTTTTTCTAAGTAAGGTATAGAGATGCATTATTTTGGGCCTCTGTTCTTTGGAAACTGCTCATGTACTCCATTCTTAATGAGCAAGCTAGAGAGTTTTTCCCCACCTCTGTCTTAATATAAAGGAAGTGTTTAAGTCAGCCTTTTCCTTTTCAGTGATCCATAAAGCAGTCCACATCAGATTATTTTTATCATTACAATTGGTCTCCCCATGGAATTTGTTAACATGTTGCTGGCTATTTTCATCCTTCACATGAAAATGAATCTACTGGGTATCACAGAGCTCAGTTATTACGAGGGTTTTTTTTTTATGAAAGACTTAAATTGCGTCTGAGAAATACGAATTATGGGGCCTAATGTCCCCCCAGAGATTTTAATTTAATACACAAAAGGAGCCACTCACTCCCTACTGAGGTCATTACACAAAAATATTTTTTTCTAGTGAACAGAGTAATTGGGACCACTGGAGCTTATTTCCCGCACTCCCCTGAAGAAAAAGGATGGGTCAATTTTGGCTGTCTCTGAACGTTTATAAGTTTGTAAGTGATGATTTCTAGAGATGAATTTTTGTCGTTGTTTCTATAAAGAACAAAAAACTTGTGAGAGCCCCTGTTCATGCACGGCCATTGACCTCTCCTTCCACCGTTACAACATGGCACTGGAGGAAACCACTGAGGTTCAGGTCCCCATAAACCCGAGTACCCAAACCACGGCACCAGCCTCCCCTCCTTGCACCACAAAATCCCCTCAAAAGGCAAAAAAAAACCCCTCAGAAAACGTGGTGAGAAAGAGGGTGCTGACCCTGGAGGTTGCCCAATGTCACAGGTGCCCCAAGGGATTCATGGCCAAGGGAGGTGGTTGACTTTGGACAATATCATGGAGCTGATCCCAGCCATCTGCTTGTCCCCGGTGACTGCTCTGTGGAGATCTGAGCTTTGGGGCAGGGCGGTCTAAGGCAGATCCAGCAAAGTCCCCATATACTCATCTAACTCCAGGATAAAGAAACATGCGCTGAGGTCACTCCCAAGTTATGGTAGCGCGGGAGTCAGATGGATGTCGGCAGGTCAGGCCGTGGGGTCAGGGAAGATGATCCCACCACAGTCGCATTAACCTCAGTGACTCAGCTCCTATGCGTGGTTAAAATTTAAACACTTGCATAAGTGGTTTGCTGAACCGGTGCCAGAAAGATCAGTGGTTTGCAGGACTGAGCCCATTAATTCTTGCTCTCTGAGAAGTAGGGGAGGGGGGGACAGATGAGCCAGAAAACTAACAGCTTCGGACTGTTTGATCCCACAGGGAAGGGCAAATTCCAAAGTCGAGCAACCCTCACGCGCTTTGTAAGAAGAAAGGGGGAAAAAAAAAAAAAAAAAAGACAAAGGGAGTTCAGGGTTTCCGTGCCACAGCCGTGCTCGGGGCTGTGGTAACCGTAACTTTGCATGGATGCAGGGTATTTATGCAGGGTATTTTTGCACAGCAGAGCAAGCCAAGATATTATTCATCGTGCCGGTTTGCAGGCACAGATTATGTGTATCACCAGTGTGAAATTCAGCCTCTTATTTCTAACTTGAGAAAAACTTCCCAAATACTTTTTTTTTTTCAATCCTCTGTTGAAGAACAAAGCGCTCAGGAGAGCGGGCAGCTAGGAGGCACGCTCGTTCCCTGAGCGCGCTAAACTTCTGTAATGGGAACAGATGATAAGAAGTATACTAAAACCAAGAATAAAAATATGCCTGAAACAAAAGCAATGTACTTCCAAAACAAGGCTCAGCCACACAGGTTTCTCCCAGTGGGAGGCTGGGAGAACAAATAGACAACACTTGTGAGTCATGACGCTTCACTGCACGCCTGGAAAGCACTCGGATCTGACGGTGATGGTGATGACACCCTAAGACCCTATGCAGAACATCAACGCTGTGCTTCAATAAAGGCTTTCACAATGTCATAGATGAAACCATTATTTTCCCCCAGGGTTTCACGCATGGAATTCTTTCAGGAGCCATTTAATTATTTTGTTTTATTTCTGCTCAATCTGTATAGGAAAGCTTAGTAAAAGGATTGTTCATTTTGACAAGGTTCCTCAGGGAAACCTCGAGACAAAATAGCAGTAATTTCTTCCCCATATAACTCACCAAGAAAAATAGCAGAGGAAATAAAGGGGTAATAACAGAAAGGGGAAGATTACGTTTTAAAAGGAATTGCTTGATGCCAATACACAGTCAATGTATTTAATGCCATAAACATAGGTTTGCTTAGGGAAGACATGAGGAAACGTCAGCAGCAAAGAGACTCTTACAGCTAAAATGAAATTAAGACTGGCAAGTGTAAATGGAGAGGGGCGGGAGGGGAGAAGAGAATCCCATTAGGGATGGTCTCATGGTCCTGATGAAGACTTAATAGCTGGATCCAGCTGTATGTTTCTTGCAGACACTGGGCTGGCAAAGCAGTTGCTAATCTGGGGGGCCTGACCGGCTTTCTTCTTCCTTAGAGGGACACAGCTGGGGCAGAGACCCATATGTATAAATACACGTAAGTCTCTGGTGTGACCTTGCTTACGAAGGGGATAAAGTCCTGCTTCCCTGAATGTGTCAGGGCTTTATTTCCTTCACTCTGAAATGCCCAGGCTTGCTGACCCAGCTTGTTCTTGACCTAAGCAGTCCCATCTTTCTTCTCATTCTCTATCCACACTCCTGGCTCTGATGACTCCTTCCTTCTTCCAGGCACAAGGATGCCGGTGTTTCAGGCCTCTGCCTACCACTGGTGGTCCCCTCCCCACGGACCTGTCCCTGTGTCCCAGCTGACAGCTCTGTGTTGCTGCCTGAGGGAACTCAACCAGAGCTCCTGCCCAGTCTAGGAGATGCTACCTTCCACTGGTGAAGAGGAAAATTCATCCAGTGTACAGGAATTATGGAGGAATGAAGCTAGGTTAATAAACAGTGATAATATACAGCTGTGGGCTGGCTTCAGGGGCGGTGGGTTGGCTGGTGTGGATAAGGTGCAGCTGTGGCTGGTTCTGTTAAGTAGTTAAATAGCTCTAAGGGGTACAGAAGGGGAGCTCTGGATGAAGAGAGACCTGGAAGAAGCAGAGGGAGGAGAGAGAGTGCCCAGGATGTAGGTGAGACAAGGCAAAGGATGGCTGTGCCGGGGGAAGACGTGCTGACTACTTCTTGAAAGTAACCTGGTATGTGATGGTAAAAAAGCCTTGTTGCAGTCAGCTAGTTTTGATAGTGCTGTGACAACCCGGCAGTTGTTAGTATCTTTTCTCACAACAGATATTCCCTTAAGGCTCCATCACCAAGGTATAATCTATGTGTTTAACCTGGTTAAGAAACCACAGTGCCCACAACTGCAAAACAGCACTCAATGGTGTTTTCTTGTCTATACTTGTTCTGATCCTTCTGGGCCCTGGAAGTTCAAACACTTGATTGTGTTGCTGAGTTTTAGTCCGAGCAGCAATGAGCTGTCCCTTTGGCTTGATATACACCTGACATTATGGTTTGCAATTGACTTGGTGACCGTTCTGCCAGGCTCTTAGTGGCACTACTTGTAGTCTGTCAAGCACATAAATCATGGCTGGTTTCAGGCTTGGGCTTAAGGATAGAAACTCTCCCCTAGAAAACATGTTGAAAAGACTCAGCTGGGTTTAGCTCCCAGCTGGTGATGCTGGTGACGGGTGGAATGCCTCAAGAGTAGTAATGGCTCAGTGTCCAACACATACACTTTCAGGTGATACATTGCTCCTGCCCCATCCCCCTGCCAGACAACCAGCCAGAGACTGGGATCTTAAAAGTAAGCTCCAGTCCCACAAATTCATATGCTTATAAATTTTACAGCCACTGGGAGCATTAGGACTCTCTATCTTTTGTTTAATACAGGCCAAAAAGTCTCATTCAATGAATTCTGCATTGAACTCAGAAATCCGGAGGAAGTTACCCAAATACTGACAAGACTGAAAAGAACGGGGACATCCCACATTAAACTGTTCTCACGTTGGCTGTGTATTCTCATTTGCCTTCTATCTTTGTCACTACACACACCTCACTTAAGCTTCCAGCTTTTGCTCTTTGCTTCTTTGTTCTTGGCAGATTGAACAGCCCTTTCCTACCCCCACGCCATCCCTCGCTTGGGCTCTCTCTGTAATAGTTTGGTTTTCCAAACTACCAGGAGTGATACTTATCTCTACTCTTCCTTGAGCAGGCTACTCTGTTGTCCTTCAAAACTTATTTATTTTCTGTTTTCTACTGTTTTATTTTACTGTGAGAAGCCCTGGAGAGCTCAGAAAAGGCTTCCTAAAGGAGAGAAATCAGCCATTTAGGCTGTATGGGAATTTTTGTGATGCTCATTCCTATAGGTGAGCCTGGCACAGAAGATATACATGTAGACGTTTACCTTGAGCATTGATCTTCAGCTCAGGTGCTTGGTCCCACCTGCACTGGTTGCAGCTGTTCTCCTGCCTGGCCATGGACCATTTCAACCCTGACCACAACCTGCGGGCTGATGTCTTGGTTTGAACTTGGACTGTCTGGCTGCTGTGGACTTGTCCAGCGATCTGGGCTCTGGGCTGCTCCCCCAGGCCTGCTCTGTTTGTTCTCCACGCTCAGGGCTGTGGAACTGCACCTCTTGTCCATCTGTGAAGCCCTGGCCCCAGTGGCCCTGATGCCACTCTTACCTCGTTGTCCCTTGTTGTTCCACGGCACAGTTGAAAGAAAAATCTGTAGAGCAGGCGGCATCTGGTTTTATGTAGAGCATATGTGTGGAGCAACAGAGAGAAACTGTAAATGCCTTATGGGCACACTGCTGAGACACTGCCACTGCTTAAAAAAAAAAAAAAAACAAAACCAAAAAGAAAACAAAAAAACCCCCAAAAACCCAAGAAAAAACCCGACCCAATTAACTTTCTAAATAGGCACTCTGATCTCTAATTTTTCAACATGAAATAAATGTTTCTTTGCTTTATTTATACTAATCCCAATCCTCCATGCAGAACAGTACATGTGCTCTGTTATTCACTGTCTGAAGAGACAACAAAAAAATTAAGTTCAGCGCTGTTGGCCATGAGCAATGAGGATTTGAACACAAAGGCACGGTTTTTCTGCAGCATCTTCTTTTATCTTTATGGAAAAATGTGTTTTAGAGGGTGACAGGATACATAAACCTTGATTAAAAAATGCCTTTTAGTCAACATCTACAGTCCAAAGAGGAAGAGAAAGAAGGTGGCAATGAAACTGTTGAAGCAATAGCTGCCAGATTTCTCTGGGGTTGGTTACAGCTCATCCTGTGTGTTCTTGACATTCTGACAGATATGTGCAAAAGAGTAGAGGTATCCCAAAAATCAAGGCCAGGGTTTTGCTATTACGATTGCTGCCTTTGAAGAATTAAAATACAGAGCTGGAATGAATTAGAACAAATGCTGATGCTGGAGTTATACTGTACTGACTGCACTACGGGAGCTGTAGTTGGGCATTCAGGCCAACCCTATTTGATATTAATTCTTTGCATAGGATTGTTCCCTCTGATATTTTACCAGGCAGAATTCTTTGGGAAGGAGGAAGAAAAGGCAGTTATGAGAGCTGTATACTATATAGAAAGGAACAGAAGAAAAGCCTGGGCCTTTTTTTTTTTTTTTTTTTTTTTTTTTTTTAAACAGGATTGCCTGTACAACAGGCCGCTGCAGGATCCTATACATCGGCAATAGCAGCTTGAAGCTCCCCTCTTTGTGATGCAGCAGATATGGCTAGCATAAACCTTGAGGAAGACTCAGCAACCTAGCAGGTATCAAACAGCCTTGTGGATGATCTTTTACAATTGTTTTGATCATCTTCCTCAGGTTCATGCTGGGTCAGGTATGCACAATTTTTTTCTGGACAGAAGAGATACAAGCAGGAGGAAAGAGAGAGACCAAGAGCAGCTTGCCTTCCCCCCCTTTGTAAAGACATTGTATGAGAGACACCCATTTCAAGATAGGAAAAGAGAGAGTGTGGGAAATGGGAGTAAGGAGGTAGGAAATAGCACTCTGCTAGCAAGAGCAGTGCTCCGTGCGCTCTGGCTGAGCAGATGAAAGGCAGCAGAAAGTCCTCAACTAACTTGAACTCAAACCAGACAACTGCCAGCTCCCAAAGTGGCTGCAATCCTGGACCCACCCACTATAGCTGTGCCCAAGATCTTCCCCCAGGCATGGACAACTTAGCTTTCTGTGAACCCAAACAGAACTGGATCGATAGCTGCACTTCTAGAGCTCAAATCACTAGAACAAGAATTCAAGATCTGACTTGCTGTTAATAAAAAATAGATCTTAAACGTGAAACTGAGCATAAAGCAAGCAGCTAAAGTCAGGCTGAGCACAAGAAGGATTCTCGCTATGTGTTGTGGCAAAAAATCTGCTCATCTGTGTGAGCCTCTGTCCTGCTCCTTCCTCTGAGAGGGCTGTGCTAATGCAAGGCTACTCCGCCCGGAGGAGGCTGCTTTCTTGCTCCCATTTCTCCTTCCCATACTCTGCCTCTTTGCTTAATAGCTCATCTCACAGCCCACACAGTTCCCTGCCCCTAAGCCCAATTTATATCCAATTTCCAGTCTATCAGCGTTTTCACACTGATGGGCACCTGCTCCAGGCTTCTTGCCTTTCCCAGCCCCCTGCCCGTCAGCACCGGGGCAATTCCTCACCACACTGTTCACACCTCCTACGAGTGACTGCAAACTCCTCTTAGAGGCCAGGTGACAAGTGTGTCCTCCTTCTGCTCCTCTTTATCCTCCCCCTCCCCTTGCTGCTTTGCTGACATAACTAACTCCACATGGTGCTTCTCAAACTGGAAATCTGGTCTCTTCGGGGTCTGAGGTTACTCCTACAGTGGCTGGAGGAGAGGGAGGCTGTACAGACTCCTTGTGGCTTGCATCAACTGAAAGGACAGCCTTCTCCTTTTCCTCCTGCTGATTTTTAAAATAGTGATTGGTTTTCCACGGAGTGATCCTGCCCGACTTAATGAGCCATTCTCTTCAAATACTTCACATAAACACGTTTCTCTATTTGTTTGCCTGGATGGGTTCTTTCACAAGTGTGCCTCTGGTTCAGGTGCTCCCAGCAGATGCTGCCCTGGCAGGCTGCAGGAAGCCCTCCGTTTGGGGCAGCTGCGTCCCCGAATGCTCTGCAACTGATTGCTTTTGGGGCGATTGCTCAACTGTAATAAGCAGGAACTTAGATAAATTGGACATTTTTCTACAGAACCTATTAACACCATGCCTTGGAGAGGGTGGAATTGGTCTCATTCTTAGCAGTTTTGTTTCTGCGCTATTAGCTGAAGATCCCAGCAGGAGGATTGTTTAAGAGTAGAGCCTAGACCAAGAGATCTTGCTAACCGAGGATGTGGCGAGGAAGGCTGACGGTAGAGACGCAGGTTTGGGGGATAGCTCTAAAAGAAGGGCTGGACACTAAGCTGATTTTATACAGGTTTCATTTTAACATTTAAAATGAAATGGGCTGCTGGCAAGCTAACCCCGTCCTTGCCAGGAAAAGGATGTCTGATCCAGCTTGCTGACTCATTGATGAAATATTTCCAATGTCAGGCTCATTTCTGTGACTGCTAGAAGATCTGTGCCTGCAGGGCTTGTCCCCTCTCATTTGCCCCTGTGCTTGACTTAAGAGTTTCGGCTGAGGTAGCAGCCACCAGCACGCAGGCAGGCAAAGTAAGCCTGTTTACTGTACCTGCGTTGCTGAAAGCTTCCCGTGAAACTGGATTAGCACTTAAATGTTGTGTGACAAAGCTTTATGTTCCAGGTTTTGTAAAAGTTCTCAAAGAAAAAAGAAAAAAAAAAAATCACTTGTCAATCTCTTTCTGTATAGTCTGTGGACAATTAGAATATTGCCAGATTAATTACAGTGTTTCTACAATGCTCTCCTCTGATTCTACTATTAAAACACAGCAGAAATCAGAGTCTGTTTTGACCTTTATTCAGAGCCTCCTGTTAAAGTGACTTTCACAACAGAACCCAATTTGTCACATTTTATTTGTACTTTAATTTTATTATTAACAGATTAATGGAGCTGGTAATGGGTTTCCTGATGTTCCCTTTGGAAATGTGAACTGTGTCCCTTCCTTACATCAGTCTGCTGTCAGCAGATGAAGTGCATTTGCAAAATGCTATTAACTGTTACCAGAAGCAATTAGTCAAAATAGCAAGTCAGCTTCAAAAAGAGAGACTCCAGATTTCCTCAGTGCGTTAGGAAAAGCACATTAGTAGGATTTAGTCTTGCCAGCAGACACAAGCTTTAGGCCCTGCAGTAGGTGTCTGGGTTAATGACATGTAGAAATGCAAATATATCAGACTTTAATTTGCTTGAAGGAGCAATGCCAGGTTAAAAAAAAAAATAATCACTTTCCGGTGTTATTAACAGCAATCCCCATTGTGCCAGAAACACCCACAGTCTGCTGTAAGATGCTCTCCACACTCCAGCCTTAAAAGTCCTGGCACTCCTGAGGGCAGGACGAGACTGCTGGTGACACGGAGGCCAGGCTTTGTCTTCATTTTCTTGCCCAGACAATTATTTTAAAAGTATCCTCCCTCACCCTCCAAAGCATGGAAGTCCATCTGCTTCTCAGGCAGCTCTCCTTTTTTATGCTGGTGCCAGAAACTTGTAAGAATTCCTAGCGGGACATGCGCAAACCTGGCTGGAGCTTCATCCCCCCGCTTGGCACCAGCTTTACTGCCTGGTCAGTCCTTCGACTGGGGCTGACCAAACTGTGTTATTGCAGCACACAACACACGAAACGCGCTCAAGGAATGGTCCCTAACGGGATGAAGTAGGAGTGTGAACTCTACGGAGGCAGTGGCTAGCACCTGGTTAAAAAGCCAGCAGTCCCCGGCTCCCTCACCACTTCCCTGGATGAACTGACGGGGAGGGATCCAGGGAGGCGAAGCACCAGGGATGATGGCCTACGTGCCCGGCGAAGTTTCAAGCATATGCTCTGGCATGCCTGCCTGGCACCTACAGACTGCTTTCCAGATTGGACAGACCAACAATTCGCCCTCCTTTTTCTCTCAAAGGTTGAAAAATGATGTTATCAGTCGTTATTTCCAGTGCATTGCTAATTACGTGTGTATTGCATACATGCATCCAATTAAAGGGGGAAGGTCATGAAAACAACAGAAAACCCACAGATTATGAAAAACAAAAAGATTATCCGTTTGTCCTCAGGGCTGGACAACAAGGTTTCTGTCTCTGTGCAGAAGGGGAATCTTTTTCATGGTATTCAGCCCTTGTTCCTCCAAAACCAGTCCCACCTCCCTTGGACGGCTGCAGTGGCCCTTTCCCAGCTGGGAAAGCTGTGGCAAAGAGCAAGCTTTGGGCTCATTTCATGTCTCTCACAACCACACCACGTGCTGATACTCCCACATTGTTGTTTTTTTTTTTTTTTTTTTGGGGGGGGGTGGGTTGAGGCAGAGAACAACTCAGCATCAGGTTTTTCCTCAAAGAAAACACAAACAGCTGAACCCCACAGGGACTTGGACAATCTATAGTCTGGATGAAAACCCACCCTTAATTCTGCCAAAACTTCACTGATTAAGAATATGCAGATCTAAAGATTTTGCCAGGTACTTGCAGAGAATATTCCTGCTGGGTATTCCTTCCTCCATTGCCTTCAAGTGAGTGTGCACAGTGTGTAAGGTTAAAAGTGTTTCTTTTCCCCTCCAAGTGCAGAAGACTAATAGAAGAGTTAGAAGTTTAGGACTAAAAGCCCTGTACAGACAACTCTGAGATATAAGGACGGCATATTTTATCTTCCTTTCATATGAGCTTAATGACAGAAAAAGGACAGTCCTTCGGTCCTTCATTCAGCTATCCCCACTGACTGGAGGAACAACTTAATGGAAACCCACAATATATTGTTCAAACACTCCCATAAAAATGGTCTCTCCACCTATCCGAACACATTGTCCGTTGTCTTAGATCAAACATAGCTGTTATTTTTAAATGTGAGGATTAAAAGGCATCCATTAGAAGGAGAGATTAAAAATCTATTAAAAAAAAAAATCAGAATCTTAAAAGACTAATTATTTGTGCAATCTTCAAGATCAAACGCTGTTGAAATAAAGTCTTTAACTGCTTTATCAGATAAAACCTGTGTTCAAAGATTGCAAGGGGAGAAGAGACTATTAAGATAATCTAGCCTGACCTCATGACCTTGGGTTTTGGCATTTTGCTGGTACAGAATCTTTTCAGTTGCTTGTACAGCTCAATGGAAAACTGAATAAAACCATCAAGAACACAACAGACTGCACAAACTTGAAAAAAAGCAGACCACATGTTTTCATGTTCATTTAATTTGTGTGTTTGTAGGCAAGGCTCAATACTTCAATGGATAGCACCGAGTCCTCTGCTGATGCAATTAGCGCAGCTCTTGCTGAAGCTCACGGATGTCATTTTCCATCAGAAGAGGATCTAGCCTGAAGAGTTTCCAGCTGCCAGGGAGAAGTAAGTACAAAAGTGCAAATACTTGGAAAGAGTAATTTGCAGAAGACCCTGGATAAACTAAATTTCCAGCGTGCCTCCTTTTTTTCTTCTTTTTTTTTTTTTTTTGTGTCTTTCTACTGTTTCTTTTATAACAAGTGCTTAGGGTTGTGTTCACAATGCCAATTTTCAGCAGGACAAGAGGGATACATTTCTTTGTGTGTCTTTTCTAATCTGTTTGAGCTGTCTGATATCTTCACATCTAATACATTCTGGATCTTTGATCTGCGTCGGAGGATATCTCAAGGAGGAACGATGATTCACGGGAAAACAGGATATGCACAGGGGAGCCAGTTACCCAGTCCAGCAGAATTAATCAGCATTAGGTGTGTGAGCTCTTGCTCTGAAACACTGTAAATAAGAGAGAGTCACAGATGATTATAGGTATGGGAATAAACAAAGAAAGAGAGAAACACAATTTAAACCTCTAAGTGTCAAAAATGGTTTCTGAACCACCCACTTGATTTGTTGGTGGAGCAAAACTTGCCTGGTGTCCGGCTGAAAACATGACCTCTGTTTTGCAAAGCGTCACTGTTTCGACATTGCCTTCTGATCTGGCACCCAGACTGTTTTTGCAAACCAGGGACACACCTAATGCTGGGTAACAGGGCTGAAGTACAGGACGCTGCCTTCCTGTGCCCCACCAAGCCAGCCGCCTGCTTACAGCGCGGTGCTCTCCCTGGCTCGCTCCGTCTTGCAGCCTGGTTTCTCCTTCTGTCTTGTAGCGCGGCCTCTTTCCTGCCTGCAGCTGGCCTAGGCTACCACACGGGAGCTTGGAGCAGCCTCCCGGGAAAGAGGTGTAACTAATGATGGTGCCCGCTCACCAGGGGAGCTGAGGGGCATCGCCACCCTTGCTGCGTAGTGCCCGGCCGATGAGAGCTGGTGCAGCGAGAGGGCAGTGACTGCATGGTCCTTGCAGCCCTCGGGCAGAGTAGCAGACGGCGCCACTGCTGCAGTGCCACTGGCCAAGCATGTCAGTGGACATCACCACCTCCTTTTCCTCACGCTCACATTTTCAGAATGAAGCCCTTGTGATCGCGCCGGATCAGGGATCTGATCTCCCTGCACGCAGGGGGCCTGAGGCACGGGGAGCCTCACGGAGGCAAAGTTGTTCTAGATGCTCTGGAGGAGAGCTGGATGCCAGAAGGGCGGCAGCTCAGGCTGGGCAGTGTTAGCAGGAATACAGCTGTAGCAATTAGTTTGGCTTCATGTCAAAATTCCTTCCGATTTGTCAAAAGCTTCTGTCAAAAGGTGGCTTTTAATCTGCGTTTTGACTTGATATGCCTTGGTCATAAGGGATGGAAAGGGGGAAGTCTCAAGACAGTGGCTTTCCACTTAGCCACTCCAGGTCTGGGTAGGTCCTGCGGATGGTGCCCAGCTCCTTTTTCAAAATCTGCACCTGCACGACACCCGGCGCTGAGCGAAATCCCTACCAGTGCGCCGTGGCCCTGTGCTCCTGGGATGTGGGTGGATGTTGGTGGTGATGCTCCCTCTGTGCTGGTCCCTCACTGCATGTGCATGTCCAACCATCACTCCTGCCTTGCACAGGCTTCCCGGGGAAAGCCCCTTACAACAGCGGGGCTGCTGCTGCTGCTGCGATGGGGACAAGCCCCGTGCAAGGTGAACTGACTCCCATGGCTGCATCCAGAGCAGTGAGATGAGGGGGTGGGGAAAGATTCTTTAATGCTCAATGTTTTCCTTAGAAAGCTGCAAATAATATCACCTATGGCAAATATTTTGTTTCTCTGAAGGAGGAATCCAACTGTAAAAGTATTTAGGTAGCAAGACCAGAGCACCTTAGACCTGAATTGCCTGCAAACGGAACTTCTGAAGCCCAAAGGGATGTTGTAACCACGTTAACGCAACAAGAAGAGGAAATGCTAAGGGTATTTGACTTTACAAACAGCCTTCAGTTGGCCTGTTTCCAGCACAAATGCCTCATGCATGGTAATGGATTTCAAATACGCTAGAGTACAGCCACAAAACCAAACAAGTCTTAACATTTGACCTTATTGGGGAAAACAAGCCTGCTATTACCAAAGAAAACTAAGCATGCCTTAGCTAATTGACTCATCTTAGGAAAAGTTTTGTTTCCATGACTGAACCGTAGGAATGTAAAGCTTTGCCATCTTTCAGCCAGCATGGTTTCCTTAGATCTCACACGGAATATCTGAAAATCACCAGCCAGCCACCTCCTAATATTTTCAGTAGTCTGACCAGTCTAGAGAGAAGTGGAGGGTCAAACAACACCAGCGACACCTTTACTATAAGGATTTTGGTCTTGGGGGGGTGGGGGGGTGTTTGGGTTTTGTTTTTGTTTTTTTTCTTGATTCGGTGTTTCTGGAACAAAACACAAACATCAATTAATTACATCTTGTTACATCCTTGTTGCTGTTTGCTCATCCACCCATGGATATTCCACATAAAATTACCTAATAATCAATTTGAAGTATTTTAAAGTAGCTTGTTCTTATCGTAAGACAGCAACAGAGTTAGCAATCCAGTGTCTAGACCCAAGACAGTGATGTCATCCTCAAAGATATAAGTCATAAATGGGTTCTGTGTGGTGTAAATCGCTGATATTTTATGTATCGCTAAAAATGGCCGTCTGTAGGTCTAAGACCCCTTACAAGCAAAGGAAAATTCCTTAAGACATGGAAAAACAATTTTACTTACGTTTTTTTAAGACATTAATAATTTAACTTTCACAACTAGAGGCTGACCACAACAGTCACCCAAGATGGATGACACCTATTGTTTGCATTATAAGCCACGAAAGGAAGGTAAGGATTCCCTGCTATGAGATGTAACTGGTCTCAGAAGATCTTTCAAAAGCAACAGCAGCAGTGGCCTGTCCGATAAATGAGCTGAAGGCTATCTTGAGCAAGCACTGTTACTTGTAGATTGTTTGGTTTCCCTGGCTTTTGGCAAGTCACTCATGCAAAAACTGAGCAATTTTTATTTCGTTTTGACAAAACCATCCACATGTTAAACACATGCTTGAAAGGCAGTTTACAGGTTTAAACTAAAGTGTTTATAAAACCTTAGTGAGGATTACCTTGCAAAAAATGAGGACTTCTGGAATAAGCTGTATAGTGACAAATTAATTTCATATTCTGTTTAACATCTCTGTCAGTAAACTCAAGGCGAGATAAATCTCTTTATAAAGAACCCATAGAGAATGTTTAACTAAGCGTAAAGCATGCTGTGTCTTTGTTCTATGGTATAGCTTTGCTTTTGTTGTGGGCCAGACTGCGTTCAGCCAAAGTAGATTGTCTGAGATGAAACACAACGCGATGTGCATTTGAATTTGCTTGTATGCAAAACAGTGCTGTCAGCCTCCCTGGCAGGGGACCGGCTGGTGGGGACCAACTGTGGGCTGCTCTAGCCTCAGCGTGTGATTTATGGCAACCTGAAGCTACAGCAAGTTACCTGAGAGGTGAAAGGAGCAGAAGTATGAACAGCAGCAGTCATTGACGCAGGGCTGGGCATCCCTGCACCTAGGAAATTTGCTTTATTGCAGCTGTGGCCCAGAAGGTGGGAGTTGGGTCCGGGGATGTAATGCTACAGATCAAGAGATCTGAGGCCAGCCGCTGCGCAAGTGGTTGTTTCTGGTTTAGGTCTTCTCCTAGGAGGCGACAGGTGGGTCACGCTGTAGCTTATTAAAGCCCAGACAGGGAATTAATAGAGCCCACATTCCAAAACCAGTACTGTTATACAGACAGCAGCCCTCAAAATGAGATACCCACATCACCAGCAGACATCGCGTATTGCAGTGAGAAATCAACTGAGGTCCAAGTTGAAAGAGAAGAGCTACGGGCTACTAGTCAACTCTCTTTGTACTCAGGGTTTTTGGCAGAGAACAGGGACGCATCTGCACGGGTCTCACAGCCGTGGGCTGTGCCACGTCCTTACTCTAGCTGTATTTGCACGCAGCCTTTAGCTAGCACCTGCTTGCACCCTCTTGATGAGAACAGGTTGTGTGAAGATGCCAGACTGTGCCCGAGTGCACCAAGGAGCAACACTTGCTCTGGCCTTTTAATGTTTAAACAGCTGTGCTGAATGTGCCAGAGGGTGTCTTACAGAGTCGTTAAAAATTGATCCCTGAGTAAACAGCCTTGGTGCTATTTACTCCAATTCAGCTGCGATAATTTACACCATCTGAAGAGCGGACTAATCTTGCACTGGCACATCTCAGAGATGTTTGCTACTGGCTTGAACAGAAGGATCCTTGTGGCAAGGGGAGTACAACTTCCCCCTCACTTATGACTCTGGACAAGAGAATAGATACAACACATTTTAAAATAAAAGAAATTATTTCAGAATGAAAACATGATCACGAACACAGTGGTCACAGGCTTGAGCTGATGCAGGACACACACATATGCCAACATATAGCATAGATGTTGGTTACATGCACGATTGAAACGGACTGCTAGACACCAACGGGAGAGGTATGGAGTTTAACCTTCTTTGAGGTCTGGTCACACTCCTAGTTTGGTTTTATTCCTGTTGCAAAAGCTGTACAGGCAGCTCAAGGAATATCCATGTGGAAACATGCTAGAGGGAAGGGAAACAGTTCAGGACATAAACATCTCTCTTGTAGAAAATTGTGATTTCCTCCCAACTCCATTTGAACAAGGTTGGATATATCTGCAACTACCCACTAGTCTTTTTCTCTGTTATTAGAGATCCTGCTTCAAATACGGATCATCTGCTTTGCCTGGCTAAATGTGATGATTGCTCACCATCGGTCAGTACTCATTCTCTTGGTCCTTTCTCTCTATTGTCCTGCGATTAACTTACCAAGTGACACATCTTAACATTCCTCTTTATGACACATCTGTTGTCTTGTCATTTTTACTCTTCAAGATACCACTTCCATCTCATGGCCTTGATGTCTTCAAAACACCTAGAACAGAAAAGAGACACATGTAGATCGCCTGATTCACCAGGTTGAATTTTCTGTTGAATTAGCAACTCCCTGGAATTAATCCTTCGAATATAAGCACATCACAAATTACTAGTCAAGCAAATATTTAAGACACAGTAAGTCTCTGGAGTTTCTAAATGGTAAGTAAAATCAGGACTTTGGGGCATGTGGAACAGCAATCTCTTACCTACTGCTTCCTTATAAAACTCCGAGAACCAGTAGTAACTTGTGATGGCATTCAAAATTTTGGATATAGTTTTGCTTTGCTGTAAACCTATTTGATCCAGTCATCATTTTTCTATCATGCTGTAGACAAATATGTTCAAATTAACTAGCACAGTTCTAGTTTTACTGGCAAGTGTAAGTGTCCGTTTTAAAGAAGCTAAAACCGATGCAAAGTTTCTTGAGTTCATTAACTACAAACCTTCACCTGATCCTACTCGCAAAACTTGCAGGCTCTCAAAGCACATGTAATGCAGCAATGTTTCATTTTTTAACATTGGCTGGTTCAGGTGATTTCACGTTTGGTATAAATGATAATGATATAAGACACTGACATCACTACATGTTTATAAAAAGAACACACAAATGCACAGTGACGTTTTACACAGTGGTTGCACATAAGACACTCACAAATTTGAAGTCTGACGCTGTGGGGTGCCGAGTACTCTTAACTCTCATTAAGTTCAATGCGAGTTGAGAGTGCTTCGTGGTTCAGGTGCTCGGGCCCTCAGTGAGGCTCTGCACAGTAAGGAATTATACCAACATTCACGTCTGAGACAAGAGTAATTTCCTCTTTCTAGTAAGTGCGTTTCTAATTGCTGGATCAGTACAACTGGCTGATAATCACAGTAATATAAATGATTTTCTGGTACTGAAGTGCTCTTTCTGAAAGTTAATAAAGCTCACTCAACATCGCCTACAGTTTTACAACATACCGTAATGGAATAATGCAATGAGTACAATATGAGTATAGTACAAAAGCCAATGCAAAGTTAAAAATGGATCTAGGGTAGTGTTGCTCTTGAATACGAGCAGTACAAGGTATGAATTACTTCTTTGGGCCGGGTACAGGAGCTAATCTGTGAACAAAGCAGCCCAACTCACATTCAGGTTTACTCCTGATTCTTTTTCAAGATTTGCTTCCCACCTTTTTCTTCCAGTTGTTTTATATGCCCTCATCCTTGTTAATTCCATAAAGGTCATCATGCTTTGAGTTTACACCTTCCAGTTTTCTACTGGAATTTGGTTGTTAAAACGGTTTTATAAACTTCTGTAAGGATGTCATACAAGGACGCAGCAGAAAAGCAACTCTATTTTAAAATTAGAGCATGAATTCAGGTCAACTTGAAACTTTAAGGTATGTGTAGCCCTGTAACATGAGACTTGTCTCCTGCAGTAGTTGAACACTTTAAAAAAATAACTTTACATTGTTTTCACTATGTGCAAACAGAATTTTATTAAATTTCATTGTTTTGGGATCCACCCATATCTCATATGCCCATCATGATGAGTTTCTTGGTATAAGGGCAGATTAAATTATATGTGTAAGACCTCTAGCCCCCCTTTTTTCCCCTGCACGAGTAAGACAAAGCCGTATTTGGGGAGAACGTGGCTTTATCTATTTGTAAGCAATCACCTGAAATGCAGTCTCATAAGTTGATGGTAACCGGTAATGCCAAATCCTCGTTACAGCAGTGGCATTTTCACTAACTGTATGGCGGATTTTGCAATTAAGAACACACAAAAGAATTATTCCTTTCTTGCGTAACAACATTTTAATGTCAATAAAAAGTGGTTTCATAGTTCAAGATTACAAATAAAAAAATATGTCATCTTGACCCTTTTGCTACTTTCCCTCAGGGAAGTCTTCAAACGTTAGTTAGGAAGTGTTAAAAACACGAGGTGGATGGATGCTCACTCTACATAAAGCTGACGGACTCCCTCCCCGCTTTGCCATCGCCGGATGTTTCAAAACGGAAGGTTTTGCTCCAAGAAGCCTGAAAGGCGAACCCTCTCTCTCTCTCTCTCGTGGCAGGTGAAACCACGGGGGCATGCACCACCACCGGGTCCTTTCGAGCTGAACACAGCTGGAAGGGTACTAAAAGGAGCGAGTCAAGCGCCTCTCCAACTACCGGGCTGCATCAAGAAGGCACAACATAAGCAATGGTAAAGTCAGTAAACAAAATTTTACTGTAATATTTCATAACACAGATACTGTATTTCTCTTTTAAGTGTAAAGCTACCGTCTTACACAAGAAAGATGGACAGACCCTTTTCCAAGACTAATATGGATACAATAAATATGGAGTTTTACATACTAGATCTGTACACAGAAACTTTGTCCCACAGCCATAAAAATTTACATTTAACAGTGCAACATATAATTTAATCCTTTATTTATCTGACATAGGATGTTTACTTACTAAACACAAGCAACTACCTGGTTTTAATATACATATTTTATATATATATATTTTATATATATATATCTTCAACAATCTATACAGGTTTCTAAACATAAAACTCCAAAAAGGCACAATCGTCTATACAACATGTACAAAAATGGCTGGAGCTGACAAGAAACAACAATTATTGGTCAAGAGTTCATGATTGCACGAAGATTAGTAATGGGTTTGTGTCAGAAAAATGTGCTTTAAGGAAAGGAAGGTTTGCAAAGAAACCTGTAAGTGTTATAAAAAGAACCCCAAAAAAATAAAAACGCAATGAAAAACAAAAACTAGGTCGCTATTACAAGTCTATCCTCATCGTCACTGCTGCCATCGCTAAACTGCACCGTGTTTTGCCGCCGGGGCAAGGCGGCTGGCCTGTGTACCTGTCTGTCCGGGGAGACAGTTCGGTGGACCGGGGACTTGGTTAATGCATCGGGATTCCCCTTGGAGCGGGGCTCCGCCGGGGCAGCCCTCTTCACCTGCAGGGAAGGGACGCTGCGCTTTGGCTTGGCGGGGCTGGCGAGGTCAGTCTTTTCAGGATCCACCTTCCCCGGACCCTTGGGTCGCTCGTAGTCGGTCAGCGGGGCGGGCTCGGGGTGGCCCGTACCGCCGTACCGCTGGCCGCCTGCTGCCGCCTGGGGAGAAGCGGCCCTGCCCGCCTGGCCGGCCTCGGCCGCGGGGAAGCTGGCAGGCGGCGGCTCCGGCTGTGCCTCGCAGGCCTTGGCCCTGCTGCCTGGGGCGGGCGCCTCGGCAGCCCCGTGCCCCTCGGCACCCACAGGGCTGACGGAGGGGATGAGGGTCGGCAGGGCGATGTTCAGTATCTGCAAGCCGGGAATGTGGGCCTGCGGGCTGGGGTTGCCCTGCGGGGCCGCGCCGGCGGTCAAAACCTGGAGACCCACGGCGTTCAGGGTAATTCCCGAAGGGCGCATCTGCGGGGCGATGTTTGTGTTCGCCAGCCCCAAGATGTTCACCGTCTCCATGCCCAGTGGCGGCAGAGTCTGCAAGCCGGGCGTGCCGAGACCCTGGATGCCCGGCACGCTCACCTGCCCTATGGGGATGCACGGCACCACGCTGTTCACCTCGGCGACACCCATGGGATTGGCAGCGGCACCGGTGGCCGTGCCGCCTGCCTCGCCGAGGGTGCTGGTAGTTCTGTGAATCACGCTAACGGCGGGGATGGTGAGCTGCACTGGTCCCGCCTGGATGGGAACGAAGGTGGAGTAGGTGGCCAGGCCAGCGGGGACCACCTGAATCCCCCCGATTGGTACCGTGCCGTAGGGTGCCTTGGCTTGCCGCTGCGAGTGCAGGGGGAGGTGGCTGAAGAGGTGAGTCTGAGGAGCCCTCGGCTCGGTGACGTGCTGCGGGCACCCGGCCAGCTTCTCCTCTGGGCTTTCGGCGTAGGGCGACAGCGCTGCCGTCTGCATGCTGTGGTCCGCTGGTGAGGAGGGCGAGCTGACAGAGGGCGTGCTCTGGGGGAGAAAAACACAGGTGTGTCAATGCGGTGGCCAGCACTATCCTCGAGTGAAACACAAGGTAGCTGGGAGGGCTTCCCACACTCCCCTTTAAGAAAAAACAACAAACTGGTTCACAGTATATACTGCCCAGCTTGAACAATGAATTAATTTCCTTCCTTTCTTTTTCAAACTCCTTCCTCGCCCACTAATTGAATTTTCCTCTCCTAATCACCCTGGCTAATTTCTCTAGAACACTGGCAAACATTGATGAATATCCTTTATATGTGTTTTTTAAGGAGCGAGAAGGCTTTGGAGAACTGTTTTCTGTGGAAATGGCCTCAGGCAAGAAAGTTAAATAAGCATAAGCTGGCATTTTTGATGCATCAGGTTCTTTTCCTGGAGGCATTACAGCCTCCAGCGGGCAGAGGCAGCATCATGGCACATCTGTCTGTAGGTGCTTCTCATGTGGAAGACAGGCGACACGTAGTGACAAGCGACGGGCGACAGCTGCAGCACCCACAGAGACGGCTGGATACTGGAGTGAGAAGTGGGACCCACATCCCACCGCTGCCTCCGCTCACCGTGATTTGCTGCACACATCCAGACCGATAATTATATTTATTTGCTCCCTTTTCTTCTCATACAGCCTGTGCTACTGACCAACGCTGGCAACTCCTTTCCTAAACCCTCCTGAAGTAAGAGGTCTTAACTGCAATCGCAGTCTCGCAGTACCTTTTAGTTTTAGACATATTTAGTCTTTACATTAGTATTTAGACATATTAGACAAGTGGTGCAACCTTGTTTAGTTTTTATTGTGCTAAATGGTAATTCTGTGGTTTTGACCAAACTCTCAAGAAATCTCTAGAGCAGGCACAAAACCAAAACACGAACAGAAATGCTTTTGAAAACTGCTGGTAGGGAAGGTATTGCTTAAAGGAGAATATGATTTGCTGACTATGCAGTGCTGACCAGTCCAAATGGGAAGCCAACACCTTCCTCAGAATTAAGTCCTGCCTGACACCTCACAAGAAATCCTGATAACTGGTATGGATGCTTTCAAAAGAACATACAACAGCCTTCCTGAGTTGTCTCGACCCCTTGTCTCGATTGCAAGAAGTGGGATCCACGACCTTCCTCAGTAGGAACCGACTAGATTAACCATCAGGCACATTGGCTGCTGCTTGTTTTGGTCTGGGAAAGAAGGAGGTAGTCTGGAAAGGAATTACTGCCTTGTATTACAGGCCTTTTTTATGTTAAATATATTAATTTAGATGATTATTAGAGCTATATTAATGAAGACTTGTCGATTTTTAATTGTGTGAATATTTTCTTGAGGCTTCAGTGGTTCTGTTTGATGAGGGAGTAACGTCAGTCAAATGTCCTTCTGGTATCTACTGGCAACAACTGAAACCCCCAATCCAAATAGGAAGGTCCTACTCCTTTTGTGGCAAGTATACACAGTGATCAGAGACCACTACATTTTATCCTCTGTCATACTACAAAATTGTTGCAATTTACATTTGCCACATGGACGGACAGTTCTCACAAGCAGGAACGAACCTGTGTCAAACAATGAAATGCGGCAATAATTCTTACTGTTTCTTCTTGTCAACAGTTCACTATCATAAATTTTGTAAAAAATAAATCCAGTAGTAGAGATTTTTTTTCAAAGAAAAACCAAGCCAATAAGTACTTAAACTAGAATGAAAGTTTTACTTACTGTTAATGCTTTTGCAAACTTCCTGCTGCTTATTTTTCTACAACCACATGCATGTCTTATTTGTAAATATTGCATTGATCACAAAGAAGGCAGTAATTACTCCTTTATTTAAACTACATTTTGCATCACATCTTTCTGAGCATTACTCTGGAAAGCTCTAATGCCTTCATGGTCTGCAATAAGAATTCAAAACTTTCAAGAGGTATCCTTAGGGTCAATCAGGTATGTGGCTTGCACCATCCCCGTTACAGTCCATTAAAATATTGCTGAGTTGTAAAAGGCTTAACACCTGCCAGTTCCCCTCTGCGATTTCCTTAGCAGAGCTTTAAAGACAATAGTGACCAAAACTACCAAATGCCTCTGCAGCCTTGCACACAGACTGCCCTCACCTTTCTGCACACTGCTCTGAAGAGCCGTGTGTCTAGAACAAGGCATGGCCAAACCTGATCCGTTTCCAATTAAAATGTTCTTTGAGCTTGGAGAAAAACTGAGAGCACCGGGAACTCAGGTCTCAGTTCTGTGCTCGTCTGTCCTTTTGTTATTGTGCACGGGCAGCCTCCTGGTTTCCTTGAACATCTGGTGCTCTTTCTACTTCTACTACTAAGCATATTTGGAGCAGAGATAAGGAACTGCAGAATTTTTTAATAGTGGTAAGGCAAAAACTTTTGGGACTAGATTAATTTCCCTTGGGAATTACCAATTATTCTAGTGTCTTATTTCAGACTGAAATGACTTCTGAATTTTAACACTTTCCTCTGAAAACTTTATAACCACCACTGTCTGTTTGTTCTAC
This sequence comes from Falco punctatus, assembly GCF_963210335.1. Classification (NCBI taxonomy): domain Eukaryota; kingdom Metazoa; phylum Chordata; class Aves; order Falconiformes; family Falconidae; genus Falco; species Falco punctatus. The sequence continues at coordinate 96,378,569 of NC_137582.1, read as the reverse complement.
AAATCTGTTGTATCCCTTCTTATTTGTAATACAATCTACCAGCTCCAAACTTCAGCTGAACCACCGTATTACAGTTAATCCTTTTAGGGAGAATACAGTCAAAACTAAGAATTTGAAAAGCAGTGCTCCTACAACATCGTTGTTTCTAGAGTTCTATACATCCATGCTTCAATTACTTTCAACTCTTCTTTAATACTCATCAGCCAAGAATGGAAGGAAAGGCAAACGTTTTGCTCTTTGAAAAACCTCCCAAAAGACCTTTAAAAGGAGGATCTGAAATCCCGCTCTCTCCCCCCGAGTCAGACACTCCTACCTTTGTGAGAGCTGCAGTTGATATTAAGGAGTGGTCCAAGGCTGGTTCTGGATCAGGGTAATCCACAGACATCTGGCGACCTGGAGATGTCGGACCGACGTCTGCCAGCGTCACACTAGCACTGCGGGGACCTGCTCCCCTCTCCTGGGCTTTATCCTCATGTGCTTCCTGATGGGTGAATTCTGCTGGTGACCTGGAGGTCCTGCTAACTGACTGCACCGTGCTAAGGACGGTCATCTTTGTCAGCAGAGCTTTGGGCAGGCCATCCATAGAGTCCGTGTGAACCCCAGCAAAACAGTCGGGGAGCCTGATGTCTTCATCAGTGCTGGCAGCATCCTGCAGGCCATGTCGAGATGGATGATGCTGGGGGCTGGCTGTCACCGAGGGGGTTGTGGATAGGACTGACTCAGCCTGGCTGTCTTCATCATCATCTTCATTGTCATTTTCATCTTCATCTGCACCATCGGACTCTTCCACATCGTATCCCGACTGGTCATAGCCAAATCTCTGCTTCTCACCTGCAGAAGTGGGAGTTAGAAGGTAATCAGTGAAGGTCCTGGACTGATTGGGAAAGAGACGGGAGGGAGTGATTAGAAACACCAAAAAAACACATGGCACACGCATTTCTCAGTCACATCCCATTGCATCAAAGAAACAGGGAAGATTTTAATTTTTGTTTCTGTTTTCCAGTGTACATATTTAATTATACAGCCACGTAATTTTTCATCATCTGCTTCCGTGGTTTTTCAATCTTCTGGATTTGGCTGTTTTCTTTTAAGCCATTTATAACCATTTGCTCAAAGTCACCCTTCACTCTCTCGCCTGGGGAGAAGCGAGCAGATTCCTGGTCCATTAAGTTCCCGGTGACGACATACGGAGCTGGTCTGCCAACCTTAGCAGTGGGATATTCTCTAGCTGTTTCTGACTCATAAGTGGGTGTCCTTGTACCTAATATGATTCACTGCTGCAAAGGTTTTTGAAGGATGCAAACAGAAAGACTGGAGGCTGTTAGTCAGGAATCTGTCTCGTTAACAGGCAAAAGAGACCAAAATTAGACCTTACCAGAATTCTTCACTTTGGTAATGTTTTGAAAGGTTTATTAACAAAACACCCAAGATGTCCTAGGAGGCAAGAAAGCTCTCATCCTGTCAAAACTCACCTATGCACGAAACTTTGCTCATATGAAGAAGCCCTCCTGACTTCAAGTCTTAAAGCCAAACTGCTATCTAGCAGCAAATTTCTCTACAAAATACAGCTCGACACAGCTTTTCACCTTCTTTTATATCATAACTTGGAAAGAAAGAATCCTCTTTAGTACATAGACAGAAAATCCCATCTGCTGTATCTGACTCCAAGCCAGACTGTCTGGGATCATATTTTATAAAAGACAAAATGCTTTGAATGCACTAATATTTTACATTTGATTAAAGGTCTGTCGGCTGAGCTGTCCAAAAAAAATATCAGCATAAAAATCATTTGGCTCTGCAAAAGCAATGATGGCTGGTTAGCTAAAATCTCAGAGACTTTGTTCTAGAGAAAATCTGCACAGGAACTTACCATCAAAATGAACGACTCTGAAAAAAATCAGACCCTTAGAAGAATTTGAAGGTACTACCAATACTTTAAGCTGCTACATTACCAAAACCAAAATAAGCATCTTGTACTCCAGGTATAATAAATGGGTTTAATTGAGCTACCTCTCAGTAAGTTACCCACCATTATAAGCCTTTATGGTTTCAAATGAGCAATGCAATTAGGAACGAGACTAATAGCTTCCTTGAAAAAATCCCTCTGTAATGACTTTGCCCCTCTTTGCCTACACAGTAATTTGTACATTAACTAAATATGGAAACTATAGATTTTCTACATTTACTACAGCAGGCATGAAACTGAAATGTTATTAAAAATACCCCAAATCCTCCAGGTCATTGGAACGATGCTAACAAAAATATTTTTTAGATTTTTCAATAGTCTTCATTTACAATTCTCAACTACAGACAAAGCTGTTCAAAAAAGAAAATATATTTTAGTGGAAAAATTAATTCAGTAAGGTCCATTCCAAAAATATGGCAAGTAGGATTGTTAAAAATATTATTAACAAAACCACATGGAGTTATTCAACTTTTTTTTTTGTCTAAACTCCTGTCATTTCTCTTCTTCACAGTGTTTCTTCATCATTAAGATGAAGCAAAGCAAACACATCTAAAATGTTAGAACCTCTACGTATGCTTGATTTCTGAATGGAAATAACCTCCCTTAATGCCTCCGTAACAGATCTTGAAGACGTCTCCATGTGGTACAGCTAAAAAGGGTCACACGTGCATTTCCTGCAACTCTGAATAATGCATGGGGCATTGCAAAGTCTCGGATTTCAGTCTGGACTCCCCCATAACTTTGGTCTCTTTACCAACATCACATAACTATTCTCTGGGAAATCCTACTGCTTCTTTTCTTTTTTCTTCCTCTCTCCACATGAATCACATTTTCTGTGAAAGCTGATGTCAATCACGAATGACTGTCTCCACTGGCAGGAGAAACTACCTGAAGTGATTAGACTGACTTGTCACACTTGCAAAGCGAGGAAAACACATGCTCAAACAATGCTCTGATTTATAGTAAGAAACTATTATTTTTCAAATCAACATTTAAAAATGCTACAGGATTTACTAGCAAGTTGCTGCTTATGCAGGAATTTTCTGCAGACATCTCTTTCTGCACACATGTCTGCATTAATCAGCTTTCTAGAATAAAACCATGGAAGGGGAAAGGGGAACTGTGTGTGGGACACAGATTCCTCACATGCAGGACTCTGTGGGATATCATTTCCCTCTATTGTTTCCCTGTTTACCTCCACCCTTTGTGCATTTGCCAGCTTGTGTTTAAGTGTGGTTACCTGGAGCCAGAGCCTGCAGTGTAGGCGAGGTGACAGAGCGAATGTGGTTCCCTTTACTCCCACACGGCTTTGAAGCATCAGATGAGAAAAAAACACCATTCCTGACTTGCCTGCTCTGGCAATACACAAAGGAACACTCTGCTCTGGTTTTTATACCTGCGTGCAAGTTTGCTGAAACAAGAAGTGCCCAAGCTTTCAGAATTAAGCATCCCATTGCAGCATCGCTGTATATCAGTGGAGTTGCAAGAGAACCTGATGCTGGAGTTTCAAGCAGTGGAAGACCCTGGCAGGTTATGGGTCTTCTCTGAAAGAGGCTTCGAGCTAAGGCTGTGACCACTGCAGGTGGTGAAGGACACGTTTCCAAGCTCTGTTGTGTTCACCAAGTAGTATTGGCCCGGATCTATTCTGGTAACTGTACGCTGCTGTCGTGTCCGGTTTGAGTCCCGGTGGAGTCCTGTTTTTCCAGGGGTACAAGAAGCTGGGAGGGGACACATTGAGGACAGCTGATCCAAACTGGCCAGATATTCCAAGCCACACGGTGTCATGCTCAGTACATAAACTAGGGAGAAAGCTGGCCAGGGGGTGCTCTTTGGGAACTAACTGAGCATCGGTCAGCAGCTCGCGAGCAACGGCATTATGTATCACTTGTTTTGTATATTCTTATTATTTTATCATTATTTGCCTTCCATTTCTGTCCTATTACACAGTCTTTATCTCAACATTTTACTTGTTTTCCCAGTTCTCTCCCCCATCTCACTGGGTGGAAGGAACGAGCAAGTGGCTGTACAGTGTTTAGCTACCTGCTGGGTTAAACCATGACAGCTGCCTACTAAAGTTCCCTTGCAGTTTTAATTGGGGAAAAATTAATTCTTCGCTTCCTATCTTAAACTATGCACAATTATAACCATATGCTTCTGTAGCTCATACTTACATACATATATAAATAAAATATAAATATATATATGTAAAAAAACCACCCTAGAACTAACTCAGTTTCCAAAGGGAACAAAATGACTTCTGTGTTTAACTTTGTATGAGGTTTTAAAGCAGTGTGGGGTATTTCAGAATGAAGGATGTAAATTTAAAAGCCACGAGCATACAAGGAAACTGCTTTTGGCATGAAAGTTCACAGTTGTTTTTTTTTTAAAAGAAAACAGGTAAAAAAGTTTCACACTATTAAGTGAAGGCTTATGAAAGCTACTTCTCTTTCGAAAAATGTATAACTCTCACCACTTTAACAGAAAGACTGTTCAAAACTGCCTCCATTTTTTTTAAAGAGAGTTTTTGGAAGAGTAGGGAATGTCTGCTGCGATCTTTTTAAAAAACCCTTAGAAAGACTTTTCTCCCTGGACTTCACAGGAGAAAGTAGAACTTCTGGCTTGAGACCTGAATTCTGCAAAAATTACAAACAGCTGGAAATAAAAGTATAATAGAAACGTGGACACAACTTTTGACTGGGGATTTTGCTTGTGTGCCAGCTATAATTATGTTTAATAAACCCAAGGTTTTAATCCTATGTATTGAAGCAAGTGTATACAAATCATAGGCAAAAATCAGCTTAGTCCTTCATTTATTTTGTTGTCAGTCCTCAGTTAGATAATCAGCTCTGTATTGTGTTTGTGGTGCTGATGAGCTAGTTGGCTAAGGCTCTGTTATACTGACATTTTTCCCCAAAGCGGGAAAGGAAAACCTTCAAGTTCTTTAGCACAATAGCATTAGTTGGAAATACCAACATCCTAGTATGTCCATTAGTGAAGCGCCTGGGGCTAAGTCCACACACAGTTTTTTCCACTTGTGATGCTATGAATTAGGTAACTGAAATAGGTCTCCTGATATACTTTAAAGTTCTTTATTTTAGAAATTTTTCCTAAAGAAATCCTTACTCTCCTTGGTTTTAACAATGGTCATCTGATTATCTTACACTGCAAAGGACTAGAAGAAAGGTTATTCAGAGTCTCAACTTACAGCTTTTAATTTTAACTGCAATAATATCACCAATTAGTCCATCACATGACCTGACCTATCAGGCCCTGCTACAGACTTAGCAATTCCTGCACCAAATCCAGTGATCAAGTTCAACGACCTACAACTTAGTCATATTTGGTTATAACTTAATAATATTTAGGTAGATTTTCCCATAAAGAACAAAATGTTCATTTTCATTCTTTCACTGGCAGGAAGACAAGAAACACCTAAAAATTTAAGTCCGGACTGATGAAGTTTTACACATTCCTAAGCAGACAGTCCCATCGGTAACTACAGGATTGCTATTAGCTCTACTTATGCAGATTAAAGATATAACTTACATAGTATCTGTTGGTCTGTTTACTATCTATGACGTCTAAATTTAAATTTACTAAATTTATTGGCTTTTAGCATCTGAGTAATGCAAAGCATTTTATTTTTGCCTCAAATTACGGGAGTATCTTCATTTATGGATTAGTATCTAAGTCAAAGCATTTAAAAATCAAGTACCTGTTCTATATTACATATACTCCATCAAACTCAAGAAAAAATACATATGTACTATGGCAATAAAAGCAGAAATATTTTTAAATATGTCATTATCATAAACTTGAAAATAAGGTCTACATGTCATCAATACACTCCCTATTATTTTAAACAATTAAAAGCTTAGACTCGCCTTTCAGACATCATATTAGCCTTGCAATAGACTGTTCCACAACTATTCAAACAAATTTTAAAGCAGGTAAAACAAAGTCCTGTGAAACAACACTAGCACCTACATGCCAACCTGCTGTCTTCCTGTCTAAGTCTGTTCACAGGCTTTACCTGAGTGATTTCAGCCTTGCTTCAGCTGCTGTCCACTGCTCATCACCATCAAACAGGACTCACAGTGACATCTGCTGGGTTAAATTCAGACTGGTAATAGCCACTGCTCCTCAGAAATGAGAAAAAAACCCCAAACCCTAGGGGCTTTTGACTTACATTCCTAAGGTATGGAAAGTAACAAAGTAAAGCTAAACAAAAAATTAAGAGTAACCTCTGTTTAAAGAGATTATTTACACCTAAGCCTTTCTGAGTAACCTACATACTGTAAATCAACGCTAGCGCTAGGTAGTCTATTCCCAGGCTGTAGCTACTGTGGGGCTCCAGCATGCTTAATGTACATCTAGTTGAAGACTAGGCATTGATATTAAAAAAAACAACCCACCCCACCCCCCCCCCCCAAACATTTCTTGTAAGCTATAAAGAACCAGCCTTCCATACTATTTGCAAAAGGAGGATATTATTGCAAGGATTTTCATTTATTTTCACTCCTTAAATGTAGTAGCAGTAAAAACACAGAGTGAGTCATGATTAAGCTAATGAAGAGCCATGGAAACTCATTTAAGATCTACTCTAAGTAATGTATAGCTAATTAACTTAGAACCATTGTATCTTTAGAAGGGTTTTCTAATACTACAGAAAATGAAAGTGTTTTTTTAATATATGTATGTGTGTGTGTATATATATTTAAATACATATCTGAAACTTACAATTAGGTCTTTTCACTGGTAAAGTAATTAATATTTTGGGATAAAATTTTCCCATAGAGACCATTTAAGTAAGTTCTGCCCATCTACTCATTTCATTATTAAATAACGATCTTGTGCAAGTTTACTCAGGCGTACCACACCTTAGCTTACATATGAAATGTTACAGGTTTGAAGTTCATAACTGTTTTAATTTGAAGAAACATAATTATTATGTTTCTAAGACTGAATAGTAAAATGTTGGGTCAACACAACCAACAAGGATATTCCCAGTTACCATCTGTCACACTAACCCAGTTGCCGTCTGTCACACTAAACAGCTCACCTCGCCTGACAATTTAATTCAGATATTAACATTCCTTACATTGTAACCCTGTATTGTGGTGACAAGAACATTCCACAGAGCAGAAGATGAAAGATAAATGGATGAGGGAATGGTTTTGAATACAAAAAGCCAGGCCAGAAAGTATTTACTAATACCCAAATGATGACAAGTCCAAATACAAAGAATGCTGTGTTAAAAGCTCTGATCACATATAGTCTCAGACAGCTAGAGAGCATCTTTATTTTTCCCTAGACGTTACAGCACAACAAATTTTCAGCTTCTCAGATTACTGATAAAACAGGCGCTCTGTGTGTGTGTGTGTGCGCCTGCAGTCAGGATTGTACACTATTTTGCACTCTTTATTCAATCTTCATCCACTATTAATCTGTACTGCTACCAGCTCAAAGCTGACTTCTATGAATCTAAAAACTTACATATTCAAGTAATTGTGATGGCCTATGCTTTGAAAAAAAAACCTACATAAGAATAGAACCCGGAAATTCCTTAGTAAATAAAAGGTTGGTGGCTTTGTTAAATTTCTGGCTAATTCTCTAATTCTAAGTCTGGTGGAAGACATACAGCTTAGTTATTTCAAGCAAAGATGCAGATGTTTTCCCTGCTGTAAGAATAATCAGTATTCCAAATGTTTGGATAAGCAATTAGTTAAGAGACAGACAGAGAGATATTCTATGGGCCAGGAAACAGGCCAATCTCATACAGCCTACGGGAAGAAGAATTTTTTTTTCTGAGGTCATAATTATTTCTTATCAGATTTTCCACACTTTCCTCTACAGCATCATCTCACATTGCCTTCCAACCGAGGAAAGCAATGGGACGGGGCAGACCACTCCTTAAGAGAGAGATCATTTTTAACAACCACAGAACTACTCAACTACAAAACGTACATGCTTAAAGACATCATTTTTTCAAGCACCAAAAGGGTATGCAACGAGATCTGCCGGCAACACATGTCAGAAGGAGGAGGGGTGCAAGGGCCAAAGGTGTAACGCCACCAGTGCAGCTCAATACCCAAGGCCCATCATGTTCTCCTTTGTGGGTGACACACTGCTGGCAGGGCTGTCCCTAGGGCCCAGACCTGGCACGGGGGGTGCTGGCTCCAGCATGAGTTCTGCTGCCCTGCGCTGGAGAAACGGCAGCCACAGAGGTGGTCCAAGCTACTTTGCTAACTGAGACTGACTAGATACCTCAAAAAAATAAATATATTCCATCATATTCAAACCTATTAAAAAAATTAGCATGCACAGGATTTCGTAGAGGGCAACAGAACCACCTACGTTTAAAAAAGCACATATGCAAATATATCACACTCCTTTTCCCTCCTGACTCTGCCCTAAAATTGGGCCAACAAGCAATTTTCTGAATTATCATGAGAAATACCTTCATGTGTGGCTAGGCGAGCTGACAGATGAAATCACATTTTTAAAGTGTACAGTTACTCACTGAATTTACATGGGTAATTGTAAGTGCCCCGTGTTACACAGCAACTGGAGAGGCTGGACTGGTTTGGCTGCAGTAAACGTGTGTTTATCACCAGCTTAATTTCCCTGCCTCTTGGACAGGACTTTTGTGCTGAGCTTTGTGCTGCACAGCTGGTTTTGCTATGGGTACCTGAGCCAGATCATTTAGAGAAGCTAGGGATTTTACTACCAAGTTGATTTTTGGTTTGGGGTTCTTGAAGAAAAATGTGTTACCTGCTCTATTTATTTTTTTTTTTTTTTTTGGAGTGGGAGGACATGGGACGACAGAGGGTGTTACAATTAAATTTCTGGAAGAATTTCCAGGATTATGTAGCAAATTCTGTTGAATGTCTTGTCTTTTTTTTTTTCCCCCCAAAAAAACAGAATATTTAATTTATTAAGTAATTACTGTGCTGAAGCAAAGAATGTATTTCAGGGAATATATATTTATACTGGACATACCTGTACATGATATGGAAAGAGAATCCCTCTCAGCTGAATGGTCTTAGAGCCAAAGGAAAGCAATCTTTCAACAAATGTTTGAAATGCCTTACTTCTACTGGGTGTAACTGAAACATCTGAAACATTTCCCATTACATTATAACCACAAATGCAATTTTTAATTTATGCAATTGGGAATACTGATTTACCAATCAATAAAATCTTTTCAGTTCCTAGTTAATGGAAATATCTGTTCAGTTGTACTTTATAAAACTAAATAAAATGCCAAATGCTACAGAACAGTACTTTAAAAAGTGACAATTTTTCTGTCATGAGAAGGCTGAAAATGTTAATGAAAACTGTCCCTCTGTGAGAAAAGGACAGTAATTTGTACTGCTGCTTATCTTCTGTGTTATTTATTTGGTACATCAAATTGCAAAGAGGGACATGTTTTTAGCTTACTAAAAAGGAATATACCGAAGAATGCCAAAAAAGGGAAAATGCAGGTTTCTTTGTACCTAGTGCACTACTGAATCATACCAGCTGAGTCATATTCCCAGCATTATTTAGAATTAGATTCAATCTGATTCGCTTATTCTGCTAGCGGTTGTCATAGGGGGACAAGTGCATTCATCTTTCTTGCCCTTTACTGTTTAAATAAAGATCCCCACTGCTTTCTTTTCTCAAAACCTCATCCGCAATCTAATAAACTATTCCACTGAAAGAAGAGAAATACGAGGCAAGGCAACACAACTCATCTCCCTGCTGAGAAACGGGAGGACAGAGAAAATGCACCCGCTGCACTGAGACACGCCAAGATCCAGAACAGTCCTAACGCACAATCCTGTTCTCCATCTCACTGTGTCTGATGGAGCTACATCTTTCTTACCACGCTGAGCAAAACCCACATGAGCCTGCTTTGGCCCTCTTTGTCCTCAATCCCATCTCCTCTTCAGCACAGCCGCCTTGGGATGTGGGAAGTGCAGAATTCCATTTATTAGCAAATACATTCATTTTGATAACACTCTCATCACTAATGGAGAAGTAGAACAGGTCAAGATGAATAATGTTCATAATTTCTAAGTGATCTCTGTCTGCTGATCTATGGCCAATTATTTGTGAAGGAGGACAGAACTCTACACTGGAAGATGATTAGCCTCCTTGCAAAGCACTCAGCTTTGACTACCTTTTTTTCTAGGCAAACAGCTGCTTTTCTGGTATTTTCAGTCTTGTCATATTTATCTGTGAAACTGATAAAGTTAAACTGCATAACATTTTGTGAAAAATTCAGCAGCAATTTATCTTTAGCATATGCTTGTCATTTCTTTTGGCGAAAGTTTCTCCAGTTTTTTTTCTCCCTTGGACTAGCTTCTAAGATTTTTCTCTATATAACTTTTCTCTGTACAAAGATTTAAAAGCTTTGGAAAAGAAAGGGTAGGAAAGCAGGATGATAATAATATAAAAAATGCAGTAAAGAAAGATTTTTATTTCTTACCAAATTCTTCTTCTCCATCCTGGTCATCTATTAAACCTACTGAGACTCCCAAATCCATGCATTTCTTGCTATGTGCCTTTGACTTCATATGTTTTGTTAAATTGCCTTAAGAAAAAAACACAAAAGAAATTAACTGCTCTGTGACTACAGAAATGTATACAAATACATGCTTAACATGTCTATATCTTATTCACCTATGTTTATAACCACCTGTATAATTTGATTTCACACTTCATAGAACCTTGCCCCTCAATGCAAGCTGTCAAGGGCTGTGGCAGGTTCACCACCCTGAATGCTACTAGCTCTCTGGCTACATTTCATGAAGTCCTTTATTGAAATAAAATAGAATAGGGTGGAAATCCTAGATGATGATGTATTTTGCATTGGTGTAAAAGACCCCTCACATATGGCAAAGTATAAAAAAGGCTGATTCAGCCTTCAAAGTCACGTTGACTGAGATCCATTGCATGAAACTAGAGTTCATATCTTGCAGTTCTTTCAGTATTTGATGGATTCTATATTTAGTGTAATCATGTTCACTGCCGACCTAAACAAATGGATTAATTTTATTCAAAATCAGAGTAGGAACGTATTTGGTCTGAATTTCAGAAGTGAATGCGTAACTGCTGAAAGGCCCCACAGGCTGCTCTCCCCTTCTCCTTTGAAAAGAAAATATGGCAAATATCATCAACAAAAGGTTAAGAGTAGATCAGAGATTTGTAAATGATGATATCTCTAAAATGTATGATACTTAAACTTCCTATTGTATCTCAAAACACTGCTTCTTTGAGGTATTTCAGTGGGAGAAATTACAGTGGGTAGAACTGTGGCTCTTCTGTGGTTACAGAATGCTTTATCCCTGCTTTGAAATGAAGGTAGTAATTCACCCCAGATTTTGAAGTAATTGTTATGAAGCTGTATGACTAGATGGACTCACAAATGGCCAATTTCCCAGCTTTACAGGCTGCATGAAGTCCTGAAGGCTGGTTTACCCAAAACCCAGCAGCCAACCGCGTGACTGACTGCCAGCAGTAATGGCACCCGCTGGGCACAGCAACTGCAGAAGAGGAAGCGAGTAAAAGTATCTGCTACAGCTGAAACAGGGAGGATTTCAAATGGGCCGAACTTAATTTCTTGAATTCAGCCAGCACACCTACTCTGCAGAAACCATAATCAGAATTTACTGGGTTCACACTCCGGCATTTCATCTTGAAAGTGACGTGATGACCCAGCCTGTCAGGATGCAGCCACAGGTTTTAACACACCTAAAGACTATCCATCCCACTTTCTGCAGCACTGGCTTATCTCTTGGAAGTTTTCCACCCAGCTGCTGGGTACTCTTGAACCCACTAAAACTACAAATGTTTCTGAGGTTACAGCTGGGGAGGATTATTGCTAAATGACATTCAAAGCCAAGAAAAAATTTACTGCTTAGAATATTTTTGCTGGAAGTATTTTGGCTGTGAACTTCTCCCGTCTGTTTCACTTACTTTGTGTCCTGGATCTACCACTGCTTAATATACTGCTTGCTTAAACAAGGATGCATTTAAGTATCTGGTGTAAACAGGCTTTAAAAAGTTGAGGTCTATCTTTGGGTCTTTGAAGGTCAAGTGGAAAGTGAACCTCGTCTTTCAAGGCCATAAAAAACATTTTAATATAGTGATTTAATAAAGGCCAATTTCCTTCCCTGAGCACCCAGTTGAGTGCCAACAGGAATACATATATGTCAATGTCATACCTCCAAAAGGTCACTGCTAGGGACTTAAAATTCCGTGTCCCCATCCCTACTAGGATGAGCAGCTAAGCAGCTCACTTAGCTTCACCTAACTTTCATTATATTGCCGTAGGATTCCCCTCATCCCACTCTAGTTTCTCACACACTGTGGCATTTCATACCCTTCATTCATATAAAGGTGTGATTATCTGAATAAACATAGACTAAAGAAAAGAAGGCAATCAGAAACTACAAATATTTGAAACATTAAGACAACAAAGCTCCACAGAGAGGCAACTTCTTTAGCTTATGAACTGCCAAATGTAAGAAGAAAAGAATTATACTTTACAACAGAAAGAAAAAAAAAGGGGGAAAACATGCATGGAAAAGTACCCCTACCTTTAGTTTTAAAGGAAAAGTTGCAGTAATTGCAGTGGTAAGGACGGACATCTGTATGTGTGCGAATATGCTTCTTCAGCATGCTGGGTTTCTTGCAACGTATTCCACATTCTTCACAGATGTACTTCCCCCTCCCTCTTCCCCGCACATACACATAGTCTTCATTTGACTTGTACCTAGTAACAGTACCGTAAGAGTAAGGCAATCAGTTGTAATGGGAAAATGATTCTAATTAGAAACTCTTCTACCAGAATTTTAAAAATAATATAATAGATGACAATGACTGACTGACAAAGCCAACATGCTCTTTTCCTGCTTGACTTCTGCATTTATTCATTAAACTTGTATCTAGATTTTTCACTAGGTAATCACGGACCTGTTTAGGAATAACAGCATATCTTTTTTAATAGAGGTACCATTTGATACTATGCATTTAAAGATTTCAATTTGCAACACAGGAACACACTTTTTAAAAATGTCAGTTCTTGGAAGCAGGTTTGGGCACCACGAGGAAGCTTTAAAAGAGCATTTTTGAGGCTCTGTGTTGGATGCAGAAAAGGAACAACGTTAGTTAGGACAATGGGAAAGTCTTTAAAATTTCCCATCAATGTGCTCTGGACTCAGCCTAATGCGACTGCCTCTAGGTGGAAAAAGTCATTCAGATTTGATTACACCCTTCATATCTCCACTCAAGGACACCAAAGGTTGTGTTTAGCTTTCATGACCTGGTCCCTGGAATGTTTGGATCTGAGCAGAGACACGTACCAATGTTTTACCTGGGCAGCTGGTAATGGCTTAACTCCTAGCCTAGACTGGATTCAAACTGGGAACCAATAAATGGAAAGCCCTAGAGCCCACTACCAATTACGAGAACAATAAAATATGCACCATTTTTGCTCAAAATTTTTAGAAGTGTCACCGGCACTCTTCGGCTATGAAATCTTTTTATAACATGTTGTAAATAGCACAACACTGTGGCTAAAGCAACTGTTATTCACATCAGGCAACCCATCTGAAGTATCACAGCGCATGGACAAGGGCTCTCAGTATTTCCATAGGACTTTGCAAATCAGGAGTTCTCCAGCCCGTGTATGCCACTGCACGCTGTCAGACACTGTACCGCACTCTGCTGCTCAGCCCCCAGGCTATATCCTCTCTGGCTACAGTTACACAACCCTCCTGCAAAATAGGCATTATTTATCACGTAAGAAAAATATAGGAAAAGAATTTGCATTGGCTGTATCTAGCTGCCTTTACTGCTGATTAATGTTTGCCCTTTGGGAAAAAAAAAAAAACAAAAAACAAAAAGAAAAAAAAAAGAACTTCACTGCTTACTGCTCCTTATTTCATTACCCCTCCTCTTAACTCTCATGGCTCCACGCTTCTGATGACTTTCCATTTTTCTTGGAAACATAAACCAACATCCACAGACCACAATATGGGAACTGTTGTTTCAAATAAATCAAATAGGAAGCAACATCTCTGCAAAGTCTAGAATCAAGGAAAAAATATCTTCCCAATGATATTTAGTATACAAAGTACAATACTTGCCCTCCATCAAATATTTTAACTCTTCTTGGTTCAGTTTTGATAAAGGAGTTTTCTTTATCGTGCTCAGTGCTTGATTCAGAGTTTTCCTTATTGCTGAACTCAGTTGCAGTCATTTTTTTTCTATTTAATGCTCGCTGAAAGAAAATGGGATACGCATATCATTAAAATTAAGTCTTTCATATGCCATTCAAACCTGTAAGTTACGGTGAACAAAAGCATCATAAAAGCCACAATTATAATAACTGATTTTAAAAAAATGTTAAGGTACATGAAACAAAAAATATCTTTCACTAAACTTCTTCTTTACCATCCATTGACAATTTGTGGAGTAGTTAACCTAAATGAAGATTATGGCAGAGTAGGAAACCAGGAATGCTTTCAAACTGCAGTAGGAGATGCATCTTTCCTCTTCTGGGAAGGTGAAGGTGACATTTTTTAGCTCACAGATAGCCTTCTACGGAGAAAAGATGCTTACAACCAAACCCAAGTGCTTCCTGAACGGCCACAGCTTTGTTCCTCTGCCCTGGATGCAGCAGCCGGACCACTCAGCTGGGACCCTGCAGCTGCACGATACACTGCCCCCCGCAATTTGACAAAAAGGGGCAAACTTTAGCGCACAAGCAGTTATCCGTGCCTTCTCCCCACTGCTCCAGCCCTGATGTTTCAGTAGCACATCCCTGGCTCTACCTGCCTGGGAAGAGGTGACCTGTCTCAGGTCCCACCTGCTGACCCACCACCCAGCAGCGCCTCGTGGCTGGCAGGAGCTGCTTTGCCATGGCACAGCAAAGAGGAGAAAGGTGGGAAGGAGGGGTGTACCAAGGGATGATACTGACAGGTACCATTTCTGATTGTTAGTATTTTTCAAAAAATATACCTGGTTTGGTGTGGAAAATGACCGTTCCCAATTTAGTGAGGTTATTAACAGCGGCTTCAGAACCCTTCCAAAGCAGGACTCCACACCTCACTCCCACTGCCAGACCAAATTACAAGTCAAAGCATACCAGTTGTCTAGCAGAACAAAAATAAGTTTCTCCATTTCCACTGATATATTAATTAAGGAACTTTTTTTTTTTTTAAAAAAAGGAGGATGAGTTCCCCCAACATTTGCCAATTAAAATCTAGCCCTTCCAAGTCTAGGATATTTATAAAATGGGCAACAATGAAGGAATGATCCAATTAGCCGGCAATTATTACTGCTGTATTTATAAACTGTTCTACCCACATAGCTGGCACATTTACCACATTTGCTCATATTGATAAGTGAATAAAATGATGAGAAAAAAAAAAGCCTGGCCTTATGTTTTCTACTCATTATAAAATTTAATGCTGTAAAGCTTGCGAATTCTTGGCAAGAGGAATGACTTCACTGGCTGACTTAAAATGACTAATGAATTACACTGGTCGTTACATATATTGAAGGGTGACATCATTCTGGCACCTAGTCCTCGCCCATGGTCCTCCATGCAGTCTCAGCCACCGCCTTTACTTCCCAGCTGATGAGGAATGTGGCTGATGAGAAATTAACACAGATCAGAGGAAAAGCGTCTCCGTATTCAATCCAAAGCCCTAAAATCCGTACAGGTTGCAAGTACTACTCCAATCCGTACGCCTTCATGCAGCCCTCTGATTGATTTGGGCTGGGTTTTCAAATATCTGAGCAGTTCTACCAAAGCACACATGACAACTCTGCCTGTGTGTAGGAAGAAAGAAATTTCACCCTGCATGTTTTAACAGCATTCGTACAAGGTGAAAGGAGATGATGTTCTGGAAGAGAAGTATCAGAAGTGGAGCCTACTCCAGTAACTGCAGCTCAGCGATGTTTTAGTTTCTATACGCGACATGGCAAATGAATTGCTTTTGTTTCCACTGCAAACAGAGAGTAACAAGGTGACATTTGTAATTTTACAAGAAAAGAGTAGTGGAAAACACAGAGTACATACAATAAACACAATACCACATAAATATCCCCAGCAGCTGGAATAATGCAATTTTCAAGTGCCTGATCTTTCAATTCTAAATACTAAGTATTCTTTCCAGATTTAATTTTCAGGAATGAAGAGACAAAGGAAAAAAGGAAGATTCCAAAAGCATTTGGCCCATGATGTTATCCAAACTATGGTGAAACAATGTTGTAATAAATTGTATATTCATAAAAGCATCTAGTGTGCAAAACCTAACACAAGGCCAAATACCACTGGATTCTGCCCTCAACTCCTTCTTTTTTATTAATGCGTGTTTATATACGGACGTAAGATAACCTAACGCAGGTGTTCAAATTACTATTTATCTCCCACTGACATACTTTCATTTACTGGTTAGATGCTATTTTAGCAGTTGTTTCAGTGTCTTAAACATGCAAAATGCTGCTTATCACAGAGATGCTCTAATAGAAACACTGAGTTTCTGTCACAAATCTACAGATACACTCGATGACAACGAACAAAGCAGTCTTCTTAGCTTTTATGAAAATTCCAAATTGACACTGAAAAGGGACTTGGGTCCTTTTTAACTTTTAAAAAGCAGCCAGTCTCTAAGGAGCATGGGTTTCTTTGTGGAAATCCTTTAATGTATCTCACCTAACATCCCCCCGAACACCACACCTACTGGTGGAAAGGGTAGAAAAACGGCAGCACTGCGAAATGTTCCTCTCCACGGTTGCTTACGCCTTCCGTTTCTAACACAGTCTCCTCTCCTTCTTCTCCCATAGAGACAAGGACCATGATTCATTTCTACTTTACTCATTTTGCTCCAATTTAGCTCCACTGTCTTCAATTACTGGTATAAAACTGGAAAAAAACTGCTCGAGGGGCTGCCCAGAGACCAGAGTTCAATAGATACTTCTGCTACTTTAGGACATCCCTTGGAAAAAAAAACATCTTCGCAGCCTGAATCATCAAAGTTATAAATTTCAGATTAGAATATTCATTAAAAATTTTTCCCATTGGCACACAGCCACTTGAGGAAAATGGGTTTAATATCTTTAAACTTTTACTAACTTACACATAAAAATCTTCTGCATTTAACTACTTTCCAGTGGTGAGCTGGACTGTTGTGGCACATCATCCAAGGCAGGAAAGCTTTCCAGTCAGGAGAAACTTTCCATTCCTCAGCCTATTCTTGCCCAAAAATCTTCACCCTGGGATACTGCACACATCACTGACTAACTTCAGAGAGGGGAGCCAAGAGCAATGTGGGGGGCTCAAGAACAGGCTCCTGATACACCACCAATGACTTCACATGAGGAAAACTGGTGAAAAATAATAATAAATAGAATGGTAAAATAAAAATAGCAGGTAGAATAAGCCTTTTCTATGCAAGTGAACCTCCTGTTACATTTTAACGTGCTGTACTCATTCCAGGAGCTTCTTGCAGGGTAACATTTTGTGGTTTGTTCTCTGGATCACTGGAACGTGGTAACTTCACCTATTGCCTCTGAGCAGCGAATTGTGAAGAGCAAACAAAGTCCCTGGGTTCCTTATTGTGTGTATTTAGTTCACATGTCTCTTCATTTCCCCTGGTATCTATTGTTGAAAGAATTGCCTGTTTTGTGACGGTGATTAGCAGCGGTTATGCAGCAGTGCGAGATCTCTGTAAACATGACTCAGTTCTGGGGGCAACCCCAGGAACAGTTCAGCAAGTCGCTTTCTCTGGGTGAGGAGATCAGCAGTTAAAGCCCCACGAGCAGAACACACCAAATCACTCTGGAAAGGGCTACAACTGTGAGAGGAGGTGAGGCGTAACAGCGCTGCATTTTTATTATCTTTAGACATTGGATTATAGTAGCATTTAAAGCTCACCATCAGGTCAGGGTTAAAATGTGCAAACCACCTGAGCAAATACAGCCCCCAGAGACTCACAATCTAAACTGTGGTTCCTGAAGGAACTCAGGACCCTGCCAAGCACTTAAGCAGGAAATTGATCTTTTTTCTTTTTCTTTTTCTTTTTTTTTTTTTTGAGAATTATTTGCTAATCTGTTTGTTGCCTTAATTTCCAAAATTAATTTCCAAAAGGATATCCATGGTTTTCCATCCTCAGGCTCAACCAGAAAAAAACAGTAGAATTACCAGGCCTGAACTGAGTGAGAAATCTGAGTTTTTGCTTTCCTTTGACACAGCTTCTGTGAGGAAGTTTCCAAGTTTGCATCGGCTGTTCCATTACCAGCTCTAACTGGAGACTGGTAATACAGAGGTTTATTGTAACAGCAGCATCACCACTCTGAAAAGCAGCTGAAAACCTGCTGCCTGAGTCCTCAGAAGGGAAAGCGAACAAACTTGGGAGATGTTGGGTCATAGTACCTATCAGGTCTTTGAAAATTTTAACTCCTGCCATCTTATATCTTGCTTGTACAATCTGAGATGCCAATTAAACTTTAATTGGTGCTTTCTCGCTGCACTTTCTTCCTTCATAATGGCTCTGAGTAAAGCTTGTAAATCAGCCGCAAGCAGAGCTGAAGAACTCTTCATTTTCACCATGCTTGTGTGCTTCATTCAAAGCATCATAAAGAAAGACGGAAGAAAGATTAGTAACTGTGGTTCTTTTGTGGCAGAAGCACTGTAAATGTACCTGACAGCTGCCTATTACAGCATTTAAGTACTCCTAGAGTGTTTAAAAGGGTGCTGTCAAAATATTTTTTCAAAATACTATTATCCATTATTTATATTCTAAACTGAATTTGTTTATAGACAAAATTGGTTCTTCAACAGGCATGCTGTAGCTTTGTTATCAGAGAATTTCTTCTGATAGGTTTCTTTAAAAGTAAAACAAACATGAGTCAGTGGCACAACTGATGTGAGACTTGCCTTAGAATCGCTCAACTACATGCAATGAAAAAAGCTAAACCTTTTAATCCTTTTTTCCTTTTTGATTTAGCCCTATTTAAATACAACATCTCATAAAGTGTATGAGGGAGCAGGCTGGAAAAGGCAGTAAGAGTTTAAACAACGGCAGCACGCTAATATGGAACCAACAATTCAATCCAATTACAGCAGCAATACAAAGCCAGCAGCCTGCACGTATTTTCTGCACAAAACATTACGGATGAAGTTTTGCCCTCCAATAGCAATGTTAGCAAAGTCTCCCACTGATTCCAGGAGGCCCAAGTTTAACTCTAATGCTCTTTTGGCCTTTGGATTTCAGTGTACCTTCTCAACTCCCCCTATCATTCTGAAACTACCCCTTCCACTTACAGTTTCTCATCCTATTGCTCTTTTTCCCACTGATGACTTTGTATCTTAGCAAAACGTTTAGCAAACACAGAAACACCCCAGGGTGACCGATGACAGCAGTCTGTCACTCAGTCTCTGTCAGACGCAGTCTCTGTCACTCAATATCCATAGAAATAATCTTTTTCCAAGGCTGTGGTATGCAACTGCCTGACCTACAGACCCTGATTTCCAGCCCAATGCCCAGGAAATTTTGCTGATGGCAGGCTGCAGGATTAGGACAAATTGCAATTGTTTTTACACACATGCTGCCCCACCCCCACCCACCCCCCAGAAAATTTTTCTATGTCCTGAAGGACTTCGGAGAAAGGGAGGTCCATGGCTAACACCCCAGTTTTGCCAGCTTCAGAAAGAAGTTTGGCATCAAAGACATGGCAACCACAGCAAAGAGGAAAGAAGAGCGCGAAATCGGGCTGTACGCTTCAGAAAGCTTTACAGCTTCACGAGATGGGACATTAAAAGCTAGTACTGGGCCCATTAAATTCGGCATCCATTAAATAGACACATGGACACCTGCTGCCACAGTATAGGGCAGAGAGCCATCTCTACTCATTCACAGAGGTGGTTCAGTCACTAAGGAACGCCAAATCCAGTGCAAACCAGCACAGCTTTGATCCTGTCCATACAAAACCGCCCAGTGAGTGAAACCCCGATGACACGTGTGCAGCCCCGAGGCAGGTAAGGGCATTGCCCGTGACTACGCTGCTCTGCCCCATCCGACTCCAGAACAACGCAGTGTTTTAAGTGAGTCACAACCACTGCCTGGAGTATATTCCACTGCGCAAGGTTTAAAGTCATCTTTGAAGCCGTATCAATCCCAGAAGTTGTCACTGGTTTTATGGCAGCTGTAATTTGGCCTTAAACTTTGCTATTTTTTGTCATTATTTCACACCTCAAATTAACCTAGGCGGGAGAAAGGGACTGGTATATGGCTCCTCTCACAGCTGGATGATCAGCGATGGTGAAAAACATTTTCACGGTGCATCCACAGACACCTGTTCAGGCTGAGCACTTTTATAACAGAAAACACTAGCTGACTTTTAAGGCAAAATATGCAATTACGATCTTAAATTAACCTGTTCTAAGTTAAAAGTGTTTTAAAAATATTTGTATCATAACTATTTTTGTTCTACCCTTTGCATTTAAAAAATACCCAAACACATTCCTGCCATGATGAGCACTTCATATACAGATTTAAATCCAGGAACTAATATCCATGAAAAGCAATAAATCCTTATGAACAGGTTTCTTAATGGACTTACTTAAGATCTTTTTTAGCAGTCTGATCCAGCATAACTAAAATAAATAAGCACATATACTATACCTGTCAGGCACATTACATTCTCTAAAATAGGAACAAGTATAATTTCCAAAGCAAATCCCCTGTAAATGACCAGTATACATCAAGCATAGCTTAAGTACCTTAGTTAAGCTGTTCTTCCACTTGCTTGAATAGACCAATACGTCAGATCTGGGGTGAGTAGTTCTCGCTTGAGTGTACAGTGGTTTTTCAACTTTCTGTTTCGAATTGAGGAGGGAGAGAGCTACCTTTGTCGACAAACCAAGTGGATTGGGATTGTTGGGACTAATGGTCCATGTAGAATAGGCTGAGATTTTCTGATCGTTCTGCAGCAAATGCAATGGTTTTCTCTTGAGGAGGTAACACCAGGTAAAACTCGTTGTGGTCTTCAGGCTTGGAAATGATAACCTCTGCATTTCTCCTACATTCATCGCAGCCAGTGTAGTTACAGGTTTTGCTTGGCCCTGGCTACTTATGTGCTTGCTCTCATTACTGTTACCCGGGGACTTTCTTTCTTGACTGCTACTTACAGCCTTGAGAAGAGAACTCTGATTATTCACTGGAGATAATTCAGATGGTTTCCTAACTACAAACGCCGGTGATGCTGAAGACTTAATGTCTTCAGATTCTGGTGACTCCTTTAAGGTGTCCGAAACCCCAGTGTCAGATGAATGACGGTCAGGCAACAGCAGGTCTGAAGCACCCGTTTTGCTGCTTTTTTCATGCTGTGCAACGCCATCAGGGTCTAAGAGGTGATTTTCAAGAGGGTCTGTGGTGCAAACCTGTCTTACCAAAACTGGCTTCTTTTGCTTACTAGTAGAGTCACTAGGTCTAACGTTCAGTGAATGTGATGGTCTAGCATCTGTCATACATGCAGCTCCACTCTCATCTTTAACGCGTTTTTGTTGTTTTTCCATGGCAATATCTAAACTGTTGGCTGGGGAAAGCATTCGTTTACTTGAAGCTGTAGCTTCTGGTTGAGGGAAGAGTCCACTAACTGGCACTTTCTGAATAATATGCAAAGAGCTTGACAAAGGTGAATTTCTGGTTCCACTTTCTGGTTGTGAATTTTCAAATGAATTTGGCAAAGTCCTCTGACCATCTTTGTGAGATTTTGGCAGCTGAGTTTTGCCTTCAAGCGTTGGCACTGTCACAACATTTGTTTTGCAAACAGACTGATTTACCTGATCCTGGGTCACTAAAATGTGAGGAAGGGGTGTAACCGTTGCAAAGCCGTAGGATGGCATACTGCTGTGAATACGGACAGGAACCACAAAAGGAGGAATCTGATGGATTTGACTGCTGCAGTTATTAGGGACAATTTGCTTTAGAGGAGGCACAGAGTATGGATTAGACATGTCAGACAGTTTAGTCTGCAGTTCAAAGGTGGATGCACTCTGGTCCACCCCAACCTGACTTGGAACAGTCTGAGTTGATAAAGTATTTTTTAGCAATTTAGAAGAGTATGGTTGACCTATATGTAATGTTTTAACTTGAAGTTGATACTTCGGAGCAAAACAATCCTGTTTTTCATTGGGACAAGAAGAAAGCGCATATGCACTCACTTGTTCCCCTTGGGCTGATGTTTTAGTTGATGACTGGGAAGGCTGAGGAGTCAAGGATGGCTGTGCTTGATTATTCACCACATGATTTAGAGGCTGCTGGACAGAAGACAGGCTAACAGGATTACCATCTTGAATTGCTGAGTGAGGCCTGGAGTGAGTCTGTGAATGCTGAGTACTTGAAGGGAACTCCACCGAAGATTTGCCGGAGGTCTGCAGCCGGTGCAACGGCACTGTGGGCACATCCGTAGCTTGAGCCATCTGAAATGAGGAAGTCAATTTAACTTGAGGCTGATGATTTTCTGGAGCAATATTTAAAGATATCTGTCTTACAAATGGCCCCCTCCTCCTTTCTAGCAGAGGCACATGTCCAGTCACTCCATTTGCAGATGATGCTTTCGGAGCGGCTATCTCTACGAGTGGGGCAGGTTTTGACGGAGACACGCTTCCACAGTCGAAAGACTTACTCCTGTAGTCCACAACCTCCATTGATGGCTGCGTGCAGCTGATTTGCTCTGAGGC
Organism: Falco punctatus; assembly: GCF_963210335.1. NCBI lineage: Eukaryota > Metazoa > Chordata > Aves > Falconiformes > Falconidae > Falco > Falco punctatus. The sequence continues at coordinate 96,355,857 of NC_137582.1, read as the reverse complement.
AGCACGTCTCATTTCCCGGTAATGAGGTCCAGGTACAGCCAGTGCGTGCGAGCCAGCGGGAATCATGAGGAACTCTGACGACTTACTAACAGGTTCTGCTTTGCAAGGGTTCTCAGCCTTTGAAGTTTCATCTTTATCAAGTGAAGCTGAGAAACTGGAGGCATGAGACAAGCTACTCTCCCGACTTAGGCTTCTGGAAAGTGTGGAGTCAACACTTGATTCTGCAGATGAATGCTCCATTTCAGCCAAGCGAATCCTTTTCTTCTTTGGTGGAAGCTTTTCTGTTGGCAATTTTGACAGTGTCTCACTGCGCTGTGGCCAATTAAACCTTTCTGTCTTTTCCTGATCGCTGCACTGGTTTTCTTGGTCCCTGTCTGGTTCTTCTGTGACCAGTATCTCAGGAACCTGGATGTTATGCTGGCGAACAAGTCTCGATGGCTGAAGCGGTGCACTTCTCTCATTAGAAACTATTTGGCTTCCCTGAACTTCCCCTCTAGGTGCTTCTGCTGACAGGGTCTGATGGTGCTGGAGAGTATTCAGATGACAGTGTCTGTCCTCTTGGATGACAACTGTATTCAAAGAGCGGTGCTTTGCAACCTTGTTGGGCTCTTGAGAAGAAACCGGTGACACTCTTTCAAATGACTCTGATTTCTCAAACGAGCTATTTCTGCTCAGTGAATTGGTGTGCTGTATTACTGAAATGCCAGTCCCTTGTCTTTTCAACTCCACTTTTTCTTGCACAACTGAGCTTGCCTGCTTTTCAATGAGTGGAGCCATCTTTGGCTCGGTAGTCTGATCCGTGCCTCGAGCCACAAGCTGAATCTGGGAACTCTGAAGCAGAAGGTTGCTTGGCTGTTGCGATCCTACCACCGCTGTCACACTGTGTTTTGACACACTGGAAGAACTTGCTGGCTTGCTTTGGCCTTCTGCGTTCTTTGATGGTATGCTTGTATCATTTTGCTGTGGGTCATCATCATCACCAACACTTTTCATTTTTCTTCTTTTCCTTATCTGGGGTGTCTGCTCCCAAACACCAGTTGAAGTAGTGACTCTGTAATGTAGAATTTGAGGCTGTGTACTGCTTGGAACAGTTTTATGCTCAGGCTCTCTGACTGCTGCTTTAGTTTTAGGTCCATGCAACTCTGAACAATAAAATTTCTTGTGGTTTTCAAAATTTTCCAGTTTTCTATATCTGTTTCTGCAGGTTTCACACTCAAACATTGTTCCTCGCACCTGAGGGGACTTCTTCGTTTTCTCTAAATTTGGTCCCTGTGCCAGGGACTTGCTCCTTTGCAATACAGAATCATTTGGTAAATTACACCCCAGATAACTTTCTTCTACAGACCGCAACGATCCAAGAACTTGGCTTTCACCAGTAGAAGAATCTTCTATTGCTGCCTGTCTAACGAGGGTCCGAGGATGTCCACCTTGGTTCAGCGGAGGAGCAGGTCCTGATACAAACACATCATCGTATAAAGAGCCAATTTTATCATCAAATGACTGACTTCCTCGAAGGGGATGAGAGGGAGGTATAACATTTGGAGGTACTGCCGAGTAACTGGTAGTTGGCATGGAATTACTTCGTGTGATAGGTAAACAGTCAAGGGATGGTACAGAAAGAAGAAAAACTTGCTTCGATTTCTCAGTGGGTGTGAAAGGAGACTTTGGTATATCAGAGCTTGAGCTAGTTCTTCTTCCCATGGGCTTTAAATCAAACTGGAAAGAATCCTTAAATATGTAGGATTTTGGTGAATCTATGCTTCCTCTTCTTGAAAGAGATGTTCTTCTTGGTTTCACGCTATCTAACTGTTTGTCATCCACAACAGCTTCATTATCAGAAATTAACTTAGAGATACGCTCCTCAAGAGTTTTTGTTGCCATGGGAGGTCGCATTTGGCCAGAAAGAATCAGATTTTTTTCAGCACAAACAGTTTGTACCACTGATGCTACCACACCACTTGTTCGTGGCACACAGGGCAGGTTTTTGTTTGGATCTTTTTCGGAGGTCAGCAGTCCTCTTGTGAAAGGAGCTGGTGGGCTCATGGTTTGATCGGCACTTTCAGAACGAGAGAAATAACCAGAATCGGTACTACCTAAACTTCTAGGGCTCAAGAGACATTTTCCTTGCTGATCCTGGGAACCATCAGTTGCCTGTTGTCTCTGGAGCTGGGCATGCACCGCTCCTACTGCAGATCCCAGCTGTTCCTCTAACAAGTCCACGTCTACTTTCTGATGCTGCTTTATGTCATTCTCCTTGAATGAGGCCGTATGTGTTAAATTTGACTGAAGAGCTGTCACTTTAAAATCTCCTTTTCTCTGCACTGCAGCAAGCTCAGGTGCTGGTTCTGTTACTTTTGGGCTATCGGCCCTTAATGGAGAAACATTTACAGGATGAACTACTACTTTTGGTAAAGCTGCCCTTACTTGAGGTTCTGTCTCATGTAACGAAGAGTCAGCAGGTATACAGTCTGGGTTGCTTAATGGAACAGGGCTTCCTTTCCGCAAAGTTTCCGCACCCGAAATGACTTTCACTATTTGTGCAGGTTCCAGTTCTTGATCATCTTGTCTTTCATCAGCAGTGCCTTCATCTTCACTTTCACCACTTTCTTCCACATCCGAATGAATGCTAAGTGCTTTGTCCGAGTCATGAGATAGGAAGAGGCCACCTGAATCTGGCTGTAGGACAAGTCCAAGTTTGATAGCATGTGCATGAGACTTTTTGTGCTTGTACAGATTGCTTTTGGTTTTAAATGAAAACCCACATGTCACACAAGGATATGGTCGCTCTCCAGTATGGGATCGGATGTGCTTTTGGAGAACACTTGGCTTGGCACAAGCCCGATTACAATACTCACAGACATACTTCCCTAGCTTTTTAGGCTTCTGGTCTTTCAAGAGGCTACATATTTGTTCTACACCATGGTTTACAACTGATGCTATCTGGGCTGAATTATACATGGGACCTATAGACAAGTGTGTTGAGCTTGATGTGCTAATTGACAAAGGTGAAGACGAAGTAGCTACTAACTGGTTTTGCGAAAAAACCTGAGTTACAGTGGAAGATGAGGTGTGAACAACAGATGAAGTTACTGCTATGCTGTATATCTGCTGGAGTTTGGGGCTTTCCTGACTCTGCTGTTGCACCAGCGACCTAGTGAAACTTGGACACATAACAACCTGGTGATTTTGTTGACTGGTTTTAGTAATAAGGTCTTGTGAATGAGAAACTGATTGGCCTTGTGCTTGTCCAGTCTTGGCTGCTGCTGCTACATGCACATTGTTTAACGTAGACGGGTAATAGTGAGGTCCGGCTGCAAACTCATGCTGTGACAAAGCAGGCTGATTTTGGACACTCATTGTATTGGACGTGAGACTAGAAGAGGTGCTTACAGTTTTATTTGGTCTCAGTTTCTCTATCTGCATCCCATAAGGGGGGCACTCTTGTGCTAAAGTGTTCAGTTCAGGCTCCATAGCTTTTAATAAGACATCGAATGCAGTACGTGTACATGGGGATGACGTACTGCAAGCAACAAAATCAATACATTCATTACTGTCAGTCTTTGTTTTGCTTGATGAGGAGTTTGAGAGACACTTCTTCTCTGGCGAGTTCAGTTGGGTTGCATCAGTATCCTCCACTGCCTGCTTACCTAAATCTAAGGACTGATGTGCCAGTGAAAGCTTTGTCTGCATCGATGTCTCAGATTTGGTTGTTTCAACACTTATCTCACTACTAAGTGCCCCCTCGTTCTGTTTGGTACCCTGATTTCCATTTTGCACGGGTAGGTGATCCTGCGCCGTGGCATGTTCAGAGGCATCTGGAAGGGCTTTTAGCGGTGAAGGGTCTACACTTTGCTTAGCCTTGGCTTCGGCGGGGCTTCTCAAAGGCGATTTTGGTATTTTTTTTAGATGGTTTTCAGTCACAATCTTTTTTCGTTTCACACCCTTAATTGCATCCTGGGTTCCTCTAGTACCAGCATCGGTGATTTCTGTTAAAACACAAAGAGAATAAAAAAGAATATTCAAACTGGATAATGCAGTATATTTTTATTTATAATATTTTATCATCTCCAATTTCAACAGCAAGCCCTGGGACAAGAAGACTGTCCATCTCTCCAGATTGCAGTGGGTTTTTTTTAACACTAAATGTATCTTGGTGAAGATCTATTTTGTTTTCATCTAAAAAGAGCAATGCTTTCTAACTGGTGCTGTAAGACATTACAAAAGTAGGAAAAGCTTCAAAGGAAATGTAAGAAAAGAAAGGTGACTAAAGGAGTATTTTAGCATTTATAGCATCTTTTTTCAGATAAAGCAAAAAGAAACCTCTCCCTTGCACTTGTTTAAAAATGCAAATAATTATAGCAGGAAAATGAAGAACCAAGACACAAATCTGTTTTCGTGTCGTGTTTGTCACTTTTTCCATCTATATGTTGCCATAGTCAAGGAATGAAGACAACTTCCTCATGGTTATATTTGTAAGGAGATTTATCATGGAAATGGCACAACCACCCACACCATCTGTCAAGTACTGTATTTCAGAGCTCCAATTACTGAACTTCAATAGCATTTCAGATGAGCAACTACTGTGGATGAATAAAATCAGTCACACTTACATGACTTTCTATTCATGCATCATGAAACAGAATAAACTATATTTGAATTATTTCATTACTAACTACACTTGTTGCTGATTTTAAGCAGGTATGGACACAGAGTTTCAGGAATGTTGTGAACAGCAAATGAATTGGGAGTATTATTCAGCTGAATAATTTTGCAGCAAGTAGTTATATTTGTACAAAGTCATATTTCCTCTAAGAAAATTATATATAGACTGAATTCAGTGTTGATACTAACAAACTTATTTAATAATTTTTAATAGATTTTTTAAATAGATGTTACACACCTTTGTTTACCTCAACAGTGTGATATTTAATCTGTTAGTTAATATCTTTTTTCTTCTTCTTTCTTAACATACACTCAGTCATAGCCAATGCCTCAGCTAGCATCACTGGTAGTGCAGAGGAAGCCAAATATTAAATGGATGTAAATCCATATCCTTAAGCTTTTACAACTCATTCATTAGGCTATTAGCCAAAACCATATTTGTCTGACTGCCAATGTTCAAAGCAAAGGAAGAACTTAATGATTGGGCTGATGTCTCTAAAAAGGTTCAGCTGCATATGCATTCTGGGATGCAGTACTGAGTAAGTCCATGTAGTACGTTTACCTGCATAGAGTTACTCAGGAACAGAAGTTTATGTGCACTTCTAGGTAAAGAGCAGCCTGAAGACATCATATAAAGGGACAAAAATCGCACAACTTCACAAAGAGGTAACAAGAGAAAGCTCAGACTTTCCAGTACCCATCAACCCTACGGCCCCCTTTGAGTGGGACGAGGACTATCCTCTTGCAGAAACGCCAGCTGGCTTCTACACTATGGTGGGAGGAAAGCCAATGCATAGTGTGCGTCTGACGAGAGATACTGGAGCTGATGAATCCAGGGTGAAATTCCTGCTCCATGTAAAGGAAATCCAGGCAGTGCCTAAAACTTCTCTAGCAGAAGAGAATGGTAAGTGACCGGTAGGAAAAGAAAGGCAAGAAGTTGTTATGTTTTCTCAGTGCCAGAGCATAACCCAACTGGGATGTACGCTAATGCCAGACACTTGGAAGTTCAAAATCCCATTTTTGATGCCAACTTAATTGTACACATATATTAATTTAGGGTGAATGGATATTCAGGAGATTTCCTTGCAAATTGGAAGATCAAAGACTACACCCCACACATAATGTATTGCAAATATGCATGTTCTGCAGAACCTGACCTATTCCTCTCTCAGCCCTGCCAGAAGAAGCTTTAACCATGAAGAGTAAGAGCCTGTTGTCACAATCAGCAGCCCAACAAAAGAGATGCTCAAATCCCTTGCCAGAATTAATGGCTCCAAATCCTAATTATGGGAAATTTGTGCTCCTTTTGTGTACCCAGGAAGAGATTTCTGCAGTAATCGTTCACTTAACCCATAAATGAACTTTGCATTCATTGCTTTATCACCAAAACCTCTTCATATTAGACTGGATTTAACTTATTCAAAGCTGAGCAGTCTTCCATCACAATGTTTTGTACTTTCCATTGCTTCACAATTGAACAAATGGCTTACACTAACAAGTTATCATCAATATTACCAATGGTCACCTCTTTATAATTCATAGCCCACCAAAACAGGTTTTTCTTCAACAACAACAAATAATTTTACACCAAGCAAAAGAGAAAATAAAAAGGTAATTATATAAAAGGGTGCTTTTCGCTATGGTTTGGTGATGTCTCTGAGGCACGGCCATGTTCATTGAGTGTAAGTAATTTGGTTCCTTTTATGCATACACTGCAGCTTTTATCCTGTCACAATCTCGCCTCCACACTGATCATACTGCCGGTGTTTGCACTGGAGCGCTACGGGAAGAGCTGGGCACATTACACATAGCTAGGAAGGTAAGAGTGCCAGGAATTGTAAACATCCAAGCAGACAAAGGTACACAAAAAAGACTAAGGTGTTTTATACTGCTGTATTAGAACAACCAAATGATGTGCTGCTTCCTGATGCCTCAGAATATTAAATAACTACTATTCCTGGGTTTCAACCATATCGTGCAGAGGAACCAGCTTACTCAACTTACACCACGCTAGCAAACTGGAAACCAACACAGCTGAAAGATGTAATGTGGCTTACAGAAGCCTTAAAGGAAGTAGAAATGTATCTTTAATCTACCAATCAATCAATTAAAAATACAAATTAATTATGAGCACAAGATCAGATTTTTCCATAACCTATTTACTGCTTTAAATTTTTAAAATGTTGTTCAACACATGCCAAAACATAAAAATTATCCAGGAAATTGAAAAGGAACAAAAAAAAAAAAAAAAAAAAAGAATAAGCAAACCCAAGTTATGCATTTCATTATGTACAGAAAGAGAAATTTTCTTTAGTCTTCAAAACCATTGATTTGCTGCTTCTACACTAATAAAATTCCAGTCTACAGAAATCATGAGAACTAGTTTCTGATTTGTATTTCTGACGCTACATCTTTTGTGATTCCTGAGATGGAATCGCAGGTTTGCTTCAGTGTACCCATCCATAAAATCTTGTAAAATGTACTTTCTTGACAATGGTTTTACAAGGCTTAACAATAGCTTAAGTACCGTGCTCTGCTCCTGGATAATTCAGAAATCTTTATTATTAATGGAAATAATTGCCTCATGTTTGCTAACAGTCAGATATCTAGCATATCTGGGGAAAAAAAGGAGCCCCCAACAACTTTTTTTCCCCTTATTTTTAGCTTTTTGTTTCTTTCCCCCAGTCTTTTTGTATTCTGTTTATGTTGAAGATATTCCACCACACATTAATCTACAGCTACAAGCTTGCACAAGGATCAACTGCATCAGTATTTCCAGAGGCAACAAAAAATCTGGTGGAAAGCATCAGCCCTGTAATGCTAAACACCCTTCTGCCTTGCAGAGCTACAAACTTCCAGAAGCGTGATAATTTGCCATGGCCATGTACCCACATCAACAAGCTGACACTGAAAAAAAAGAACATAAAAAAGTTGCATGTGGAAAAAAAAAATTAAAAATAATTAAGTTGATCTGCTTTTCTTTCTCTGCCACCCCACGCACTCTGCTCACCTCCCTCTGCAATTTCAAACCCTTCTCATCGTTGGGTGGTAATTCCTCTTGTTCTCAGGTGGTGAAGCGTTGTTAAGAAATGCTGTCCCTTAAATCAGGTGTCTAAAAAGTATCTTTTTCATAAGCTGTATTACACCAAATAGGATTGAGTTACCCAGGCCAAGAGAAGAGGTAACAATGCCACTGCGCTCAGCACCTCACTTTTCACATCCCAGGGACACCAGAGCATCTCTTGTGCTTTGCCTGGTTGGCTTTGTTCTGCTTTGCTACCATAATTCTTTGTTTAACTCTTTTGCTTTGGTATGAATTCTGCACTCAAAACATGACAAGAAAAACTGATGTTTCTAAACACGATTTTGTCCACCTATAATTTCTCTGCTGCACTTCACTCTATGCACAGGAAATAGAGCAAAAGAACAGAAGTGTGAAGGTGTAGATAGCAACTTGGCAGAGTAACTCATCCAGCAAATAAAGGAAAGGTATAACTGATCTGATTTTTTTCCTCTGAAGCATTTACTGGTGAACTAGACAGTACCTTGACAAAATGATCTCAATGGTTTTGTTTAAGTAACTTCCAGAACTGCCTGTCTCGAAGCCTACGTGTTATTACAACACCCACTCTCTTTCTCTTCCTTCTAATAGAGCTACATGCTTGCACTTAAAAAAAAGATAGTACGAGGGAACTGAAGCAAGGCACCAAGCTCCCTTCTTCCTAGGTCCTACGCTGTGAAACGCAGAGCAAGCAACCACCACCTGCCCCAACAAGTCCGATGAGTGGCACAATTTTCATCTCATACACTCAAAGTTGCAGAATATTAACAGCCATTGTAGGCTTCCATACAGAGACAGATTTTCAAAAGCGAGTGCCTGAACTTTAGCTCCTAAGTCTGTACTTTAGTTCCCAGAGCACTGCAAGTAGGATCAAGCCTCTTCTGGAAGTGTTCAGACACTAACTGACGTCTTAAATGTACAGCTAAAAGGTTACTCTGACATGTAACGACAGTGGCGATCCAAAGACAGAAGGTTTTCAAAAGAGACACACCATCACTAAGGATCTTATTCTGATTAAAGCTAAGCTTCCCAGTGCCTTTAGATACTCAAAAAAAATCTTAATCTTAACATTTGATACTTCTTTAATTTTTATTTCACTGAAAATACTGAAAGCACTCATGAATCACCCCACTGGGTTTGTATCCATGTATAAGAACATCATTATGAGATAAAGAATTAAGTCCTGCCAGCAAATATAAGACCACTAGAACTTACATTAAACACAGCAGGGAGTAACTAAACTTTCATTCCTTATTAAATACCTCTAGCTTTATACTGCCTCCTACATGTTAAGTACAGCCATGAATATTTTTCCTAAAATTACAGTTTTTCCAAAGCGTAAAAAAAACCCAAAATAAACACCCCCCTAAAATAACCTGATTACATAAACCACACATACAACTATGAAAATGCTCACTGTCGACAAGTCAATGGAAGCAAGATTAAACCAAGCGCTGTGCTTCATTTTAAGCACAAAGAGAGAGGATTTTAAAGTCAATCACCAACAGTTTTAACTGCCTAATTTCAGACTCCTTGAGACGGTCGCAGGGTGTCCACTCCCTGTTTCAGAGGCCAGAAGGGAAGTCAAAGAACTTGGGGTGCTCCGAGTCAGCAGCAATATTTGAAAATGTTGGTCAGCAGGCTTAAGAGCTTTGCTGCTAGTAACACCAGTCCAAACATGCAGAGGGGACCCTTAAAAACCACTTGATCTATATGTAAAGCACATCTGACATTAATTAATTAAATAACGGAGATGGGGGAGCATTGATATTCAAAGGTTAAAGCAGTCTGATAGGTATTGTATCAAGTGTTCATCTACGCCAGCATCTGTCCTTTTGTTCCTATCAGAAAATACTGAACCATTCCGTAAGGTATGGATGAGCTAAGTGTGGTTTCATGATTTCATACTGCCTGTAAACACATTATTATTTTTCTTGGTGTTTTTAACAGACAACACTAAGCTCTGGGTTGATAATGTGGCCCGTCAACAGTACTGTATTGGCTGTCAGCAAGACAGGTTCCCCAGTCCTCTTTTAAGTGTCATTTCACACCAGGTCTTTGTTCTGGAATGACTATTTTATTAGCATAATTTCTCATTATTAACTAAAATAGCAGAAGTCCTACTAACGCAAGCTGCAGGAAAGGTAAACCTGTGTTAATATGTGGTACCAGCACTCATTTTGAGTAGTGCCATTAACCTCAATGACAGCATACATTTTTGTGAAGTCAAATTAAATTTTAATGCTCTCTACCACCACACCCTGGCAAGCCCATAAAGCCACTGTATCTCACGTTCACACATTAAAGGTAATTGTAGAGAAAATGTATATTGAGATATACGCCCAAGAAATCATACCCAGTACTTCTACCACTAAGCTTCTCAAATTTAAAATCAGTATTTTGTAGCATCACAAGATAATTCCACGTGGGAAGGGACCTCACCACATCTCTAGTCCAACCTCCTGCTCAAATTGGGGCCAGCTACAGGATCAGACCTGGGTCCTTAGGGCTTTGTCCAGTGGGGTGTTGGAAACCTCCAAGGAGCGATTTTACTCAGCCCCCATGAGCAATGCCTCCACTGCTTGACTGTCCTCGTGTGGAACAAGCCACTCAACGTACTCCTGTTGCCTCTCATCCTCCCACCATGCGCCACTGTGAAGAGTCTGGCTCCTTCTTCATGATATTCCCTCCTCAAACCACCTCTGAATGAGCCCCGGTCCCTCAGCTCCTCCTCAGAGGACAGGCCCTGACGGCTGCAGTGTCCCAGTGATGAACCCACCCCATGTTCCTCATGTTCCTCCTGCACTGGGGGGGCCCAAAACTGGACACAGTATCTAAACATGGTCTAAAGGATTATGGAGTAGGGGAAGATAATCCCTTGCCATGATCTCCTGGTCTCACTTTCCCCTGTACAGCCCAGGATGTGGCGTCCCTTGCTGCCAGGCGTGCCGCCGGCTCGCTGCCCACCGCACGCACCCCAGGGCCCTTCCACAGAGCTGCCCCCCCGCAGGGGCTCCCCTGGCCTGGGGCACCCCATTGCACCTGGACCTGTTGAAAACAGACTTAATACTCCTCTGGTTTCCCACCTACCCTGGCCTTACCACCCTAACTTGGACACAAGAATATAGTGGGAGACAGTGTCAAAAGCCTTGTTAAAGTCAAGGTGAACAACGACACCCATGGCTGCCCCCTGAGAGACATCCCCATGTCCTCACATCTAGTCGCTTCATAACAGAAGCCATTTGATCACTCTTCTCAGTGGCACCCAGTGACAGGACAGGGGCAACGGGCACAAACTGCAACACTAGAAGATCCACCTGAATGTGAGGAAGAACTTCTTTACCTTGAGGGTGCCGGAGCCCTGGGTCAGGCTGCCCAGAGAGGCTGTGGGGTCTCCTGCTCTGGAGACATCCCACACCCACCCGGACACGGCTCTGTGCAGCCTGCTCTGGGAGACCCTGCTTTAGCAGGGGCTGGGCTGGATGTTCTCCAGAGGTTGGGCTGGATGCTCTCCAGAGGTCCCTTCCAACCCCAACCGTTCCATGACTTCATCACAATGTTCTTCAGTTTCTTCAGTTGTTATGAGAATTACATAAGGAATGAGAATAGGTAAAGCTGAAGGTCTGCAAAGCGCTTTTACTCACATTTATATCCAATACACTGTTTACATGCTTCTGTAAGTCTTCATCTTATTAAGCTGTCTGGATCAGAACACACACCAATAATACACTCCCTGGCCACATGGAGAACAGCACCCCCAGGAATCCTGCTTTTCTGTTTTTCTTGTTGCTTAATACCTTTTCCCATTTGCAACTTCCACCATCAAACAAACCACAAAGCAATAAATTCTGTGCACACTTCATCTCACTGATGGCAAAACTAACAGGCACCTCAACAAAAACAATGTGATCTAAAAACATCCAGTTTATCCCACAGGATGCTTGAGCACCACTACAGATGTGGCTGGCATTGCTTTATAGCTAAGTCTATTTGTATGCAATTTATAGGTTTTCAACTAAATACATTCCAAGAAATACCTAAATTGCTGGCTATCAAAAGTAAGCAATATTTAAGAACAGGCAAACATTAATTTGATAAGATTTTGTACAAATGGTAAATTTTAAACTCTACAATCTACTGCTTCCACTAATTCTATATTAACAGCAGTGAATTGTCACTTCGAAGGGAACACTGGGGAAAGGAAGAAGAAGTATTTCTTGCCTTTGAGTAACATTTTCCCAAAATAACAGACCTGCCTATATTTTAAAATAGCAGGAGAGAGACGAGAGCTGGTGTAGGAGGGAGCAAGAGGTTCCTCAGACCCCGTGTCTCGGCACCTCTCACCAGTGTCTGAGTTGCAAAGGTACGCCAAAGCTGAAAGGGGAGAGTAATTTTCTGGAGATACAGAAATGATCCACTCTTTTATTCAGAATATAAAAGATCCTTCCCTGAGAATCAAGAACACTTACCACCTAGTAAGTGGAATATACTAAATGATGGGTTTAAAGGTGCAGCCCCCAAGGTGTACTCTGGGCTACTCCTCACGCACTAGATGACACACTGTGGCACCATTAGCAAGGTCAGAGCAGATCAGCTTTGCAAATTGTGCAATAATAGTTTAGCATAAGGTAAGGGAGACACCTTTGCCCCGAGGCACACAGCTCAGCCTTATCAGGAAGCGCCTCTGCGATAGCTTCATCCCAGACATGAGCACCTGCCAACTCCTGTTTGGCCTTGGGATAGGTAAAGAGTAAACGACAAGTTGCAGTCTGGGGCTGTCTTTCTGTCAGCGTCTTTTAAAGTCATGGCTACTCACATCAAGACAACCTTGGTAGTGAGACTTCTGATGGGGTGGGAGGACATAACTACCCTATGATGCTAGAGACCAAGAATGGTTGTCTTTGGAAGTCTGGTCTCACTTTGTGCATTTAGTTTCTTGGCTCGAGTGAAGAAAGTAACAACCGGCGCATTTTTAGCCATAAAAATAGTGTGCTTGATGAGGAAGACCATGAAGATCAAACAGTAATAAACATCTGACCACTGAAGTAATGCTATAGCCTCAGCTGGGAAATGCCAACATCCATATGTGAACAGGAACTAAATGCAACATTTCAGCACATCTGAAAATCTCTGACCAAAGTGAAATGGATTTTTTTCCCAAAAAAGAGTTAATTTCCTGCCTAGCATGAAACACATTAAATGAAACATGACATTTGATATTGATGGAGATTTCCCACCATTACGTGTGTAAGAAACCAGCAGAGGCTGAACCACTGTAACGTTTCACAGCACTCGAGCACATCTTCAAGAGACAGAGAAAAGGCACCATGAGAACAGCAAATGTCAATCACAACCTACAGTTAATGCCTAACTACTCACACAAAATGTCAAGATATGAACATTCAGCAAGGGCATATACTACAGTATTTTAAATATGCTGAAAAAAATAAAAATATTTACTATATTAAGTAGCCCTATGGAGTTTATGTATTGGCTCTGCATTACAGTCATTTAACTCTATATTCTCTACACAGAAGCCTTAATATTAAACTAAGCAAAGTAATCACCACTTAAATGCTGTTAAGATAAAGCACATTGACTATGAGCAGGTGGAGAGACACCATTACGACAGCAATCACCAGCAATCCCAGCTTGAGAAGTCCTTCCTCGCTGGGCACTCCAAAGACACGGAAAAAGACAGGATGCCTCCGCAAAGGCAAATTAACAAGGTCCCAGTCAAAGCCTAATTAGAAACCAGCTCCACCCAGTCATCCATTTAAGAATAAAGCTGTTTAAACATAACCAGTTAGAGAAAGTATGTTGCCAGAAATTAAACTAAGGACATCTTTCCAGGGACATCTGGAAATCTTCCTCAAATGTCAGGCAATGTTGTGAACAGTTTCACTACTAAATTATCTGCTGCAATTTAAGAATTATCAGTTGTTACTGCAAAGTTAGGATTTGGCTAATAAATCATTAGCACAACTTCTACCCCTAACACACCGAAAAAGAAAGGCCATTAAAACAGAATTCTAGAACAGCTCATGAAACAGCAACCACTTTAAGGGTTATCAGCAAAGAGCAACTGCTATCTGGCCAGATGAGATACTGAATATAATACCCACATGTGAGTCTGAGGGGAAAAAAACAAAAATGAAAGGATCAAGATGTTCGCTAAACTACCTTTGCACATCACTATGTTCAAACGGAATGAGCTCCTGAGTCATATTCCCTGCATCTCTTTAACATAGTCCTCCATATGAAGAGCAGGGATCAAATGGAGCGATTTCCATCCTGCCTTGTAGCAACTGAAGAGAAACGAAGAGCAGCGAAGAGCTCACACCTAACAACTGTACTATTTAGAGACAGAGAAAGGAACAGGAGCTCTGGCAAAGCAAGTAGGAAAAGTTCCACACAGCAGGTCTTTCTTCTAGGACTAAACAGCGCTGTGAATGTGACAAAAGCAGCAGAAGTTGATTTGACAGACATCTAGACACCAGGCATGGAAGTCTGGTCTGGTGCGCTGGAGGTGGGAAGGATGATCTCCCCTAGGGTAGGTTTGCTTCAGCATCAGTGGGAGGTTCCCAATGCCAAGACCTCTGAGCTACTCAGAGCTCTTTCCTTTCCCCAGCCTTGGCTGCCCTTTTCCACCAACGTACACATGCACAGTCTCTCTTCTCACACACACACCCACACCCACACACACGTGCACCTTTTTAGGAGATTCCTATGCAGGACTCCATCCAGCTCAGACCGTAAGCACACAGCTACCAGAGTGGTACACTGTGTCTAATTCACCATCCATTTATATCTTTTACTTACCCTTCAGAAGGAGACTAAAGGCAACTAACAGCTCCCTGAGCTACAGGGGAGGATCCAGAAAGTATGAAAACCCCCACACATTACTCATACGTCAGGCAGACTACAAGGAAGCTAACAAATAAAAAAATGTTGCATTTCCACAATTGGCTTGCTCCCAGCTCACATCAGCTAAAATTAGCAACCTATTGCATTTACTACACGTGCATAGGTATGCCTCTTGAATTAGCTAGTTTGTCAGCTCAGCATCCTCGCACCACAAGAACGACCTTATTCTGGCCTCAGATTTTAAAAACTTGCAAGAAATCCTTCTATTCATTAAAGCAGGGTCAAGCTCAAAATATTACTGCATCTGAAAACACAGCCACTGATTTAACAACGTACTGTACCACGATTTGGAATAGCCACTTTCCATTTACTGTCAGGAAGATGCTTTTTCAACAATTGTTTTATAATGTGAAGTTGTATAATGCCCCTTCGAAAATGATACTTGCAGGTTGGAATCTCTTTTGCTGAACTGCCACTCAAAAACTTTGCTATATTTGTCAGGAAAAGTCAAAATACTATTACTTTAACATCCCATTAATGTTTTAACCAAGTTCTCTTAATAGCTCCAAAGGATGAAATGTTCAATTTAAAACTGTAAATCTGTTTGTCTGCCTGTCAAAACAATACCAGCTCTTGCTATGTCTAGCACCGGCAGTGGATTTACCGAGCAGATTTCAGCTGCTAGTAGTCTAAACTAAATGTACTAACCAAAGAAAATTAAAATAGAAATACCAGATACAGACATTGACTCACAACCCAGGAGGTTTACAGGAGCTAGAAAACGTCCCTGGGTTAAGCCCATATTCTAACGTCATTTCTCAGAGCATAGAACACGTAAACATCTCCATTTTTATCAGTTTGCCCCCACTGGTAAAATGAGGACATTAAAATGTACTTAACTCTTTAAGATGAAAGCAGTGAAAAATGAGGTTAAATGAGATCAGAGACTACTCCTGCTCCCACAGAAGTCAGCAGAGTTTTTCTCACTGTCCTTCGTGGACACAAAGCCCTGCAATGAATGTGCCTGAAGACAGAAAGGACCTTTCAAGTCGTCAGTGTTGTTATTAACAACATGCAACGTTCCCTCTATGTGAAAACACCAGAGATTTTAAGAATAGACGGTGCTTTACGAAAATGTGAGATCTTGTATGACGTGAGCTACCGACACGAACAGTTCCTGCATGAAGCCAATCACAGCTGTCTGAGATGCTGTAAATATTTTAGGAAGATAATTCAGTCTTCATTTAAAGCCTTACAGTTTGACGTACACAGAATAATTTAAGTAAATTACCTCTCAGACGCATGCATTGACATATTTTAATGTAGATACAAACACTTTATAAAGCGAGACATTAGGAAAACACCCCACCGAATTGCATGAAGTACCACCGTTAACTTGTACTTATGAACATCTGGAAAGTAAAAGGTAGGTGGCTCTGGTGTATGTCAACAGAAAAAACAGGAAGGCAAGCTAATCCTCTCACCAGCGGTAAGTAGCAAACAGGATGCTACTCCAACTTGCAACTTTTCAAGATTATGTACCTCCCTTTAAAGCAACTGTATTTCTAGCCCATATGGTTGCTGAAGATGAGGATGGAAAGACGAAAAGAAGCAAACGAAACTTTGGATCTTGGTTACATGTCTTGCCCCAGAAGTAAGGCATAGTTTCCTACAAATACAAAATGGAAAGAGAATGTTTTGGACTAATGATGGTATGCGGGTACCACCACAGCAAAGAATCCAGAAAGCTCACATCCTTGCAAACCTACAGGAAAAATTCAGGGAAACATCTGTGGAGGATGAGGTCACTCTTAAGCCAGTAAATCAAAATGCTTAAATTGTTTAGCATTACATTCCTAGACTTTTGTTTGATCTCTCCCCTTCTCATTCAATTTCCTATTTCTCTTGAATGAAGTAGCACAGTATTGACCACAGCTGATGACCTAGGGAGCAGGGTACATCACCAGCACCCAGTGCTCCCACCTGCTCTTTGGCAGGGAGAGGTGCAGCGGCAGGAAGCGGGATGAGGAGTGTCTGCGGGGAAGGGAGAGCAGGGAAGGGACCTGGCTGCTTCTGCGAGGCCAGATGGTGGGCCGATGAGAGTCGTCTGTAAGCTGGGACACGGTAACATAAAAAGGGCCTCAAGTTTAAAGGTATGACGTACGCAACGTTTTGGTTATCTAGGGAGAATGCTGGTGTATTTATAATAATGTATTTGAAACTCCCTGTATAACTTTGTTATGTGCGTTCATTTAACAAGAGGGATGATAAGGCAGGGAGGGTTTGGAAGAACTCCGAGATACAATGTATGTCTACCGTGAATCTGCAACAGAACCTACATTTCTTTGCTCATGCTTCCATTTATAATGACAAACTTCCTCACCTAAATCTCTGTGCCGTTCAATTTACTAGAAAAATAATATTCTGGTTAAAAAAACCCAGCAGATGGGCAAACAAGGTAAAGGGCATTTAATTTCAGTTGCCTCTCCTCCATGCCAACACGCTACTTTGAAGGGACTGCAAGTGTGGGAGGGGAACATATGTGCATGTGGATTGTGCATCTCAGAGAATATCTGCTGCTGGAACGTCATCTCTCCTCCCTTCGCTCTTTCTTTCCACAATAGCTCAAATGTGCATTCACATGACAGGTGGTTCCACACAGCTCCATGTGGACCTAAGCAAGCAAATGGAGAGTCTTACAGTCCTGCATGCCAAGAGTGACCATAGAGCCCTTCCAACAAATGTTGTGTCAATCTTAAGGCTTCAGAAACAGATCAGCATCCCTTGAAAGTGCAGACGGAGGCTTTAGGTAGCCCCCATGACAGAGGCTGGAAATAAAGGTATTTTTCAACAGCACCCCAGAAACTGCGTGGCCCTTGCTGCAGTTCAAACCAGGGCTTTGAATGGCTCTGTCTTGGTGGTTTCTCAGTAAATACTGACAGAGCCTGCTGCCATTTAACCAGCCACTGATCAGGTCAGACAAACCTCTTGGAACTGCCAACAATGTGTCTGTATATTGGGATGCAAACAAAGAGGACACTACTAATATTGAAGCATGAGACTCTGGCAAGAGAACTGATCTGGGTGAAATTCTGATATTGCCTTGGGACAAACTTGTGGTACGTCTGGAAGGGAACTCTATCATCAAGATAACCTGTCACAACTGCTTGGAGTTCTGGAAGAAGCGAGCGCAACTTAGAAATCTATCTTCACAGACCAAGAAGTGAACAGTGATGCTGAGGACCTGAAACGGAGGACACAGGAGAACACGCAGCTTTGGCTTCAAATTCCATGTGCAACATCTCCAGCCACAGGCGAGACTCTGAAAAAGCTCTTTAAGGAATGTGAAAATGATGGAGTGAGAAAGTATAGGAACTTGGTGGACAGGCAAAGGACAGACTCAAACAGGTAATAAACAGACCTTAACATAGTTTAAGGACAGACCCCTTAAGTGGGTACTCCAACATGAGTACTCACTGTCAGAATTGGTAAACGGGAGGGGACCAACATAACACACTATCTGAAACTTAACTGGGACCTTATTCCTTCCTGCTATTTCTGACATTGGCTTTTCTGGGGGTGAGACCAGGAGTACTGTAACAAAAAGAGCCACCAGAACATGATCCTCATGGTCCATGCTCTGGAGCAGAGACCTTGAAGAAGGAAAGGTGGTGTTGCAGAGGTGAACCTTCCCGTGCTTTGTCCGAGTTAAGTCAGCTGCAATTGTTGAGGCAGCAGGTGGTACAAAGCCTCTGCTGCCTGGGAAGTTAGGTTGGAAAGAGGCTTTTGTTGAAGCCAGAGAGAGATATCCCTGTCAGTCCTAGGAAGGGATCGGGAGGGGAGACTGGCGGGTGCCTGCGTGCCATTACAGGGACTGGAAACCTGAGTTCAGGATGGATTTGTTATATTGCACACAGCTTGCAGTGACAAGCAGTAAAAGGTTTATAATTTTACCCATTGAAGAAACAGGTACAGACAGTCTACCCATTTCCCGCCCTCCCGCACGTGATAGACTTAATTTTCTTCAGAGTAGCAAGCATGGGGCTGTGGTTTGGATTTGTGCTGAAAACTGTTGGTAATACAGAGGTGGTTTTGCTATTGCTGCACAGCACTTACACAGCGTGGAGACCTTTGCTATTTCTCACGCCACCCCACCAGCGAGCGGGCTGGGCGTGCACAAGAAGCTGGGAGGGAACACAGCGGGGACAGCTGACCCCAACTGAGCAAAGGGATGTCCCCAGACCATATGTCATCATGGTTATGCTCAGCATATGAAGCTGGGGAAGAAGAAGGAACAGAGAGATGTTTGGAGTGATGGCATTTCTCTTCCTAAGTAGCCGTTACGCATGATGGATCACTGCTTCCCTGGGGATGGCTGAGCACCTGCCTGCCCGTGGGCAGTGGTGAGTGAATTCCTTGCTTTGCTTTGCTTGCCCATGCAAATTTTGTTTTGCAATTTAAATGGTCTTTATCTCAACCCCTAAGTTTTCTTACTTCTATTCTTCCACTTCTCTCCCCCATCCCACTGTGGGGGGAGCGAGCAAGCGGCTCGGTGGGGCCGAGTTGCCAGCTGGGGTTAAACCATGAGACTGCAGAAAGCCAAAATCTTGATCAAACAAGAACAGCAGCTTATTCAGAGCGATGAATTCACACCTGACAACCAACCGTGACGGTCTGGAAGTCTGAACTACAAGGAGGCTAATGAACTCACGTGTGTTCCCAGACCACCTTATACTGAGGACCAGCAATTGCCATGACTGAGCATTAGAATGAGGAAATCTATCTTCCATCTGATCTAGCCATTTATCATGGATCCTTCTGGCTGCAACATGGCAAAAAGCAGTTTTCTGAAATGATGCAGCTGAGTCCAGAATAGTGCTCCTAACAGCCAGAGAGACTCCAGGATCAATGGGCATGCAGAATATATACATCAGGCCACAGGATGATTCTTTTGGGGATCTGCCACCCATTTTATGGCAAATCTTGGTGTTGCTGGAGTTTGTCAGCAACTTCAGTTCCCTGAACAGTTTCAGAAGCAGAGACAGAGATCTAGGTGGCAGTCTTAGCGTTGCTAGTGCCAAGTATGGAGATCACCAAGTTATCCTAAAGACTGCAGTGATGGTGTTGGTGGAGCTGATGTACCTAGGACCCAGGCTGGTGTGGTAGGCAGAGAACTCCTGCAATGGATAAAGAAGAAAAGAAATGCTTACAGCGCTTCATATTGGCCTTCACTGGCTGAACTGGTTCTGGGGATGACCAAATCAGAAGCCTCTGTGGTAATCACAAGGATCTGAGAGGACTTGAGTTTACCAGTCTGGAAGGGAGAAGACAGAGAGACTTTCTTGGGATGGCTTTCTTAGGAGGACAGCCAGTGGCAGATCAAAGATAACGCAGCCAAGATTTGGCTGACTGCTTTCCAACCCACAATACCCACTGGGTCCCACATCAGAGAAAGCTTTCGCTGCCTTCTCAAGGAGAATTTTTTTGTAGCTCAAGCTCACCATCCCTTCCAGGTATTAAAGAACACCACCTGGAGCGCTCGCTGGGAGCAAGACCTTCTCTGCCACACTCAGGAAACCCTGCACATCTGTGAGAAGATGAAACTCAACCCCCAAGCAGGAGCACACCCAGGCTGTAAAAACAGCCTTGGGACATACCATCAAAGCCAAAGAAAAGCGCAGCTTCTCCTAATGAAAATTCATAGCAGCGACTGAGCAGCTGAGAGAAAATGAAAGGACCCAAGAATGATCCATCCACCTCACACACTGGGTGGGAAGGGGACCAGGGCTCCTAAGAAACGTGTTCCTGGTCTCAAGTGGCAGGCCCCCTGAAAATCCATGATCTGGATGTATTTGTGGACTATCACTCCAAAAAATAAAAAAGTAGATCTTCCAGTTACAACTTTATATAAATAACGAAAGTCCGCAAACTTGAAAACGATGTCTGCTCATCTACTGTCTCCTCTGCGCTTAACAGAGTCCTACTCCAATTTGCACTTAATTGGATTACGGCAGCTAATGGCAAAATGAGGTGTTAATTACATATCTTTTTGTACTCAATTAAATTTAACTTAAATTCCACACATGTACAAAGTTGTGACTGATCAGTGCACAACGGTAGTCAGCAGAAACCCAGTATGATTAAACTTAAGAAAAATTCTTCCCTGCAAGTACGCTGTGCCACTGACAGCTCTGCTACTGACAGAGCAGCAGTTAACATGATGAATTCCACAAAATTACATTCCCTATTCATTTCAGATAGGAAATAAACAAATCCAAAGTGATCTAGATGAACTGAAAGACAAAATATATGAACAAAGAGGAAAAATATATAACCATACTTCACGTGAATCTGTATACACTGGATTGTGATTTAAAATAACTTACATGAATATGTGCACATTTTTGTTTACTTGTTTAGGTCAAAATGTATATTTTCTTTGTTTCGATGGCCTTCAGACTCTAACGCTTCAAATAAATCATTTTGTTTACTTTATATTACCAAGAAATCTATCTATTCAGACATTTAAGAAACTAAAAAAAAAATAAATGGCAGAGGACATTTTAAATTTGTAAAGCAAGGAGTAACCTTATTACCTCAGTTATTTCTGTATCAATTTTCTATGTAAAAACTTATTTTTCAATTGCCAGCCATATGGATTTAGGTTAGAAGACAAAAATTAAGCAACGATCTCTTTGATTCTGAGATGCTGAAAGCTGACGTAAAGCTTTGCAACCCCATCCTTTTCAGAGTCCATAATTTAGTTTACACTAGAGAACTTCTCTTCCTTTGTGCGAAGATGTTACTGGGTCACATGTAAGAACAAACGCCTGAAAGCTGCGGTTAGTTCATCTTTAACTTGAAAAGTCCATCACAAAAAATAATCCAGAGCAATACTACTTCTGCAAGACCCACAGCAACAAGAGCAGACAACTACACCTTACATGCCAAGGTTTTTATGTTTGGATGACAACACCACTCATCTACGATCCACTAAAAAATATATCAAAGCTATTTAGTAGAATGTCTTTGTTGAAAAGTCTCTGTAAGCATTAGAAGAACTGCTATGACCATTTAGCTACTTACTTTTTTAATCTTCCACCTTTTACAAATATGTAGAGCAACATCACAGTCCTCATGCCTGTACAAGAAAGTTTCTATCAAACCTTCCCTTGAAAAACTAAAACAGTCATGAGTTTGGAGAAGAGAAAACTGAACAAGATATGGCCAGGATTTATAAAATCATGAAAGCAGTGGATAAGGTGACTGCAGAACTGCTGTTTAACAAATCACACAATGCTTGAACTGGGGCACAACTGTTGAAAACTGAAGAAAAATTAGAAATTGATTAAAAAAAAAAGAAAAAGATAAAATAAGGTCCTTTTTTATGTGATTGGTAATGAACTTCCAGTTTACTGCCAGAGAATGCTGGATGCAGACAGCAGTTAATCGAAAAGAGTCACAGGCAACAGCTCCATAAATGTCTAGTTACTAACGGGATGAGGCAGACATCCCTAATCCAACGTCCGTGGACAGCATGAAGGGAATGGACTAAAGAAAGTGATGTGTTGTCCTTAACCAGTACATCCTATTGCCTGTGCTGGAGGGCCAGATGGACCCTGCTGAGATCCGCTTGGGTATTTCTTCTGTTCTCTCATCTTCAAAAAGTTTCGGAGTTCATTGTTTCGAAACATAATAAACTTTGGTTCCAGGACACAGCATCAACAATTTACACACTGTTCACAGATGTATCACAGGCCAGAAGGACAGCTCGCTGCCACCAGAGGTGAACGACTACCCACAACAAGACACAGCACTGACACAGGGCACTGTTAGTGGAACGCATCTCGTGCCAAACCTGGCAGCCCAAGAGAAGTGTGGCTGCTGATGCTTCATGCCCCCAGGACCAGCCAGTAGCAAGGCTGAAAATGTTTTCCCAACAGGGACATGCACATGGAGCACACATATACACCACATACATACACACCTATCTCTATGGCTGGACAGAGAGATCCCAGACAGATGCTCTGAGTACTTACACCAACACTAACTACCTCATCCTGGTCCCTGATCTGGCTGAGTGGCAGGACAGAGGAATAATTATTAATATACATGGAACGTATATTAATGGATACATTCCATTAATAGGAATGTATCTTACATGTCCAAGGTGGACACCACCAGCAGCTGGCCTCATAAACTCAATCTGCGCAGTAGCCACCTCTGCATCCCAGTCTTCCCAGTTGCTGCACCTGGACATAGGAGCCCCCAGGGCTGCAGCCCCACTCCAGTTGCTGGTACAGACCATTGCACACACAGCCAGAACTGTCCAGGGCTGCCCTGGTGCCTACAGCCACCCACCTGTGCTCCTGTCCCTACACACCAGCAACCACGCTCGCACGCAGAGGTGGCTCTCAGAGACTTCCAAACCCATCCTGGCCCCCAGCCCACTTCACCTACTCACTGGTTCATCTGGTATGACCTTTGCTAGCAATCACATCCACACTCGCTCCAGTTGCAGCACCACAGACTCCCCTTACACACAGGGACTAAAGAGCTTCTTACTGGAAAACAGTTGAAGATGTAGTTTGATGAGGAGACGCAACACCCTGTGCTGGTTAGGGGCAGAGCATGGCCAGACAAGCATCCTGGCCAGCCTCTGCTAGCATGCAGACAGACCCTTTTATTCAGTTATTCCTTTACTTCACACATTTGTTCCTTCATGTATCATTGAAATTTCTCACTTTTTCTGCCTTCGGTTCATCTCCTAGACATTCCACAATAAGTCCTGTGCGGTCCCCAAAAGCTTTTCCCCTGCAACCCTCAATGTGCCCCACACCTCCAGCCAGCAACGCTGTTAGCCCAAAAAGTGACCTGGAGAGCTGCTCCCCATCGCTCATGGTGATGGGTTTCACTCCTGGACACTGGGGCTGAGGCTATGTGGGGCAGGGAATCAGGGTCTCCCTTTCCAAGTCCTTCATTTGGGTTCCTGCCTGCCCCTGTGCTCCTCCAGGCTGTAGCAATGGACCTTCCATGGCCCATGGTGACTAGTAGTAACCCAGCAAAGGGTTGTTTGGGCTCCCCCACAGTGTCTCTCTGGGCATCGCTGTGGGTGCGCAGATGAGCTTTACCACACACCCGAACGGGTACCACTGCAGTCCGCCAGCCTCGAAACACAATAACTCTCCAACAGCTTTCTAAGCTCTAACACAAAGATTTAATCTGTCACAGGTCACCTGTATCTTAAAATAACGTGTGATGACCAGTCCCCCTTCAGCATCTGTTAGACACCATCACACATTGCTTGCCATAACCCAAATACAGTTATTAATGAGTAGGTAAATCGTATAACGAACCAACGGTTAGCGCAGGCTGTAGTCAGTAACATGCACATCCCTAAGCCACAGCTTCAGCAGTCTCATCAAGGGCGAGGCAGCTACTCAAGTGGTTAAAACAAAGCTTTTGTGCCTCAGCAAAACTGGGGTGTCACAGACACAGCCCCTGATCTGCAGACAGACAGGCCTGGGGCTGCACCCCATGCCTGGCCCAGCCGAGTCTTTTCACTGGTGCAGGAAGGCTTTGGATCAGCCTCTAGAACTGCAATGCATTTGTTTTTTCTATTGTGTTTTTTGGGTTTGTTTATTACCTCTCTGTTGGTCTTCTGTTCCATTAAGCTGTTTTTGTGCTTCTTCAATTTTATCTACAAGAAAGAGAAGTCATTATTAAAATACGTATATAAAAAAAGCAAGATCTTGGAAAGTCATTTACTGAAATCTGTCTTGAACTGTCTGTTAATACGCAGGAGTGATACCATTCACACGTAAAAACGCGGTACATTATGAGTAATACAGCCATATAAAATTTTATCATGTTTCACCAGCAAGGCTATTGACATGTTAAATTACACAGAACTGCAGAAAGAAAAGCACTGGCATTGGATCTGCAGTCAACAGCTAATCCTGCCGTGGTTTCGTACCATCTGTAATAATTTATGCAGTCAGGAGATTCTTTGCAATAGGTATTATGGTGCATTACAGAGTATTTTAATACATTTTTGAAAAATGCTGTTAGAACAAGACAATGCGGCACTAAACGGCGACAGAAACAGCAAACAGGATTTGCTAGGTGAGGCGATGGAGACAATACTGTCACATGGGAGTAGCCAGGGGCGAGCGGTAGCCCCATGCTTATTCCTCCATGAGACTACCCAAAATACCTACACGTGCAGCAGGAGCAAAAAGAGGCCTCGAGTCTTTTCTCTCACCCTGTTCTTTGCAGATCACCTGTCGCCCCCCCAACACATCGGTGGCTGGAAGGAAAGCCGCTGTTGCAGAGAAGATCCCATGGGAAAGGGGGACCTCATTCTACATGCGTGTGCAGTCGCACGTGCAGAGCAAGAAGCAAGAAAAGGGGCAACTGGAATGAATAAAGACCTGAGACCAATTTCTTTTTGGTAGCAAACAGTCCTCTGAGTGGCTTCAGGATGGTAACAGGTCGTGTTGATATGAAGCAGCAACCAAGATCTGAACTTGGAACATGGTTTGAGATATAACCAATCGTTTTCCAAAATATCTGCAAAAGCTTATTATTATTTTTTTTTTTAGCTCTTCTCTTTCCCCTTTCTTTTTCTGTCTTTTTTTTTTTTTTCTTGGGGGGTGGGGTGCAGGGCAGGTTTTATTACATTAAATTGAAAGAATAGGACGTAACTGGATTCATCCTAAACCTCTCTGACTCTACTGGTACAACGTAAATACCAGCCCTCATGGGTGTCATACACACGAGGAGGAGGCCAGCCCTGCAGAGTCCTCACCTCTTTCTTCCTGAGCATGGAGGCCGTTGCTCAGTCTGACTTTCACTCAGCGTTCCTATACGGCACAAGGTTTCTAGAAAATGGTCTTTTCTTCAACAGGCTTTTAAATCAGCAGGTTTAAATGACTTTAATATTTATGAGCTGAACCACTGAAGTACATTGGGATCATTTGTTCACAGCTGAAGTCTGAAATTGTTGTTCAATTATTTTCTCAGCAGAAACAAACCCTTCTTGCGGGCTTTAAGGCTGAGGTTTTTTTCAGCTTGCTCCAGTTCTTCATTTCTGCCTTTCAACACTAGTATCAGGTCTCCTTTCTCACTAAAGCTCAATAATTTCTCCCCTGCACATTGTCCCAGAGATCGCACTAAAACATCCCACAAGGATGCTAACCAGCCAGACACCCAGAGCCGGAGCAAATGAAGCCTCCAATGTGGGAGACCACCACTGCAATTGTAAAAGCCAAACTTCTGCCTTCTTCCTCTGAGGTCACCAAGACATGCATATAGATTGAAAGGGCAGTTCCATGCACACTTTCTTTTGTACTGACTGATGAAAGCAACTGAAAGAGAGAAAAACCCTTCACCAGCTCTTTATCGACCCACTGATGCAGGTTTACTTCAAACACTGACGACTTGATATTGAACATCTTCCTGGATGTTCGAGCTACAGTTGAAATACTGTACGTGCCTATACATTTTTGTACAGAAAGGGCTGTAATAACAATTTCTAACAAAAATAAGATGAAACATAAACAAAACATCTTTTACATACATGCACATGTATCTAACAACCTTATAGTGCTTTCCCACAGATGACTGCTTCACGGAAAGGTGAGGGAATAAACAACTTACAAAGTTCCATGGTGGCTGTTGAAATACATGAACACACAGGAAAAAAAATAAGTATCAATAAATTAGCCACGTAAATGGAGCTATAAGGTTTACCAAAAAGGAATAAGCAATGAAGACCATAGATTGGCTACCAAACTAATTTCCCATCTGTTTAGAGACATATCTAACGTACAAGATTTGCTGTTTCTCTCTTGAGAGGATGTAAAAGATTTTTCACCAAAATTTATACTTAAGAGCACAGACAACCACAGTTTCAGTATTAATAAGAGAATTTTCTGCCTATTTCACATAAACACTACAAGAAATGTAGGCATTTGAATTCACCATCATCCTATTTTATAAAGAAAAATTACCTAAGTATTTGGAAGCATGCTATGTTAGATTGCCAGAATGATTAAATGCTAAAAAAGAGTTCCTAACAGAAACTCCCAACCACTTCTTTGTCAGACTGTAATCCCAAAGAAAGAACCACAGATAACAGAAATAATAACTAGGTAAACATATGCTTGGTGCACAGCCAGAAAGTCTCCTACACTTCCTGCAGCTCCCGATATGTTTTCCCCGGTGAGTCGCATTTGTTGTGTGTATGTCTTCATACCTATGGAGGTATCTCGGTGAGGAACAGCTTCAAGCGCTGTGAACTGCTAAAAAAAATTTCAGTGGTTGGTTCTGGAAACTGAGAGCACCGAGCCTGGCTGTACATGAGGCACGGGCATTAACACGGGTCTGCTTGCTAAATGTTTCCCTGAGGACTCCATCCTCGTGACAAGCCGCATCACCCCGCTACCTGCTCTTGCTATTGCACTGCGGCACACTGAACACATCACACGGCGTTCGGGGCAGCTGCTTCCCACCTGCCGCGGTCTACAGCTACAGATCCTATAGGGGCAAACGCCGCACAGACCGCTGTGTCTCAGGCTGCAAGGAGGAACCGAGTTATTCCCAAATGGCTGCAGAGCAGGTGGGGAAAAGCAGGGTTTGAACCACGTACACCCCTGACACTGAAACGCTCCTGTTCCTCCCCGTTTGTTCTGACAACCCGCACGTATGCCAGCAATAACTTGCTGCTAACATCAAATTTATATAATCCTGTCATTTCCTTCTCCCGTGTCTCATTAAATTAGCCATATGTGAAACACTTTCAGGCAAATTATTTCAGACAGCATACCGTATCCTTTCATAATTATATTATAGATTCTCTAATGGTACACACCTTTGAAAACTCATTATAAGCAAAAATACATTACACAAAAATCATCTGCAAAGCCCAGGAAGAACTGAAAACTGCAAAGTCTGCTAGTAATTGCAAATAATATTATCTGATCCAATACTCAGTTGATACAGTATTATTCCAGATTTAAACCTGTGATACTGAAGATACTGTCTGATCTAAAAATTTTACAAAGGAAACGCTTCTTCATCACTCAAACATTATTTACTCCTGCTAGGATAAGAGAAAGTCATTCAACTAATGGAAATTCCTAATACCTGGCAGGTACGGCACCCTCTGTTTCCCACAAAATGACAGAACAGTACATATCTTGACTACGCTGACCTGTCCTAATGTCCCCAACCTTCATCAGCCATCCTTCTGGAGTAGCACACATCTAGAAGCAAATGATGATGGTGACAGACACACTCCCATTTAAGATGGGACACTTCTCACCCAATGCTTACTAGAGGGGGAAAAGCAGAGAAGCAATAAAAGAGGAAAGCATCATATGCGCCACTGTCCAGAGAGGAGGTTCCATACAAGAGCAGTGCAACAAGCCACTGAGCCAGGCAGGTCATACCACAAAAATGCAAAGCACAGGTAACATCATATAATAGGTTTATATATATATCTATACTTAGATATATAAAAATATATATATGTACACACACACACATATATACATATGCATGTGTGTAAAATAAAATGAAACATGGGTGCAATGGCTTTTATTACTCCAGTATTAAACCTTTCCACATTATTGTCCAACACAGCTCTCTCAGCAGGTATCTGCTGTGCGGAAATATCATTAAATTCCTCAGTGTATTAAATATATAATGTAACTGTGCTTTTTAGGAATGCGAAGAAGGAGATTGGCACGCAGTAAAATATGCTTCTTGTTTTACACACCTCCTGCTGTGATAGATCATTAAATGGATACCAACAGTCTGAGTGAGATACAGTGGCACTGTGGTGGGTTTTTAAATGAAAAAATAAGCCAGATTTTTCAACAGCTTAACATTCTCTATTTTTTATCTTCACTAAGAGATAAAACCTCACAGATTTTAATTATACCAGGAATAAGATGTAGTTTATAAAGATCGTTACTTTTTTTTTAAAGATATCAGCACATCAGCATACACAAACTTGAACATGTTTACATGTATTTGAAAGGCATTAGGAATTTCCAACAAAATCTTAAACAGCCTTATGTATATGGTCAGTTAAGGAAGAAAAAATAAAGGTTTAGGAATTTCAGCAAGGAAAGCAGAAATACTGAAAAAATGTGAGGTCTGCAAAATATAAACCCAGTAACTTCTGACAGCCATTTAAGCTGGAGCAAAAAGACATCTTCCATTTGTGGGTTTGTGGGGTTTGTTTTGTTTCTTTCATCTCTTTTTTTGCTCACGAGAGTCCCCCTGCCAGTGTAATGAGATGACTTCACCCTGCTGAACAAGTCACCCTGTACCGACAACACACACATAGAAGAATGAAGAAGCGGTCACCGAGGCAGGCTGCTTCTAAGCCACCAGGAAAGCTCACATGGGAGAGGTGGGTGAGAAGCGTTCATTAAGCTTATACAAAATGGCCAAACACAAATATTTTTCATCGTACATATTTGCCTGGGTATCACTGTAAAAAGGGGATTTTTTTGACTTCTTGTTGAAGATGCAAAACTTCTGCTCTAAAACAATAAAAAGTGCTTTGTTGGTTTGTTGCTTTTTTTTTTTTTTTAATCTTAAGTCCTCTGTTTATGGAGAAGTGGAAAATTAGCAGATTTATACCATACTAGATGCTAAGAACGGGGTACTTCTTCAAAACTTTAAAAAATATGAGCTCGTTGCTTGCCTGAAAGGCTATTGTTACATATTTAGATATTTAACCAAAACAGCTGGAAGGAAAATGTCAGCATTTTTTTCCCCTTCAGTTAAAGAGAACAATTCTCAGGCCTTATTCCTGAGTCATCCTAAAAATACCTCCTGCAAAACAGCTTCAGATGGCAACAGTTTTTCTTCTTGCTTTCTCAAAAAATGCACCCTCTCTTACCTTACTGCATCAGAAGACGTTTGAAAAGTAATTTTAAAAATCACTGCGTGTTTTGTCAATGAACACAAAGAAAGATATCCCTTTAATTATTTTTTCTTGGGTTAATCATCTAGATCACTAGCAGAGACAAAATATTCTTCAGCTGAAGTGCACTAATGTAATCGCTCCATATGCATCAGGCAGTATTACCAAAACCAGAATTGTAGGTGGGTTTTCATTTTTTTTGGTGGGGGGGGAGCCACAGCTTGAGAAAATCACTGATGAAAGTTCAAAACACTTTGTTTTCCATCGCTACTTTAAATTCAGAGAGCAAGTGAAAAGAGGCTGAGCCTCTGTGTGATCTCCATCTCCTGCCTACTGAAACCCACCAGCCAAACGTGCCAGGAGCAAAGCGAATTGCATTTTGCTGCATGAAAAGTGTGTCTGAAAGCAGGTATTATTCTGTAAATAAACCCCCAAACAAACAAATAAAAATACCCCGAGCACCAGGCGGGTGGTGCAAAGCAGTGCAGCGTGGAAAGAAGGGCTTCGATTTGAGACAGCGGGACCCGATCCCACCTCCACATCCCGCCTGAGCCGTTTCACGCCTTCCCCGAGGGAAGCCTCATGCTTTGAGCATCCGTGCCCACCCAGCGCGTGCAGCAGGGCAGGTGCAGGAAACTGATGCACCACACAAAGCTGATGCAAGCCTGGAAGCTCTTCCCAGGGCGGCAGGTTCCCTCGCAGTGCTTAATCCCAAGGCACCCTGCCTGCAGCAGCGGCTCCTGCCCAGGGATGGAGGGGATGCAGAAGCGCCAGTGCCCCGCTGCAAGAGGGCTGTGATGCTTGGCTTCTCCCTTTCACTAGGAGGAGGAAAGGCTCTTTACAACCGCCCAAAACAAGAACGCCGTAGTCCTAATGTTTTGGTTAACCGAGATGAATCCCACAGACTTCCTTTAACCAGCTAATTAAAAAAATAGAGGGCGGGGGGGCAGGGAAGAGTAAGAGTCTTGTCTGTACAAGGAGCCCATCAGATTATTTGAAAGCACGGCGCAGCTGGCAGGGCAGTCGGTGGGATGCGGGCTCTTGCCCATCCCTTGGGAAGAGCGGAGCGGTGGAAGAGCCTCCAAACCCCAAGCGGCAGAGCAGGGGGAGCAGGTCCCAGCTGCACCCTGGGCTCACTGTGGGAAGGAGGGAGGGCAGCACCCTTGCTGCAGGAGGGGGACCCTGCAGCCAGGAGGTGCGAGGGTGCCAGACTTGGGCACCAGAGGATACCTGTGATGGTCCAGAGCTCCTACCGCTGCCTTCCTGCTCCAAAATGAACACGTACAAAGCTGGCAAACAGCAGCAAAAAGACATTTCACGAAACCCACAGGATGAGGCACTCTTTTCCCTCAAATTGAAATCTACTTTTAATTAGAAACCACTCTTCTGTCCCCATACATTTCCCTTTTCTAATTTAATGAGGAACGCTCGAGATTAAAAGGAAGATATCAGATTAGTAAAAACAGTCCCTGCATTTTCTCTGTAATTTTACAGTGTGGGAACTTGACACTTTTTGGTGTACGGTTTGTTTTGTGGTTTGTTCTTTCCAGTTTGGGGCTTAGAGAATCACAGCATCACTGTTTAGTGGGTTGCCAAACACTGAGCCTGATAACTGATAGCATCGATGTCTCCAGCCTACCAAAAATGCAAAGCAAAACAGATTAAATCTTGGTTTGTCAGGTGCTACCAGGTTTGAAGATTGCTGGTACAGCTGCAAAGAGACAGAGGGCAGGAAAAGACATCTTAAAAATCATGTGAATTCAAAACTCTTAGCAACAAGCAAGCTGATGCAGGAGCAGTTGTCATTTTAAAAACTATCAACGACTTTTTCAAACATCTAAAATGAGATTTAAAACATCTTAAAATATTCTGCGAGTCATTATAACCTTAACTAATGACCTGTTTGATCAGTTTTTCAGGAAAATTTTATGCATTTTCATTTCAATGTCAACTTTGAATGCTCATCATACTCCCTGCCATATATAATTATTTGCATTTAAAAATGAAGAACCTATGACAGATACTTTACATAACTCTGTTGAAAATAGAAGACAAAAATCCTTCTCTTGCTATTCCTCACTTTAAGATAAAAAGAGGATTGCATATTTGAAAATACAATCTGCAGACTAAATTAGTATCAGCAATGAACTGCTATGCTGTATATACTATAAAACAGTCAATGGAGAGGCTGTATATAAATAT
This sequence comes from Falco punctatus, assembly GCF_963210335.1. Taxonomy (NCBI): domain Eukaryota; kingdom Metazoa; phylum Chordata; class Aves; order Falconiformes; family Falconidae; genus Falco; species Falco punctatus. Next base: position 96,324,121 of record NC_137582.1, on the reverse strand, counting down.
ATAACAACTTTATCATTGCCATCACATGTATAACTTAAGCATGGCAAGGGTTCCTGATGAGGTTGACAAGGTGTCTAAGCATAAATTACACTTATTCATATGCACTTTGCATATGAACCCAAACTCGGTCCCTGTGTCATCAATTTACGATTGGAGAGCTTTTAACTTCTTTTTTTGCTTACATGAATTTAATTTTTATTATGAGGCTTTTAAACCCATGAAAAATTGAGCACAGGAGGGCGTGGGGTGGAGGGAAGAAGATTTTTGGATGGCTGTCACCTTACAGAAGGACAAAGCAAGCAGTGAGACACCCATGGGGTTATGCACAGCAGCTGCCAAGCACAAAAATTCAGAAGTGCAGGTGAAGCATCTCCAGAAATAGCCCCTGCCTGGTACCTTTTCACCCTGAGTAAGCCACTGTGCAAGGGGGGCACTTTCCACAACTAGTCCCCTTTCCACCTGTCCCACAAGCAAGGAGATCCTATGTGTATTTCTGAGAGCCAGGAGCTCTGCCACCAGAGAGAACTCATTTACACATTGTCTCCCTTCCATACCAAAGCACAAACAGAGGTACTGATTGCACTTCCATTTGCATAGCTCCTAATCAGCCATCTAGCACAACAATTACACCATTGCTATGCTGATGCTAAAGCATTGTGCTGCCCCACTGCCAAATTCTAGCTGTGTACCTAGGACAGGGTGATTTTTATCACTAAAATCTGCTCAATAATTATTTAACAGCCTCTAGGGCAGTCACTGCTCCATGCTTAATTTCGACTTTCTGGGTTTTTATTTTCTACACCTAATCCAATATTGAGGCTAAAAGTTAAAACAAAATATTAAAGCTACGAGTCGCTCTAGTTCATCACTTTCTCCAAGCTGCTGCTATGAGCACCTCCATACCTTCTGCACTGAGACAGGATTCCTCCCCCTGGTAGGTTTACTGCCCTTTGACCTGATGCCTCCAAACTGGAAAAAAAGTGTGGCTTTCATTTATTCATTTTTTTTTAAGGCCGATATAGAAATTACATAAATGCCAGTGAAAACCTGTGAGCATTTAAAAAAAGAACACAAACCCCCAAAACCCCAACTTTGCCACTCACCAGAAACGTATGTAAAAATAAAAAACCATGGGTCCCAAAAAGGTTTCCTTAATTCCTGCATTGTCTCAAATACAGATCCTATAGCAAAGCAGCAAACAGCTGAGCCAGGCACTCACCAGCCAGAGAGGGAAAAAACTTTCCCCCCATCTTTCTGGTCCTCCAAAAGCACTCATCCTCATCTGCAAGGGTGCCGAGAGGGCTTGCCCAACACAGAAAGGCACAGAACTGGTTCAGCAGGTAGAACAACATCAAGAGCTGGTGTTTCATCATCTGAGACCAAGGCTTTCTGCAGGTTCTCCGAGGGGTCAAATTGCTCTGTAATTTCTTCTTCTATTTCTGGAGTTCCTCAAACGCTAAGGAGTTTATAGGGCAGAAATCATATAAGCAGAAGCATTCAGCATTGAGGAACCTATAGCACCAATGACCTTGTTAAACACAGATTAATTGTCTTAAGTTTAGCAACGCAGATTGTCTTAAACATAGCATATGCCTTAAAAACTCTCTCTTTACCAAGATCCTCAGTCTTGACAGAACTGGTTTAAATAGCTAGAAATTTAGTAGAACTTTGGATACTAATGTTCTTGTAATTACCTGATATTAAGAAGGACAATAAATGGTACTGCTGGCTAAGAAATTTTATTTTTCTGATGACACTAACAAAAAGCCGACAAGTAAGCCAGAAGTCCAGCCCAACATGTTGTCTCTAGCAGCAGCCAAGAGCAGGAGTCGGGGGCAAAGCAGAAGAGGACACATGGTAAATCCCGGACTCTAAAGCCACTCTGGAACAAGCCCCAGAAGCTGTATTTGAACCTCACGGGTCCTGCATGAATGGGACCTATCCCTACGTTAGTTTCACCATGGGTGCTTTGAATCTGTGTGAGCTTCTCACATCTCTCTCCTTCAGACTGCAGGGCCTCATCTACTTCGTCGTTCCTTATACAAAAGCTGTTCAACAGATTTATAACCCTTGAAGCTTTTGCAGTACTATTTTATCCTCTTTGGAGGTGGAAGTGAAGAAAGGAAAGAGAATTAAGAGAAAGATGCCAGAATCGATCCCACTGTTCAGGATGAAGGCACACCACAGATGCTACTCTGACAGATATGTTTTTCTCTACACAGTCATAAACATTCCTAATGTTTTATTTGCTTTTTGACAGCTAATGAGTATACAGTTGACTTCTCCACACAAATATATGACCCCCAGATCTCATGCCCGAGTGTTAACAAGCAACTCAATTTAAATGAAAAGTTAGAATATTTCTCCCGTGGACATCACTTTGCATTTATCCACACTGAATTTCATTTGTCATTTTATTATATGGTTGCACAGCAACCTAATGTCATTCCGAAATCCTTTGCATTTTCATTTGCATCTTCATCTTCACCTCCATGGACAACTCCATCAAATCAGCAGCAGTGCCACTTCACTATGCATGCACTTTCCCAGATCACTCAAAAGAATGAGAATCAACAGAGGCACATTTTTATTAACTGTAAAATGGCAGGCAGTGTTTGTCTGCTAAAGAGAGGATATCGACTGCCAAATGTGTAAATATCAGCCTCTCAATAAATTCACAAGAGATTTTTCTTCTGGGATGTGGTGGGGGAGTTCACTCGATACTCTGTCTTTCTCCTTTAAAACCCTGTCCTTATTTCCAACCCATCTTTAAAACCCAGCCTCCCCAAACACCACTGTCCCTTCGCCACACAGCTCAAGGAATGTGCCTCTGGGACCTCACCTCCAGCCACCCTGCCTACTCCTTCCTCACCAGCCCCTGCCAGCGCTGAAGCATCTTCATGTATCGTCCTTACAACTGGACGTACTCACACACAGCTCAGGGCTTCCTCCAGACCAGCCGTTTGCTGCTGTCATATGATATTCAGTAAATTCATTTTGAACAGGTCTGCAAAAATCATACTCACTGCCAAATTCAAAATCCTTCTTTAGGGTTATGTGAATTAAATGTTAACTAAACATCACATGCAAAATTAACACTTTTCATTAATTTCACCAAGGTATCTCATCTTCTTCTTGCTTGTTTTTCCAAGAACCTAATAGGTCTTAATGTTACAAGCCGAAGTGTGTGAATACAGTCCAGCATATGAACAGTCATAATGGCATCAGTAGCTCTTAGTGCTAAAAAGCCCCAAAACCTAAAAATCCACAATTAACTTGTTATGCTAAACCTTGCTCTGTGGACTTTGCCAAGCTTACTTTTCCATAGTAATCTTCTATTTTTGCCCTGATGTTTTTTTATACGCTGAATGAAATGTTACTAGCTGTAGCTTGAATGTGAGAGAAACAAGATACTGGATTAACAAAAAGAAAAACACCTTTGAAAAACTAGTCAATACAAGCTGATGTAGGACTAGGTGTACTCGAAACACAGAATTTAAGTGATATTTTCTTGTTAATCCAGCCATGAATGGGGGCTTAGCCACCCTAAGAGGCTTACAAAACAGCCCTAGGCAGATCCGTTCTCAGGGACTACACAAATTTGGGGGGAATATATGTATTAAGCCAATACCCACTTCAGTCATTTATTTTACTGTTTTCCTCTAGCTGCTCCCATCCTCCCTCAAGACCTAAGACAAAAAACTAGGTCTAGAGTATCCCATTGAGTACCTGGGTGTTCTCCAGTCCTCGCGCCATTCCCATCAAGGACAGTGGGAGCAAGGATAAACCACTACTCCAGAAACCACACACGCCCTACGCAGGGTTCAATGGACCTGAGAAGTTGTGGGCTGATCCCTCAAAATCATCCAGATCTGCCAGATGCTTCCCAAAGTATGACTTTGGGAAGCAGGAGCCCTTCGGCAGGCACGCCGAGAGGAAATCAGGCACGTCAGGATGTACTGAAAGGAAATGAAATTGGATCATATGTTCATCGATATAGTCCCAGCAAGCCGGGATGAGCTGAAACTACAAACAATCCTGCAGCTTTGCTATTATACTACTTTTAAAGTAGGAGTAGAAAGGAGCTACTAAGTTGCTAACCATTAATTTAAGTCAAAATTGCATGGTGACCTTGTGGAGCACCCTATAGCACACAGCAACAGGCCCTACACCACAACCCCTTGGCAGGTAAAAACTTAGGTGTCCTGCTATTTCGGTTGCTTATCAGGGGCTGAATAGCAAATCAGCCTTGTAAATTAAGGCTGTACAAAACAACTGGGTGGTTTGGGTTTGTTTTTTTTTTTTCCCAGGGAGAGGGGATGGAGGGGAGGAGAACATCCCGGGGCCCAGATTCATCCTGCATCCTGCCAGCTCCTAACCTCCCATCTGAACAGGTATCCGTTTCATCAGGAAAAATCACGGACTTGTAAGTCTTCTGGTACAGGAGGCCAAGTGACAAACGTCCACGTTATTACAAAGGGATTATTTTCTGGTCACAACCACACACCAGCCTGTGCTCACCCACAACCACCCACCTGGTTACCCGGCAAACCACACCAGCCATTTGCAAGCCCGCCTGCTCCTCTTCCCCAAGCCCTGTAAAACCGAAGATTCCTGCTCGAAGCAGGGCTGCGCTGCTCCCAAGGTACTTGTTAAAACCTGTCCCCAGCACTGCCAGCTCACATCTTGTCTCTCTCCTCCTCTGTGCCTGCTCTGGCTGGCCCCAGGGGACACGGCTGCTGCGGGCACCCCGTGCCACCTGCGGGTACCCCGTGCCACCTGCGGGCACCCTGCCCACCCCAGCTCGCCTATAAAGGCCAGCACTACCCTGGCTCTGACTGCTGAAAAAAAGTCAAAATTGCTCGGATCGTACAAACCTGCTAAATGGGAGCAGAGATGAAGAACGCAGCATGATTTAAAAGCACCACTGATGCATAAAAACGTGTTGCAATGAAGCCCCAGAAGGTCTCTTCTGAGGCTGAATTTATAGAGAAAGGGAAGGAAACAGTGAAATCTTTAATGACTCCTGCAAAGTACAGTCCTAACCAAAATCTGTTTCCTTTTCTTTCTTTGGGGGGTGGTGGTGGTGTTTAAAATACCTGCTGTATGCCCTGGATGGTAATTAGCATCAAATCTGAAGAAAAAAATTGAAAAGCTCCCCTACACCCCCCCCCAAGAAATATAATTAATTTCTCCCCTCAAAATGAAAGAAAGTAGGCTGAAGTATCTTAATGGCATTATTTTTCTTATTATTTCCGAGGTATATCCTTGGACAACAAATACACTCCTGAAAAAAAAATATCCTGGAATGCTGACACTGCACATTTTATACAAAAACTTAGTATTTTGTATATATACTACAAGAAGCTGAGGTGGTTTTGTTCAGTAAATAAGGAATAGGAAACAAATCTGGTAGTATACAGATTGTTAAGTGTGTTATTAATATGTAAACAGTGTTTCGAAAAATGAAGCAAAAATTATATAGACCCACTCACATTCACCTCATCCCACAAGAAGTACAGTTCCTACTGCCATGGAACTGGACTTCAGAATAACAAACTATTATGATTTCTTTAAGCAAAACAAGTCAAATCTAAATGAAATCCTAGCCCTCTTCCCCCTTTTTCTAGGTTCACTGGTGAAATTTTCCTTCTCCGCTTGCAAGCTTAGGGAGGTAATTAACTAGCTGCTTCTTATACACCTACAGAATGATGGCACTCTGCAATCTGAACATCACCCGGGTGTTTTTTCCTTTTTTATTTAGAATTCACGCTCAATTTTGCATCGTCTGATTGAAGATGGGAGGGGTAGTGAGGAACGTGTGGGAGAAAGCCACAGCAAGCTGCCGCACACACCATCCCACCCTGCGTTTGGAAGCGAACAATTCAGCCTGGAGCTTGCTCGCTTCAATAGCAATGTGCCGAAGCAAGCATCCAGGGACTTCAAGTCCTAAAAAAGATATATATTTTTTTTGGCCTTTACTAAAAAGATTTTACACAAATCAACCCCGTGCCACAATAGAGCAGCAAGACTTGCATGCAACTTTATGAACCCATTTACAGTAAGATTTTTTGTTTGTTTTGTTGGAACAATGATTACTGGAAAATACGGTGAGCGGGAGAAGAAATTATTAGAATGTGCAACTTGACTAAAACAATGAAAATGCAAACCCAGTAAAATGTCCTGAAACTGCTTTTTTGGGGTTTGTTTTTAATGTGCCTGTCTGGACATTTTCTTGGTAGCACTAAAATTAATGACTTAAGAAACAGCCCCAAATTTCCAAAACTATTAAGATTTTAAATGGCATTCCCCCCCCCCCCCCCCCCGCCGCCCCGCCCCCCCATATATTCTAATCTGTTTATTTCAGCTTTAAATATGTCTTACCTATTTACAGAAGTATTTTTCTCAATTTTTTTTCAACAGCTCAGCTAAAATAAATTTCTGCTCAAAGTTTCCACTTTTCCAGCCAGAGAAAGGGTAACCGAGACAAAAATTTTGCATGGTTAATAAGAAGAAAAATAACATTGGAAACTTTGTACTCACAAAGAAAGGAAGGAGGAGAGAATGAGGCCAACCTCTCTCATTCTTTAATTTCTCTTCTCTGAGGAGGTTCAGAGTGACTAGTAAACCACGGAGTCTCCCTGACCTAGACACCTGGAGTTGTGTTGAAGAAAAAGGCTCAGCCAACTTCTCACCAAAGCTTATGTTAAACAACAGGAACCTTTCACCCAAACCTAACATACACCAAAGGGGCATTACACAAGGAAAGAGAAAAGGTGCTGAAAAAGAAAAGGTGTTGGGGGAGAGGAAGAAACAGTCCACAGCTGTCAGTCTAGTATCTCCTCCTGCCAGCATCCTGCGACGGAACAGAGATGCATCACTTCTCCATGACGCACACGGCTGAGCCAGGCTCCCAGCGATGCACCAGGGCAGCTGCCTGGGGAGCGGGCAGGCCCCCGGCTGCAGATCTCACCTCCTGCCTCTGCGCTTCAGGTCTTTCCTTGGAATTTTTCCACAAATTGTGATTGCCTGCCAAGGAACAAGTGCTGCTTCCCTGATACTTGCTCTTCTCCAAATACTACTTCTTCTTCTTCTCTTTAATGCTTATACCTTCTCCAAATTTACTTAGTTCATTGTTATAAGCCATCATGCAAAACTGCTGGAATGACTAGATTTTCCAGTGCAAAAAGAACAGGAGCAAGGCTGGGCTCAGTGCTCCTCAGCCTCCCTCAGTTTTCCTCTCTTGCAATCCAGCCCCTCCACCCCTGCTAATAATCACATCAGCAAGACCTTCCTGCTCCCAGGTTCACCCAGTGCTGGTATTCAAGGCTGTAAGCAGCAGGACAAGGTGGGCATCCACCAAAAACACGTATCTGGTGTATCGCCCCCACATGAACCACAGTAGGTCAAGGGATTCCAATGCCTCTGACGTGGGGAAGACCTCAGGCTGTGCACAGAGCTCAGACAACACTTCTCTTTCTTTGTGCTTCTCAAAAACAGAGGCAAATTGTTTGTTCCATGTTGAAACAGGTGAGGGAGAAGGAAAGGAAACAGAAGAACAAAAGCAGGATAAAAGATAGTACGGGAGAGGAAAAAGGAATATTATGAAGAGCAACACAAAGCCAATAAAGTGTCTACACTGTAGAAATGATGCACTTAAAATTATTTTCTTTTGCTTTCTCTTTCCTGAAAGGACGATCAGTTCATACTGTGAGGACTCGACTAGAGAAATCACAGCACGCAGGAAAACACTAAATGCGCGGTTTCCCTTTTCTTTTCCCTTTTAAATAAACATTGGACAATGTTTTATTGGTGACTACATTTAATTAAAATATATACTCCTACAGCAGATGACCTGATGTTTTCATATCTTTGGCAGTCCTTCTGTCCAGCTCCTCCTTTTCTGTAGCTACAATTCATAATTGCAAACCAAATAACCTCAGGTTAATCCTGAGGTACAATTAAACAATTTCTTATAGGTTCTCAGGTATATGGCTTTTGGCTTCATGCTTTAGAAAAAAAAATTAATCATACACTACTTAAAAAACCCCACAACAAACAACAACAAAAACAAAAAAAACAAACCACCACAACACCCAAAAGCCAACACCCACACCCCCATTCATGTCAGGTTTATGGTTTAGGTGTTCAAATAGCTTAGATATAATTTGGTTTAACTGATTTAGTAATTATTTCCAACTATATTAAACTGTGACAGTTTTATGTTTAAGAACTTCCAGAAATTAAGTTTTATTCAAATATTCAACAAGCATTCATTAACAACTCAAGCCAGGATTCAGTAACTGAATCTGACCTTAATTACCAATTATCAACTGGATAAAACATACACTTTCACACTCCTGGCAGATAATTCTGAAGATTTTGGTGGCTGCAATTTCATTTCCTCACATGCTACAGGAAATGAAAGATTTGGAAATTGTTACTCCACATTTAGCACAAGAGCAGGGACAAACTCAATGGCGCTCATTAAAAAATCCTTGTAAAACTGGGATTGCAATAGGGAAAAACAGATAGCATTTTTAAATTATTATCAGGATATAGTTCTGAGCATGCAAATAGTTTAAATCCCTGGCTTAATCCACAGCTTAACCACAGTCGATGGTGTGACACCTTAGGAGTCACCTCCCCATAGGACAGCTAGAGGCAATGCCACCCAACCAGTACGTCAGCAGCCTGAATTGGGGACTATGGAGCATTTGAACCTGGAATGCTGTGTCACAACAAGCGTGGCTAAAGCAAAGAGCCATCATCAAAGCACTGAAATACATAAAGAAGTATCTGTTTTTAAACTATTCATACATTCAATTTATGACCTATTGGTGTGCGGCACTGAGGAACTGACCTGCAGGTCTCGGTGATTCTCTGAAAATAACCACATACTGCACAAGGTTCATTCCTGGGCGTTTTGCTGATTTATTTTTTTAATTCTTTGTGGAAGGGGGCGGTATTTGCAGATAAAATGTTAGGTTATTTTGGAAAAATATAGACAGTAATAATACAGCTATTTTAGAAATAGAAAAAGTTCAAAGAGCAACACAAATACTTAGAAGCCTGATGATGATTCTGTATGAGAAGAGTCTAAAAGATTGCAGCAATTTAATTTACAGAGAGGTGGAAAACATTTGACACAACATGGGTATATTAAATAATAAATGTTACAGGGAAGGTCAAACTGAGTATTACTGGAAAAAAAGACCAAACCGAAACCTCATAATTCTGACTTCTAATATCAAGATGTAGATGTTGGGAGCTGAGCTTCTCACTGGTTTTGCTTTACCAATTTATCTCAGCTCTCATTTCCTCCCTGCTTTCAGGCAGATATTTAAAATATACATCTTTGAGATTTAGCTTTCGCACTGCAAATGAATTCATCAATCAATTCTGTTGGGAAACACGAAAGAGAAACCCTTTTAAACACAATGAGATACTAGCTCTTGGGCTTTTGTCATGAAATATGGAAGCTGCATACTGGGGAATCTTAACACTCACTTTATTAAGAAGAACACACCCTGGTAAGGGCAAACAGATAACGTTCTGGATGGCGATCTACTGTGATTTTCAGAACACCACCCAGCTAATTGCACTGCACGAAAGGTTAAAAAAACCCCACAGAACAAAACACCGTGGTCCACAGCCAGTTCTTGCAGAATTGCCCACTGAACCACTTGTTATTCTCCCTCTGAAACACTTTGCAAGGGCCACTCTGAGACAGGATACTGATGAATCACTCTGAGTTTGTTTTAAAGAAATGAGGAAAGAGTTAAAAATAATTCTGGTTGCTTTAGAAACTGACATCCTTTGTTTTGATTGAGATGAAATACCATTACATGCATGCAATACCCTTTAAACTTGCCACTATTCCAACAATAACTAAAGCTATTCTAAGAAATTACCACCCAAAGGGAGATCACCACAGATTTACAGTAAGTTTGCCGTTGCAGAGCTGGAGTATATTTGCAATATTACCAAAAATGCTCAGCCCAGCCTAGTTCAGAGTGACCTGACTGTAACCACCTAGAACACGACAGTAACTCACTGCCCACCCGCCCCAGCAAAACCACGATGATCCAAACAGCGATACGGGCTTCTCCATTTTCAGCAGCAACTGGAAGCTAACCGTAGTTTCAGCAAATGCAATATTCAATCCAGAATCATTAAGACGTCCTTTCTAACACAAGAACAAGAAAATACTGATAAATTTGAATCATGAAGGTAAAACTCCCGTGGTTTTACCATCATTTTAGCTTTACTGTTGCATTTTGCTCACCCTTTTAGGCTGCTGAACTCAGATTCTCTCGTTTGCCAATACAGACACTTCAGTTCCAGCCACAAGCATACCTGACTGCTGACCCTTCCACATTTCTTTTAAACAACACAGACTTTTAAACTTGTAAGCTGTTTGCTTTGAAGCTGGCACCGCTCCATCTAAAACGATCATAATTATTAGAATTCAAGCACGGCAAGGGATTTTTTGTTTTGCAGTATTTCAGCAGCAACAAACCCCTTCCCAAGGCCATCCATGCAGAGCCATCTCCTGCGTTTTCCCTGCTCTCTGCCCTGAGTCCCAACAGCTGCTGATGGCTCGCAAGAACACAAACCTCTCACTTTGACATCTGTCCTTACCCAGGGGAACCTCAAAGGACTGATCTCAACAACCCTGCTGCAGCTTTTAAAACAATATACTAGAACATACTGATGTTTCAGTAACAGCCAGCTATATACAGTATATGATGCTACCTAAATGTGACAATGTCTGTGACCTGACTTGTAACTCTCTTGATCTGAGTCTATCTTAACATTTTGGAGATTGTTCTGACTCAAACTAAAATTAAAAACACTGATAGGCAAAACGAAGCTCAATAGTTTGCAAACTAAAATTGCCATCTCTCCCTCTACATATGCGTATGAATGTACACATTTTTAAGGATGCATAATTAACTGCAAGAAAATAGTTCTCAGAAACCAGAAAGCTAAAGTATTTATATCAAAAGCTGAATCCTTCTCACTCTATCTGCACAAATAAACCCACTGAAGTTGCCAGCTTTGTCAAAGTGAGCAAGATTAGGCTCTAAACATAAATCAATCTGAGCAGTCAGAAACCTACAAGAAGTACCAAAGTTGCTTTCAAATTCCTTGCAGATTTTCACCAATTGAAAGCCACTGACTTAGCCTGTGGAAACAAAGTCAGCATTTTGAAATGCAAGACAACACTGCTATCACATGCAACATAGTTTCTATTAGGGCCACTTAAAATCAGAATCAAAGTATGGTATTTGTAGACAGCATTGCAAGGGTGCTCTGGGGAGGGTGGGGGTTGAGTTTGAGTGGGGAGGGTGAAAGGGGGTCCTAATCTTATAGCTGAAATATCGTCCAAAATTCCAGCTATCCACGCTCATCAGACAGCTTCGGGTTGGTCTGTTTGGTTTTTTTGCTTCCAAATTTCACCATGTATCTATAACCGTAAAAGCCAGTAAAGTGACTTGATTTGTGAAAGGCACTACAATCAGACAGATCTAAGACAAAAATAAAACTCATTCTCTATAAGGTTGCTCTCAAAAGTCAACTAACACACTGCCATCATAAGAAATTAATTCATCAGTATATTTTTGACAAGTACAGTGTTTTCCTCTGAAAGGTCATTTTTCTAAATTAAGCAAAGTATTAAATATCTTTGCTGTTCTGCTGCACATCCCAAACTTAACTTGTGAAATGTTTTCACAGTAAATCAAATTACATTTGAAATAAATGGATGAAATAAAGTTTGACATGCATTTAAATTTGACATTTATGCTGTGAACAATGTAAGCAAGCAGTAAGGCCTGTTCATAAACTGCGTTAACTGAAAACGTGCATACTAAGTAAATGCAGTTTAGCCTAATTTTCCCCAGAAAAGTCCTTCTTTTAGAACTCCCCTAAATGCACACTGGTAAGCAGGAAAGGTACATCTGGACATCGCTGCCCACTGCTTATGATTGGAGTGGGTCTTTCTTACTGAACCAGGAAACCCAGACCGATGTCCTACACACCATGCTCTGCTGCGTGCTGCCCCTGCGTCCCTCCGCATCTTTCTTCTCTCCCATCAAACAGCGCTGGGTTGGAAGCCACCAGAGCTGCTGCCCCGGGCTTTGCTGCTGACTCCCATCCTGCCTCCACAAGGAGCTTAAGCCAGACTCTTTCAACCGGCCGTGGCGAAGCCTCGTGATGAACTATGGAAAATACCCACCTCTCCCGTTCCACGTCAGACAAGGAAACTTCTACCCGCACCGCCAACAAGAAAAAGCAGCTCCACAGGATAAAAGCTGGGGCTCCTTCGGTGCCAAACAGGCATGCCAAAGACAACTTCTCTTTGTGAATAAATACAGCGCAAAGGATAGAGTGTCTCCCCTGCCATACCTACCGGAGTTCTTCTGCGGTGAGTGGATTTTCTGCAGTGTCTGTCCTCCTGGCAGGCTGCGGCGGCAGGAGTGTCCTCACTTATGTAACTGCACTTCTGGAGTACACAATTACCCAACACACCCAAGGCACTCCAAAGCCTTTTTTTTTTTTTTTTTTTATTAAAGAAAAATCAGTTTCTTTCCAGCTGCAATATTTTTTTTTTCAAACTGCAGTTTCTGAAGGCTCAGAAGCGCTTTGAATGTGGCACACCAAGACCCTCAATATCCCAACATAGCAGAGATTAATTCATTGGCAGCGCATCTCTCCATCTACAGGAACATAGGCTGAGGTCCAGATTTGCAAGAGACCTCAACACTCACAAGAACCTCCTCCGTTTTCACCGGTGCACCTTTTTCCTCCTATGGCAAGGCATCAAGTATCTGCTGAACATTCCTCCCAAAACTACACAACACACCAGCAAGCCCCAGCACCAGAAACAAATGCCCTTTCTGCAATATTTGACTGCATTCTTAATTCTTAAACAAAACACTTTAATTTTCAAGAGAAAGACAGTGGTAAAGAGCAGGATACAAACTATTAAAGGAGTATTTGCCCATGAAAAGGCAATGGGACATTGTGTAGGAAGATACCTGCACTCAAGTACACTCAGCTGCACTAAGATCTAGAAAATTAACCTCTGCATTTGAATAGCCATCTGTGACGTCAAATTCAGATCTGTCAGGCAGCACATACACAGACCACAAGAGCCTTATTTTAAAGATCTGTACTTGCCACAGTTTACTTAAAATACTGTCTCCCTCCTGAACAGGTTTTCAGCTAAAGGTCACTCAAAAACTCTGGTAACCTTCCCTTTGGGAACGCGTTCGGGAAAAGACAAAGCACGAATGAACATGCTGTGAAGGTACCAGCCACATCCATCATCAGATCTGTGCCAGGCAGAGCACAACAGAGATCTTGAAATCACTTGTAAGCAGAAATGGGACTTTTTAACTGGTAACCTGAGCAGCTAAAGCCACAAAGGAATCCCAATCCCCACGATGCTGATGTAGGATTATAATCACACAGGTCTGAAGGTGACGGGGACATCACTGGTGTTCATATCACAGCCTGCTGGTAAAGGATCAGGACCCTAAAATAGTTAGTCCCCTTCTCCCAAGAAGCTTAACTTAAATATACTATTAACAATTACTGATTCTATTCCACAAGCATTACAGATTCCCCAAACCCATACCTCTGCTCAAGGTCCTGCATATCCCGACAAAGCCATCGTCGCTGTTCAGCTATTGGTCATTCTTTCACCCAAACCACTATTTTTAATCATTTTATCCAAAGCGAAGTGGCAGAACTTCACAACCATGCTGTGTTTGGAGGTACTGTCAACTTTCCTCACTTCATCACTAGGTTACACCTCATCACGGCTGACAGGTCTGGTACAACACATGCCATGTCAGGAGAAAGGAAGATGCAATAGGTAACCGACCTGCAGCCTGCTCTTCGCCTCGCTCCCTCAGCCACCCGGGGCTTTGCCAGGGTGGGTAAGGCAATTCCCCCTGGCAGCCCTCTGAGCTGGCAGTGACACCCCCATCACCATCAGGGCTGCTGCAGAGGCAGACAGCACATTCCCACCTCTGGCCACCCCCTCAGCTGAAATGCTTTTCCAGGCTTCCAAGACACTGCAAGAGCAGGGAAACCATCCGGTTGAAGGGATGCTGACAAATATTTGTCCTCGTCATTATTTCAAGTGGAAGAAAAAGGTTAACTTGTCTGAGGGAAATAAAAATGTTTTAATTGGAACAAGAACAAATATGAAGTTGTCAGGATGTAAAAATGCAACCTCCATAAAACTGCTCGAGTTTTGATCTATGCAACCAATAAAGATACATTAAAAAAAAACCCCATGCTACACTGTTGTTGACATAAGATCTATGGGAGAGAAACTAAAAGTAAATAAACAATTAGACTTGTTACAGTGTTGATTGCTGAAGATACACAATGGGAAATGATACCTCCCATCTCATACAATTCAACAAGACTGAGGCAAAGCAAATCAAAATATTATTTGTAATATTTCATTTCTATTTCAGATTTGAGATGTCTGGCCATATTAATTTACAAATTTTTGCTTTATAACTATATGACGTCCAATTTATATTTAAGAAACTTGAAACCAAACAGTGCCACAGTAAAGCTTCCTTAAGGCATAATGCCAAAGAAAACCAGAAGGCTGCAGTAAACTGCACTAGTAAACACATTTTGGAAACACCTTGTACAGGGCAGCAAGAATCTCCCTGCTGTATTGTCAGAAGGGCTCTAAGAATTATACTGCAAATCCTGTGTAACAAGAAGTGGATGAAGCATATCAAACCATATACTGTCCTTTAAAATTCCCCATATAAAAACCAGGTTTTAAGAAATCAGGTTGACATCATGTTAGTACTGGAGAGTAAAATGCATTATATGGTGCTTTATCCTCACAATTATCCCCAAAACAAGTAATGCACATCCATAAAATCAGAGCCAAATAAACTGAAACACAACACGGTTGGGAAATGCACTGTTAAGGTACATGGAACCTTATCAACACCAGAGTCAATATGGGGACTCTCATTACAATATTCCAGTCTTTTGAAACCCTATATTAAATTTTATTTAATAATCTACCAGCCATTTCTCCCATTCTAATATTACCAAAGGGCACAGCTAGCATTGTTTGGATGTAATAGTTGACTAATTTTCTGTAGCTTAAAATGGCCTACGCCGGGCTGACACCTAGCTTTCCCAGGAAAACTGTAGGCTCCTGTGCTGCTGATAAGAGGATGCTGACAGAGAAAATCTGCCAAAAAAAAAAAAATCTTCTGCCAGAAAATTCCTTACCAAAATATAAGGTGTCCGTGAAACGCATGAGTTTCAGCAAATTTTATATTACTAACTATTTTCTAGAATGGTCAGTTTCATCTTTTCTCAAAAAAGAAAAAAAAAAGGAAAACCCCCACATTTTATCCAAAGCCATCTTTCACATTTTTATTAATTTACACTAAACTCAGAAAAGCCATGCAGAGTTTGAAAAGCCAAGTTCAAAACAAAGTATATAAAATTTATAACAATGAAACTGATCTAATACACATTTTCATTTCAGAAAAATTACAGAAATGTGGCAAGTTTTGAGTTTTCTGACATTTTAGGTTTTGTTGCTTTTTCACATTTAATACAAGTTACAAACAAAAAAAAAAAGGCACACTTCTAAAAATAATGTCAGCAAAGACCTAGGAATCTAATTTCAATGAGCTTTAATTGCAGGTGTCCGAATAGAGTACAGATCTACTCTGAGGATCATCTGACATACCCACAAGGAATAGCTTGGCACACACTTATTAAGTGTAGATTTAACATCTATTCTTCATTCAACCTATGAATAATTTTACTACTGTTCAGAGGACCCCTTCTGAAAATATTCTGGTTGAGGTAATTTCAACAGGGAGGTGTTTTGCTTTTGCACAAGCAACACTGTACCCATTGTAAAGCTATGAACTTGATTATGGATCTCAAAACGCTGGTCTTTTTCTTTGTTATATACACACCTGTCCCTTGCAATGGTACACAGGCACACACAGATGACTGTCTCTCTGTTGCATGGAACAAATCAGATGAAGCTGAAAAGCCTTCCCCAACCCCATGCTCCAAACCTGGGCAAGCATTTGACTTCCCCACCAACATGCTACCAACAGAGGACACCAGATTAAGAGCCCAACCTCTGAATTTAAACATCTCCAGAGCAGCAGAGAGCGTAAATATATTAAAAAAAAAATGGTTAACCCACAAAATCCCCTGCTTCACCAAAATTCAGACCATGCTCAGGCTGACTATAAAGTTCCCAAGGACTTTAAGAGAACCAGAATTTCATCTTACAATTTTATTAGGAAACCAAAACTTTCTGGCACAACCCCAAAACATCCACCTATCTGTGGGAACTCCCTTGTTATGACTTCCATTCCCCCGTGGCAAATGATTCTGCAAACCAGCCAAATCTCACACAAAGGTTTGCTTCTCCATCACTCCTCTGGAATCCCAGGGTGTAGATGGAAGTAAGGACTGGCTGCCTTGGAAAGCATCCAGGCACAGAGCAATAAGAAAAAAAAAATAAATAAACAAACAAACCCAAAACAGGTAGCAAGACGCCTACCAGCAGCAGAAAATTCCATCTCCTCTGGCAAGTGGGAAAAGGGATGGGGATGCTTGTTTTCGACTGCAGGGCTTGGTGATGGGAAGGCAGAAGAGTATGTGGGATGATGCTGGAGAGATAAGGGTGAAATGTCCATGGGAAGTTCTTTAGGTGGGGGGAAAAGTCAGGTCTCAGGGTTAAGGAACTTGTGGGATACGCAAGTTCAGTACCAGCGCCCACCACAGCTTTCCTGCATGCCTTAGCTCCAGTCCAATGTTTCCCTGTTCCAAGGATTTATTGGGGGAAAAAAAAACCAAAACATTCCTGTACAGCTGCTGCACTCATGAAGTCTTACAGAGATATTTAGACACTTTACTGACAACTACTTACATAGAACATACTCTTGAATTAACCCCTTAGATGCCCTCCTGAGCCTATCTTCTCATTTACTGGTGCCTTTTCCAACAGCACACAAAAACTGAAAGGCAGCTTTATTTGTTGCTATTTCATCACATATTATTACTGCATCCAAGGTGGGGGCACAAACTCCTCCTGCCCTTACACATTCTGACAGGTTACACTAAATAGTTGAGACCAACAACTTCAAAAGCAGCTAATGAGTCAAAGCACCCACTGACAGTTCTCAAACCAGCCCAGTTTTCAGCAAGGGACTTTCTGAAAATCAGACCCTAATAAACTGTCACAGACTGAGCCCACACAAAAGCTACAAACCACACTAAAACCCTTCTGCAAAAACACATCAGACTTCTGCACGCATCTCCTAAATCCAATGTAAACTAATGATTGTGTGGACAATGCAAAATTAGGGTAGTTAGAAAGTAAGCCTCTTCTTCCAACTTGTAGCAATTAATTCCTAAGTAAAAAATCTTCATTCAGTTTGTTCATTCAGTTGACAATTTTCAATGGCACTGTGATGCTGGTGATGGGTTTTAACTAATTTTCCCACAGAAGCTGATAGCAAAACTCCTGCTAATTAAAACCGCATTCATCTAACTCAACTTCCAAGTGCTCCTGACAATCCCACTCATAACTCCTTGGTGAGCTAACAACCCATTTCAACCTTTTGGAAAATGATCTTTAAAGATAAAACTTATTATGAAGTAATAAAAACCTGATATTTATCTTGCTGTGACAATGAAAACCTATAATAAAGCACAGATGTTCAACCAGAATAAAATCTTACCAGATTAAATCTTACCAGAATAAAATAATAAAAGTGCTCAGCATTAACTGGTCTGTGACCACGCGCCTTACAACATACAAAACCTGAAGAGTAAAGACCGGACAGCACAGTACACCTGTACAGTGTCTCAAATGGACACTTGGATCACATCAAAAGAAATCCACGTACTACTTTTAAACCAGCTCAGCCCCCCATCTGACAGTTCCCCTCTGGATGGGCTAGGAGAATGATCTTTAGATCCAAAAGCCATATCCCTGCCTGACCATGTCCCTGTACTACGCACTTTCTAGGTGAAAGAGAGCTTGCAAAGGTTTAGGGTCACTTTTGGTAAAATACACTACACAAACTTACACCATCAGATTTAATATCACAACAAGATTTCCAAATATATTAATGGGAAGATTTGTGCTTGGGTTTTCTTCTGGAGTCTCCCTCTAAACAGATTGCACAGTTGAGTTATAGGTGCCTTCTCAATGTCTTTTCAGAAGACAAGCCTGGGCTGGATGAAACAACATTAATAGCTGATCCTCCAGTACGTACTGTGTCCTGTCACCTACCTCCAGGGCCATCGGCACTGCTGGGATTTATAATCAAATCATGATACGTAACAGACAAATGAGCCAAAATTGTTCTTCATTTAAAATGTCATTAATTCCATTATAATTATATTGACTGTAGTAAAGGTCTGTCATTTTTGAATGGTGCACAAACACTTAATTCCCTGTGACAAGCAGACACATTCAGAAATAAAGACGCAGAGATAAGCTGACACTGGTTCCATGTCAGGGAAGTGAAAACATCTGAAAGGCGTAGCTACACAATGTTAATTAAGACAACTCATAAATCCAGCGAGCTCCAGAAGTGAGGCAGACGACAGGGCATGTCTCACTTCCTCCAAGGAAGAAGCATTTACTGAAACCCTACACTGACAAAGGTAGTTGCCAAAACAGCAGCAATTAATGCTTTCAGCTGCATATGCCCAGCCTATCCAAAATAATTTTAAGGTCAAGCTTCATCCATCTTCATTTGTTTTTAATTTTGCCAAGGTAACTGCGATTAACTTATCAAATTTCAGGCTGAACTACTTTGGGGTCAGGGGAGACGGGAGGGAGAGAAAGGTTAATGCAAAGTCATGTGTTTGCCTTACAAGCCTAAATAAATAACTGCTGGTGATGCAGAACAATACTGCATTTTAAAATAAACAAGAGTCAAATCCCTACAGCTGAAACAACCAAAACACAAGTTACTTTATCTCTTAGAAAGTGGTTGTCAATATTAACAAACATCAGACATATGCAACAGCTGAACTGCACAGAAAAAAACCCCAACCAACCAACCAACAAACCGAAACCACCAAACCCTCACTGTACTCTTTTACTTACAGAAATGCAGCAGAAGCAATATTTCCAGTTCCCGAAAAGAGCTGTAAGCTAGTCTGGGGGCAGCCAAGGGTGCTTAAACCCAAGCAAAGTTCTCGTATCCAAACACCTCAAGCTCCCCGAGCAAACAACAGCTGCTCCTATCCAAAGATGACAGCGCCAGTGTTGCAGGCTCCTTCAACAGATACGAGGCCTGCTTTGCTAAATCAACACTCCAAAAGCAAAACTATCCAGCAAATTCTTGACTGGGAAAGTTTTAAAGCCAGAAGCCACCAGAAATGGCTGCAGACATAGCCGCCACCCTCCAGCGACAGGCAGGCAGTAGTCCCACGTCCCAGTCAAGGCACTCCATCACTCAGAAATGTTTCTCCCAACTCCCTCCCGCACCGCCTGGAGCATGAACTATTGCATAAACCTGCTGAAATAAACCCCATCTTCTGGCTCCCCGTGCTTGCACAATTTGGTATGGCTGTATCGTCCAGCTTTATGTTTTGCCAGCTCCGACTTTTGCATTTTTAGAATATCTGCACAGGTAGCAGGTAGGCTTTGCTAACTGAGGCAACAATGCTTTTCTCTAATGTTCTCATGCAATAAATTGTTGGCTTCTGGAAAACTGGTTTGGATGTGATTTTGTTGGGTCTGCCCCCAAGTACAACTTGGAGATAAAGATCTTGTCATAGCTGTAAAACCCAACACTAAAGCTACACTACAGCCTAAGGTTAGGCTTGTCTATTTATACAACGGTATCCTCAATTTAATGTTCTTGTAGTCCATTTTTGTCTTTTCATACAAATAGTATTTGCAAAAGCGAAATGTCTTTGTTCACACAGACCAAACAGAGCCTTTTTCCCATTATTAGCCTGGAAGCTAACAACTACTTTAGAGCAATTCCAGTACAACGAAATGCTGTTATTGGCTGTTTATGTAACAGTGAATTAACACCACCCCCCCTCCCCGGTACCTTTCAGGAATTCATACCCATAGTGCATAAAATGTACTTTGCGAGAGCTTGTTAATATGGTAAGTGCAAAAGCTGCCTCGATTCAGCAGACTGTCTTTCAAAGCAAACATGCTTAACCTGCAGTTTCAGTCATGGAAGAAATTACTCAATTAATTGCAGACAACAAAAACAACAGGGTTATAACTAATGTACAGTAAATGCTCTGTGGGTGTCATGCAAGCTCATTTCCCAGTAGCGTACTCTCTTACATTCTAACACATTTCTTACCCCACTGCTGTAAAACAGTTTAAGAATGTTAAATATACTTAGATTTCTTTTTTTCCCACACACATATTTGTTTTCTGGCAATGAGTATTATTATTAACCCAGGTAGGGTTTGTCCTCTTAAGAAACACATTTACCATATGCTGTTTTGTAGCACGGTGTTTTTCACACTTTCTTCTAGACCATGCATCAGCTTTTCCAAATTGAAAACCAAGCATCAGAATTCATAAAGTTTTTGCCTGCACTAATGATATCGTTGCAGTGACAAAGGAAGAGACCACACTTTGAGGAGTCAACACCTGCCTCTAGGAATACAAGCAGGCAAAGAGGAGCAAAAAGCTCCAAAGCACAGAAAGACCCATCAGTG
Source organism: Falco punctatus (assembly GCF_963210335.1). NCBI lineage: Eukaryota > Metazoa > Chordata > Aves > Falconiformes > Falconidae > Falco > Falco punctatus. Next base: position 96,303,370 of record NC_137582.1, on the reverse strand, counting down.
GCAACTGCTCCCACTCTGACACCGAGCAGGGGATGGAGTACAGCACTAGTAACAAAAGATAATGAAAAGCAAACTTACCAAAGCAGACACTGACGTCTTCTTCCGTCATTCCTTCCATTCATCTTAAAGACATCTGTCAGTGACTCGATCTAGGCTAGGTATCGGCGCGGGGCTAACGCTTAGGCTCGCTGCCTGCTTACTGCTGGCGGGTTTGCAGAGTGTGTTTATACACACAGCTCACGATTAGCACGCTAACAACTAACTGCCATCATAAAATATGCAGATGCACATTAAGAGAACCCCCTCCTCGCACGTGACACTAGCAAGACCCCAGAAACGCTCGTGCCACCCCTTCCCCTCGCCACCAGCCCAATGCCTCAAACCACACTCCCCCCCCCAGCTTTGGGATACCTTTCCCGGCGCAGACCCCCTGCCATACCTCAGCCCCCCCCACCCCCCCACCCCAGCTTTATTTTATTTAACACGATGCCCGCAACAGTTGGGAGCTGCCGGCTCGCTGCCGCTGCCCGGCAGGTCCGTCACCCCCCGGGACACCCCGGCGACCCTGCCACATCACGTCAGGCGCAGCGGAGTGCCGGGTTAAGACGTAATCTGCCTCCCCGGCTTACGGATCCCAGGAATCCTCCCCCGCCATCTCGCCATGGCAACGGCAGCGACGGGGAAGACGGGCGGCCGCTTACGCAAGAGCAGCGCGCCGAGCCCTGCCGGCAGGCACCGGCCCTCCGCTCCGCACCGCTCCGCGGCCCCCCGTACACCCCCGCTCCGCGCCCGCGGGGGAGCCGGCAGAAGCCCGCGGGTCGGGTTCTGCTCGGGGCTTCTCTTTGTGCGGTTGGTTGATTTGGGTTCTTTTTCCTGGTTTGGTGGGGGTTTTCCTTTTTATTTTCCTTTTACTTTCCTTTTTTTTTCCCCTTCTCGTTGCCTTTCCTTTTTCCCTTCTCCTCTCCTTTTTTTCCCCCCTCTCCTCTTCTCTCTTTTTTCCCCTCTCCTCCCCTCTCCTTTTTTCCCCCCTCTCCTCTTCTCTCCTCTTTTTTCCCCTCTCCTCCCCTTTTTCCCCTTCTCTCTTTTTTCCCCTCTTCTCTCCTTCTTCCCCCTAGCCCCCTCTCCTTTTTCACCCTCCCCCCTCCTTTTCCCCCCTCCCCCCTCTCCTTTTTCCCCTTCCTCCCCTCTCCTTTTCCCCCCTCCCCTTTTTCCCCTCTCTCCTCTCCTCCCCTTTTCCCCCTCTACTCTCCTTTTCCCCCCTCCCCTTTTTCCCCTCTCTCCTCTCCTCCCCTTTTCCCCCTCTACTCTCCTTTCCCCCCCCTTTCCTTTAGTTTCCTTCCCCCCCTTTCCTTTCCTCTCCTCTCCTCTCCCTGCTTCCTTTGTTTGGGGGTTTTGTTTTGGGTTTTGGGGGTGGGTTTTTTGCATTTCCCACAGCCAACCACCCCCCAGCTGGTGTAGATGTAACAAACTCCAACCCCATCTCCCCACCACGCCACAGGGACCACAGCAGAGCCCTTCATCCACAACGCACAATTCCCATTCCTACTTCCCATTAACGGGTGCAGCAGAAAACTGTTTGCACATTTCACTTCTCTGAATCCATCACCCCGGGAGGGCAGGGAACTGGCAGATGAAACGCAAGGTGCGGACTTTGATCGTGCAACCGGACCCATGCGGGCTGGATGTGGAGCACCGTGAAGGTCAGCCTAGGCCGATCAGATTGCAGCGAGCGAGCCGTAGCAAGCAAGCCAAACGGAGGTGGAAAAATCTATACACCCAGCTATCTGCCAAGAGATGAAAGAAAAGTTTGCCTTTGGTGCTGGGATTTATGATAAAGGTAAATGAAACTGTAATACAACGCTTGCCAAGACACTTAGGTCTTCCTTCAGGAAAACAGTTAAGCATGTGCTTAAAGCCATTACTATTCAGGGCAGCCCATAAGCATTTGCTGAAGGTTAAGCATAACGTTCTTACACGGGAGCCCTTAAGTACCGTGCTGATTAAGGAGGTTTTTTCTTCTAAATCTGAGCCACTCTGAACCACAAAATGAATTGCCCTCATTATATTTTAATATAATCTCTGTCTTCTTTCAAATAAAACCAGAGAATGCAAACAGAAAGTAAGTCTTATTTTACATTAAGAGGATAAAACCCAACTTTACATTCTGTTGTGTTGGGGTTTATTCCTTAAGATCAACAGGCTGCACAACACCATGCATCCCCATAAACGAGCAGCTTTCATGAGGAAGAAAGTGAGCACACAGAAAAGTGTTTGCTCTGCTACTCCTAAACCCTGGAATTCCCTTGATGTGCTGTTACAAGCCAGAGAGGATCACACGGAGCAATGCATACATACATATGGTTTATCCACTGATCTCTTTGAAGCAAACCTTAAAACACTGTAGATGGTGAACATATTTCAGCTATTAAAGGTCGTGGATAAGACAGCTATTTATCAGTTCAAGTAAGGTCACCGTTACATCCACAGGCAGAGGGCTTTGCCTGTTGCACAAATGACACTGCCTGCCCTTAATGCCCCGAGAAACTTTTGAGAAGCTAAGCATAATAAACTACAAACCTTACACATAAATGCTACATCTCATTGATGGTCAGCAGGGAGGTATCGTATCATGTCTGCAATGGCTTCAGGTTCTGTTTCACAGCACACCGCCTCTCCTCAGCTCTCCGGCCAGCCATTTCTTACAAAGAAATTGTATCTCCTGTTGGAGGTAGCAACCTTGCCAACTAGTGAATCGACAGTTGTGGCTTTTCCTGAAAACCTTGCTGTCATTTAGAAATACCCTGCTCCACATACTAAATAAACTATTGGTTTGTTTCTTTTCTTTATATATGCAGAAAAATGGACCTTGCAAAATTGCCTGTGCCAGTTTTACCCTTCGACTGGAGCTAAAATCAGGGTGTCAGTTGAATTCTTTAATATACAGTTCTGAAGGAAAACATTTTTAAGTTAACTCTTCTGTTTCCGTTTCTGGGAGATCTTGTGAGAGGCAGCCAAATCTCCTAGTACAGGTCTTGAGACAGACAGCAAAGTACCAGGGCAGAAGGTTATGTTGAGGGCATGGTGTTTCCCATTCTTATTAGCCATATCCAAATGCTATGGGCAGGCAGGAACATCTTTACTATATTCACTTCCAGGAAACTTTACCTTTTCTCCTCATTTGCAGTAATTTGCCCTGCAAAATCCTAAGCTAAAGGCATCACCTTGCTGGAAATCTTCTTGTTATAAATGGATAAGGAGAAAGAAGCAAGAGACAAATCTCAGATGTCTGTCCCTAAATGACTAAGTTACCTTTCAGGAAATACAGGTCTTGCCATGCTCCTGTACCTTGGCATGGGATGGGAGGTGGACAAAAGAGATAAAGTTTGAAACCCCAGTGCCCCAGCTGTCCTCATGTGCCCCACAGCTCTTCAAAACAGGAAAGCAAACCGAATACATATGTTAATGACCTTCTTTCATTTAAAATAAAATCGTATTTTTAAAAAAATTGTTCATAAAAACAATAAAAAGAACGCCACGATCATGCTGCAAAAAAAAATGAAAGTGCATTCAGCTGTCCATGGATAGTAAAATTACCCATGAACTTTACAAAGTGCCTCCTGGCAGTTGTGTTTAATCACAAGACTTCTGTTTAAACACAATAGGGCTGCATAAAGGGAGAGAAATTAGATGTCCAAAGTCTTTCCCACCACTCTCACAGCTTAAATACCTACAGGCACTAAATCGACACAAGTAACATGAAGACATTAGGAAGTAAATAACTACAATTATCACCACTGCACAGAGAAGCTTGAAACAAACAAACAAAAACCCAACAAAACAACAGCAACAAAAAAAACAAACAAAAAAAAAGAAAGATCAGTATGAATGCTCCTAACTCTAAATTTGTGAAACAAACCTAGAAGAACATGCTTTCTTATGTGAAATCATAGCAGGACCCAAACGGCTTTAAGACAAAGTGTACATGAACTGCTCCCTCCTGTGAAGGCTCAAAATTGGATGCTCAAGTCAACTATCAGTGACTTTTCCCACAGAAGTGGGACCTTCAAGAGACCATTTCCACTGCCACCTGATTCACAGCAATGACCTGGTAGCATGTGGTTACCATACGAGCTTCTCTGTCCTCCCCAAAAACGGGGCACAAAACGAAGGATGCTAACTGTTTTCAGTCACTAGTGACTGGAGATGACAGCACTAGTATTTCCGTATACTTCCTTCTTGGAAGAGTATTTTAACGGTCTATTAAAAAATTAACTAGTCATGAAACAAAAAGAGATTACAAACTGATGATCCCTATTTTCTAAAGTTGAACTTCCAATCTCTTCTACTGGAGTGAAAGTCCGACTGATGAAATCAACCTTGAACTGTGCCCTAGTGTTGCTTTACTCATCAGTTTTGGAAACGAAAGAGCACCTCGTCCCAGACACTGCAGTTTAGCAATTCATCTGTATACATGTCCTGATGCCAATGTCAAAAAGGGGGAGCAGAAAGCTTCAGCCAGCCAGTATCCAAATGTAAGAATTCCCCCAATCCATGACACTGACTGGAATCACACTTGTAAGGGATGCCAGAGCAGTTACGGTCATGGCACCGTGACCTGACCGTGCTCCCAACACAGCAGTCTTCAAAAATGGGTCTCGGGAACAGCAACCAGTCACCTAGATACAAAGTGTGCGTGTGGAGAGTAAAAAGGAGGAGTTATTTACCATCAACACATTCAGCAGAACTCAGACTGCACCATCCCATTAGCTCTCCCAGCCATCTCCAGGAGCAGGAAAGCCGACCAGAGAAGAGCGCTCAACTGGAACTCACTGGCAGAGGAAAGGGGGGGGGGGGGGGGGGAGTGTCATAAGGGCCATAGTTCTTCTCACCTCCCAAATTCCTCAAAGAAAAAACGGGTATGTTGTGCGTGCATATTGATCCTCTCTCTAATCTCAGCCACTTCAACTGTTCCTGAATGCTAAACTCTGTTTCAATTGAAAAAACAAGGAACCCAAAATCTATGAATTCATGATGTATAACATACAGCTGTCACAAGACACAACACCACAGATACAGGAAAAGAGAACTATTTAATGGAGTATTTTTTCCATTTTTATCTAAGGAACTTCCAAACAATGAACAGGCAGAGAAGAGTTCATTATACTGTCTAGTGTCACCCGAAGTCAGATTGCAAGGTATGTTATAAAAAGACAGCACTTCTTTGGAACTGCTTTAAATATGACCGAATAAAAATTCCTCCCTGGGTTTGAAATAAACTTAGATAGCTTTTCCGATAGTTTGGTCCTGTTACACTACGATGTAAACCAGGTACAACGCAATTTTGAATCATATTCAAACAAGGTACCTCAACCAATTTAAACTATATTTAGACTGCAGTATTTTTACTACGAAAGAAATCTAACAGAGGAACAACATGCTTGGAACATCTGTCGCAGTGATTGAAAGAACTCTACGACAGGAATAGCAAACACTTATTTTCTTTTCTGAGATGCTGTCAATCTGTTGAACTGAAGTATTAGTGAAGTAGATTGTTTCTAAGACGTACCTCACTCTGGCCTGTCTTCTCCAAAACAAAGACGATTAAAATACCCCCTTGCTGCACAACCTTGTCTGCTTGCTTATTATTTAGCTGCTATCTCTGTATCAGGGGGAAAAAACTTTGTCAAAGCTAGTAAGCATGTTACAGTATTTTATATATATATATATAAAAAAATCATTTGCCTCAGTCTAAAAACCTCCACCTAATGAAATCCAAATTTTAACATGTGTCAATTATTATTTACATTTAAATCATCAACTGTATGACTCAACAGAATTCCTAAGAGACAGATCCCTAAAGCAAGGCTGTGTGTCACGCAGAGTATTCTGCAGAGACAATGAGAGCCACAAGTATTTATGACACAGCTTTCCAGTTACTCTGTGGAAGATGACAACGGAATGGCTGCTCACCCTGGTTGATGGCTGGTTCTCCCGGATGGGTTTCTATGTTCCTTGCTCCTTAGGTGGTCCAAATCAAGGTTCTTTCCTACAAGTGTCCTGCCTGCCCAGACCACACAGAGGTGTCTTCTACGTGAGGGTGAAGGGAGGAGTCTCTGGGGCTGTGTTTGGGCTCCCTTTTGAGTACAAAGGTAAAGGAAATTGAGACACCAAAAAGCCATGGCATGACTCGTAGGGTTGTTCTTGGTGCACTGAAGATGCTTTTAGTGTATTGTGGTGGGCTCACAAGTTCTCAGTCTTCACAGCCACAGGTCCAACCGTGGGCAACCAGCAAGCAGTACCTCTTCTCCCTGTCGCCAGGCTGAGGTTTCAACCGCATCACCCGGTGACAGCCATACACACTGCTCTCCTGAGCAAGGAGCTGCGGGGGCCCTTAAGTCAGGCATGGAATAAGCGATCAAGACCACTCCGCATTACCCCTGCCTGACTGGCAGCAGGAGAGCACAGCAGAAGGAGGCATGTCTCCCTTGAGCTCTGGTGGAATAAACCCCGAGGCTCAGCCAGTAGAAGACGGTCCAGTAGGCTGCCAAGACGAAAGAATGCCTTTGCCAACCAACAGTGGTGCTGCCTGACATGAGACATGGTGGCGAACTGGGTTCAGGAGAGGTGACTGTTACTATTACTGATATTCTTGGACCAGCCTGGGGAAGTTTTTCACCAGGTCACAGCACTGCCAGCTACAGCACCAGTGTTTTCAGCCACAGCTGAGAATGCCACCGGTTTTCTATCCCAAGAAAACAAGATGTAAAATGGTTTAGGAAATGTTGTGATGGCAATGAAGATGGAGACTTCAAAAAAGCAGCCAAGCAGTTTCTGAGCAGTGGATATGGTTGTAAAAGCTTTCTGAGAAACTTCAGTATCAAATAGCTAAGACAGAACAAAGTATCAGCACTCAAGGACTGAAATTACTGCACGAAGGGAGTGAAATGCCAAACCCTTGAAATTCTCAGCTGATCATTTGGGGGGTATCAAACAAGGACCAGAATACTTACATATTCAGCTAAATAATTTAAAATCCTACTTCCTTTTCATATGTAAATATTCATGTTAACATATATTACGCTAAAAAGATTCATAAGACATTTATATATAAAACACAGACTTAAAAGCGGAATTTATCCCTCTGCATAATGTTTTCTTGTAGATACAGGGCTCTCTACTTCAAAAAGGACTGCTACACAAAGGCATCATTGTTAACTTCCAACCACTGCATCAAAAATATTTAGTGTACCAATACAAAAATTTTCACAATTCATCTACAATTGGGAGCTAACGTTGGGTTCTTCTGCAAACGATTTTGGAAAAGATGGTGGACGTGTAACTTAATGGGGTGACGCCAACACCTGCCTTATGGCACCCTCCTCCACCCGTGGCTCAAACCCTACCGTACCTTCATCAAAACCGATGGATACAGATCCTACCTTCCTGAGAGCAAAGACTTGATTTCTCCTCACATCCATTGTCCTTTTGGAGTGGTCTCCTTTGAGCTCTGCAGGGGCATGTCAGCTTTTGCTCCTGCTCTTTTTACCCCTCCTTAAATTTCAGCAGAGGGACTTCAGCAAAAGCTATTTTAAACTGCTTGTGGAGAGACCTGGATCCACATTTCCAGAGCAATAAAAAGGTAGGACAGAATTTTCTCTGTAGGTAGCAGACAGGCAGAGCTCCTTTTTGACTAATTATTTTAATGCTGCTGTGGTTTTGTTGTAGTATTAATTATGCAGTAAGGCGCCCACAGCTTTGTATAAGCATCTTTTTGAATTATTTAAAACAAAATAAAAGGGAAACAGCAGCAGTTACTCAGCATTTCTGCAAACTGTGCAACTCAAATTTTATCACCGATCACAGAACATGCTCAACAGCAAATAATGTAGTCATAGCATACAGGCCTTGAAAGACGAAGCACAGGTCAATTCTATAGCTGATTGTCCCTTCACAGCAATGCACATGCTCAGGGATAGAAGCATCGTAGGGTCACTAAGTGTACTACTTCGGGGATTCAGCTGGTTAGTTTCTTTTAAAAAAAGCAACAACAAAACAAACAAAAAACAACCCCAACCGCCTAAACCACACCATAGCGTAAGTGGAAAAGACATGTCAAATTAAACAATATCTCTCTATGCAACTCTTGAAGTTCTAGTTCAAAATAGCCCAAAGTGAAAGACTGAAAGAGAAATAAAGCTCCCAGATTCCTATGCAATTTCAACCCAGTCCTTGGTCAACTCAGTAACAGTTGGGTCAAAAATGATAAACTAATACAGCCGATATTTGACAACACTGTTTTCCAGCCACAGTGGAGTGCCCTTCCCTCCTGCTCACAAATCCATCCCAGCCCCTGGTCCCTGCACAGCTCTGAAACCATCCCCTTTCACGCCCACAATGGAAGCCACATGGGGTAGCAGGTTTTAGAGAGTTCCCTTCAGGCTAACGAGGAAATGTTGAAATGAACCCAGGTGCAGTCATAGCAGTGTGACTCTCCAAAAGAAAGCATTTAGAAACAGATTCATAAACAAGGGGATTGCGGCTGTCAGTAGGGGCTTAAGGTCCATAATCAGGATCAGACAACACAAGGCGAACCGCAGCGTTCGCCGCAGGAGTTACTACACCTCTGTCCTTTTTCCAGCAACTTCTGCTGACTCAGGACTACAAACCGCTGACATCCCTCCTGGGAGTGCTCACCAGCACACTCCTTTACACACACACAAAACCAACAATGTGAACATGGAATGGAGTTTGAAACAAGTATATGTCAAAGAACTTTTTTTAAAAAAAAAGTTCCATGCTTTAACCATCTCTCTTTTTTTCAAATACTCACATTAAGTGCTACACTGAATAAAAGCAGCTGAACAAACAATCTTGGGATTACTGGAAAAAACACAGTGGTGAAATTTTGCAGGATTTTAGCCCACTACAGAGACCCACAGTTTTTTGTCCAATGTTGAAGACAAATTGTTTCAATGAGTGAGGATTTCCCCACTTTCCAGAAAGGAAGAACTCACTGTGTATGTGTGGCACATCCTAAATAACCACAAGCATCATGGGAGTTATTCTGCAAATGTACCCACCCTGGACACTGCACAAGCAACCCTGCCATTCAAAATGTGGGATAAAAAGACTACAGGGAAAGTACCACTTCTTGAAACTTACAAAATTACTGTTACATAAAAAATACATACAAACAAAACCAAGAGAATTTATCTAACACTTTATAAAAAAATCACTTGAACTGACATTGTTTTCACAAAGAATATGGAAAGGTCACACAGAAAAGCAACTTGGGCTGCAAAGTGACAGATTTCAGCACGCATCAATCCAAGCAAGCAAATGTTAGTGTTAATAATAATATTGCTAATAATAGTGTCTTCCATACACAAGGAAAACAGACTTCTTTGGCTATCTCCTAACCTCAACCAGCTTGTAACCTTGACACCCAAATTGAACTTAAGCAGACACTGCCAAAATCCTTTTGACATCAGATTTAGTAACAGTAGAAAAACTATTCCAAGCTTTGTCTTACCCCCCTGTGAAATATTTTTACAGTTTCGTTAGTTGAGCAGTTTTCCTATAAGTCACTGTTATCTCTTCTTCTATTTCATTATCCCATGTTAGACTCACAACCAGTATTCCATCTCTCATTGACTGCCCAACTTGCACTCTCCCAGCTAAGCAGGAGTTCTGTGGAAGAGAGCTAGAAGTTAGAGCGCACAATAAGCTAAATATATATCAACAATACTGCACTCTTGCAAAAAAGCCAGTGTTGTGCTGGAACAGACAGACAGTAGTGGAGGTCCATGAGGAAAGCCTTCTGTTGGTACTCACCTTTACTGGGATATCAGCAGGGGGATTTTGGGCAAGTTTCACTGCTGCACCCCATGAAACACGTGCACAAGCCAGAAGACACTCAGAGAAGAGTAGAAAAAGGACAGATTAGGTCAGGGAACTGAAGGGAGACAATGTAGCAGTCTTCAATTCTTCAGAAAGATGATGCAAAGAGGAAAGGAACTTATTTCCATACTATAAGAAGGAAGATTTTACCAAGACACTGAGAAAAGCCTTTGGACAGAAAGAAAAGCACTTGAATAGAATATACATGGCACATATGTGTATACACAGGCATCATATATAGATGATACATATTTTATCTTTTTAATAGGATAAGAACATACATCTTTATATGAAGATACCAGCTGCTGTCAGAAATGACCAAGACTTTGCCAGTCCTGTCTTAGGGTAAGTGGGTTATATCCTTTCTTGCGAACCCAGTCGAGCCCTGTGATTCCGCGTGCAGGCAAACCACTTCACCCTTCTCTCAGCACCAAGTGTTCGCTGAGGGGCCTCTAAGAGGAGCAGTGCCTTTATTTTAGAATGCAGAAGGAAGAGAGGCTTTAGTCCTGCTGTCCCTGGTAATCCTGTGCAACGGTCAGGTACAGCCTGTCCCTCAACAGTAAGTCTAAGGCAGAGTGATGAAGCGCCGTGTGCAGTACTGCAAGTCACCTGAAATGCACAAAACCCCCAAAGTCCACGCAGTTAGCTACAACGAAAATAAAAGCGGGGGTTTGCAGTTAGATGCTAAGAGGGCTACAAAGAGGAAAGGGCAAAAATCTGCTGGAACCCCGCCTTTCACTTCTGTGCACTGCACCAGCACATGATGCATATTCTTTGAGGACATCAGGTTCCCTGCAGTCTGCTCCTAGATAAAGTATGTTGCTTTTCCCTCTCCTTTGGGTATTTTGTCTATACAGATTACTAGTAGTTTGGAGTTAAAACTATTTTACTTATTTACACCACCTCTCGAAAAACAGGGATCTCTGAGTTGATTATAAGCATTGACCACCCATCAGCTGTTCAAACAAGTTACATCTCCCACCTCACTGTGATTTAGCTACAGCTACAAGCTCGGGTTCAAGCTAAATAAGTTATTTTTCCCATGTTCTCCCACAACTTTCTGCTAAGTTTCCAGGGTGTTTTTTTAATCTACCATTTTCCGCTTTCTCTTCTCTCTTTCCTCCTTCCAACCTTTTCTGTTCTCCACTAGCTGCTGTTCTCCACTGCTGCTCCTAGTTTCTCTACACCATGCCACAGGACACTCCTGGTGTCCCCCTCCTCCAAACATTTAAGAGCAAAGGTCTCCAGCCTTCACTGACCCATCACCAATAACAGCACAGACTAACACTGAAACACCGAGGGCAAGAACAGATTTTGGTTACATTATCAAGGCTGACTGAATTAATAAATATTTCGCATACAGACGGTGTAAAAAAGAAGCAAGCCTGAAGGACTGACTGAAGATGCAGAGAGGTACACAGTTTGGGCTAGTCTTGTGGGTAACACAGAAGCACCCATGGAAATGTTATGGTCACCCTACAGCAAAGCTGTGAAAAATTACTGTGATTTTTATCCCAACCAACTTCGGTCCTTGGGCTGGGGAAAGAAAGGGGTGTAGATGAAAACACCTAACAAAACTTTTTAAGAACAAAGTCATTGCAATAATATCTTAAAAATGAGGGGGCAGAAACTACTGTGCCTCTACGGGACAAAGCACGGGCCAGAGAACAACACAGGTGGCTTCCAAAACATTTTGTGTTCTCCTGTCTCTGGACTGCTGTCAAGGTTGGAGGGGACCTGGCCTGATCTGGGTGCCTGCAACCCACCTGGTTTATGCCAACCATTGCGTATGAACCGCTGCATCCTGAAGGCTGGACCTCCCGACCCCACTCACCCTGACTTCTACCACAGGGCTTGCTAGAGGAGCCCAGGGCTGAAGCACATTCTCCAAGCCAGGGAGATGTCAGCGATCCCATTAAAACCTTTCTAGATTTTTTTTTGTGAAAACTGACAGGTCACCACGCACAGATGTTCCTTTGGTTTTTCCTTTTACGAGGAACACTGAAAGTGTCAGTGTTTTAAGAACTGAAGTTCTCAAAAAAAAAACCAATTCAGGAAGAGCAGAACACCTCGGTAATTACATTACTAACACATTCTTCCCTTAGCAAAGCCTGGTCCACAGCACATATATAATTAAGTTTCAGCAGGTTTTGGAGTCATGTCTCGTGCAAAGAGCAACTGTTGATTTTAACTACAGAGGCTTTTGACAAACAATTTATCAGAACCATTACAGGGCAGATACTTAGTACTTTGTTGTACAGCCAGGACCAAGGGTGCTTAACTGAAAAGTTTATTTCCTTTTGTTGTTCCACACAGGTCCATTAGGATTGCTGTAATACTAGGCTTTGTTTGGTGGAACGTTTCTATATGTATATGTATCCCACACATGCACATATGCGCCAGACTCCAAGGAAAATAAACAGAAACTCAAGCTGTGGTCGTACTTTTATTTACACCAGTCACAGCAACCTTCCTTTTCTCTGAAGGAGCCAAAACCTTATGCAAGGGCAATGGTAGATATGGGCTCTGGCTTCATGAGACATACTTGACAGGGTAACAACAGCTGGAGTGCGCGAGGTTTGCACGGGCTCACCACACAGACATCGCACTGCACTCATGTGGAAAGTACCGAGCAGCCGTGCCTCAGCTCATGTTGTAATGAGAAAGGCCACTTCTTCCTGGTTTGTACAAAAGTTATCAGAAAACCACAGGAAGTTCCCATAGCAGCTAACAAACATATGCTTAGGGGAATACAAAAAAAATAATACATATTTAGATATGTATGCATGTACAAAGCTGTTTTCTTAAACACAAAATAGAGAACTTCACGGGCTAAACTCTGGCAGAAGGGTGGACATCCTGCAACAGCTGCTTTACCAAAACCATGTAGCTAATATGGAAGTTGCCTATGGAAGTTACCTCCTGTTTCCTAAATACAAACTGCACTAGTATCAACAAACTAATGACCAAAATTAAAGAAAAAAAAACCCACAGAACAAAGGTGCAGTGTAGATTAGAAGAAGTGCTGCCCAGCTAAAAATTTCCATTGATCTTAACAGAACTAAGTGTATTTATATAGACATCTAACAGCTAACTTGAAAAAAGCAGACATTAAATTCTGTTTCTGAAGATGTGAGCTAGTGTGCTTGGTTACACAACATGCTATAACTGAGTTTCTTCTACTTGGAGCATTTGGCAGTTATAAAAGGTGTTAGTAAGCCTTTAATTACATCACAAACCTTGTCAGTGTTTGATAATTTCTTAAGGGATTTCACAGAGGAAGCAAAAGGTTACAGAAATCTCAGTTTTTCTTCTTAAGTTTCTAACTTTCACAGCAGCACAATCATGTGGAAGAAGCCAACATGAAGCACCAGATGAAAGAAGGAAAGTAAATACATTTCAAGTTCCCCTTTAATTTCAAAAAATCTAATAGTTTAAGCCAGCTGCAGGAAGCTCTGGCTTAAGACTGAGCACCCGAGGTTAAGAACACTGCTAAGCATTAGCGTTTTGTAAGCAAACCTCTAATTTTGTGCTGTGATAAAGCTATCAGTTACTAGCTGAATTACCTCCCAAGTTCAGTGCTCCCTGAGTTTGGCAGCAAGGGCTGCGTGGACCTGTGGCAATCTGCCACTGAAGACCAAGAAACACTTGTTCTATCCCAGCATACTCTTTCCTAGCTGGGGTCTGCTCCCCACCTGCCCCTGAGAACGTCCATCAGCTGGGGGTGTAAGGCAGGGTTTTTCTCCAAACACTGCAGTCCTTCAAGCTGCTTGAGCATCATGTCCCATCATTTCTCCACAATGCACATTGTAGAGGGTTGGAAAATCTTGCACGGCCTCTTTTATTTTAGCAACAAGAAGAGATGTTGCTGACTACAGAATGACTTAACAGTGCTGCTTTCAGGGGATGCTACTGGCTTTACTACTTTGGGTAAATGTAAATTTACAATGAAGGATGAAACTACTGGTCGTGTAATGGCAGTAACTAGCTGTTCCTGACACATAGCTATGTCCTGCCTTACCAGGGAAAACATAAATATGTACCAAAGAACGAAGCTCTGTCCCTAGAGTCCCCGTAACCTAAATCCAACAGGAAGAAGCGTGCTCAAGAAAAACTCAGAAGGGGAATGTTCCTTCAGCTTTTCTCATATATGCAATGTATGCATGTATAACAATATTCCTGCTTTTGTAGCTCTGGTATTTGTTTTCCATTAGGCATTATGAAACTTACTTTAGCAAATATGTTTTGTGGGTTGTCATCCATAGCTTGTTAACCACTATATTCATTTAGGGACTACACATATGCTTTTTCAAATATAGACATAAGGGGAAGTAAAAATCATGCCAGAGAGCATTGGTTAGTTCCCAGGAAAGACGGCATCTAGAATTTGGCAGCCTTCAGACATGAGAAAAGTACATACACAGTCAGACTTCAAATCTTAAGTCATTTGTGTGGGCCATTTCTTTTGCCTTGGCGACCCCAACTTCTACAGTTATGAGTAGCTTAAACTGGCCTTACTTTTTAATACAAAATGCATAGAGTGGTTTCCTTTAGCTATAGCACTATTGTACTAGAAAATGATGTTTGCAAAACACCTTCCCACAATTCAGAGTGCTTCCAAAAACTTGTTTTTACTGGACACCTGATAAAAATACTGCTGTAATTCATACATTGCTACCAAACCTCTTAGAGAAGGGCAATATGGTCGGTAAAGATAAAATAATGAATGAGTTATCATTGGGTTTCCATCAGAGAGGGAGAAGTGGTCACACCAAATCACCAGAACGCACCGAGACCTGGCCTCTACCACCCGATGGAAAGCAGCACACAGATCCCCGAGGTCATGCTGAAATGATTTAAACTACCTTCACACATCAGAGAGGCACAGAGGTCATGGATCCTCCCAGGAGCCACCACCAGCAAAGCCGCCTGTGCTCCATGAGGCCTGGCTCCCTGCTCGGCCAGCTATCGGCTTCCCAGCGGGAAGGCCCAGCCCCGGCCGTGCTCCCCAGCAGCCTCAGTGACAGCGGCCACATCCAAGCAAGGAACCTCTATCTCACATTCACACACAGCAAATAATAAACTTCTATATTATGCTAACGACGAGGCTTCCTAATTGGGAAAAATGCACCCGCTCCAAGCTAGCTGGCTTGTTTGTTGGTGTTCTCCTTGGTTTTGTTACAGCCGAGGTGAAAGCATCTTGGATTAAACTTACAGCGCGTTTTTTTTTAACAAAAATGTACTGTTGGTTCTGTAAAAAACCCAACCCAACCCAAACAAAAAACAAAACAAAAAAAAATCCCAAACACCTGCCATCAGCAAGAGTATCTGCCTAGGTGTGGACAGCAAGAGGAAGCTCCCACCAACCGTGCCCGCCACGCTCCCCTCGCAGCGCCACTGCCCCCATGGCGAGGGCCAGCTGTCCCCGGGCTCCCCGTTCCCTGCCCCACCGTCAGGTCCCTCCCCGACTTCAGGGCACGCTCCCCCAGCCAAGATGGGGTTAATCACGCACACGCAGCCCTGTGCTGGAGAGCATCGCTGTGCTGGGGAACCAAGCACCATGCCAAGGCCAGTAGCATAACCGTCCCTCAGCCGCAACTCTTCCTCTCAGAACTGCTCCATCCCTTGCTGTGCGGGAGGGACAGCCATCTCTTGGTGGCCAGCCATGGGCTGTCACAGAATCACAGAACGGTCGGGGTTGGAAGGGACCTCTGGAGAGCATCCAGCCCAGCCCCTGCTAAAGCAGGGTCTCCCAGAGCAGGCTGCACAGAGCCGTGTCCGGGTGGGTGTGGGATGTCTCCAGAGCAGGAGACCCCACAGCCTCTCTGGGCAGCCTGACCCAGGGCTCCGGCACCCTCAAGGTAAAGAAGTTCTTCCTCACATTCAGGTGGATCTTCTAGTGTTGCAGTTTGTGCCCGTTGCCCCTGTCCTGCCACTGGGTGCCACTGAAAGGAGCCTGGCCCTGGCCTCTTGGCACTCCCCCTTAAGATGTTATTAAACAATGATAAAGGTCCCCTCTCAGTCTTCTCTTCTCCAGACCAAACAGGCCCAGCTCCCCCAGCCTTTCCTCATCAGGGAGATGCTCCAGCCCCCTCACCATCTTCATAACCTCCGCTGGACACTCCCCAGCAGTTCCCTGTCCCCTTTTTGCTGCTCAGGGAATGGCCCGTGCCCACTTTGGCTTGTTTTTAAGTCCGTTTGGAAAGAGACAATGTTTAAAGACAAGGCTGGGTGCTGGAAGGTAACGCTGTTGAGGGCACAGGTTTAATAGCCATCACTGAAGAGTGAATTTATTTTCTGTTGATGCATCTACTTCTTCATACTGAACTCTGGGAGGGCTCTAAGCAGTGAACTCTAACGTGTAACACATCTGCACGCACGGCCGGGCCCAAAGCACTTAATATGTTGCAATCGCAACAGGTATCTGTAGAAAGAACATATTCTTATCACCATTTAAGATGAAAAAGTTATTTATATTGACATTACAGCAGACCTCTTTGGGAAAGAAGAGCCTTCAAATATGTTCAATGTTTTAAAATCAAAACTAAAGAGTTTATTCTGCAGGCAGTGACTGCATTGTAAAAGGGAAACAAAACCATTCAGCATGCTTCCTTAACGTTTAAGAAAGTAATTAAATACTGTACAGTTTGTAATATTTAATTTGCCTCAGCTTCTGGGAAATAATTAGACACATAGGGGGACATATTCAAATTTCTGATCTAGTCTGCTTGAGAACTATTTAAAGGAAATATTAACTGATATATACATTGCTGAATCCCTCTGCCAATACTTGTTATCCCAGCAGTTTTCCCTCCTATTGCTGTATGAAAGAAACAGCCAACTAATTCATTAACCAGGAGGTGATGATTACATACATATTGTTATCAAAAGCACAAACTACACTTTTTTCCGTTCTCTCAGTTACAGTAATTTTAGGTGCTTGCAAAACAAGCAGACTGAAAATATTCAGCCTGAAATGTGATACTTGAATAATACTTGGGCAATGCCTCCTTAGGAACCAAATAAGACACACAGAAATTCTGTACACTCAAAAGCCCAGCTAACTTCACACAGCTACCAGCTATTCTTGATTAAGTATTCTATTTTAAAAATGGGTAAAGCTGAACAGACAGAGAGCACTGTTTTTTTGTCCCAGAATAAGTACGTCCACAGAGCTGGAACATTCCCTGAATTTTTACATTTATGCTGCCTTTAAATTCAAATTAGTTTCCAAATGCAAAAAAAGTCCCCATTTTCTTTTTTGCGTGGAGTAGCCACAGAAGACTTGGTTATAGGTATAAGGAATGAATGATGCCTCCTAATAAACTGATTCAACTGGGTATTTTTGATTTTACAGCCAACTGAAACAAGCCCCAAAACCACAAAAAATGACTTAGCATTTTTATCAGCACTTCCCACCCATACATGTTTATAATACCCAAATCCGTAGTTACAATAGACTCTCAAATTGTTCTCAATAATTCACCACTGGGATGGCCATAGCCTCATAAAGAGGCTCAAAAACTGCAGGACAGGCTAGGAGCTGAAGACAATTTAGAAATATCACCCCCCAAGGCCAAGTCTGTCATTACTTTAATACGTCAGGTTTGGTCTCCAAGTAAAACTAACAGTGCATGTTACTGTCATACATAATCGCAATAAAGTGTTATAGCTCTAGAAGACAAAGTGCTACATGATTCAATAAAACTCTTCCAGAACATGATGTAACTGAATTATTAAGAGGTAAAGCACAGGCGTTTTCAGGACCCTCCTCATCTGCAAGACCTGTTCCCAGGTAAGCTTGAAGAATATGATACAATCAGCACCTTGGCTGCCACATAACTAAAGGCAAGAAAAGAGAAACACAATCCGAAATTTTCTTTCTTTAATTCTAGGAAAGGCTTCCCTTAGAAAGGGAGCATTATAAGGGCAAAGAGCACCTACACAAAGCTGGATCCTCAAGATTTCTGCAGCTATGAAACCCCTTGGAAAAAATCCTAGTGAAACAGGTTGAACAGAACATACGACAACAGTCTCCAAGAATGTACTTTGTTGTTACGCTTTACATTTTTTGTTTGTGCTAACTCAGTAATCAAGAACTTAACCCACCACCTGGCTGAAATAAAACTAGTTTTCGTTTGAAGTTTCTCCAGCATCTCTAGTCGCTTTGCAAGGTCACACTGAGGAGCAGTGGTATCAAATGCCAAGAAAAAGTAAGATGTTTTGCCAAGCAGACAGTATCCAGGGCCTCCCTGGCACAGGGCAGACAAAACAAAGGCAAAGGCAATCCATGACTCTGGGAAACGCCTGCTTTCATTTATTTAATTCTTTTTTAAGTCCTCCAAAACAAAACGCAGAGACTCATTGCTTTAACTGAAGAGCGTTTTATGCAGCATCCTACTTCTTTGTCAGACAACATTCAGGGTGGCAAGGCAGTGCTTCCAGTATCACCAGCTCCTGCGGTACCTCAGCTGCTCTTTTTCCTTCTTTCCACTGAAAGCAAAACCATTCCAGTTAACAATATTCTGCACGCAGAATGTTAACTACAAAAGGCAGGCAGATTTGCCTTCAGGAAACACAATACCTAATGGCAGGAACTTTTCAGAACTCAATGACAAGCACCTTATCTGCTTTATAGTTCCTAATGCCCCACATCACTGTTACACTGCGAGGCTGGTACGTCACGTAGTATTTTCAGCAAAAACTTTCTCTTACCAGCTCAGTCTGTGCGTAACTCACAGAAGACATGAGTTGGCATTAGGTTCATAAAGGGCAAAACTGAGTATTTTTGTGCAAGTAGGAAATCTATTGCAGCCGCTCAGTATTGCTTCTAGCACTTTATCGTACGGTATTGCTAAGGGAACGCGTCTCAATTCTTCGGTTCGGCTAGCTTTTGAAGGTCTGTCCCAGCAAACGACTGCAATAAGGTATCTTGTTTCCCTTCTCAATATCTAGCACAACAGATGGGATATCCATGCCCAATATTATTCTGTGCAATGTCCTGAGTTATACCACAAATGGCTTATGTAACGCAGCTAAAACAAACTCCTCTTCAGCGATGAATGGGGACTCTGTTGTTGAAGGCTTTGCCAACTACATGCATCATTCTTGGTTCCGCTAACGTTGAGCAGGGACAAAGGCTATATTCTGTCCTTTATGGCAGCACAGCACAGAGATGATGCTGTAAATTAAAGAAAGCACAACACGCTGACAACAGAGTCATTACTACTTTCTCACTCTTGGTTCCAATACAGAAACGTAGCATACAGTTCCTCACATTGTGCTGAAAATAATGGGAAAGAAGGATAAACATGGGAAGGAGAGCCTTTCCATAGCTCAAGAACATAGATGCCACTTCCTCCATCTGGATCCAATTTTGTTGGGTGTTTTTCACATCAACCATCTATCCCAGTTCATACATTTTCTTCCACACATTTTCAGAGCCACTGTTCAAGCATAATAAATAATTTAAAAAATAATCTTCTCCAGACCAGCATAATCTATACTCCTATGAGAATCTGCTCCACAGTCTCTGGTAATGTCATATTTCTCTCCATTATCTTTATTTCGGGCAAATACAAAAAAAATACTAGGTTTGGGGAAAAGATGCAAGAAAGTTTCATCTATAACTAGATGTAGAAGTTTCCCATACAGGTAAGTAAATTACACAGTCTTGATTCCTCCACAGCCCCTTGCTCTATCCCCGTTCCCTGACTGCCTCTTCTTTTCCCCATATAGATACATGAGCTGAGCTGTCTGGCTGCTGGGTGTGACCTCAATATCATCATGATATTGAAGATAACCTAAGTAGAGACATCAGAAAGCACACATCTAATAATAAAGCTGTTTGCAGGAAACTGTGGGAATTCCAGAGAATATTACAAGCCTAGAAGGACAGGTATGCATACAGACACAGCATGAACCAGACTTGATTCTGATGTCCCAAGAGAAAACACTTCTGTATGAATATTATACTTGCCTGAGGAACAAAGAAATGCCTATCAGCATCCTTATTAGCTTTAGAAAAAAATATAATGCTGGTATGTACAAACATCTATTTTCAGTAAGTTTTATCAGGATTAAACAGAACAGTATTAAATACTACAATGATCAAAGGCTAAAGGGTACCTGACCATCCCCAACACTGCCAACTGCCTCTGGCTCAACAGCCCCACTTATCCCCAGCCTAGATGAGCCATTGGTTAAAGAAACAACTCGAAAAAACTCCAAAAGTGTCTCTTATGAATGGCAACCTCACATTTCATGGAGATGATTACATTACGAAAGAAATTCCTCCCTGTAAACTCTGGATATATTCTCATGCAAGCAGAAATACAAATTAGACCGGTCACTAACAGGAAAATGTTTTCCTTTTCCTGTGTTTCCAAAGGAAGCAGAGAATTTGGTGCAAATGTCACCTTTTTCTCAAAACTGAATTTCTACAGAAGTTACGGTGAGCAGAAAGTCACTATGAAAGCTTCACAATACAGAAAAACACGCAGCCTATCCCAGTCTATGACAATAATCTAAATACTCCACCAAAAAATAGCTAGCAATAGGCTTAGAAAGAGTCTGAGCATTATTTACAGCTTAGACTGTAAATACACAAAGTGAAAAATACAGCTACTCAAGGGCACGTGCTGGGCTACAACAGCTGCTGGTGTAAGCAGTGCCTGATGCCAGTTTTAAACTGGATTTGTTACGAGTGGCAAAGACAGACCTGAGCGGGCTCCGGGCCACAGTTACTGACCTGGGTGCCAACGGGCAGCGCCAACGGGTCTGCACAGGTCTTTTTGTATTTGGTACCAAATGATATAATTATTATTATATATTATTATATAATAAAATCTCTATTTTTACACAGTTGAGACCTCTGCTTTCAGAGGAGGTCTCAACTATGTAACAATAGAGATTAAAACTCCATAAACAAGAGCTAATGAGCTCTCCCGTGCTGCTTCCAATTATATATAGTCCTTGAAACCATTCTGATATAATTAAAGATATTGGTGGAACCAGCCCAATGACAGCACACATCAATTCCTTTGCTAAATGAACGAGTACATGGTTTGGGTGAGTGAAAAGACCTGCCTCTGCCACCCTGAGCTACAAGAAAGCTTGTAGCTGGTGGCCGTGGCCGTGATGCAGGGATTTAATTTGGAGAGAGCTGACTTTGACATGAAACTCTGCAACCACTGGACCAAGATTTTTCCCCGAGGAAATACAGTATGGCAGCAGCAGGCAGAAGAAAAATAAAAGTTTTTGATCCTGGGTAAATACACCTATAGAGCTACTGGATATGAGCACTGAGAAACAGCTGAACCCATAAGCTTACTACCTTCCATACTGAACTTTGTATTTCAAAATAGCTGCCACTCAAAACTTTCTGTTATGTCGAAACATTCCTAAAATGAAGGACTTTAGGTTCCCTTATACAAGATATTCTACTGTTTCAGAAGGACTGTTGCCTGCCCTGTAAAGTTTCTTTACTCCCTTTGGGTTTTCCCTTTTGAATTTCCCTTTTATTTACTGAGAATGTTTTGAGGGATTTAAAAAAAAATATGTATTTATTTATTTATTGAAAAAACCCACTGCAAAAGGACACCACTGATACGAAATTATTCCTTTAAACCAAGTCACACATATCAATAGCATGTAATTCAAACACTTACCTTGAAAAGAAGTCTTACAACTTTTGTTTACATTCCTTAACTTGCTCATTTGCATTCTGTAAAATATTTTGAAATCATTAACTGGAAGTTACTGTATCCTCTACGGTACACAAAAGAAACCTTAATCCTGCAGCTACAGCCACTTTGTATCATTAATCTGCTGCATGATTCAAGCACATCTGGATTTTTGGTAAGAGCGTATAACCAATAATAAAAACTATATATAAACTAGCTCAACTTGGACTCCTGCATTCATTTGGGAAATTGTCGGCAGAAGCTCCCTCCTTGGTTGTATTGCTCAATGTGCAGCAATTGTTTGTGGAAATATTTGATATTTTAGGTCTGACTTCTCAATGGGAATTCCACACTGGAAAAAAAGGTATCATTTATACACTCAACCCCCTCATTGTGTCCTCCGCTATGAATTTACATATAGGGGGTAGAGGGCGAATTGCTCAGCTATAAGCTAGAATTTACAAATGTGTTTAAGCACCTGCTGAAAATAACTAGGAATTATGCTCTTGACATGAGTACATGCTTTTCTTTTTCTGCAAAGTAAAAGCCTCAGCTCAATACAGGAGTACACATAAAATGAATCACTACTGAATGAAAAGCCACAAAACTGCTTCTCTTACTTCCAGTTCTTGTCTTAGTTGCACAAATACGATCTTTTAAGCCAGTTTTTAAGGTAAGATACTCTGTGTATAATTTATCTTGATTTAAAAAAAAAGCAAATAAAATAAAGTAAGGAAAAGATATTTCCATGGGCATTAAGCATGAATAGAAATGGATAATCGGGAAGAAGCAAAGACGACTCAGCTGGAATATTTAATCTCCCCTTCCTCTCAGCTGAATGCTCCAACACTGGGATCAGATACAGACAAGTGTGGACAAAGTTGCCCTTGGGGAATATATTTATCCACTTAACTGCAAATTACTAATTTTTTATATTTTTGGGGGGGTGTGCGGGGCTGTATGGAGGATTTTGTACACACTGTGCTCGGGAGCATTGCTGTACGTGCTCAGCACCACAGGAGCACAGTCACGAGGAAGGGAATGAAGCAACCGCTGTGACTTGGAAGAGCACTCGTTACTGTAGCAATTCCTGAGCTCCAGTTTCTGAAGAGAAAAAACGGGTGGGGTGATTGGATTTGTCTCCAGAAAAAACTCAGCTTCTTTTTCCAATGGACTTTTTACTTAGAAGTCTGCATTGTTGTTATAACTATTTTTCAGTATAGGTTGTGAGAGTACCAAATAAGCGATGCAATCATAGAATCACTTAGGTTGGAAAAGGCTTTTAAGATCATCAAGTCCAACCGTTAACCCAGCACTGACAAGTCCACCACTAAACCATGCCTCTAAGCACCACATCTACCCGTCTTTTTTCAAACACTTCCAGGAATGGTAACTCCACCACCTCCCCCGCAGCCTGTTCCGGTGCTTGACCACGCTTCCAGTGTAGAATTTTTTCCTAATATCCAATCTAAACGTCCCCTGGCACAACCTGAGGCTATTTCCTCTTGTCCCATTGCTCGTAATCTGCAACGTGTGTATCACACAGAGCTTTCTCAAGGGAGCAAAGGAGTAACCTGCCGGGAGAGCGACAGCCCCCTCCTCCACCCGTTAGCAGGCTCCTGGATGGTTTGCACACCCCTGGTTGCTGCTACCACACAAAAAGCTACAGAGTGCCTTCACGCCCCCACGCTGCAGCATCGTTAGCCTTCTACAACTTTAGAATGCTGAGCAAGCATACATGCAGTTCCCACGTTGGGATTTACATATGAAGCAGAAGGAACAAACCAGGCATTTTAAAATTTGTTTACCAAACACGTATTTCTCTCGTGGGCACACATACAGGGATAAACCCATGTCAACTTCCACCACGCAGCTCCACGCAGAGTTCCTCAGCGCTCCTGGGCACAGAGACAGCAACAGTGATGGAGAGCAAGTTTTCCAACCTTTAGACAGCCAGCAGTCCATTCCCTTTACCTTGCCATGAGGCTGCAATCCCTGTGATTCATGTTCTGTGGCTCCTAGGCTAGTGCAGCTCCCCAGGCATCAAGTCAGCTGCTTCACCAGGCTGCAGCTTGTGCATAAAAATCCACAGCTTGTGCATAACTGGGGCCAGGCTCCCCTGAACCTGCTAGGGCTAGTGCTTCAGAAATTAAGAGTATAAGCCCCAGTCCACTGCACAGGCTCACCATACACACGGATCTGCACACTCAGGGCACGTCTGCCATATCCACTGCCAACAGCCCAGCCGAACTGAAGACACACAAATGTTGTCGCAGGGACACAGAGGAGGACGTGGCCACTACCAAAGGGAATTAATTCTCAGGAGACATCCAGCTGTTAATTACTTCTCAGGATGAACGAAAGTCTAACAGTATCTTCAGGCGCTTCATTTCAGTAATTCATTCACCACAGAAAGCTTCCTTCAGAAGAGATTCACAAGAGGGAAGAGCAGACTGGGCAGCTCCTGGAACCAGTGATGCTGCTCAGAGCCATGTCCCACGGGCGCAGCAAGGCACGGGCCCCTGGACAAACACATCTAGATCTCATTTATCTACAGCTCACACAACTAGGCACAAATACACGATGGGGGTGGTTGGGGGGTAGGTCTTGTGAAGATGGCTACATAGCTCAAAAATTTTAGGAGAGGGTTCTGTTGGCAAATGCTGACCCCAGCTACCCAGGGCAGCCAGGAGAGACCTGGCTTCATTCCCCCAGCATGACCCTAACCCACCATTCCAGGGCCTGATCCAGCAAGGGCTTTGGGTGCAGCAGTTCCTCAGGCATTAGTAGAGTCTAGGTGCCTACACACCTTGCTTAAGCCGTCTCTAAATCCTCCTGTGCCTCCACTTCTTGGCTTTGTGGTAGTTTTAACAGCAACACCTTATTTTGAAAGGTCTGTTGAAAGGAGTGTAACAAAAAATACGGAAGCCGCAGTAGTTGATAAAAAGTGTTACTGTCAAATTGGTTTGATTTTGGATAACTTCAGGGAGGCTAGAGAAAAATGAAAGGATGAACGCCTAGATCAGTTCCAGCTATTTTTTTCATTTTTCTTGTAGCAGAGAGAGAACTGGCTGCATGAATGCTAGTCCAACACCAATGGAAAACACAGAGTGCCAAGTAGTTTGGGTATTACCTATGCTGGAAAACTGATAATCGCAAATTAGCTGGGTTTGGTACTGCTTATGTCTAACAGTTTTAAAAACATCTGAAGCAGGATGGAGGGGGGGAGGAAAAAAAAAAAAAGAAAAAAAAAGAAAATGCAAGACAAAATAAGCTGGCAAGGTCAGTTATAGCCTTGCTTGCCGTGAGAGAAGGGTGATTGTTCTGTTTTTGTTGCTTGCCTGTGTTTACTTCCCATCCCTTCACAGTTTGCCCCTTCAGCAACAAAAACAACAGCAGTCTTCGCTTTATGAGCCCAGATAGAAGGCTAATGCAAAATCCTTGCAGAGGATAAAAAAAACCACAATGCAACAAACATGCCAGGTGGAGGGGGGAAAAGGTTTGTGCCATCAGAGGGCACAGAAAGAATATTGAGATTCCTTTGGAAGAAAGAGTCAACTTATCCTGCACAGGAATTCCCTTTCCAATGCACAAGTACAGTGTATTGTCTCTCCTTTTGGACAGTTAGCTTAAGTGGAAGAAAACCCATGGCTTTTCAAAAGCGGCCCACCTCCCTGATGTTATCTCCAGGTGAATATTCCCCTTCCAAGCTCAATAGTTCTACCCAAAAATTCTTTGAGGAACTGGTCAATCCTCATGTAAGATGTCAAATTTTAAACAGGAATTGTTTAAAAGGCAAAAGGTGAGAAGCAAACACTGTAAAAACAGAAAGTCACAGGAAAGCAAAGGAGGGAGGAAGGGAGGGAACGGATTTGGTTTTGCCTCTCTACAGAAATTGTTTTGATACAGTATCCCTGTTGCATGAATTTTCCATATGCCTGTGTCAGATCCACTTACTTCAAGCCACAGAGCTGTCAGATGCTCGTTTTTTATGGTGCGCTTATGTGGCAGGCCAACCTTTCTGCTGAATCAGTCAGTTTTTGACAAAGCCAGGTTCTGCAACCCAGAAAGATGTATGTGCTCTTTTGGCCAAAAGTCTCAACTTTGCAGCAGAAGCAAGCTGGCAAAGCAAACCACTATATTTTGGTACCTAACAACTGTTATCAGAATCGGTGGTTTTATGTGAAAAAAATAAAACATTATGAACAACATATGGAATAGCAACTATTCTGCACACACATACATGAAGCAAATATCACAATGGAAATGCAGATTTAAATGATCAGATGCTATCATAAATTGGCAATTCTTAAAATAATCCAGAAAAATCTCACAGACTTTTGTACATGCTCAGCTTCCTCTGACTTTAACAAAACAAGGAGCAGGAGACACTTAGTTTGTGAACAAATGCTTTAACACTTCAGTTAAAACTTAATTGTAGACTAAGTAAAAATTCCAAAAAACCCCGAAAGAAAATAAAACCAACCCACACATACGCACAGTTTTTCCTTTAACCATATCTGATTTAGAGACCCCATAATCTCACAACTAAGTGAAAATATCAGTCACGAGGTATCCCTTTACAAGGCTGAGGGAGGTGGGTGCACCTCCTGCAAGATTCTTACTTCACATCCCCAGCCTTTAGCATTTGAAAGATTATCTCCTTTCTCCATGCCTCAAATTTTCCTAAAGTAAAACTGCGTATTTAAATGCAGCATACATGCTAATCAGGACGTAAACATTTAAATAACAGAATGTAGACCCATTAATCAAAACTGATTACCAGCTCTCTTCCCATTTACTGGAGGTTCTTCTGTAAAGTACCATCTTAGTCACTGTTGCCAAAACTGTGTATTTCAAGCCTCTTGGAGAAAAAGCTGATTAGTTATAACACTGGCTCAGGAGACATGTTTTACGTCAGTGTTTACTAGAAATGTGAGACTGAAATTAATTTGCAGGTAGCCAGCACATAATTGTGCATTTACATTATCGCTTTCTGCTAGCTTAAAAACAGGCTTTGTTTCCTCTGCCCCTTTTCCTTCCATCAGTAGATTTTAAAGTATTCTAAATTTCTGAATGCCCTTGCAGAAATACGTGGTTAACCAGAAACTTTCAGCTCTGGACAACACTGACCACTACATCCTTTTCAGGCCATTACTTTCCACCAGTAGGAGATCAACATTCAGATTCCTCCCTGTTTCTAAGTAATTTTTAAATAGCTTTTTGTAATTAATACATCAAACTGCAGAAGACCATCATCAGTGGGCTAAGGCTGTGGCTGGCCATGATGTGCAAATTCTGATTTCCCAGCCAAACCGAACACCAGAAATTCACAAGCTGCATTGATAAGCTTTTAATACCTGAGCACAGGTGACATACTAAGGTCCACAAGAAAATATCTCAACGGGTTCAATGTATCTTTTACCCTTGATGCTACAGACAGACCCAGGAAAGGAGGCTGGGAGGCAGGTGGGGCACGGCAGCCTGCTCATCGCACGCTCTGTTCTACTACTTTGACAGTCCAAGACAGTAAACAGGAGAGATCTACTGTGCAAATCTGGTCAGCATTTTGCTAAAGCATGGAGGTTAGGCATGCAAATGCAAATCTCCTAGAGAACGGGGAAATGAAGACCTTCCCCTACACAATCTCTCACCCCCAAAAAAAGGAGGAAAAAAAAGTAATAAATTATTGTAAAGTTGGGAAAATAATTAACTCTTAACTCCTTATTATATATTTATTATATTTATTTATGTGACTATATATTTATTAAATATAAATATATCTTTTTATTTATTACATAACTCTAATAATTAACTATTAACTCTTTTTTTGCACTTCCAAACAATCCTAAATGTGTTTATACAAGCCTAAGAGAAACGCAACCACACGCACACTTGCTCTTTCCTCTTGCAGACACCGTTGGTAGAAATAGTGCCTAAAATAATGGGGACAGTTTTCAGATATACTGAAAATCCAATACTTGGCATTGCTTCCTGAGCATGTTACAGACAGCTACCACACTCTTCAAACCTCTGAACCTTAATTCTTAACACACCGTGCTTCTCTATAGCAAATTTCTTCTCCTGCTTTCTCAAAGCACTGTCAAGATGTTACTCCTGAAGAACATACTTTGCTAACTGTATTTTTTCAGGCCTCATCATGTACACTCTGGGTCACTTCAGTATGAATGTCTTTATACCTAGAGCTTTGTTCAGGCAGCAAACCAAAGCATGGAAGATGTTAGCAATACCACAGGTTTGTGAGGCTTAAGAACAGCAGGAAAAATCAGGGAAGAATCAGACGATGCTATGATCTTGCATGCTCTAGATGCCCACTAGACTGTTGATTATATCTGCATTAGCAGGCAGAATGGTACAGAAGTAATATTCATAGATAGTGAGAACTGGAAGTCACTCTGGAAAAAAAGATTGAGAGAAGAAAAAAAGCACAGAGGAAGGAAAAAAAAATAATAGAGAAACAACACTCAGAAAAAAAAAAACTTGCGAAGAAAAAATGTTAAAGTTGTAGTTGCAAAGAGGAATGCACTATTCATTTATTTTTGAAAAGACGTGAGAGAAGTCACCCATAAGATACTGGAAAAACATTAATAATTAAAGCCTGTTTTGTGCCAAGGCCATATCCCACCTGGATGCCTGTGAAAACTTCCCACGAGCTCTGGAACGTGCCCCAGTCTGCCCATGGTGCCCACTCACGGTATGATATCGCATCCCTCCAGCAAAGGCCCCAGGCAGGAGCTCCCAACCTGCTCCAGCAGGGAACTTCAGCTTCCCTGACAATTCTGTTGCATATGCAGATGACACACCAAGACAACCGAAAGCTTCAGAAAACCATAAACTGTTAAGACTGCAGGGCTTCTGAGCAAGTCTAACGACTAGCCTAATTAATAAGCCTAAGAGGATGGAAGATTGACCCTTTCAACAGGGAAGTAGACCTGCATTTAGTAAGCAAACAACAAAAACTGGCTTGCTTTCTACCATGGCGGCAATGGATGTCATGTACGGGAACAGGGATGGCAGCCAGGTTCTCCAGCAAGCCGGGTACCAAACCTTGCTGAAGAGGTGCTGAAGACAAACTGCATTTCACAAGTCTGACACAAAGTAAAATCATCCTATACCAGAACGGCAGTTCCTCTCGTATCTTCAGAATTTACATCACTGTTTCAGGTTATGTTCTAGAATTGTAAGAAAAAAAGGAAAAAGCACACAAAGACAACACTATTTTGTAACATGCTAATGGACACATATACCTGAACATAACATACATACACAGCGTTCTAAACTAAACCTAAGATTTTATTGGCACAGAAATACACTTTATTTAAAAGAAAGAAAAAACACCAGGGGAAAACATAAATAAACGTTCCGTAAGTCGTTATACAAAAAGATACTATCTCACCCCTGTAACAAATGCATGCAATAGCTGAGACAAATTCAGCAAGTCTGCTGTGTACACTACATAAATATTTGTTTGAAAGTTATTAAATCATCCCTGTAACGAAGTTTAGTATTTTCAGAGTTCCTAATCTGCCTCTTAGCCACAAAAGCGTTGCCCTTACAGTGAAGAAGGCAATTCTCTTTTAAGATTCAAGCCATCAAACTATTACAATATACATACTTAGCTCTGCCTCTTGACAACAGAGAATTAGAGG
Organism: Falco punctatus; assembly: GCF_963210335.1. Lineage (NCBI taxonomy): Eukaryota > Metazoa > Chordata > Aves > Falconiformes > Falconidae > Falco > Falco punctatus. The sequence goes on along the minus strand of NC_137582.1, from coordinate 96,274,116 downwards.
AACATTTTGGCGTCTTAGGTGTTTTGCTAAAAAATTTAAGAGAGTGATTATTTTTTTAAACACAATACATACACCGTTGTGTTCCCTTCATAGATCTGGGACAGAAATACTTCATCCTGTAAGAAATCCTGACGCAGGGAGAGAGGTAAAATCTGTACATCTTCTGTGTAAGAGACAGGCACGCCTCTTCAAAAAGCAGGATGGCTAGAGATTCCTTATAGGCAAATCCCTTACAGGCAAAACCACCACAGAAATTACAAGTGCCATTTCTAAACACTTCTTTCTTTTTCCTGGCTCCATATTCTGTCTGCATTACAACCTCTGGGGTAAGAGCAAGCGTGCAAACTCCCGCCTGACTTCGCAGAGCTCAGTCGTTAGAAACAATGCCATCCAACATTACCTTACCCTGCTTCCCACCCCCCAACATCAAGCCAAAAATCAGAGGAAATCATGCGGTGTGCTCTGGATATTCCATGACTACTGCCGCTGGCAGGGCGTAAGCCACGTATTTCATAGGTAACTAGGAACACACATACAGTTGTTTTGTAGCGACGCTACACCACAGGCTCCTGCTGAACCCCTGCTTTTCCTACCCGCACTCGTTCCAAACCTTTTGCAATTTTAATCCGGGAGGTCTGCCCCAGGATTTACGAAGGGGACTTGGTGGGAACTTATCCTTTAAACGCACAGGAATTCAGGGGGGAAAAAAAACTTTACAGGGTATTTAACATATGAACATGCATCCTCTACTTGCTGCTTCTGCTGGCAATCAAAGATGTTAAATCCAGTTTACTGCACTAACCAGATTCAATTACATGAGTATCCACAAAGTCTCAAGTGAAAGATGAAATTTTCAAGTACGTAGACTCTTTTGACTTTGCCTTAACGAAAACCCACCTTCCACTTTTCACCACCTGCGGAACATTAGAAAGACATTTCTTCTTCAGTCTGCCATCAAAGGTCATACAGGAATCACGAAGTCAGCATATTCTCCGAGCAACCTCATTCTGAGAGAAGCTTTAAGGGCATTTAAAAAGCCTTTGCATAAAAACAAACAGTACTGCCTCGCCTACTGAACCAGAGCTTCCCCACTTCCCCCACAAATGCGTCATCAAAGTCTCCAAACATCTGCCGCAGGGGTTTTTCCCTTGCTCCTTCTTCTTAATGTAAATATTCTGAGTTGTGATACATTTAAACAAGTGGAGGGAAAGACTGCACTTTGCCCAATTCATCTGAATTGGAAATTTAAAGTCCAGTTTATTCATCCGTTTTAACCTAGCAAGGAAAATCTTACTTTTCCAACCAAGTCAGAGCTTGAGTTTCTCTCTCCATCATCTCACAAGCCATTACTGAGCTAAAATGCTTACTAGAGAAGTCTAACATACCAAAGAATGAACAAGTCTAGGAAATACATAGTGGTATAACTAGCTTCTTGAAAACGTGTAGCTCTAGGATGTCTCCTTTATGTCTTCCAGCATAAATATTTACAGCAGTTTGCAATTTGAAATCAAATTGTCTGATCATAAGAAGAAACTCAAAATACATGCCATGAGAGGGAATAATTTCAGGATTAAAAATGAAACCAAGACAGCACAGCCCCAAAAATGCAAGTCTCTTTCTAAGCTTACTGAGTACATCAGGGTGGGCTACAGGGTGACTGTTTTGGTGATAATGACTAACTGTGGTTAGGAAAAAAAAAAAAAAAAAAAAAAAAAAAGTGGTTTTTTACCTCTTCAGCAATTTTGCACATTGTTAGGTCAAACAGACACTACCCCCTAACATGCAGACAACCACGTGCTGTTCCCGAGCTCCCTAAGCAAGGTCCTGCATGCCTCCACCCTGCCAAGGGCCAAGGACTGGGAATTCTTCCCACAGCCCAAGAATCCTTGCCTGGAGCTGCAGGTAAGCATTTATCACACAAACCCTTTCAAGCATCCTAACTCAGGCACCACGCAAGTTTGAAACAAACAGTAACTATGCTGCAAGTTCTTTTGGTACCTTTTTTATTCAAACAGAATCCACTGCAACAAGGTATTTTTAAGTGGTAACAATATTCTTGGAAAATTTACTGGGCTAGATAAAAGACTGCACAGTAAGACAGCTGGCAACTGCAAAGGCTAGTGGACCGGTCCCTTCAAAGTTTGAAAATACTGACAGGAATGTCAAAAGCGAAACTTGCATAGTTTTAAAGCAGTAAAAAGTCAATTAAGAAAGACACCAGACTGTAAACCTTTAGCTTTATTAAAACAGTCATTTAAGATGTAGATGACCGTAAACCTGCAAGGAGACTCTCTTAACCAAGCTTCTCCAGCCTGTCCAGGATTTTACTATTTACACGTTAATTTCTAATGGTTACATATTAGAAGTGGTTGTTGGGGTTTTTTTGGTCGTTAAGTTCACACACACACAGACACATTAAACCCCACACACATTAAAACAGTTACCTTACATATATATTCACAGAAAACCAACATCTATTAGGAGATGCAAGGATTTAAACAAACCAACAGTGCCATATTCTTCTAAATTATCCTAAGAAAGCTGGACTCTTAACAAAATGTAATTCTTCCTGGGCTCAAAAGACTGGACTCAATTTCATCCCAGAGCCAACCGCCTGCTTTAATAGAAACGTTCGAAAAAGCAACTGCTGAAATCTTACTTTTTGTTTCTCTTTTCACAGCTGCAATTTTTTTTTTCATGACCTTCCTAACACACTGGAGTTCATGCTTCAGCAAATGCCAAATCCTGTAGCTTTTCTTTCTCCACGCTCAATTAGCAATAAAGAAGATACAGGATGTAAAGGTGAGGCAGAATTACAGATCTGCACTGTTTCCACTTCACTGTATTCTGAAAGATATCTAACTGGCTTATATGTAGCTTTCAAGCCTCAGTTCATTGCTGCTTTATTCGTTTCTGTCTGAATTCAGGTTTTTTTAATCTTACCCTTCAGCAACTTCTTCCAGCTCAAGCCTGATTCTAACTGCAATTATAATGATTTTATATTCCATAAAAAATATAATTTGTTGTTTTCTACTATCAAGAGAAAAAAAGTAAGCTCCTTATTCCATTCTTTTCCTTTCATCAACATTCTTGCAGGTATTTCTCTGCAATCCTGTTAGCTGGAATACCATCCTTTTATCCCTCTTCTTCATGTTATTTTAACTCGCTTTGAAAGCACCTATTTTTGCCAGTGTCTGTATCCAGCAGACTCTCTTAGCATTATTCCCATTCTCTTTTCCTAGTATTTAGTGTACATATGCAGAAATCTATAAATACATGTTCAAAGCCAGCAGTGCCAGCTACAATCAAGTTTGGTTTTCTGGACCTCTTTTTTACTTGCTTAAATCTTAGCCAAATTTTGTCCATTCTGAATGAAAGTTCTACGCCAAATTTTAGAGGGAGTGTTTTATTTTATTTTCTATTAAGGTGTCAACTGAGACCAGTTCAGTTTCCTGCTGTTTTACCAGTACACTAGAATTCTTCAAGTCATCTATTAAGAATCTTCATCGCTTCCCAGTTTTGAACCTTGTCAATAGATCAGGGGGGTTCTAGAAGGAAAAGCAATGAAACCAGAAAAAAGGAACACACCTTCTGTTATCGTTCTGAAAATCTATACTTGGTTTTGGACAATTAAAGCAGCTCAAACAGCCTGCTGCTTACACAAGGCAAATAAGAGATTTCCAACATAGTTTCATGACGAGCTCAAGGAAGAGGCTCAAGACAACCCTGCGCTGTCCCTCCTGGGCTGGCACTGTCACCTGCCAGGGAACCGTCCAACCCAGAACAAAGGTGACCCCCAACCTGTGATGCAACCATAGATAACTCTGAGTCCCACTACTTCTTCCACTGCAGGGCCAGCGAACACAAGCGATGAGGGCAACACAACACAGGGAACGAGCATCTGAGATGGCAGAAGGCAGGTTCGCTTCGCTGCTTCCTCCTCCTCCTCCTCCTCCTCCTCCTCCAGACGCAATGGCTTAAACCAGTCTCGAAACCAATTGGGAAACAATGACATTAAAGATGTCCCTCTCTAGAGACTTTTCCTGCAGTAAGTACTCCCTCCTGGCCACAGGGGCTTTCTCAGCAACAGCTTGAAACTCTGCAACATGATGACGAACACTCACCGATGGGAGCAATGTCTTTCTCCGCTCTCCGGCGCCAGGTCCACGCGGGGCACATCAGCGTGCCACACGGCTCACGCAGCAAAAAAAGTCCGAGGTCCCAACACATCTATGACTCATATGACAAGCATTGTGCTTCAATACGGTGGAACTTCTGGGGTTTTTAGTTTAGTATTTTAAAAGCTAGGAAGTAAGCCTAAAGAATACCTTTTAAATGTTAAGATTGTGAAGTGAAGCAGCAAGAAGTTGGAGAATGCCAAATGCAAGGGTGTTTACGCAAACTAAGCCAGTGCGTAACATGGGCTGTGCTCACTGCTTGGCTCCGTTTGCTTTTAGTTTCTTCATCATCTTTTCCGTTATTTAGCCACCAAATGTCTGCTTTACAACGCTAACTACTTTATCTGCTGAACTCTTAAAAGCTGACGTGGTACTGCTATCTCCAGTTTACAGGCAGAAAACAAGAGGCATACAGAGATTAAAAGATTTGCCAAAAGTGCTGGCTAATCTTGGATCTTCAACTAAGTTATCTAAACCTCTATTTTTTTATATTTTCTTTTAAAGGTACGTAGAATTTTTGCAGTGTTTTGCATCCAAACTGTAGCCATAGCAGACCGACTGCAGCAGCAAAAACTCAGAATCTGTGCCCAGGTATCTCAACTCTGGCAAAATGCAGCACATGCAATTAGCGGTTCAGTCTCACACAAGAAACTCAGTGGTAGAGGCAGGAGTTAAAAGCAGTTGTCTCAAAGCAACGCTGAAGAGTCTTATCCACCCTACTGTTCTTTCCCTTCTTGCAACCCACTCTCAATGGGCTTTTGTCCATCGCTTGTGGCCACTGACACCAGCCCCAACCATCCTGTGCAGTGAATAGGACCAGACCCTGCTGAAAACCCGCGACAAAATTTAGGTACACGGAACAATACATGAACAGGACAGATGATGGGAAAGGGTTGCAAACCACATCTTTAAATCCAGCCCTTCTTACACTGCAGAGTATTTTAGATAGTTTTTCACAGGTAAATCAGACATTATTCACATTACAATAAAATCTAAGGGCTGCAGCCAAGAAGATAGCTAACGTGCAAGATGTTGAACCATTCGGACTGCAAGAAACAACCTAAAGATTTTCAACTCTAAGCAAGTAAAACAAAAACAAACATCATCATTCCACATCCCAGATGAGAAACACAAGGCAGAGAGTACCTCTATGGTCTACAAGAGAGCTGGTCTATTCATTGCATTACAGGTGGATCTCCTGGTACTCCAGCCGACGACACACCAACACAGCCCTGCACTCTCTCTACCTTCATGAGGGAGGTTTTGGGTTCAAATCTGGTTTGCAGAAGTCATCATACAAAACAATCTGATATACAGAAACAAGAACTGCTAGCCAAATCACAGGATATTTCTGTAACAAAGTCACCGAGTCAAAACTCTTGACTGCTTGTTCCACCTCCATCTCACATTTGTTCAGAAATTTAAGACACGTATACAGCATCATTACAGATGTCCACAGGTACGCTGCAGAGCGCAGACCACTAGCACTTCTGCTGTACCAATACTGCATCTACAGCCCCTCAAAAATACCCTGAAGTGGGGTATTATTTTTGCCTCCGAAACAATACCGAAACCCAAAAGTCAATTGTTGTTCTTGCACATTTCTTTTGAGCCAAGCAAGCACAAGTTACAGCAGCGAGCCTTGAGAAATCTCAGCACTTTTTTCAAGTCATTTGATGCAAATTATGAACTAAAGCACAGCACACCAATCGATGCTCAAGTTTTATAGAGTACACGACCAAACACTAATAAGAAATATCAACCTGTCAACTTTCAGTCTAGACAGGCCTGTTTTCAGGAGCAAAAGCACATTACAATTCTGAACCAACTCAAGGAGTCTTTGCTAAATGACCCTTAAGACACAGCAGATGCCTAGCTCTCCTGGACATCGTAAGGCCCGGAATGTATCCAGTTTTCCAGCAAACTTAAGCACGGTTTTCAGACTGCTGCAATGCTATCAAGCTACTGAGCAAAGCTATTCATATTATACTTGCATTTCCTTATCAAATGTGAAGTGTTAGGAGATGGCTGTTGAACTTCATGGGCCTGTCCACCATTTGTTTCAAATAGAAATATTTGACTGAGAAGGAAAAAGGGAAACAGCAACAACTTGCCTTCTTAAAAATAACAGAAAGCTTATCTAGAAAGAAAGTTCCAAAATATTTCCGATACAGTTCTGTATTGGTGAATCAGAGCACCAAGCTAAATGCTGTACACATATTAAATTAGTTTTCCTTTTAAACTCTGCAACTGGGTACTTCTAAGTAAACAAAAACATGAGTTGTTTTTCCTTCTGTATCCTCACAACCATCTGACAACAAACCAAGCCCACTCAACCCTGCTAAAAGCATGATTCACTAATGTAACTGTACTTCTGGGAATACATTACAGCTTCTACCCCACGTTTTGTTACACCTGTGTATCAATTGGCCATGTAAATACAGGGTTTAACCACAAAGTCACCTTTTTGTTAGCTTCAGCGAGCTACAATTTCACGCAACAAATAAACTAAGAAAAGGCAGCCTCTGTATATCTGAATAGGCACACTTTTGCAGCACACTTATTTTCCGCAGGGGGAGTGATGATGCTTTTGATTAGCAACACAATATGTATCTTTGCTATTCAAGAGACCATCAGGAATACCTGCTTATGAACTCCATTCCAGCCACACGGCTGACAGGTAGCCCATGCCAGACTTTTCCTAGGCATATCTTTAGCCATCACCTTCAAAATTACTAAGCATTTTCCAGAACTTAAACGCATCCAACCCATATCCTTTTGAGACCTGCAAAACTGTCATTTCTCTCCTGTTTTAGCCACTCACCCCTACTTGCTGGGGGCGACCATGACTGTGAAATTAGTCTGGAGACAGTCGGACACTGTGCACAACTCCTCTTACCAAAGTGGTCTGCTGGTGATGGTAACATTTCTGACTTCAGGATGTATGTGCAGTAAGAAGCAGGGAAGGCTGATGTGACAAAGCAACGTAACAAAACGAGCGCGGCACAGCAGATGCCTTAGCGGTACCCTTAGCTACAACACGCTTGTTCAGCCACAGTCGGGCATTAACACCATGTCACTAACGTAGTCATGAAAACAAATGCCCAACTAATTTAATTTTTTGTTTATTTGCAAAATAATGCTTTCTGTATCCTATCCTCTTGATACAGGGTGGTTGGGGTGTTTTTTTCCTGCTGTAAAAACAGGTTAGTAAAGCGCTATATTGACTCATCTAAACAGGCAGCAAAAGCCAAGAAGGGGAAAGGGGAGAGGACCTCAGCACACAAAACAACCCACAAAAAATAAACTTGATCTTCACTGATCCCGATACTTCTGCCAACCGCCATCAGCTCTCTCAGAAGTATACAAAATGAGTAAAATCAAGCCATGTCACAAAAAGAGCAGCTTTAAGGTTTCCTGCCAGAATCTTAAATTTAGCTCTTTATATTAAACAACGCTCCTTCCATTTTCCCCAGACAATAAGGTTGCTTACAGTAAACACAGGCAATATTAAAACCTTCAAAACTTACTCCTATGCTGCAGCAAACCTCAAATTAATTAACAGGAACGTGTCGGGGGCGGGGGGGTCTGTGTGGTTTTGGGGGGGCAGCGGGAGAGCTGGATCACAGTGGGGTTTCTTTAGAGGAAAAGACTTGAGGTTCTTGGACTTGGTTGTTTATTCTCCAGGCTGACTTGGACCACAAGTACAACCCAAGCAACCCATCTGATGCACAGCAGGATAGTGTCAAGGGTTGTTCATCAGTGATCTCTCAAAAAAGTTAAACATTGATGGGCTCCAGACAACTCCAGTTAAACTCGCTATGGGGCAATGAGGGGAGAGAGAGGGAGAAGCCAGGTAAGGCCACAGAGCGTTCTTTGTACATAGTACAAAAGGTGACAATCAGGTTTAGAGAAATTAAAAAAAAAAAAAACGCACAAAAATAAAACCCACCACCTTTTAACCTAAAAACGCAGGTTACTTAATCTTGCATCTTTGTCTTTCAAAAGTTACAAGAGTTTGTTGATTTTCACCTTTGACCACAGACATTCATTCTTTTTGCGCATTTAGTTATTATTGGTACTAATTATCACAGATTGAACCACAGTATTAAAAAACGGCACTTTTTAAAGTTCTCATGGTTAAGAGCATCGACTTAAGACAGCTCTAGCTTTGCATACATACAAATACGCTGTCACAAACCAGACCTGTGAAACCTTTCAGCCTCCTCACGTTCCAGCAAAAAACTGAGGGGTTAGGCAAATATTCTCTGGAATATTCTCAGAGACTGATAAAATGACTAAAGAAACTGAAATCCAGTTTTCCTCATTATCTAGACTAAAAATGGAAATAGGGCATAACTAATGAGAAGTAAACTGATTTTTCAAATCACTTCACCTCTAATAACTCACAATAGCAGCAATATACGCTCACAACGTGCTGAGGTTTGCAGCACCTGTGTGCTGTTTTAAATGTCATTTAACCGCTCCAACATCATTTCAAATTACGGGCTCACTGTATACCTCTGTTTCCCTTCTCAACATTTAACTCATCGTAATTCATTCAAGAACTCCATTAGTTGTGGAAAAAATAGGAACTGATGAAAACTGCTATTACAGGGGGCGATAAAAGCTAAATGACTGGGGAAATTATGCAAGGGGAAAAAAAAAGCAATTAATTTCTTACACAATTAAGAGTTTAATTAGATTATTTATTTTAAATGCATTTAAGTGAATAGAAAGCTTTACAATAGATTTAACTCCTATTAAGTTTCAGGCAATACAAGTGCAGATATCAGACGGAGTACTAAAATTAGACCATTCTCATATTTGATCAGAAAGCATAAGCTCAGCTATGTCAGCAACCTGGTAAGCAGCAATATTAAAAACTGGGCTCTATTTTATTGCTTCACGTTCCATGAGAAGGGGAAACAGCATCAACCTGAACGTGAAACTCCCCAGCTGTGATGGAGGTTTATCCATCACACTGAGCAATACTACTCAGCGCTTCCTGAACAAAGACACTGCAAAAAATGTCTTCAGTGGTAGCAGTGGCAGCAGTCCACAAACATGAGGTCTCGGCTCCAGCTGTATGCACTAGCACTTGAGAGCCTCTCAGCTGTAAACCAACCGAAACGCACGCGGATGTTTGTTGGGTTTTGGCATAAAGAAGTTAAAACCGGAATCAAATGCTCTTCCTGCCCCTAAAACTTGATGTTGGGTGTTTTGTAATCACTCGTATTCTCTGGAGGGATGCTTCCATACTGCAACTGCAAAACTCACGTTACAAAAAGCTGACGACAGCTACACGTGAGGGTGCAGGTGGAAGCACGCTCTCCCAAAAGCTGAGCACGAGGGTGGGGATGGAAGGGTGTTCTCCCTCGACATGCACGTCTGCTCGTGTAACTCCTCCAGGGCCACTTCTGCCCAGACAGTGATCAGATTCCTCACATTCATCTGCCAGTCCTGGGCTCAGTTAAGTGCACTGGGATTTTGTGCAAGGAAACGCCTGGACACGTACACTTGCCAGTTCCTGGAGCAGGTCGCTTGCCTGCTTGTTCCTTTCAGTAGCCAACGAGCTATCACTTGGCTGTGCAGAGGCAGGACAGCCAGGAGACCAAGGTCAAAGCTAGCAATGCCCGAGGTAGTGTGGGTGACAGATGATAAACAGTGAGGAGGCATGCATGGGAGGAGAGTTTCAACCCCTCAAAAGGCAAGCCAAACTGATTACTATTAAGAAAAACAACTACCGGCTGTCAGATCTGACACTGCTTCTGCATTACACGCATTTCCCATCTCCCTGTATATTTTGACTGTAAATTCTCTGGTAAGAAAGGTACATCTTCATTTGCATTTTCAAAGTTCATGCTGGTTATTGCTGTAAGCTGCAAGAATGCCATCAAGCACACAGACTGCAGGAAAAATAACAGATTCCACTTATTTCTCTCAAAATTAGAGCTGTCTCGTGGACAACTCCTAAAACTTGCCTGCAGACTATTTTTGGATCAAAACAGACTTCTTAAATACATATTCCTCTAACCTCGTAATTGAAACTGCAGCCGAGTTCCCCAAGAGCTTTTCTGTCTCAGCTGAGAGCTACATACCTCTCAGATTTCTGGGATGTATCTGCTTTGTCCGAGGCATTTTCCTCTATTCTCATACACCACTTTCTCCTCTCAGAAATGGAAAGCACAGCAAGCAGAGAGATGGCAGCTCCATAAACTTGTCAAAGGGGTCAGTTAATCCGTATGCTAAAAAAAGAGAAAGAAAAGTTGTGAGATGTATGCGTTAATAGGGAAAACAAAGATACCTATCTGCCCCCTTCCATCCTCAGGAGGCTATGGAAATCAAGCGAAGAGCAAGAAATATTTCTGTACCTATCCTTTTACGGAGTGAAACGTTCCAGTATCTTAAGAAGACTACATGAGGGTGAAACTCCTTTTGGGATTACTCAGGAAGCATGAGAAAACTAAGACACTTTTCCACACTTGTCAGCTGTTTTCTAGCCAGAAAACATCTTCCAGCAACTCGTGTCCCATGCAAATAAATCCAGAAAACTAAACCAAAACTTGACATCAGGCTTTCAGAGATGGATCTTCATTTTGGGGTCGGGGAAGAGCAGAACGAAGGGCAAACACACACAGCATCAGCAGTAAGTCACCCTATTTGCAACATCAGCTACCTCCGGGTTCCTTACACGGAGTGTGCAAGTCCAAAAGAACTCCCCATGGAATATTTCTGCCAAAATTATCAGCATACAGCAGAGCATCACACTGGCTCTTGACCCACCTGCAAGCTGCTGGACAGCAAGTTTCTGCCCTGGTGTGGTCCTATGCAGCAGCAGCAGCCCCTGTGCATTTGCAAGAGGCTGCAGCCAGCAAAGCCCCAGTACAGATAAACCCCACGGACCAGGGAATTCTTTTAATAGCCCAAGACACAGATCTGCTGCTAAATTGGCACAAACCTATATCTGCATCCCGAAACCCGCCTCTTTTTTAAGATTAACAAAATTTGCTCACTTTTTCAAATATTCTGGCCATTTGATTCCAGTTTAAAGGAGTATTTTGTTTAGTTTCTGAAGTCCTACAGCATGTGAAATCTCTCAAAGAACTATGGCAAGCTACTTACATAAGAACTTAAAAAAGAAAGTGACCGGTTAATTCCACCCTTCCGCTAAAAAAAAAATTAACCACTTTTCACTTTTTTTATTTTTTTATAGTAGTACTACCTCATGTTAACAGTCAGGTTATTTTAGTAAACACTGGGAAGAAATTTTAAAAATTCATATAAACTTCAGAATGGCCTCTAATATGGACAAGTTGATTAGGCATAGCTACTCGAAGGAAGAAGTACGTAGAATTTTTAACATTTGTTTTAAGTATTAGTTTCAGAGGGGGGTAATGTTTCTGGTTTTTTGGTTGTTTTGTTGTTGGGGTTTTTTAAGACAACCATGTTTTTACAAAAATGGAATGCAACCCCACTTAAAATAGACTACTTGCAACCACCCCTTCAGCGTGCAGACTGTTGAGGAATACAACCATTAATTTTTAATGTTTCTTTTGTCTGTTGCTGCATAAAAAGACCCAAACAGGAGAAGAAACTGACTGCAACTGACACAAAGGAAGGCTGGAAAATGTTATTCTGACTAATGATTTTCACTAGGGTATTACTGCACCTTAAAGGAAAAACAAGGAAAAATCCAAAACAGAGCAGGCAGCCTGTCAAGTTGTTCTCCTCGTACCACTTTATCTGCAAGGGTAAGAGAAAGATTTAGGAATGAAATAAAACCTTAGAGCTCACAGGTCCCTTTCTCCCGGTGTCAGGCAAAAACTGGAAATGCAGAGAAGTGGCTGGATTGCTGGAAGCGATGCACACCCCCTGAACCTCAGTGTCCCCCCTTTGTTGCGGGGGTGCCGCCGGGCCGAGGTTTTTAAAGATTATAATAAACACCATCACTTCTTCACGCAAGTTATTGGGAGCAGGAGTTTGAAACCCACCCCCCCGCCGGGTGCCCGTAAACCATAAGCATCTCCCGATGCTGCCCTGCAGCACAAATGACATCTCATTTTAGGCTGTAAAAGCACCGATTTCCCTCGCTCCCAGCAGGACTCGTTTTTTCGGGGGGGTGGGGGGGGGTTGGGGGGGGTTGGGGGTGGGAAGGGAAGAGATGGCTGTGTGAAAGCCACGGTGGAAACACCGCACAGGACCCAGGCGAAAAGTCATTCCCTCCTTAATTTGAGGGGAAAGGGAGGGGGAGAAGCGGGCCTTTGTAAACGCGGCGGACGCATCCCCCTTCAAAAAAAAAAAAATAAAAAATAAAAAATAAAATGCAGGGTCGGGAGCGGTGCGGGGAGGGAGGCGGCCCCGGAGAGCCGCCGGTATGTGCGAGCAGGGATGGAAGGGAAGGGAGAGAGGGAAGGAGAAGGAGGAAGGGAAGGGAAGGGGAAAAAAAAAAAAAAACAACCGAAAAAAAAAAACCATGAATGAATAAAGAGGGAGGAGCCTGGGAAAACCCCTCTGCAACGCCGCACCGAACAAAGCGCTGCACACATGCCGGGGGGCGCGGGGGGGCGGCCGCAGCCCGGCACCCCGCGGGGACGGCGGCGGGGCTGGGGCGGGAGGAGCCGCGGGGGCTGGGCGCACCCCCCTCCCCACTCACACACACGGCCCCGGCCCCGGCCGCGGACCTGGGGGAGCGCCCCGCAGAGCCGCTGCCCGCCCGGGGCCGGGGGTGCAGCCGGCGGCCGCGCCGCCAGCGCGGAGTCCCCGCACGTCCCGCAGGGGCCGCGGCGGCCCGGCGGAGGGGGGCTGGGGGGGGCAGCGGGGCCTTGCGGTCCTCCCCGTCCCCGCCCGCCCCCCGCCGCCGGCGGAGGGCACATTGTGTTGTGGCTGCCGCAGCTCCGCGCAAAGGGGGCGGCGGGGAGCGCCCGTCCCGCCCCGCACCCCCCCATCCCCCCCCAGCGCGACGCCTCCCGAGCCCCCCTCCCGCCCCCCCGCGGGCCCGCTGCAAACCTGGCGGCGGCGGCTGATGGCGGCGGCGGGGAGCGCGGCGACCCCTGCGCGGCGGACGGCGGCGGCGGGAGCGGGGGGGGAGGGGGGGTGGGTTGGGGGGGGGCAGCGGGGGGGGGCCGGGAGCCTCCTTCACTTGACAACCTCAAACACAAACATGACCCAGCGCCGCCGCCGCCGCGCCCGGCCCCGCGCTCCCCCCACACACACGCACACACACGCACCGCCCGGCACCGACACCCACCCCTCCTCCATGCACCGTCCCCCCGGACCGGCCAAGGCGCCGCCCCCCGGCACGGCCCCCTCCACAGCCCCCCGCCGGCCGGCCCCCGGCCGCGCCCGCCCCCCGCGCGGCAGACCCCTCCCCCGGGACCCTCCCCCCCCCCCCCATGTCCCACACGGGAGCCCGCCGGCCCCGGGCCCGCCCCCCCGCCGGGACACACAGGCACAGGGCGGGGAGGCCTCCCCTGACAGGCGGGCGGGGCGGGGCGGCCCGGCGGGGGAGGGCCGGCGGGCACGGGCGGGCTCGGCGCATCCGCCGGGCTCCCCCGGGGGAGAGACGCGCTCCCCCGCCCCGCCCCGCCCCCCGGCGCCCCGGTCACCGGTGGGGGGAGGGGCGCGGGGGGAGGGGCGCGGGGGGAGGGGGGGTGACGCGGAGGGGGGGGGCGGGGGGTGTTTTACCTTCTCTCACTTTCTATTGCAGGAAGCGGGGCCGGAGCAGTGACGTCACCGGGTCTCCCGGCCCCGCCCCCTTCCCCGGCCGGGGCGGGCGGGGGTGGGGGAGGGGTCGGGGGAGGGGTCACCGAGGGGGTTTCCTCGCGGCCCGGGGCGGGGAGCGGGGGGGAGACGCCGGCGCGAGGCACAACAGACGCGCGCCGGGCCAAGCCGAGCCGGGCCAGTTTCCCCGCGCCCCCCTCCCCCCACACACACACCCACCACGGGCGGGACCCCGCGGCGGGGCTGTGCGGCGCCCCCGGGGGAGCCCCTCGCCGGGGGTCCCGCGAGGGGAGGGGCCCTGGCGCACCCGGGCCCTGGCCGAAGCGGCGCCTCCCCCGGGGGCAAAAGTTCCCGCTGCCCCCCCCCCTCCCGCCCCCCGGTGCGCGTCGCGCTTCCCCCCCCCCCGGGCGCGGCCCGGCCCCCGGGGCACCGGCACGACCGCGCACACACACACACACACACACACACACGCGCGCGCGCGCGCACCCCCGCCGCAGCCAGCCGCGGCTGAGGCGGAGATCCCGGAGGTTCCCCCCGCGCCCCCGCCGCCCGCCGCCGGGGCACTCACCGCGCGCCGCGCATCCTGCCGCCGCCGCTACAACTTTCCACGCCGGGCGGCAGCCAGCCCCGCCGCGCGCCCCGCCGCGCCGCGAGTGGGCGGGGGAGGAAATACGAGGGGGAGGCGCGTCGCGCGCTCCGCCGCGGCGCCCCTTTTTTGGCCCGGGCGGCGGGTTGCGCCGGGGGTGCGCCGGGGGACCGGCTTCCTGCAGCGGCTGCGGGGGGAGCGCACGGGGAGTGCATGTACGTGTGCACACAGCGTGTGTGTGTGTGTTCATGCATGTGTGCGTACAGCCTGTGTGTGTGTGCATGCAGCATGCGTGTGCATGTATTTGTGCATACAGCGTGTGCGTGTATGTGTGTGCATACAGCCTGTGTGTATGTGTGTGTGCATTAGAGCCTGTGCATGTATGTGTGGATACAGCGTGTGTGTGCATGTATGTGTGCATACAGCCTGTGCATATATATGCATACAGCCTCTGTGTGTGGGCATACAGCCTGTGCATGTATGTGTGCATACAGCCTGTGTGTGTGCATGTCTGTGTGTGTGCATACAGCCTGTGTGTGTGCATACAGCCTGTTTGTATGTGCGTGCATGTGTGTGTGCATACAGCCTGTGCGTGTATGTGTGTGTGCATACAGCCTGTGCGTGTATGTGTGCATACAGCCTGTTCGCGTGTGCATGCATGTCTGTGTACATACAGCCTGTGTGTGCATGTATGTGTACATGCAGCCTATGTGTGTGTATACATGTGTGTGCATACAGCCTGTGTGTGTGCATGTATGTGTACATGTAGCCTGCGTGTGTGTGTGCATGTATGTGTACATGCACCCTGCGTGTCTGCATACAGCCTGCATTTTCCCTTCCCTTCCTCCTTCTCCTTCCCTCTCTCCCTTCCATCCCTGCATGTATGTGTACATGCAGCCTGTGTGTGTGCATACAGCCTGTGTGTGCATGTGTGCAGCTTGTGCATATATGTGTGCATGCAGCCTGTGTGTGTGTGTGCATGTATGTGTGCATGCAGCCTGTGTGTGTGTGTGCATGTATGTGTGCATATAGCCTGTGCCTGTATGCATGCATACAACCTGTGTGTGTGTGCACACAGCCTCTGTGTGTCTGTGCATGCATGTATGCATACAGTCTGTCTGTGTGTATGTGTGTGTGCACAGCCAGGATGTGTGTGCATATAGCCTGTGTGTGTGTGTTCGCACAGCCAGGGTCAGCTGTGCATACAGCCTGTGTGTGTATGTGTGTGCAGCCTGTGCATATTTGTGCATAGCTGGGGAGCATGTGCATACAGCCTGTGTGTGCGCATACAACCTGTGTGTGCATGTATGTGTGCACAGCCGCGGGATGGTGTGCATATGGCCTCTGTGTGTGTGTGCACGCACACAGCTGGGGTGTGTGTGTATACAGCCTGTGTATGTGCATGTGCACAGCCAGGTGTCTGTGTGTATACAGCCTGTGTGTGTGCATGTATGTGTGCGTAGCTGGGGTGTGTGTGCATGTGCACAGCCAGGGGTGCCTGTGCATACAGCCTGTATGTGCGCATACAGCCTGTGTGTGTGCATACAGCCTGTGTGTGCATGTGTGTGTGGACAGCTGGGGGATGGTGTGCATACGGCCTCTGTGTGTGTGTGTGCGCGCGCGTGCGCACACAGCTGGGATGTGTGTGCATAGAGCCTGTGTGTGTATGTGCGCAGCCAGGGGTGCCCGTGCATACAGCCTGTCTGTGTGCATGCAGCCTGTGCATATGCACAGCCAGTGTGTGCACAGCTGGTGCATATGTGTGCATACAGCCTCTGTGTGTGCATGTGTATGTGCGCAGCTGACATGCATGCATGTGTACAGCCAGCCTGTATGCATGCACAGCCAGTGCACATCTGTACATACAGCCTGTGTATGCATGCATACAGCCAGTCTGTGCGTGCAGCTGGGGTGTATGAGTGCGTACAGCCAGTGCGTGTGCACAGCCAGCGTGCACGCTCCATGCAGGGTCACCCCGCCACAGCCGCTGGGAAGCACCATGCTGTGTGTCCCTGCCCCGCCCCCCCCAGGCAAGGTGCACGGGAAGGGGCCCCAGGCCGGGCTTTCACCCCTGAGGACGGGGGACTTCGGTATTTTAATTTTTTTATCCGAACTCCCTGATAAACAGGTGCTGGCAGCTCTTCGTTACCGCTCGGGTTTTCCATCGGGTTTGCATCGGGAGCCAGCACGTGATGTCTTTAGCAAATAAACCCAATTAAATACTTCTTGCATCACCTCGCTGTTCCTCCGCCTCCCGTGCCTGCGCTGCCCTGGCCGCCCTCGTGCCCAGCTGGAAGCGCTCTGGCCATGCTCCATCCTTCCCTTGTACGTTTGGTGTTCAGACCAGACCCTGCCTGGAGAGAACGCGACCACCAGAGCCTTTGAGTTTTTCACAGGGCCTTCTTGCAAACCAGTTATTCACGCAGGGTTTGCCACAGGACGGATGAGTACTTTGATCCTCACTTACACAGGGGAGAAACCGAGGCAGGAAGACGCAGAGTAGTTCATTGCAGAGCTGTGTACAGACACGAGACCGCTTCTGCACAAGCTTTTGGCCACAGGCACTGTCTCTGGGCTATTTTTCCTCTTGAGTTCACTTAAATTATACCTTTAAATTATCCCTGTGCTGCCTCCTGCCCAGAAGGAACAGAGGTATTCGCTACACAGAAGGCGAAAGTCAGCGTACACACTGCCTGCAACCTGGCGGTTCAGGTGAGGGATGGCATTCATCACAGACAGACATACAGGAAAAAAATTAGACCCTCGAGGAGTATCTTCAGGGGAAGCATCGTGTTCTGCTGCTCCAGTTAGAGAAGAGCCACTCTGTTGGAGACCGCACTTGTCTTCCCCCTCTGGGTTTCATGGCTCAGGGCTCCGACTTGCTGAAGAGGAGAACTGCCATTTGCCCGAGCACATCGACGTGAGCATGAGCCTGCAGGTGCCATAACCTCCCATTACTGTACCACCAAGCCTTACCAGGTCACAAATCCAAGATCAAGTGACCTCTGAAACTGGATCTGGAGTTCTACTTGCTCTTTCCAGCTGCCCCTGAGAGTCGGTCCTGCTGGCCTTTGCGATACATGGCATCTGACTCCTCCTGCTACTCCTTGTCCCAAAACTTCAGATAGTTGTCACCAGTCATCACCGAGGAAGCATCAGACCCTGGCCCTTCCTAACAAGATGCCCAAGAATAAGGGACTCACCACAGCCACTGCTGGTACCAAAGGAGACAGTCCTAGGTCACCCATCTCTTTGCAAGCATCTGAGTAAGTTAAAACCAAACACTCCCGTGTGCGAGTTGAAATGAGAGACCACAGCAAAACCCCCGGAGCCAGGAGGAAACCGTTCTTCTACTAGAAGTAGTCAACCTGCACCCCACCCAGCAGCATGTAAATCCAGCCCTCCCACTGCACGGATGGGCACAGGAATGCACTGGGTGCCCTTCCTCTGCCAACAGGCACAAGTGTCCTCACCAGGATGCCTCAACGAGGTGTCAAGGAGGAGACAGGTCCCCAGGAAGGCCCGGGGCATGCCAGATGGTGCCAGCTGATCCCCCTTTGAACATAAATAAAACCAGTCCCCTCCAAAGAGGTGGCTGCAAGCTGGCGATGCACCTCAGCCAGCTCAAACTCAGCTCCAGTGAGCAGAGCCAGGGGCTGGAGAGCTGTGTCCCACCCAGCGCCGTGTCGCTCCAGCAGGCTCTTCGGGGCAGGTAGGAAACACGGTCCCGAGGGCTTGGGGAAAGCAGCGCACGAGGCTGTTCATCCTGGGCAGACCGCTTCATCTTTGTCTGGTTTTCCATCAGTAGAAAGGAAGCGCGTACCCACTCAGCAGCGTGCCTTGGGAGACGAACTGTGGAGGATTGCTAGTAGGAGGCACGTAGTAGTCAAACCTGCAAACGAGGGAAATTTTTTAAAAGTTTTCAGCAAGATCCAAAATGCCACATCAATATGCATATCGGGGAAAAAAAAATCCTTTGCAGCAGAATTTAGATACTCTTAAAATTCCACCTAAAAGGAGCCCTACAGGATACAGATTCCCTTTAAATGACTGTGTGTATATCTGAACGGGGAAGGTTATTAAGGCTTTTTTCTTTCTGAAACTCCACTGCGTTTTCAAGAGGACACCTATTTTTAAACATCCTCTGCGAAACCCCTACGCTCAGAAACTGGTATTCTGTAATGGCTCACAGGTATTTTATGTATTAATATATACACAAACACACATTAGGCTCTCAGGAAACCCTGATATATTAGGTACTTTTAAATAATTCATTGTTAAGCACCCCATGATAAATCTCATGTTGAACAGTATGTGATTTTGCTAGAATTCTTGGGATATATTGAATGTGAAGCACTGTGGTAAATTTTAACTATGCTGAGCATCAAATGAGAAAATTTTATATTGTACATTACATCCTGACACGCAACTGAGAATCTTTATTATTAAGGCTTCAGGGAATTTCTGAGGTAACTTCTGAAGTTCTGAAAAGAAAAAAACCCAAGACCAAGCGTTGTTTCTCTATAGAAGTTGAATTTGTCTCAGAGAAGGGAAATTCCGTCAGCAGTCAGCGTGGAATGAACACCAAGGTTTCGCTGAAGGGACCGCTGTCAGCTCTTCCTCTGAGGCTCCTCTTTCCACGCTGTTCGGATGAAAGTCAGAGGATCTTGGCTTACCTGGTAGGAGCTGGGGCTCGGAGCCTTTCCAGGGCTTGCCGCTTCCGCAGCAGGGCTGGGGAGATAGGGCAGCAACCGCTGCTGCCAGGGGAGCTCGTGTTCCCCCTTTTTCTCCAGCAGTAGCTGTCACCCCAGATACTCTCGACCCTCCCTTGTCAGCAGCGGCCAGACGCTTTCCTGGAAGCGGGATCACAAAGACCACAGCAGGGACCTGGCCATGCCCTGCTACCCCGAGCGAGGAGCTGATCCCAACTGGCATGTTTTGCATGGAGACATCCTCTATCTTCTCCCCTCACAGGCTGTCCTAAAGGGGGGTTGCTTTTTTCTTGTCCCGTAAGTTGAATCGGTTCCTTCTGATTTGGAGAAACTGGTATTATACGTTGAAAACAAAACGTTATACCAAAAAAAAAAAAAAAAATCCAGCAAATATTTTTGGCCCAACCTTACTTTTTACTTACATATATACACTACAGCTCTGTGTGGTGGTCACCGGTGTGGACCCCTGCAGCCAGGGAAAGGTGCAGATCTGTCCAGCTTCAGGTTAATGGAGTGATACAGGGCAGCAATCACTGACAGAGCTTCACCTTTTTTCCCCAGGTATTATTAACCAGACATTTCGATGAACTTCACGATCACCGATGTCACATCTGGTTATTTACACCATGTTCATCTTAATGACAGCAGAGCATCTCAGACAAGAACACCTGGGTTTAAGATGCTACACTAAGTAAAGTTGCTAAGTTAAGTAAAAGACTAAGTTAAGTTTTTACTGGCTTGTTGGCTATTTGTTCTTCTCCCTTCTTGGAAGGAGCCCCAGCCGCTGCGATGCCCCCCCAGGGGTAATCACAGGAGCACTTTTCCAAGCAATAGCTCCTCCAGGCAGGGGAAACAGCCCTCACCCTACCTACACAACCGCAGCCCAACATCAGCCGTCTTTCCTCCCAGCACACAAGACCTCACATGTCTGGTCACAGGACAGGGGACTGGCCAGAGGAAAGCATCCGCTGAGGAGAACACTTTCTAGCAGAATCCCTTTGAAGGCTCCTTCGGTACTGCCAGCTCTGGCGAAACTAGTGCCATGTCCACACCGCAAAGAACATCCTCCCTGCAGAGACACATGATGAGGGCAAGAATGAGAGATCCCCAGTACTCTGCAGACTGGCTGCACTCCCTGCCTGGCCAAATCTTTCAAAAAAAAATTAAAAGCAGACTGATTAAAACAATGCTGCTTTTTTCTCCAGAAGGCAACCCCAGCGGCCGGCACATGCTGTGCCCGTGCTGCTGCTGCCCCACGTGGAGCGGGATGAGGAGCAGGCTGGACCACTGCCATGTGATGAATGCCTTGTGCTCAGCACACCACGCATCTCACAGGGCTCTGTGGGATGCGACATCCACCCTCCCGGGAGGGAGGCAATTACCACACAGGGTTATAAGATCTGGGAGATGGCAAAGGCTCACTTGTGGTGTAGGATGTGATACTGTTGGCATTATGTTGAAGGTCTGCGCCAGCTCAGGCGCCCTTCCTCCTCCCCGAGATGGAGCTCACCCAAGGCCCTGAGCAGTCTCTTGTGTCCAAACACAAGGCAAGTTTGAGCTTGGGACGGTGCTCTGAAGTTAGTGTAGATGTAGCTGCGAAAAACAAATCTCAGAGCTTTTTTGGCTTTCCACTGAAAGCTTTTCCACTCCTGCCTTTTCAGAAAGATCCGTTTCTCTGCAGGTCAGCAGGCTCTGTGCTTCACAGCCCTTTTACTCCCTTGCACCCATGTATTTTCACTCCTCACTGAGCTGGACTGGGTTCTTGCCATCTCTGAACTTTTTCATGAAGTTGCTCAGATTTTCCACCACATCTCCCCTTTACCTCAGCTCGCCGGTTCACTCTGATCTTTCTTGCTCAGTAGCTCTAGGTTCTGAGCTGTTCATTTAAATATGGTGTGGTTTGCCAGCATTTTTTGCTAAGCCTTTTATTTTATCCGTTAAAGAAACAGAAGACACACATGCACTTAACACAAGTGCACCTTGCCAAGATGCTTTCAATGGTATGCTTATTCTTTAGATTTGACCATAAACATCTAAACATATCTGAATGATTAAAAAGCATTTCATCCCATGCCTTCTCCCCCAAGTATTTTTTGCCATTCAACAAGACTCTAGTATTATGTTTACCACAGACATAGATGGGAGAGGTCTTCAAAGTATCACATTCTGAGCACATTGAGTTCGCTTAGCAGCTCAAAGGTTGCAGGGTTAAAAGGAAGTAAGCAAGACATCATTATTTTCTCTGGAAATGTTTTCCCTTGCCTCCTTTCCAGTACAGATGTGAATATAAAGAAATCCACCAAGAAGGAAAAAAAAAATAATAATCCCTGTTCTATTGAGATATTTTTTTCCTCCAAACAAGTTAAAATTTTCTTTGATTACTGGGATGTTTATTTCACCAGGCATATTGCAGATCATTAGGCACAGATCAACAACAAAGCTTCAAGTTCCTTCAGCCTTGTTCCCCTGACTATGAAGTGGCATTCAAATAACACACACAGTGTTTGCAGTGGTGCATCACAAGCAGACACACAGCACTCCTTGTAAGCGGTGCTATTTCCATCTTCTAAAGATGTTCAGTCCTCCTTAAATCCAAGTGGTTGCAACAGTGACTAAACATATGCTTTTACTTTGAATTATGTTGGTGCCTTTCTGTTAATAATCCTGCTAAGTAATTTCCCTGTTTGTGGGGTCTCCTGAAAAAACATTTCCTCTAGCTGTGGCCGGTGATTTTTGCTAAATTTTTTTAAGCTACAGCTAACAAGTGTCAGGTTCCAATGCTGAAGAGCATAGAAAGTTTTCAAAACATGCTTTAGCAAACAAATGCAAGTTAAAAAAAACACAGCACTTGCAGTCTTACAGCTGTCCCAAAATTTCACAAGGCCAACACTGGAAAAGCCATGGATCTCATTTTCCAAACCCCTATCACAGCAGCATGGCAGCATCCTATACATGTTTTCACACACTGATAAACAATTACCCGTGTGGTGTAGAAGACAGAGGAAAGCCAGGCATGGGAGAGCAACAGTGATATAAATGAGAAGCCTTGTTCAAGGCTGGCTTCTCAACGCAGTAAGGAGAGAAATATTTTGGGTTTGGGTTTTTTCACGGATCAGGCAAAGGCTGCTAGGCAGCCCAGAGAGCCAACATCCATCCCCGTTTCCCACCTGGCTGGGCTGTTGTTCCAGGCTGGCTTGGCAGCCTCTGCTGGACTTGCAGCCAGAGCTGCACATTGTACCCCTTCCAGAAATTTGTGCCATGGGCTTGTTGCATCCCAGCTGAAGCCCCTTTTCAAAAAGGAAAGGATAAGACATCTCACAACTGATGATGTCTTTTATTTAAACACTGCAATTTCTTGAAAGGCAACATCAAAACACACTCCAGGGTGCAACAGCAGACCTCAAAGCTGCTTGTCTGTTGGCTGAAGAAGTGGTACAACAGAAAAAGCACGCCATCTCCTTCAGGGGCGAGTCATTCCTCAGCCCTGTCTTTAAGGCAAGTGTTAAGGCCTTTTCTAAAAGTTCACACAAATATGTGTCTATAAAAAAAAAAAAAAAAAAAATCACACAAATATGACACACATCTTATTTTGATCAAACCTTGCAATGGCCACGCTGATGAATTAAATGTGCATACATTTACAGAGAGGAGAATCTGACAGTTAAGCTTGCAGACAAGCTCGAGGCAACACAAGCAAAAGCAAAAGTTAAGAGAGCAGAACCTCCACCGGCTTCAATTGGCATAGCTCCTCCGAGAGATGTCAATTGTATTATTGCCATTGAAGTCCTACAGAGGAGAGGCTGGCCAGCCTCTAAACCCCCCAAACACTGCAGGCACTCGCTTCTTAAAAATGCTGAGCTTTGCAGGGGTTGACCAGAAGAAATCCAGGACGGAGGCCAGTCCTGCTGAGATAAAGAGCGCCAGCCACGTGAAGCAGATGCTGGGCACAGATAGGAGAGGAGCTTGCAAAATGTGGCTCGGCTCCCCAAAGGCTTCGGGCACCAGAGTGCGGAGAGGGGGAAGAGTACACAGCACAGCTGTGAATCCCTCTCTAGAGAGGCATTTCCCTTGTGGAGTGATTTCCCCTGTGCCTATCTTCAGGAAGGAATTTACATGTCTGTAAAGTCCCACCAGCGCACTCTCAGAAAGCCAGAGCATACGCTTAAAGGCTCCTTGCATTGAGTTTTACAGGCATCATTTGAGCATGTGAGTTATCGCCTCGGCTCCGTGGGACCACTCATGCCTAGAGTCCCCCATGATCTTCCTGCAGCCTCCGCAGTAAGCTTCACTTTCTTTTTCCATTTGAATGTTACTGAACCCAAAGAGTTGGTTGAACTTTTGAGAATCAAAACGTGACTGAACCCCTCCTTCCCCCATCTAAGGATCCATTTGGTGGATCTGATCTCGTGCACAGCTTGCACAACGAGGCACCGAGATCAACGAGGCTGACAAACCTCAGGTCGTGTTTTTTGTTGAGTCAGAGGCATTGTCTGCAAAAAGCCAGAGCCAGTTCTGCAACGCTCCACCGTGCACGATCTTATCGAGACTGTAGCGCCATTCTGCTGTAATGCTTTAGAGATCCTTCTCTGGTAAAAAACACAACTGTGCATTACTTTTGTTGTCTCTTAAATAGAAATACACAAAGCTGTAAAAATCCTTCTAATTATGTTTAAAAACCAATCACACTAAAACCAAAGCTGATGCCAAGAACATTTTAATCACACAAACCAAGAGATGCAGAAACACTTCACTCCGCTGCTACAGACTGTGGAATGAAGGGAGCATGATAATTTCAGCCTGGTTTATGGAGGCCAAACTAATGGTACCCACCTTTCCATCTCCCCTTTTTCCTGCAAGCTTTTTTTTTTATATATATATATACCTTTTCCACTTGTACACGGTCTTTAATTAGTCCTTTGTTCCCTACTCCCGTTCCCAGGGCCCATCTTGCTATTGTGTGTTTTGTCTCTTTATCCCCCTGTTCTGCACACTACTTCTCTCCCAACTTCTAAGCATCTTTTCCCTACCCAGGCTGCATGAGGAGACATTATGCATTCCACCTTATTTTCCCAATCTGGATGCATCTTTCAAGGAGTTGCAGGTTAGGAGAGGAAGGATTAAAGTTCCTGTCACTCACTCCTTTACCACCCTGCCCCTGGGCTGACTGTTTGGTGCACACCTTTGAAGCAGCTCCCAGTAGGAGTGTGGGGAGGACACAGAGGTGCAAATGGCTGCTCTTTGTTTTCAAATTTGGGACCTGCCACCCACTACTGTCGCAACTGAGACCAAAAGCATTCCTGGATATTGTGGAGTTGACTGGATGCAGTGACAAAAAGTGATCAAAAGCTGAATCTGAAAGTCTACTGCAGAAACACCATCAACTGCAGAGCACCAGTCCTCTTGACCTATAAAATGCAAGTGCATTGGTCTGGCTGATAAGACACAGTGGGTACAGCCTAAACAGCAAGCTCTGGAGATGCTCGCATGAACCACAGCAGTGCACATCTCTTACCTAGGCAAGCAATGCTTTACAGGCTCAAGCCAGCAAGGTGAAACATCAAACAGAGGATTACCTTTACTTGTGGTCAAAGTTCTCTAGCCAAATCTGAACCACAGATCTTGACAGCTGAAAATAAAAGCATTATCTAGATTTTTCTCCTGTGCTGGAGATGCTATAGCACTGCTGGCAGAGACTTCTGTTCCTTACCTCTGCCTTCTGTTGCTACTTTTCTGCCCCCAGAGGAAGAGGAGCCAGTTAGAGACAGCTCCTTCAGCAGGCAAAAAGCAACCTCAGTTAGAGCCCTTCTGCGGGGTGGACAGGAGTCACCATCTTCTGTCATCTTAGTTGTGATGGCCACAATAGCTCACCTCTACACACTCAGGTGAGTACTTGAGGAGAGCATCAAGAAGAGGTCTTTTCTCCAAGGGATGGCAAGCCAGGAGCTGAGGTGATCCCATAGCCTGTCCCAGCACCCTGAGAGAGCCAAGCAGGAAAGGCCCAGAGATGGTGTCCAGGTCCAACCAAGAGTCCAGACCATAAGGCAGAAGCACAGTGATAAGGCAGGTCCAAGATCAAGCCAGGAAGCCAGTTCACAAGTCACATCCAGTGATGTCCAGGTAGGGCCATGGTGACAAGACAAAGCCAGGCTGAGGCTGGGAAACCCATCCACACATTGATCTCCATCCAGAGAAAAGGAGTCGTGCTAAGCCAGAGACCAGCGTATCTCCAAATACCTCAGGCAAGAGCTGACAGTCCTCAGCTGAACTTAAAAGGGTTTCTGGGCCCTTTTTAAGGTGGGTGTGTGGAGGTTCCAGGTGGGGCTGCTCAGGTCCATTAAGGACTGTCAGTGATCTTGGGCCACTGATGGGGAGTATGAGCAAAAGAAATTGGAAAACATACTTGTGTATATCTAACACATACAGGTACATGTACATCCCTGCATATATAACATGTATATGAGATCATGTTAATATTCTGTTTCTTAAGCCCCCTCTCTTCATTTCCAAGCATCTGGCTTATGACTTTAGTTCCTCTAAGGCTTGGAATAGACCTTTTTTAACTCTAAAAATGTATCTGATGCCACACAGCAAGCAAAGGATTAAAAAGTTGAAGAAAGCCACAGCTGCAATAAACGGATTGCAAGTACTTTTAAACAAAAACTCCAAGCTGCAAATGATATGGCCTGCATTCAAATTTACATCCAGGCTACTTTAAAATCTCTCCTTCTTAGTTTGCCTGGCTACAAGTCATTGTAAATCTGGAAAGAACTCTTCTGCACTTCCTACATGCTTCCCACATCCCTCCTACATCCTTTCTTTTTATTTGCATTACTGCTTTCTACCCCCACTACCTGTTATGATCACTTTTTAGACTGAATTTTGCCTGAATTCATTCTCCCTTTGATCTTTCCATTCCACAAGAGTAACCTTTCCAAGCTGCTCTACATTATTTGTGGTCTTTGGTGGCACCTGTAGTTCTTCCTAAGTTAAAAATCAACTGAAAAATTAATTCACTTGCTGTTTGCCTTCTCCCTGCTCTCGCTAGCGAGTATCTGACACCAGGCTGGACCCCACACCAAACCCTGGAATAGCCTGAATTTTGAGAAAAAGTTCCATTCCCAGGACTTGCCTCTGCGAGCTGGTTGTTACAGCCGGTGTACAGGCAGACATGTACGCACACAGACACAAGACCAGGCTTGCAACTGTTGGCTTTCCTGGGATGAGGTTATATTCTATTTATCCTGCAGTAAGGCATTTGAAGGTTGGTGAAAAAAGTCTATTAAATATAAACCAATTATTCTTATGAGTAACTTCCTTTAACTCATGTCCCAGCCTAATTTGGTTTTTTGCTGTGTTTTATGCCATAATTATTCCTGGCCAAATCATCTGAAACAGTTTTTAAAACATTTAATTTTGCAAATGTTCCCATACAAATGCAAATACATTAATAGAGTTCAGATATTACATTTATTCTTCCCTCTTCATTGCAAATTTGTGTAATTAGATTTTAGTTGCCTTTATGTTGGAATTTTAAATGTTTAAGATCCTACCCGTGTGCTAGCATCACCTCCAATGGTCCAAGTTGAAGTCAGCTGGATTTCAAGGCTGTGGATAAATGTCTTCTACTCATTCTATGTTTTCAGCTGTGATTGAGTGCGCTGGTGTCCCACAGGGAGTTTACAGCTCCTTTGCCAGCAGAAGGGGTTGCCTGGACACTCCCTAAGCTGCTCCACTGCATGTGGGGCCAGTTCAGACAGCCTTCTTTAGCAGTTTAATTTAACTAGGTTAATTCTGTAAAGAAGCAAGTGGTGTATGCAAACGTATTTCCACCTGCTGACAGACCGGTGGGAACGGGGACCTCTGGCACAGGAGCAAGAACTGATACCTTGGGGCAGTGATGTCTTCAAGCAGCAGAGACAGTCACAAAGTAAACACCTGCTTATGCCCTTGGCTCAAGTAAAACCTGGCAAGCAAGAATGCTGCTGAGCTGTCTTAAGTGCTGAGAAGAGAGATGGGGGTGACAGAGAAGAAGGGTGCGTGGTCCTGCATGTGAGCACTGTGGGACACCACAAGGAATCGCACAGGGCAGTTCCCTCTGGGTTGCTCTGGAAAATGCCAGCATGGAGCCAGCGTACAGCAAACCCTCCCAGATTGCCCAGATGACTCAACAGAACTTCAAAACCATCTCTATGGAAGAGTTGTTCAAGGGTGATTCATGACCACTGGCAGAAGGGGATTTTCCAGGGAGAGAACAAGGGTAGTTTCACATTCCAGAACAGCTTCAGAGAAAGTGAATAGGGTTCATGCTGAACTCCGGCCACCACGAGTGGCCATCATGCTCTGATCTGTAGGCGCTGGCAGCTGCATGGCATGTTTTAATGGAGGAGGTCTGAAGTATTTTAGAAGCTACAGAGCAGCTCATAGCTCTCACAGCAACAGTTTAACATGGGTAGTGGGTCTGGGCAGGGACTGCAGCTAAGCACCTCCAGGAGCACCCTCACACACTGGGGAGATGCAGCGAGTGCTCCTCTTTGCATTGCATAAGTGTGGTCCTATCAGGAGAGAAGCTTCACATCTGAGAAACTAAAGCTGAGAGTGGAAAAAGAAAACTGAGCTTGATGGAAAGAGCACCATACACGCACGTTTGTGTCCAGGTAGCTTCTTGCACCCTTTTCCATCTCCACAGTTATGGAGGGGCTGCCAGGATCCAGCCTTCAATAAAAGGCATCTGTTTCTGAAGGGAAAACCAGCACTTAGTTGCTAACAGCACACAGTAACTCTACACATCAGTGCTGAGCAGGAAATGAAAAATGCCTTTTCTAACTATGTTATAATGGCAATTTTAGGTAGATGGAACATTAGCCGTGGATGCCAAGCTGGAAGCTGGCCACCCTGTTGGCTTTTCATCAGCAGCGTTGGTCTTTGGAAGCTTTTCACAGGCCGACAATGCTTCAGAAGAGTCTACTTTTGTCTGGGATTACAAAAACCAATCACCCCACTTGTGCATAGCATGAGTGGTTACCACGTGGATAGCCCCTTCAACCAGCTGATGCTTCTTCCAGGTTATCATACCCAGTGTGCCACAGGAAGCTTTCTCCAGCTTTATGGTACTGTTTGTTAGGAGGCAATTCCCATTTTTAAACTCTGTTTTCCTCTTTCAAAGAATAACAGATTATTTTTCTCCTGACAGGCAAAATTAGTTCCCTCAGGGAAGGTTTAGGTGCTGGTAAACTATCCCAGGCCCTCTTGGTCTTTAAGACCTGCACACAACACCCACGTCACCATAGTGCTGCACCTCTTCTTTTAAGCTTCCAGAAAATGGATCTTGAGCTGTAATACCCTTCAGTCCTTCTTTCAGTGAAGAAAAGCCATACCTGTTGGTGGAAATTATAGTTCTGCCAATGTTAAACCTCCTTTCAGTTGGTAAATCCTTCTCAATCAAAACAGAAGTGTTTTATACCTGAATATCACTCAAGGAACACCACAGAAGAGGAGAAGGTTTCCCAGCTCAGCCCACGTATCTGTGCTGCAGCCTTTTGAAGTAACAGAAACAACACAAAACATCCTGCAAGCCATCCGGCTTCGCTCTGGGGGAGCTGCCCAACTGGCTACCATGAAGTTAGCAGAACACCTGATGTATCCTGGTACCTTCTCTGCAGGTGGCATAAGGATCAAGACCAGGACATCCACACTGCCAGTCAATGCTTGGTTGCTGCACTCAGCCTATTGCTTCTCCTTTGTGACTGTCCTTGGGGCCACCAGCAGTTGGCACAAATCAAAGAAGCTTTCAGAGTCCAGTTTAAGCTAGGACACTGGTTTTGTCCACCACTGGCCTAAGATTCAGAGTACGAGCATGGCTCATGAGCGTGGCTTTCCCTTTTCTACATCCCCCATCGTCGCCCGCACACCCCAAATAACACCTCGTATCTGCTGCAAAGACTTATGACATGCTACTTAGCAACTTCATGGTGAATCAGACGTGTTACACAACGATTCATTAAAAGGAAGCATTCCTCTTCAACTGAGACACAGTTACGTCATGGATCTGCACAGAAAGCTTTTCAGGCTATCCTTCGCCCAGCAGTCCAGAGCAGCTGTTAATATTTAAGGAGCACCAGAAGTCACTAAGTGTCTCTAAAATACCTATGGGATTTAAATGTTCCCTGTGAGGTTCACTTGATAGACTCCTCATGATTTTGGCTCTGCCATAGCACTGATTCCTGTGTCCCTTGAGCATTTCCTAGTGCATGGCATAGAAAAGGTAGCAAAAATAGAGTTTTCCGGGGCAGGTCATACATATGCATGATAGACATATATTTTACACAATGTGCATTTCCGTATGTACTTATACACAAAAATGTGCTCAGAAAACACTACTGAGGCTGTAAAGTTCACAGCTGGCTAGTTAGGAAGCACCACCAGGCAGGTTACCCGTGCAGCAATAGCTTTGTATAGTGGGTGCTGGAGACTGACGTGACGCTCCTTTGCTCTGGGGGAAGGCCATTGCGTCCGCTGCGTGTTGCTGACGGGTGGGGGACTCCAGCGGAGCAGGGTCAGGTGTGTTTTGATCACAGCTCATCCCAAGTAAGTCTACTGCTCTGGCCCTACCACCAGCTACTCATCACCCCTTCTCTGCCAGGGATATAATCACACTTTCTGATCTGCCAGCGCAGCTCCATCTGTAGTCATTTCCAAACTCAAGTTCCGTCAAATGATCTGGGGTTTTTTTGTTTTTTTTTTTTTTTGGGGGGGGGAGGAGGTGCGTGTGTGATGGTGTATGTGACTTCAAAGGGCAGGCAAAACAGTTTCCCCGATAAGCCAGACCATTTTTGCAAAACTGAGGAATAGCGAGATGTGCTATCCTGCTAGCAGATCTGAGAGGTCAGCAACCCATGAGACAGGATCCAGTGCAGCCAGAACATTGTGTCTGATTGCAACATTAATGAGCTCCTGTTCAATATTTCTTATTCCCTGTATTGCTCAAGGCATGGTACAAAAGCCTTAGTAATGGTGCCATTCAAACCCTGTGGTGGAGACAGAATTACTAATATCTATAACACCCACCAGCATAGTATCACAAATACCCATTTGTTCATTAATTTTAAATGCCCAGTTTGATTTTTTTTCAGAAGCTTTAGCATTATACAGCACTTTACCTGATTGGGGAACAACTTACGTTGACTTCTACTGCAAACATAAGCATCAGCACCTGAAATGTGGAATATAGACTCTAAGAAACACAATTTCTTAAATAAGCTGTCAAACTGTCAAAACTTCATTAACTTCATAAAGGAATTAGAGCAGAACCAAGGATAGATTTTTATTTTCCACGGCAAGACACAGCTCTGACAGTCTTTAGTCTCCTTCCTCAGTTCTTTGTCTCAGGCAATACACATTTGCTGATTTCTATACTGAAAATGTTGGGGGACCTTGCAAGCCCTGGATCCATCCCAGAGCAGATTCATCCTTCACCTTCAACAAAGAAGAGTCCTAAGGGAAGATGATGCAGTTAAAGGTGTAAGTCTCATGGCTGAAAGGACTTTGCAACCTTAATTCTAGCATTGCTCGAAGATTAAGGTCTTCATTTTTGGAAATGTTAATGAAGGAAAAGAAACCAAAATTATGTGACCATTGTTTCCTAGGTTTCTGTAAGTATGTTCAAAACCCAGACGTGTGTTTCTGTTGTCTCTCCGTACCTCAGCACACAGGAACCTGCATAATGGTCTTGAAGACATTTGCCACTTGAGCTAAAGGACAACTTCCACCAGTGCTGGACCGTTGCCCTGTGTATCTGACAGGGTCTCTCCCTGTGTGCACTTTTCTGTACATGTTTTTGTGTATGTGAGCACACACACACATTGCCAACGGGTTTTAGTGCTATTTGCTGACACCAAAAAGGGTGAACCAAAGAAATATGTGCTACAAGAGGCACATGCTCTTCTGCTTTTCCTTCTCAAGCTTGACTGACTCCATCCCACCCCACTACAATGTTCCTGTTTTGATTCTTCTCTGTCGGTGCACTCCTCACCCCTATGTGTTTCTCCTTGCCAGTCGGTTCCCTTCCTTCTTCCCCCTCACAGTCCTTCTTCTTCACCAGCATCCCCTTCCTGTACAGTCTCCCTGTCCCAGGAGAATTCTCTGCCTTCATCCTCCTTGCCCAGACAGTCCCAGCTCTATCCCAAAGCTCTCCTCCTGAAGTCTCTCAGCTCACCAGGGACCTTCATCCAGCTCCAGTTTTCTGCCTTGTCTCAGCCCAGCTGTTTTCCCCTGTCCCACTGCCAGACTGATTTTCGAATCAGTTTCACATTGGTGAACCAGTTCTGGCTCCCCTTTCCCAGTTCCCATTCTCATCCTCCTTTTCCATTAGGCTCCATCCCCTCTTCAAGCTTGTCACCTTCCTCTTAGCTTCATCTGTCTCAGTCATCCTGTAAAGCCTGGCTCCCGGTCTCCTCTTCCACGTCTCCTCTCCCCAAGCTGCTTGGCTGCTATCACGCAGATGGATTACCAGTGGCGGGAAGAAGGGGGTCTGAAGACTTTGATAACCAGGTCTGTCAAAAAAAGCCTCCGGCAGGAGCTGCAGAAGCAGTCTGGCTTTGTCCCTTCACCCCAGGCCTGAGTGGCAGCTGTTGGCTCTTTCCACACGGACATCCTAACCTGATCTCAGACACCTTCAGCACCTTAGTCTGTCAGTGGCACAAATAAAATTCTCTTGCTTGCCTAAAGCTTGAGATACAAAGAATGAGCTTTGTCCTCTGGGAATGGCAGGCCAGATCTTGGGGTCAGAGACCTGGCACTTACACTGCTATAAAAATAGCCAGGACTGCCTTTATCTTTCCAATACATTACTATAAAACTTGCACTGAGTATCAGTTATCTGCCTGTGCTTCTAATAGACATAGAAGAGTGCTCCAAAGGGTGCACAACCTAATTAGAGCAAAAAAAACCCGACAAACCAACCCCCAAAAACCCCAAACATGAATGGAAGTGCTGTTGCCTTAGTGTAAGATACTACTATTGGTCATACTTAGTGAATGCTAATAGCTTGCTCTGCAAGATCATTTACACAA
Organism: Falco punctatus; assembly: GCF_963210335.1. NCBI lineage: Eukaryota > Metazoa > Chordata > Aves > Falconiformes > Falconidae > Falco > Falco punctatus. The sequence goes on along the minus strand of NC_137582.1, from coordinate 96,241,850 downwards.
TGCTCTGAAAATCCTCCGAGGTTCCCTCCTGAGCAAAAGCCCAGAGCCTGGAAGAACGCCATAATGAGTTCCCACCTGAACCGAAGAGCTCCACATGCTTGTCTGATTTGTAATGGAAAAAATGTCACACAGATTCTCCGCCTCCCCTTCCACCATGGCAGTTGAGCTGGAGGAACGATTCAGACCGCTTAGGACATCCCTTCCCAACCAGTGAGGGAGGTCCACATCCAGGGTGAGGTTCAGCAGAGCTCAGGGGCCAAGTGAACAAGCTCTGCTGGGGTCTGGGGTCTTGTTCTCGGAGAGGACAGTAAGAAAAGGCAGCAGGAGCAAGGGGAGCTGGGGCATGGGAGAGGAAGTAGCAGCCAAGGCTCTGGCTGGTAGAAAACTGAAATGGGAACCTGTGGGCAAAGGTGGGAGTTATCCGCTGGGGACAAGCGCGGGGAAAGAAAATTGCCAAGAGGCTGGCTCCAAAAATGTTGGTAACCACTGCCCCAGAGACACTGGCAGCTTGCAGCAATTAATGTATTCCATTACCTCATGGTTTTATGCTTCAGATGCAGATTAATAGCATTCATTCAAAGAAAGAATGACATCATCTGCATAAAATCCTTTCCAGTGTCATACAGTATTCTCTGGCTTTCTGATTATTGCTGGTCTGCTGGGTTAGTGATGGTGTTTCAAATTTTCATTTGTTTTCCAATTTAAAAAAATAAATCCTTCAGTCCTCCATTCAGGTCTGTTTTGCAAGAATACTCTTAATGGAGAAAGGGACTCTGCATCCAAATCTTTTTCTGTCATCTCCACCTGCTCCTTATGTCTCCTTGCAGTGTTACTTTCATGCATCTATATGGTTCTCCTCAAACCTGTGCTGTGGCTTGCATGTGGAGCCTTGACTAATGGTTTATCTTGTAGGTCTCTCTTTCACTAAAGGCCACAGTTTCACTCTCTCCTATAGCTTAATGTCTTAAGTGACTACGTGCCCTTCTCATTTCTATAGAAAAACTTCCACAGAGGTGTTTTGTGTCTTCAGCCTTCATCCTAGCAAGGGTGAAGGACTCCAGCCAGGGGCAGGCTGCTTGCATATGGAATCTCTTTTTTTGAGGAAGAACACCCAGTAAACTCCTACACACCATTCTGCATAGGTGGCACAATCTAGCCCTGCATTTTTTTGATGCCATTGCCTTATCAAACATCAATAATCTCCAAAGATAATAGGGCAAAGGAAATAAGACAGACAATATGTCTTCGAATAGAAGTCTCTCACGTGCAACCCAATGTCAAAATACCACTTGAATATTGGAAAAGTATGGTCATTTCTCAGCTTTTTCACAAAGCTTCCATATAAACACCAGTTGGGTTTACATGCACATGACAGGAGGAGAATATATGCAAGAGCATGTATAAAAAGTGAACGAGTGAAACAAATTCTAAAGATTATATTGCTTTATTTGTCTTTTTATTTTTTCAATCCGTTTCCAATCTGAAACATGCAATTAAGAACATGTTGTGCTATCTGAAACAATAGGCAGGGTTTACATATAGCTGTCAGTTATCTCAGAAGCTGCTGGGAAACATGCCGTAAAGCTCTGTCTACACTGTGCAGAAAGGAAATCACAGCTGTAGCTAACCAGGCAACATAATAATAATTACCCTGAAATCATCTGCTTGAATTTTCAAATGAATTCACCATGAGCAGGCTTAGGCTCAAATAGCATTCCTTTTCTGGCAGCTTTCTATCCGTTCCATAGCCCAGGCTCTGGCAGAAAGGCTACTTATAGGACCTTAGAGCTGGGAATATTTTCTGGGTGTCTGATGTTTGTTCCCTGCTGTGGCTGGCAGGCATGCTGTATCTCAATCTGAATAAATGATACAACTCTGTCTTCAAAAAGAAGAGGGTAGACAACTCTGTTATTTCCCCTAAAAAATTACTGTCCATTCAGAAACACTTTGTTTCCAGCTTGAGCTCTTCTTAGCTAACATAGTCCTTAAGTGTCAATGATCTTTTCACTGTCTACCCAGCATTTGTACACCAGTCCCATAACCTCTTGCAGCCTGGGTTTTGGCGAGGTAAACAAGCTAAACTCTTCTGGTCTCCTCCTGTAGAAAGTTTCTAGATGGTCAAACAAAATCAAAGAGAAAGCAGACCTGTATCCAGACCTACACATGGAGGTTTCAATCAAATGTCTGCCACCGTTCAAAAGACATATAAATTCCGAGTGCTGTCCTGTGTTGTTGCAAGGTAACAGGTGGGCCCAGAGCTGCAGAAGGAGGAAAAAGACCGTGCTGCGCAAGCTGCTGGCTAAACACCAGCACAACCAATCGCATGTTAGACCTATTCTTCAGAAATGTTAAGTACCATCAACCCTTATTGACTTCAGGTGGAGCTGAAGATGCTCAGACAAGGATCTTAAAAGCATGATTTGGCTCTTGAGGTAAGGGTAGAGCATGTCTATGTTCACATGATATTCTACTGGGGCACCTCGTGTCCTCAGGCACATTTAAAATTGAGAATGGTGGCAACATTTCACATCCTTAGAAACCTTTTTCCCTCTTCCAGTCACTTCAACTTGGCATGCTCATTCTCAGAGTGAACCACAAGTACAGCACTTAATAGTCTCTGCGGTTAGAAACTGTCTGAAGGAACTATTTTCTGCCCATTGGAGAATGTTGACTCATCTACACTGAATCCTCTGAAGAGACTCTGATTACAGAAAATGTCCAGTTGTTGATTCCTGTGTGACCTCTCGCTTTCAGAGACCTTTCCCGGAGCTAGTGCTTAGGCAATGGATGGATGGGTGGATGAATGAAGTGTGTATATATGTGAAAGAGAGGTGAAGGTCTATCTTAGGTAAGGGACTAGATGGGTCACTGACATTTTCAATAGGTTTAGACAGTGGGATAGATGTGCAAGAGAAAATAGTGCCAAGTGGCTTCGCTTTGACTGTCTGATGTTAATGCTGGAAGAAAGAAGGGGTTAGAGTTCACAAAAGTGAGAGGAAAACTGCTGTGGTCCATGTCGTAGGGTCAGGTCCAGAGAGAAGAGGCTCTGCGTTCCCAAGAGCGCAGCCCCGGAAAGCACTCAAGAATGTCCAGTATGATGAGAAAATCGAGGCATGATATGGCACATAGGCATGTTATTGTTTTGCTTAGATCTGGATTTCTCTTGTGCTGCCTAAAATAAAAAGTGTCGGGGGGGGGGTGGGGGTGGGGGTGGGGGGGTGGTGGTGGTAAGGGCAAGGGGGGAAGGGGATATGGTTGGAAGCCTCATGCAAAGGCTGCAGCACACACTTCAGCTATCACGTGTCCCTGAGAAGGCAATCTGCCAGATTGTCCACAGAACTGGTGCCCTGGGAAAGGGTTTGATGAAGCCATCAGGGAGTCTCTGAGACTTGACACCAGCCTCAGGATCTGCATCAGTGACAGCAAACCATTACACGGAGGTCAAGTTCAGCCCTGACAAAGATTTGAGCTGGCACCAAAGACAAATCAGCTACAATGTTTTTGCACGTAAACTTGGAGCTCAACTCCAAAACCCCTACAGAGCTGGATACCAAGGTCTCAGTTCTCAGAAGGGGATGCACTTTGGGAACACATTTAGAAGTCCAAAGCCATGAAGCAAAGAGATGCAGCAATCTGGACCAACTCACACACAGAGGAGGGAGAGCAGGGCTAGGGCTACAGCACCAAGCTCTCCAGAGATCACCACTCAGGCTGCTGCGGAGCCATGAACTGGATCACCAGCTCACAGCCTTGCAGCTCCCCAGGAAAGTGGGAGACCCTGTGGCTCTCAGGCTCCCTGGTCCCAGTCCTGCCAGCCGCATGGAAAGCCCTGGGATGAGAGACCGATGGTTTCCAGCACCCTGCCTTCCCCAGCAGCCTGCCAGAAATGCAGTGACCCCAAGGGTTTTCCCTTTCATGGAAAATGTTGAAATTTAGGTTTCATTCCAATTTGGAATGAAACCGGATTTTGCAATATCAAAATCCTCTGTGAAATGAAATGACTTTTCATGGCACAGCTTTACTGATTGATGCAGACTGCATGTAACTGAGAAGAGCCTCCTAAACGGGTGTTTCAATCAGAATTTCCTGGTCTGTCACTTCAAGAACACAATTAACAGCAAGACTGACGTCTGCAGTTTTGCAGGAAGGCAGCAAGAACAAGAACGGGGCACAGCATCAGCAAAACCTCACATGATGCGGTGGGTGCTGCCGCTGAGCCGACACTTTCCCCAGAGAGGTCGCATTCACACGTGGCGCCTTCCCTTCTCAGTGCACCTGGTTATCCAAACCGCCGCCAGAGTCTCTTTCCCACCGCTCTTGAGCACGTGCATGGTTGCCTGGTTCTCTCGGCTCTGAGGTTTTTGCAGTGCTAATACAATGCCGCAATAATTTCGGTTAGCACGTGCTGCTGCTGAGCTCTGAGCAGCCGGCGGCTTTGCACACTTTGTTTGCAGGCAGCTTGCGGCATGACCCCTTGTGCTGATGAGCAGCAGGAAGGGGAGGTGGCGGCAAGGCGGCTAGCAAGCTCGTTTCTAGTCCGCTCATTCCTTTTAATCATGGTATTTTTGCCAGAAAAATATCTGATTTAAGGGGGAGAGGAAATGCAACCTGAGGATGGATTCTGTAGATGAAGGAACGCTGCATCAAATGCTTTTGCACAATAATTACTTCAGTTTATCACAATGAAACACATGCACTGGGCTTCAGTTTTTACAGCAGTTGCCCAACTTACCTGCTGCGTATGGGTGATAAGATACTCGACTGTGAGGAAGGGTCAATTAATTCTACTTTGCAGTTAGTTTGGTAAATTCATTTGATAGTCTGGTCTGAATGACACAGGGTTATTAACATCTGCAGGCACAGCAGAATGTTGCAGAGTAATATTTCTGAAACAGAAAAGCTCTGAGACACGATTGAGACAATACAACTTTTCCCTTGTTGTACAAGATGATTACTTTAAACTCACTTCTCTAAGTACTGAAAGCTGGAGGCACAAAAGGAGAGTAAAAATATTTATTTTTACATTTTATTTTACTGGAAGAAGAGTAAAAGAGAATAAGCATAAACTTTAAATTATGTGTTTCAAAAAAATACAGCTTACAAAACAAAGGGACAGGCTTTTTTCATATATTTGCATCTGGAAGAAACCCTGACTTTAACTACATGTATGTGGTGTCCTTTTTGTTGTAAGTTTTGCTAGCTTGCTGTATTTTCCTTGCTTGTTCAACACGAGAAGTTCCACCTGAATGTGAGGAAGAACTTCGTTACCTTGAGGGTGCCGGAGCCCTGGGTCAGGCTGCCCAGAGAGGCTGTGGGGTCTCCTGCTCCGGAGACATCCCACACCCGCCCAGACACGGCTCTGTGCAGCCTGCTCTGGGAGACCCTGCTTTAGCAGGGGCTGGGCTGGATGCTCTCCAGAGGTCCCTTCCATTCTGTGATTCATGTTATCAATTCATTTACCTGCAACTGTGACAAAGCAGACAACATTCCCCCAAAAGCAAGCAGAAATTGGTCCCCCTTGAAGGAGTTCCCCACCTAAGGGAACCGGGGCACAACCTGTTCCTCTGAGCTATTCAAGCACGGGGAGAGCAGATTCCCCACAGGCTTTATTTAAACAACCCACTACAATTTAGACCCTTGAGATTCTTCTTGAGACACCAAATAACAAGACGTCCCAGATTGTTTAAAATCTGTCAGTCTGTAGGTGTTTATTAGTACAGCACCCCTGCTTCTCCATCTTCCCAAAACATTTCTTTTCCAGATGCAGTTTTATGGCCAGAGCCCCAGCCCTGCAGCCCATCCTTAAATGCAGCACTTGCATTAGGCATAGACCTCTCTGCTGTACCCCCCTACTCACATCAGTGTGGCCAAGGCAAGGGAAAATATGCTTCCAGAGGTTTTTTTGCATTCAGAAAAGAGAAAAATCTGTATTAAATAATGTAAGCAAGAATATATGGTGACTAGTTAAAAATCAATATTCTCTGGGAACTTCACATCATCCTTATGGTGTCTAATTACTTGTAAATTTCCATTCACAGTGACATAGATGCTTCACAGAGGGGAAAGGTAATGGGAACTCTTGGTCTTCCTTTATCTCCTAGAAATACCAGGTTTTTAAGAGTCACATTTGTTACAAGCATGCTCCTTCCTTTGGGAAACATTATAAACGTAATCCACTTAGCATCTTGCCACGAAGACAGGCACCATTTGGAGTAATACATCCCTTTTCAGCAGAGTCTGGGATCTCAGTTAACACCTGAATAACATATATAAAAAAAATTCAGGAGAGGGCTTCTCTTTGGCCAAGGCTGTAAGGCACACAAAATCCAAGTGTCTAGCTGTAGCATGTTCCCCCTCTACCCTACCAGCACTCACAGCCATTAAAAAAAAAAGAAAAAAAAAAAAAAAGAGGCAGTAATTAACACAGTGAGCTCATTTTAAAAACATCTGAGAAGTTTCTAGGAATAATTCCATTGACCAGCTCTTTCATACCAGACATCTTTTGCTCCCTTCCTCTTCAGGCTGCAAGCTATCCATGAGTACTTACACGTGAGTAGTAGTTTACACTGGAACAGTAACATTTCTCCAAGGACTTCTAGGTGTCTGCACAGGGAGTGAAGGCTTGTGATTTATCTGGAGGAGTACTTCCACAACAGACCAATTAGCTGCTTCATCAAAAAGCAAGAAACATAGCTGGCCATTCTTTTTTTCTCTTTTCTTTTTGCCTTTTTTAAAAAAAATATTGTAATTTAACTTTACACGGAGTGCCAAGCAAAAAAACCCACCTCCCGTGGAGTTTTAAGGAATGAGAAAATAAACTATGGAACTTTAAAAAGCAGGTAAATAAACTGATAATTCCCTCAGGTGTGCTAGGGAAATTGGTGGAGTAACCCAGGTAAAATTATTGAAGTTAATTCCACAGAAGGGAGTAAGTGTGAATTAGGTTCCACCGTGCTGGGAAGGATTAAAGGAAAGGAATGCACAGGCAGGAGGAGGGTGTTCAGACCTCACGTGTAGTAGTGTAAGAGTAAAACACAGAGGAAAGGGAACAGCCACCCCGTTGCACAGGGCAGCTGCAGTGCTGGGGAGCCGGCCCTCTTTATGTTATTATTTGGATGAAATGCTCAGCATCGCCTTATGGGGTGTGCATGCCTGCAAAGGCCAAATATATTTTATGTGGGACTTATCTGGCCTGGAGGGAAATTCCTGGTGCCCCTATATTTAACTTGTATTGCAGCAGGCCGATAAAATTCCCCATGGTTTTAACTCTCTCAGTAATGACTGCACAAAATTAGCCAGCAGCCTTTTTTTTTTTTTTTTAACAGTTTAGAGCTATCAGGAAGAATTTTACTTGATTAATTAATATTTACCCTGTGCTAAAGAAGGATGCCTCTAGAGAGGAGCCTGGGCTGTGGGTGGGAAGGGGGTGTGAAGGGCAGCCGGGCCCCCATGACTGACCCCCCCTCCGAAGCAAGTGGCATGGCCAGGGTGCGCTGATGATGCTCAGGGAAACGCTCCCGGCTGCATCGCCTTCTGCAAAGCGGGGATGCTGCTTGTGCCCAGGTCTTATTCATATTGCGTCCGTCCCCCCCCCAGACACCCTAACCCACCCGAGAGCAAGATGCTCCACACCCACGTGCAAGCCAGGAGGTGGCTGTCGCTGGGGCAGGGCAAGGGGCAGAGGTGTGCAGAGCAGGAGGGTGCCCACCAGCCCTGGGAGCGTAACAGAAGCATCCCTGCCACCGCTTGTGGGCTGGGACAGGGTGGCAGGCTGTAGCTCTTCCTTGTTACCTCTTCTGCTCCTTCCTTGGGAGGCCAGCGATGTGCTTACCGGTTCCTTTGGTGACAGTGAGGTGGCTGCAGGTAACACTGCAGGAGAGGATGTTTTGCATTCCCAACTCCTGACGTGCTGCACCCCAGTGACACCAATGTCACCAAATCACAAAATTGTTGGGGTAGGCAGGGACTTCTGAAGATCACTCAGTCCAGCCTCCTTGATCAAAGTAGGAGCAACTGTGGCTGGTTTTTGAGAAGCAGGTTCAGTTGGGATTTTAATATCTCCAGGGCTGGAGACTTCACAACCTCCCTGGGCACCTGGGTTTAAACGGAATTTCCTGTATTTCAGTTTGTGCCCATCACCTCTTGTCCTGTCACTGGGCACCAGCTAAAATAGCCTGGCTCTTTACACCTTTCCTTCAGATATTTATACGCATGGATAAGGTCCCCCTTGAGCCTTCTTTTCTCCAGACGGAACAGTCCCAGTTCTCACAGGAAGGAAAGCAGATGCAGGGCACAACCAGACAACCATACTGACCAGTCAACTGACTACACAAAACCAGCCCTTTTCATACTTTTACTCTTCTATTTTTCCACTCTTATTCCTCCCAAAAGCATTCAAACCCCTCCCTTGTCCTGCCTTTGATTCCTCCCCTAAACATCCCATAAAAAGTCCTGCATGCTCCCCAAACTGCTTTTCTCCTGTATCTCATAAAATGTCCCACCCTTAGATAGCAAACCCCTGAGCCTGAAGGCTGACCCAGAGAGCTGCTCTCCATCACTCAGGGTGATGGGTTTCATGCCCTGACTCTGCTGGGACAGCCCTGGAGAGGGGCCCAGGCAAGATGATGGTTCCACCCAAGTCCTCAGTTTGGGTTCTCACCTGCCCCTCTGCTACTCTGGACTTGTGCAGATGGGACTTTGACAAGCTGATGGCCCTGGGTTTAGCCCAGCAGGACATTATCCAGGCTCCCCCGCTGCCATTGTCTCCTTGAGCTCCTTTGTGGGTGTGCAGATGAGCTTTATCACATCACCTAAACCATTGAGACCAATTTCACTGTAGAAGGCTATCAGGTTGGTCGAGCACAATTTCCTCTTCTTAAGTCCATGCTGACTACTCCCGGTCACCTTCTTGTTCTTCAGATGTTTGGAAATTATTTCCAGAAGGATTTTTTCCCATCATCTTCCTAGGGGTCTAAGTGAGGTTGGCTGGCCTGTAGTTCCCCAGATCCTCCTCCCTGAAGACAGGGGGTGACATTTGTTTTCTTCCGGTCCTAAGGAAGCTCTCCCAAATGCCATGGCCTTTCAAAGGTTATGAAGAGCGGCTTCATAATCGTGTCAGCCAGCTCCCTCAGTGCTCCTGAGTGAATCCCATCAGGTCCCATAGACTTGGGTCTGTCGTTCACTTAAGTGCTTCCTAACCCAGTCCTCCTCCAGTGAGGGGGCAAGTCTTCCTTGCTCTGGATTTCCCTCTGGTCTCAGGGGCCTGGGATGGCTGGCATCCAGTATTACAGTAAAAAGCAAGTGGAAGAAGGCATTGAGAACTTTGACCTCTTCCACGTCCTTTGTCACCAGGTCTCCTGTTCCACTCAGCACCAAGCCCATATTTTCCCTAGTCTGCCTTTTCCTACTAACGTACCTGGAGAAGCTCATTGCCCTTCATCTCCCTCACCAGATTCAACTCCAGACGGGCTTTGACTTTTCTTACTCCATCCCTGCACTCTCAGACAGTGTTTCTACGTTCCTCCTGGGTCACCTGCACCTACTTCCACCTCTTGCTTGTACTTCCCTTTCATGTCCATTTTGTCAGGAGCTCCTTGTCCATCCACGCATGCCTCCAGCTGCCCTTGCTTGATGTCCAGCTCATTGGGATGGACTATTCTGGAGCCGGGAGGAGGTGATCCTTGAAAATCAACCTGCTCTCCTGGATCCATCTTCTCTCCAGGGACATTTCCTGTGGGATTCTTCCAAGCGAATTTCTGTAGAGTCCAAATCCTGCTCTCCTGACATCCAGGGCTGCAATCTTGCTTTTAGCCTTGTTCCCTCCCCACAGGATCCTCAGCTCTGTCATATCAAACACTGAAGGGCAGACAGGCACTTTGGTCCCAGCTTGGGCTCTGGCACAAGACACATTTGAAAAGTCAATTCTTCATGTGCCTGAATGAGGAAAAAAAATATGAGTCTAAAAATAATAATAATAAAAATGATAGAACTTCCTTTGGAAATGTTGGCTGAAACACTTGGTTTTGTCTCTTTTTGTGTTCCCAAATGGCTTCTGTGAGAATATTTCTTAGTGCTTTTACATAACATTTTATATTATGTTAAATCACTGATCAGATTTCTTTGATGGGAATCCTTGCGGGGCTTTTGCAATGCTAGGAAAAGAAGAAGAAAGGAAAGCATATTCTTTTCTTTCTTTCCAGTTGGAAAAAGCCAACCCAAATCAACAGGGAAATGGTTTAATTTCAGACTCCTAAAGCAATATTAGAAACACTGGCAAGGAGGAGAAAAAACACTTTAAAAGGTACAACTAATACTTAATTTTAATTTATGAATATTTTGAATTGCTTTCCCTGTCTACTAAAACAGTGTCAGCATTGTTGGTGGTTTTTTGTTGGGGTTTTTTTTTTGAAGATGCAGATTTAAAATATCCAGCTCAATCAGATCCGTAGTCTTTTTTTTTGCAAAGAAGAAAAAGCTTGTGTTCCTGGGAAGAGACACAGTGTGATGGATCCAGATTGCCACCGCTGCCCTGCTTTTTGCCAGATATTGCTGAACCAGGGAATTTTTTTATTTCTTTTGATGAGTGCTGAGAATAAGGTGCAGGTAATTCTGCCCATTGCTCAAGGCTTTTAAACTGTATACACCTAATTGCAAGTTAGTCGAACTAAACTTCTCATACAAGTCGTGCCAAACAAAGCTGATATTAAATGAAGGATGTCTACATAAATACTGCCACAAAAGTTTGAAAAAGTATGCAAAGCAGTAAGCGTGGTTAAAAAGTTTACAGAAGTTTCTGCGAAAATTGGCAATTCCTGAAATCTGGAAGTACAAAAACATTGCTTGAAGGAGCGTTTCATCTGTTACACTAAAATGTGCAAGTTAAGTATCACCGGGATGATTTTCCTTTCTGTCTTGTAGCCTTTGGGGAAAAAATATAGAAACATCAGAGAATACCATTGCCCTTTCCATGGCCATGGGAATGGTGGGCGTTGCTTGGAATTGCCAATTTGTGCCTGGTGCTTATTTTGGCAACTCCTGGAAAACCATCTCTGCCTGCTCTGCCCCCCGACTGTACACTGTCCATTTTCATTCCCTGCTTTCCCAGACTCCTGTGCAAACTATTTTCATTCTGGGGCCAGAATGAAAATATTTTCAGAAATACTAAGTACCCAGCCTCTTTAATAAAATAAATGGCTGGGTTTTCAACCAAGTTCAGTAGTTTCTCTGTGGAGGAACTACAAATTGGCAGACTTTCTTCCCCCCATTGCCCCAGTTTGGCATTATCATTTCAACATCTCACAAGCTGAGTACTGGTCCCTAACGAACACTCCTGACTGGCTTTCTAGTTGGAACCATTAACAAATTTTTGAGTTCTGTAATAAAAATAAATATGATCTAAATCAGGTTGCAAATTTATTTATTTTTTTATATATCTAAAAGTAACTCCAAACATCAGAAAAAGAGCTGGTGTTATTTACAGTGTAAGTCACTGGAACTGTACATTGCAGCAGATAAATGAAATCACTGCTGCATTAAATGGAGATAGTGAAACACAAAGAAGTCTGCTTATAAATCCAGGGAGATTTTCTTGCATAAAGGCAAAGCTGCTGAAGTTTTAACAGGATTAAAAATCGCAAAAATATGCAATTACAACCAAGCACTGCAGAAAATACAAGTTAAAATTATTCCACCTTTTTAAAAATACTGGTGCCTATTAAAACACATGCACATTCATGTGGCTTTCAAATGCATCCCGGTAGAGCGTAAACTGAAAAGCTGTTGCATTTCTTCACACAATAGTCAGAAGCAAAAATGATGTCGTCTTCTAAGCATTCATTAAATGTAGAAATATGCACTGAGGATGTAAATGTTGACTAGACTCTCAGGGAAGTGTATAATTTATATTCAAAACTAAGATTCATATTAAATACCCCGCTTCAAATCTCCTTGGACAGCATCTCTCAATAGATTTCTAAAAACGTACATTTATGGAGTAAACAGAATATTTAATGGCTGCTAGCAGTATATCAGATTTGTTATGCTTATGGCAGCTGTGGTCATCAAATATTCATGCTGATGGTTCTTACTCAATGCTGACAGCTTTTTAACTTGTGAAATAAATAATGGGTGAGTGGGAATTGATGAGATAAGTAGACTGCTTTATCTGAGAAGGGTGACCAAGCTTTTCCATGGCACCAGGAAGATTAAGAGTTGCATTCTCAGAGCAAGAGGGAAAACCCGAAGGTGTATTTCTTCAGATTACAAACCAGACACATCTCTTGATCTGGCTATATGTTTTCTTATTCTTCCCACTCTAACTGTCCCTTACAGCCCGTGGGATTTATTTGCTGGTGTCAGGGTCAAGCAGTGTGAAAAATGACTCATAAGTTTCTGCTACCAGAGATACTGGATTATTTCCAGCAGGGTGGGGGGAGGTTGATAACAGATACATAAACCAGTCCCATATTTCTTACTTAGGCGGCTTGCCCTTCCTCCAGTTAGGGCAAATCAAGGATTTTGTTTCATGAAGGGACACGGGGGAAGGTACATGAGAAGTTTTGGTTGTTGGTTGGTTCTTTTTTTAATGGACTACACTCCTCAGGGCTATTACATCTTTAGTACATTGTTTGGCGGCTACTACTGCTAAACAGTATACTCCGGTTTGAATAATTTGGTATAACTTCACTGGAAAAAAGTTGCAGGTTAACTAGTTAGGTTGTACCATAAACCAAGATCAGACCATAGGACATTTACAGTGCAGATGTTCTTCACTCTCTTAGTAAATGTTTATTTTATATGAAAGCCGCTATTGTGCGGTTGGTACACATCCTTCATATCATCTGATCTTAGCACCTGGCCTTCAGCCTTCTAATTCCTGGAATATCTCTGTACAAGTCAAGGTAAGAGAAAGTACCTCCACAACAGTCTGGAGAAATATGGTGTGCCCAGCACATTATAAAATCAACAGCAGTGACTTAGTTGCCAGTTATGGTTTTCTAGAATTGAACCACTCAAATTACCTTTAATTCTTTCAGTATGAGCTTCCTTTTCTGTGAGACAACACTTGAAATAATTTTGGACCTCATGGATTTCACTTGTTAGTTGTTTGAAGTGGTAAATTACAGAATCTCCACAAAAATACTTCTGAAAGTCCACGTAGAGTGTGGTACAAGTTTAAGCAATACTATATATGCAACTCAAAAGTCCAGTTTTCAACTGCTGGATAAAATGTTTCAGAATATAAGCTGATTCCAGTGTTCCTTCCAATAAAAACAAAAAGCAAATGCATAACGAGATGAAGCAGAATTATATTGCACTCCCAAGAATGACTTGCCTCAAACGCAGATAGCGATGCAAGGGACCCTGGGTAAGCCCAACCTTTTATCACAGACCTTGAAAGATAAGCATGTTAGCGCAAGGATGAAAGCCCTAAACCTTGGTGCTAGTCTCAGATTTATCATCAAGCATGAGAACTCGTAGCCTAATCTTGCAAATTCGACTTGGGCAGTGCTGTAGGACAGACCGAGCAATACAAGTAAAGGTACGATCTGAATCTCCAATTTCTGTCACACGGTTCTTTGCAGCATAAACTACCGTTCAGTGAGAACATGCAGGGTTAAATGGTTCCATCAAAATCCCTTTGCTGGAAATTTTGCGCTTTTTTTAGCTTGTTTTTTTAGCTTTTTTTTTCTGATGTTGCCTCATGTCTTGAAGAAGGACAATCTCTATTCTTGCCAAAACTGAAATTGTTTGCTTCTTCTTCTTGCCCCAGAATCAATGTGCTGTATCTTTTTAGATGAGGGGTAGCTAAAATTTGATGTTATGACCTAGGTGAAGGCATATCCAACCACTCACACTGTTCTAAAATCACTTTAATTTTAAAAATTGCTCACTTACTATGGAACACTATTACAAATGTAAGATATGGGGAAAATTAAAACTGCAGTTATCTGCTACTCTGTTTTCTCTTCCAAGTACAGATTTAGAGGATCTCTCATCCATATTTTGAAGTACTCTAGGTTGTCTTGAGCTTCTTTTCACCAAATGCCAAACCCAGGGGAAGTCACCAGCACAATTTCACCACCTACCAACACCACCTTAACGCTGTTCTGATTTTCTGCAGCCTTTCTGCAAATACTCTTTCCCTACAGTTCCATATTCCTTTTTTGCCTTCTCCACCCCAGACTGGTTAAGGTTGGCAAGAATAGACCAGCAAAGGTTTAAAGACAGAGAGACAAAGGAAGACAATTTGAAAAGCCTAACTTCTGCACCCTAAGGGTGATAGCTGTTCGGCAAAGGTCTTCTCGAAGAACAAATCCATCCATTCTCTCCACTGATCCTCCACCATTTTGCCTATCTACTTTTTACTCCCAGTTGTGATTTTCCTGTTGAACGCCTCTTACAATACCATCTCATTAGCTGGTTGTCAAATTCTCTGATTGCCGTATCTTCCAATCGTTCTGTGATCTGTTGTGGTTTAACTTACCAGATTCACAAATAAGAGCTTGTGGTTTGCAGTCATCTCATTCCCCAGAAAAGACTTTCAAACCCCAGGGACACTTGACACCTTCTAGTATCCCAGGATAATGTCTGTTTGGGTGATGGACAAATGCTCTTACTACTAAGTCAGCCCTTTTGTAATGTTTATGTTTCAACAGGCTTAAGAGTTCTAGAGATTTTCTACTCTCCAGTTTTTTTCAGTTCTTTCAACACATTTTGATCTGCATAGTTTTGAATAGTACCTTTAGCCATATCAGAAAAAAAGAAAAATAAATCACTTTTGAGTGATTTGAGGTGTTGTCTCAGTGGCTCACTGACATCGATGTATCTGAAGTGATCATTTTCACTATCCATAATCCAAGTCTTTTCCAAGTTCTGTCCTCCTGATACACTTCAAGGATTTCTTGCTATTGTTTTTCAGTTTTGTGCTTCTTTCCCTGCTTCCCAAACACCTGTACCATTTGCCCTTTCCATTTTAGTTCTTCTGATTTCCTTCCTTTCCTCCTCCCTCTGTAGTGTACAGTAGAACTTTCATTTTCAAATGGATTGATTAAAATAAGCTCCTGGCCCTTGCCTACCAGGTGTCCTGGAGTCCATGCTCCTTGTTTCATTCAATGATATTCCTGCTTTCTAAGATTCTATGCTGGGTGAGGGGTTTTACGGTGGGGGGTAGGGTGGGGGCATTGGGGGTGTGTGTCCCCTCTGTAGGATCTAAAAGATTTAAAATTTTCTTTGCTTTTTATCTTTTTTTTTTTTTTTAATCATCCTTCTAAAATACTGTTACTGGGCTAAACCAGGATACATTTCCTTGCCCAGAGATGTAGAAAGAATTTTTTAACGGGCAAGCAGTTCTATTGAAGCCAGGCTTACACTATATTAATGTAATACAAAATATTGGTATAGATTTATATATTATAAATATTATTTATATATTATAAATACCAAATACCCACTACAACTATTATTTTTATTCTTTAAGACATCCAAGAATTCTCCACCAGCTCCTGTCTTTCACAGAGCAGACTAAGTTCATCTGCTGAACAGGGCACCATTTGCCCTCACCTTCTACTTGCAAAACCTACATGGATAAAAAGTTCAGCACCTTCCAAATTAGCTTTTACAGTGGGAATCGGTACTGGAAGCAAATTGGATCCTGCTGAGACAGCAGCTGGCCAACACACATGCGATTTTCTCCAGTGAGGTTGCTGCTTTCTCCTTTTTAGGGGTTTAGGGGTTTTATATAATAACTCATGTGTGAAAATACTTGACTAGCAATAAAACGTGATGCAGAGCTCATCAGCACAATTAAGCAATTGAGCTTCCCCAGCATCTCATTCACAGGTCTGCAATGAGGGTTGTGAAAGTGAGCAAAAGCAGGAAGGCAGCTTCCCACATCAGCCTCCGCTTTTTATACCTGTGCTTAGCCTACAAGTATGGAAAATTCTTTTGCATTATCTTACACAATATTTTTATTTCTTTTCCTAGAAAGACTGAGCAAATTCACACAATATATTGAGTTGGTTTATCCAAGTCTACTGCAAATTCTGCGAAACCATATTAAATCAGGAAAGAGATGCTGTAACAGGGACAGGAAAATAAATCTGATATAAGGTAATGCAACTTTTAGCAACTTTTGCACTAGCAAGATTGATTCTCTTCTCACCTAAATCAGCATCAATCAACTTATTCAGCTGAAATTAGTAGAATTTAGTGGTGCTGGCCAGAGGGGGGTTGGCACCACTGTGTATTTAAAAGACCAACATTCCTCCTTCTCTTGCAATGGAATGAATCAGGAGAACCCTCACTTGGAGCCAGCAGACCAAGAGTAGAGAGGAGAAGCTGTCCCGTTAGCAGCCTGGGTGTGAAGAACAAGATAGAGGGTGTTTGCACGGCCTCTAAGGAATCACCACCTCCTGCTCCCCATGCAGGTAGTGCCCTGCGTGTCGAGTCCTTCATGAAGAGTCTCGCAGGGCTGGTACAACAGATATGAATAACAACATAAAAATCACAGCGCCCTTTGGTGCACATTTCTGTGCAGAGCCATATGAAGTCCTAGCAGTCGAGGTACTGATAAGGTGGGTGCTGATAACCTGCTGTCTCAGACCCTTAGAGCAAGCAGCTGGCAGCCTCTGGGACCTGCAGGAAGCAAGCGCAGCCAAGCTGAAATAACTCAAATACACAGGGATGTTCTGTAATGCTTCCCCATAAACAATCCCATTTGGCTAAAAGGAAAATGAATACAAACAAACTAGCTGAAGCACAATAATATCAATGATTTCCAAGATGCTGAGGAGAATCTAAAAATGTTTTACTGGGAGAAGATAGAGACAGAGTATGTGGAACGAGGGACTGCATTATGTTCAGCGGCTTTCTTCTCCTGATGGTGACTTACATCCACGCCATCCTTTCCTTTTCTTCCTCTCTGTCTAAATGCATTAGGACAATGAGGCTTCAACACAAGAAAATAAATGTTAAATTAATAGTCTATGAAAGAATTAACTTAACCGTAGTGTGCACATTCTCAATATGATTTCTCCACATGATCGTTCCCTCTTCGCCTGTCTTCTACCTCTACATTCCTGCCTTCGCTACTCTTTATTTCTCACTTTCGTGACTCAACTAATTTTTAAATCTGACCTGAAATAAATGCTAATTCAACATGTCTGAGTGGCAGTTACACCACTTACCAGGTCAAGCATATATAAGCTATTGTGGCCACCGAATGCATTCTCCATGTGATTGCACCACAACCGTATCGCAGATGCATTGCCGATTTTTTTATCTTTCTTCTCTCCCCCACCATGGTTTCCTGTTAATTTTTTTTCTCCTTTCTGTCGTTTTATATCCTGGATTATTATAATTTCTAGAAGATTTCTCTAGAAGGAAATTATCAGAAAGCTGGTTCCATACATACCAATTTCCAGCCAAAGAATACAAGGTGAAGATCAACTGTTACATCATACACATGACCTGTGCTTCTAAATGAATTTCAGTAGATTAAGAAAATATGAGGCATATTTTATGTTTTCACTTACAACAACTTTTTTTAGTGGAAATAGATCGAAATTGAAAGAATAAATTACTGCAACCTCTCAATGTAAAATGTGTGTAGCCGCTGAAGTTACAAGTAATATTTCTCATTTCTGTGGATTGATTCTGAGAAGTGCCGAGCATAAGGCCCCTAAAATCCCAGAGCAAGTCTTGCAGATACTTGAACATGCCCCAAAGGCTGGTCCATGGAGGTCAGTGACTGAAATCAACACAGGAGAGGGGCTGGGGGTGCAACCTGGGTCCTCCAGTTCCTCCCTGGGGTTGTATGATGGACCCCACCAGACCTGTGCAGCAGCAGCCGATTTCACATCTGTTCCACAGACAGGGAACAAACCCTCTTCCTGATACCGACAGGGAAGGTGGCCACTTCTCCCACCCTTCCCACCAAACCATCTCTCTGAAACAAGTGACAACGTGCCATCCCAGGGAGATGACGGAGACATCTGCCTCTAGCTATAATATCATCTTGAATTGCGAATGAATCAAATCTCCTGAGTTGATCTTAGGTGTTACAGACTTCTCTGGGGAGCTCAAATTTACCTGAAAGAATTCCAAGTGTTTTAAACAAAATTATAGCTACAATTTAGCACAGGAAACGTGTAGAGTTACATTTCTTGTCGCTGGAGTGCTGTAAAATTGAAGCGAATTTTCAATCTGATTAATTCATTCAGAATGATTCCTGTTGAGTAATTATCTTCAATAAAGATCTGTCAATACAGTTTCAAGCTATTGTCATTTTATATCAAATATAAATTAGGCAGTATAATGAAGTTGGGTACACCTAAACTCAATGTCAGATGAAA
Organism: Falco punctatus; assembly: GCF_963210335.1. NCBI lineage: Eukaryota > Metazoa > Chordata > Aves > Falconiformes > Falconidae > Falco > Falco punctatus. The sequence continues at coordinate 96,223,497 of NC_137582.1, read as the reverse complement.
CTCTTGTATGATAATCAAGTGAAATAAATCGTTCTAAGACGATAAAAACAAAAGGACTTAACACAGTAACAGTAAAACTCCTTTTTCTTTCTGGATCAAGACAGCATGGATGATTTTGCAAAATCATCTGGGATGTATGTCCCGGGTAAGTTCAATCTAATAAAGCTTTCAGGATTGCTTGCTGGAAAGGAGCCATTACTCTGGCTGGTGCAAAATAGCATAGCTTTCACGTAGATAAAACTACGTCTATTTAAACCAGGTGAGGATTTGGCACAGAAACATTGATTTAAGCACTAGTTTGCCAACGTATTTAGACAAGGGCTGTGTGGACAGAAATGCTGACATGGTGCACTGCCCCGCCGGGTTAATTTAACGAAATAAATAACTTCTGAGACATGGAGAGAATCGTTTAAATACGTTTGGGTTCGGGCATCACCAGCTGATGCATGGCCTGATACATCTGAGCAAGAAAGTGTTTCGGTTCAGCAGCTTTTATGCCTAAACCTTGTACTAGGAAAACAGGACTATGCTGGACCAGAGATTAGGTCACAGTTCTCATGCATCTAAACGGGCACCCCAGTACTTTTTCTGAGAAGAAAATTTTTCTGTCCTACTCAATAGTTTATAGCGAATTGACACAAAGCAGCAACAAAAATAGATCTGCGTAGCTTCACCCCACTGAGCAAATACAGGATTGCCTTACAGCAGAACAAAGCAGATCTCCACAGAAGCTGCAAAGACTCAGCACTTCTGGAGATCAACCACCCATGTGGGGCTGCGGGGGCTTGACTCTAAGACAGGTTTGTACATTTAGGCTTGACTGACCCACTTGAGTTCAGAGAGTGAATTCAAGCAGGGACAAGACCCCTGGTCCCGTGCCCCATCCTCCCCCGTGCCGCACGCTGCCCTCCATACCATCCTCCAAGGCCAGCGGCAGCACGGCGGCCGGGTTGGTATTTTAACAATCTTTTTAGTGCTAAAAGTAGTGAAGATTTTTAAGGAGATGGATTCTGTGCTTTTAAGTCCACGCATTGTTATTCTGCTGTCTTTATTCTTTCTTTCTCTTTGTCTGAATGCTTCTCCAAGCCAGGCTGCCTGTGAATCATTTGTAAATTTGCTTTAATCTGTAGTAGCCAGATTGCCCCTACATAGCAACAACAACTCAGCAACTTTTGTTTCTTAATAGAAAATTAAGCTAAAAGCCATTGCTTTCATACATGCATAGTTAATAAACAGAGAAAACCTGGGGATAGGTGGAGAAAAGGGGGCACATTTAAAGGCTCTTTCTTTACAAGCACAGCAGCAGATTGAAGCATCGATCATCCAAAGCAGAAAAGCCAGCAGCCCCAAGCAGTGCCATCCCAGAGATCAGAGACCGGCATTCAGCTCCCAGAATACCCAGTAAAAGTTATAAAGAGAGTCCTCTCCTGGTGCTAAGTAACAGGGAGTGGTGACAATGGAGTCGGAGAGACAAACGGCTGTTGAAATGGCTTTTTTGGTATTTTTTCAAGTTATTAATAACTGTTCTGCTTTAAAATCCTCCTTGAAGCGTGGTCTTCTCCAGCAACAGTATAGCTTACATGCATTAACTAAGAAAGCGCATATGACAGGAGTGTCTGCCTAGTAAATAAAACTCATCTCTCCAAATGGATCTATTAACAAAGCATTTTTAACTGAAGTTTGAGTAGCCAAATCAAACCTAAGTGGGAGATTGGCACTGCACGATGCCAAGAGCTCTCAACCTCCAAGTATGTCCTTGGGGATGCCCAGGGCCTTGCTGGATTCAATCTTTGTTCAGACTGCATTTGAGGATCGTTGAGGTGGATGCCAGCAAACACTTTAAGGAACAGGCAAGCGTTTTCTGCAAGTCTGCGTGGACACATGCCATTAGCTTAGCTCCTTCGTGCTTTGCACCTGACATCAAGGCTTAATTATGCTGCAACTTGCAGTTCTCTCTCTTCCTGGCTGCTTTAAATCCTTGCTTTCCGGTTGCTGTAAATCCCTGCTTTGCTTCACGGTTCTCCTTGGCTTCAGTTGGTCTATTATTAGTGATAGACTTACTCGTGCAGCAAATCAGCTCAGACAGAAGGACTACAGTGTTATTCTTACACTTACCCTTTGCCCGACCAGGGACCAGCGGCAGTCACATACGTCCAACTACCCAACCAAGCTGGTTACCGACAGTTCAAAGCAAGGTATCGCCTGCAGCGCACTATTCACTTGTGCTTGTGCCGTGATAAAATGTGCCCCAACAGAGACAAAAGCAATTATGTTTTGAGATATTGTAACATTATCCATTGTAAAACACCGGAGCAAATACTGATCAAACCCTCTTTGCTTGCCCTCATTACTACATGCATTTGGTATTTTAGAGTAGGGTGGTGAGAATTGTTATTTTCCTGCTTCTTTGACTTGCATTACTCATTACACATTTTCCTGTACCCAGACAGAATTCTTGGAAGATTCTTTCCTCTGAAAGAGTTATGTGACCAGCTATGAGTATAAATACACAGATTTATTTATGGTTTTGCAGACTGCAATATAAGACAGCACTTTTATAACCATAGGAAAGTGAAACAATGGAATTCCATTAACTTTTAGCTGGACATAAAGGAGGTTACGCTCCACGCTACCTTTAATGTGTTTTTATGAAACAGAAATTCACAGTTGTGTTACCATTCTATAGTTCAAAGGTAGAGAAAAAAAAAAAAAGCTCTTGAAATTAATTTCCTTGATGTAATTTTTGGAGCCAGTTGAACAACATTAAAAAAAAAAAAGTTAAATTATGTAAAAAACCCAAGAATATTTGCTATTTGCTGAATAATGTATGATCTGGTCAGGAAGCTCTGATTTTTTGGGAAAGCAGAGGTGATCTAGTGAAAGAAGTTACTTTGGTATAATAATAATATTAATCAACAGAGCTAGAGCAGTGTGAGGTAAACTGGGAATGATTAAGACCTCTGCCTTTCTCAGAAATTTGTTGAAATGAGTAGCATGACTATGTACATTTATAAAAGCACATGCTGTAGGGGCTGAGCTCATAAATGAGATTCTGTTACTCCTGATGCCCACCCAGGGCATCACCTAGATGTCCTGACCTCCAAGCTAAGCTTGGCCACACCGGCAGCGTGGTCCCTCATGACCGTTTCTTCACCAGCAGATCCTGTTTCAGCAGATCCCATCTTCTCTCCTGCTCCTTCTCATCCCTCAAACGTTGCACAGAGGGGAGGAGTGTTGCTGCTCCTCATTTCCACAGGGGCTTAGAGCGTTTGTCCACTGCCTTGGACACCTGCACTGTCCTTGGGCACTCGAGTGAGCAGCATCAAGAAGCCACAGCCAGAGGTGACCGTGTACTGGGTCACTAACTGGAATATTGACTACAAGCTCGTTTTTCTCCAGGAAAAGTGAATACACTTGCACAGTTGTTATTGCACTGATAATAACTATCCCAAGCAGCACGATCACTGCTCCGGCACCTTAGTAGGCAGAATATGTTCCCTTTCTGTTTATAACCCACCTCCATTTCTCTTGCCAAGCTGGGTAGTAGAGAAGGCATCTGAGCAGCTTGGACGTAGGCTGTTTTCTGAATGCAGCTGGGTTACTTAAGGGCTACACCGCCCTTCTCGGGCAGAGCTGGTGGCAGTGTCAGGCAGGCTGCCCTCGAGCCAGAAATCACAGTCCAGCACTGCAGTGGTTGCTGTCCTGACCCAAGAATCACTTTTTTGGAAAGCAGGAGGCAAATTTTATTGCCATTTGCAACAACTTCTCCAGAAAGAAACCCCCTTGGAGGTGACAACAAGGTTGTCTTCTGAAGCTTGAGTGAAACTAGCATGTTGAGAGGATGAAGATACGAGACTATTACAGCACCGTTTGGCAATCCCCGAGCAATGACCTCACCTGTCTTGCATCATGAAAGCAAATATCTATTGTCTTCAATCTCAGGGTCAAACATATGGATGGCACTGAAGAGGCTGGAGAACTGCAATCAATAACAGGCAAAGACTCTCCATCCCCTTCAGGACCCTTCACAACATTTAAGGACACAAGGGGTGCAGCAGCCACGGGGTGCAGCAGCCACTGGGTGCCTATCTGAAATCCCCCAGCACCAGGGTCTGCCCCTGAAGTTACCAGTTACTATCTCACCTCCCCACAACCTGTGCTTGAACCTGGCGGAGAAGCTGAGAGCTTTAAATGGCAGCTGTTTATCTCCACCGAGCCCCCACCGGTGGGTGTCCTGCTGGGTCAGGGCAGCCAGCTCGGGCGCACCTTGCTGGGAGCCTCCTGCGTGATGGTTGAGGAGCCCCAGGGCTGAGCTACAGCAAGGGCACAACTCAGCACACTGATGTTTTACCAGAGAGTGGCTTCCTTCAGTGAACTCCACTTTCCTGCCTCTGCAACTTCATCTCACTTTTGGCCTCCGTGGCAAGCACAGTTGTCAGAATTTACAAGCTTTTGACTCGTCAGAGGAGTGGGCACAGCCACTGGGTCGTGGTCTCTGCAGAAAGAAATCAAATATCCCACAGCAGCAATGGTGCGTTTTGGGCGAAACCTGCTCACTGAGAGAAGAGCTGAGCAGGTACACGCGCAGACCTGCCAACATGTTTTAAAACAAGGCAAACACAATGGGAAACCCCTGTGCCACAGTCACCAGGTGGTCTCACACCTGTCAGTATCTTCTGCTGGTTTCACCAGGGTAGCTGCAGAGCTCTCCCTTCTTCCCCCACTCCATCACATCTGCAGAAAAACAGCTGCCACCTTCCAGCACATCCCTGGTGCTCAGCATCCTGTGAGGCTGTGGGTCACCACGTAAGCTGGTGGCAGCCCCCTGGGACAACGCGCAGCGCTGAAGTGGGGCAGCACGGCTCCATAGCCACGGTGGTGTCCACACAGATGTCCCCATACCAAGCGTGTTCCTCCACCATCTGCTGCCAGAGGAGAGCAACAGGTTGGAGCTGGCCTCTCCGACTTCTCACACTGATACACGTGTTAAGTTCATTATCGTATTTGCAGTGCTTTTTCAGGATAACCGAGACGTGAACGTTTGAGCTGTGTCAACAGCACACGCTGTTAGACCTCCGAGGGAATTAAGGCGCTGAAACGATTGCAAATGGAAATCCTTGTTTTGCCTTTTAATTAGTAATCCAACCAACCGTTTAATAGAGAGCAAAATAATCACAGAGAGGTGAAGGTAAGGTATGCAAACTAGATTTCTGCTTGACTGGACGTGCTTTCTTAGGGTGCAATTGGTAACACTCATATGCATTAATAAAACAGTGCCTACTTGAAACACATGGGAAAAGCTGGGGCAGAACGTTGTTGCTGGCTTTTACAAAGATGTTTCTCATATTCTTATTTGTTTCCATTTCTTCCTCAAAGGCCAGCTTTGATCCCATTAAGAAGCGAGGATTTCTACATTAGTTTGAGAGGATTAAGAATATTTTTTCCAATGGATAATTCCACTCCTGTTATTGAGATTCGAGGTCTTCGTTAAAAGCCATTAAATCCTGAGGAACTGTTAAACTGTTTCTCCCTGGGTGAGGTCTGTGCCAGCAGGGCTTCTCAGTTGCACTTATTTACAAATATAAGTAAACTTTTACAAAAAGAGTCCTTAAAGATACTTTAACATCTGCATATCTTTCAGAGTAATATATTACATTATATTTTAGTTCATATATATACCCCTGGAGTCCTCCTTTAAGAAAGAAGCTTTTCAAATGCACTTATCCATATCTAGGCTCTACCCTCTTCCTTTGCACTTGATTTTTGTTCCTCTTTTTTTTTTTTTTTTTTAACTTCTTTTTTTAAGCTAACGCAGCAGGAGGTATTCTTGCTGAATATTTCACCTAATCTGCATTAGTTCCTCTGCATTGGATTTTGTGGTGGTGGTTTTTTTGGTTGTTTGTTTTTTTTTTTTTTTTTTTTTCCAATTTTGCTCGTCAAGATTGCTCATTGTTAGAAGAGATATTTTGGGGACCAGCCGAACATGGAGGGAGAGAGCTGGTGTGTCCCTGGTGCTTTACCTCCTTGATGTCAGCCCGGTGCTGGTGTGGTGCGCTGCTGGGTCCCAGCCTCCCGCAGAGTGTCCAGGGGAAATCCTGGATTTCGCTTCCTTCTCCACTGCCTCTCCGGTGGCAGCCCCACACACCGGTGCAGGGAGCTCTCTCAGCTGTGGGCATCTGTGCCCTGCCAGCTGTGGGGACACCAAGCAGCTTTGCTGCCTCCTGGCTCAGGTCAGACCTCCCCATACTGGAGCGTGACCTGCCACGTGTTGCAGATCAGACACCTACAGCCCCCGGAGAGGCTTTCTTCCCTTCAGCTTCCCTCTTTCCCAGCCCTCAGGAGCGGGGAGGCTCCTCTACAGGCTGTCAGAGGTGACACACAGGAGGGCAAGATTTAGAGGCAGTTGGCAGGGAATTAGCACTCGGGCTAGTCTGGCAAAATGCACGTTTTAAAGCAACCGAGAAAAAAAAAAGGAGGAGGATAAAGCCCACCGCTTTACACTGCGGCGTATGTTTAGGCAGAGATCTGCAACAGGCCCGATGGATCAGCATCGTTCCAGTTCACAGAACGAGAAAGAAAAGCTTCTCCCTTCCAAATCCATCATGAACTCCAGGAAGGGAAGATTATAAATGCTGGACGTACGCTAGAAATAAAACCATAAATCTGCCACGGAGAGCGCGCTATTCAAACAGAGCATTAGTCACAGACCTACACCCTGTAACAGCCCCACCATCGCTATTTATAACACCGCAAGTGTCCCTGGAGCTACAGAGAAGCCAAACACCACTGGGACGGGTATTTTCCCACTCGTGAGAACACAGAACCTGTTTGTGCGACGGTGGTGACTCAGCAGCGGCCAGGGCTTCTCCACTGCCTGTTTGCAGAGTGATGGGGGGAGAGAGACCTTGTGTGCACCAAGCTGCGACGTTGCAAAATCAGATGCATGCTTGCAGAGTGGGTTTAGGCTCGGCACTAGAAAGTAATGCAGGTTTTTCAATTAAAGAAAACCAACAAACCAAACAAAACACAATCATGGGAGGGTTTATGAACAGAAACATATCCAGAAAATTATTTCTGTGGTTTGATGCTCAGTCACCAGCTGTCTGTGCTTGTGATGGGAGCTTTTAGAGGTCTGCAACCCCCCTTTCTCTAAGAGGAATTCTGGCTCCCTTCACCTTAAGGGCACATGTCCTTGAATTTTCCAAAACAAAATAATATCCTGTGGCTTTGCCAAGAATTTTGTTTGGCCATTTTAAATTTGCCATTTCACTTGCTCTAGTCAGGGGGTTAGTAGCAACAGTAACACCCTCAATGCTGGAGGTATTTAATAAGCAAACACCCTTCTCTGGTGGGGAGGGCTGTGTAACCAAGTATGAAGTACAGCCCTTAGAAAAAACTCTCCTAATTCTCTCCCTCTCGGATCACAGAGTTATACTTCTGAACTCTATTTTCTTTCCGACTTACCTTGAAGGTACCTAATGCTTGAGAACGAGAAGGTTTATCTGGCTGAGATCTGCAGCTGCTGTCTCGTGGAAAGTTTTAGCTGTTGCAGAAAATAGTTAATGGCGTTGTACAACTATGATTCTGTGACTATTCTTCTCTTTTTTTTTTTTTTTTCCCCTTCTGAAACCCAAAGACAGGGTTTTGGTTTGTATGTGGAAATTTTGTTTTAAAAGGGGATTGTATCTAAGGGAAAATTCAATTCCTGCTCCAACCTTAATGTCAAATGAGAAATGGAATTTTGCAAATTTTTCGTCCTTGAGAGCACCTTGATGGAACAGAACCTCATCACCACATTTCAGAGTAAATATGCAGATAGACATATCTGCCAGGGGCAACGATTTAGGAAACAAGTCACCAGCTGCAGAAACCACAGCCTCCAGCTCTTGCCCCTTGGGGCCAAATCCAGTAAAGAGAAAAAGGCAAATGTCACATTTCCCTGCCAGCAAAGCTCCCGGCCACCCACAAGGCTATTCAGCCCAGGAAGAAGCAAGCATTTTTTTCTGCAACTCCTGCAATATCTCCTCCCAAGCTTATTCAGACACTCACCAGGCCTCTACAGGCAACAAACAGGCTCTATGGGGGCTGTTTTTCTGAGTTTGACAATAAAGTTAGGAGGTCTCACAACAGTGTCCATGGTGGCAGGCCCTACAGGAACCCATAACGACGGGTAACACTGTCCCTGAGGAGCACCAGAGTCGAAACAGAGAGAAGAAAAAGGAAGCCCAGTTTGGTGAGGAAACATACCCAGGATGACTTCAGCCCAGCAGCCAAAGACATCCATGAAATGGATGGGGTAGGGGCGAGGTAAAGCAAACCTGTGTTTTCTGCGGGGTTTTTTTGCCACGGCTTCTTCCTCTTATGCATTATAGGGCCATTGATTGGATTTTCTGGTCTTGACTCAAACCTGGTTTAAAGCTTACCATCCTCAACACAGAGGACAGCAGCCCTCACCCTGGCAGAAAGGGGCATCCCAGCAGCCCCCAGACCTGCTTCAAGCTCCTACTCCAAATCCCAGGGGATTTTAATGTGGACCTTCCCCAGTGATGCTCAAACCACAGGACTGCTGGCTGTTCTGCCTTAAGGCTCAGCAGTTCCAGTTGGAGCGGCTCCGCTCCATGCAAATCGTTACAGCGTGAACAAATCTGGTTTGGTTGCTCTCACAAAGCTTAAGGCAAAATAAGACTAGAAAAGGGTTTTCATGAAGATGGTCATGATCCACATCACATCACACCGTAAGGAGAAGTTGCAAGTTTCCTTTACACTGAAAGAAGGAACTGAAGTGGAAAGCCCAAACCCTGGGCAACCCGTCCCGGTCCAACCGCAGAGCAAAATGGAAACAAATGCGATTGAGGGAGGAAACAACCCAGCCGGCGTAATATCGCATCAGTGGAGCTGGCCTGGAAAGCTCCTACACCAGGTCTCCTGCCTGTGGATGGGAGAGGACTGAAGGAGGCAACGAAGAAGAAGCAGAAACGTCTGCTTGCTCCGCTTGACCTCAGCGGGGTGTTTAAAAAAATTCTGTGCGTGCCCTGGATGCGCACCCCTCTCAGCATCCACTGCCTTGCACGGGGAAACCTTAGACGTTGGAGAGACGTTCAGGGATGCGGAGCAAATCAAATGATATAGGGATGGCGCTGGCAAGGGGAAACACAGATGATTGAAAGCTACTCCCTCACACACCCCAATATAACATAATCTGGCTCCTTGCAGATCTGTGTCTTGTGGTTGATTTCAAGCTCGCAGGGAAGCTTTTCCTGTGGTTGGGACATTCATAAAGTGTCCCTCTCATGTGGGTGTTCCAGCAGTTAACACCATATGCAATCGTGTTGCAGACGTTGCCTGAACTGGGGCATGCCTCTTGGCTTTTTATTTTACAGGGGCTCTAATTTTCACATGACTGACGGAATTTAATAACGCCTCAGACTTTTTCCCCTCTGAAAAATGTGCTTGAAAAGGCCAAAAGATTCAAACATTGAGAGGCCCAAGCCAGGCAGCCAGCATGATTGCATAAGACTTGCTTCCTTAGGAAAACCACGCTAGAAAACAATAGAATTCAAGTAGCTGCTTTCTGTGCTCCAATTCTAGCAAACTAGTTTGCCAGTAGGACTGGAAAACTTTTTGTTCACAGAAATCACAGTGTCTGTGTTGGCAAGGTCCTAGGGATTCAGCGGCTCTGCCTCAATTTACGGGTGCCCTGTGTTCTACAGACGTGTAGAAACCAACCCTCCATTCAGCCAAACCTCCCCCCCTTTGCCTGCACTTTTTTTTCCTAACGAGAAAAAGTCAGAAAAATTCTGTTGACTATTTTCACAGCCCAGTTGAAAAAAAAAAGATACAAATCCTTGCAAAACTGAGTAGCCTTCTCTTCACAATACTCTCCTCAAGAGAAAAAAATACTAAAGAAGCAAAAAAATGTTGGTTGGCAGTGTTCATCAACCTATATAGCTGCGGTGAGTGAAAACACATCACTTACAGACTGACACTGTTGTGAAGAAGAGGAAGATGAGAAAGCAAGGGAGACATTATAACGGCTGTGTTCCATACCTGCCCAATGGGAGGTGGACCTGCTCCCTCTGAAGAACCTCAGACAAACTTGAGCTACCACAAAAGCACCCGGGAGACTGGGACTATGCCAGCTTCTCCAGGGACCAGCGCTACAGGGCTGGACAGCCTGGCTGGCATTTCCCACGCCACCTGCAGCCTTATCGCCGCTCGGAGCCGTCCCTCTGAGCGAGGCGAGATGAGACATGCACACACACGTTGCTGGCACGAGGGACACGGCTGTGGGTCTGGGACAACCCAAGCTAGCAGCTAATGCCAGCCTCACTCCCTGGGGCTGGGAACACAGACATTTGGGAGGAGGAGGAGGAGGAAGGTGGTGTCAGTGACACATCTCACACCACGTGTCGCAGCAACCACAGCAGCTGAGAAGGCTCCTGTGTCAGGGAACTGGATTGCAGATAACTGTGAGAGGTTTCACCCATGTGCTGTGGGTCTATAAAACTGCACGTGGGTGCGTTATCTGCCCTGGAACATGCCTTTTCCCTGGACTGAACCTGCACCAAGAGCCCATCATCTCCACCAGCACCCAGCTTTGCATTAAGAAGCAACATGTAGCTTGAAAAGTGTCTCTGTCATCCTACATGTAAATAGCAGGCACAGCGCAAGCCACATCATTTTTAACCGAAAGACAATCACAGCTTCTATAGATTTATTGTTGACTGTGTACATGCTAACATGAAAATACATTTTAAAAGCCTAAACGCAGTACATGTTTTCTTAGTCTATGTTCTTAAATTGATAAAATACATCTGCTCTGAAGAGCTATTACAGCTTATCACAGAAACTTGGATCTAATTTACTGCCAGCAAAAAGCTTTCTTAAAGCCTCTCTTTCTTTTTCAGATGCTGTACCATAAAACATGATAATTCACATTAAAAATACATTTAAACACAGCTGAAAAGGCAACTTGTCCCAAATAAAAGGAAACATTCAGGATGATGGCTAGTATAAAACACAGCCAAGATTGGAAATACAAACTTCAGCGATATGGAGTGCTTCAAGTCTTGCCTGATGAGCCTTACATAGCCAAAGTGGCCTAAAGCCTGATGAAAACTATCGCTTATTAAAACAGTTCCCTTTTGAGTCCTCAAAACCACCCAGCAGATGTCTGAGAACCCCAGACCCATTGCTTTCCCCCTGTCAACCATCTCCTCACCCTCCTTTGTGGCTTTGGGAGCCTACCCACCAGAGACTTTGCTCCTCAAAGGTTTTAAAATAAAATCAAATAAAATCAGAGGGGGGTGCAAACACCAAGTATATACTCGCTGACTGTGGCCAAAAGCTGAGGATTAGGCACAATGGACAGCCTGAGCTCTCCTCTGCCCCAAGGTCAAGCAGGTACCACTGTACCTTGAGGGAAGGTTAAGGGCAACAGCTTGTGGAAGGAGCCTGAAGGGTGGATGGGGTCTGCATGAAGCAGTCCTGCTTGCCCCTGAACCAGTCCTGCCTGGCCCTGCAAGAGGTCTCTACGCACTGGAGGATGCTGCTACAGCCCATCTGTGCTCCATGGTGCTCACCCAAGCTCCTTCTCATCCTTCCCAGCTTTCTATACCTTCCTCCCACATTCCCCACCCCAGCCTTGGCTCTTTTGTTTTACTCCCCCCTCTGGATAGTATGTCAGCACAGAGCAGGCGCTAGGGAAAGGCGATATGACAATACACCTGGCGTTCCCAAGGAACACATGCTTCCCTAAGCAAACCGCACCCAGGCAGCTGCCTGCGAAGCTGTGCTTCCTGGGGAGCCGCTCCTCTTGCTCCTCCACCACGGACGCCCTCCAAGACCAGCACCCACCTCTCCACAATGGCTCTGCCACGTTTGGCCGAGGAGGGCTGCAGTCGCCTGCTACAGCTGGTGCTTGGTCACTTGTCCAGGTCTTCTCCTTGGGATATCTGCCAGCGTTCACGCCACGAGTGTTAAGGCAGCCCCTGGCACAACAGGGTAGCAACTTCCTTCTCCCAAAGAGAGAGGCTGAGGGTGAGCAATATACTGACCGGTCTCTATCCCATGACATCAGGGACAGGCCCAGCCTTCCTGACCATCCTGGGGCGTTCCAGGCAGCTGGCAGCTTTTTGCAGCCCTGTCTTAGGCACTGGTCCCCGCTTGCATGTGGAAATAAACCACTTGCCCCAGGGATCAAGCAGTGCTGAGGTGCTGCTGCCTTTGCACCACTTACACCTTGGCGACTGCATCCCTTTCCCTCACAAACGCTCCCCAAGCGGGTGGTGAGGCAGGGCAACCCGACACACGTGCGACCATGGGGAGGGTGAATGCTCTGCCAGCATCTCCTCAGCCACCAGGTGAGGCCAGATTGAGGCAGTCACCCCCTCACATCAGAACCTACTTTCAAAGCACCCAACAGCCTCCCTCCCTCCCACCCGTCCACTCAGGGAAGCAACCACCCTCCTGTGGCTGCTCTACAACCTGGCAGGGCAGGAACATTGTGCTTGGCCACACTTTTAGGTTTTTTTTTCCACCTCTGCGTAGCCCCACTAAGTCATCCCAAACAGCTGCTGTTCAAGTACACATCCACATGGCTTTAACTCACTGAAAACACCATGCTGCTCCGCAACGCTCAGCATTGTTGGCAGATGTGCTTTTGCACAAGGTTATTCTGCTAACGCCAGTGCTTCTGAGCATCACCGGCCAAGCAGGGTTGCACACAAGCAGAGAGGCTGCAGGAGGCACATGAGTGTTTCAGGTTAGAGGTGCAATGCCATAGATGGGTAGAAAGAAGGAAAAGAAAAAACATGTAGGTAACCCTGCTCCCCCAATAGGATCAAGTTCACTGGCAGATTTTGAAGTTTAAACATGACAAATGCCCTTGCATTATTGCTTGAACAGCTTGGCCAGATTCTCTTCCTCCCTCTGAGCAGAACTCAGACTTTCCTGGAGACCTCTCTGCAGCCATGGGTAAATCCTATTTTTTTGGCAATGCTTAAGCATTACCAGGATCTCTTTGCATGCACTCAGGTGTTCATACATAAACACCACCACCACCTACCCAAAGCATTCCGTGCCAGGTACCTAGCAAAAGCTGAAGGCATCTGTATTAAATGCTTTGGAAATGCCACCGTGGAGCATGCTCCTCAAGACACTGACTCCAGCTATTCGCCTGCTGTTAGAAAAGGGCCTGCACAGCCCAACATCCACAAATAAAGTGCTGTGCTACAGCATTGTTCACTGCAAAGAGAAAAAAAAAATAAAAGGGAAAAAAATCAGATTTCATCAATTCTTCATGTATTACAGTTGTTTAAATGAAAGACTTCAAATTTTCCTGCAGTCATTTTTCTGTCTTATTTCTGTTATGCTTCCAAATAACAGGCATGCATTTGGGAAACACAAGGAAAAGGATGTTGAAAAGCTACTGATCTGCCAGGTGGAATATTCTACGTTTCATTTCCAGGACTTTCCTTCATCTTGGGAAACAACACATCACCCCTTCAGTAAAACACTGGAATTATCACAAAATTGTTTTAGAACTAGAACAATCACGAAGACTATTTGTTCTTTGAATTTCTTTTTCAAGCCTGCACATCTATTGTATGCCATATGCTTATACGTATAGTCAGTGGTGAATAGAGTTTTGGGTCTTGCTCACAGTGCTGATTACAGCCAGAGAATAAAAAACTGCTAGCAACGCTGACACTCATCCCTATGGAAAAAGCTTCTCTAAAATAACTGCTCGTGTGCCATGGAAGATGCCAAATTACAGTACCTCCCTTTCCATTAGTCACTCCACAACATCGTTCCCTGTTGCCACATCTCATACTTCCCCAGCCAGAAAGCAAAGATGCCACCAAACTCCCTGCTATCCTCAAGCGACAGATTAAAAACATTTTTTTTTTTTTTAAAAATAAAAATCTATGTTTCAAATATTTTCTCCTATTAGTTCTCAGCTTATTGTGTCACTTCTCTCCAAAATAAAGTGTCTGCCCCACACACCATCTCGGGCAAAGCCTATTCTAATGTCTCCTGGGCCTTCAGCAATTTATTCAGCAGCAAACACAGAAGCAGCAGCCGATACCTGCAGGTCCCCATTAATTACCTACCTCAGCCATCACTCGTCGGACACGAGGGGGCTGACATCACCTCTTTCTCTAACTTAATGAACACTCTGTGCATTGCAAGGGTCAGAGAAACCCTAGATGGACAGTACCTGATGTTAAAAGAGCGCTTTAAAAACCAGTCAAAATCCCATTCTTCCTGTAGTTTCTTCAGAATGGGTGAAATTCTACAGCAAGGACAGCTTTTAAAGGCACGATGTGGATTCTGGCACGTTTTCCCCTTTTGTGTTCCAAGCTTTGGGTTGGAAAAGGCTGCGCTGAGGGTGGGGGTTTTTCTTGTTAGTTTAGTTATGCTGCTAGACATTTATTTAATCTTTTTCCCTGATATTTCTGTTATGAGAAGTTGCAGCCAGAGTTAGGGAGACATTTATCAATAGAGAAAGCACACGCAGAATTACTGCAGCATGGGCTGAAACAAAGGGAGCTCGCTTTTCGTTACCCTGAGGCGTTGAAAAGGCTCTGCTATTCTGCGCTTTTTCTCCTCTCTCCTGCCAATATTAAGCTATTGGAAACTGGCACCCACTAACGAAGATATGGACTCCTTGCAAGCATTCCATGAAAACACTGGAGGTGGACCACATCAGCATGGTTGAGTTGGGAAGGGATCTGTGGATATGATCTGCTCAAGCCCCCCCACTTAAGCAGGGTCACCCAGAGGTGGTTGGCCAGGTCCCACGTCCAGAAGGCTGTTGAGTATCTCTGAAGATATATTATGCACTTAAAAGTATTTGTTTTCCTCTTGTAAATGCATGAAGTGCCTTACTTTACCCAAGCCATCCTTCCACAAGAAACAAATCCCATCGGTGGTGGAGAGGTGCCAGCATAAGGGAAGATCAACCAAGCCTGTGGATACTGCGTGATCAAAACGGGCATTAATTCCTCCCATGGCAGAATCAATCCTTTCATTGCTTACGTGAGAAACCAATAATCCCACTCCTCCTTTCCTCTGCCTTTTATCTTTTTGCCCCTTCGCACCCCGACACCTTGCCTGTGGCGCTGGGTCTTCAAAAGGGATTATGGAGATGGAGGGTTCCTTTCTCCAAGATCCTCAAGAACCGCACAGCCAACTTTCAAATCATCTTATCCCATCAGGAGGGCCGTAGGGGTGACACACCTGGAAATCTTACCCAGGTCAGGTGGGTGGCTTTGTGGGCAAAGGAGCACCCAGCAAGTTTCAGTTCAGCTGGCTTGCTGCTCCTCCCCTGGGGAAATACAGCTCTCACGTACGAATCAAGAAGTGGTTAAATATGAGGTCACCTGACCAGGTCTCTGACCCACCTTCAGTATTTGGGGATTGCTTCAGGCACTGACGCATGCACTGCCGATTTTTGCTAGCATGCACGAGTGCAGTTCTGCATATTCTTGTTATCTAGGTAACTACCCTGTGGCTTTTTTTTGGGGGGTGCTGAGGTTTTTGGCTTTTTTTGTGTTTGAGTTTTGGTTTTATTGTTTTTTAAAAAACAAAAACAAAAAATTTTTAATTTCCAGACTTTGCTGACTTGCTGTGGTTACAAGCTTTGCAGACTGTTGTCCCTTATGTGCTGCTTCACCATATGCACAGCAACGCACCCTTTGGAAGCTAGCATGGATTCCCCAGCACGTTCTCATTTTCCTTTTAGGTGCAATAAATTTCCTGCTCCAGCACTAGTTGAAATAATTAGGAGCCATCTCTCTGGGCTTCGACAGGCTACAAATGAAGCCTCCAATTTGCTGTGTGAGACTTTTTGTAAAAGCATAGCACAGCGAGCTGCCCTGCACTGCGAGCGAGGCTTATTCAAGGAGGTGGCTGGGGCAGCAGGAGGCTGAAATTGCAAATTTCTCTTGCAGGATTGAAGCCTCCTGCTCTTACCTCTAGCAGGGAGATTACATGCTGTGGCACTGCAGTGCCTGCATTTTTAAACCATCTTGTCTTGTTATACAGGTTTATCCCAATTGCTACCATACCTAATTCTTCGTTAGAAAGACTGTGTGACTTTAACAGCCCAAATAAATGGGCTGATAATAAATGTGCTTGCTCGGTTGATAACTGAAAATCCTATTAATAAAAAAAAGGCATGATCTATTTGGCTTGTGTCAACCTTTTTTTTTTTTAAAAAAAATCTCAAATTGGATAATCAAGTTTATTTCATTTTCATTTCAGTCAAGTTTCACTGGTGGGTTCAATTCAAAAGGCTGAAGCAGGGAGGGGACAGAACCCTGTATGAAAAACAGCTGTTGACATCAGAATTTTTTTAAATGAAAGACATTTTCTGCATTTCTTTGCCTATCATTGCCTAATTTGTGGCAAGTCACAAACACATTCCTACAGATACAGACGATGACAGTATCAGAAGACTCTCATAGCTCAGGAGGTCACAAGAAGTCGATGGCAATGGGAGTACCCAGGGTGCCCCTGCAAAGAGACTTCTAGTGGTTTTAGGGATTTGTCCTTAACAGAAATCGAGGGTGAAATTTAATTTGACAAAAACTACTTCAAAGGAATGTTTTGGCAAAGATATTGTGTATGTTATCATTCCTACCATATACATTTGATAGCTATGTTAGGTTGTTTTCAGGCTTTTTTCCACAAACACAAATTGTGCCAAAATATGAGACTCCTGATTAACTGTGCAGTCTATTGTGTAAGTAATCCAAATCCAAAACACAGCATTACTCTTGCCCTTAACCCTATAAAATGCAGTAGAAAGTCTGAATTCACATGTTTCAGATTAGTTGATACCCTATAGATGGGCTTGGGCTGTGATACACTGGTACTGCATACAAAATATCCCTCCTGCATGATGCCGCCCAACCGAGGGGCACGAAGGAACAAGACTACAACCATGCATGCTCAGTGAACAAGAAGGGAATCACTGTAAGGGGCAGGTGCAGAATTTTCCTGCCTCCACTGAGAAGAAACACAATATACAAGCAAACTTCAGGGATGCTAAAACACTTCGCTCCAAGGAAAGGCCAGGACGTCCCAGGGAAGGGCACCAGTCAGCCAGACTCCATTAAAACACAGCTTGCCCCATTTGCACAGGGAGAGCACCTCAGCCACACTTTCAAAAAAAAAAATAATGCACCTTTTAACGCAATCTACCCATGCCCTGGGTACAGCACCATAGTTTGCATCTTTTTTCCTGAGGACTTACATAGTGCCTTCATATTTGCACTTGCTCCATCATTCACTACTTAATTGAATTGGTGATGAAGTCCTGCATTTTACTGGCTCTCACCTGCTGACTCACATCGATTTCTTTAATCAGGCCATTGCTTCTCTCTGATTCAGCAAGCAACTGTTTCCAGTTCCTAGTTCCACTTCATTAACCATCAGTGTTACAGAGTTAAGGTTCTTTGTAGCCCGGTGAGGTAGGCAGAGCTAGTAAAAACATCATTGGAATCTTGAACTTACAGCAATAAAACAGTCATCAGCAACACAAGAAGGAGATGCAAGACAAGCAGAGCAAATGGGCCACAGCTATGCAGATCCTAGGAAGAAGCTCTGCAACGTAACAGCAGGTATTAGCTTCTGATGCCTTGACTGCTAAGGGAGATGGCTCCCCCATAAATGTAACCCAGTAAAACATCAGTCATACATTAACAGGTACTGCTGAAAAATTAAACCCCCTAGGTCTTGGAATCAAACTCAGAAATGAACAAACTCTTATAGGAAATTATATCATGTATTCCTTCAGACCCATTTCCTCCCTGTTGGCAGATTGTCCACCAGCATATCCCAACTTCCAGACATATGTGTTGTCTGACATAATTCATAAAATAACTTAATCTGCATGACAAAAATTATGCAGATAATTTGTAAGCAGACTTCACAAGCATTTAATATTCAAAATTCAAGCTGTGGTGATTAGTCTTGATTGAATACACAAATCAGCCAGCATCTTGCTGTGTTTGAATGATTAACTCCTTTTTTGGGGGAGTTGCAGTGGGGAACCACTTATGTTTGAATGATTAACTCAGATTCTGCCTTCTGGGACTACTCTGACTTTTGCTTGGGGTTTTGCCCCTTTTTTCCCCCCATTCCACAGTGCTTTCGCCAGCAAAGCCATTTGCAGAAAGTAAACAGAAAAGGCAGATATATTTCAGGAGATTCTTGTAGAAATTTGGAATTTACTTTCACAAAAGTTTTCTGCAACACTTGCTCTGACCCCTGATTTTTCAGACAAATAATGAATTCATGCTGATGAACAGCGGACAATTTGCTGACACCAAGTCAAAAGTGCTTTAGAATTATTTTCTTCCTCCTGCTCTGTCTTTCTTGCCTGGGATCAGATCAATGGATGTGAAAGACCATAGACTGGGTGTCTTCCATTTAACTATTTTCAGAGGAACATCTTGAAAGTTTCCTTTCTCCTTCTTAAGATGAAAAATCCTTTTGAACTCCATTGTCGCTTCAGCACCAGTAATGAGATCAAAGTGAAGGGTTTCTTACTTCCCGCCCCCCCGCCCCCCAACATACACCTGGAAGAGACTATCACCAGCTATTTGATTTTCTGAATATCTGCCACATTTCCTTTGGTGGCACATGTTATCTTCAGCCTTGGACACTGTTGTCCTTTACTACACTTACAAGCCCGGAGCCAAGGAAGAATGCTCTAGAACAAAAAAATTCAACCATTAGAATGCAAACAGGAGCATCAATATCCTGTTACCAGCCTCATTTGTAATCAACTGTATTGCATTGTTATGGCAAAACACACACATCACCTACATGTGGGAGACGACAGAAGCAGTAAGTATCCAGTAAAGGAAAACCGCCATGGGAAGAGTACCAGTTCCCTTGGAAAACAGCCTCCTAGCAAAAGCAGAGGAGCACAAAGTCATGCCAAGACGCCAAGTTTCACTGACATTTTGTTTTGGAGATGACATCAAAAAATGTTTTTGATAGCAAAAAGGAACCTGATAGTAGTATTTAGAGTTTCAGCGTGCTAAAATTAAGTTGCTTAACTTAATTTCAAACCCACCTTTGCTTCAGTTTTCAGTCAATCAGGTACAATCAGTCAATAGGTTCAATCCCTACCTATACCCTCAAGAAAAAAAAAGAGTGGGATGGAAATGCTTCGGTTACTCTGAAGCATGCTGGGAGGAGGATTCCGGGTAGTTTTTATTATTGCAATTATTTTTGTCAACCATAGTGCAGACTGGGGACTTTATTTTGAGTCAGCATGAAATCACACCTGGAAAAAAAAAAATAACCAGAAGTGATGGTAGACCACCTCTATCCTGCACCCAACTGCTGGTGCAACAGCAAGGGGAGAGCTGCCCCAACGCTGCACGTGTTCTGGCTCTGCCTGGCAGGGCAGGTCTAAGGATCTTTGGGGTTTTGCAGCTTCTGCCCAAGGGGAAAGGAGATGCTCAGCCTCCTACTGCCGGTGTCGGAGCAGGGGCTTCCACAACAGAAATCTCCAGAGGGCAGGAAGGGCGGTGGGGAAGTCGGTGGGTGTGTGGGAGAGGGAAGGGCGATGGGGGCAGCTGCTTCTGGGGACAGGGCAAGGGTGTTTGACCGAGGTTTCTACAGGAGGGAATTCCCCAGCAGCTATTTACTGCCATTTCTGACTGAAAAAACAGGACTTGGGGAAATTTCAGCACCGGGTAAACGACAGTGAGAAATACCCAGCTCTCCATCTCTCATTTCTGCTTTAGATAAGGAAGCCAGCCGAAGCCTGCTTCTGCTCCTCAAAGCAGCTGCATCACACGCACACGCACTTTATGTGCATCTTGTATGCACCTCTGTGTGCCCAGGAGAGGACAGGGCGAGGGGAGGGATTCCATTTACAGAGATATAAAGCCTGGATTTCCCACACACACACCTCAAGAAGAGCAAGGCAGGGCCAGATGAGGTGCGCATGGGCAGAATGATGCCTGTTTACACCACAGTGTCACTTTTGGCCCCTCTGAGGGGGCATCCCAGTTTCAAAGTAAACGCTGTCCTACAAACAGAAGCTGCCTTACGATGGAGAGCCCATCTCACTGGTGCTGTAGGGAAGCCACACCACTCCCCAGGGAAGAGATGTCTCCAAAACCCAGGCAGGTGGGAGGAGAAGTTGGAAGGGGCTCCTGAGGCTTCCTAACACACACCGTGCCGGTGCAGCGTGGCTGCCAGCACACGGGCTGTGGTCTGCCGCAGGTAAGGGCTGCTGGGGGTCACTGGTGATAGGGGATGGTGCACCCAGCAGCCCCCCAGTCCCACAGAAACACCCCAGTGCATGGTGGGCATCGGAGCCCTCCCATCCCTAGGAACACCCAGGCACAGCAAGGGCAGCCCACCCAGCATGAGTGGGCATGGATGGGACCCTTTGCTGCCACCGTCGTGCGATGTTAAAAGATGGTACACAGCAGCACTGCTGTGACACCCTTTTAGGATGCAAAAGCCCAAACCAGCCACTTTTCACCTCCGTCAGAGGAAGGGGGCTGTGCAGGGGCCAGGAATGGGGGTGAGGAGCTCTCTCCCACACCAAAAACAGACCCTTTATCCCAGAACGGAGTAATTTCATACACTGAGCGACCAGATGGCAAAGCTCAAATGTTGTACTAGCCTGTTACAGGGCAAAAAAAAAAAAAAAAAAGAAAACAAACCCCCCAAAAAACCCAACAAAAAACCAACCCAAGACAAAACTGGCAGAGCAGAGGGAGCGTGCCATGTGAGCGCACGCACCCACTCACCAAAACACAGCTGGCTGGGGTTATTTTTAGACCCACTTTGACAGCGTCCCTTTAAATTTCACTGGCTTTTGTCAGTTTGTATCACAGAGCTAACGTTGTTTAAACAGAGCACATTATTTTTGGCCCGTGAATCACAGGACTCGCTCAGCAGCCCTTCCGTGCAAGCCGTCGAGAGGCATCTGTTTTCTCTGCACCGGATTATTGCAAAAAAAAAAAAACAAAAACAAAAAACAAAAAAAAAAAAACAAACAAACAAACAAAAAAAACCAAAAAAAAACAAAACAAAACAAAAACCAAAAAAACAACCCTTAATCACCAGGTACAGCAATTGGCTTCAAAGATTTGCAAATTAGGAGTAAGCTATCAAATAGCTTCCTAGGGGCTGTAAACCACACAAATCCCATTGCTGTTAATGAGGGCTTATGCTGCTAAATAATAATATCTTTTCTATACACGCACATACATATACACACACACAGCGTACAGCGCCTTTCAGCCGAAGGCTGCCGCAGTGCCTGGCTGGTTTACCCCCAGCAAGGGGCCATGTGGGATTTCCCCGGTGTAGCATCCTCACTCAACCCAACCGGCAGGCAAGCAGGGAGGTCTCCCCGGGACCCCTCGCTGGGACTGTCCTCCGGGAGCCAGCGCCCTGGGAGCAGCGATGGTAATTGCTCAGCTGTGTTTTTAAGGGAGATGCTGGCAGAGGAGCTGTGGGAGTGTTACCAGGGAGGGTGAAGCACCAGGGGACTTTTAAGCATTGCAAGAAAAAAAACACCCAAGAAGAAAGGAAAAGAAAAAAAAAAGAAAAAAAAAAAGGGGGGGGAAGACAGTTTGTTTTTCAGCTGTATTCCCAGAGACCTCTGTAAATATGTATGCCTTGTGCCTAACCGCTGTCAGTGGTGACGGGGATCTTCCCGGCTGCTCTGCGATGGGAGGAGGAACATCCCCAGCCCCAAGCTCAGCGCCTACGTAGCAGCGTGGTTCCCCGGGCAGGCTGGGCTGTGGGCAGCCCTCCTGCTGCCCTGGAGCATCACCAGCACCCTGAGTCACAAGCTGCCGGGCGCGGTGCCTGGGCCAGCAGACCGCAGCCTGCGCAACGCTCGGGGAAAGCAAAACAAAAACAAGCCCCGCGCTCCCCTCCGCTCCATCCCAGAGTTCGCTGCCCTCGGGATGGATTTACCAGATCATTTGCAGCTGTTGCACAAGGCCGTCAACCCTGGGAGGCATCGGCCCCTTCGCAGCACCGAGGGGAGGGCAAGGGAAAAGCAAAGCCCCGAGGAGGGCACCGCTCTCGGAAACCCAGTCCTCCCAATGAACCGTCCCAGTTGTTACTGGCTTTTCTCAGCTTGTCCACATTCAAACCCGCTATTTTAGAACAGCAACAATATCCAAATCATTACATATGTGTGAAAATGAAAGGAATGCAAATGTTTGGGGGTTTTGTTGTTGTTGTTTTTTGGGTTTTTCTTTTTTTTTGCTTGGGTCTGGAGATTCTTTTCTGCTCTAAATAAAAAAAATAGAGAAGGAAAAAGAAAAAAAAAAAAAAACCAAAAAACACATAGCTTGCATTTCCCCTGTTGAAATAAAATAATGCATTTACTCTTTAGCCCTGGGGATTTCCAGGCTCTTCCTCACTCGGTGAAGAGCAGCCCCTCGGAGCTGCCAGTGTCCCTGGCACAGCTGGAGCCTGCAGCAGGGCACGGGCATAGGGGCAGGGCATGAGAGGGCTGTCTCCAAAATAACCTCAGCTGTGGCCACATTGCCTCCTCAGCACCCTTTATGTGACAAGTCACGAGCCTTGCCCAATGCTGTCTAGCCTGATTTTTCTTACCCAAGGCGAGCTGCACTAGAGTTTGTCCGAAAGGGGTAAAAAGAAGGCAGTGAGGAGGGATGCAAGAGAGCCCAAAAAACCCAAGAAGGGTGGAAGGGATGAGAAGCAGGATTAAAACAGCAACAAGCATTCCCAGAATAAAAAATGGTAACTCCTGAGAAATCATCATTTCTCTAATGAAACGGAGAAATTTCAATGGAGAGACTCCAGGCAGATGCAGACTCTCAACACTTTGTATTTTGTTATTTAAAAAAAAAAAAACAAAAAAAACAAACAAACAAAAAAAAAAAACCAAAAAAAAAAACCAAAGCAAATCCACAAGAGAAGCCCTACCTAGCCCTCTCCATTTTAAAGACCACTTTCCCCGCATGGCAGCAGCAGTCATTACTTTCACTAGCTGCACAGCCCCGTGGAGTGGGCACTTCACACCATACCCCAGCAACACATCCAAACACAGCCCCTCTCCTCACGCACTTCAACCAACACCATCATTCCAGCATCTCAGACTCCCCCACCCCCGAGGAGCCCAGGAGGTGGGGTGGCCCCTCAGCAGTACCTGGGGTGGGAAGCTGAGGACATGGTGGCATCACCCACAGCACGGCTAGGACACAGGTAGCCAGGGGCTGCAGGTGAGGCGCTGGCCCCTCCACACACCTCACCTCACCTTTCCTTGCTCTCCCTACCACAAATGGTGGCAAAATAAATGCATTCAATCAGAGGAAAGTGTAACAAGTACTTGACAAGGGCTGCAAGCTACAGCAAGAAGTGCATGAACGCAAGATCAAGCGGTTTTTCTTTCCCCCCAGCAAACGCTTCCATTTTGTTCACCCTCCGATGACACTTTCCCACTTTTTAAGGCAATCTTGGCCACACCAGCACCTTCTTTGCAAGACATATCATCATCTGGGACTTGCGGATAACTTATCCACTTAAAAAAAACATACATATTACATACAACTACCACTGTAGCTTAATAGGGAACATATTCCTTCCAAAATAAACACGTTGGGCCAGTAAGCTTTGAGCGACTTTCAAACAAGGCTTACCAAAACAGAAATAAAGCAAATGTGAAAAAGCATGCCTGCTTTGTGCACCACCACCCCGCCCCCACCGCAATAAAACGGGTTTGTTCCTGATGGAAGATTCCATGAGAAGTTGAGGAGAGATAGGATTAAACGGAGAGAACAAAGCCTCCTTCATGGGGTGGGGATGTCCTAACAAGAGAGGAAGAATCTGATTTTTGGTAGCTGTTATTTCACCTCAACAGCTGAGTGACAACAAGAAGGGAAATTTAGTTTTGCTGTTGAGGACACCCAGACCTCACTTTCTAACCGCTTCGCACAGTAGCCTGCCTTGGAATTTATGTTCTAGAAACCGCTGCTGTAACTGCAAGTCTTACACTGGAGGCTGTGTTTTCATGCCCTATTTTTGTACTGTTTTTTGAGAAGCACCAGTAAAGAGTTTATATTGTGTGTGTATATATATATATAAATACAAAAAAATTCAGAGGTCCCAGGGAGTAGCATCAGGAAAGCTTTCCATGAGGTCCCTGGGACAAAACTACAGGGGAAAAAAAAAAAAAAGTACAAATACAGGGAGAAGGAATTAACACCCTAATGCAGAACAAGTGTCTACACAGCCAGCTACCAAATCACCCGAGTTTGGGAGCAGGTCAGTAAGTGACGGGACAGTTTAGCGACTTGCATGGCAAACCCTTACGAAATCCCTAAGGAGCCCAGATCCCTTCCCTCCAGTGTTTCACTTGAATTTAAAGTTGCTGGGCTGTGCCTCTACTCCCCCACAGGAGACAACCAGCATTGGAAACTTCTCCCTCCTACCCCAAAGACCTAACTGGGTGGAAGATAAACCAGGCAAGAGAAAGGAGAAGGTCTGCTAATGATCTCCCACAGCTTTTTCTCAAAGCAGCCCACGCCAGCAGCAGGCAGACACGCTGCTGCAGAGGACACGTGCAGTGGAGAAGGGATGTACAAAATCCGTCTCCTCCACTGGTGTCCCTGAAACACGCTATTTCTGTGAGAATTACATAATGCCAAAAAGCTGAACTACCGGAGAAAGGGCAAGACATCACGTCACTTCTGTTTCACCAGCATAAAGCAGCTGTAGTTGTTAGAAGCGGTCAAACCCAATGGTTATCCCCTTCAGGTAAATCTGCATTTGCTGACCACATGTGCACATGGATAGGTGAACTCTGGCTACTGAAACCCTAAAAGTGAGAAAAGAAGAAGAGGTATTTGGGGGCCATCAGGTGGGGAACAACACACAAAACACAAGAAATCCTCTTTTTAAGTAGCTCAGAGGCAGCAATGCCATGCAGGTCACTGGGGGCAGCCCCAGGAGTTTCCCCTAACAGGTGGCAGCAATGGGGCACAGGGTGCTGAAGGGGAGCTGGGGACCTCAGCCCGAGTCCAGCCCTGGCCTGGCATCTCCTGAGGATGATGCTCTCCAACCCACAGCAGAGGTGCAGCCCAAAGCATCCCCAGGGAAGGGGATGAAGTGGGCAGAACTGGCTGTGCTTGGCTGGGTGTGGAGCCCATGGCAGCCCAGGTCGGGCGGGGGTGGGGGTGGGTGGGAAGGGACAGTGTGGGGGGCAGGTGACAAAGCCTGATTTTCCATGAGGCTGGTATATTGCCCCTGGAGAAGGATGCAGCTTTGTGCTAACGAGCATGTTCAATCAGTGCAGCTCCCCAGCTAGAAGAGGCACGTTGGCCTCTAGAAGGCTCCACTAGAAGGAGAGTCAGGCATGCAGCAGGAGGGAACTTCAGTTGGTTCTGTATGCATCTGCTGGCAGCAAGAGAAACGCAACTGCAAAACTCCAGTTCCTGGGCATTGCTTCTCTGCTCATTCTGTGTTCCTTCATCTTAGTTCAAACGGGTTGCTGATGGCACGTAGGACCCTGGCTTTCACGATGAGGCTCATGGACATGAAAGAAAATGGCAAAGCATGCACCTAAGAGCTACCAGTTACAGCTGCAGACTCTAAGCAGCACTCTGAAAATATACTGAATTTACTCAAGCTTTCAGCTCAGCCTGCTTTAGGTAGAGGCTTAAACACAGAATAATCAACCTATAAGTTAAACACGACTTCTGTCTGCAAGTGGTTAGCACCACGGTCTCATACAGAAGTCCAACCCAGCAAGATTCCCCTGTCCATCACAGTGCTGTTCCGACGGAAATGAAACAACCCACCTAAGGCCATTCAGCACATCGTCAAAATTGTTTTATTGATATATATACACATATGTGCACACACACAAACATATAAATAAATACAGGGGATCCAGAAGACAGAACCCCCTCCCTGCTTCACCAAGCCATTTTTTTATTCTAAAGCAACAGCCTTAGCCGTATATCCTCCTTCAGGGACTCAGTACCCAAAGGTAACAAGGCTGCTCTGAACTGCTGCTCCTGTCATAGTTACCCACTTGCCCAGGTGACCTTCTACATTTGAAAAGCAAAACAAGTTTGAAAAAAGTTATACTCCAGCTTCCTGGAGACTGCTATTTCCTTTTTCCATTCCTTTAGGCTGCTTTTCCCCTTGCCCTCCTACTTTCTTCCTGTAGTTCTCATAATATTTTTCATTCCTTGACTTCACCTTTTTTTGCCTGCCAAACTTCCCTCCGTGGCCCAAATGCAAAGCTACCCATCGAGGCTCGTTGAAAGAGAAGGTGTGCTCAGTGAGACCAATTACACAGAACACAGGGCTTTTTTCTCCACTGCAGAAATACACTTCAAATAAATTTTTAAGAGTCTGTACGTGCCCCACAGAATTATGTGGCTAACTTCACATTTGCAAGAGCAATCCTCCATCCCATCATTTAAAGATGCCCAGACTGCTGCACTACCGAGTCAGTTCAAAGAGCTCGCTTAAATCTATATTCTCCTACATGTTGCCACATGGTATTTCTGGCAGCATTTCATATTTTTGCTATATATCTAGAACTAAAGACTAAAGAGTAAACAAGATATCCGATTTGCTGTTGACTGTATGTATTCCAAGTCCCTGTACATTGAAGTGCAAGGCTCCTGTTGCAGACCTAAAGGGCTTTTTTTCTCAAACCTTGCCTGCTTCCCTGCATTGTACGGGCCTTGCTGATGAAAACTGTTATCTCCACTCTCACGTAAGCTGGGGTTGGTACTGGAGTGGCTTCTGCATGTCCAGTGCAGCCATGACTGCTGTGGAGTCACTGGGGAGCTGCAAAAACAAGTCTTGTGGAAGAAACAGATTCGGGATTTTAATGCCAGGCAGCTTAGCTGTTTTGGTTTTGGGCTTTGGCGGATTATTTTTTTTTTTAAATTAACCAATTACTCCCCAGATAATGATTTCAATAATCTACAGCAAAGCCCTTACATGCCCTGACTTTTCTGTTGTTGGGAAACAAGCCCCTGTTTCATGAAGGTGCAAGTCTTCTGTGGTGCAAGTCAGATCTACTCAATATTTTACGCATTAATTTCACTCTGCTCAGGAAGACCTCCTCTGCAACAGGCTTCCAGCAAAGCAGTGCAAAGCTGCGCTAGTAAAATCCCTCTGCCAGCTCCAGGTTCTGCAAGCTGTCCTGGGCATGATCCCTTTTGGTCCTTTGCAGGACCTCTCCTAATTGACTTCTGCTGTGCTGATGGAAACCATCTCCTGCATGATCCAGCCCTTGCTCCTTCCACAGGTTGTGTTCTGTCTGTTCTGCATGTGTGTGCACACACACACCATCACGCTGCATTTCCTGGCTCTACTAGAAGGAGGCTCAGGCATGCGGCAGGAGCGAAGTTCACCAGCAAGCCTCATCTGGACAGCCAGGGGAGCAGGGCTGTGGGGTGCACCACGGCTCCTACCTCCCACACAGTACAGATGCAGCCCAGGTGGCTTGCAGCATCTTTATTACTGCACTGATAGAGAAGCTTGAAGGAATGCAGCTTTGGACAGTCTGGAAGTCATTATCCCATGGCGCCGTCTTTAGAGCAGCTATTCCGCCTTGAACAAAGCTCTCTGAAAATGTATGCAGCCTAACTTTTATGCTTTAATAAGTGAAATACAGCTTTACTCGAAAATATCTGCCAGGGTACATAGTTTGCTCTTTGAGAGGGATACGTGTTTGTTGAACTAGAGGAACTGTTGAGGAAAGCAAAGATGCTCTGCTCGAGGTCGTTACTATCTGCAAAGAACCAAAAAGGCCCAACACCATTTAGCACCGAGCGGTGCTGTGCTGTACAGCCGGCAATATTCACACGTGATACTTGGCCTTCCTGAACTGCATGCTTTACAGCTCAATTTAAAAAAAAGTGCTGGGGGGGGAGGGCAAAAAAAGGCAGTTCAAAGCATCCTCAGCATGTGCTGCAGTCATGTGCCACATCCTAGCTACAGCTAAGGGGATTGAACCAGACATTTTCAGCAGACAGTAGTTTGATTCAATCGCTGGGATTCCTAGCAAAGCCACCTTCTAGCACAGCGTTGCCTTGCTTCAGCTCCAACACCAAACTGGCTAGCAGGTTACAAAACTTAGAGCCTTTCATATGGTAAGAGTGTATTTTTCTGTTTCCCAGTCACATGTAAAGGAAAACTTCGTTCCCCTTTCAGTTGTCCTAAAATAATGTTAGCTTTTTTGCTTGGAGATTCACATCCCAATGGAGAAGAGAGTGAGAGAGAGAGAAAAAGGGCAAGAGAGCAAAATAAGTGAAACTGGGAATTATCATCCTTTTAGCATGCCAGTCTCCATCCCTCCCATTCCGTGTGTGAACTTCACATCCCTTCCTTTAACTAACTACAATTGCTATACAGTTATTCCTTCGTTTTCATTCATTACTACAGACAGCCTGGGTTCTCCTGTTTTGCTTCTGGTTTCATCATGGAGCATACATAAAATATCGTTCGGTTTCCTAACACTAAGTCCACTCAGCTGACATCACCCCCTTCCATTGCAGCCATGCTAGACTAAACCAGGTAGTTTCATTCCACAGCGACTACACGCTTAATTAGAAGAGTGGCACCTGAATCCATGCTTATTGCATGACCTGATCTGCAGGCATGAGGAAAGAAACACAGACTGTGCTTGTGTACATCTGTGCAAGTGAGAGCTGCTGCCACCAAAGTGAGTGGAACAGCACCAAGCTAAAGCCAAGGGCACAGGCAAGTTCTGGGCTCTCAGCATCAGTGCAGGATCACCTGCTTTCCCCTCCTGTGCGCTCTGTATACGTGCAGGGCTGAACTCCAGGGATTAATTTACCACCTACTGTGCAGTTTTGCAGAGGAGGAAGGGTTCA
The DNA here is from genome assembly GCF_963210335.1 of Falco punctatus. Lineage (NCBI taxonomy): Eukaryota > Metazoa > Chordata > Aves > Falconiformes > Falconidae > Falco > Falco punctatus. The sequence goes on along the minus strand of NC_137582.1, from coordinate 96,194,605 downwards.
AAGACTAGTTCAACAACATGAAGCTGTCACTAATGACGCAAAGGGCGATATTTCCTCTTGGCAGCCCAGGGCACAGAGAGGTGGCACTGGCTAGAAGGCAGCGCTACCGAGCCCTGGGTACGTTTGGCTACAAGAGCAGCTTCAGGCTTGGCATCCCAGCAAAACTCCAGCTTGGCTTACATGAGGCTGGTGCTGATGGTACCCAGGAAAAGCCTCCTCCAGGTTTGGGGTCCTTTTGATTATTTTTCCATTCTTACCCCTTTGTTTTCCCCTCACCGTGTATTATCCTGCCTTCATCTCCAGCACCAGGAGTCATCAGAAGTCAAACTTGCCCTCACAGCCACCTGCAGCAGCAGTGCTCAGCATCAGTGTACGCTAGTGTGGGCAACGCCGCTAGCGTGGGGCAAGATTTGGGAAGAAACAGGACTCTCTGAACTCCTACCTGTTCTTTGCCCTTTCACCAGTGTCCGTCTTGCGCATTGGGACCAACACTCCCACACAGCTTGCCTAGAAGCTCAGGTTTTCTCCTTCAAGGCAAGGGCGACAATAGCCTCCCTTTATACAGCATCTGGAAAGGCACAAGCCGAGAGCAGTGCTGCAGGTCGCTAACGAGGCAGCAGCTCTGTCCTGCACACTGCGATGAACTCAAGCTGGCTGCCAAACACAAGCAGTTGTTTAGATGTGCAAACAGTAAACAGTAGAATTAGCCAATAACTAGCATCTTGAATTTGGCAAGAGCAGGTTCCTTTTCTGCCATTCTCTCTTTCTAAAAGCAGGGGGTGGAAAACTCCAAGCCTTGGAGGTGGGAAGCTAGCAGCAAACACCACCTCCCCCACCGGCTGATCCCAGAAACAAAGGTATACAAACCACCTATGTTTTCACTAAGCAGCTAAAGCACATGACCGAGAAAGTTCAGATCCCTCAAATGCATTTAGCATTAATGAAACACAATGCGTTTTCAGAGGGCGGCGAGAAGGAAGGGGTCAGCACAAGAGTTTTGTGGCAAATGGCCGTATTCCAAACTCAAACGCCTCACAAATACATCTGATTATCTGACCGAGAACCAAACGAAGTGTTGCAAAAGCTGGAGGCACTTTTCCTCAGCACTGAACATAGATGTAAGGAAAGAAGACGTGCCAAGGCACGTCACATAATGGAATCGACAGTGGCAGAAGGAAAGTTAAGGTGGATTTTGTCAAGGAGGAAAAAATATTGAGGGTTTTGTGGTTTTGGTGGTGTTGTCCATCCATCCATCCCCTCCTTCCCCTCACTTGAGTTCATTTCTACGTAGGATAACTTTTGAGGAAAAATTTTTTGTTACAGGAGACGGCCTGCCCTGTAAACAGCTACGGCAAAACACTCTGCCAAAAGCCACCGCTAAATCAGCCTGGTCAGTGAGATGGTGATTACAGCATCAAGCGAGGCGGCCCTGGCTGCAGATGCAAAGGCAACCATGGCTGTGCAGGAGGCCCAGGGCTCCCGGCAGCATCCCGCTCCCAGGCAGGGGGAGAGCCGAGGCTGTGCCCGGGGCAGCCGGCAAACGGAGAGCACAGGGCTGAGGAGCGGACAGAAAGCACTCTCTCACTGCCACCTCCATCACCCATCACACCGCTACAGCACAGGCAGGTCTCCGGTAGGTGCTGGGTGTCAGAACTGGGTCTCACCCAGCACAGCTCTTCGGGTAGGTAACACATGCCTCACCACCTCCTTGAGGAGGCAAAGCCACCCAGACGGGAACATCCATGCAAATTAAGAAATACAGTGAGCAGGCGTACGTGAGAGGTAAGAAGCAGTGGACTGACTGCCTCACAAAGGTGCTGGTGATGTGGAACACCTTTATGTGGGGTTCAGTCCTAGGGATCAGGATAAGAAGTGGAAAGGAGGCAGCAGGCCACTTCAGCTGGGGAAGCAGCGTTGGGCTTGCTCTGAACATGACCCTCCCCCATCCCATCTCCAACAAGAAAATTCAGAGAGCTCTTCCCAGGGCACAAGCGCAATAGGGAACAACCTGCCAGCTCTTCCCAAGGAGCACTGGCCCTCGTACATCGCTGGTGAGGAGCAGTAGCTAAGACACCGAGGTACCACTGGTATCCCACACAGCCCCTGCTGCAGAGTTTGCTTTTTTTGTTTGAGGAGGAGCTGAAGAGCAGCATTGACGTAGTAAATTGGACACTTGCACCTGGTTCCAGCCTGATGGCCAAGGCAATGCTTCACCCCAGGGTTGTGCAGGCTGCACTGCTCCGCAGCCCTCTGGGTCACTCCTGCTCCAGTACGGAGCCACTACCACCTGGCTCATTACACAGGTAGGGTCCGGAGCCACGAGCTGCACCAGGCATGCCAATAACCTTGTGTGAACGCCACAACAGTGTGACTACTCTTAGGTAGGGACCCTGCTTTCTGCCTTCACTGCTAGACAGGCAGTCTGACCGACCCACAGGTTCAAACTTTGGTATGTCATTGACATATTGCTGTTAGCACCATTAAAACATCACAATATTCACTTTACCCTTGCCTTTGACAGACTGAAAAACTTACTTTGCTCTTTAGCGCTGGTAACCAGCAGGAATCGGACATGACTTTGGCGTACAAAGGATATTGTATACCAAGGAGAGAAGAATCTTGTACTTGCCACTCTGGCCAACTTGCAAGGTTCCCAGCATCTAGGAGGGTTTGGGAGGCTCTTGGGGTTGTGACATGTTTTATAACCTATTGAGTCAAGATGCTAGCAGTGGTGGGGAGCGAGACAGCACCTCTTCAATATCTCTTGCAGCATTACATCCTTTCCTTACAGGTGCTAAGGGTGTTATCAGGACTTCAGGAGAATGACCATTAATTTGCATTTCGACAGAGGCTTCCAGTGTGACCCTGAACACACCAAGTCACTGCTTTGGGTTGCACTTCTCCATGCACACGGTGGGGATGAACAGTTCCTTCCTCTGCCCAGCATTTGTTGCAACCCGAGTACTAAATATTGTAACAGATTTAGGTACTACGCCAATATGGGCTATAGCCATACATAGCCTTTATTTTATTATATAATACCCATTTGTGACAGTATCTGCTCTTTAAGGTAGATTTGCACATGAACTACACCATTTCAGCAAGCACTGGCTGGTGGGGTCAGTGTTGGATGATTATTGCCTTATATATGGAATATTCATTTGCAATTATACATAGCCCACAGAAAGGTGGGAGTAACATACACTAGATCTGCTAATATTCTGAACCGCAAGTGGAAAAAAGCCACAAGTGATGTCTTCTTGGAGCCAGCAAAGAAGAATGACTTCCCTACCCTGCCATCCATCAGTCCAGCAAGGTGTCTCTATGTCATAAATCTTTTGAAATGCTTTTGCCAAAGAGTTATCGTGTCCTGCCCGAGAAGTTGCTGAGTTTCAGTGGTAGAGGAAGAAGCCCCCCACAAATGAAAATATTTTGATATGCAGTACATTTTCAACGCTCATCTATTTTCAAGACAGGTGGTACATTCTTAGCCCCTTCTAGAAAGGGCAAAGGAAAACATTTTAATATAAATGCATTTCTTACCTTGCCCACCACAGTTAGCTAGCAGGAAGGAGTCCAATGAGAGCCAGTCATACCTTGTGTATCCAAGACCTAAAACATACCCCCGGCATTTCTTCCCTACTACACTGTGGTGTGTTTGTTTCCCTCTGAACTTCAAGGTGTTTGTGCACAATCTTCCTAAATGGCCAAAGACTAATTTTGCATCTCTGACAGAAAAGGGGAGAGGTAAAATTGAGGAGCAATGTTATATATCACTTCAAAAAGCACGTATGTTCTTGGAAACTGCTGAGAATCAAAGAAAACCAAGCCTTTTATTTCTAAGGAATAGCCATCTTATCAAGAGACAAGACACTGTTGGGGTTTGGCAATAAGACAGTCACTCATTTCCACTGCAAGTTGGAGGTAATGAGATAGGCAAGCATTTTCCCAATCAAATGTTTCTTAATTTCAACGCACCTACTTTTAGAACCCAAGCTGTTAGCTGAAAAGGTTTTGTTTTGATTAGTGTTATAATTTTCATCCATTTAAAAAGAGTCAGAAATGTCAAATCATTGTTACACAGGAAGTTTTGTTTCTGGATCAAAGTGACATTTCATTTGGCAGCCTGAATAAACAGACAGTCAAAAACCCAGTTGGACTCAACGAGAGGGAGCAGCTCTGCCATCCCAGCAAGTACTTTCAGCTACCGCATCCAGTTTCTGCTTGTGCACCAGTTGCCACAAAATCCCTCTGGATTTTGGCATTTTGGAATAAATTGTTAAAACAATTCGGAATAAACATATCAAGATGGGATAAACCACTTCCTGTCTTCTCCTTAAAAAAAAAAATAAATACATTTTTAAACTATCACTCAAGAAAGAGGAGAGGCCCATGCAGGAGCATTTTCAGTGGTGTAACTTTCCTGCTTGCCGTACACGTGGGCAGATGTTGCAGCATTGCCCATTCTCAGATTTTTTAGTGAAATAACTCAAAATATTTTTGTTGATCTTCGTTAGTTGTTGCTCTCACTGCCACACTGCTGGGCAAAGTTTTATTGGCACTTAAAACATTTTGACACTTGTTGTTCACACAGCCCTGAGAAAGAGCTGGGAAACTCAGACCCCTGGAAGCCAGTGGAGCCCAAAACAAAACCAAAGAGAATGGAATCTTGTGAATTACACTAACCACACGATTTTTTTGGGAGTTGTCGGGGGGTGTGCCTCAGGATTTGAGGATGCCTGGAGCAGGCTAGGCGAGGCTTGCAATTTTGTCAATTGTGTTTCATTTTATACATCAGAAACGTATGATTTCTGACCACTGTGTCTGGGGGACACCGAGCTCAGTCAGCCACCTACTATGCGCTACAGAGCTCTCTTGGCCAATGTTTGTCAGAAAATGCTTCTTCCACACAGACCCCTGCATCAGCTGCAACTAAACCAGAACACAGCAGAGATGGAGGCTGTTAACTCCAGCCGTGCTCACATAACACACAGAGGATGCTGCACAAGAACATACCCAGGACCCACGTTCAAGGAATGCCACCTATAACACAAGCCAGGTGCCAATAGCAGTAAATGAAAATCAAATAAATTATGGAATCCACACGTGATAATAGAACCACACTGAGGATAGAAATAAGTGTCAGAAAACTAGAAGAAAAACGTACTTACCCAGCTCCTTGCGTTTTCTTCACCCTGTGAAATCCCTCTGATGGAGGCAATTCTCAGGTGCATATCTGTTCCTTGATCTTAGATTTTGCCTAGAAAACAGAACTAGGCACAAAGACACAGTTTTGCTTTTTGAGACCCCTAAACCTGTCCTAGGGCTTTGTTTGGCTTTGAACCCTTTCCTCCCACCTGGCCTTAACTGCTGTCACCTGCCAGTAATTTCCTGCCTCACTCTCACTTGTGTTGCCATCACTGGATGCTGCCCTGACAGAAAGGAAACCTTTGCAGTGCAAAAATATCAAAGAACATTTGAAAGGCTCCTAACTGGCCTCTAAAAGAATTGTCAGCCCATGAGGAAGCAGGAAGATTTGTTTCTGCCAGCTGCCTCATTGGCAACAGGCTGAGGTGGGAACTGAACGTTATATGGTAGTAATGGACTTATGGGGAACCGCTGGGTAGCCTGGAAGTGCCGTGCCCATCAGCATAGACACACAACTGTGCTGCAAGCAGGTGTGTTGGCCTAAGATATTACCAGTTTACACTTTGCTGTTGTCTCTGTAGCTGAACCATACTAATAATATCAGTGAGTCAAACCCCTTCCCGTGTGAATCAGGCAAGCTGGCCTAACTCATTCCTGTAGAAGAGGGCATGAGCAGGGGACATTTTGCATAAACGAAGTGATTTACAGCTCCAGTTACTTCTTACTGTTCTTCAGCTGAACCATGTTGATGGACTAACTGGGAGCTCCCACTTTGCTTCAGCCCAAAGTTTGTTGCTGCTTCAATGGGGTGAGCCCCCAAAGCGGACTGGGAGCACTGGCAGAGCGTGTGAATGTGGCTCAGCTCCAGGGGAGCGGCAGATGTGAGCTGGGGTGTGGTACCCAGCAGATGGAAACCAGTTTTGGTCCCAAACCATCCTTCTAGAGCTGCAGCAGCACATCTGCCTGTGCCCTGATGTGCTCCTTCCGTCTTCCTTCTCTTCACTCCCTGCAAAAAGTTGTGGGCTGCATTTCCTATTCCACAGAACCTGTGGTAGATGTTCATACCAAAGGAGAGATGGCGTAAGATACAACCATTCCAGTGTATTCGCTCGCTGCATCACCCTGGCGGTGAAGCAGGAAAGACCACATGAAATGTGGGATGTTAGACTTCGGATCCTATCTGGTGCTCATCCTTCCTTTGTGATGCTTCTACAGCCAGACTTCATCCCTTATCTAGGCTGAAGGATATGTATCTTGCTTCTTGTGTATGGGAAGACAAAGCAGATGGTCTCAGTCTATGGGACAGGTGTCCGCATCAGAAAACTGTCACCGTACTTGACACCTTCCCAGCCATACTGGCCAAGATCCTCCAGAAAAGAAAAAACACACCTTGCCATTTTGCATACATTTGCAATCATTTGCATGCATTCGGGCACCTACTAAGCAGAGAAGCACATGCCTTCCCATTTTTAAAGCTGCACTATAACAAAACCTCAGAAAGACTGGTGTGAAGATAACTTGTTAAGTGCCGACTGTCTGGTGCCTTTGATATGCAAATCACTAATAAAAAGGGCCCTTCCATGCCACAGTCCTATTCTCTTCCTGCCTTTTGTCACATGGATGAGCCTTGACAAGGAGAAGCAGCAGAAGCAGCTCAGCACGGAGGAAGGAGTGACAGCACTGCCTCCCAGAAAGGCAATCAAAACCCTTTTCCTGCTAGATTTCCTAGGAAAAGACCAGTGACATTGTCAGAGTCCAAGAAAAAAAAATATTCCCATCTTTTTTTTCTTTTCTTCTTTTTTTTCTTTTTGCAAAAGATTTTCTCCTCCAACCTCAAACCATCACAAAGGGATCTACACCTTAGTTTTTCCTAAGTGAGGCAGAAATATTGTTTGGGGATCGTGATGGCTGGAATGCCTAGGGAATCTGGATGCAGGCAATCTGAATTAGGGGAGAAGTCAACGAAACACAGGAGAATATTGAAGTGCCTTCTTGCAAGGGCCCCAACATGCATGCACGCCGCTGTCTGAGTTCATAGGAAATCATCCCACATGGAGCCTTACAGCCAGTACCAGGCGGAGGGGGTCGGGGGGGGAAATCCAAGGGAAAACCCAAAACAAACCAAAACACAGCAGATTGCTCAATGGTTAGAAGGAAAAAAAAAAAAAAAAAAAAAAAAGAGAACCCTTTACACAGTTTGCTTGGCCAAAGCCCAGCCCTGCCCACAGGTCAGCCTCCGTGGGGGTGACAAGAGCAGCCCTTGTCCCCATCCTGCGCGGGGAAAGTGCGGATGCTGGGGCTTGGTACCTGCTCCCCACCAAGGGCCCCGTGGAACACCCAGGTGACAATTAATGCTGGCAGCACGGCAGTTACCCAGCCTCGAGCCCAAATAGGAAATGCTCTGTGTGTTTTTCCAGGGCTGCTTGGAGAGGCGGGAGGGGAAGGAAAACCAAAAATTTCCACCGGAACTTTTCTGATCGCTTCACTTTAGGGTCATGGCATGAGTATCAGTCCTTCTGTCCCTTACCCCAGCCCCAAACGGCACGGCAATGTCATGCCAGGGAAGAGGGGCTCTGGTGGTGAAGGGCAGCAGGTAAAGAAGCAGGCAGGTGAGATGCCCTGCTCAGTGCTTAGCTCCAAGGCCTTTGCCCTGAACCTCCATCCCTGCCAGAGCTGGAGCTTTGGAGCGACTCGGGGCTTGGCCAACCTGCCACGCGCGGCTGCGATGGATGGCTGCGTGGAGCAGCGTGAAGGCAGCCAAGCCTTTTCCCATGCAAAAGTGTCAACGCTCGCAGTGATTTTCAACCCCCAGGACTTTTGCCTACGAATCCTCTCAGCTTCCCTGCCACCTCCGTAGCCTATCAACAAATCAACTCTTTTTTTTTTTTTTTTTCCTTTCACAGACCGCTGTGTTTCCCACTTCTTCCTTTGGAACAAGGAAAAAACACGGTCACAGAGGCTCCCCAAGCTGAGCTGGAGGCACGGCTGCACCCACAGCTAGGAGCGAGGAAAATGCCGCTTGTTTTCACTCGCTATCCGACGCATGACAGCCCGTTACACAAAATCAGCAGCAAAGCTTCCCCCACTTTTGGCGGGGAGGAAAAAAAAAAATCCACTCAAAAACTTATGTAACTCTGCAACTAATCTTTGCTAATCTTGAGGCATTTAAATCTGAGGAATAAGCCTATTCTTCTCACACACACACAGAGAGCCCATCTGTACAGGGAAAAGGGAAACAAATCGAAGCAAAGTTCACCGCCTTGCGATTATTCCCGTTGACGAGAGCGAAGCGGCAACGTGTCCCGAGCTTGCTCTGCAGCAAACCCTCCTGCCCTGCCATTTCCCATGCACAGTGACCAAGGACCTTAAGAGAAAATCTGCTTTTGGACCGATTATCACTTGCTTTTAGCTGAAACATGGAAATCTCTACCCTTGCAACTTACCATTGCTTCGCTTTTGTCTGGTATTTTTTCATTGCCTATTCAATTGCGCACATCAGAACAGAAGAGCGGCCATCTGAAGTGTTCCTTTACGGTGGGCAGTGGAAATATTTGACAGTCCTCAATCTGGTAAGCAAACCGTGTTGTACAGTGATACCAATATGTCTATTTGTTTGGCTGCCATCTGTGCCTCAAGACATACGCAGCTGGTAGATTTGCTGCTGTTAAACTGCTTCCTTTAACGGTTTATACCCCACAGGAAACTAAGTAGGGAACCATGCTTGTGCTGTGAAATGTATTCACAGGTTTTATGCAGAAAGAATATTGGCTGGCAAGCTGCTTGGCTTTCAGAAAGTACTCCAGAGCTAGCTGCCTCCTCGTAAAAGAGACAAGCCCTCAGTGAGGAGAGGGGCAGAAAGCTAGCGTATGTCCAGCCAGCACACGTGCAAGTTTGATGCATGTTATCTAACCCTTAATTCAATACACATTATGATGCTGCTTGGAGTTTTACTTCATTTTTTTTTTTTAATAGGTTTTTATGTCCTGTAAAAGACAGAAAAGGTAAAACAAAGCATAGGATGGTGTTAATTTAGCCGCTTGGAGTACATGCTTAGTTTGGCAATCGGTTGAAAGCATGAGAAAGAAATTCCAGCCTGTGGAGAGAGGTGCTTGTGACATTATCTCACGTGTTTTAACAGTGTTATCAACTGCTTGCTGCATTTCATAAAAGTATATAGAAAAAAATAGACCGTAATGTGTTCTGCTTCTCCTAAATATGCTAACATTTCACCAGATAGAAATCCAAATGAAAGCACGTGAGATAGATACCCGGGGGGGGGAAGGCTTGCTCACAGCCCAAGCAGTTCGTTGGTGACTCGTGGCAGCAGTGGCAGTGGGGTGGCAGGACTGGGAGTGTGGAGAGGGTTCCTACAAGGGGAAAATTTCAGGGACACTTGCTAGTCTGAAGGATGGCCACAGGGACCTCCATAGCCTTTCAGTCCATTCTTTGTGACCATCAGAGCTCAAGTATCAGTGGGAGGTCTGGCCTGGAGTATGTTCATCTCTACTTTTATTCTTCAGAAGGAGATTTCCAATGGTGGAGTTCAATGGAAGCTCAAAGGTTCCCCAGCTCCAAGTGGGGCCTTTGGAGACCCTCAGGGGTTTGGGAAATTTGGGTCCCTTCCAACCTCAACCATTCTGTGACTCTGTGAAATATTTGCAACCAAAAGGTGGTGAATGGCACGTGAGGTGGCTACAACAGCCTGGGCTTCAGGGATCCACAGTGTCCTTCTCAGCGGCCAAGCCAGCTGTGGAAGGATGAAGGCACGTATATCACTGCAGTCAGGATGGCATATGTATGGTTTGTTGCTACATTGTCTTTGTATCAGTACTTCTAGGCTTTTTGTGTTGCATTAAAAATTAATTTCTCTGAAATGCCAGCGATAAAATGGGCAGGATTCAACAGCCTTAAGGATATTCAGTTCATCTGGCTGGGACATATGTTAGTAGACTAAAACACCACCAGCCAAGTCCCAGGAAAAGGACTGCGTGCCTAGCTTCTCTCCTTGGTTTTTTTGGGAAAGCTGGCCTCATTAAAGTAACAGGCAAACCCGCATCTCCACCCCACCCCTTGGCACCATTACGAGTTCTATCACCCGGTGTATGACACAGCTCTACAGCACGAGATCCAGAGGAGAAAGCAAGAGATCCATCTCTTAGTATCTGGGGGTGCAGAAATACTCATCGAAATTATCATCCAGCTTCCCTTAGTGACCAGCAGCAGATGATCAGGGGAAGACTGTACAAGACAAGAGGACGTGTAAGCATCAAATGAAGTTCCCATGGCTCCACCCTCACGCTGCCATACTGACATACCCCGCCAGGAAATAAATTGAGGCCAAGGTAGCTAATACCTACTCAAAACCTTCCCTTCATCCATCCAAAGGAAAAACACACCTGTTTATACTTCTGGTACCTTCCTTACCCCACGGCAATGAGTAGCACAGGGCAAGCATGCCTTGTGTGAAAGAGCAGTTCGTTTCGTTGGTGTAAACCTGCTTCCTGACAACTGAATCAGATGCCTCTTTACTTCTGCATTACAATTTAATCGCCTGTCCCTGTTCACTTTTCCTTTGTCACTCATTAGAGACCTCTACCAGGTTTTTCCCCTTGGTTATTCTTTTCTGCAAGCTGGAAGTCCGAGCCTTTTTCATCTCTCCTCACAAAGGGATGCTTCTTTCATTAGAGCATCCTAGTTGCCCTTTGCAGTCGGTTTTCTGGTTTCAGGAAGGGGTAACTAGGGCAAGCGGCAGCGCTGAGCTGTGAGCGCAGCATGGATTTGTACAGTGGCCTAACGGTGTTTCCTTGTCTGTTGTTTATTTCTTTTTAACAATTCTTAACTATTTGTCTTTTTTGATTACTGGTGAGCAAGGAGCTGGCAATTTGAGAAAGCTATCCGCAGTGAGTCCAACATTTCTTTTCTGAATGGTGATAGTTCGTTTAGAAGCCACTGTTGAAAAATATATAATTGAAGTTGCTTGGGGTTTTTTGGTTTTGTTTTTGTGTTTTGTTTTTGTTTTAAAATACATTACGTTGCATTTACCAACACTGATTTTTGCCTGCTATTTGATCTTTCAGGCACTCAGTATCCTCAGATTTTTTGACAATTTTGCAGTCAGGCTTTGCTTTGACAGCAAAAAGGAACTAAAAAAAAAAAAGAAAAAAGAAAAAAGATTTACAAAGCTTTACCCTCGGTGTTTGCTCCCTTCCCCAGCTCATTTATGGATCTGCTGAACAGCTCAGGTCTCATTAAATCTCCGTGGGCGGGGGCCCTTGCTCCACTTCTCCAGTTCTGTCTCCCATCTTTTAACCACATACTGATCTGATCCTGACTGGATGGGACGGATGAGATGGAGCTGTCAGCCAGCGGGGAGATGGTTTGGGCTGAAGGTATGGCCTATCTGTCACGTGAAAATGTGGCAATGGGGGCCAGGGTGTGCAGAATTACTCCTTTAAGGCTGGCAGTCCTTCTACAGAGATGTGGGTTTTTTCAGGAAAGGATTACCAACATGGAAAGGGGTCCAGGGAGATACATGCCCTCATCCCCATTTCTCCCGTTGATCTGGATGGTGCTTGTCAGTATCTCCAGGTGGAAAAAAGGTTCCTCAGCTGCTGCATAAGAGAGGAAGAGGCTGAGAAGGGCTCCCTGTGGGACACAGGGCCTAGAAGAGTTGTCCTATGGTTTGGCATTAAACCACTCCCCATCACTGCTGAAGTCCATCAAGGAACAAGAGGTGGCTGTCAGCCACAGAGGTCCATCAGGTGCACACCCAACGTGTTACATTTCTGAGCCTTTGAAAGTAGCCCCAAGAAAGATCTTGGGATGCCAGGAGGTACCGTCCCAGAGAAGAGCAGGCAAAAGCTTCCCACTGGGCTCTGCTGGTTTAGTGGATCGGCCAGGCTGTGCCTTGGAGGCTTCCCCGGGGCCAGCAGGCAGAGCCCTTGTCCAGCTCTTCTGCTTGTCTCCTGCCAGACTGCCAGTGCCTGGCTTCTGGCACCAGCTGGCTGAATTGCTTGGAAATTTCCCCCGCCCCCCCCAAATTCCTCTTAGCAATTTGGAATTGCATTTAAAAATTTCCTTCTGTGGAAAGCTGCTGTGGCCAGCTCACTCTGATCTGAAATTGAAATACTGGGAAACATGACATTTACCGGGGATGGAAATGCAGCCTGACTTCTAGCTCTGCTAGAGGGATGCTGGAAGAATTTCTTCTAGATATGACCCTCTTTTAGCACCTCATTCAATTCCTTGCTAGTCATGCGGCTCTCCCAAGAGAGCTAAGCTCTGACGTTACTCCAGATTCATTTATCTAGTTAATGATCATAGCAATCAAGATTCAGAAAGGAAATATTTTTGTAGTATAGTAAAAAAAAAAAGGATAACCGGGTTTGGTATCAAAGGAGTTCATTGACCGATTATTAAACAAGCAGAAATGAGAGATAAAAACAATTTTGTATTCATTTGTCCGTGACACAAAAGAGTACAAGCTGAATCATTCATCGCCTGAAATATGAGCTCATAAAAATCTGCTCACTGCTGTAAATCTACTAGTACATCATTGCATAATGAGCACGCTGCACCTTTAAAAACTATTAATTGCATTCCTGCCCCATTTTATTCCTTACGCTCTTGTCTCTCATAATTGAAATACTTTTCATCTCTCCTGAAAGCTGTTTTGTATTTCAAAATAGACCCAGTATTTACTATACATATTTTCCAGGTCTCTATCATGTGAATGGATGTGTCTCCACACTAAATGTTGACTGTTATGTCTAATAGTTGAATATTGGATATCAGAATATTGGATTTATCCCCCCTTAAGGGCAGAGCTTGGAGCCCGATTTATTTGTGCTAGTTGGAGATTTCAATATACACATATGGCCAGATCTTATACGCGAAAGTAAATCATGTCAGGTTAGTTAAACAGAAACACCCTTTTGATCACTGCAGCAGATAAAAATTAAGGTTTGTCTTTGTCACTACGACTCTCAGTTTGGAAAATCAATCTGGCCAAATTAAGCATTTCTACAGCACCCAGCGCCATGGGGCTCCGCGGGGTCTAGAGGGGAAAGCAGCATCTCTCCAACAGGGATAATCACATCCATATTCTCCTCTTTGGGTTAATCGTTAGCTTTCTGAACGCTTCCAGTCTTCCTTCTGTTCGTGTGGGAATACATTAGGGGATCTTCTTTATTTACAGCCAGCGGATTTATGTTCCATGAGCGGTCACAATGGATTTGTGAGCACCAGCACTGCTGTTTGGGAAATTCACAGGACATCTGGAATAATCTGATGTTTTCATGTCAATTTTTTTTTTTTTTTTTTTTAATGTCAATAATTTCCCATTAGTGAAGGACTGAGATTTGGATGCACCTTTCCTATAGGAATAAGCCTGGAAAAGCACGGGTTTGGAGCTCTGACTCAACTCTACTTGTGGTGGACCCTGCCAGACTGAGCGTTACTAGGGACGGTTCTAGCTAGGTTCAGGTTTTGGCTTGGGAATGACTTGTATATTCTTCCATTGCTCCTGGAAATACAAGATGATCACAAACTGACTGAAAACCCGTTGAACCTGCGGTGACAGTCGCACGAGCAGTGCAAAACCTGGTCTGAGACTGAGTTTAAACTTCTTCAGGAGTTGTTCTTCTCCACGTTCAGCCAGAGAAACGGGTCAGGTTATGCATTCAGATAAGCATTTTCCATACGGAAGATAATATTGTCCTCCCCTGCATCTGACAGAATATTTAGCAGGCTGAGAATGTGGCTGTTTTGGGACTGTTTCTTTTCAGAAATGTTTGTTTTAGTTAATTTTTTTTTTTTTGGGGGGGGGGGGGAAGAAGCAGCCTCTCCCTGTCCCATGATTAATGTAAGGCTGACCATGAACAAGATAATAATAGCCCCATCCTCTGGGAACCAGGCCTCTCCCTAATTGCTTTATTGGCAATTAGTCACCATGTGTCACCAGACTGTCACCACCCTCACGTTCATTTTTCATGCTTTTTATGGAAAGTTACTGCTGACTCTACAGGGTGTAACAAGAGCTTCTGTTTGTAACCAGGCTTTTCTTAGCGCTTCGGGGACTTGAGTTTGGTGGCCTGGCGAGGCCAAGGTCTGGGATAGATGTTTGGGTTGAACGTGTACTTGGGTCTAGGTGCTGCGCCCCGGTACAGGCTTTTCTGAAAGAGACCCCGTGACTTGGAGGGCTGAATCTCTACTGACCAAAAGTGTGCCTGCAGTTACAGACGCTAATTGTGGTAATGGGGAGAGAGGGAGAAAAAAACCACATTTAAAAGAGCTGGTTTGGGTGCCTCAGAATTGACCAAAACCATATGTGGGTTCTGATGAAGCTGCTTGGGGGGTTTTATGTAAAAATGTGGCTGTTCGCCCCATGCTTTTGGAAGGAAACATGGGGCTTTGCAGCTGACCCGGGTGATGCACGACCTCTGATACCTCCCGCTGGGTGACCCCGGGCCAGTTAACCAGCCTGCGGCAGCACGTCCCTGCCTCCACCGCTGTGGGTCTGTGCAGGCAGGGGGGACACTCCACCGGTGGCACCTGGCTGCAGTCTACTATGGCGACCACCTGGACTGTGGAAAGGATAGGCGAGGAAGGATGTATCTTTTCCCTTTGCTGGGAAGCCACATAATGGATGGGGAGGCTTACAGATAACTGCAAGGATGCTTTGGTCAAATGCAAACTACTGTCGTTTTGATCCCCAGGAAGACTCAGTCTCTGCAAACTAAAGCTTGTAGAAACCCTTGTGTAACAAATGGGCACAGCAAAATCGTAGTCCCTTCCTTCCCTCAGATGTTTTGATAATAAAGGAATTTCTGATGAAAAAGCATTGCACTAATTCTGTCCCCTCCCAAGCACCACCCTTCTTGGCTCCTTCAGAAACTGATGAAGTAACCAGCCACAATTTCAGACACTTTGCTCTACATAAATATCTGATTCAGAGTAAGATCATGGCAAAAGAGATCTCACCCTGAAAGCTGTAGCAGAGCCTCTTTCCGTTTAAGCATCACTAGCTGGTCCAGTGCTTGCAGTAGGCTGCACTTCCAATATTGCATCACGCCGGGACAACCCAGCCTGAAAAAGCAGAGGCCACCTCCTGAGTTAACAGAACCGAACCAGACTCAGTGCTGAATGCAAGGGAGCCCGCGGGAGAAGTACTTTTCTGCAGGGTTTTGCCTTTGTGTGCCTGACAAATTGGGTTCAGCTTGAACCGCTGTGTAGCATTAGAAGAGAAAATGAAGTAATCAGAAAAGCAACACTGGCTTGAGCCACAGTACTGTGACAATTTCATACACAATTTGCGGAATTCTGTTTTGTCACTGTGCACATACCTAATTCTTTACCAAATCCTCCTAGCACTCTCCCCAAACAACCCCACCCTCATTGCTTGTAAATGATTTGAAGTCAGAAAAAAAAAAACAAAGCCCAAACACCAAAACCACCACAAGCCACCCCCCTGACTCCAACTATAAATGGTTTAACTTTCTCAGTTTTACTTAGCGAAGTCTGGATCTCTGCTTCTAAGCACTTGAAATCCTTTCCTGAACCCCCTGGAGTTCAGCAGAAGAGGGTCCATTTTTGAGCACTTCTACACCTAATTCTCACATTTAAACATTTTGAGCTGCTCAACGCTGAGATCAGCTGCAGCGCGAGTCCCCGGAAAGCAGACCTCGTGTTGGGTAAATGGTGGGAGACGCTATCTAGCAGTTGCTTTACAGGAAACATTTCCTGGCGTATTTTGTTTGCTCCTGCTCAATATACACTGAACCCAACAATTAACATAGGAAGTGTGAAGGAGCTGGCTTTCAACATGTTCTTCCACCTCTCCCATCTGAATCACATCACACATCTCTTGTTTAGTCTGTTAAATGAGATACTGTTAAAGTTATCTGCTGAAGAACTTTATTTATTCAGTCACAGTAAAAAAGATTTAGCCAACAGCTATTTCCCTCACGTGGGCTTGCAGCTCACGAACAAAACGGCTCCCTGAAGAGCAAGAACAGAGTTCATTGAGGAACGTGTTAATGAAAGCTGGATGAGTTTCCCTCATTAGGTGTAATTACTTTAGGTTTTGCAGGCTGCCTTCTATGGGGTGTCCTTCCTGGCTGATGTGTTGAGACTAATTAAGAAACTGCGATGTGCTAAGTGCGTAATTTCCAGCAGAGACCTTCTTTTCAGTGTCCTGGCTTTCCCAACATCCACAGTAAGTAACCTCTGTAAAAATAATGTTTGCATAAATGATTAGGGGTGTATAGCATAACATGCACATGTCCAAAATAGATAACAACTGCGGGCTTTCTTTCATCATTTGAAAATGGATTTGGACCGTTTAGAAGAAGAAACAGTGCTGAAGCTTGTAATGGTTGAACGCAAAGCCTCTTGCACAAGCTTCAGGGTGGCTGTCCCCAAGCGAACACAGCGTTCAAAAAGCTGTGGATTTATTGATTTAGGGTGCTTCTCTAAAGGGCAGCATGGACAGGAGGACATGAGAGAGTACCTAAGAGGCAGCAAAATCGCACACCTCCTTCTCTGACTCCAGGGTGGCTTTAAATAAGCACTGGAGAGAAGCAGATTCACAGGACAATTATAGGCACAGCCTATGTCAGGTTCATCACGGATCACTTACTCCCTCACTGACAATGCTGTTTATCAAAATGCTGTTTATCTGGTGCTGAGGCTTGGATGGGAACTGATGGGCTACTTATACATGTAGGTACCTCTCTGCATAAGCGAAGCCTGCAGCCACCTCTGAACCCCAAAGGGCTGCTTAATTTTAGTCCATGAGCAGCTCAGCCAGCTGGCTTACTAAAAAAATCCTGCCAGGGATGGAGACAGAGAGACTGGCTGATTTATCTTCCCTGCACAGCAGTATTCATGATGCTGCTGTCATATCCCCCTGCCCCAGGCATCCTCACTGTGCCTGCAGGACAGAGGCACAGGGCAGTCTCATTCTTCCAGCATCTCACACCCCTGATTGCCAACTCCAAGCACAAAGTATGCTCAAAGCCAGGCCAGAAATGTGCAAATAAGATTCCAGGTATCAGTAACCAATACCAGGATTCATTTCCTCCAGTTAAGTTCTCCCACTGCAAATCCTCCTCTGTTGGGAGAAAAATGGGTGCCCACAGTGCAGCTTGCACCTGCAGTTTGGGAATTAGGCTTATGAATTGTGACGGTAAGGGTAAGTTTTATGTGAACTGGCCTACCAAGATCTGTTTTTACTTTGTTACTGAGCATAACAAACACTGTGGCTTGACAGCCAATCCCTTGAGCAGAACTTCTGGACCATCAAAAGATCCCATCTGCAAAGGAAGAAAAAAAAAAGTTTAAAGCTAATCTAGTATTCCACAGAAAGTGTCAGTGTTGGCAGTTTATAAAGGAGGTTTTTCTCACAGTATCAACACAGAACACTGCACCTCAGAGTAAATTCCTTTCTTTATATTGTAACGTGAGGTGCGTGAGTTTGTCTGGCAATATCACCGTTCTTCATGTAAGAGATGTTTTGCCTTCCCAGAAATGAAAGCACTAGTCAAATTTGAAATTTCTTTCACTGTGTGTTTTGGTTCCAGTTTGTGTCTATAGCCTTTTGGACACTATATACCTACAATCGGGAGCTGGTTTACCCCAAAAGCCTTGATGGAGTCATCCCAATCTGGTTAAACCATGCTATGGTGAGTAAGAAACACCCCTGCCTCTTGCAGAGAAGAGAGAATTTGCAACGCGTGTCCCACCATTGCATTGTGTCCCTTTCCAGAAGAGTTTCACGGCTTCTTTCTCACCTGCTCCTTCCTACTTACCTGAATCTGATGTTGAGCTGTACGCAGCAAACAGCTGCATGTGCTTGAAGCCATCTCAAGAAGCCTTTTAGCACACAAGGAATGTCAGTGAATCAGTGCTTGTCAAGCCTCTAAAGTCAATGAGATGATGTGTAGTCATAACCAAAAAAAAACCCCCAAAAAACCCCAACAAACCCCAAACCTCACTTATTGTAGCTCAAAAAATAAATTTCTGCAAACAGAGGTCTATGAAATACAAAATGGCTGGGAGTATAAGAAAGCAGTTCTTAATTTTTTTAAAAGGTGAAAGAACCAAAGAACATCTGACAGCTCTACAGCTAATAAGCTAATGTGTGCACAGCTTTGAATAGCTGAATTGCAATGATTGTTTACAGATTTTCTATAAATACTTTCCAGATTTCTCCTTCATTTGCTCTGGCCGTTTTTATGATGTGTTGAATAATCACATATTTCTCATCAGTCAAGTGTAAGGAGCCTGACAGTAACATGGAAACCGTGGGTGGATTGTAAGGTCAGGGAGGCCTCGTGGGGCTAATGGGAAGGGGGAGAGAAGGGAGAGGTTCAGCGCTAGACTGAATCAGAGAAGCCAAAAAGTATGAAATAATCGCATAGAAGGCTCACTTCTCTCCAGCCTCCCTTTCTTAAGTACAATGCTTTGCAGCCCGCTGCAGCCGTCCCCGATGCATGTTGAAGGTAAATGCAGGAGGCTTCGGGGTTTCTGGCTGAGGACACTTGCTAAAGGTTTTGAGCAGCCACTTCATTTACACAGGCGTATCCAGATATGTGTGCCCGGAATCCAAACACACATAGGTATGTCCGCATTGCTGATACCCGAGCGATAAGCTGCAGCCGTCGTCGTGCACTTTTAACCTCATCACCTGCTCTCTGCCCACCAATTCATCTCCACCAGGGCCTTTACGTCGCTGCCCAAACTTCAGCATGGATGCAAAAGGGCACCGCTCTCTCTCAAAACCATCGGCCACCAAAAGGAAAGATTTCTTGTGTCCTCAGCATCACACTGGTTTCAGGTCTGGGACCTGGTGTGGATGACTGGTTGAAGTTTAAAATGTTCACGGTAGTGGAGGTGGTGGGGAAGGTGAGGCACAGGGTGCAGCTGAGAGGAGATGGGCTTTGCTGCTTGGTTTAATCCCGGCACACAGCTGAGAATTTGCCCTTTCCATTTCCACATTTGTTTATGACATGGGAAGGTTGAGAGGTGCTAGGATGTACGTTTTTATTTCATGTGCAGAAATGCTTTGCAGAAATCCGTCAAACACGCTCATTATAAGTTCTTTCTTACCCTACCTACACCTACATTTCATAACAGAGTCATTCTGACAACAACAAAAAGCTTTTCCTTTTCAGAAATGTCAAGAACAGGTGTTAAAAAAAGAAAACAATTCTTCAAAATTATTTTGACGAGAGACAAACTTCACAGAAAGCAAATCTCTATCACAATCTAGTACTTTATTTCTAAAGCTCTTAATACTGCAGACATCTCATGCTTTACAGATCCTGGGTGGGAAACTTTCCTCCCAGTTACTACTGAGCATAAAACATTCTGCCACCAGCATAGACTGATGCTCGCTCTTGATGACCCCCACGACTTGGGACACTTTCCAACAGGTGCCTTCAGGCTTATCTGAGGCATTTCTTTTATCCAACCCAGAATATCTACTGGGAACACTAAGAAGATCCAGGCAGCTACCGACACTTTAAGGGACAATCTCCAAGTTCTGATTGCCAAGCAGACACTTTTTGGGTTCGTTTCCTTGCACGTTGCTACACTTTATGGCTCTGAGATTACAGACATTTCATGGCAGATTGAGGCAGCATCTAGCTGGCTTTGGTGGAAAAAGACATTGGCGTATCAGTAGTAGATGTCAGTGCCATATTATTTGCAGTGGGAGTATTTTTTTTTTCTCGGTCTATTTTAAAGTTGTAAATAAGGAAAGCATATGTTGTTATGTAACTGAAGAGCAAACCTAAAAAATAGGCATGCAAAAACACTTCAAGAATACCAAGCTCCTTGAGTTCATGGTGATGCTGCAGCACCTTCCTTGCAAAAACTGAACTAGCCATTTATTTTTCTCACATTTACTGCTCTTACAGTGGGAAAGTGTCGTTGCCCACCTGGTAGCCCAGAGTCATCCAGAGAGCGTTACATTTTTTTTACATTCTGAGCAGAAACGTTTTCTGTTTTGCACAAAGGATGGCTAATGCAGAAAGGAATCTTGCTCATATTTGAAGGAGGCCAAATACTTTAGACTGCCTGGGTTTCTCTCTTTGCCTTCTGAGTTTAACCCAAGGGCTGCAGCTCAATTTCCACTTATCTATGCCTGGGATAATTATGTTTTTCCATCTTGATATAAAGCTTTGAGCTTTATGGATGAAAAAAGTGCCCCTACTTATGTCTCAAGCACAATTATCTTACTTGAACAAGATTTTCGAAGTGGAAGATGGCTGAGACAGAAGATACACTGGCCAATTCCTCAAGTGAATTTGTTTATTTCTTTCCCAGCCATCTCTTTTCAAGCAACATCTGGATACTCTCCAGAAGGCAACTGACTGCTGGAGACAGCTTGGATTAAATCATATGCATGTATTATTCAACTTAATGGCAGTATACAGGAACACTACATTTTGAAGGGGCTGACAGAATTGAACGCTAAACAAAGAAGGACAGTGGTGGGTCAGAAGAGATCACTCAAACCCCTTTTAATCTATAAGAAAATATCAGATATGCACCAACATTGACCAGATGTGTTCACAAAAATGGTAATGGTACAATTGCCTTTTTGTAAAGGAGGTTTATCTTTTCAGCCTGTAAGGCACTGCTGCTGTAAAACACAAATGTTCTTTTAAAAAGCACAATTTTCTTTATTTTCAGGCTGCAGCTAAGTTTAGTTTAGCCGTCTCTTCTCCTAATTTATTCTGTAACCGTCTTGCCCTCCCTGCTTTACAAAAATCAGCATTTTAGTGTCCTGGGCACTTTACTGACACACAGTTGTGAACCATGCATGTTCTGCAGACCTTGTAAGCTAAATAACTAAGAATAAAGGAGGAAGGATGGTAAATGGAAGCACAGAAGAAAAATTACTTACCTGGCAGACTTTCAGCAAAGATGACAACAGACCCCACAGGGCCTGAGCCTCTCAAGCTCCTTTGCGCTTTGCCCCAAGGTAGCCAAGCAGTATCTGAATGTAAAAAGAAAACGTAAGGGAGTGGAAGAACAAGCTGGGTGCACACAAGTAATTTACCTTCACTGAAGCAAGCCACCGATGCCCTGGCAGTGAGAATACTGGCAAGACTCACCATGTTCCCTCTCATCTTGGAGCTCCTTGGTATCTACAAGCTGCTCGTGTTCTGCCCACCAAGCTAAACCATTCCTTTCCCGGTATGGACACAACTACATCAACAGAAATGTTATTTTGGGTCAGTATGCTTTACTTCTGGAAAAGAAAACCAGTTATATGAATACAAATTACTCTCGCTCTGTTGTGAGGGCATCTATGTGAAGGATTATATCTATCTACCGCTATTTTAGGAAGCTGCCGCAGCACTAACTAACAAGGGGGTGCAAACTCAGTGTGTGGAGCAGAACCCACTTGTCCAAGCCACTCTAACTGGACTCCTGCTCCAGGAGTGTACACAAGAACCAGCTCAGGCTCATCTTTGACCATCCTAAACGATTCTCCTTGCAATTGGTATTTAATGCTTAATAATTCTTGCAGATTTACACAAAAGAGAAACATTTCCATTTGTTTGCATTTCACAGCATCTCAATTTTAAGCTGTCTGGCAACCATGGACATTCATAGGCTTCCAATTACATTCAGCTTTTGGCAAAGAAGAAGAATGTGTGTGTGAGGGATATGGCACATGAAATTAATCACCCCACACATTTAAGAGCAAAGATGCTTAGCTTTTCCCAGCGCTACATATCTATTTTTTTGAAGTTTCCATTTCTGTTGACATAAGCCCATTTCCTCAGGGAGAAAGTATGTGTTTCACAGAGAAATGTTATGGCAGGGATTCCTCCCGGGCTGCTGCTACCCCGGCGTGCACAGGTGCAGTCTCTGTAACCCATCCCACAAAGGAACAGCTGGAGACAAATATTCCACAGCAAAGGATGTGTCACTTCAGTCTCAGGTCAGCTTCCAGCTGCAGTGCAACATCAGTTTCTTAGACTACGTATCTAATGTCAGGGAGAAATGCAATTAAAATGCTGGCATTGACACAGAGACAAAACATTTGCTAGTAAGCAATAGGATATTCAGCCAGGGCCTTATTTCCAAAAATGCATGTGTGCATGCAGGCAATCTTATCTCCAAAGCTCTTTTAACTTTGATCATACAACTGGTCTGACGTTTCATCCATTTTTCACAAGACTGCTTCCAAACCACCTAAACGTCTCAGAAAAAGCAGGGAAAAAACCCCAACGGTCCTTTTCAGCTGAGCATGAACGGACCTGAGAAGGGCAGAAGCAGTTAGTAGCTGACAGTTCGGAGGGGAGTGCTGGTGGACTTCAACCGAGCAATGGCTTCCTGGCTGCTGCCACCGCACCTGCTCTGTAACAGGACTCCTTGTGCCTCCCGCTCCAGCCATAAAACAAATTTGTGGTTCCTTCAAAATCCACTGATGTCTGGGAATATAAAAGACAGGTAGTGACTCTAAGAGAGAATTATATGTTTGACTAAATACATCAATGTCCTAGTTGCGCACATAAAATGAACAATAATGCTTAAGCTCCACCCACCCTGAAAAATAAAAGTTAAGAGAGGAAGAAAAATGTGTAAGGACAGATTACAAAAGGAAATTTTAAAGAAGGCGTTTGAATGAAGGCAGTATCATAGCAAAATAAATCAAAAGAGGGAACTTGTTCCAAAATGAAGCCATGAAAGGAGAGAGCGTACAGAGATCCAGAAAATTATGAGGAGTATAAAACTAAATAGAGGTTATGGTGACAGGAAGCCATTCAGTTTTATTATGCTCAGATAACACAGGCTGTAATCGTTTATGAAAGCATCCAACCCAAGGAAATTTCCATAGACAAGAGGACGTTTCCCAACAATGAGCTGAATAACTGAGTGAATACCTCAAGGGTCAACAGATGAACGTGGGCTTCGCGAGCCTCATAAGACAGCACCGAAGTGC
Source organism: Falco punctatus (assembly GCF_963210335.1). Lineage (NCBI taxonomy): Eukaryota > Metazoa > Chordata > Aves > Falconiformes > Falconidae > Falco > Falco punctatus. The sequence continues at coordinate 96,171,492 of NC_137582.1, read as the reverse complement.
GTTTTTACTTTTTCTTTGCAGTAACCTACTGATGGAGAAGATACAAGCATGAGTATTGGCCACAAGTGGCTGCCAGCACACAAGCTCTGTGGGGAATTTGTCTGAAAGGAGAAACACGGGCAGTTTTTCAAAAGCACCCGATGGTGTCCAACTGTGCCCAGTGGAGTTTAGTTTGGCCAGTGGTAACTTTTTGTGAACAATCCCCTGCTGAAGTCTCACATGTTAATGGAAAGCAGACACAGAGGATATGTACATGCAGACGAATTAGAAACAAACAGCTATGGTCAACTGAGGCATCATTTCCTTCACTCTGGAGTCAAACAGGGTCAAACTGCGACGCACGCGTTAGGCAGACGAGTGATCTCAGCAGCTCTGGGGAGATTATTCATGGGCTTAAAACTCAGCCTAGGCTGGAGCCTGCAGCTGAACACAGACTCTACCCAACCCTGTCTCCTCAGCCCCAGGAAAGTTGCTTTTACTTATATTCTCAACAGCAAAACGAGGATGAAACTTTGAATAAACAGACAAATTACTCAAAATATGGGAAGTAAAAATTCCTTATGGTCTTACTAAACTGTGGAAGTAATATCCGGAGAGGACTATTTATCTCAGTTTAAACTCATGAACCTGAAACGTATCCTGGGAAACATACAACGTAGGGTAGGAAACAAAAAATAAAGAAGCAGGAGAATGTCATAATTTCATCCTTCTCCGCAGGAGATGAGTTAACATGCCAAAATTTCAGATAAAGTTCAGCATACGTTTAAGAAACTTTGTTCCCCCTGTATTCATACGCCAGAGTTTATGAGCAACAAAAACAATTTTGCAGTTTTATAACTAGTTCAAATTTACCTGAGTTCGTCAAGAAAAAAAGCAAAGAAACCAAACTAAAGTTAAAAATCATAATAAGTGCCAAAAGGAGCCACAGAGGATTTTTAAATCAAATGTTTGGAGTCAGACTTCAGATTATAAGTGCGATTCGTTAACAAAATGTCTCTGATAATTTTGAAAGTCCCATAACTTCTTTCCACTGTACAATTTTTTTTAAAAAAGGCATTTCAAATACTTCTGTCCTTAAAAAATCTGTAAGTTGAAAGCTTTCTTCAACAAACAGAGGTTACTACACAAGTAAATATGTTAATATTTAAAAGAATGTAAAAATAAGTATTTAACAGGATTCCTGGCAAGAGAAGAAAAAACCTGTCTGATTCAGTTCGGTTCATTGATAGCCTGGTCTGTACTCTCAGCTATTGTTTTAGCCTGTTTTCCTTACCTTGGAGTGAAATAGGTTTTTTCTCCCTGTGATAATTATTTTTGACAGTTTCACTGTTTATATGTGAAACTGAGAAACTGTTAATTGAAATAAAAAATGAGTCACTGTTTCCAGCAATTTTTGCCAATGTTTTGATCTGTGTCAATCTGAGCTTAATTATTAAGTTTTCTTTAAAGCAAAAGGCAAAATTTTGTATTTTAATTTGGCCCCATACAAATACTTCACTCTTCAGACATATGTCAGTTTAAGGATATAAAGCACAGCTAAATAGGGTTGAAAGTATATTTAACGAGCACGCACTAGAGACCTATGGTAAAAATAACTTGAATGAGAAAATACATCTTTTTTATTGAGAAAGATACGAGAAGTCTTTAAAGTCTTTCAGCAGATATGATTAACCATGATATATGGTCTATCACTAACGATGCTGCCAAAGTCAACGTCTATCAGCTGTGAGAGGGAAATCATTTGGAAAGCCAACTGCATGTCATAGGCAAAGGGCAGGCTTTGCACCACACATTCCTCTGGTGTCTGCTGTATAAATATGCATCTGCTTTTGTAAACATGCTCGGTTATTCGGTAGAAATTCCACCATGATTTTACCGTTAATGGACAAACTGGGCTCAGCAGAAATACATGAAGTCACCAGCAGACTCTTGGGACAGCAGAAGTGCAAGGGAAGATTTTTCCACAGATTTGGCCTGGGGGTGTATGTGTACATAAGAAGGAAAGGGGGAGGTGGGAGGAGGAAAAAAAAAAAAAAAGCTTTATATCCACAAAGAAAAAATGCTAAACCAAAAAAATTTCATCCTGGGGGTGCATGAAGCAGCTGAGAACTGTTGTACAAATCTGTCTCAAGAAGGCAACTGTATGGCAAGTTTAAATGGCCCAATAAAAAACACGTCTAGTTAATTTACACAGTGATTCCTTCTAACTAGGAATAAGCTAACAATCTATTAATAAATAAAATTGGATTGATAGCAAAATATTTTTTAAAATATGATCATGTGTACAGCACACACTTTAGTCATGTACCAGTGTCACCATTGGACTGGGGAAGAAGGGAGCCTTCCTATGCCACAATGAATTTCTTTCTTTTATTTTTTTTCCCGTCCTCCAAATCAAGATAGATCCAAGACCTTTAACAAACTGTTCACAAAACTGTTCACAAAAACCCATGCCTGATTGCTTTCGCTGCTCTTGGAGGTGGAAGCACCCCTCCAGGTGGTGGGAAGCTTAGCTTCAAGCCTCTGTAAACCAGGCAGAGCAGAAATTTGAACCTACCCCTTCCACTAAACTTTTGATTCTTTCTAAAAGCAGCCAATTTTTCCAGATTTTCCCATAACTTTCAAACCTCCTTTGATTTATGGGCCCCTGAGTATTTTCTCAAACTCTGCCATAAGTGGAAAAGCCCACCAAAAAATTACTAGTTAAGCAAATCGGCATTTTCTAAATCAACACGGCATAAAGGGAAGAGGTCCCAACTGTCTTTCACAACCACTACCAGTTTGCTTCCCGTCTGCAGTGCCACTGTGTGTGTTAGAGCCGTGAGTTCCCCCCCCGCCACCCCCAGCTTGTTGCTCCCTGTGACCCTATCACACTGTCCGCATCATCATCATCCCGTGCAGTGCTGCTCACTCCTGCGAGGCAAATGAGAAATTGTAAATGAGGTGCAGAGCTCCACTTTTCTCCCCTCTTCCCCTTTCCTGAGGGATCCACATATTGTAAGGCAGCACAGAGATGTATGAACTGAGAAAGAGAAGTTGGCTAAACACGTGGAGACGCTGGTGGTCTTAGTCACGATAGCTTGCTCCTGTCACAAGAGGGAAGCCCCCGTTTCTGCATGCTTTCACCCTCTGCTTCTGGACACGCGTGCTTGCCCCAGCTCTGGAGTCTGCATGGCCCTTGGTAGCTGGTTCAGAGGAAAGCTGAGGCTGGGTCAGAGATGCCCAGAGGGCACTTGGCAGAATCACGGTCAACTTCTTGTCTAGCTTCTCCTGGGAAGGGCTTGCCCAGCTCCCCTAGGTGGTCGCTTCCCTGCTTGTCTGTGCTACATATTTCCCAGTATAAAGCTACGTTTCTCTTGAGGAAAACTGAGCCAATCGCCCTTGGTCCTACCTGCGATGGATGCAGAGAACTTTCCCATTGCAGTTATCACTGCATCAACCTCTCAAGCCTTTGAAACCTCTCTCATTTTCCTTTTCTCTCTACGCGCAACAATGCATTCAGTCCTGATTTCTACGTCTGCCTTTGGACTGCTTTGTTGTTCACACTTTCTTGCTGTTGGTGCTGTCCTTTTCTGGACATGCTCCAAACTATCTGCACCTGTCAAAATGGGGTACCCTAAATCAGAGGCAGAGTGCCAGCCAAAACCTCATCAGTTCAGGTGGAGCAGCTTCGTTACCTCCCAGGTCTTGCTTACACACAATATTCCTGTTAATACCATCCCAGTACGCTACACGCCTTTTCTATTTAAGCAGCATCATATTGCTGACTTGTGCTTATTTAGCATTCCTCTGAGAACAAGAAGTCCCAAACCCAAAAACTGAGCATAAAAACCCCCTCTGCCTGAAAACTGTTCACTTCAACACAGGATTATCTCACCTAGTAACTCCTAGGACAGCAGTAATACAGCTGGAACAACCAGCTTACAGTTGTTAAAAGTGTTTAAATTAATTAAAAGACTAGCAAGGACATTTCATGAGTCCGAAAGGAATTTTGTAGCCCGCTGGATGTCAGATGAAAACCAGGACTTATATCCACTTTGCATAATGGACAAATGCACCGTGAAAGGCTAAAGCCTAGAAATGAGGACGAAATGCAAGTTTCCATCACTGCTGTCTTGCATAGGCATTTTGGTTTTATTCAAAGACAAACTATTGACCACCTGTCGAAAATAAACGTCTTTTTTAATCATTCTAAAAGCAGCTTAACACATAGATTTCTGACTAAAAGAAAGTTACAGGGATTATATATGAAAACTGTGTGCACTGAACACATTCTTCTGGTTAAATGAATCCAGGCATCACTTGTACTAACACAACGAGAGCTCTGCTATCAGCCAAGCAGGTTGTAGAGCTGAAGAATATCTTTATGAAACAGAACAGACAAAAATCTTGGTGCCTGTGAGTGTGAGGAACTGGAACATCAAATAAAACTTTCCTATCTCTTTTCTCTGAAAAATGATAACTGAGATGAAAGGGTTATTTTGGCAGTAGGACAGCCAGGTGTGAATAGCAGCTCCTGGGGGGCCTGAGGGAGGACGTGTAGCTTCCAGTGAGCAGTCACTTGGCAGCAGCAGACACAAACGGATGTCTGCCTCTTAGCCAAATAGGTAAAGAATGTTTTCACGCATGCTGTGTGTAGCCCAATGTGCATTTAAAGAATTTCATGTGTATTTGTGGCAATTTGTACTATAAATATACAGCAATAAAACTTTGACACCATACTCATACCAGATACTCAGCACAGCTTCTGACAAATACGTACATTGAAGGTACTACAACCATTCCCTTGGGACAAGAGGAAACGTCTCACCATACACCCAGCAGGCTGTGCCTTCAGGGAAACCCAAAAAAAATCATTAGTTTGGTGGGTTTTTTTCTATTTAAAAGTCTATCTATCTTTCTTTGCTGCCCTCCCCCACTTTCTTCCCCCATCTACCCATGAAACTATTCGCTAAATTAATAGGAATTTTACCAACTGGTCAGCTACAGTTGTTGCTATAATTTTCTCCTGTTGCACCTCATTGACTGCTCTTACTGTGTCATTCCCCAGTGTTGTTTAGTCCTTCTGCCCTAGGTATTGCTACTTAAGACTATAATTTGCTTGCACGGGGACTATAGCAAATTTTTTAGTGGGGAAATTTCACCCCAACAGATTATTTTCTGAAGTTGCCACAAATCAGCTGACAAGTTGAGGTGTCCCAAGAACCCCACAGTGTCTGTTTAACATCTGAGCCCAGAAGGATTTTCGCAGTGCTCCCAGCCTCCCCACAGCGAGAAGAGGAGCGTCACTCTTGGAGGCAGCTCCCCACCAAACAGTCAGTGCCACCAAGGTTTCTGCACTGTGCTGAAAATCCTCTGTGCTCAGACAGTCACCATCATAAAAGCCCTTGAAACTGAAGCTATTTAATACAAATCAAACTGACAAAAAAAAAGAGAGGAGAACAAAAAGCTTCTCCAGCCAGCTAACTCTTTACTAACTCTTGGCTAAGCTTCTTTGAAGTTCCTTCATCATCTTGAATCACCACTAACTTATGTGCACTGTATGTTTACAACCATTTTTTTCAGTTTACAGAGAGAAGTACAACATGCCGGAATTGCACTGGAGTAAATAATAAATGACAATATAATACAATACAGTAACGACTTGAAGAGAACGTGAAGGCAGTTCAGCAATTGCTTAATGAGTTCAAGGAGGAGGCTTCTGACATCCTCAAGCACACATAACAATAGATGTCGATATCTTTTGTACTCTAATGGGAATTACCAAAAAATTTATTGCATTATAAAATGTAAAAGGAAAGCTCACCTATTATAAAGTAATGCAGATCATTCTACAAGCAGACCTCATTAGAGTACTTCTTAGAGCATACTAACAACAAAATGTCAGTGTTGTTACTGAGGGGTACTTCTTCACTATAAAAAAATGAAGTCTGTGCGTCTGTATACGATTACACTCAGGGGCAGGTTCTTGGGCTTCGTGATCAGCAATATCCGAAGGCCAGGCACTGTGACAGGTCAGTGACGGACTCTCTTTTCTCCTCAGCACACGGCTGTATTGCCATTTGCTGTCCTGGAAATCTTTGCCACACCGCACCGTTACCCAGCAAAGAAGAAGGGATTGATCCTATTAGGATTTGTCACTTTTCTGTATATCAGTTGGTAAGAATTACGTATTTTAAAACATTTTCAAGTGATCTGCTTTGCAAACCAAAGCCAAATGCTATACTTCAATCTAAGTCCCCTCCCAGGCACACGGGAGACAGCAGTCTGTTCTGTGGAGAAGTCATTTAAACTTCAACTGAGACCCAGGAAAACTATTTCCAGACGTAGGCAGAGCAGGTTTCTTCAAACACAATACAGGTCCTGAGCCCATACATAGTATCTCTTGCTCTTTCTAAGGCCTCTTCTAGGAAAACAACTACATTGCCATAAACGTTGGGTTACTTTGAGTTATTTCTACTGGGCTGGAGTTTTTATTTCTACCAGTACCATCAGATTTACCTCTGCTCACTGTCTTGCTCACTGCAAAAACACAAAACCCCAAAGGTCTGGGGGTCACAGGAGCAGAAGAGGAGTAAAACACAGTTTGGTATTTGGCAGGGACACATGGCTGGGTTTAGAAACTTGAGATAGAAAATGATACTCAGAGCCAGGTGCAAAGTGACGGGTAGCAAGGAGGCATCTGCCCCACTACCACCTCCCACTCCACCAGTGGACACCGCCTACATTTCCAGCAATGTACCGCAGTTGATCTCCAACCTGTTGGAGGGCGATCCTGAGAGGATAAATGGTATCTAATCAGCTCCCCACCTCCAGCCCACAGCCGTCCACCCACCTCCTGTGTGCATCATGCACCCCTGGAGCTGGGTTTGCATCCGTTCCTGATCATTGCACCGAGGCTGCGGGGCCGGGGTCTGGAGGCACTGCCTGCTCCACCTAACTATGAGCAGCTGCCAACACTTCAGACCCCTCTCAGCATGCCTTATATTGAGACTCTGCTCAAGAACAGGTCCATATAGTTTCAGGGTATGCTGTGATACCACTTTTCAGAGCTCAGGAAACACACAGCCCCTGGGGATGGTAAGGGGGGGAGATACAGGACAACTGGCCAGCTGGGAGGTGGCTTGTCCTCATGCAAAGATTTCTCAGAAGTGGCTGGGATGATAAGAGAAACCATCCTTCCCATTCCTACCCACCACTTCTCACTCTCAGCTAGAGACTACCTTCAGCACACCAAATGAAAGTCTGGAATAGAAAATAAACTGCGCAGACAAAACACTTCTGTGACTTGAATCCCATCAGAGCGGCTGTGGGAGCAATGGACTTCACTGCTACCTTACGTAACCAAGTTAGGAGCCATTTATCCTAATCCAGCCCAGAGCCTAATAGGATTACAACCACGGCTTCCTAAATTCCTTTTCTATGTTCTGGTTCACCCAGTTGCTTAATGCCAGCTTTGTTTTGCTCGTCTTCAGACAGCATTTGGGTTTTACAGTCTTTGAGACCAGACAGCTCTCCAGGCAGCTGTTGCAGTCGTGTGTGCCATGCTTTCCCCTAAAGCCCCTATCGGCTCAGCAATTTCACCCCACAGGAGACACAGCTCATGCCAGGACCTGAATCCCCATCAAAGGATGAGGATCAACACAAGCATCAACACATTTGAGTCTTCCCAGTATCTTCTCTGATTGACGTTGCATGGTGCTGCCGGGGTCCTGAGTGGAAGGCAGTCCCTTAGAGTGCTTGTTCCCCGTGTCCCAGGGCCCTAATAACTGGACAGAAGACATCAGGATTTCAATACTGTTGCTTTCTCTCCTCCTGAGGCAGCAAGGAACCTCCTGTCTGCTTTCTTTTTGCCTCCTTGTCTTGGTCCCTTGCAACCACAGACAACAGCTTTCAACTAACAGAGCACTTTTTTTAGCCTGTGCAAGTTAAAAACCACCATATTTTACAGTTGCTGCTGCAACCTGGTGATTTAATAGCCTGACTTGGGCACCTCATGTTTCACAAGGAACAGAGTCCTTCCTAAAAGCCTTGAACTGTCACCGCCATTGCTGCGCTTCCCCAGAGTTGGTGGCCGGGGAAATAGCTGGTCCCTGCAAGGCAGTAGAGAAATGGAGTGGCCGGTGACACCCTGCGCCAGGTACCTGCCTCTAGCGGGGCTTCACTATAGCTCTGTTCAAAAAGGAAAGGCGGCTTCGGCTGCAGAACACCAGGGCTAAGGGAACCATCAGGCGTGTTACTTAATTCTTGCAAGGATTGATCTTGCATCTCCTGGTTGTGCTAAGTAGTGCCTTACTCCTGGAGTCATCAGACTGAAAACAGTGAAGAATACATAAATTTTAGAACTAGCATTTTAAATCTTAAAAAGGAAGTAACAATAGATTGTTCTTGCCCACTTCAGTGGTGATAGATTGATTTAAAAGACATCTTAATCTTCCCAATTTTGCATGTGTTTTCAGAGAAAAGGTCAAACTACCTTTGCAAGGCAATATAAATCATTATAGATTGCACTCTGTATACAAAACTAAAATACATAAAAATCCAAACCAAATTAAATCTAGAGACTGATGGCTTTCTTGTAGTATGTCCATTTTCCACCTCAGTTAGGAATCAAAATATTTTTCCTCTACTGCATGCTCATTTTCAGTTCACCACCTTTTAATTTTGAATTAACCACTGTCTCAGAGAGCTATTATGTGGCCTACATTCTTTTCTCCTTTCTGAATCTTCCCATCTAATAATTCCCTAGATATACTTTTTTTTCCCTTCCATAAATGCAGTGGTCCCATTAATGTTAACGGACAGGGTAAATCTCCCAGTTTCATCCAGTTGTACTATGACAGCACATCACCTCTCCCTGGTATCTATATGCTGTCCTATATCTTATAGCCATTTGGCAAACTTGGTTATATCCAGGGCTATTATCTCAATCTATCCTCCCCATAATTCTGGCCATTGTCTGCTTCTGACTCACTCCCTGATATCCAAGGTAAAATCTTGGTAAAAAATGAAATTTGGTAAAATGAACTCTTTAGAATAAAAAACAACTAGAACCAAAACCTGACAAGCATTCTGTGCTTCAGGAACCTGGCGGTATGACCCAAGATAAAAAAAACTGGTAACACACAGCTACTACCAAGTCAGAAAGCTGAAAGTGCTTTAGCGCTCCTGCATAGTCATTTGTTTAGGTTTGAAAATACAAGTCAGAGCACCTCATGTGAGGCGTGCCAGCTGGCCAAATTGCATCCAGATCATCTAGTTCCTCATTGCATGAAATAAAGGCGGTTGTCACTCTCTGTTTTACTGGTTGAGACGCATTAAGCAAATAGTAGCCCTGTGCAGTGAAGAACACATGCTCACATTTGCATGGGCTCCAGTTAACACACAGTCTTCAGTATTTCTGCTCAGCCTCTCTGTGGCCTTTTGTGCAGGCTTTTTTTTTTGTTTGTTTTTAATTACTTAGCTGTTTCACCGCCCTGTTTGTTTGATGAAAGAACCTTAAATCATGAAAATGAGTCTCTACACTTAACGTTTCCATGCTGATCCCAGACAGCTCCAGCACCACCCCTCTCCATTTCTCCACTCTACCCCTTAGGTGGGGATTAGTAAATCTCTCTTTACAGGCAAGGTAAAAACCCATCATTTTTTATGCCCTACCTCTTCCTTCTCCAACTAGAGAAAGGAGAAATCATCTTTTCAGACTTTTTTGGGTTTTTTTCTTAGTGCACTCTCATTCCTCAGTTTCATGACACAGTTTCAGGCTGGTGGGGCAGCCTGTTTGTCACTTCTCTTTGAGGTGTGACACTCTGTGAGGTGGCAGGCTGGGTGCCATCAGAGAGAGTCTGCATTCCCGTGTTAGCACTGGTGGTGGAAATTATGGCATACTCCTCAGATGAGGGGTTTTTAATCGAGAATTAAACCTTTTAGGACTCTCTGGACCCAAAGGTACTTTTTAGGGAAGTGTTGCCCATCGTTAGTTGGCACATCCTCTTAATGATCACTGGAGACCTGTCTTATTTTTTATCTTCTTTACATATTCAATAGAAATGCATATAATTTTATCCAGAACAATATATTTTCCCTACATTTAATATATAAAGGCCATTTTTATATCCTGAAGTCCAGGCATTTGCTACTAACTGCTCTTATGAGCCGTAAACAATGAAAATAGTATCAGTGAACTGGCAGCCACTACAACGTGGTTTTTGAAAGAAGAAAAAGGCAGAAAGAGAGGGCCTAAGTAAAATAAAAGAAACCCTATAAAGCAGGCAAATTCTTCCTTTTCCTTCTTTTTCCAAGCAGTGCTTTGCAAATGGTTCTGGCACAAAGGAGCAAAAGAGCTACCTCTGTTTCCCACCTACCTGCCCTCCTCTCCCCCTCCTCTTAGACTAAGAGAAAATGTGCTGGAGAATTCCCCTTGCCCTCTTGCCTCCTGAAAACTTTCCACTCTGCTCCCCAAAACAGCAGTCAACAGCAGCAGGACAGGATAGAGACAGTGAGAAGCAGCACTTTGTCTCCACAGACCCTCAAGATGTGGATAGGGGCTGAAAAGCTGTTGTAACCAAAGAGTAAACACACATGTGAGAGCTTATTTGACTAAGCTTCACTTAGAGTAGCCAAGTGCACATCCCTATTTCTGAGAATTTTGCTATTTTACTGTTATTTTACCGCTGTTAATAGCCAATGCAACCAGGATAACAGCAGAACTTTGTGTGCATTTCAACCTGCACTGAAACCCATCTAATTTAGCAGCGGCTCAAGTGTGCTTCACAGCAAATAGCCCAAATGCTGAGATGTATCAACAGCTGAGCTAATTTTCTCTGTATCGAGATTGTTTTGATAACTTGGCCCTTCAGGAGTTAGAAATCATGAAGTGGTTCTTCTAACTGAATGGTCCTAACCAAAGGTCATTTCTCTTCTTGCCTAGGGTCCTGTGGATTTATTCTGTAACGGGAGAGTGGGTATATCCTCTCTTTGCTTTGTTCAGCCCAGCCGGCCTAGCAGCATTTTTCGCTGGTAGCTTTGCCGTCATCGTCTCTTTCTACAGCTTTGGGGAGTTCCTCAACCGTATGATATGGGGTCAGTCCAAGCTTTATTTTTCACTTCTATCCATATGAAAAAAAATAATTATCTAAAATGAATTCCTGTGATCGCCTAGGCAGGGGGCAAGAGGAAGGGGGCACTTGTACACTGCGGGGTGCCATTTGGGTGTCTGGTAGAGATTGCCGGGTCCTAACCAATTACTAGCACACACAGAACAACTGGAGCAGGAATCCCAACCCTACCGGATAACAGGCTGAGCCAGGTTTCTTCAGTGTAGCTCAAGAAGCACCACTTACCAGCATTATCACTGGATTTTGAATTCCTCCTCAAACAAAAGTCCAGAGAAGCCAAATCTCCCTGGCTAACACTCTTACACCAGCATCATGTGGTGTTTGTCAGACTAAGGAATGGCACTGTTTACTAACAATTTATGGAAAGGCATTAGTATATCCAAGTGAAAGCATTGCAGCAGCTCCATGAGTAAAACACTTCAGAAGGTTTTACAAACTGTTGAGAACATCTCCCTTCTACTTTGGGAGTGGTTTAAACAGTAGTGATTTAAAGAAAATGAAAGACAGCTTCCTTGGACAAATGGGCAGTTAGGAAAAAAAACCACCTAGTTTAAGATGACACATTCAACAGGTAGAAGAAAGAAAGAATTGATGAGGCAGCTTTGGGAGTTTGGCATAGGATATTATGATTATGATGATGATTGATGATGATTATTATTATTTTCCCTTCTGGTTTCCTCTCACCTTTTTCATTCAAGATTAAGTTTTTGAGGATGAAAGTGTTTCTGTCAGGAAAACGTGTGTATTTTATTTAGGACAAATGTGTGAACATTTGCAATTTCTTAAACTAGCTTTCTGATGAAAGAAAAAACACTGCAAAAACACCTCTGAAAATAAATAAGACAACCTCCCTCTGTTCTCAGGGAACATTTGATGCCTGATCCATTTTATGAAGTCTCACATGCCTGTCAAGCCAAAGTAGAGTGTCTGTAGCTTGTCTCTCACCATCCGTACTCAGCTACCTAAAAGCAGCAGATTGACTTTCAAATGTGCTGAATAACCAACTTCACCGCTTGATACCTTTGCAAATAAGATGCTTGCTCTACATGTCCATGTTTGGAAATTTTGGCTGAATTCTATTCTGGCATAAACACGATGTGAGATGAGGATTGCTGGTAAATGAAAACAGAGCTGCAGCCTTTCTGCACTAGCTCTGGTGTAAGAGGCATCACACAAATAGTAACTATATACTAATCAAAGACCACATCAGCACTACAAGACAGTGTAGGTCTTTCTATGAGGTCCGATATCTGATACATCTAGGTATCAGATTTTTTCATCACCGAGTATGTATGAGTAATTCCAGGCCGACAGTATGCCTGATGGATAAGTTGGAGATAATCAGAATTAAAATAATTTGATTCCCAAGGTGTTAATTGATCAGATAAAAGGTTGTGCCAAACAGAGATCAAAGTAACTGCACAAATTAGACTAATTTTGAACAGTTGACTAAATATACTCGCTTAAGAGATGTTCATTTAAGAGATTTCTAAAGAAACTGGGACAAGCACTCAACTTTCTTTTCTGTGTGCACAAAAAGGCTGAAAAGCACTCCCAGTTGTGATAGCATGAACGTAACCTCAGAGAATACATATAAACATGGCATACGTGATATCCTCCATTGATATCTGGTGTGCTCTTGCAAGCCACAGAGGCCTCCTGTGTGTGGTGGGTCTGCCTCTCCATACGTACTTGATATTTTTCAAAGGAGCCACAAAATCGTGGCCATAATGATTACATGGTATTTTCATCCACGTGCAGGACACCCCCTGAGCTACAGTTCCCCATGTTTGTGCACACTCTTGCTACTTCACATGCATCCTCAGCTCTTTGCCCCCAGGACAGGCAGTATTCCCTGGATTTGCTGCACACTGATAAAAGAAGCTGCAAGCTGCACCCCAGTAGCTGGTAACTGCGATATCTCAGGCTGCATTTTGGTAATACAGGGGCTTTGCCAGCAATAACTTCTCAATAAGGTCCTGCCTACCACCCCTCACTCCTTCCCACTCCACCACACGCCCGTTTCCTGCAAGCAGGAGCTGTTCTCAACCTGGATCTTTTTCCTGATCCATTTCCCAGCTGTGTCCACCCAAGAGAAGGGTAGGACTTCTTTAAGCTGGTACTGATAACAAGGTCCCAAAAAGCACTGAAACACAGCCAGAGGGAAGCTATTCCAAATTACAGTGTGCCAGAATCTTAATATGTTCCTGACTGAGACAAATCTCTGGCTCAGCATTGCCAGAGTAAAAAGAGCTGCAAACTGAAGGAAGATGCAATTCCAACATACCTTTCTTCTCACAGCAAAAAATGGCTCCATGTACTTTTTTTCATCCTACTCTTTGCTGTCTCGCCTTCCCATCACAATAAGGGAGATGACGCAGTTAAAATAACCCTGCAGAAAAAAAAGAAAAAAAAAAAAAAGGGAAAAGGCACAGACAAACAAAACAATCCTTGGTGGTAGAGGACGGACCTCAGTCCCCTGAAGGCACAGTTTGAGTTCCAGAGTAATGCAACTGTCCACTGGGTTCCTCTAGGCACATCTGGAAACACCTTCTCCAATAACATCTGTAGCCACCAAGCAATCGGACCTGATGCTGGTGGCATCTGCCAAGGTGGAGTGCCCTGCCTGGGCTGCTGCCACCAGGCTTCTCCCCGAAGGCAAAGGCTCTGGGGCAACTTTTTTTCTTTCTTTCTTTCCCACTTCAAGGAAGAAAGCTGGCTGAATTCGTGCCCAGATAAGTTGTGTTTATTCGAAGGTGCAAGGAATGATTAACAAATAGCTCCACATGAGTGGTAAGCCTGGTTTCCTTCTGAGCTTACATGCTGTGGCCAGCTGCAGGCTGCAAATGAAGCTTGTCCCACAGCATACCATGCTTCATATGGGCTCTTTTCCATGTTCCTTTAGTTTCAGGCCACTATCACTTTTCCTAAAACCAGCTAAATAAATATTTTACTGTTTTTCACCCTTAAAGGTATACTCAGTTCCAACTTATTCCAAAGTCTATGGATGGCAGCTTTCAGCTTCAAGCAAGTCATTTTTAAAGCTCTGTCCTGTGCTTGACCAAAATGATGCAGTATCATTTCTGAGAGATGGAAAATCCAGGCTGTCAAATAATATAACCTTGTTATTCCTTTTCAGAACAACTGAAAGATGCCAGACCCTAAATTTGTTTTATTATTTATAGACAAACTGTTTCATACAGTATTGGAGGTTTTAAAAATATATTCTCTCTCATGTGCCTCTCCCTCCCCTTGCACAGTTGGATTGGTGGTAACTAAGGCAACCCAGCTGCACAGCCTGAAGAGGCACAGAAAATAGTACCAGTAATGACCTTTTTTTTGTTTTAAATCCCAGAGTTTCTAGAGTACTAGACAATGTTGAGCAATACAGAAACTCCAAAGAGGATAATTTGAAACAATGGGCTGATTCTTTTGCTGCATTAAATTTACCTCAGCCAAGAATTTGGCTGCAGGGTCCGAGTACCAAAGATGAACCACGCAATAGCTTCTCCTGTTGCCGATGGGTAGAAAATATAATGCAGGCAACTGATCATGTCACTTTGGCCAGTCAAACCGGAATCCTCAAAAATGAAGCAAAGCAGTTTTCCCTCGGGTTTTGCTCCTGGTGAGACAACCAGATTCTCGGGAGAAATTTGAATCAAAGTTCTTCACATCAGGCAGAGTAAGATTTCAGGCAAGGGCCTTCTCTAGCACCAGCATTTGAAGATGGAGCAGATTCATTTGTCTTCCATCTAGGGCACCTGAAAAAAAAACCAAAAACCAAAACCAAAAACCCCAAAACATTCATCAGCTTCTTCATTTCAATACTTTGAGATGCAAGTGGATAGCAGCTATAGCTAGCAACAGCCACCCGCTCCACCAGTGATTTAAATGCCTGTTGGGGGACACTGGCAAACAACTTGTGAGATTTTACAGCCACAGGGCCTCTGCCAAGTCCAGAGAAATGCTCATCCCCAGGTAGTGGGACTGTCCTTCAGGAGAGAAACAGGGCAGAAGGCAGCAGCTCCGACAGCCCCACACCTAGATGCTCGCTGCCCTCCAGAAAGGAAACCTTTGTCCAGCAGCTGGCTGAGGAACATCAGGCAGGGCAAAGCCAGGATTAGATACTCTAAAGCAAGGGATGAGGCAGTACAACAAGCCTAAGAGCCATCGCTCTCAGGAAAAAGAAGAGACATGGTGGAATAACTTCCTCATGCCAAGTGCGTGGATGAATGTGTTCCTCCAGATCTTCTATGAGTTCTTGAGCGTCCTTGCAAAGACACTGGTGAAACATAGTCACCTAAGGCTGAGCTGAAGTTAGATAGCAATCTTTAATGTATTTTTCATTTTCTTTTCAGAGTACTTTTGCATTCAATGTGTCTTCCAGAAACATATAACATGATTGTTTTCCCTGGATTTTATTGCTGTACTTCCGTGCTTGTGAAACCAAGCTCACTTAATCCCCCGTAGTCACCTATTGGGAAACCCAGCCTATGTGACAGCGCACGAACCTGCACAATACAAAGCAATACTATAAAACAATTGAATCCTTGATGCTCTCATTCTTCTAGGCAGCTGCTGAGATTTCAGAACCTCAGCTGGCAAATAAAGGGATACAAAGGGCAACTGTGTGGGGTACGAAGCCATTCTACCACTGCACTGGTACAGGCTTATGAACAGCAGGTTTTATATGAAAGTTAAAAAGGTCACGTTCTGCAGGTAGTTATCAGTCCAGACACAGGTTCCACCCTTCAATATTACAGTATCCAGGAGGGATTTTTAAACTGAGCCTCCTTTCCAGAAGACACTTTCTTTTGTTCTATCATGCTTTTAAAAACTAAGAATAAGAGTCCAGGGTATATTTATTTTTTCCAGTGAACAAATAATGTTTATACCTACAATATCACTACATTGTCAGTGATAAATGGAGCTGAAATTTAAGTGGATTTACAGCCCTGAGTTTGCAAACTAAATACAAATACTTACTTTTGTCTCATCCGTTCATCCTAGTCGTGCCACAAACCTGTGATGGTGTATTTATATCCTTCATATTTGTCACTCCCCCAACTGCAGTTTACCCCTCGGGTAGAGGAGTCTAACTATTTAAAGGAAACCTGCACCATCTGTCACACGCCCTACTCTTGCTGACAAGTTTATCTGATGATCCACTGGAGGCAGACCGGATCGGAAGCTCTGGCAACCCAGGGCTTACGATTTCATCACTGGAGGCCAGACATTAACAGGTGCTTGCTAATATGCTGTCCCTGGACTAATAGGCTAGTCTTTTTTTTTTTTTTTTTCCATTTTTTTTGTTCTCCCCCATCTTTGAAATATCTATTTGGTCGGTACAAAATACTTAACAGGATCATTTGGGAAGGAAGAAATGGCAGGATTTTGTTCCACGTCAGGTCAATTGCCAAATGCTACACAGGCTGGAGATAAATAAAATATAGCAATTAGTGTTTCGGAGCCTCTGAGGTCTATGGACAAGGAAAGCACCTCTAAAAGAAGGTTCCCTGCAAGTAAATGATCATCAACAGGGAAGAAAAGAGGCTGAGACAGTGCATTAGATAAGGTACCCAAATATATTTGGTTATTGCCACACTTGGTGCCCCATGGCAGCATATCTGGTCTCCAGCTGGTCCTTCAGGAAGCTGCGGGTCTTCAGCAGGTCCTGTGCTGTCCTGGCCAGCCGTGTGGGGATGCTCCAGAGATCTCAGCTGCACGGATCAATTATCTGCTTGCTGCCTTTCCAGACAGGCTTTATTTTTAAAGCTTTTCACATATTCTTACACCAAGCTAAGTTTCTTTATTGACAGGTACTTTTCTCACTAGCAAAGCACCATTATTCTCAGTGTATACAGCCCGTGGTAGATCTCAAACCATTCCTGAGGAGTCAAGTAATCCCTTACTCACTGGGGATACCCCAGGCTCATTTGACTCCTGCAGCACTTCGGCACTAGCAGCTAGTCCAAGCCACACATTCATAGCTTACTCCCACTCCCAGATGGGTTTGGTTCCCCAGGGATGTTGGGAGGCGGGAGCCAGGTTCACGTCCTCCTCCTAACAGCATGCTTGACCTGCAAGAGGACTTCTCTATTGTGCCTTTTTTTTTTTTTTTCTGCTCCCAACAATCTCTTCTCCTCTGCCTCTATACAGGAGATTCAATAGTAATACTGGACTACAGACGGAAAGGCAAGTGAATCCTCCTCTTCAAGCCAAACAATCTCTCCATGAATGCTGAAGCCATGAAGTAGAGGAAAATAAATGCAGCTGTGATAAATCCTTTCTCCAATGCATTGCAGCTTCTGGTGAAGCCATTATGTCATCAGACATATGGAAAACTGGTGGAAAATATGAAATGTTTGCCTCTTACATGATAACTCTGCAACTGCTATGAATAAGAAAACTGTGTTCATCTGTTTACACAGATTTCTCATCTCTTGCACAATGTACGTGAGGATGTGTCCATGGTTAAAACTCGTCACTGGTAAATGAACTCCCTCATGAGCTTGGCACCACTCTGTAAAAGACCTGTGAATGCAAGCCAGCTCTTGTTTGGATTGCCCTTCATCAAGTCTGGAAAAAATTAAGAGGAGGGATAATTCTAACAGTGCTGTGACTTCCAAGCTAGCTAGATAACAAATTGGGCTAATAAGGACTGTAATTAGGAATGTCTGCTCAGAAAGTTCACCATGAAGCCAAGTTCTTCTAACGAGAAACTTTCTGGAATATTAATATGCATAATAGCTCCCCTCCATTTTAACAGGAAATCTGAATGCAACACTTTCTTCTGTTTTCTTGGTTTCAGTTAATCTTGCAGCAAACGTAACCTCATTATACTGACTGTATGATTGCTTCGACAGAAAGCATGTTAATTTAAAGCACTGTTTAACATAAAGCTGCCTGCCATATAATTACACTCCATTCACATGTTTACTAATCTTCCTCAATATAGTTGATTTCTGTTATTAGCCTCAACATTTTGTTAAGATCTAAAACACTGGAGATCTGCTTTGCAAACTGCAATAAACAGGCAAAACTGACAGTAGCCTAAGTGTTCCTTAATGGTCAATGTGAAAAAGAAAGATCTCTGTTATTAGCCTCGCTTTTAAAAGACGATTTGAAACTAGTTGCAGTACTTAAATGTCTAACTCCATCTCCATTGCTAAACCCCCTAGCTTAGAGCCACTGTGTATGCAGTTCACCAGGGTGTTATTTTAATCTTTCAAATGCTGCTGGAGCTTAGTAAAAACGAAACACATTGTAAGCTGCCTGTGAGCAATAAAAAGATAATGTGTATACATAAGGTTGATCTTCTCACATGTTAAGCACCTGATAAAATTCCAGTCTGGGAAGTTAACATACTAGGCTAGACTGTAAACTAAGCTAACTCAACGAAAGACACGCACGCATTCAATAATTCCCAGCTTATCTAGATAACTCGCTCCAGCTAACTTTGCAAGGGGAATGTAAGCAATTACACACACACACATCCCTCCCTCCTTTTCTGTTGAAGCTAAAGGAGAACATGTAAAGAAGTCAGCTGAAAGATGCTGGTCAAAGGAAATGTGTCTGAGAGACAGACAGAAGAAAAACCATGAAGGTAATTAGGGAAGAGGAAAAAGTTCAGAAGACTCTCTGTACAGGTTTTTTGGTTTTTCTCTCTCTCTCTCAAATTATTTGTGTTTGTAGCAATAGTCCAGTGCAAACAGTTTTAATGTCAGCAACTCAGAACAAAGCCTGGCCTCTGACATGGAGGGTTATAGTTCTTTCCATGTCCAACCAGGGGAGCTGAATGCCAGACCACATCCTCAGCTCCCGCTCGTGCCGGGACTGCCTCTGGGATCTGGCATGGTGACTGTGCTGCTGCACTACAGGGGTTTGAGGAGAATCATGGCAGGGTTGTTTCTTTCTTTGAAAAGGGTTCAGAAGAGGCACTGCTCTCTGCTGCGTCCTGCATGGGGAGGCGAGATCCCAGTCATGTGCTTTGGGAAAGCAATTAGGAATGCCTGTCCCTGAAAGACAAGTGTTGCGATCTTGGGTTTGGTTTGCTCCTTTCCCTGAAGCACACAGAGCCCTGTAAGGAAGAAAGCATGCATCGTTGTTCACAAAACATTTTCCCTGGGATTTCAAAAAGGCTTTACTGAAATACTCCAAGTAAGGATCTGCCTTTTACGACATTTACACTAGATTTCTCTTTCCAGTCTGTTTCTCTCTCTCATTCTATTTTGAGTTAAGTATGCAAAGTCAGTCAGAACTGTTTATTTATAGCTGTAGATTTTCATGGCTGTATAAATTAGATGTTATTACTGAATGAGATGCCCGCCCACTCACCCAGCGCAGCTGTACAGGAATCCTTTCCTGCTGCTTGATGGTACGCAGCCTCAGTCGGGAGGAAAACGACATGCTCCCGGTCAGATGAAGGGACCGCTGCTTAAACCCTTGGGCGAAAAAACCAGCAATTAATTTTTTCCACAGTACAATGTGCAGTATGACAACCACAATTACTTAATACTATTTAGACCTACCACTTCTGGTTGGCAGAGAGAGAAAATGAAGGTTTATATTCACCAGAGTAAAACCCCCGCAAACTAGAACCTAGCCCTGCACTTTTCTTTTTACAGGATTAAACATTTTTTCTTTGGAGGGAGTTAGGGGGACAGGGACAGTCAGGGGAAGTAAAATTGGTTGTTATTTGAGACAGAGCACCACCAGAAAGTAAGGACCCATCCCATAAACACACAGAAAGCTATTTCCAGCAGAAACGGCTGGAAAGCAATATCCACCATGCTTAGGAACTTTCATGTTAGCTCACACCTTTGTAACAGTTTAGTCCCACAAAAAGCATAGGCAAGTGCTAATTTATTCCCTCCCCAATTTCCCACACAAATTTCTTGGTTTGGGTCTCTGCCAGAGCTTCAGGGTCACAATCTGACCTCAATAACGTAATTTAGGATTGTTCCAAGCCTTCAATGGAACTACTGGAGATCTACTTTGATGGATATGGGTCCAGGATCTGGCATGCAGAAAATAAGCATTTACATTCTACCAAACTGTCTAAAATAGTTGCCCAGGGATGCTGATATTCAATTTGAGACCTTGTATTCACTTGGCAGAGCACATAATTAAATATTTTGTGCCACAAAATTAACCAGAGTCTCAGAGGTATTGGTAAGAGGACGCTTGGAATCAACCATGAGAGCCAAACTAAGACCCATTTCCCAGGCAAGTTACCAGTAAGTACTGGAAAAAAATCATTGCATTCATATATGGGTTCATAATAATTTTTGTTAGCATTTAACCTTACTGATTATCTGTTTACCTCAGAGGAAGAGGTTATTGGCTGTGTGGATTTGTATGAATAAACCCAGTATCAAGTTCTGCTCTTGAACTCAAGCTACTGCTTACAGCTAAGAACTGTTTGTGATCAAATTAACCATTTGGAAAAAACAGCAGGTAAACCCCAAATACAATTACAATAGGCCAGACCTTGTAACAAGTGGTTGAAAGCTCCAAAGTGAAATTTTTGCCTTTTTAAAGTCTCCAGGGGACCTGCCCTGCAAGGAGTTCAGCAATTCTGAAGGGCAAAGCAAATACCTAAGGTGTTTGACGTCAATATGCTTTAATTTAACTTCCAGACATCGGTGTTTAAAAACATAGTTTTGAGTAAAACCTCTAGGATATGGCCCAATAATAGTTCTGAGCCATAAGATTTAATAACAACACATGGTGTTTCAAATGTCACCTTCTCTCAAATGCTCTCAAAACATTTAAGCAAACCTTCATGTTCCTTTCACCTCGAGAGGGTGATTTCCCTCACTACCCAGAGAGCAGCACACCTATAAGAAAATAACGCTTTTTTTCTACACCCGAGACAAACAGAACTACCTCCTCCGAGGATGCAGGGTGATCTGGTTTCACTGTCAGGAAGGACTACATTCCTCAAGGAGGAAGGATAGAAATCTCCATATTACACACCTGTAATTCATTTTGAGATGTTCATTAAGGTTTGTGGTGTGGAACTGCCTAGCGATGAAGCCATTGCCAGCTGGCAGGTAAAAGCCACAATCGGTCACTTAGTCTACTAGAAGTTTGTGTGCTACAACACACCGTGACTTCTGTCTGGGTTTGGAAACACCAGTTTTTCCTTCTGCTGCTTTTCTTCCACATCAGGATCAAAAGTTCTGGTAGCAGCATCCCCTGGCTCTGACACAGCACTCTCACGCAGGGGGCCTGTCTGTGGGGAGTTCAGGCTTCCAGCTTACAAGCTCTGTGCTCCAGGGGTGACCATCCCCAGGCTCGGAGGTGACTGTCCCCAGGTTTTGAGGTGACCTTTCCCTCACAGGCTCAGAGTGACCAACCTCAGGCTCAGAGTGGCCATCCCCAGGCTCAGAGGTGACCATTCACTCACAGGCTCAGTGACCATCCCCAGCCTCAGAGGTGACCATCCCCACGCTTGGAGGTGACGATTCCCTCTAAGGCTTGGAGATGACCAACCCCAGGCTCAGAGGTGACCTCCCCAGGCTTGGAGATGACCATCTCCAGGCTCAGAGGTGACCATCCCCAGGCTTGGAGGTGACCATTCCCTCTAAGGCTTGGAGATGACCATCCCCAGGGTCAGAGGTGACCATCCCCAAGTTCAGAGTGACCATCCCCAGGCTTGGAGGTAACTATTCCCTCACAACCTCAAAGTGACCATCCCCACGCTTGGAGGTGACCATCCCCAGGCGCAAAGGTGACAGTCTCCAAGCTCAGAGTGACCGTCCCCAAGCTCAGAGTGACCGTTCCTTCTCAGGCTAGGATATGACCATCCCCAGGCTCGGAGGTGACCATCCCCAAGCTCAGAGTGACCATCCCCAGGCTTGGAGGTGACCATTCCTTCACAGGCCCAGAGATGACTGACCCCAGGCTCGGAAGTGACCATTCTCTCTCAGGCTTGGAGATGACTGCCCCCAAGCTTGGAGTGACCATCTCCAAGCTCAGAGTGACCATGCCCAGGCTCAGAGGTGACCATCCCCAAGCCCTGAGGTGACCATCCCCAAGCTTGGCATGACCGCCACCAGGCTCAGAGTGACGGCTCCCTCACAGGCTTGGAGATGACCATCCCCAGGCTCAGAGGTGACTATCCCTGAGCTCGGCACGACCATCGGAGGTGACAGTTCCCTCGCAGGCTGAGGTGACTGTCCTCAGGCTCGGAGCTGACCGCTCCTGTGGCGGCTGCCGCATCCCTGCCTGGCTGTTGGAGCTCTCACCCAAGACCCCTGGAGGAACTCTGGGCTCTTCTCATCTAGGCCCACCATCACCCCTCCCTGCCTCGGGACCTGCCGTCACCACGGGCACAGCCCCAGCGCCGGAGCCAGGCAGAGACGGAGGACGCCTGTGCCCGGACGGCAGGGTCGGTGTTTCGGCCGTTGCTGCCGCCAGGCCGCGGGCAGCGGGCCCGTCCCGGAGGCCTCTGCCTCCCACCGGCGGCACAGACGCCTTCAGAGCGGGGCGATCGCTGCCGCCGGGCTCCCACGACTCAGAACACGGGGGGCAAAACGCTCCCCCGGCCCCGCGCTCCTTCCGCGGCGTCTCCACAGGCCGCGGCGGGGGGGGCGGGGCCGCGGCGGGGGGGCGGGGCCGCGGCTCCCGAGGCGCCACAGCGCCACCTGGCGGGGCGCGCGGGCGCCCCCGGCTCTGAGCCCCCGCGACAAGGGGGAGCACGAGCTGCTTCCCCCCCCCCCCCCCCCCCCGCAACTCCAAGTTGTTGCAAGTTGTGGGAAACGCTGCAGCTGTGGGTTATTTTAACGTCACCGGTGACGTTCAGGGGGTGCCACAAGGGCACGAGCGGTGTTAATTAATATTGCGGGACCCGCCACCGACGCGGCAGGCTGGCCTGGCTGGCACGAGGTGGGGGGGCTTTGGCCATCGCCCACACGCATCTGCGAGCCCACGCCAAAAGGGGAGCCCCCACTCTGCCCCCCGACCCCCCCAAAGCCCACCAGCGCTGCTACAGCCCCAGCCACAGGCAGAATAAAGAGCAAATTGGTTATTCTGCTCAGCACATCCAACAGCTGTGTGCACGAGCAAAGAAAGAAAAGTTCATAGACCATGTTCTTTCCACCCACGGTCTGAGCTTTGAGGGTGCTTTGCCTTCTTTTATTATTATTATTCTTTAAACCAGATGTTGCCAAATGGCTTTGCCCTTGAGTCACTCATGCCTTGAAACGGGCCACCACCTTTTGAGGAACAACCCCTAGGCACCTTCCTCTTGCCAGCTGCCAAACAACAGCCGTTGTTCCTGCAGCATCCTCGCCAAAAAACATCCTCGCCAAAAATCATCCTTGATGAAAACCATCTTCACCAAAAACCATCCTCGATGAAAACCATCCTTGCCAAAAACCATCCTCGCCAAAAACCATTCTGTGTGCCACGGCCTTCCTACTGCTGCCTTTGCAAAAGTACTTACAAGCTCCAGAGGTGATTTTATGGATGGTGTCCTGCACAAATAAACTCAAAAAGAGCAGGGTAACTTGAAAAAGTGGGTAGAAACGTTGGAGGTGGGTGGAGTAGGAATAAGAAAGTGGTAGGGAACAGAAACACCACCACCCCCATTATAGGGAAAAGTTTATATCAAAAGATAGTGTTTAACTTAAGCAGCTGTTTTTATGTTGTTGCACAAATGAAAACAAAACACAAATATTTGACTACTCTGTCCACGTGCTTGTATCACTAAAACTTGCATATTATTCTTGAGCAGGGTGGTTGCACGATGCACCTTACATGACGCTTTCATACAGCTCTGATTTTAGAAAGAAAATGAGTTGCAAAGAGGGAAAAAGTTACGGAAATAGACATCTTTTATTCCCCCCCCCCCCACTCCTTTCTTCAATTTTTACTACAACTATGCCAGTGTTGGTTCTCAAGGCTCAAACATCAGTTTGAATGAGTATTTGTGAGGGAACATAAAATGGCCACCCCTCTTGGTTGGGGAAAAATGTTATTTGAAGATGAAATAGCTGCAAATCATAGGGATCGCAAGCACACAGCAAAATTTGCACAGCCTGCGGCTTATGGGTGGTCGGTACTGAATTTAAAACTTTGCAGAAAAACATAATAAAAAAAAAGAATAAAGAAAAAAGGGAGTTATTTCAAAGTGCCTCCTTAATAACTGAATTTATTTCCTACATATCGTTCAAAAAATAGCAGTGAAGGATCAGCTTAGCTTTTCTGCCATCAATAGTCCAGGCCACAGCAGAGGCATCTTAGATAAAACATGGAACTTTGTATTGTGGTTGACTGTGTTGTACATTTCCTCATATAAAATAAAGATTGCTTGTCTTCTATCAGTAATATATTTATCTTATTGATGAAGAAAGCCCTGAAAGAAAGGACAAATCCACATACATGCTGTGCATGGTATGAAAGTTTGACTTTCAAGTTCTCCTTTACATTTCTGCTTCTAGTCATCAGTCTACTTAGTCATCCCAAGTCCCAGTTCTAGACTCTGACACAAATTTAGAGCTCAACTTTGACCCGGAGTCCTGAATTATAGGTGTAGAAAAAAACATAGCAGGCCAAGAAAAGTCACCTCAGCTATTTCAGATGAAAGCTAATTTTAAAAAGCCATTTTTTTTATAGTCCAGTCTAAAATTCTGGCATATACTGAAGCCAATATTTCCACGTAATGCTATCCAATTACAACATATTTAATAACCACAGCATTTTTATTGCTAACAAAACGTTGCAAATGACTACTCTAACGGGCCTCTGTTTAGCCATTACCGGCTATTTGATAAACGATCTGCAGTGTTAGAAGGTCACAGAATAATAGACAAACACTGGGGTGGGGTGGGGGAGAAAGAAAAAATCAAACCCCAAGGGGCCAGCAAGCTCAGGCTGTGGGAGAGCCTCGGTTACGCTTGTTTTCCATATGACCATCCCTTAAAAGGGAGAAAAACATGAGCAACGTAAAGCAGTCTATAGGCAAAGCCTGCATCCCCCAAGCTCTGTCCCTGGTGGCACATCTATATACTCATCGTACAAGTATGTTCCACGGAACGGACAGCTGTAGTAACTTCCTTCTGGGGGGAGCCAGCATCTATACATCTAGAGAAACCAGCAGGTGGGTCCAGGTCTGACCACCCGAGTCCACCCGGTGCAAGCTGCTTCCAGAGCGGAGGGAAAAGACACGACCTGGAGGAAATGGTGCAGGAGGTCACTCTGTTGTCATCGGCTGGGGAAAAACCCCCAAACAAAACAGTCACAATGGAAACGGGGTTGATCTGGTCAATAGGCGGACAGAAAAAATGCATTTCCTTTTAGGAGTTTCTGGTTTGTTTTGCTTATTTGCTGGGGTTTGGAGTTCCCCGATTATCAGAGCACTCACAAAGCACTCCTACATTTTCTGAGTGTGTCAGTGCACTCTCCTATTCCCCAAGAGAAAGACATTTTTAACAAATTGATAAGCTGGAATTTTCCCATACAGTTGCTATCAGGCGGTCGGAGCGCTGCATGGCATGTTAGAAATGAAAAAATGTGCTTATGCTCTTTTCTAATTTGGACTAACCCTCCAGTTCCTCCTCCCGCCTCATCTCAGGGCCAGAACCAGACAGGGAAACATCTCCCAGGCTACAGCACTTGCCAGATTCTGCCTCGTGCCCTGGGTTGGGTCCATTTGCACATCTACCTTAACAGATGGGGAGTTTCAACAAAGCAGAAAAAAACAGTAGCTGAAGGAATGAAAAATACGCCGTCGCATCAAACAATAGCAACAGGCTCACAAAGCCCACCACCCCCTTTATTTGTGTGTTGCCTCACACACTCCGAGGAGCCATCAGTCCAGCGTGATTGCCCTCAGACAGACTGAAAATAGCTGAGACCTGGGTTTGTAAGGCAAAGCACGCTCACGGGGGTCGTGTGGGAGGGTTTTCCTGCGGGAGATAAGCAAGGAGCACAGGGGAACGTACCGCTTGCTAACATACATACCATGGAACACCTAGAACTCCCAAAGTGCTGAAGAGGAGGTTTAGCTTTGGGCAAGCGGTACAGTCATAGAATAATTTCATAATTAACGGAGGAGTTCCTGCGTTTTAGTCTACTTGCGGTGAGCTTTTGGTCCTCCACGGTGTCGGGAGCAGCCAGGGATCAGGCAGCAGCAGGTGGCACCTCCGGCAACAAGTCAACAACGTGCTGCTCCAGGTGGCCGGCATGGGCCAGCTCAAGGACCCCTCTTCCTGCCATTGTTATTCCTGAAGCCCTGGAATTTCATCCAGATGGATTTGACCCCTCGCTAAACAGCCGGTGCATACCACCCTGATGAGGGTATTCCTGTGTGAGGAGCGGATGGGCTGGGGGGTGGAGGATGGCTCACTCCATCCCTGCCCAGGTGACAGGAGCTGCTCCTGGCTGGGATGGGGAGAGGATCTGTGCACCTTGGGTGCACTCCACCTGCAGCGAAAGGGGAGAGAATATAATGCAAAGGATGCAGTTCTTCACCCAGCTTGCGTTTGCTTGTGGAAGAAATTCAGTAAGTGCCATTTATGCCCCATGCTTTAGGAAAAGTCTGTTACTATTTCAACTTTTCAAGTCAGAAGTGCA
This sequence comes from Falco punctatus, assembly GCF_963210335.1. Taxonomy (NCBI): domain Eukaryota; kingdom Metazoa; phylum Chordata; class Aves; order Falconiformes; family Falconidae; genus Falco; species Falco punctatus. The sequence continues at coordinate 96,144,793 of NC_137582.1, read as the reverse complement.
TTGCCCTTTCCTACAGTGCAGCTATCAGTCTGCCACAATGCCTTGCCATGCTTGCATATAGTTTTTATTTCTGCACATACCTTATAACATTTTTTTTTATTTCTGCACATACCTTATAACAATTTTGCACAGCATTCCCCTGCACAAGCACTGGCCTTGGTTTCTGCCTGGGAGAAATACTCGCTTTGCAGGACAGCTGATTTTTCTTTGTGGGTTTTTTCAAGTATTTTCTGTCCATAGGATGATGTTCATAACAGTTTACTGCCACTTAGCCTCTGACATCTCAGATGATGCTCCAGTTCCACACTACAAGAATATATCCGAGTGGTCTTTGCCTTGCGATTTGATGGATATAGCCACGCCAAGGATGACTTCTGGTTTTATGTTTTTCTGAGCCTCACACTCCTAAAAAGCTTTGTCCTGTTCTCAAACCTCTCCATCTGTGTTTTTCCCCTCATATTTGTACCAGAGTATGCCCTGCTAAAATTGTCTTCACGCTACTAGACCTCAAAACATATGACAACATTTTATATAACACAGAATGATCACCAGTTGGTAGCACAATCTGCTTCCAGCTGCCCCACTTTGCCCTTCACCATTCTATTCCTCCAGCCTTTCTACAGGAGAAACTTCACAACTTATTCCATGACAAGGCTGCTGATGTCCAAGGACAGGTCACTGCCACCACTTCAACCTTGGTCACCCAATTTATCCCTCAGCCCATTCATGAAAGCATTTCTAAAAGCCAAATATTGAAGAAAGCACCTAAATTTGAATCCAAGTTTTGCCTTCGTAACTGGTTCTCAATTTATACTCAGGGCATCCCCTTTCCCCTGGAGGGGTTGGAAAGATCGGGACCACCTCAAACTTTCCTGTCTTAAACAGACTGAGTTAACAGGAAGGCTTCTTACCTCTTTTTTCTCCCCTTTTCTCCTCCTCCATCCTAGACTTGACGGCCTAGCAGATGCCCATCACCCACCCTCTACAAAAAGCCATATTCCCTCTCAAAGTTTCCCTCCTCCTTCCTCTCAGGACCTCCCAGAAGCACCATTCCTCTTCATTCTCCTGTTCCAAACTTCTGCTCCGAGGTAGACATGGAAACTTTATCAAACGTTATTAACCCTAGATAACGAAGAGTTAGTTATTCAGGAAAAAGTCCATAGTTTGTTAAATATTAATAGAGGTTTTGGTATCCCAGGGCCACGGCTTCTGTGCAGCTTTAAGCAAGAGGGAAAGTCAGAGAATAATAATCAGAAATTCTATTTCAGCAGATTGACTTCCCTCCTAAGGGGATGTTAAACAATCTTTTGTTTGAACAAATCTCCAGGTACTTTGGGTAGGAACTTCAGCTGGGTGTCAGCATAGCTCTGTCTGAAGTTAGTGGGATCACGTCAGTTTAAGACTGGAGTTGCCAGCCTCGCATAACATAACTCTGTATTATGGCTCTTTCATCTAAGAAAATCTAAATATCCCCAAAATACTAATTAAGCCTAAAAACAGGACAAATACTTTAATACCATATGTAAAAGCAGGGAAACTGAGTCTTGAGAAGACAAGACCCCGGTAATCCATGATTTCTGCTGTTTCTGGATGGGTACACATGAAAATGCCTCGGGATAGGATTTTCAGTACAGTTTGGCACAACAGAAGTCAGGGGAAATGGTTGCCTGACAGTACTTCTGATGTCCAGGTCGTAGAGGTCTCATACTGGATTACCCTCAAACAGAAAAAGCACATAAACCAAAAGCTACTTTTAAAACACATGAAGCTAAAAGGCCCAGTCAGAACGCTCCAAACATCGGAAGAGGATCTGGGTCTTCTGCCTCCTGGCACAAGACCCTCATTTCATTCCCTTTGTCTTTTACTGGGCTTTGGATCAATACATGCAAGAAATGTTTCCACTGGGCTTTAACTTTGGCCATCCACTCAACCATGCGCTCCCGTACAGTCGCGTGCTATCATTATGGTTTTAATTAGTAAAGGTTACACCGGCTGCATCTATTGTTTCAGTAAAGTTTGGGCCACAAAGTTCACATGGTCACACTGAGCCGAAAACAGTGGTTATCAAGTAATCAAGCTAAGCACATTTGTTGCAATTACAGCTCCCTATTTGTTTTATTCACACTCACCTTCCTCCCCTGCCTTCCCTTCCCCCGAGCCCCACCGCCAGCTTACCAGCCTGCAGCGGGACTGTTGCTTTGTTGTGAGCAGTGACCCTGCATCATGTAGACAGCTGAATTAAGTCCTATCGCTGTACCGATCTAAAGTGACATTTTGACAGGGGCGACACGGGCGTACCTTGGCAACGAGGCTGCGGTAAACGATGTTACAGCAAAGAGACACCATTTAAACGGACCAAGCACATTGTTTGTAGCTGTGCCGCATTGAGTTCAACCTCAAGCCAGGCTGCTCTTAGCCGGTGGATTCAAATACCAGAACTGACTGAGAGTTCTTCCTGTGCCAAAACAATAACGACAGATAAAAAGGGATTTGGACGTTCTTCCCCTTTCGCTTCATCCCGACTCTAAAGAAACAAACAGCTTGATCATACAGGCACGCAATCGGGTATTTTGAAATAAAAGTGCACACAGAAGACTGAAATTGTAGAACAAATTCTGTTCTCAGTTGCACTGGCAACGGTCACATGTAAACTACATCAACATTTTGGCCTCTGCAACTTAGCAGAACTTCCATCTTCTACTGGTAAAAAAGGTTATGTCTGATAACCTACATAAAGTGATTATTACCTGATACATCGCTCCATATGGCTGTTTTCTTATTTACATTTCACCCACCTTGGACTGTGCCATTGAGCAAGTCCATTTTACTTCTAGATTCAGCATGTCAAGTTCTGGTTCTTAGGAATTAGCATGAGGTACTAATGCTCAGATCACTGCAATGAATGCTGATATTCAGGCTTTTCAATAGGTTAGTTTAAAATGGCTTATTAATTGATTGAATTCAATACCTGGAAACTTAGATGGGTAGTCTTACCTATTTAAGCCTTGCCTGGTTCCATTTATTTATGCCTTTTAGAGGTTCAGCTCACTCATAAGTGTAGTTTGCCACTCCACTCTGCTTTTCACGGTCTTTAAATACCATGTTGAAAACCCATGACATTAAGAGTACTTCAGCCAAGGTTCTTTTTGTTTGTATTCTGCCCCAATAACCCATTAAGTCCTATGCTTTTCTCAGAAGCAAAATGAAGATCAGAATCTCTTTCTCTGACTTTTATGCTCTATTTATGAAAAATCAGTTTTTCTCATAGTTAAATGACACTAGAACTGTGGAGCCTAAACCAAGCTGCCACCATGATTCACAGGAAAAAAAAAAAAAAACAAAAAAAAAGCAGGGGCTTGCAACACAGCTATTTACAACAGCCTGGCACCCAGCACACAACCTGCTCTCCTGCTTGCACAGTCAAGGATGTGCAAGCCCACATTTGACCTTAGCTTCATGGCAGGCTAAGAGTACACGTGTGGTTTGGTACTCAGGGGACACAGGGCAGTTGTTAAGGCCCTTGAGCATCTCTGGAATGGAACCAAACCAGGTGACCCAAAGGTGCCTTCCTGGAGCAATAGCCTTTTCCCAGAGACCAGCTTCTCTTCTTTAACTTCCCCCATGAGTTTATCTCTCCACAGCTTCTCCATATAGAGGAGCCTTAAGTAGCTCTTCTTCAGCTCTTTAGCTTGGGAGAAAAGGATGCCAGCTATCTTGAAATCCAGCAGTGAGCCTTCCATCAAAACCTGTTTAACACAAGGTGTATTCATGGGCCACACAGGTCTATTCTTAGCAGAAAACTTCATGTCTGTCACAGGATAGTTATCTTCTTTTTCATAAATGCAACCACAGAAAAATCACATTCAGTTTAATTAAACAGTAAGCTTCACCCTTTTCCCAAGAATTAAAGAGGTTTCAAATACGGTGGCAAAACCAGACTTCTCTAGATCTCAGAACAAATGAAGCCAAGGCCCTGGAGACAACTATTCTTGGAATCCCCCCCAAAAAAATTAAGGAAAAAAGATGTAGGCAATTCTATGATAAGAGATCAGAGGTCAGATCTGATAGAGCAAACGGACTATTTTTGTTCTTTCTCAAAAAACAAGCAGGACAATCTGGTCAGGATTCCTCAAAAAAATTGTGCAAGAACTAACTTTCTTCAGAAACAGAATGGTAGGTAGTATCCCTCTTCTCAAGCATCTGTTCTGCTTTCCCAGCTAATGTATTTTTAAGCACAGTATTGATCAGCTTTGATTCAATAGCAAGTTTTCCTGTGACTACTCACCCATAACGATGAAGATTTTTCCTCTTCAAATGCAAATAAGCAGCAATATAATTTCAGAACAGTAGGTATCAAACCATACGATGACTTGTACCTAGAAATTAACAGTTCAGAAAGGAAAAGAAAAAAATATTATTTATTCTTAATAAAACCAGATTTAAATACTGCTCTTTTTTTATACCTACTTTTTTAATGCCATCCCTGACCTTCATACTAATAATGGCTGTAGGTATCTAAACTGGGTAGCTGATAGAGACACAAAGAGGTTCAGAACCAAGTTACAGGGTGCTGTGCTGTAACACTGGCTGGTGACTCAGCCCCATGCAGCTGCTTGCTCACAGTGGGATGGGAAAGAGAATCGGAAAAGTAAAAGTGAGAAAACTCATGGGCTGAGATAAAGACAGTGCAACAGGCAAAGCAAAAGCCGTGCACACCAGCAAAGCAAAACAAGGAATTCATCCACCAGTGCCTATGGGCAGGTGGGTGTTCAGCCATCCCCAGGGAAGCCGGGCTCCATCGCCCATAATAGTGACTTGGGAAGACAAACGTCCCCACCTGCCTTCTTCCCCCAGTTTATGACACCATATGGTATGGAATATCCCTTTGGCTAGTTCGGGTCACCTGTCCTGGCTGTGTCCCCTCCCAATTTCTTGCCCTCTCACTGGCAGGGCTCGAGGAACTGAAACGTCTTTGACGTAGTACAAACATCACCCAACAAGGACCAAACCTATCGGTGTGCTACGACACTGTTCTCACACCAAATCCAAAACACAGCACCGTACCAGCTACTAAGAAGAAACTTAACTCCATCCCAGCTGAAACCAGCACACAGTGGTAAGTACCAGCCATATTTCATTTAACTCTGTGTGAAACACCTAGTTTGCCTGACCTCAGCAACCTTTTGTGTTTCTTTTAAAGCACAGAACAGTTTGCATTTTCTTAAAAGTGGTGCCACTAATGGAAAGAACTCAGTGCTACTCATTGAGCATGATTTCTAATACAATTCATCTGTCACTAGAGCAAATTTGTAGCACAATGAAAAATGAGTGGCGTAGTTTCGTACTGGAGACTTTTCACTAGCTATTTCATTCCTGTGGTCTGAAAATGCTTATAATTAAATCTGACAGACACAAGAAATTACTTAACATGAGGCTCACACAACACAGGCTCCCGAGAAAGGCCAGAACAGCAGATTTCAGGCTTTCCTTCCCGTTTCAGGCTCCTTTTGCTTCTCGATGAACAGTGACACGAGCACGTTATTGCACGAGCACCATTTATTGACTGAATGACTCCAGGCTCTGGTACAGTCTCCTCACATGAGGCATTCGGCCGCCGCGAGGCTATGCAGCACGGAGGAGGGCGGCACGGGAGGCAGGATGCTATCCCTGTGCCAGCTAGTGAGCACCAGGGTACCCTACAGCTGACATACAGGTGAAAAAAGACTGTGTCCACTTTCTGCCCCTCCTGGCAACGATGCTAGGTTCTGTTTGTTTTCCATTTCTCCACCTCTTTCACACCAACCACAGAGTAAGAAAGGAGCATAACGGAGAGACCTTGGGAAGTTCTGACAAACCAAGCTTCTATTTTTGAAGCTGCATCTGCATCCACAATTTCTGCAAGTGCACGGTGAGACCAACAGGAGGACAAAGAGGCACCTAGAAAGTACAACGTTATTCCACAGCCTTTGAGTCAGCTTCTCAATTCTTTCCTTTGTGTGCAAGAGTTCCATGAGCCTAAAAGAGCATTTCTTATTAGAAATTTTAAGAACTGCTTAAAAAAAAACCCACAGTGGTGTAGGAGCAGGAATCAGAATTTTGCGTAATGGATACACAAATATTTTAACAGTGAAGCTGGTGACATCGACTTACTTTTTACTCCACAACTTGCTTTTGCTTTCTTCCTTTATGGTTTTCTGTGTACATATGCTCTTCCAGTGTGAGGTTGTGGTGGCAATATGGACAGCAGCCCTCACCTGCAACAATAAGTGAGCCTTTACTTACACTGTCTATATCCCATGCCCCTTAAAGATGCCGAATTGTTTGCTTGTGTGGTGGTGTTTTTTGAGGAGTATGTGATTTAGAAACCATGCTTGCTTGCTCAAAATGCTGAACAACTTCACAGCGTCTCACAGGGAGGAAATATAACTAATAGTCATCTTTTTAAGCTGGCACATGAGTAGCAATAGTGCCTCATGCAGTGTAATTGCTGCTGTTTCAAAAGGTGACTGTAAGCACGGATGCCTATATGGCACCCTGCTGGCTGTATGCTGTTTGAAAGTTGCTGTGGTTTTGTGTGATTTTCTTTTTTTTTTTTTTGCTTTTATCTTCTCTGTAAAAGCAACAGTTTGACTTTAAAGCAGAGCCTGGCAGGCAATTTAACTTACCAGTGACAAAACTGCAGTCTCTTACAGTGTCTGATATCAGAAAAGAGCAAAGAAAAGGGAGATACATTCTGAGAATTATAATCCCCCCCCCAATTCTAAATTCCTGTGGCTCTTCGTAAAAAGACAGCTACGCAAGGCAGAAGCAGACAATTCATTTCTTCTGAATCATTTATTATTGCCATTTCCCCAAGCAATGTATCTAGATTATCCACTGTCACCTCAAACAGGTTCACAGGGTGATGGGTTAACTTGCGTTGAGGGGAACCTAAGGAGATCACCCAGCCCAACCTCCTGCTAAAGCAGAGGCAGCCATGAACATGGGGGTTTTAAAAAACAAATCTCCCACTTATTTTTGTTTATATCTTAAACACCACATGCAACTAGAAAGCAGCCTCCTTCTCATCCAGCTTTTGAAAACAAATACATCTTAATGTTTTGGGTTTTTCCCCTGTTTAAAATACAAGGGTATTTATTTAACGACGACAGAACATGAAGCTTTCCTATCATCCGGTACCCAGAGAAGGATGCAGGGAAAGAAAACCCTCTCTTGGTAAATAGATACATTAGCACATACAAGAGAGGATATGTGGTGACAATGGAAATGCTGATACATGATTTGTACCAGTTAACTCCAGGGAAAACAGGTAAAGCCTGCTATTGCTTTCAACAGAGTTATGGTTTTACCATATGGAATTACAATGATGTAAACCCAGACTAAGTGAGCTCATAATCTGTCTTTTAAATCTAGTCAAAAGACGTGTTGGGGAGAGGTAACATTGACCAGTAATTATGGTTTGACTGAGACAGTATTACAAACGAGAAGTAGCAGAACAGCTCAGAAAAAAAAAAAATTCTCCACTAACCCAAACCTCCCTCAAATCAAAATCTTTATTTGCAGATCTCACTTGGTTTGCCATGCTGTTGTTCACATATAGCAAACTTGACTTTAAGCCCAGGAGAGCTTAAGAGTTCCCAGGAAAGAAAGTGGCTCAACAACGGAGTAATAAAAAGCTAAGAAACTCCGCATCATGCACTGAGCTCGGAACCGAATGTCTGCCCAGGGAGTGAGCTAATGCACAACGTGATGAAGTAGGAAGTTGCTAATGACAGACAAGCTCCAAACTGAATTGTTACTGGGGAGTCTCAAGTGCCTATCAGATGAAAAAATAATTGCAGCAAAGGAAAATATAAGAAAACATCAGGAAAAGAAAAAAAAAAAAGACTATTCTTATGCTGTATTGGATGTGGAACGGTCTCCCCTAGCGAAGAGCGCTTGCCTCATATCTTGAGTCACTTTTCCAAAGTTTTGTTAAAACAATTGTAAATACACCTCTTAAAAAAACCAGAATTGCATTGGCGGGGGGAAAGACACAGTGATCCAAAGGGTCTTTTCTATCTCTAATTACCATGACCTCAGCTGGACATGGAGAGGAATGTGTGTTAACATTTACATGAGGACATGGGCCCCTGGGGAGATGAATGCATAATTGCTCCAGCAAAGAAACACCATCTAACTAGTCAGGAATGAAAAGACATTGTACACACAGCCAGTATTAGTCCAGTTGGGAAATTTCTTGTCTTTTCTTATTTTTTAATGACCATCAGCAGCCTCCCAGTGTAATCCAGGTGATCAATTTCAACTATGTTTCCTAGCCCAGTTAGCAAGGAACCTCCCTGATTTCAAGTCTCCTTAAAGTTCAGATTAACAGTTTAATTTAGCAATATTTTATAATGATTAAAAAAAAAAAACACAACAAAAACAACAGATAAGCAAAAGGCTCTTTTGGGAAGAAACTGCAGCATGTTTCAGATATTCTTTTCACTGAATATGCCTGCCCTCCAAAAAACAATGCCTGTAGTAATCAGGGTTGACTGAACTCCTATTGTTAACACTACTTAAATCAAAAAGAATTTTTCAAGCAGCATTATAAATATTTATATGTTGTCTACTGGAACATTTTTAGCTGCAAAAAAAGCTTTTGGCAAAAAAAATTCTGGTTTTGCTTAGTTTTCTAATCATAAAGAATTTCATTTTTTTAATATAAAATTGTTACCAAAGGTTTTCAGAAGCATTATATGTAAGTTTTTTGTTTACAGCTTTCAATTCAACAGGCACATAAAAATGTCATGAGAGACTAAAAAAACCAACAAACTTCAAACCACATCCATTAAACATTTCCTGAGAGGGAAAAGGAATTACTGACATTTTTATTGTTTTATTTTTAATAATAAGAAAGCACAACTGTTTTGTTTCAACAGCAAGTTCTGAGGACTTGTCAGAACAAACATTACTAAGCACTAACGTGCTGATAGTTGACTGCAATTAGATTCAACCTTCCTAACTGAAGAGCTTATTGGTATAATCAATGTAAATCTATGTGGTTAAACCAAATTGAAGGATTAACATCAAAATCAGCACGGGATCATATAACCAGATGAAACCGTAGGCATACTACATCACTGGCTTTTAGTATCCGAGGCAAAGACCTGGGAATAATATCAAGAATGGAGTTTTGAGCAAGGTGAGGAGGCTTCCCTGGCCTCAGCTTGACATGGAGCTGAAATCAGGGAAAGGTTTTGTAGTTTTAAAGGTTTTTTTGCACCCCAAAACCTGCCCACCACCATCAAGGTAGCGCTCAGCCCTGAAACTTGCTGAGACTGAAAGCACTGGAAAAGCACTTAACCTGCAGACATAAGCCTCTGGCTCTCGCTATCAACATTGTCAGTGCTGAAGATAAATATCTGAAGAGAACAAAATTTACAGTTTGGGATTTTTCTGGTGTTGAAATGATAAGGGAAAAAATTCCTGCCTGATACTCCGCAGTGATATGACTTTTTTTTTTTAGTCATTAATAGCATCCAAATTGCCTTAAAAGCTACGATAGGGAAAGGGTAATTTGAAAGAAAGATCAGCGTATGAACTTCTACCCAATCTCTGAGGGAGGTGGAGATTTTTATTATCATAATCATCATTACTTTGTTATTGTCTTGAGATTAGCCTTAACGACAAGAGCTATTTTTGAAACCAAAACACAAGTGAAAAATGCTTGGGTAGAGAGCCAAGGTTTCCTAGGGCACTGTTCCTTAGCTTGGTATTTAGACATTCTAGAAAACACTTAAAAAAATAAGTACATTGCTTTATAGCTTTTTTCTTTAAAGCAATATAGCTGCTAGCCGCAGTGCAACACTGCTTGGTGAGGCTGAACCACACCTGGGGTGGAGATGCACATCTGCAGCGGAGCTTGGGGTGGCAGCTCCAGCATCAGCACTGCTGCACCAGCATCAGCATCAGCACCAGCATCAGCACACCTTCCGCACCCTGCAGAGGGACCACAGCCCTGCCAGGGGCACCTTTTGTCTGTGCCTCAGGATACTCCTTGCCCTCCAGGTGAGGGAAAGGGCTTTGGTCAGAGACCCACCCAACCATGCTTTTTTACCATCCTTAACTGCTTAGCAGCATCTCTAATCCCAGATATGCAGCCCAAGTAGAAGTGCAGTAGGTACAATAAATCGCTCCTTTCTTCTCTTTTCCCTAAGAGACCCTTGACAACTCTATAATTTGGATCTTATGCTTTATATTGGCCAGCCTACACCCACTAAAAGCATGATTATATTTTTTTTCCTGACGTCACCATAGGTCTATACACTGCAGAGACTTCACGTGTACACTCATATATGGAAGTATCCTACAAATCACCATACACATGCATATGCTCCCTGCAGACTGTGTTTGCACACAAGCAATGCTCTTCTAAAATGTAGCTAGACTGTTTTTTGAAAATATCAAACTTAGTAGATTGCACAAGATAGATGCATATCAGCAAGGAATTTAAGTATGTACCCCAACTTTAACTCATTGAAAACAACATGTGTGCAGCTGAATATATGTTTACCCATCTTGCTAAACTGGAAACTGTAAGATTTGCAAGGAACTGCTACAAAATAAATTAGGAATTTCTTGTTCCATTTTCTCAATTGGGAAGGCATAGTTAAAGATTGGAATGACAGTGTAATGAATGTAAGATGAAAGATATTTTTCTGTGTCATGAAAATTCTCATGAATAAAAAAATTACAACTGACATTTTTTCTAGAGATGGTTAGGGAAATTAAGAGTTTTTGCTATCAGCAAAATGTGTTTTTTAGAGGGTCATTCCTCTGTGTAGAGGAGATAGTGGGCACCTGTTCCCAAAAATATAATGGCTTGACTTGTGTCCTTAATTAAGATAATTAAGTGCATACTGGATTAAAAATGCTGTTCTACAGGGATCCTGCCAAGCCTACAAATGTCTTAATGTCTACAGTGTTACCATTCAAGAACGGCAAGATGGTTTGGCAATGAATTCCTAAAAAGGGATTGTTTATTTTCTTCCTCTCAAAACTCATTTTTTAAAAAGCCTAAAATAAAAAGGCACACAAAAAAAACCCTGGCATCTGCCCAACTGTATGTTGGAAATAAATTATGAATTTGCACTTTGCAAAGTGCAAATTCAGCCCGTGTTTTGGAAGCCAGGGGTTTTATGGGTTGCCCTTTGTGTGTGGCTGAGCTCCTCTGCACCTGTTTCATACTGTACATACTTGGAATTTTTCTGTATTCTTTATCATTTCAAAGACAGGAATATAAACAACCCTGCTTTTCCTGCGATGACTGCCTCTCTGTGTGTATGTATATGCATCACTGAAACTTCCTAGACTCCAGTGCTGTTTTCTCTTGCCAGACACCCCTGTGGGTCTTCCTGAACAGCAGGCACTTTTTCAATAGCAACTTGGAGATACTGGCGGAGAACAGAAGGTCATTTTCTAAGACAGGATGCCAAGAGGACAGGAATTGAATGGTGCTGGCTGGCCACGAGACGCCATGCAAATCAAGAATGCAGTGTGGTCCCCAGGGAAATAGTTTATGAGCCTGGAGTATATGATAAACCTGCAACCAAAGCCTTCTTAGGCAACTGCGATAACAATGTGTCACATTCCAGAGCAGTTAAAAACAAAGGTTGTAAAAGCCCCTGCAAAGCAGCACTCCCTTAGACATTTGGGCTTTCAAGGAAAAGGAAAGATTTGGCAAGTTTTGTCACTTCTGGCTATTTTCTGAAAACAAAACAGAACAGTTTAGGGTTAGTCCCTCTCAAAACCCCCAAGCAAGTAACAGCAGAAAGCAGTTGTAAGATTCACTAATCTTTAACAGGTTAAAAAATATGTATATGCACCCACAACACTGAAAATTAAGTAAATGCCACAACACAAGTGGTAAACGGATATTTCCATAGTATATTACAAATAACTACCTGCCTGAATGTAGTGTTAGCCACCAGCTAGGAAGATTAAACCCATGTCTTTAAATTAGCTTTCATACCCTGTTCATTTAAGCATCATACTACTTTCATAGATAAGGAGTCAGTTCATTGCTGTTCATAAATTGAGCATCAACAGTCCAAGACACTTGCTGCTTCTATTTGCCATTGCGCAGTGACTAGTCTGTGCAAACAAGCAGATCATGGATTAACTGCAACGAGTATTTGTTGTTCACCATTAATTATTGATGTTGACTGACTGGCCAAGTCCCAGGCTGCGGGAGACGGGCAGGGATGGAATGGGAGACCAAACAAAACACCCTTGTGAAGGTGACAGACAAAATCCTGCCATGCATGTATGAAGTATGTGATGCAGCAGAAGATTTCACAGGAGAAGCATGACTCATGGTGTCCTAAGAACCGAGGAAGGAAAGATCAAGAGTGCCTCAGAATTCAGAAAGCAAATACATTGCACTTTTGTGAATCAGATCAAGTTTACTACCTCACTCTGCTTTCAACCTTGAGGTTTGCTGCTTCCCTTTCAGATCCGAAGCACCCGAAAGCTCATTTGCTTCTTTGTTCCAGATATTCCTGCCAATAGCAGTACAAACTACACAGATCCTTCTGGTGTTGCTTTGTAAAAATTCTTTGATATCATCAAAGATCAGTTCTCCCGAGCAGAGTATTACAGTGCACCTCACAACACACCACTTCAACAGCAGGATAAAGGCCTTTGTGATGGAGATGATTAGCTGAAGTGTACAAACAAACAGCCAAAAAAATGCAGAGCATAAGAGCAGAAAAAATAGTTTGCAAAAAAAGCACCCAGATTATTCTATGCCAGGTAAGAAAGCTGTATTTAAAAAAAAAAAAAGTGCTGGGAAGACAGCCAAGACAGCAGCTGTGTCAAGGCTATGTCTTTCACGGAGACCCCCAAGAATTAGTAGAGCTGTGAAGTCAGGCTAAGGGAGGCACTGTCTCCTTAGTCTGCAAAGGCATCCAGAATGCCTACATGGGTGAGTACAAAACACACATCCACAACAGAAAACAGCTACCGAGAGAGCCCCTAGGAAAGGATCTGCTGCGCAAGTGTGTAACGCTGACCAGAAAACCATCAAGGTTCAAATGCAGTGGGTGTCCTGCACAGTAAGCTCTCTCTCTGGCACCGTTTCTTAAGGCATCTTTTTGCCTGGCTGTCAGTACTGCTGTTTATGTAGCGCTTTATTTCTAACACCATTTACATGACAACCTCTCACAGACCTCAGAAGGCACTGTTTAGACTACCATATTTTAAAAATTAAATAAAGATTAACAAGTTACCAGGCATTCTCATCTTGCAAGGACCGAAAATTATCCGCAAGCGCTCTAGAAGCCTCTAATTAAGAATACCAAAAGTGTCAGCCTGATCAGAGAAAGTGCTAAAAAGCTATTTAACAAGTGCAATTTGCCTGCATAACTGTTTCCTGAAGAAAAAGCCAAAGGTTGAGATTAATTCTGCTTTCTGTTTTCAGCAGTGCATTTAAGGCGATCAGCCCTTTGCTTCACTGGTAACCCACATACTGACAAAGCTTTCCCCTTCTCCTCTGCCCCACAGCTGTGCTTCCGAAGGAACACGGAGCCAGAGAAATAAAGTTGCAATGTCACTCACCCGCTTCCATAGGCTGTTCCTTCCCCCCCCTCCCCAAATAACATCTGTCCACAGCAGTGTGCCCGCTCTGGAGAGACAGCAGAAGCTGTCCGGCCGACGGGCAGTTGAAAGCGCTTCGTGGTTTGGGAAGTCGGGATGTTCTGCTGTTCCCATGACCAGAGCGAATGCAGCCCTCCAAGTACCTGAGCCAGGCAGGAATCACGGGTCTCCTTCCCTCCATCCCGCGCCCCCTCCACAGCTCCCAGGCAGCCCGGTGGTTTTCCACTGAAGTTCAACTCTCCAGGTGATTCTTCCGCTCAGATTTCTCACAGGCCCCAGAGATGAGTCTGAATCCCACGTTCGGATTTGCAACCTCAGTTTTCCCCAGCATTCAGAGTTGCTCACGGGAAAAACAAGGACAGCAACGTTGGAATGGTGAAACAAAGCCTGCAAACAGAAATAGATCGATTTTCTGTGCAGATACCACTTATAGCTGAACGTATGCATTAATCACAAATCTATTATAGAGTCGACTCTTGGTTTCTGCTTCCTCATGCTAAAAAAACATCCTACACAATTATTTCCTATATGATTCTTTCCTTCCTACCCACCCCAGCCACTGCCCTTCCTGGTAGCCTGCCAGTTTTGTTATTGTTCAAAGGTGAAAAACAAAAAAAACTACCCCAGGAACTCACTTTGGCCAGGCTTCACCTAAAATGTTTAATTTAAGAAGAGTGAAGCAGCCTGGTACAGGGGCCTCCACACAGGGCCAGTAGCCCTGACACGGCACAGAAAATCACACACATCACCCTTCCTTCCATTCACTTTACAGTGATGGAGCTGACAGTCCTGCAAGTACAGAAAGCCGCTCACATTCAAGAAAGTTAAAAATATGCACTTACACTTGTGATTAACTTCCAGACAAATAATAATGAGGTTGCCATGAGGATGCCGTGGGGTTTGAGAATAAAAAGGGGAGTGAGCCATTCAGTCCTGAATGGAAGCGATGCTTCCCTCCCACATAGCCTCAACACACAGCTAAAGATTTTCTCCATTTATACAATTTGTGGAAAAAATTTGACTAGGCATCTAGGTTGCCCAGGGGCAACCTACAGCTTCTGTAAAGCCACCTACAAAATGAAGCTGAATAATGAAGCTCTGATTATTTGTACCAGCTGGAGACCTGCTCCCCCAAGGATCATTGGCACTCTGTAAAAATCCCACTGTTGAAATTTCACGCTTCCCTTTTCAGCTTACAAGATCAATGTCCTGGTGCTTTGTTTTATTTTATTTTATTTTTCTAAGAAAATAAGCATCAACTGTATGGAAGCGAATTAGCCTTCATTCAAAATATGTTTTGCAAAAGGTCTGATTTTATTCAGTGCCACCCAGAAGACAGACAGTGATCTTATATATGAGAGTGATCTTATATATGAGAGCCGGATCTATTGTCTAGGTTTAATTAGCTGATTATTAAACTTCCCATTTCTGTTATTGCAGATCCTTAATTCATTTCCTAGCACGATGTGCTTTAAAAAATGTTTTCCAAAGAAAGCTGAAGACATTTCTATTCATTCTAATTGTTCAGGAAATTAAAACATGCCAAACATTTTCCAGCTAATTAGCTTGAAATACCTCATTTCTCACTGCTATAACTGACCTGTAACATCTTTCTCCCTCTCTCTCTAAATCACCAACTGCTCGTTTGCTTCCTTTCACCATCCCACATCACTCAGCAACCTTTTCCACTGGACATTCCCTCTCACCAGTTGTTCATTTGCCCATAAGAAAACATACCCTAACCGACACACTGGGCTTTTTTCTTTCCAGATATTGATCATGGTGTACTGCTGGTGATGGCAAAAGTCACTTCTGGAGGACTAGAAGGTGCTGCTTCGTCTAGGCGAAGGGCAGTAGGGGTGTGCAACATGCCACCACACTGCCGGCACAGCTAGGTAGAACGGTGAACAACTGCTACTTCATTTTCACTGGATTCTTTAAATATTGTAAACGTGGAGAGTGGGAGGAAAGGTGAAAAGTTTTAGGACTTTGTCATTGCTGCTTTAGCCAGTCATTAGTGTGATCAAACACTTTTTGGAAGGCATCTGGGTCTTTAGATATCTCTGTCAGCATCGTATAGGGCCCATCAATTAAGTCTCCCGCAAGCTGACCATTAGCACACCAGTTTCAGATGTTGGTTTTAACAACACTTGTCTACACATAATCTAGGTGAACCATTCCCACCTAATTGTGTATGCAGACCCTCTTACTTCAGAATTAATTATTTTTCAACCTAATTTCACATCATGGAAAACATCCATAGGAAGCCAGGCCCTACACATCTTACCTTGCAAGCCCCTCTGGTTTTTGAAGAGTTTGAGATTCTGCCTGTCCACATGCAATTTGTTTACGTAGCCGTTGCACATGGTATGTTTTATCCTTCACCAGAGCCTGAACCGCTATCACAAGAGTAAAGATTTAAAACTAAAGTTGACCTCTACTTTTGACACTGGATCAATGCACCCATGAAGCGTGCAGCAACAACGAACGACTGAAATGCATTTGTTAATGTATGGTTTGCTTTTACTGCTGCTTCAGCAAAACATGGAGCGCTTGCTTACAAATGTTAGTGGCACGAAGTATCTACCCAAAAGTCTATCCATGAAAATAAATCAGAGCGTGTTTAAAATCACTGTAATTCTCCTGAAGGGCTTGCAAATGCTATTCAGTAATGAGAGAGGGAATACTCTCTCTACACATAAATAAGATGCCACAGAAAATAGCAATGGAACTTCCTCATATTTCTCTTCCCTACCCCTTCAGCCCTTGTGATACCACTGTCCCGGGAAAATGAAGAAAGAAAATTTCTTCTTACAGAAAGAAACTGCCAAGCCTGTTCAATACACATAATCTTTCAAAATACACTAATAGCTTCTTCTGGTGGCATTTGCAATACGAACAGTCATCTGCAAAGGATGAAATCATCAATCTATTTCAAAATACATCCTGGATCATTGAAAAGTTTTGAAATGGCATGAGTGTCTGGGTTTTTTGTTGGTGGGGTGTTTTTTTTTCTTATTATTTTTTTCTTTTTAAGTGTCATTTGGCTTAGGAAAAATGTACCAGAGATTTTAGGATATGTAACTCATCAAAAGTAATTTTAAAACACTGTATTTGCTAACTAAAGCTGTGATAGTGCTCATCTAGCTAAGGAATATTGTCAACTTAAGCCATTATCCTAGAACTGCTGTTTTCTAAAACAACCCCAGGTCTCAGAATGAAACATGAGGGCACACCAACAGATCTTTTCCCCTTTCTCCACTCTAGCTGCAACACAACGGTCTCATGGCAGTGAAGCAAATGAATAACAATACCCTGTAGACACCCTTGCAGAAATCTTCCACATCTTCATCTTGAATTTCCCTACTGCTCCCTAGCAGATTGCCTTTCCTAGAGTACCAAGGAACAAGGAGGAGAGATTTTGCTACTCTATGCCCAAATGATTCCTAAAAACCAAGAACTACATTCTCTGTACAGATGCCCTTTTGTCTGGCATGAGTCAGTTATCCCCTTTCTCTTCTATAGCTAAAAGAGTCATAAATGCATTCAGACAGCTACTGCACGTCCTTAGGGCACCTGGAGAAAGGTTCCCATGGGTAGGGAGCAAACAATAATTTTGCTTGCCCTTAGTATAATATTGGGTTTTCTTTTAATTCTTATCTTGCATAGATTTTATTTTTAAAAGTTCATTTTAGGCTGTTTGATTTCTGTCTCAAGCTGCATGAAGGAAAGGTTCTCTTTTCCATAGCCCATTTAAGGAATCCAGCTGATAAGATGCAGCCAAAAGTAAAACTTGGAGAAGAGAAATATTTGACAGTGCTTATGCATAACATCGTATTTGTAATATCAACTGTCCCAGGCAGCCCAAGACAAATAATTTTGGATATTTTGAGGCAAGCTTTATTGGAAGTGGGGGAGGAGGGGGAAATTATGCAGGGACATGCAAAAGCAGCTGTAATTCCATATCAGAACATAAATCAAACCACTAAAAAAAGTGTCATCTTAATTAAAAAATGGGAAGCCAGAGAGAAGCCTCCAGCGGGAATTAAAAGGTATTTGAAAGAAAATTATCCTCAATGGAAAAAAAGGCACATAGTCTGCACAGGTGCCAGCCAACATACAGCATGAATATGACCTGGCAGACTACTGAAATTTGGAAACCCTTAAAAACTTGTTCACAGCAACTGAGTAGCATCGTGTGTGATGCAGGACTGGTACGCACCAGGAATTGCTCCTTCACTCCAGCTTGCTTTACCCTAACTAGTATGTATGTATGAGACAGAGCGTGCCTAGTGGATTTTTGCTTCATATCAAAAGACCTCAGTTGGTCGCAGCAATCAAAAAAAAAATACATCCCATATTTTTACTTAATCTCATACTCACTGTAAAGATTGAGTTAGAGGAGGCCAGGGGAACCAGAAGGGAGCAGGGAGCAGTGCAGGTCGGTAAGAGCCTTCCAGAAGAGCGCTGCTGCAAAACCCACATCAAGAACCTGTGAAACAGAAGACAACAGAGTAGCACCTGTTGGTGAGCTTGAAGTATTGAGAAGCAAGCTGGCCCCAAAGGGGGTCCCACCTAAAGCTTAGGTCAGGCTTTTAGGACACACTTTATACAAAAGCAGAGACTACGCAGGTGCCGGGGAGATCTGGCAGAATATTCACTGCAGTAGAAAGGAGCACCCAAAGCTAACACCAAGTTCACTTTTTGCAGGGCTCTTTTTCACTAAGGACTAGTCATAAATGTTATGACCCGCCACCTCATCCCCCAAAATTGCACATGCTTTTACATTCTCGAGCTCTCAGCCTTCGTCTTCATACAACCATACACGCCAAGCGATTCAGCCATGCCCCTATTAAATTACAGGTTTGTGAAATTGAGCCTGGAAAGGGAAATTTCCTGGCAATTACAGAAGAGAAGCTGGAAAGATCAATCGATATAACCTGGTCATGACCCATCTATTAGTCAGAGGAAGTAATTGGGCAGATAATGTTACCATCACTAATGCTTTCACACAGGTGCAGCACCAGCTGCTTCTGCTCTTTTTGGCATGGGGCTATTAGATGTTCAGCTTTAAGTCCCTAATTTAGGTATAGGGTGAAATTAGTAGGTTCAACCCTTATGAACCAAGGGAGACCAGTGTCAAACATCTGGAGGAAGGTCAGCAGAAGACTAAAGAAGCCTGATACCAGGCTGTACCTCGTCGACATTTGGTTTAAGATGCGTAATAGCCACTTTATCAAACAGCAAAGCAACTATATTCTTCCAAGTCTCAAATGCACATTTTTATAGTTGGATAGGGTTCATTGTTTAGCTAACACAGAGACTTCGCTAAAAGAGACCATCCCCTTCTCTCACATGGACATTCAAAGTGAGGGGCAGCAATCCCTTGTTCAGCCATAGCTCCAGGTTTCCATACTGACTGAGGTGCTGATGGGTGCTGGGTATGCTGCACTGTTTGCTCCCAGAAGATGGCTATCAGTACTCATCCCACCTGTGCTTCCAGAACTTCAGTCTGACCTTCAGGTATGGACTTGTTAGGCAATAGATCAGGCTATTTAGACTTTCGTTTGTTTGTTTTGTTTTTAAACATAGGCATTATTTCTTCAAAACCCACAGCTCTATAAGTTTCATGTTCAAAATTGGAACTGTTTGAACCTGATGAATTTTCTTCTACTTCTAAGGTAGTATTTTTGACAGCAGGAACAACAGCCCATCATGCAACCTGTGGCATTTAATAAATGCTTGTTTTACTCTTGCTGTTTAATTATTGGGGTAATAAATCTCTCCCTTACAGTTCATTTAAAGTACCTTTCAAACACACGATCCACATACTACATTGTTTGTGCTCAGAGGCCCCTTAGCAAAAGCAAGAACATTCAACTATTGCATTGCAAACTTCCTAGAAAACTCACTATTCAGACCTACGGTAAAAGGCAGAATATTGCTGTTCTTGGCATTGTTGTAAGTTTACAACAGGGACTCACCATTTATTTTTCCAACTGGAAGTTTCCACAGGATATCTCAAAGATGTTTATAGCTTAGATTTAACAGATTTCACCCTGTTGAAATAATTAGTTGGATGACTTCAGTTAGCAGAAGCACTCCAAAGAATGTGTAGCCTGGTTGGAAAAAAAAACAAAAAAACAAACAAAAACCCAAAACCACACCTTTTAAATTAAGAGATCCAAAGTATTTTTTATATTATTAACCTACTGAAATCTGTACTCAGAAGCTGACAAAAGTAAACATGAAGGTGCAACTATCCTACTGATCCAAAAAGGAATTAACTTCAAATACAAAGGCTGAAGTCCTTCCTCCTGCCCCCACCCCAACTCATTGCAGGATAATATACTATTATAAAATAAATAAAAATAGCATGAACAAACTTGTCTGCTATGTTCATTAATACTATACCATAGCATGCTTCTCAATCAAGATACAAACCGTCAGGCACAGAAGGCAGTGCAAGTGCTGCTATTTCTATTGTGACAGTGGCAAAAAGTTTCAATAAAGACTGAGATTGCACATTAAAACAAATTGTGTAAAGAAAAGCCCCTTCTGCATTCAGTCACCTAGTCTTTCTGATCCAAAACAGGGTTGAGGTTTGGGTTTTGGTATTTTGGTGTTTGGGTTTTGGATTTGGGGGGGGGGGGGTGGTGGTGGTGGATTTTTTGTGTTGTTTTTGTTGTTTTGTGGGTGGTGGCATTTGGTTTCTTTGAAAATGTATATATAAAGAAAATATATTCTACAACACCGCGTCCTCAGATCACTATGTTTGAAAACCAATCTGCCAAAAGGATAACCTGGTCTGGAAAATACTGAGCAGAAAAGTGATAATCATCAAGTCCAAGACAGACAAACTGGATGGTTCAAGTATCTGTTTTTAAGAGGTCTTCTGAGAGGTGGAGTCAGGCTTGAAGTCGTAAGTCTTAAATACAAAATTGAGTGGCTCAGCCCTGGGCATAGGCAATCACTTCAATTATGTGACTCTTTAGGCAGATAAGTGAAAGTCTGGAGGTCTGAATTCTTATACCAGGAATTTCAGGCACTTTCCTTTTCCACTGTAATAGCTAGCGGAGTTGAAGTTCACTACAGGACTGTCTGGAATCTTCCCCATGGGACATTAAGTCCTGCAAAATAGCTCTAGTTCCAGTGGGAACTGGTAAATTTCTCTTGCAGCTAACTTTGAGATATTCATGTAATTTTGACTGATAGCAGTTGCTTAGACCCACCAGTCGAGGTATTAGTTGACCAAGACCATCTCTCTGTGCAAAGAAACTACTCTGACTGCCAAACACATGGTTAGTCCTTTGCAAAGATTAACATGCACGACCCTGTCTTGGCACTGAAGTGTTTCTTCTTCAAGTATCTCCTATCTGAAACAGAACTCTTGAAGTTCTGGAGGTGGGAGGAATGAGATATACAAGTCTATAACTCACATTAAAAAACCCCACAACCACAGACCAGCACCCTACCACCCACCTCACCGTGTTTCTCAGTGTTTGGTTTGTTGTTTTTTTTGTGGTGGTGGGTTTTTTCCCCTCGACCAAATGGGCAATCTGTTTAACATTACACAAACTAATCACTACTGCTACCCAGAGAATGGCAGACAAGTAGGATAACATTAAAAAAGGGGTTTCTTTACTATGATAGGATGCAGTAACAAGTTGAAGGATAATTAGGTCTCTTCAATTTCCCCATCCTAGAGCTAGGGAGAAGAAAACTGCAAGAAAACCTCTGCACATCAGTTATTCTCGTAGATACAACTGCCAAAGATGCCAACTTGTTAAAGTTGGGTATGTAAGACTCAAAAGGGAATTCATTAAAACAAAAATGTTCAGAGAACAGTAGAAGAAAAGGGTCAACAGAGCTGTAGCATGAAATTTTCCCTTTTTTTTCTTTCTGTTCACAATGTTTTCTTGTGCAGGAAAATGGCCAACGCTATCTACACAAAACTGAAGAATTAGCATTTGAGTTTTGTTCACATCTTAATACATCTGAAATCTCAGCTTTAGAAACACGTTTCATATTTAGAAGCAGAGGAATCTGACCAAATAGAAAGCCAAAGGGGAGTTCACTTTCCAAAACACACAATGGAACGATAGCAAGTTTTAATGCCATGGCTACACGCTGACCGAGTTGAGCCTAAAGCTGGCCTAGGGGAGTCTGAGTTGGGACTTGCTCTAGCAAATACAGAAGACAAAAACATCACATCCCATTCCTGAAAAAATCCCAGTTTTACAGGCCCACTTTGTTGGCCTGTAAGAGGTGCCAAGTTAGAGCTGCACTGCATGGGAAAAAAGGTGTACCGGAGCAAGCACCGGCTGGAGCAAGTCCAACAGAAGCCAAGTCTCAAGGAGAGATTCCCTTCTGTCCCACTTTGTTGCCCACTCCCATTTTTACTGTTTCCTTACTACCTGTCACCAGGCAGAAATTTTTGCCCTGGATTTCCAAACCAACACACTACCACTCTATTCTATTTTTAAAGAACTCATTTCTTCTGCTGGTCATTTAAAAAAGTCATTTAACGTTTAAGTTTTCCAGCTCTGGATTTTCTCATCTACTCTTGTAGTTTTTATTTTGACTTTTTAAAAGTATTCATGTTGTGTAGCACAATGTTAGACATGCTACCAACCATAAATAATAAATAATGCCTTCAGTACTGGGCATCATAAGCGAAGATAAAGTTGAAAGGCAAAAGATGCGGATGAAGAGTTTCAGTTTGCCCTAAGCCTTTAAATGCTAAGGCTTTTTACCTTTGTAGACATAATATTCAGAAGCAGCATTAAAACAGAATTATTGCTTTAGTCATTCCCTAGAAGTGCAGTGAGGGAGGAAAAGGGGAGAAGGGAGGAGAGAGATGCACAGGCTAAGCCCACCATCTAGTGACAGAACTTCAGTTTTGCAGGTGGTTTGCTTAAATATTAGACAAGTTACTGTGCCAGGGAAACAAATCATCCAAACTTCTTACAATAATAATCCTTTAATGTAAGGATTATATATATTCCTTCACGATTAGGAAGAAATTCAGAGCATATAATCTATAGCAGTGAGGTACTTAATACTTGGTTCTTTTTGATGGCCTGTTTTAAAAACAATCAAGAGCAAATATTTTCTTGCATTTGTGGAAGGTTAATTTAGCAAAGCACCTGTTCCAACATTCCCTAAACTAACAATATAGATAACAAGAAGTTAAATATTATTTGAACCTGAACATTTAAAAATTAAATTCTTTTGCCATTACTCAACAGAGGCAGTTTTCTGAACTGTTGGGACCTCAAAAAACACAGAATAAGAACTCCCCGAGAGAGGAAGCATTCCTCCTCCATGAGGGCACCGGCCCTGGGCCTGTACCTTCCTGCAGCATGAAGATGCTTCATGAAGTATGAAAATTCTCCAAAATTTGTCCCTAATTCTTCCAGCAAAATACATTATTCTTTTCTTTCGTATCTCACTACTTTCCTTCCCTCCCCATATAGCACTGCCATCATCCAAAATGGTAAACTTGAGGAGTGATCTTTGATGTAGAGACCTACATTTTTATGTTCCGAATAATAAATCTCTCCTACACACAGGACAGACGTGTCGGAAACTAGCCTTTCAGATGAAGCTCGTGTCACCTACCTTCTTGTTACTGCACTACCTTTTTCCCCCACTCCTGAGACATGCACCTTTCCTTGTTCCCTTCCTTTCACACACTACAGAGCCTTGCCATAACCCAGCGCATCCTAGTCTTGGCCACCCCATCCCTTGCACTGCCCCTCCATCCCATCTAAGTTCCATGCTTTTGCTTCAAGGTATTCCATAGCTGGTACCACTCCAGCCATCTTATATACCAACAGGGTATGTTCACCCACATCCAATAGGCTTATCATGTCGCTATCCAGCAGCCATCAACTTCTCAAACCCTGTTATGCTTTACCCTTAACCACCCAAGTTACTTAGCTTTGTGATAACAGGTTAAATTATGGCTTTTAAAAAATAATTATTTAAACCCTACCATTTTAGCATGCCGAACAACGCTGTCTATCACCTTGTACTTCCCATCCTGTCTTTAGAGGACTGCTTTCTACCGCCTTACACTTAATCCTAGCCTGTTAGCAGCAGGTGAGCACGCTAGCACAGCAGGGGAACAGTCTCAAGCTCTAGGCTGTCCAGTGCTAGAAACCAGGCTGCACACCTCTCCCAGGTATGGCTGAACAAAAAGTGAAGCAATGGTTCATGCTGAATAGTTAGAGGACAACAAATAACATCCAAATCCTAGTGAGGGAGGGCACTAGGAATTGCACTACACGCAGCAGCTACGCCCAGCAAGCTTGTGAAACAGAAAGGCGTGCATTAGCTGCAGCTGCTGCAGCACTGAAGAAAGAGTGCAGGCATTAGAAACTTCCTTTTTCTGAGACAGCTTTTTTATTTTTTAATAGCTCCAAGGACAGTTTAGACAGCTCTGAAGTAAAATGCAACCAATGTACAAAGGTACTGCTCAGCTGACATTTAGGTGCTGTGCAATGGAATAGCTTTGTCTGGTTTTGGAACACTACACATTAAGTAGGAAGCTATATGCTCAGACAACTAATTACTCTGGCTCGCCGTCTACTGATAAAAATTTAAGCTGCTATTCCACAACAATATTTTCATTCAGCTTTCAACGATTTTTAAAAAATCTCTGCTACTGCCAAGATCTCTCACGCCTGGAATGTCAGTAATCAGTGCTATTCTGTAATCCGTCAGCGCAGTTGGGCTGATACAGGCCATAATTAATTGGGACAAATGGAACATATTTGAAATAAAAATCAGGTCTTCGTGCTCCAAATAATTTAAACACGTATCCTATTTTACAGCGGAACAAGCTCCATCTACACTACACTTCTGTGCCCAAGCTTCCTAGAAATACTTTAAAAAGAGAAATAACAGGTATTATTTTTAAAAAGAGGGTAAACCCCACACACACACTATTTACACAAGTATAGCCAGTTCAACTAAACACTGACATACATATAAATTCTGTATTATACATCTATATCCACATGTATTATGTAGACATGTTATGTATTTTATAATAAATAAAACACATTAATTTAGGGTTTTATTCTGGTAAAATTCACCTTATCAGGCTAGTTTCAGTATTTTAAAGATTAAACTATTTCTTTTGTATCAGAAAAAGTGAAACCGATTAAAAAACCTTTCTGTGAAAAGAAAATGTATCTTAAAAATAAACACATCTGATTTGTCAAGAAGGAAAACATGCCCAAACTAGTTCTGAATGAGCTGTTTAGGCATGCTAGAAATGGCATTTGGACATCCTTCCCAGAGAGAAGGCTCCAGTTTGGGAGCAGAGATGACTTACCTCGGAGCAGCTCTGGCACTTTCTGCTCCTGCTGTCCCCCTGGTTCCTGATTTGGACACAGCTCAGTTTTCCACAGATGTTCCTGCAGCGGTCAGGGCAGGCAGCCAGGCATCCCTGCTGCGGTCAGAGGCGGATCCCAAAGGTACCCAGCTGTTCTGCAGAGGCACCAAGCCCACGCAGGGTACAAAATTAAAGTAGCTACTTGCTTCTGGCAGTGGCTCTGAAAGCTTAGATTTTTGCACAATATGGCACTGTATTTTACACAAGTTCTCTAGAGTTTATAATCAGAAGATTCAGGCATTGTGAATCTTTTCCTCCAGACTGATTTCCCTTCTTGTGCCTCCACCGCTTGCAATAAAATCTTAATTTGAAAGCAACCTTAATTTACAAAAAACAAACAAAACCCCCAACACCCACCCACTTCCCAAAAACAAA
Organism: Falco punctatus; assembly: GCF_963210335.1. Classification (NCBI taxonomy): domain Eukaryota; kingdom Metazoa; phylum Chordata; class Aves; order Falconiformes; family Falconidae; genus Falco; species Falco punctatus. The sequence goes on along the minus strand of NC_137582.1, from coordinate 96,119,370 downwards.
ACCAACCACCAAACCTCAAAGACACCCAGCAAAAAAACCTCCCACCACTACTTCAAGACATAGCAACCTGGTTTTTATACTCTATTTAAAGCCCCTTCAGCTCTTCATGAGAAATTAGCTACTGTGATGCCTTCTCTAAAAGCAGTACTTTCAGTCTGCATGGAAGAGATACAGATTTACTGGTGAACATTCTCAAACTGATTTAATAAAATCTAAAGCAAACAATACTAACTTTTATTTAAAGTTAAGTACTACAAAGCTTACATTATACTTGGTTAAAATGGCATCTCCAAGAGGTAACAACTAATAACACTCACGGTGAATTACACTTCCTTAAAAATAAAGCACATGTGACAAAAGCAGAAATAAGTATCATCTATATACCTCAGCAGGTCAACAAAAAACTAGATAAAAACATTTACATCATGCAGACTAACCATATTTTTCCCCAGATAGCATTCCATTGTGAGCTGGCTGAACCTGATGAACTAAATCAATCTGGTTTTCCTTTCTGCAACCAATTTGCTTTCTAAACTATGCATACCCAGTTGCATAAACAAATCCTTATTGTAACTGCAAAAGCAGCTGCCTCAGTTCCACTTATAACTCGCCATTTACATATGTTTCATTTGCTCAGGCACTTTATTTCCACATGTTAGAATTTAACTATCAGAAACGGAGGCAATAGGTATTAATATGTGAAAAAAATGGAGACATGGAAGTCTCACCCACAGCTCACTTCAGTCTTGTGACAACACAGGTCCCACTGAGGGTTTTTTCTCTCTATAAAACAGAAATAAGACGCTTGCAGGAACACACCACTACAGTCTAGAAGAAAGTACATCACTTAATTACCAATTTTAGCTTTATTTTATGTGTACATTTGTACATTTCAATCAGGCTCACAAAATGTAAAACTTTTGTTATCAGAGTATTTCATACAGAGGTCAACGCATAGTTTTATGATTACTTATAAGAACATGCAATAAGCTATGGAAATTTTATGAAAATATTTTAACAGAAACTTTTAATCAAATAAATGAGCATGAGAAATTGTGTTTGACTTGTAAATTCTGTATATAAGCTGCTACGAAACATTTCATATCCCAAAAGAAAAAGATAAAACCTACTTAAAAGATCCTGAAATCTTACAATTGGGCGAGTGTTCCACTGCGCCTCCACTCTGAAGCATGGAAGTGGAAATTGTGCAGAACAAAGTTTTACTCTAAATAATTGTTCAACTGTTATTGCTGCTTTTCAAAGAACCTGAAAGCATACCATGAAAACTTGGAACTAAACAAACAGCTGAACGGACACATTTAGATCGTTACTGCAATTAAATGCAGAAGGTAACTAGAAAAGTTTCTCAAAATGTTCTGGTTGGTTCGTGTTTTTTTAATATATACATAGAGAACTATACATAAACAGGGAAATAAAAAAGTTCCTTAAAAAAAGGAAAGATAATAGTATACAGTATTTACAGCTTAAATTTCACCTTTTATTTTTAATTGCAGATAAACTGTTACATGAACATGCAGAACATCAACAACTCTGAATGAATACCTTTTTCGCAGTGTAATATAGTCCTGTATGAACATAAATCAACTATATGTTAAATCACTCTCTCCATCACTGTTGTCACTACCTTCGAGCTTCGTAACAATGCCTAGGTCACGATCCAGCTTAGGCAACTTCACCAGGTGAAAATACAAACATTTATTTCTAATACAAATTTGCAGAATGCATTCTATCCACAAGACACTTTATGGAGAGATATTATGCGAGATATTATGCTGCACTGTGTATGATCTATTGTTTAAGTCATGCTTGATGAAAAACAGTATTGGTGGGGCACAATTTTGTCACTGGGCTAATGGATACTTTTTGCTTTTTTCATTTTTAAAGATTTTCAAAATCCCTTTTTTCTCTCCTCCTTATTTGCTCAGCCAAATCCAAATGGTTAAAATACCGATTTTATTTGTATTTGTAAAGCTTATAGTACAACTGTTACAGTTATCAATACAGATGTCAAATACTGTAGGATTTTTCTGATTGTAAAATAGGTATCTATCTTCAGTGGTTTCTGTAAGCACTTCTGAAGAATTATGTGCTGTTCTATATATTGGCACAGTCAAAAGTTTATTTACATGAATACCTGATTACTCTCTAAACCCCTAAAATATTACAGGCCTTCAAAACTTCATTACCTGTATAAATTTAAACACGTTTTAAACAAGTAAAACCTCCAGCCAAGTAATTTTAAAAGGTTTTAGATTTTTAGCTCCTATGCCTTCATCCATCTATCTTATATTAATGGATAATCCAGAAACAGATTTTACAATCGTGATATTAAATACCTGAATTAAACCTAGATTTGAATAAAAAGAAATGCCATTTATATCAAGTATTATTTATTTTATTGGAAGTATCTCTCAGTATTTACTGTGCCTTATAGGTCTGGCTTTTCTCCAATTCACAGAAGAGGCACAAAAGGACATAGTATCCATTCCCTTTAACAACTGACAAATCCTACTAGTATCCCTGCAGTACTTCCTGAAGCATTCAGTATCTACAAGATCAACAATTAGAAGTGAAAAAAATGGTGTTCCTGAAAGAAAACACTTCTTTAGGTTGTTACTTTAGAACTGTTTTTACGCCTGCTGTACTGCAAGAATACCCTAAGCAGTAACGTGTCTTTGTGGACTTTGAGATATCTGTGTGATTACATGTAAACTTAACACGCAAACTGATTTCCAGTGTAATTCTAGGCACAAGTTTGGGAAACAGCATGCTGTTGGGACACAATCTTTCTCACTTACAAGGTATCAAATGGTGGGTTACTCTCGGGTTAAAGTCTAACTTCTATGACAACTTCATTTTCATCAAAGGATTTACAGTTAATTACACAAACTAATGCAGCTCAGCTGAAGTTTCACCACCGTAACAGAGTACAGAATACTTATCCCACCGACCTTAAAGGCTGTGGTGGTGGTAATGAAGGGGTGACAGATATCTGACTTTCAACCCAATACAAACTTTCAGCTGTGTTAAATTCACCTGTACACAAGGAACACTTACTCCTTCCGAAGCAACAGCTGAGGATTTGAACAGTCTTTTCACCTTGAGCTGCTCCCAATCTAGAGGTTGAAAAAACAAAATAATTCGAAAGGTATTCTGTCAATATGCTGATGCAGTTGTATGCTAAATTCTGGTCACACTGGAATAGGGTTATGTTCTAGCATTTACATATATGTAGCACTCCGTTATAATTTATGAACAAAATTCAGAATTTCATTTTATCTCAAATTGCTTGGAACTAGATTAGGTTGCAGCTGTCATCCTAACAACTAGTTTCCACATTTTACCCCTTAACTGAGAAACACAAGATGAAAAAGCATATTTCTAGAAACAGAAGAGTAACTGAAAAAATTCTTATGTTCACAATTGTTTTTCTAAGTGTTATTAAATTCACTCTTTTTTTTTTTTTTTTGGCCTTAACTGATTCATCCACACTTTGTTACACCTAGCAATACTGTTTGTGCTTATGTGGAAATGCACGTGTGATGTTGAATGGCTGTATACAAAACCATGCAGCTTAATATACTCATGATATCATATTCAGATTTAATGCAGGAAAAGCATTATTAGAATACACTTAGCACAGGAAATACATAAATTAAACCAGAAAATAATGATTAAATCAGTTCTTACAGTTATTTGAGCTTAGACTCCACTACAGCTTCCACTCAAATGGCATTATATATGCCTCTCCCTCCAACAGAATTCAAATGGAACTTGTAAGCAAAATAAATATCGTTGTGCAGTATGTTGAAGAGGGAATATTATTTCCATCAGAGTAATAAAACCAGTGTACTTCAAAAATAGAAAGCTACTTTACACAAAATCAGGACTACTCTCTTTGGTCCATGTTGAACGTTCAAAATTGCCTAATTTATTGGTTTCTTTAAAAAATTATCAACAGCAAACTCCAAATTGTATCACCAGTCATGGTACATAGATTAGTTTCATGGACTCTGAATTGCCCATAAAATGAAAGACAATAATTATTTGCAAGATTTTTTCCTGCAGTGTAGCTGGAGTTTTGAGTCAAAACAAAATTTTTTGATCTGGGGAATAAGCCAGGCCAACCACAGCAGCGAGAAATGTTCCTCAGCTGCCTCCCAAGATGAGGACGAGACCAACAACCTCAAGTGTATGTATAGCAACGCACACAGGCTGGGGAGCAAAGAGGAGGAGCACTCAGACAGTTCTGATATAGGAAAAACTGAAATGTGTTGGGACAACTCACATGACTGAAGGATGGTGATGTATGGCTATAGGCTGTTTCACAGAGACAGACGGGGAAGAGGAGTCGTGCTCTATGCTAAGGACAGTCTTGAATGTATAGAAGCCAGCTACAGTGATTGTGGAAGTCCTGTTGAATGCCTCTGAGTCCAGACCAGAGGGGCCATCTCCAAGGGGGATCTTACTAGGCATCTACTACCTACCTCCAAACCAAGACGACAAGGCCAATGAAGCAGTATTTGGGTCACTTAAGCAAGCTTCAGGTCAACAGAACCTAGTTCTTATGGGTGACTTCAACTACTCAGGTGTTTGTTGGCAGAACAATACAGCAGCTCACATCATCCATCAAGCTCCTGGAACGCACAGAGGACTACTTCCTCATACAAACGTTAGATACACCAACCAAGAATGAGGCACTGCTACACTTGCTACTCACAAACCAAGACAAGCTTCTTTGTAATATCTCAGCGGTAGCCTTGGCTGCAGTGATCACAACAATGGGGAGTTTGGGATCCTGCTGAGCACACCAAGTGTTAGTACTAAAACAAAGGTTGATGCAAACCCAGGGCCACCATCCGTGAAGAAAGAGTTGGTACGTGAACTATTACAAGAGCTTGACCCCTACAAATCAATTGGCCTGACCATTGTCCACCGGAGGGTGTTCAGAGTGCTGGCTGACAACATTACAAGGCCACTCTCCGTAATCTGTGAGAAGCTATGGAGAACAGGGGACATCTCAGAAGACTGGAAGAAGGCTAATGTCACCACCATCTACAAGAAGGGCTTAAAGGACAATCCAGGGAATTTAGGCCCATCAGCCTTACTTCAGCCCCTGGGAAAGTTATGGAACAAATCTTCCCTGAGGGCTATCGCAAGTCAAATGAAGCATGTGACTGGGAAAAGCCAGCATGGATTCACGATGGGCAAACTGCCTGACAAACCTGATCACCTTCTATGACAAAGTAACCTGCTTAGCTGATGTGGGGTGAGTGGTGAGCATTGTCTACATGGATTTTTCCAAAGCTTTCAATACAGTTTCCTCCAGCCTCCTCCCAGAGAAACATGTGTTACAGTCTAGAGAAGTGGTCTGCGTGGTGGGTGGGGAATTGGCTGACAGGCCACATCCAGAGGGTGATGGTAAATAGCTCCTTTTCAAATCAGTAATCTGTCACAAGTGGGGTCCCCTAGGCATTAATATTGGGCCCAATGCTCTTCAATAGCTTCATAAGTGATCTGGATGATGGAATCAAGCATACCCTGATGAAATTTGCTGATGAAAGCAGAGTGGAGAAGTGGACACTTTGGAAAAGAGCGCCACCCTGCCAGAAGATCTGGATAGGCTGGAACAGTAAGCTAACAAAAACTTTATGAAGTTCCAACAAGGACAAAAACAAGGTCTTGCACCTGGGAAAACATAATCCAGGAGCGCAGCACAGGCTGGGACCTACCCAGCTGGGGAGCAGCTCTGCAGAAAGGGACCTGAGCGCCTTAGCAAACACAAGGTCAATATGCGCGAACAACGTGCTGCTGCGGCAAGGAAAGCCAACAGGATGCTGGACTGCATCAACAAGGGCATCAGCAGCAGAGGTAAAGTCATCACTATCCCATGCCAATTCAGCTCTTGTCAGGCCACAGCTGGAATACTGTGTTCAGTTTTGGCCCTTCAATGCAAAAAAAAAAAAAAAAAATGCAGACAGGCTGGAGAGGGTCCAGAGGAGGGTCACACAGATGATCAGAGGAGTGGGAAGCCTGCCATGTGAGGAAAGGTTGAAAGAACTGGGTTTGTTCAGCCTTGAGAAAAGAAGGCTTAGGGGAGACCTTATCACCATGTTCCAGTATTTAAAGGGTGGCTACAAATATGATGTAAATAGGGAGCCTCCAAGGAGTCACCCAGAAAAGACAAGGGGTAATGGGTATAAATTCTCCTGGGGAGATTCTCACTGGGGGACAAGGGGAAAGTTTCCCACAGTGAGAACAATCAGCCACTGGAATAATCTCCCCAGAGAAGTGGTGGATTCCCCGACATCGGGCACTTTTAAGATTTGTCCGGACAGGGTACTTGGCTAGACTGTGCTTTTACCAAGAAAGGCTGGGCCAGATGATCCTTGAGGTCCCTTCCAAACTGAGGTTCTATGATTCCATGTTCATACTGATAAAATGATTGCAACATTCCACACATTTCCAATAACAGCAGCACCTTCCAAAAAAGCAGTAGAAGCTTCTTCACATTAAATATTACTCCCTCTTCCAGAGATTGTGTTGATGTATTATTTGTTCTTTACTAGAAACTAATCATTAACAATGCAGAATGAGCCTGGTGATACGATGCAGAGCCAGGCAGAGCTATTTGAAGATAGCACTAAAAGACCCTGTGTGGACATCTGCACAATGCTGTATTGTCCAAAGGGACCCAGAGTACTATCAGTGCCATTCATACACAAGATATCTTTGTAGCCTAACAACCACGGGCGGGGGTGGGGCATTAGGTGCAGTGGGGAGAAAAAGGTTATCTGAAATATTTTTTCTTTTTCTTGCAAAAGTTCTCAGTTGTATGTGTAAGGTATAGAACACACTACAAAACCATCATTCATATATACACACATACACTGCACTGACTAGAGCACCTTATGTTTAACAATGTTCTTTCGAAGGATATGGAATGAAATTTTAAAGTTTCACAGACATAAGGCCACTTACACTTCCTTTCACTGCTGGAATTATGCAGTAAATTCATGCTATGATCAAAGAATACATCATAGACAAACTATTTGCCTCATCTATTCTTCACAAGAAATAGTTAAAAACAATTTTCTACCAAATACATAACTTCGTCTCTGTTAAGCCACTTAGGCATTACATTACCTGCCTCTTCATTGTTGCCAGGCAATAATGCCATATAAACCAGAGACAACTAAGCACCTAACAATGTCTTAAAAGTGATTACAATGATCTACGCAATAAAAAAACAGCTGGGAGGAAGGTAACAACATCTGCAAAGATGCCTCCTTATCAAAAGGGGAAACTTACAACAGCAATTTCATTGGCACTGCAATTAAAATGAAGAATTAAGTTAATAAAAGTTTTGTATATGCATTTCATAAGATAGCAGTTGTCTGTTAGTTTAACTTGGTGAAAGACAGCAAGCCATTGATCAGTGGTAGCATAATAGCCTTATACAATAAATAAGAATAAAAATTTGGAAACTGGGAAGAAGTTCCAGTGTGAAGTAAAATCATGAGAATCTAAATTACTGAATCCAGCGTTTCATTAAACTGTTGGGTTTAATCCAGACAAGCATTTCTAGGTTGTCAAACAGAAATGTGTTAAAGTTTAAGACATCAAATAACTAAATTAGAAATAGCAAAAATAGAACAAGAATGAAGATAAGGTAATTTGATTTTTTTTAAATCCTCTCCCCTAAAAATGTATGTAACAAGGCACATTACGAGAAATATCTTCATTTACTTTATTATTCAATTTGACTTAAATACCTGAAAGCAGTTATCATAATTTAAGACAATGGGGAGAAGCTTAAATTGCCTTTTACAAAAGTAGTAATTTCATTGTCTACTAAAGTGAAATGATTGTTATGCCAAAAGTATCAGCAGAAAGTAAAAGCCACAAGACAAAACCCCCAAACCATGAAAACTAAGGTTTTGAAGACATTTAAAATAACAAATATATATATTAAACCACATTTTAAAGCAATTCAAAGCCAAAAATATAACACTGAAAAGGTTTATAACATTTTACATTGTTCCCTGCAAAGCCTGTAACTTTGTACATTTTTCAAACCAGACTTAAATACTTTAAAAGAAAACAAATAATATTAGCATCCTCAGCACTTAAAAAAAAAACAAAAACAAAAACAGTGTACATGGAGTAAAATAAAGGCAGACAGGTTAATTCATTATAATATCTTGAAGCACTAAGCAATATGACTCGATTGTAAGTTATGTTTTAACTATATTCTTTCAGCTGTGCAGTAGGTGGTAGTGGTTTCAACAGTCCTAGAAGTCTTTTTGATATCTTAACAGCAAAACGTTTGAGCAATTTACTGTCAGCATTAAAAGCTGACTGCTGAATAGCATTCAGTTGAGAAAAGATTTAAAACATCCCTTATTCCTCACACAGAACTTCGTGCCCTTTAAGTTTTATTTCATAAATATTGACTTCAAATTTCTATTCACTCCAAAACATTCACATTTAAGACATTTCACATGCACAACACTACTGTCCCTTTTAAACTAGAAAAGCACAAACTCTACTGAAAACTAAGTATTTCAAAGTTCCAGGTATCATAATTTTCCAAAGATACAAAGTGTTCAGAAACAAGGTAGTAAATACATTAGCACTGCCCAGTTGCAAACTCTTGGAGTATAGAGACAATTTTATTAAATTTAATATTTTTTGTTCAGTAGAAACCCAGTATATCATATTTTTATCGCTTTCCATTTTCCTCATAGGTTTAATTCTCTTCAAGTCTGTTATATTTGTGTGTTCTTGGAAGAATACGTGTAGGGTTAAGAGTCCTATCAGTGCTTAAATAAATATAGGGAGCTTATTTGCGACAAGTAGCCTTTTTGAGGTTTTCAGAAGTGCTGGTAGCTTATCTGTATGTTTAAGACAAAGTAGTTTTAAGGAAACCATCAATTTAAGATTTGTTTGTGCATATGCAAACCTTCATACAGTCTCCTTAAACTACTGATATCTGACAAGCTAAAACCATAAGGGAATGATGTGCTCAGAAAACCACCATGAGCCGTTCTACACATAGTGCTAGTGACATCACAGCTGCTAAAGCTGTTTCTTAATCCCCATTCAAATCCACCTACACTTTAAAAACAGGCCTAACAGTTGTTTTGAATGCTAAATAAGAATATTCAGCATTCAGAGAGATTCTGCTGATACAAAAGTCAGTTATCTTGCTATTTTACCTGAATTCAAGCAGAGTGTGTGTTCACAGCATTTTTCTATAATTACAATTTCAAAGCTTACCCAGCCAACAGTTAAGAACTAAGACTCAAAGTTTGGCACATACAGCAATTTTGTGGAGCGCCCCTTTATTTTATTACAACACTGTCAAGCACAATGACCCCATCCCCACGCATCAACCTGACTGGCAACTACTCAAGGTGCTTCATCTGAGCTTCGAACACACGACTTGCACCTTGCCTGCGACAGAGGCACATCAGGTGCAGTGCAGAAGGCCATCAGTTCTGACATTAGAGGGCAGTCTGATCATTTGACTGAACCTCTGGATTCTGTAGTGCACATTCCACACGCTTCCTTTCTCTTGCACTAGCATTCACGTTCATCAACTGATGAATCCACTTTCAGGAAGCTTCTCTTCAGATTAAAGGTTTCTTTGCACTGGTTGATTTTTTTTCCCCCCTTCTACATAAGTCTCAAAGCGTTGCAAGAATCCTTGAAAATGATATAATTAATGTCAGTACTGTCTGTCCAACACCAAAGACAAGCGCTTCTAAGGGAGCCATATTCTTTCCAGCTACTCTGTAAATTCCAGCTACTGCAGCACCTAAGAATCACAAGAAAAACAACGATCAAATCACAGAAAGAGCCAAGGCTTAAATACGTTGCTTTTTTTTTTTTTATAAAAAAAATTTACTGTCCCTATGCATCAACTATTTATAGAACATTACCAAACACTGCATTACTTTCTGGCATTATAAAACTATTAGCCTTGCTTTTATTTGTCTAGTTATGTCAGTCCTTCAGGAATGATTTTCCCTACTAAAAATGATTAACTTTTCCAACATCAGTGTCATTTAAGAAAACTGAATCTCGCCATTTCCCTGCAGACATCTTCAAATCTTTTCTTACATTTTTGCCTCCCACTAATTTGACAAAGTAGCAAAAAATCCTCTAAAAACTGCTTGTATAGGCAGGGAGAAGAAAACAGAAAATTTTCTAATGTCTACAAAATAACTGTAAACACACATCTATCAGCTTAATTTAATATTTTGGTTGAATAACTGAGTCACATTTTACCAGTTTACTTTTTATTTAAACTACTAAATTGTTAAGAAAATTAAGAAAAAGATCAAAGTATTGCATTCTTATCCATGAATATGTATGAAAGGAAATTTCTAGCTAATATGATTTTGAGCTATAACACATTAAAAATTAAGAAACCACTTTTCCTCTACAGTTGTAATGCAAATCTTCAATGTATAACATCAAATGGCCAGGATAAACCAGAAATAAAATACTGCCGTGTAAACAAAGCCAGGTGCTGCTAACTGCCTTCTACTCTCTTTCATATACTGAATTTATAACATGCATTTGAACAAAAAAAATTCAGAGCAAATGTACAGCTGTGATGTCTTGGAGCAAATGCCTGAGGAAAAAAAGAGTCTTTGCATCAATCAATCAAAAGGATGTCAATACAGAACAACATTTTCTGTGCAAGCAACTTCTGAGCTTTATAAAGAATCTAAAATGTTCATTCAAAAAACTCAGACAGGCTTGTATACACCTGTGTCCATAGGTAAAAAATTTACTCAATCTAAACCTCTAGAATGAAGCTTTTGATACTTTCTGAACTAGTGATTTCTATACAGTGCTTGCTTTCCTTGCCTGAAAAACAAACATTAAGTTTATTGTCCTTTAATTCAGAATGAATTAATTTTTCCCAAAGACAAAAACTCAACATTCAATTACAGATCTTTGGTGTGTATGGCTCAGATGCTATCTAGTCATAATTAAATGCTTTCAGAGATCACAGAGCCTTTTTCAGGCTCAAAAGACAGCTAAAAAGCCACTGTAATTTTTTAGTTAATAGGCAAGAGTTAATTTTTTGAATTTTCTTGGTTTTGCAGCATCATTAACAGGAATAGTCTGCTGAAGTAATCAAAAAACCATTAATGACACATAAATACATTAAGTCCCAACAGATTTTCTGAAAGCAGAATGTGTATCTGACTCATCTAACGCCTTAAAGTAACACTTCATTTTTACAAAAGTTTTAGAAAGAACAGAATTCACTAATAATTGTGGCCATAACAGTATCTACAAACAGTATTCATGAGACTGTTAGGCGAGTAAATTTGGGGTTTTTTTTTATTTTTATCATTGTTCTTTAAAAAAAAAAAAAACATTCTGTAAAGTATTTTGTCAGAAATATCTCACCAGAAGGCTAGCCTTACATTATTTCACTCAGCTACCTTGCATACGCTTTTCCATTTTTTCCTTGAGTATTTGCTGTCAAAATCGAAAAGAGATCCTTTAGACTGAGCCCAGTACTGACACTGAAATTATTTTGATGATTGAACTCTCAAAATGAATTCAAATTGACCAAATTGGAATACCAGATTTTGATGCTATTAGTTAATCAGTAACAGAAATTTTTGGCTTCTTGTGAAAACACTGAGCTATTCTGGAAAACATCAATAATAAAAACATAATTTTTTAGTTTAATTATTATGTTTTTATAATCAAGTAACAGTGTACAATGCGGACTGTAATGCATAACCCAGCACAATTGGTACAGAGCCAAAGTATACCACGATAGGCTGCCAATGAGGGAAATGAGAATAAGTCACCAAAAAGCTTTGAGTGTGCTTGGAGACAGGAAGAACAGACACTTCTGGATAAAATACAGCTAAAAACCTTGCCTCAAACTGCCTGACATTTATCTGTGGTTGGCTTGGTTTTAGGTTTTGTGTTTGGTTGAGGGGAGTTTTTTTGGACAGTATCCACTGCTATTTAGTAAATCTCAAAACTTCTTTTAATAATCATAAATTTCCATGGTTTTTCAAAGCCTAGAAACTGAAGGGTTTCCTGCTTTTCTATATGCTAGTAAAAAGATCCCAGAAGGCCAGAAAGTTTGAAAGATCTACCTGAGCAAAATTAAACTTGCATTATTTAATAATCTATACTGCATTCATTCACCTACACAAGCAATGCAGAGGACTGGAAATACATAAAGTAATCTTGCTATTTCAGTTTTCTAAGCACTGGACCAGGCATATCCAAACAATTAAATACTTCAACTTGCAATCCCAGTTTGCAGCACAATAGCTATTAAAAATCCTCTCTAACATTTTATCACCGTAATTTGTCTTTAGAAGCTCCCCACAGAATTTTTTCTGCATGAAACTACCCAGTGCTGTCCAGAAACAAAAATATCTGAAAGTAAAAGTATTTGGCTAACCAAGTTGCAGTGCTCTGTGCAAAACCTCTGGAAACAGCACAACAAGCCTGCAGTCTAAGACTGGAAAAAGTTCCAAGTGAATTTACACATAAACAGTACTGCTTGCTTGTTAAATGTTTTGACCTGCAAAACTGGGATGCCAAAAATAAACTGTGTTGCTCCTCTTCTTATGCACAGATAAAAGACAAAGTATTTTCATCTGAGAAACACCAAACCTTCCCCACTATAGAATACTGTAAAAGCCTCATATTCCAGCACCACATTTCCTATCTTCAGTTCTTCAGAAATGCTCGTACACTGCTGACCTTGTAACAGGGCCACTGCCATTTTAATCATAGGACAGAAATCAGCATAACATGTAAGGTAAAGCACTCAACTGGTTCCACCTCACCTTAGCAAAAATACTAACCAGGAGAGTTATAATACTGAACTATACTGTGTTACATGATGGCAATTCTAGGCTGAGAAATACACAGCAATTAAAACAACCTTCTTAGGAAAGTCTTAATGAAACTTTTAATGAAATCTGCATTTTTATTTAATCTTGAAAACCAACAAGCAAGGACTTTCAGTAGCAGTAAGAAATAATCTGTTGGAAATCTTCCATGAATGTGTGTAAAGTTGAAGTGGTACCACTGTTCCGATAATCTGGGCAACACGCAGAAAAATGGGAATGAAAGGCAGAAAGGCTTGCCTACAGACTATGATGGTAGTTAGCTTTACAATTCCTTACCCTCCAAGGCTTTTCAGGGTAGACTACCTTGTCAACAAGATCTTCTGGCAGAAACTACTGCTCGGGTTAACACAGACCCCATTCAATTAACTGATTTTGACGCTGAGAACTCCTTACCAGCGTTGTTTCAAACAACAAAGCACAAGCTTCTTTCCTGTAAAAATAATATTCACTACTTCTCACCCCCCATCCCCAACAGAAAACTCACCATGGTTCTACTTGCTTAGGAAAGCTACCGTAGTCAATTTATAAGTTAGATAAACACGGCTGGATATGATAAAGCAAAGCATCCTACTGATCTTATAGTACATATTTCATTATTGACACAGGTAGCAGAACTTCTTAGGAAAGATGGAAGAACAGTATTGATACTTCTATGAAAATTCAGCATACTGCTTTAACAAAAAATACTTAGCAGTTTATCTGTGGATACAATGCCAAGAAATATAAAATGTCTAAAAAAATGTATCAAGCGGTAGGCATTAGACTAACAACATAAACTCTGTAACAGATGCCCTTCCCAAACAGCATTTTATTTTACCTAAAACAGCAGCATAGCTTAATTTATTTGGGGTGGGGGTGCTTGCAGGGGGGTGGGGGGAGGTGGGGCAGGGTGTCTAATGGCCTTCCTCCCTTTCCTCCTTACCCCAAATAAAACTGAAAGGAACATTATGGCCAAGTCAAGACTGGAAAGTTCTTTCAAATCCATGAGCCAAGCGTAACTTCTCCAAACAAATCTTCTTAGCTGTGAATCACTACCTACGTTGCACTTTAATTTCTTTTAAAAGAGCAAGGTACTATACTATCCGGGTGCAATTTAAAAAACTCCAGCAGACCCAAGAAAATGAGCAGGAATTCAGCCTTGCAACCAATGGAATCGGGGCCTCATTTCCAAAAGAAACTCATGCCTTTAAGGGTACTAAGAGGTGATCTTGATCAAAAGCTTCTGACAAAAAAAAAAATAATCTGCAACAAGCACAGTAGGGCAGGACTGCTCTTCCTGATCCCAAGAAGATATTACCTGCTGAGTATACACCTTTTGAATAGTTTGGTACCCAATGTTTCCAAAGTGAAAAGAGTAGGATGATTTCTGTACTCCTCTGACAATTTATAGTAGTTTTATCTTTACACAATAGAGGAGCAACTCAGTTGTCACTATCATTAGGATAGCTATATAACTAAGGCAAAATCCTTAATAAACAGTTAAATAACTTTGAAAAAGTGGGGGTTTTCTTTTTAGAAGTTAGATTAAAAAAACATACAAAAGACGGACTTACTGGTTATCATTGCTCCAGTTACAGAACCCAGAAATCCAATGCTGACCACAATGACAGAGATCAGCCTCCCCTGCCTATGCCTCTGCAGCATCACAAACATTAATACTCCCACAGCACCATGGACAAAGAGAGAGGAGAAGAGAGCCCACAGGAAAACCCAGTACCACATCTCTGAAAGAAAGCAGTCAAATAAAGGGTTAATATTTCTGAGACAAGTACTTTGTAAGTAAGAAACTTTAAAACATTGCATACAACCAACAGTAAGGGAGCAGCAATACTGATTTCAATCTTACAAGGAATGAATGTGACAACATCAGCATATGCTCAAGACACTTTCCCACTTCTAGCAGTCTATCAAAAAGCAACAATACTATTATGATCAAAAAACTATAAAAAAGATTTGTCACAATTCTTAACTCAGATGTATTATTACAAGAATTCTGTCATTCTTTTAACGGTTTCTTTAAACAATGTTAATTGCACCTTCTTACCAGGTATTGTAACTACTCCCGAGGAATAAAATATTCTCTGAAACAAAAACCGAACCAGAAAAAAAGTCAAGAATTGCGGGTTGGTTTTTTGTTTGGGGTTTTTTGTTTGTTTGGCTGTTTTTTAATACAAAAAGAGACAGCATCAGGTAACATCAAATGGGAAAACTGAGATTAAAGACTTCAGTTTATCTACCCAGGAGCTGTAACAAAGTGTCCCATTGAATTAGCTTCAAAGGCACAAATAAAAACACTACAATTTCAACAAGAAATTTTAACACATTAACTCCTTGCTTATAATTGCTTAGCACAGAACTTCAGAGAGACAGGTAGTCACTATTATTTAAACTACTAAGCAAGGAACTAGATCATGAGAACATGTGGAGTACAAACATCTCACTGAAGAATGGCAGACATGATCATTACCTTCAAAGAAATGAGCAGGAACCATCAATAAAACTACATAAGTAGTGAAGAACCTTTCTCACTTGGTTTTACTATAACTTAGTAGGGTGGCAAAATGCAACAAAAGAGAAAAAAATAATTTATTTTTTAAGTCAACTACAGTAGGAATAGATCATCACAGAATTCAGCAAATTGGGGCACATTTTCCTGACTGACATAATCCCATAAAACTGTCATTAATTCAGATTTTTTGCTGCAGTTCCACCTCAAAAAATAATACAGCTTCTTTACAACAGCAAGATACTCGCTGTCTATGAGGTGAGCCTGTACTATTTATCACAGCTTGACACACACCAGTCATTGGAGCAGAAATATGACTCAATTAGCTAACTTAAGTACTTAGCAGTTCTAACAAAACATACTGTGAAAGGATGCTGAGAAAGAATGGTTGCTACACGACAACCACAGCCCTTTGGGTCCAGTGTCAATATTGGATGTATAATCATAGCACAGAGTTTAAGCTTTTCACTTAGCAGTACTTAGAGTAACTCAACCCTTCCCCGTTCACACAGACATAAAAAGCAGAACTATGTCACAGGCCTTAAAACTCCTCTGAATTATGGCAACCAAAAGGCCCTCTTCAGAGAGCAGCAAGGAAGGTGGGTGGTAAATTACATTCAATTAAGATTTCAGCTGTAGTTCCAGAACTAAATTTCCTTCCCAAGTGCTTGGATATACACACACATATACCGACAGGGGCTCCAAGCAGCTCTCCTCAGATCTTCCATCCCTTCACTCTGGCCCCAAGTTGGGTGCCAAAAATCCTTGCAAAAGGAAAACGACTGCAGTACGGTTTCACTAGATGTCTCACCATTCTCAGAAGCTACTGTGACAGAACAGTGGCAAGAGTGCCAAGTCGTCACTCTGCAAACACCTGACAAACCCTTCTACTAGCATTAAGAAAGATAAACTGCTGGTATCTAATCTGCCATGGTCATGGGGAGTTTGGGAGGGAACCTCTCCTGTAGTCCTAACAGGCCTCGTCTGTTGGTATTCCCATTGTTTTTTTCTAGTGGAAGCAAATCAGCAAGGAGATGAATCAAAGGATCTGTCAATACAGAACCCAACAGTTCTGCTAGACCTACAGTTTGGCCATAGAGAAATAAGCCTTAGAAGATAGTAAAAAAGTTTACTTCCCTGCAAAGTAAATCACATACAATTTCAGGTGGGAAAACCCTGTCAGGAATGAACATTTTCATTCTTCTAGCATACATCAGAAGAGCTGCCAGAGATGACCCTTTCATCGAAAGATGTCACAAAAACAGATTCCTAACAGCTCAAAACACTATTCTATTAAAATATCAACTAAGCTGTCCCATGGAGGATCATTTCCATGAGGACCAAATAGACTGTTCACAGGTAACAAATAATAATTTTAGAGGTATGGACTGAGCAGACTAGTTCAGCAATAGACTGAACAGGTCCTCAAGTCTAAACTGCTTTGGCAACACTGGCAGTGAAATCACCCACAAGGTCTATGCTCGATTTTACCATATGAGTAACCATGAAGAACAGAAATTAGAAAGAATGTATCTAGTAGGCAAGACCAAGCATTGCCTTGCTTGCAGATGTTGATCTCCGAAGACCTTCCACCTACAAGGTATTATGTGCCTATTCTTCAGTCTCCCAATTTAGTTCTCCACAGTAATGTGGTTGAGCCCATCTCCCAGATTACTCAGAGAAGCACAAAATTAAACTGTTGGCAGGTGAACATGATGCTGAATGCAGCTTTAAAACTTGTTCTTATACAAAAGAGGGTGTTTTGCTTTGTGTGCCAGTAAATACTGTAGCGGAAATGCTGTCTATTCTCTGGACACAACATCCTTTCCTGCAATTAAGTCTGTCACACAATTTCCATACCACTCAGCATACACTAATAAGCAAATTACTCAGTAAAAGAGGCCTGGATTATCAGGACAGTGCTGACAATATTCTTGACCCAAATTTTCATTTCTCTTGAGTAAGACAGATTGCAGGAGATGAAACATCAACTATCAAAAAAAAAATCAAGGACCTCTGCAATATTACTAAAGATAACCTGATACTCCAGAGATACTCTGAGAACACATATTTCAAATCTGCAGTTGAAGAAAATGCTTGGTTCTTAGGTAAGGTTACACAACAACCGCAGGCTTCTAAGACTGGCAAACACTCCATAACTATGACAATGGGGTATTGATCAGTATCATCCCATCAGTCCTTCCACAATCTAAAAACAAACTTCTGGAAGGTGTGCTGTCATGGATACTGACTTCAGGTACATATCAACTGATTTCATAAAACTGCATCAGAATGAGACAAACTCATCCTCATTTAACATGAATCCAAACACTGGCAGACTCCATCATTCCAGGTGAGGGGGGACCTGCAATTATGGCAGCCTATTCAGCAGCCAGTTACTCTAGAGTGAGCTGCCAATATATAGATATGCTACGGGGAGAAGCAGCAAAGCTCTTGACATTGTCTCTCAGCAAATGTACCTGGGGGACGCTCTAGACACTGAAAGCTGCACTTCCAGTCATTCTCTCCTAAAATACCATTGCAGCTGAAAAGCTTGAAACTGGACCAAGAAAGTCCGACTCTTGAGACAGTGCCATTCCCTGTTAACATCCACAGAGTTTATAGGCATTGCACCACCTTTCAGGAAATCAGTGTCTGCAGACATTGTCAGCCCCCAACAGCTAGAAAAGGCAACCGATTTCCAGTCTTTGACCTTCCCAGACTTATTAGGATGAGTCTATTTTTAGAAGATTATGGGAAAGCTAACTACTGCTCTGTAACTAAGGCACCAAAAATATTTACAAACCTTTAAACAACAAAATAGCTGCACAGTGAGCAACTATCTTAGGTCTTTTTTAATTTTTTCCTGGTTTCAGCAGGGATGGAACTAACCTCCTTCTTAGTAGCTAGGGCAGTGCTGTGTTTTGGGTCTGATTTGAGAACGATGTTGATAACCCACTGATGTTTTTAGTTGCTGCTGGGTAATGTTTATACTAAGTTAAGGACTTCTGTTTTCTTGGGCCCTGCCAGCCAGAGGGCTGGATGGGCATGGGAAATTGGGAGGGGACACGGCCAGGACAGTTGACCTGAACTAGCCAAGGAGGTATTCCATACCATGGGACATCATGCTGGGTATATAAACGGGGGGGGGGGGAAGGTTTGGAAGGTGTGATTGTTGCTGCGGGACTTACTGGGCATCAGTCAGCAAATGGTGAGCAGCTGCACTGTGCATCACTTGTTCTTCCTTCCTCCCTTTTCCTTTGGTTTTTATCCTTTTCCCCACCTTTCCATTATAACTGTTATTATTGTTGTTGTTGTTACCTTTTTATTCTGTTTAAATTATTAATTTGTTCTTATCTCAATCCTAGAGTTTTACATTTCTTTCCGATTCTCCTCCCCACCCCTCTGGGTGGGGGGGAAGTGAGCAAGCAGCTGTGTGGTGCTTGGTTGCCAGCTGGAGTTAAACCACAACAACATTCCAAATAGAGCTCAAGGAAAATCAGCATCACCTCTCACTTTGTATTTAAGCCACCAGACATGAGACTAGAACCAGCCCCAAATGTCCTGTTGGGTAACAGAATATAAACTTGAGTTCTTTGATACACACTTCCTTCTCCTGGTCCTTAAAAGCAACGCACATGTTGAATTCATTCAGAAGGAAATCAGAGAACACCCAGAAATATTCCTTGTTGCACACAAATGCAGCTGTAGTGTTTAAAGAAACCAGTGAGAAACCAGCACTTCAGAGGCTTAGGTTGCCAAGTCAGTGGTATTGTCAAGTCAGTGATGCAAGAAATACAGGTAGTTACACACACCTGCAATAACCCAGTACTTTCTTACTATAAATTATCCATAATACCTTATAATGTTGCCAAATTGACTGTAGATGCTAAAACTTGTAGGTATTCAGAAGACTTGGAGGCGAGTGGGGTGGAATGGGGGAACACCTTCAAGTCCAGCTGAAGGCAAGAGGGAGGAAGAATCAAAACTTTGAGAAGGAGACAGAAGGGGGAAGTGACAGTTGTGGACAAAAAAGGTAGGGACATACACCTATGATACTTCTATTTGCAGAGGGCAGGCAGCAGTGTGAGGGACATAGCAAGCAGTGGAATTAATTGTCTGTGTCCTGTAAGTAGGCAAATAACTCAAGAGTTCATCTTCTATTTGGAGTTGATTTGGGCAACTATCAAATATACATGCTCTAGATTATGCACCCTTTACCAAATGACATACTTAAATCTGTTAAATTAAAGTAGCTGAAAAGCTTTTCTTTATCAAGTTACTAGACAAGCTATGAGCAGATGGACTAGAAGGGTTGGGTTTTTCATTCCTCCCCTGCCCTCACACACACACACGTTCTCACTAGAGATCCTCACCTGCTGCAACAAGAACTGGATTTTAAAAGCAAAGGAAGACAAAAGTCTCCCTGAACAGGAAACAAAGTACAACTCTGCTACTTAATCTTGCAGTTGGAACTATTCTAGCATCTTCCCTCAGCACCAAGATCCTCTAAGTTTCCTACAGAGGCATTATAGGATTTTTTTTTGAATGGTTATTAGCAATGAATAGACAATAATTTATATTTTGTATCAGGATGCAACAATAGAAAAAAGGAATAACCACACTACTCAAATATTCTGGAATGACAGCTTACCTAATCATCATATGACAGTAGCATTTCAAAATCCGATATCAAAGAAATTGAGAACTTGATCACACAAAGCTTTTTAATCATTCATTTAGATCATCTCTTTCTTCCTCTTGCAAAGGTGGCTTTTCTTGTGAGGGACTCAATTCAACAGCAGCATAACTTTCAGAAAACTTACAAGACATACAAAATCAGAGCCTTATAATAATAATTTATGAACCTTTTCTCAGTCATCTTTGTCATGTTAAAGTTGCTGTTAAAAAACAAAAAAACTGCAATTCAAAGAATTTTATCAATTGACTTATTTTACATAAGTGTTTCCTGTTCTTTAGGTACAGACTACACATTTATTAGCAATTTTTCTGAATACAAGAATTTTCTTTGTCTTCCTGAATAGGTACTATCCACTTGGCTAAACCACCACCTCACTTCATTAAAACATCACCTTAGTCTGGGAAGCTGAAACAGGACAAATCACTTTTTAGTACCTTCCCTAGGAAAGGCAGGAAAAATCATCCTTTCTTATCCTGCTTTATTTACTCTTTTTAAGCCTGGTAGTTCAACACACTCACTTATTTACTTCTGCTGATTAACTGGGCCAGTGATGAAGACAACAGAGTAAGGTGTTTAACACAGATTACCAAGGTAAGGAGGACAGCCCATCTTTTAAGCAAACTAGAGGCGGCTACAAGCTCCACAAACCTAGAGGACAATACAGTCATTCTTATCCTGACATGCTGAGGGCAGAGAACTTGTTGCAAAACTTTAAGCAAAGAATGGGCTGGGGATAACAGAGATGCCACTAGGAAACAGAGAATGTGGACCTCTGAACACAAATGGGCCAAACTTTGATTGCTCAAAAATACCCGAGTAGTTGAGAGCTTTTTTTGCAATACCTATATGGGCAAGGAAGTGAGACTGAAGTGTCTTAAACAGCTGTACCAGCACGTTCTTATGTCCTATATACTAACTGATTGACACTTTAAGAGGTATAACTTTACCTAAATGATCACTGTTGCTACCTTGATTAAAAAAAGCACACTGTCAAAAAATTTCAGTCTTTGCGTAGCTAATACTAATTAGCTTGCTGTTTTGGCGATACAAACATTCAGTCAAGTCCTCATAGAGCTAGTGAAGAGACACAAATAGAATAAAATTTTTAAAAAACCTTCCAACTTCTTTTGCATAACCCTAAGAGTTTCAAAGCTTACTTTCAGTGTATCCAAAACACAACTTATTTGTAAATAAAATTCTACAGTTCCCAAAGAAATACAGGGAACTAGGAAAGATCCAGTACTTACTGGCTTACAAGCACATCCAATCTATTGCACAGATGCCATAGGTTTTCTAATAAGGACAACTGCGACCTATTTTTCAGGTTGATTTTAAATTCTCAGCACTTAACCACTACCTTAAACCTTGTTTTCAGTTTATGTTCCTTTCCACTGGTTTGATTTGGGTGGGGATTTTTTCTACCTTAAAAGCTGCAAGGCTCAAATGGCTTTTAAATCATGCCCTATCACTCCAGTTTTAGAGGCGTATTTTGTTGATTTAGGTATTTATACATATTGGATACATATCATACATTATGCTTGTGTACTATATATATACATTATACCTATATTAGTGTAGATATACACAACCTTCAAGACTAGAAAAAGAGCTTTTAAAGCATGCCAGAGTTAAGAATAGCATTCATATTACTTCCATCATATCAACACTTGAAGTTGCACATTCCAGCAACAGCTTCATCCTGGGCAAACCAAAATGCAAACACACAAAGTCTATAAACGCTAACAATTTCAAGTATTAGCTATATAAATGAGCATGCTGTCCTACTGCCACTCAGCATCAATAAACGTGGAGTACCTCCTTAGCTCTTCATCTTCAGCATTTTTCTTTTCCTCTAGCCCTTAGCTTGTTTTGCCAAATAAATAATGATCGCCTATAACATTTCATAAATCAAAACAGATTACTCCAAAAAAAATTATCTCTTGAGATTTTGATCTATGCACCCAACCTACCATCTACTACTCAGATAAAGAAAGGACAGTATATTATACCTGCAAATGTAAATCAGTTTTTTACATATAACAGTATTTCCTCCATCACTGGGTCCCTTTCCTTAATTATTGTATTAACCAGTACTTTCAAAGTTAACAGGACTATACAGGCAAACTGTTCTTTGGAGATGCTGATTGTTTTGCTGCATTAAGCAGAAGAGAAGCAATTGCTCAACAGTATTTAAATCGTAAATTACAGATTAGTCCTCTCAGGTTACAGGATAGGGGACAAAGACATCATCCAGACAATCAGGGATGAATATGTAGAAGATAGAACTTAGGGGGAAAAAAAGAATAAAAATTTAACAGACAAGGAATACCTTCAATGTGGCACCCATAATCTCTTACAAATGTTCACTTTCAACAAATTCAGGAGTTACTACTGTCTAGCACTTTAAAATTATAGACTTTTATTTCAAAGCGTATAAAAACAGTTGCTGGAGTCTTGAGCTCACCACCTTAGGACACCAGGAGGAAGAAAACTCTGACTTCAGAAGTCAATACAGTACAACACAAGCTTTTTTCCCCGCCCATAAACTTCTCTGCACGCAGTGAAAACAACATTCTCCCCACACCTCCTCAGTGGCTAATACAAAACCTACTCAGACCAGAAGCTTGTACCTTTTGCACATGCAATAACCAGATGCAAACAAAACATCTACGTTGGTTACAGGAAGAGTAGAAATATCACCAAGTTCTTTATTGTGGAAGTAGCCTTTAAAGAAATAATTTATTTTAATGGGTACTCAAACTGGGATTATTATTTTCTTTTCAGTTCAGATTCAGCTACTGCCCAACTTCTTCTAGCAAACGCTGATCTAATACTAACTCTAAAACACAACCCATTCACACAAAGGGGCTGTTCTTGGGATTTGCTGGAGGAGGTAAAGCAGGGTGATGTAAAAGACACCTCTCCCATGGTTACTACAGCCTTACCTTCACCTCCCAAGTCAAGGCAGGAAAACACAAAACAAAGTACATTGTGTTGGTGGGCCTAGATTCAGCTACAACGAACAGTGCTTGCAGGTTTAGCTATTGCAGTGTGTTGTGATTGTGGCAGGAATTAAATTGTTTGCGGTCTCCTGGGTACTTTGGGCCATATATGAAAGACAGAATTTCTTTTTCTTGAACCTAGATCAGATATAAGGTATAAAAAAATAATGGCTCAGCTTCTCATTAAGAGGAAAAAAACCACCAAAATTAAACCATTCATGTTTGTAGCATTCCTGATTTAGGCTGGAGTTCATATCAGGTTCCTGTTGAAAGTTTTGACAAAATAATGCATTTTTAAGAAGGATGTTGATAAAATTTTACAGCTTTGTGCAAACATAATCAACACTGTTTAGATAAACACGGTAAATTTTTACTTGTGCAACTTACAAGCCAAGTCCAGACCACAACTTTTTAGTCTAAAAGTATGTACAACACAGTCTTAAAGAATATTCATGGAGCACTGTATATTTATGAAATTTTTTTCCCAGTACTCTGAAGGAGTTTCTCCTTATACTTTACAGAGATGGAAAAGCAAATAAATTAAGTAGTCAAACAAGACAAACTCATTCACACAGCTGTTTTCTTAGCATCAAAAAAAAGAATTTATGTTTCTGAACAAAGAGTTTACTTTGGTAAGTATTTCAGGAGCGTTTTACCTAAGTTTAACAACAATTATTTGTTTAATATTAATTCTTCTATTAAAAACAATCTCCTAAGATATAATCGGTAACAGTGTATCTTATATAGAAAATCCAGTGAAATTATTAACTGTCAACAGTCCTTAAATTCAGTGCAACAGGCTGGCATTCAAGTTCCAATTCAAGAACTGTAGCGCAACTACAACTGACACAGACAATCTCCAACAACACTACCAGGGATAAGTCATTATTTTTCAGATTCTTTTAATTAAAAAGAAAACCCATTCCACATTAAAAATACCTTGCACAACCCCTCGTTATATTGCAAAAGTGTCAAGAAACAAGCTGGCTTATTGCAAAAGAATGAAGAAACAAACTGTTTTGCTTACTTAACACACAGCACTGAATTTCACAGAAATGTGTATGTTGCAAAATGTTCTAATAAGAAAAACTTTATAGAGGATGTCTGGCACAAAGAAAAATTAAAGGGGAAGTTCACAATGGATTTAAGAATACAAGATGTATTTATAAGTATGTAAAAATACTCAGAAAATGAGTTGTATTAGTGTGGTGACACACTAGTATCTGGAAAACAATTATCAGACATCTTAAGTTCACGGATCAAATACAACAAAAAAATCTCTATAACCTTTTCATTACATTTACAAGAACAAGTAAAGTAATAAAGCCTAGGATGATCACTTTGTTTGCTACAGCTCCAACTTCACCTAGACCTCTATTTTCATCATACTTCTTCCACCTTGAATAGATTATAAATATTTATATATATATATCAATCATTACTATACAGGGGGGGAAAGATGGCATAAGAGTGTCTCATTAATATTAGAGTATTTTCATAAATATTTAAAATACATCCCCTTCATCAACATTTTCCACTAATCCATCACCACCTGACATACCCCTATACCAAGAAGAAAGAATTCACCCAGTAACATCTCTGCTACTGACACCAAATCTCTGCTTATTCAGAGCTGGAAGCTTATGATTTTGTTTACCCCTGGGCAGAATAGGAGATCAGAAGATACACCTCTCCACTACATGCCATGGGTCTCACAGAAGTCCACATCCAACTTTGAGCATGAGATTAAGCAGAAAAAAAGCCAGCTCTTGCCAAAGCCAGCTAAAGCTCCCCTCTCCTAACAGAGGGGGAAGCCCTGGCTCTGCTTTGGTTCACAGAAGTTTTTCAGAAAAGCACAGCCTAAGAACCCCTGATGCTCAAGATTATGTCTATGAGTCAGGAAACCTCTGCCACCTCCTTAACTCCTACAGCTCCCATTGTCCATGGAGCTGGTGGTGGGGTGGGGGAGAAGCCTCCAATTCCCCGTTTCTCTGGGTTTTTTGTAGGGTTTTTTTTTTTCATAGCTGTCAAACGCCAACAAGCATCTATCCAAAACCCACCCAAACCAAACCACTCCCCCAAACATACTCCAGCCTTCCATACATATTTATATATTCACACATGCTTCCTACAACCCTTTACTCACACACAGGGATCTACCAGCTCGCTCATATACACATACCCTATACCATTAGCCTTTTATTATATCTATACTACAAAAGTGAGCGAACACAGTCACACCCTCGGCTTCTTTACTCGAGCAGACCCGGGCACACAGCCCAGTCCTCCCGCCGCCGAACACGCAGCTCCCTCCCGTTCCCCCGGGGATAAACACACGTTATGTAGGTGCCCAAGGAGCACCTCGGCCCGCTCGCACACAGCCGGCTCGGGCACACAGCCCCCCGCCATGCCACACACCCACGCCCGCCATTGTGTGCCGCGGGGGTCGCTCCCCCGCCCCGCCGGGCCCACCGCCCCCCCCCCGCCCAGCAGCCCGCCCGCCCCGGCCCCCACGCGTGCGGCAGGGCCAGCCCCCCCGCCGCCCCGCACGCCCACCGCCGCCGTTACCGGTGAGGTGGCGGAGGACGGTGCCGTGAGCCCACAGGCTCAGCACTTGCTGCACCGACAGGTTGATCATGGAGTTGTCTCCCGCTTCCACCTTCATCGCGGCGGGCGGGCCGGCGGCCTCTCCGCCGCCGCTCCTCAGCCGGGGGGGACGGGCGGCAGCGGCGGCCTGGCGCCGGGCGCCTCTCGCCGCCGGACCGCGGGGCGGGAGGGCTGCGGCGGGGAGGCGCGAGAGGGCGGGGAGGCGGCAAAGGGGCCTCCGCGCCGCGGGGGAGACATCGAGGACGGAGGAGGAGATAGCGGCTGGGGAGGGGGAGTCGAGCGATCGGGCCGGCCGCTGGCGCTTCCCCGCGGTTCAGGGGCAGGGCGGGGCGGCCCCGAGGTGCGAGCCGCCGGCGGGGGCGGCCGGCAGGGCCCGCGCGGAGCCCGTCGCCGCCTCCTTCTCCATCGGTAACGGCCGCCGCCTCGCCAACGGCGCCGTCACGCCGGCCGCGGGCATCACCTGGAGCGGGGCGGCTGCCAGGCCCCCCCGCCTCACGCGGGCGGCTCCGTGCAGCAGCGGCCCCGCCCGCGGCCGAGGGGAGAGGGCGGCGCGTGCCGCCCGCGGCTCCCGCCGCGAGACGCCCGCCGCCGCCGGAGGGGCGGGAGGGGGAGGGGTGGGGCGGCCCCGCGCAGGCGCGGGGCGGGGCGCGGGCACCGCCGCCGCCCGGGGTGTGGGGAAGGGGCAGCGGCCCGGCGACCGTTAAGCAGCGCGCGAGCCGCACGCCTCTCCCTGATTGGCCCCGGCCGCGGGGGCGGGCTGGCCCCACGTGCCGCTGGCGGCCGCTCGGGCCGGTGGGGCCGCCCGGGGCCCGCTCACCTGGCGGGCGGGACCGGCCCGGGACCGGCAGTTAAGAGACGGGGCGGCTCTTCCCCGCGGCGTTAAAGCGCCAAGCTCCGGGGAGCGCGGGCGTTAGCAGCCCGCGGCGGGTCTGAGGCTCCCCGGCCGCCCCCGGTCGCCGCTGAGGAGAGGTAAGGGCGCGGTGAGCTGCGGGGCCGGGCCGGGCAGCCGGGGCGCACAAGGTGCATGCTGCCCGGGACGGCCGGAGCTGCCGCAGCTCGGGTGATAACCGGCTGTGCCGCCGAGGAGCTGTCATCATGAGGCAGCATCCGGCGCTGCGACATCCCCGCCTGTTCGTCTGAACCCCGGAGCTCTACAGGCCCTGCTGCTGCCGGTTAAGGCCCTCCGAAGTTAGAAAACGTGAGAAAGCTTGCGCAAATCTGGATTCTGTAACCATCCTTCAGTTAGTTCCTTTGCTTTAAAGAATTAATTAAAAGATGCAGTCTTTAAGCTGAATGCTGCCCCTTCCAAAGCCCAGGATGCATAGCTCTTAGTGATTCAATAGCCAGCAATTTCCCCCTCATTCTTAAATATGTGTCCCCACGCCGTATTCAGCGCGCGCATTTCCTCACTGGCCTTCCTTCAACAGTGCTTGCTATAGTTCTTCATTTTATGTCAGCATCCTTTGATGTAAGGGTAAAGTAATTTGCAATTTATAGATAAAGAGCCACAGCCAATAAATCGGCTAATATCCTGCTTGATGCCAATGACCTGGTTTTTTTTCAGACAGACTATTGCGGGATGTTTGGCTCAGTGGACCGCTCCCAAAGCCTTTTGTTTGCTGCTGACAATGCTTGGCATTTCTGCAAATAGGTATCAAGCCAGGCAATGAGAAACTCACAGTGAACAGCTCCCTGGAGGGCTCTGGATTTGACTGATCAAGCACAGGATCACTGCGATGGATAAAGAACGCAGCTGCTGAGCCAGGTCCTGTTCTGTGATTGAGGGTAGGTCCTCCCCTCGTCCCGCAATCCTGCCACCTTACAGTTGCGTAATTCAGGCCTCACAGAAAATGATTGCTTTCATTACACGCTAGCGATTCATTTTTAGGGCAGAATTGTTCCATACTTTGAGTAGGGCTCAGTGAGAAAATAAAGTATTGCTTACGTTTGTATGTGAAACGTCCAAAGAAGTGTTTAGAAACAGTTATTCTGGTTTATTCCTTTTAACTTCTGCATGCTGAACTTTGAGAAAGCAAACATTTTTCAATGTGCTTAGAAATATCCCCAACCTTCAATCTGTACTGTAGACCAATGCCCCAAGAACAAGTATACTCTAAGGGACACTGTGGTGTAATAAGAGAAACTCTCAGACAAAAGGAAAACCAATGTTTTGTGAATATTTTAGCTTAGAAACCCTATCGTCACCTACTGACAGATGTCGGCAAGACCATCTGGTAGGCCAGAGGCTTATATGGGAGCATGCACCTATTTCGCAGCGTGCCTTGGACGAAGCAGCAGAAACAACCACAATTCATCTCTCCATACTGTGACTACATACAAGCAGGGGCTTGGCTTGTGGCCAGTGTTTTGTCCTCAGCAAGACATCTCACCTGGGAGGTGTTGCCATGGAAGTCCTGAGAGTATTTGCTCCCTGTGGGGATTCTTATGAGCTCTGTAGGCAGCAACACGCGGAGCAACAGCGGTGACATCGAGGGGTCCCCAGCAGGGCTGAGGCAGCTGGGCTTAGGTTGCTGCTGGAGCTGTGACCCTGGGGGAGAATAAGCTGGGGACGCCTGGGCAAGGCAAGCAAAGGCAGCGATGGCTGGAAAGATCTCGAGGAGAAATCACAAGGGGCAGCAGTGCCCTGGTAGATAAAGCAGACAAAAGAGGAAAAGAAAAAAGGAAAGGAAAAGAAAAAGGAACACGATCTTAGTATTTAATCAGATAGGGTAAGGGATTAAAAAAGTTAAATTGATGTTTTGTGAAGGCCTGATAAGACCACTCCATACCCTTGTGGTACCTTGGGATGGGGGACAACGACTGGGACGGCAGAGGACGTGGGAACAGACCAGGGATGGCGGCTGCGTAAGGGGGCTCGGGGGCCTTGCTGGCAGCCTGGCAGGAGGAGGGGGACACCCGGCCCCGATAAACAGAAACGAGTAGGAGCAGAAGTTAGGTTTGTAACCGCAAGAAAAGCTGGGGGCGAGGGGAGGCCACCCCACAGACAACCCCCCCTGCGGTACGGGCACAGCCGACGTTCCCACGGCGGGGCGGTCCCGGGCCCGCCCGCCTGCGCCCCCTGACGGCCGTCTCCCCTCACGGCCGGCGGCAGCGGGGCCGGGGTAGCGCTGGCCCGGCAGGCAGCGCTCAGCGCCGCGGGGTAGTTAAAGCCTTGAAGTACTTTACGAAAGTACGAACGCACCGATGAAGAGGTCCTTGAGGAACGCCTGCACTCTTACACACGGACTAATCCTTATTCCAGACGATCTCGCTTTCCTTCCAGCATAACTCCTGCTCCCCGTTTCCCTCACAGAAGCCGGGAGATTTGGAAGCTTCCCTGAGCTGCGTGGATGTGAAGCACTCCAAGGAGCTGGCCGTAAACCCCGACTTCAGGCGAGGGAAATTAGTTTTACAGGTGGAGGAGCAGGGTCAGCTTAGCTTCTCTGCCCCGTGAAAGAATAGAATATGTCTACATAAGCTGTTGCTAACGTCTGGTATTGCTTTCAGAAGCTGAAGAAATAATGATAAATTTGATCGGAGAGCCCTTGGCTGAATCATTTTCCACTTGGAAAGGTAATGCTGTTCAAAATGAACCCATTTCTTAAGTCACGTCTTTTTAGGGAAACAAATGACACAGAGCATCCTGCATCGTTACATTTTGAAACAAATATATTCACATTTTTGCATCATGAAATCAAGCTTTTTCGTCATTCTAAAAAGTCAAAATTGAAACAACATGTTCCGGTGCCCTTGAAGACAAAAATTTCCACTCAGGTTTTTCTAACCAGCACTAGCCATGCAGGCTGACCAGCACTGCAGGTAAAGAGCATTTTTTCCTGAATGGATAACCCCAGCACTGTTCAGTTATCAGGCCATTTTTTTCCCCCCACTTCAAAAGGATTATTTTTAGCCTATGATTCAAGTTGCTGACATTACCAAGTGCAGATAATAAATGAGTACCTCAGACGTTAGCAATAGATTTCTACATACTTGCCCCCCCCCCCTCCCCCGACCACCATTTTACACACAGCAGTTACTGCTCCAACAGAAGAATTGGCAGCCACAGCTAGTTGTGGCTTGAGAACTGGGTCACTCGGAGATCATTGGCCTCGTAATCTCAGCTCTTAAAAGGCTGAAACGCGATCTCAGCCCTAGCCTTGATGATGGATGAAGACGTCTTGACGGCGATGTAGGAGAGGAAGGAAGTAAGGCGATATCACAGGCTAAATATCGCAACCCTCCCCAGCATGAAAGCAGCCTCACAGGTTGATCTAAGCCACCAAAAATCATTCCAAGAGGGCTTCCAAGGCTGCAGAGGCAGGCGGAGGTGCACAGGAGACCTCTCCAAGCACCGGTAGATGGAGCGCTGGGCACTGAAGGTCCCCCCGCACCGCCGGCTACACCCTGGACTCGTGCAGCATCTGCTGCGTGCTGCCACGGCTTTATTTGCAGTGTTATTTTAATAATAATTGAACCCACGATACCTGTGGATTGTGTTAGCAATCGGCAGTTAAAATCCCCCCCCCCCTTTTTCTTAATTAAAGCTTTGAAAGAAAAATTCATTAGTCCTGTCAAACTATCCCTCTGTAAAAGAGACTGACTTTTAGCCAGTAGTTTGCATGTATTAAAAGCCTTAAAGATTGGACCCATCATGAAATACATGTCGAAGTCTCACTAACTACTATAAAAAGACTTGTAAAGCGCTGTTGTAAATAAACTCTTGCCTAAACTGGGATCTAAATTTGGGTTTTTTTGCATTTAAGTCTGCTCTCTCTAAAGACCAACCCACGTATTTGTTTTAAACCATACCCCCACTCAGAAAAACAAGGTTTCTCCTACCCTCATTGCACGCACACACACACACACAAAGGAGTGTGCACTCACACACAGAACAGTTTTAACTCGGGACTACAGTTAATATCAACTATGCAGCTACTTATAAAAGGATTGTTTTTCACTCTGTGTGAACACTTCTAAAGGAATTTTTTCGTATGAGTAAGACTATTATCAGAGTTCACATGAAGTCTAACTTATCATTTGCATTTCCCATTTTAAGCTGGTTGAAAGTAGGCAATTACCTGTGAAAACTGTCATTGGAAAACATTTGGAATAGGCTAGCAGAAGCAACCATCGTTCAAAACATAGCTGAATCTAGTTTCACTGTTCCCTCAGGAGTTAAGTATAAAGTAAAAGTGGAGAACAACCCTTGCTCCTTGTTTCTCTTCAGTGCCATGTTCAAAAAGGTTATTGGGCTAAAATGCAAAAAGCTTACTTGCTGCAAGACTTATTTCTTTTAGAATAGCCCCTCCCCACCAACTATTTTTAAAATAATGTACTAGACTCTCGAGATCCACATCAACTTGATGCATGATAGCCACATCAGGTTTCTCATATGCTTAGGTCATTAGCTAGCAAGAATATTGTCAAGTTATTACTTCTGAAATATCCTATTTTAAAATTCTTTGGCTTGGAGTTGCTGGAAGCTTGGTAGAGAAATCTGTTCATTCTTTAAACTAATTTTTATTTAACCCTCACATACGCATGTTACTGTCCAGATAGCATATGGGTATTTACACATAGCTTCTATATACAGTCCTGGGCACTGGGTATCTAATTTGCAATACATATTTGCATTTCTTCTGTGATTCAGAATTCAAGAAAACTCAGCTTCAAAATGTCTAAATTTTGTGGAAACGTCTGTAACTTGAGCCTGCACAATTAAAGCAATAACTGCATGTATATGATCTGCAGCGCCCTTACCCTGAGCTCCATGTCTCCTCTTGTTTGCTCTTCAATCAACGCACTTTTGAACAGGCAGGAGGTGACA
This sequence comes from Falco punctatus, assembly GCF_963210335.1. NCBI lineage: Eukaryota > Metazoa > Chordata > Aves > Falconiformes > Falconidae > Falco > Falco punctatus. Next base: position 96,087,788 of record NC_137582.1, on the reverse strand, counting down.
CATTGGCACCACAAAGCAGGATATTTTCCCAAAACTCCTAATTTTCCCCCCCCCAAGGCAGCTGTGCTATGCACAAATCATTTCCATGCTTTACAATACCAGAGTCAGTTCCTAAGCAGGCTCTTCCCCCACTGACCTGGCTTCCATGGAAGTAACCTGGAAATAACTAATTGATTTCAGTGGACTTTACATTCAGTTCCAAGTGGTGGAGTTATCTGATCTTATCATATCATCTTTTCATCTGACAACTAATAATTATGTTTAGTAGAATTGTTACAGGTGTTTCTAGAGATTCAGTTGCCTTAGGGAAGAAACGGTTCCTTTCTGCCAGTAAAAAGCCACAGGTATGTATTTTTGTTCCTCTGTAGCATAAAACAGTTTTATCTAGTCTTACCCAGTTCTTGATTACCCCAACATGTTTGCAGTGCTGATTTACATAACCTAAGTGCTCATTTTATCGATACAGTCTACTTCAGATAATATCTTTAAGGGCATCCACTTCCCCTTTTTTAAAAAGTACAGCCATGCCATCATGTTTTTATCTCCCCTGGTTCCTCCAGCTCTACCACTATCCCATGAAATTCAAAATCTGACTCCTGTCTTGATTTTAATTTACTGGTTAATCTGAAATTTTTGGCACCACCACTAGTATATGCGAGTTCAGACCCTTGTGAGGTTCCCATTTGAATTCCTGGAATTTTCAAGCTGTTTTAACAAGTCTTTGAATTTTTCATCCCCTTTAGATTTTCCTCTCCTAGTTCATAGTTCAAGGTGATCATATAAATATGCCACATATGCTTTCCGAAAGTATCCACCCTCTGCATTGCTGAGCAAAATGACTCAGGGTAGAAAAAAGGAAAATAAAAATAATTTAAAAAATCATCAGCTCACGCGTACAGCAAGGGGATCCCAATGTTTTGAGGAAAAGAAAGCCCAAGTCATATGGAACTGCAGGTAGTTGTAACTGTTAAAGCAATAAATACGTGGAGTTTTGCATTTCTTTTGGGCCAGGCCTTAATACTTCATAAAATTCTGCGTGTGTGACCCAATTACACACCAGAGTTTTTCTTCTGAGTGCCTGTTCCTACTGCCTTCAATACTGCCTGACTCTTCAGTAACGTTGCTTCTAAAGAGAAGAAAAAAACGCAGTGTAACTGGGGTGCACAACCAAGAATCAGGAGACGCAGCTTCTCCAGACTACCCTCTCACTGACAGGTAAGTCACACGGCCAGACTCACATCAGACAGTATCATGCTCTGTGAATAGCCCCCTTGTCGTCAGTGGGTCCCAGAGCCTGGGTAACACTCAAAACACAAAAGACGCCTCCAAATTCTATTTGTAGTCCCTTGGGGTTTTGGTTTCTCCAACTGGAAAAAAGAGAGATAACCTTATTTGCGAGGTTTGATTCACTGACTGCTTAAAATGCACTGAAAGATTCAGATAGACAGATGAGAAGCACAAAGTATTGCCAGAGATAAATACTTTCAAGGCAGCTTTGTTACTGTTCTGGCTACCTGCCCACAGTGTTTTCATGCGATTTAATACCACTGGTAGGAGAAATATTTGATTCACTAGATTTGTAAACTCCAGGTGATTAAAAAACCTAAGGGGGGGGGGGGGGGGGGGGGTAGGGGAATGAAGTACTTGATTGAGCCAATATTTAACATCCTGTTCAGAAGCATTCTTCTGGACCCTTCTAAGTGAGCTGTTGTGATACTCAATGGTCTTAAGAACACGGAAACAGGTGAGAATGAGAATTATGCTCTCCCATTCAAAGGATGACCTTAGTCACTGTGTTTGGGTTCAGCCTCCCTCTGTGGTCTGCTGTAAGAAATCTCTTTCTTTCAGGAGGGGAAAATTTTGCCATTTGGTTGTACAGAGCACCTAGCTGATAAAGGCTTGAACCGAGAAAGCCACACAGTGCAACACCCTCTGGGTCTGGAAGCAGCAGGACACCTCTGCACGGGGCTGTGCCCGAGAGAAGGAACGCTGCCTCCCACATTTCATTCTCCTGCACTCCCAGTTCAAGCATTAGTGCAGGCTGAACTGGGTGAAAGTAATCTGCACCTGCTCGCGTGGACATGCCTTAGTCAGGGGTATTCTGTAAGCAAACACACTCACTCGTGGCCGTGCTTGCTGTCGAAAGCCCTAATTAGAGGTGCAGTTTCACAATCAGTTTAAATATGCATAAGGCTGCAATGAGGCTGGAAATTACCATCTTATATTCTTCCCTCGGGTCCTCCCCGGAGCCTGCACTGGCAAAGCTGTGCACTGAGACCTGAGTAGTGAGCTGAGGGGTCTGAAAACTGAGGTACCTATAGGAGAGGGAGGGAACAGGTAGTTAAGACAGCAGCATTCTTTTAAAACATGTGTAGCTGGATCTGTACACAAGTATGTCCAAAGTCCTTGCTTGTGTGGCAATAATGGAAGAAAGAGAAGGTAAAACAAACTTATCGCTGCTAGGAAAGGCAGGATCTGACCCCAAGTGGCAGAGTGCAATGGCAATACTCTCAGCTTAGACGATGTTAGCTTTTGACTGCAACAGTTGCTATGGCCCTGCCCTAAACATAATTCAAGTCCTGATAAGATGATAGACATCATCTCACAAACATTTTCCTCACCTTCTGCTTGCTTGGTAAGGAATAGAAAGCGTACAGCAGAATTAGTGCATGCAGGTAGCAGTCATCACAGGAATGATAACGCAAAATCAATGCATAAGGTGAACAAACTTCCTGAAGACATCAGAAATAAACCAGGTTTGTTTGTAATGTGTGCGGAATAACTAACCTGCTTTTAAATGATCCACCACTCAGGAAAACAACCCACATGATCGAGAGGAGTCCTACAAAAGACAAAGAACCACAGCCAATTTAATAAGTTGTTTTCTACAGCTAATTTTCCTGTCCCTACTCTGACATCAGGAAGAAATCTGACTCGTTTCAGGTAGACATTAGCTGTCCTGTCCTCAAATAATCTTGGAGAGCTGAGAAAGCAGGAATTCATGTATACAAATACAGCACATTTGAAAAGTATTAACTAAAGCTGGGAATAAACTATTCTCTAATGGAGGTCTCAGGCCTGATTAGCAAAGAGAAAGCCGAAGCAGATATTTTCCAAGGGAAATGTGTACAACAGAACTATTCCAGGCTTTTATGACTTGATCTTTAAAACTGGCCAAGAAGAGATTTAATTTCATTTACTTAAACAGATTACAAAAGGAAAATGTCTCACTACTCTACCCCTTTGTCAGATGGGTTCCAGAACAGAGGATTAGCTAACAGTTTGGTCTTACAGTGTGTGTACACGTACTGCCTTGCATCTGAAAGAGGAACTTGGTCAGTTTGCAAAACGAGGAGAAATACATGTTGGTCCAAGTTCTCTGTTTCTGTCAGCCTATATGGGTAAAGCAGCACAGTGGGTCAGGACGTTAGGGAAAAGGTTTTAAGCGTTGGCTTCCACTTCTCACTACATCACATAAAAAAAAAAAAAAAACAAAAACACCCTTTCTGTTTCTACTTGTTCATGTAGAGGCGAAGAAATACAGCTTCTGTAAAAAGCACCACAGTACTGCAAGTACTAATAGCATCAGTATTACAAACGCGTTAGTAACGAAATCCTCCTAACTAGGGGCTGAACCCCTGAGACAGCACGAACCCTGGCACGGAGCCTTCCAGACAGCCTGTCTGTCTGGGGAGGAAGCTGGAGTGAGTGGCTGCAACCTTCCTGCAGCCCAAGCTACCAAAGGAGAGCAGTGCTGCTCACAGCCCGGGTGGCACTAGCTGGAGAGAGCTGTGCCACCGGGGTGCGAGGGCTCAACGCCATCCATCCGCAGCTGCTGCTGCCAGAGCTCTTCTGGAGAGCTGCCCAGGGCTTACAGCTGCCCTGCCGTCACCCACCCCTCTTTCCGGGCTGCATGGCACAGTACTGGTTCGCTGCAAGGCTTGCCCAGGGTAGGGTGTGCGCTGAAGTACCTTAACTGTTGCTGCCTTGCCTTCCTTGCAGACGGGGTCCTGCCTGCAATTCTCTATAGCCATGCAGAACACTTTTTGAACTTCTCTCTCACCTTCAGCTCTTCTGTTTCTACATGTTCAGAGGCAACCCACTCCCTCCAGCCGCAGCTAAAAGCATGTGAAGGATCTTAAAGTCTAGAGTAACAATTCCTAGGTTAAAGCAAAGTTCAAGCATCTTTTAGTTGGAAATGTATATTCCTAAAGGCTTATAGTGGATGGTGCTTTGATCATTGTGTCTTTTTGGCTGTATTACTCTTGTTTTGACTTCTGCAAGTACAATCTGGTTTTCATGCCAGGGGCTTGCTGATTATATTCGGTTTTGATTTTGCAGTTTTGAAGGGATCTTTAAGAAGAGAAAATCACTGCTAAATGAAGAGGTCATTACAAAATTAGAACATCACTCACATTTCCAAACTGAGCTGAGATCTTGTTGGTGAATAACATAAGCAAGCCCATATGCCTCATAGTGGTGAACTGCATCCAATGCTCTTTTGTAAAGTAATGGAGTAGTTTTCCAGAAGGGTTTCTTGACAAAAATGTAATAATGGTGATGGAAGCCGTGATGATCAAGATAAGGAGTTTGGGCAAATCAAGACAAGTAAGCAGTTGAAGTGAAAGGCAGAGATACAGAAATCCCCTAACATAATTGAAAAAAAATATCGTTAAAAGATTGCAGAAAAAAGATAATTGCTTTAAAGCAAGACTTCAGGTCTCTGTGCAGAAATATACCTGTCTACATTGTAGATAACATGCTGTGTACAAGTGCAGTACAGCTGGCACCTGCCTGCTGACCTTTGTAGATAAGGATTATCTTATTGATCATACAATTGTTCTATTTGCATATGTGGTAATTATGTGCACTTTTTTCCCTCTGGACCTTCCAAGATAGTCTTCTTGATGAGGGTTGTGATAAAATGTCAACAGTAGAGTTACAGAGTTGAAAGTCTACTCTTCGTTTAATCAGTGCGGAGCAAGGACAACGTCTTATTACCCTGCCTTGCCATGAATTCATTGCTGAGAAGTAGCTGCCACGCATTTGTAGCTGGGTAAGGATGTGTGCACAGCCAGTTACGGCAGGATAAATGAGAGCCGATGAATGCAATCTTAGTTTACTTGCTCCTGGGCACATACCTTTCGCACTGGTCCTAAATGACCACAGCTAAAAAAATAACTTTTTTTCACCAGTAACCAAGGAATCACAAATAAATTCTGGACCCTTTTCAGCTATAGCTTTAAGTTTCATAATTTAACTTCTAATGAAGCTGGTAAAGTCAAGATCTCCAGGGAGCTGTCATCTTTAACTCCAAGTGTCTTTTCCACAGCTCTGTTCCAAAAACGCGGGGAGCTGAGGGTTGCTTTAATCATACGAGTCCTGCTGAATCTGTTAAAGCTCAGACAAACATGATGTCAGCTGCAGGCCCAGCAGGGCACTTTCAGGAGATCAGATTTCTATAAATTACAAAACCACGCTCTTTACAAGGAGCAGCAGACCTTTAATGTCAACGTTTTATAATCCAGGTCACGGTTAGTTTTTTCACCCTGTACTTAGAATAACAATCTTAGCTTGGTTGACCTAACACTGCCATACAGATGTCTGACGTAGAAAATTCAGCAGGAACATTCAGCAGTGTAATTAAAGCAACTTGTGACTTTTGGATCAAGACCAGTATTACCTTATTTATGTTCAGTATGTTATAGAAGATGAAGGCTATTATTTTGCATTCAAATTTTATTTAGAGATATTTAAGCTTAATCCCCTTCATATTGTTTTTCAGTGCACAGCACAGACTATTGCTACTTTGGGCACTGGTGGCACAATGTGGCAAAAAGCTAATCATATCCTGACTTGTAAGAACAAAACGTTAGAGAGATCTTAAACAATCAAAAAGAGCGAGGGAGGCAGAGGGAAAGGAACAGGTCCTCAGCTGGTGTACATTATGCTACATTTCATCTTTCACCACAGACCTTACAGTTGCTACAAGGTACTGTGAGATGTTTTGTAGGTTCTGATGCATGAGGGGAACTTGGTTTGGTCAGGTGATCACAGGGATGGGATTTAGCAGAGCAGATAATCCCTTTAGTCCTACACGCCAAGGGCGAATCCCTATGCTTTTTTTCCTAAGCAGGAAGTTATACTGATGTTTGATCCCATGGTTTGCAACGTCACCATTACCTCTGCTCGCTCTGATCTTCACAGGCTGAACCATAAATACAATAAGAATCCAAAAGAAACATAGAATCTGTGTGGTGGAAGGTCAGTTTTTGACATCTCAGTTATTTACTCTGTTACAGGCTCCAGTATCGACAGCGACGCTATTTGTGAAATATGAATCGCCCAGCAGAGCCTCCCCTGCCAAGGCATTAAATAGGAGATGCTGATCCTCAGTGTTTAAACAGGTATTTTGATACAAACTTTTTGTTCTGGGATGCTAATTTGAAAAGCACAACAACAAGAACAATTGACGTAGTATCATAGGCTGTTGTATGACCACCTGGAGAAATAAGTTACAGTAGCTGTGCTTGTTTTCTGCAGAACACAGTTAGATTTGGTCTTTTCTTTCTAGTAGATGGAACTAAATTTTACCCAAAAGTCTCATCAACTTTAAATGTAGCCAGATAAGAAATGCAAAGAGGTCAGCTTCAGGGAGGCATATTTGGAGAGTGTAGTCATATTCAGAACCAGTTTTTTCACCAGGTTTTTGCAACAAAGTATGATAATACAAACCCAAAGGGTCAAATTCCACACCAGAGTGAGTAGTCCAAAAATACGCTACTCTGACAGTGTTCCAAATCAGTCAAAGGGCTAGAGCCTAAATGGTCCAGGAGTATTGCCTAGGCTTTAGCCAGGTTCTCCACATAAGGCTGAAATGGCATCTTTCATGAAAACAGAAACAACAAAAAAAGCACACTTTTGAAATTGCTCCATTTATCATATTGATTCCTGTTGTACAGCCTACTGAGTTTTACATCAATCAGTTTTGGTTTCAATAAACTCAGTACCATGCAGATCTCTGTGGCAAGTTCAAAGTTACCTTTGAGATGACGCCAGATGTGCACCAAGTGTGAATGAAGAGCTCTTTGCAGAATTAACATCACAATTATCACCAATACATTGCCCGTAGTCAAAAATATGCCTTCATATTACTAACATAATAATACTACAAGCCTAGCAAAGGTCTGTTAGTGCCTATAACCTGCAACTTTTGATGTTTCAATGGCAATCTCCTGAACTTTGAATCCCTTTCTGTTTCTCATACCATATCACTGGGCACAGCCGTTTGCTCCCTCTACTCTTGCCTCCCTATCATCCAGCTGCAACTCATTTTGACTCCTCTGCTGACTCAACCACATACCACAAACGAAGTGGAAGCAAAGGTCAAACTTCAAGGCATGGTATGCATACACCTTGGGCTGGCAGTGTATAGCAGGTCCAGAAACATGCATGCTCTACCTTATGCATCCTATATCACTAGTCAGAAGGAAGAAACCCTCCGTATGCCAGTGTAGACTTTGGCTGAAAGACAATTTTCTTTTGCATTTTTATTCAGTTAATAAAGACAACAAGGCTATTGAGCTCCAGAGGATCTCTTTAGGGAGGGTAACTGAACGTTGATAGAAACGTGACTAATTCAGCATTGACTTTGCAGCCAGCATAGCTAATTACATTGGAGAATTAGTGTTTCATTGCCTAAGAGCCCACTAAAATGCAGCTGGAATTAACAACTGCATGCTGGGCTGCCTAGCGGTAGTGATGAAGGAGATGTAATATGCATTTAGTGCCGTTTGGTTTACAAAGCAGTATTTTAGCGGGGAACCTTACTCACATTGTAAGTTCCTTGGGAGCCAGTGGTTCAATTTGATTTCACAGACAAGTAACATGAGATCCTAGAAACATTTGATCTACCGGATATTGCTGGCACGGCTTACTGGTGCTTTCTAAGAACACAGACTTCTGTCACATACCTTTCCTTAGGGCACAACACGCATTCTGTCTTGCTCGGGAGTAGACTGTTACTTTAATGAAAATGCAGGTATACCTTATACTATTCAGAAGGCCACCAAATACTTTGCATATCCTTTGACAGTTTGATCTGCAATCCTCCTCCCTCCCTGCTTTATACTTTGGAACAATTAGAATATTAGCAGACAGGTGTTATTTAATCGACACAATAACCATGAAGCGCATTGGAGTTGTAGAAGACTAGTTTGTGCATAGAGGCTAGGAATTAAGGACAGGCAGGCAGGTTTTCTGCCTGCAGGGCAATTACATTTTGCTGAATTTACATGTCTAAACTTTCATTCGCATCTACAGCTTCTACCTCTTGAAAAAGGGGAAGGAGAGACAAGCACAGCTCATAGGGACCTTATTGGGAAGGCAGAAAGAGGAGACATTGGACATCCCAATGTGTTATTTTGTGCTTCTAAAAATGTGGTAAGAAAGACCAGAATAGTCTTCTGGAATGCGTTTTAGGAAGTGATCTTGCCAAAATTCATAACCCAGCTGTAAGCAGAAATCAGAGGTCCATGCCCTTCTAAGGGCTTCTACTCCAAGAGGTTCTTTCAGTTTTGTTGGGCTTTTTTTTAATAGCCTATCGCTGTGTTATCAGCCACCGATTTTATGTGACTGTATCCAGAAAAGCCTGTCAAGTTCTTCAACACAGCATCTGCTGCTGCACAGGGGGGTGGTCACTGGCATTCCATGTCCCTTGGCAGGGGAACACATCCAGCATGCAGCACCACAGATGGTTGCACCGGCCAAGGCAGAGGCTGGCATATGGCAGCACAGTCGTCGGGAGCGAGAGGTCGGTAGTCTCCTTAGGTGAGACTTGCCAACACACAAAATGCTTCAGGTAACTACATCCTAAAACTTGCACATTTCTAGAAAAAAACAAAATCTTTGTTTAGGTTTAAGGGAAGACTCTATGCACAGATGTCTCAACCCTTTTCTCTAGACTTCCCTCTCCCCTCTTCCTGTGAAGTCCTCTCCATGTCACTGATGGTTAGAAACCTCTCATACTGCCCAGCAGAAAAGTAGGAAAACAGTTTTAGAATTACCTCATTACATTTTATTAACCAGCATTTCAGTTATGCTCGATGTTGTACCAGCATAATTGCTGGATGGTGATGAGGTTACTGGGCATTTCAGCACGTTTGTCCTCTGCTGTAATTGTCACCAGATCATCATAGTCCTGGTGAACAATTATGCAATATTTGTTCACTGTTTTAACCCAGCTGAATTTAAAGCAGGTTGAAAGAGTAAAGGGGACTCCAATATATATACTCAGGAGAGGAAGGCTCTGTAACAGCTTTCTGCCTTGTATTCACACCCTTCCCCCCAATCCCCACCCCCCCATATTTTCATGTGGTCACAGTTAAAATCTCAACAAGACGCATGTTGACACACTTACTACAGATAAAGAAGACCTTGCTTCTGCCATACACACTTGCTCCAAGTAATGCCTTGCTATGCACCCATTGTCAATTAACGCCTTAACTGCACTGGAGTTACTTTCAAAACAAGATTTATGGTGAGCAAAACCCACGGTATCTGGTCCATAAGAGGAATTTAAGGAAATACATCTAAAATATCCAGCCAAAAAAAAAAAGTTTATTTGAGGGTAAAGCAAAAGAGCATAAAATTTCCGGGTTTAGTTTTCCCAGACTTTGCTTGTGATGGATGAATATTTATAGCTGCCGTTTTCAACTACTTTTTAGGTTGATGCAAGTGGGAATGCCCTTTGCTAACCTGAGGAATACACAGAAGACTTAAATCATGTTTAAAGCTACATCACACTCCCTTAGTCTAGGCCTTCAGCACCTGCCACCTGTTACATTAAAAGAGGCGAAACAACCCAAGTAAAGTAACCATAAACCATGGGTGGAGGTGGGAGGGAGCGGGTGTTAAACCAACCTACATCTGATTTCCATCAAGGACAAAGTCACTCGGCACTTAAAGGGAAAATAAAGCAGGGATGTAACCAGGCCACCACGGGATTAAGAGAACTTCAGAACGCAACAGACTAGCTAGGAAAGGTCTTCTCTGCCCTTACTCCCTGCTCTTACTCCTGCTATCAAAGTAGAAACGTGCAGTCAAAAGCATTCACAGAAGAGGAGACTGGTGGAAGAGATGGGGCTGCAGAGAAAATCATGCAAACAAATACAAAGTACATTTGGTGGTGGAGATGGCACATCACACATACTCTGCTCAGAAGAGGGAAAAATGAAGAGCGGCTTGTTGTCTCTGCTTTTTCTACATCCACGCCTCCCTCAGGCATTCACTTTCTAAGTGTCCTTTACATTGATTTGTGGTTTTGCAAACCCTGTACAGATCGTTTGAATAGCAAATGCTAGCCTGGAAAAACATTAGGTCGCACCTCTCGCTTATAACAGCCTAAAGTTCTTTCTGCTGCCCTATCCTTAACTAATTAATAAAATAGCAGGAGAATTAGTCTCATCATTCTTAACATCCCAAGACTGTTACAGGTGCCAAGTAATACCTAGTTCATGGCTATAACTTTGCTATCCTATTACTCCTTTTTGCTAGTTCATTGACCAGACTCCACTGTGACTTTCAAATTAGCTCTGCCAGGAAGATTTTAATCAGACAGCCAAGCATATTCTTCATTGTATTTCCAGACTGCAAAGAGGATGATGCATGGCTATGGACTCTGGTCAATGGGCAATGTGAGCTGCCAAGTCAAGGCTACAGAGAAGTAAAAGGGTAGTTTTGGTTAACCCAGACCTACTTGTGCTATTCTGCTGCCAGTGTAGTACCAGATTGTGGGGTAGCCCTGCTCTTCCGGCTGGGAGCTGATGCTAGCTCCATTCACCAAGAAGCGATAAAGGAGATTACTTATGAAAAGCTTATTGTAAAGATTTAATTAACTCTGGTTTGTAGATGTCAACGCATTACACAAGATCTCCTCTCCCATTATTTCAGCAATAAGGTTTTTGGGGTTTTACACTGGCTTTGAGAAACTGAAAAAAAAAAACCCCAAACTATATTTTTTTTGAAATTACTTACTAATTGTGAGAGGTTTCAATCGAGCCAGAAAGCTTTGTTCAAACATTAACTGTTGCATGTGAGGCTGCGCATGTAGGCGTTAACGTTCACACCAACAGAACCCAGCTCTGCTAGGAACACGACTTCAGAAGATTACAGCTTTGAAATGCAAAGCCTTAACCAAGGTCACTTCTGCAAACATAACCCTTGATTTAAGAACTGGAAGAAAATGTTCTTCTCCCTTGATAGGTAGCAACTGCTTTAGACGTTACACTGTATAACATCTTTAAAAAAAATAAAACCAAACTGCTCTGAATTTTGTAACTTTACAGCCTCAGAATTACATAAAGCATGCTGATACTGGGTAACACCGTAACCCATCTTCCCCATTATTTTTTTTTTTTACATAATCAGAAATATATAAGAACGCTTACAACATTTTTTTCAGATATGTGCCAACACAGTGAAGAAATTATCTAGCTTTTCAGGAAGCCTGCTTTGCGTGGCAGTCTGAAAGACTCCTTTTGCCACTCTTAGTAACTTACTCTATCCCCACTGCTGCAATTTTTCTGTTTGTTTCCCCACGCCCAATTCCAATGACTGAAAACAAAACATTATGTCAGAGCCGCTGCAGCACCCCCTAACCCTAACACCCTTTAAGGCAGAGGGTAAAGACCTGCACACCGAAACATGCCAGAACTGGTCAGATTTGACTAGTGACATTTCTTCTTGGAGGCACTTTAATTTAGTAGGACTACAGTGGAGAAACCTCCCATGGTAGTGTTTTCTTGGAGCTTCCTTTCCCCAAGGAAGGAACAATACAGAAGAACCAACTCAGCTGAAAAACCAAACAAATCAATACAAAATCCAAATACTTAACCAGAGCAGCTGATAGACGTGGGTACCCAAAGCTCTGTTGCTTCGTGAGTCAGGTGTGTCCCACCCCAGACCAGATACAGTCTCCATCAAATGCACTGGAATTTCTACTGTAGGGTTAGGTGTCTTCTGCAGCATCTAACACCGGGCGCAGAGGGGCATTATCAGGAGAACAATTAAGAAATCAGCATCTCAGGAAATACAATGGCAAGAAAAACTTACCAGTCAATATTATTAGATGTATACAATACAAGCATTCCCTAACTACCAGCAGCCATCCAAAATTGCTTTGTTAAAAGCAAGTTTCGTCAGCCCTTACACACTTCTTTCCCTACCCCTACAAAAGCTCTGTCAGTTGTAACAGTTTTTGAATTTTGCTGGAAGCAAAACCACTAGCTGTCCCTTTTAAGGTGGCCTACTTGCAGCCTTCAGGGCATCGTTGTATCTCCAGGAGGAAAGAGTCGCAGTGTTGGGTAGCTCTAACCCAACACAAAAGGGGTCAAATCCAAGATTGCAGGTCCCTTGGGGAGAAAACAGGGCACGTGCCATGATCCCATTTCCTGGACAAGACATTTTTTTGCCACCGTGTAGGGCGCTCTCTCGCTGCCTGACATGGCACAATCTGACATGAAACCACGCACCCCCTCCTCACAGGAGACAGGGACACAATGCCAGGATTGAGACCGGCTCCCCCTACAAAGCCACCTTCTGTTTTGCTGCAGTGGACTGACGCCACCGAGCTGACCTGGAAAGCATCTGAGCGACTTTGAAGGCAAGGGAGAGGAGTTCTGTAAATCACCATGGTTTTTTCTCCAGGCCAGTCTTGACTTACAAGTCATTAAAAATTACCTTGATTTGCAGCAGGAATTTTTCCAGTGTTTGTTATTGCCTCCCTCAAAAGCCTGCTCTGTCCCTTCAGGCTCGCCACGTAGCCTCAGAGAGCCTTCTGTTTCCAGGAGGATTCGTACTGGCAGGGTGCATGGAAAGCAGCCTCGATGGTGGGTGGCTTTCAGCTGTGAAGTGTGACACCAGCCTCCGCCTTCCCCTGGCACTCACACCTGCTCTATATAATTCACATCATGCTCCTAAAACGAGTTCAGAAAATCCTTTGATACAAGTTCATCAAGGTCTTACTCAGCCAGAGGGATACGTATCATTAACTCACAATGAACCCGCCAAGGGGCCAGTCTCCTTAGCACAATGGGCTGCAGTTTTGCACTAGCGGATTTCAGCTGAGAACCACACAGGTGTAACAAATCAGGCACAATGCGCCCCCCACATCAAACACCGACACCTCCCGAATTAATAAACAGGTCATGGGAACCTCATAAAGTGCTCTGTTTGTCTCTTACTGAATGCAACAGATACATATCCACAGCACGTTATTGCATTTTGGCCAAAAAGAAACCCAAAACCCATCATAATAATAAAAAAGAAAGCAAACAACAGACTGCAAAAATGAAGAGAGACAGGCTCCGGGTGATCCTGCTCCCATTAAAGTTTCGCTGTGTGCATCCGAGCAGTTTGGCCCCTGCTGTCGCAGAGGGGTGTCCTTCCCCTCCGACATCAGCACCTCAAAATATCAGTAAAGGACAGCAGGGGCCAAACTGCTTGGATGCACACGGCAAAATCCCAGGGGTCGTCTCAGGTGTATCAGCCTAACATCGATTTACAACTAATACTGAAGCAGGACGATCGGAGTCTGACCTGTCTGTTCTGTGACAGTAAAATAAGCCAAGTCCATAGGTATTGAAAGATTCCCAAAGTGTCAGGCTGAAACGGATGCCAGTAATAATTTGAAAAAGAATTAAGTATGTTTCTGAATAATATCTGGTGTAACACAGTAGATTTCTGAAGGTTTTCCAGAGAAGATGACTCAATGCCCCATGAGCAATAAATTGTGACTGTGATTGTCCTCTTAGATTTGCAATACAGATTGCCTCTAGGCTTGTAACTTGTTTCCCTTCCTAAAAGATGCTTTTCCCATTCAATTAGCAGATATTGCTCACTGCGTGATCACACCTAGTGTACAGTTAAGAACTGTTTCTAATTGCTTGTATCTAAAAAGGCCCAGATTAAGATGAGCATCTCTTAACCTTGGAGTTCTTAGCTTTTGAGCTTCCACCATTTCTTTAATGAATAAATGGTGATTTCTTAGGAGCTGGGGGAGAGGGAGGATGGACCCCCACCCTATTCCTTAAATGCATCTTTTTGCCACTTTTCTGCCTGCCTTCTCACATGCTCTATCTTTGTCCAGCACCTTTGCTCAGTGAATTTAAGCACTTTGCCACCAATTCTGAGTCCCACTTTCCTTCTGACATTCCCCAGCAGCTTCCAACCTCAGATTTCAGGAGCATTACCAAATTTTCTCCTTGTCAACAAAATTCTCCTTTCTCTCCTCTTTCTCCCCCGTACTAGCAGTGTCTCAGGGCCGCGGGCTGGTGTTTTTTTTCTAAATAAATGAATCTATTTCTAAAACCAAGCCTGGGGTACACGTCCTCTGTCAAGGAGAACATTTGGCCAAAAAGTGAATCTGGTGAAAGATCCCACCATTTCTCAACAAGCCTGGCCAGACACAGCAGCAGAAGGGTTTGGGGAAGCCTTGGCAGTAACCGGTGCCATTTATTAACCCTGCCTATAATTACACGAGTCAATAAGAAACAACGTCGTTGCACCCAGGCAGTTTTCCGCTGACGTAAGGGAACATGCACAGCTGGCTGAAGCGAGCACGTTCTCTTTGACGAACATTCAGTAATGAATTTGCTGCACCTAAAGCAAAGCTTTATTTCAACACTTATTTTTAAAAAGCAGCAACCGGTTGTCCACACCCCAGCGATCTGCGTAATTGAGTTCATGATATAATATCACAATGTTTACTAAGAAAGTGGCAGATGGTAGTTATTGTGGGTTTTTTTAAAAAAAGGGCACATGTGTATATCATGATTATACTCAGGCTATTCCTGTGGAAAACAACACTTCTTTAATTTGGTAGAGGATATTAAAGTTTATTTAAAAAACATATACTCCATGAGAGGAGTGGCAGATGGAGTTAACAAGCTCACCTGCTGTTTTATTTAAAAACACTGTCTAATAAGAGGTTGTGTGTTTTTAAAAAATGCATTCATGCCATAATATGTAATCCTTTCCTGGGGAGAGGACATAAACACTCTGAGGAAGGTGGCAGGGCTCTGAGAAGAGGGCACTTCTCCAAGGCAGAAGGGATAGACCTGGAACAGGGAAAGGTTGGCTCTTTGTGTAAAGACAGCTGCTGCATCTTGAAGGGAGAGAGAAATCAGGGCAGCCACATCCCGCAGGTTTATGCTCAGCTCTATCAAAACAACAGATCCAGGGGAGGCAGGCCTCACCTGCAAGGTGCCCGTGAAGGACGGAGATTTTGGGGGTGCATATGGGTATTTAAAAGGAAAAACTCCTGAGAGGGAAGTAACTGTCTCAGTAAATCCATAGTTAACTGCACTGGGCTGAAATTGCACAACTTACCCTATGCATGTCCTGGCCCTTCAGGTTATAACAGCCTGTCAGATGGACTGTATTTTCTTAACAGGTCCAACTATAAATGCAAAAGCTACCTTTTTAGGAGCCAAGATGTGGTCAAGATCAAAACGCAGCAACTTCAGAGTGCTGCTGTGGCACAGTGTTTTGCTGTGTACCACGGGACACATGGCAGATCGGTAAATCCCTGGGTCTGCAGACCCCTCTTGATCGCTGACGATGCCGATGGGTCTGCTCTTTGGCAGCCACCGGCGCTTCTATTCCTTCCTTCAGCCTCAGTGGACAAAACTGCTTAAACCCTCCCAGTTGTTTCCATTTCTCCCAGACTGGAATCTTCCTTCCCCAGCCTACAGCACCCCGGGGGATGGAGGCAGGCTCCCCAGCGCTGCCTGAAGCAAGTTCAGCACGCTTGCCTTGGTGGCCAAGGGTTTCAGCAGCTGCTTTCGGTGGCTACTTTTCCAGAGACAGGCAAGAATGGTGTAGGTTTGGGGTAATTGTTGGTACTCCAGAGGCAGATGGTGTAATAGTTGTCAGACAAAATGATCTGAAAAAAACCCAACCAACCAGGAGAAAAGCATATATTGTATCATACTTATTTGAGAAAGCTTGGAAGCAGATAGCAATAAAAAGTTAACATGACCCTTCAGGTGGCAAGAAGTTAATGGAATGTGTTTTCTACTTTAAGTATTTAAGATGCAATTACTATTCCAGCCTGGGCTGCATAATGCAACACAGAATCATCTACCATGAAATCACTGAAAACAATTCAGGAAGCGGGACGAGGAGAAGATGGCAATGAGAAGATTATCCTTTTATTTTTCTTTAAATGACACAGATGTAACCGAGAAGTATGAGACTGTGTTTATGAAAACATCCCAGCCTGACGCCGCACCTGCTCTGGGCAGGCAACAAGAGTGTTTCCTTTTTGCTACACAGGCTGGTGCTTACCGCCCACGCTGGCTCTGCGGTGGCACACAGCAGGCTTCAAAATGTTTTGCTCAGTTATATATCATGGAGGTTGGCCTTTAGAGTCCGTGTGTTTGTGTATGGACCCAAATGTTGGATCTTAATTAATGCAAGCTTTTTTGAAGATTCAATAAGCTTTGCTCCTTTCTGAACTGAACAATTCACTGAATATTAGACGTATAGAAATAAATATAGAAATAAACCTTAACATCCTTGGAGTAAGAACTGGAGCCTACGACGAGTATTTAACAAACACACAGCCACAGCCAGTCTTGTGTGTGTGTCTATACCTTCATAATTATACTTCAAACCAGGAGGAGGTGTAACAAAGGCAGCATTTACTCCAGGGCACTCTCTAGTTAGCCGCTTAGGGCGTTCTCCAGGGAAGTGAGATACAAGAATTTGAATGGCCTTGGGCAGTAAAGAGAGATGAATGGGTTTAACTCCCTTTTCCAAAATAAGCAGATAAAAAGCAGCCACCACCATTTCATGCAGAGCTCTGGTACAATTGGTGAGGCCTGGAGTTAGGTTTTCGGGTCCCCCAGGACAGCAAAGAGGTTTGGGAGATCTGCATTTAGACAGAAGCATCTTAGACTGACACTAGGTACCTGAATCCTTTTGGAAAAGAGCCCTTTGCCTACCACCTTAGTCACACCTGTTTCCCTCAGGTAAGGGAGACTTAAGCTAAAGTAGGGCCTGAATAAACCCCAAAATATTTTTATTTCCTTGATTTGATTTCTAGAAAGCAAGGATGGAGAGAACCTGTATTGCTTTCATTAAACAGTTTCTTTTTCCAAACAGCTCTGCATTCAGCAGCATCCTGTGCTCCATTGCGTGAACTCTTATTTTTCAATTTTGCAGATTTGCTTGAATTGCCAAAAAATGCACTTTAATGGATGGCTCCAAGAGTAAGGCTGTGCTGTGCCCACCTGGGTTGGTAGTGAGCAGCAAAAGGGTGTCAAGCACATGGCAGGAGCAGGGACTTTGCTGGCAGAAATGTAAACCCAG
Source organism: Falco punctatus (assembly GCF_963210335.1). Classification (NCBI taxonomy): domain Eukaryota; kingdom Metazoa; phylum Chordata; class Aves; order Falconiformes; family Falconidae; genus Falco; species Falco punctatus. The sequence goes on along the minus strand of NC_137582.1, from coordinate 96,070,415 downwards.
CAGGCAAGACTCTGCTACTCAAAAAAAAAAACCCAAAACACAAACAAATAGTTAAAAAAGCCAAACCAAAATGCTTTTAATATTACTTTTAAGAAAAAAAGTAAAAGTGGGAGTTGACAGGGAACAGAATGGCTGCCCAAACACTTCAGCAGCTTCAAAGGAGGAAAAACCCAGAAACTGGAAAAACACCCAACCTATATCTGACATGGTTAATGGCAAATACTCATCAAACATCAAAGCTGGACATTTGGGTTCTCGCTCTTTGCCACCACCTCAGGAACTTCTCTGTGAAGTTTTGGTAGCTTGTCACGGCTGCTAGGACAGCACGAGGACACAGGGCTGATGTCCTGTGTTGGTGTCTGCCGATGGACAAGACTTAGCCAAAGAGGACAGGGGTGGAAGTGGGGCTGACCAACTCAAAAGCAATTTGGGGGGAAAAAATAATAATAAAAAAGACTTGCTGAGTTCAGCTCTGATATTTTTCAATTTACGTAAATGGAAACAATAAAATTGAAATAATCTACTTACAAGTATAGTACAGTCGTTCACTATTACAAAAATAAAGCATTTTAGACATCACTGTATAAAAATAGCCCATGACATCAGCTCTGTTTTTCATCAGCTCCAGAAAAAGCCGTGGGCTACAAGGGGTATGTGTGGGGTTTGAGGTTTTTTTAGGTTGCATATGAGGACTGTTGGGAATAGAATTGGTACTAAGCCTCGCTCGTTCATTCAGGGAACACAGTTTACTACAGGGGAAGGCAGAAAGCCGAAGCAGCTAATTTCTCTCACACCACAATGCTTTAGATGCTTTCCCTGCATCACCAAATGGAGAGAGAGGGGAAAAAAAAAAAAAGAAAAAAAGAAAAAAAGAAGATAAGAGAAAAGAAGCAGCTCCCTCTGGAAAAAACCAATTAATGTTTTCTCTCAGCTGACCTTTAAGGGAGCCCAGAAAGACTAAACTAGGCTGGAAGAATTCAGACTCAGAGAAAATGTTCCAAAGAGCCCCAGGGTGCCAGCAGCCCCGCTGACAGCGGTGCTGGCTGCTCATGTCCCATGCCAGCTCGGCTACCTCCTCCTCCTCCTCACCTCCTCCTCTCCCACAGAAACAAGCTGTCTGTGACCTTTGGGGGGGCTAACTTCTGTCATGTTCCTGAGCTGTAAGAGATTCAGGGTTTCAAGTCTTTATCTTCAGCTGTAGAAATGTAGTAACCAGGGACTTGGACAACAAATTCTGAAGCTGTGAAATAACCAGACTGAAAAAAACTTAGAGCTACCTTTTTTGTAAAAAAAACCAAAAAACAAAAAAAAAAACGCCAACAAAACACAAAACCACAAAAAACCCAAACCAAAATGCATAAAAAACAGAGTGAAAAAAGAGCTACATTTCCATTGGGAAAAAAAAAAAAAGTACCAAGTCATTATATTACATGCTTTGTAATGTCATTGATGGCACACAGCATAAGCTTGTTTCATTACTCAGAAAAAAAACAACAGTAATAAAAAGACACCTTATTTAAGACCCCTTATCGAAGCACTAGTCTCCCACTAAGGGACAGCTGTGTGTTTTCGTGGAAGACATCAGGCTGAGTACCAGGTGAGACCACAGTGTCGCCACGGACAAGGTTTTAAATCAGTTTATGAGAAAGCATGAGCAGGTTGTGACTGCATCTCTCTGTTCCTTGCAGGAGGCTTCAAAATAACAAGACACTTTTTTTTTTTCAGAATACGGGACAGGAATATTCTTAAAATAGGAGCTATGGGAGAAAGGAAAGTGGCTAAAGGAAAGAGCTGTCGCAGTCTGCAGATTATTTTATCGAGGAAGTAACCACAAACAAAACGTGTTTGGTGTACTTCTGTCACAGTTACCTTTCGCGCAGTGCTTAGCTCGTGGCTTTACGTGCCAAATCCCCTGTCTGCACGGAGAGTATTACGGCGTGCACACCGAATAACAGCTCCTCCTTGTCCTCGGCTGTTATCGAGCCTGTGACCTGCCAGAAGCCCGGCCGCCTGCTCAGCCAGCCCTGAGTCACACAGCGGCAGAGCCCAGGCGTGGGGAAGGGGGGCTGGACCCCATCCCCCCCCACCCCACCCTGCCCGGCCGCAGGCTGTGCTCCAGGCTGGGGTTTTGCTTCCGTCTGCCTTATCTCAGTTGATACACGCCAGTGTACGACCTGGTGGTGCGTGACTCAGGCGCACGGAGGGGTAAGTGATGTCAAGTGCAGCAAACAGCCTCAGAACAGCCCATTTACTGAACTAGTCAGCAAATACCTACAAATAAGGGAAGAGCCTAGGGAAGTCAGGAATTCTCAGTGAATGAATCATAAACGCTAAAACCTCACCAAATTTAGGAAGTAATATTTTCCAAGCTGAAGTAGCGTCCCAAAGTGAAACATGCAAAGTTTGCAAAGGTAGCTCACTCCCAGCAATTTTTCACAGATAGATCTCAAAGCACTTTGGCAAACAGGTCCGCATCGTTACATTCCCTTTTCAAGCAGGGCGAGAGGAGCTGGCCCGAAGGAGGTCAGCCTGTGAGCAAGGAGTGTGGCCACGAGCGGAACAAAGGTCTCCTTTGTCACCCACCAGTGACCTTCCAGTCTACAAACCCAGATAGTCTTTTTTGCTGGGGTGAGGAGGAAAGGAGGTGGCTTCAACTTCAGATCTGCGTTCTGAATTTACTACGCTTTGAACTTAATTAATTAATTTGATTTTAAAATCTATTACAAAAATCTTCATAAGAGATTCTGTTTGTTTAAACCAAAACCAATCATACCCACTGTGATCAGTCCTTAGGTCGATCAGGCAGGTAGCCAACAGTTAACTTTTACATGGTCCCATCCTCCCTCTTACCAGAAATACGAAAACAGACCATAAATAAGATCATACCATCCTACTGCTGAACACCACATTGGTGACAGGACACAGAGACCTTGCAGAGGTTGCAGAGCCTGGACGCTGGAAGAGTCTCACCATTCCCCAGCAAAAGGCTGGTTTGCCAGCTGACAGGGCAATGAGAGTACAACAACATACAGCAGAGCTACAGGGGGAGAAGGCAGGAGCTGGGACAGGGCAAGTTATCACAACCTAGCCCTCAGAAAATACCCCATGGAGTGCATCATAATGGTGACTCCTCTTCTGTCACACAGACCTCTTCTGTGGGCAGGCTGCTCCAAGACCACTGCCACCAAGGTAAATGGAGAAAAGTGTGATCAGACAAAATGCTTGAGAGGTGAAGGAAGGAGGTGAAGAGGTGAAGGACGGGTCTACCGTATTTGTCGTCCTCAGCTGCTGAAAGCAGGAACATGGAATAATTAAAGTAACTCCATGAGATCTGCCAGCAACGTTTTTACCGGTGACTGTTTTGTTTCACTGAGTCCATTTTACAGAAGCTCATGGTTGTGATGGTGGAGGGTTGTGGTACACACACCAGATATACCATTTCTCCGTGTTCCTTTTAACTAGTGTTTCCCAGGAGCTTCACTGGTACTGCAAGCAGGCGTTACTTCATCTGATGCCCAAAGCCACCTATTTTAGTTTACTGTTTCCGACTCTTCCAGTCCAGATTCTTACGACATTAGAGAAATTTCCCATCAAGCACTGACAATAAAAATGGAAAAAGCTCATTGTCCTGCCTCCAGCAGAGCTTCTGACTTGGCCATCAGCCTTATGAATGGTTTGACTTTGAGTTCCCTGAGAAGCCGTATCAACAACTTCTAGTCCAGCACTAGGGACATTTTGTGATTCCTTCCATTGCAGAAAGTAAGAGAAACAGGAGCTTTTTGAATGGCAAATTGAGGTCCATGACTCTCTCTGAATAACAGCCATAGACAAGAGCGAATGAAACTTGCTTCTCTGACCCATGCTGCTGTGAACAGCACCGCAGCTTGCTTACAGTGTGAGAACATGCTCTTCTACAACATCAAGTCCATCTTCCTCATGAGCAAGGGAGGGGAGGAAGGGTCTTGGGGAGTCCGTATGTTTTGTGCATCCAGACCTAGCCAAGAACCGCCTGAAAGATAACAAGTAAAATAACAACTAAAAAGAAAGATAACAAGATAACAAGTAAAATCCTTCCTTCAACCAACTTCAAAGGAGTTAGCATCTTTGCCCAGTATACAAACAAGCAGTCTTTTATACACAGTTTAACATACCAAGTAGGAGAGACAGAGATACTATACAGTGAGAGTCACATTTCTTCTCCTAGAAGGGCTGGCTGCTCCACCAGGGAAAGTTATCAGCATCAGAAAAAAGGCAACATCTCCTCCTCCAAAAGACAAGCACCATCATAGCAACAAACCGTGGTTTGTTTTATTTCTGGCCGTTATCAGTTGTCTCAGCAGTATGTATCTAACCTCTGTTTACGATCAGAGGTTTATACTACATTGCAGCATGCCAATGTAAGTACATGCAGTGCTTGGACCGGAGCCAAAGTGGAGTACAAGGACCTTCAGCCATTGGTTTTACTAGTAGCTGTGATGAACTACACCAGCCAGAAGCAGAAACCTCACCCTTCCACTAGGAATGGAAAACCACCAGCACAGCCATCCTTATGCTAGTAACCATCAGCTTGTGGGGTAACAGCGTACCAAAAGGGTGCAGAACAGCCCGGGGAAGAGCCACCACTACCTTTCTCTAGTGCTTTTTCCCTGCTTTCTGAACACTGTGAGAGGGAACCCGCGAGCTTACAGACTCGCCTGCCCTGCGTCTGGCTGCCTTCCAGCTGGGGAAGCACACGGATGCAGCAGCTGGAGACATGAGAAGAATCCGGACAAAGAAAAGAGATTAACTAGGGAATATTTACGCTCCTTTTTTACAGCTTGAAACAACCCCTTGCTAATGGCCCGAAACCAGGGACTGCAGAACTTCTAAGCGCTCCTTCTGTACAATTCCCAGCCCAGAATATTTATTCTCCACCTTTGTCACAGAACACAACAGAGAAAGGATTTTGCCGCTAAATTGACAAGGACTCATTTCTGAAGGTTCTGCTGTGACGGGGACAAATTTCTCCTTTAGGCCATCCCAGGGCAGCGCTATTTTCAACAGCATCTGCAGATAACACAGACGGCTGCTTTGCTTTGCTGCTCCCTCCGTTAATTCCCTGCAGCTGCACAGGGAGCTGCACGGCGCTGCCAGCCTGGGGAAAGCATGTCCCTCTTGGGTTTTCCTTGAAAATCATGGCCATAATCCTTAAGTGGTGGTTTAGACAAGGCGCACTGAATGTTTCCATGAATAGCTGTGTTTTGCAACAACCCAGGGCGAGGTGGTCGCGTGTCCCTGTCCTTGAGGGGCTGGAAGTACAGGCAGCCCAAGGCCAGGCTGAGCCAGCAGCGAGCACCCCATGTTTGAGGGTCTGACAATACGCTCGTTTCTGACAGGTGATGGTGCACCCCTCCACAGGCGACAGGAGCTGTTATGGATGAGACTAACGCAGGACAAGAGTGCAGGGTGACATGGCTTTGAGGTGTTTATGATGCCCCCTCCCCACCCACCCTCAGGAAAGTGCCTTACAAACCTGAAGGCAAGCTGCAGGAGGCCAGTGTTGGTGCAGCACCCAAGGATGTACCTAGGAGCTCGGTGTGCTGTATTTCTCGGTCACTTGGCAAATAAAATGGGATCCCTCTGCTTTTGCAGGCTTCACACCCCCTACAGCCCCGGTTCCCCTCTGTGGGGCTCCCTGGGGAGGGCAGCAGGCAGCTGGGGTTCAGCTGGTCTCCCCCAGGGTGCAGGCACAGGGAGCAGCGCAGGGGTTTAGACCTATGCCTTGGACCACAAAGGTCCTCCAACCCCCCATCCAAAGCAAAACCAGCTAACAAAAAAAAAAATGAAAAAAGGAATCCCTGAGCACATTAAAGTAAATTGAAAAGGATAATATTTAAGCTAGTGTCAAGCTGTTATGAAATCGAAAGTGGAGAGCAGCAGCTCGCCGTCAGCGAAGCAAATGAACTGGCTCCTGGGGGTCTGTCCCACGTGCAGAGCCGGAAGAACCAGTCTCCTTTTCTACACTGTTATGAACATATTGGACTCTAAAACCAGAATAACTTTAAATGTTATCAGAAATATCTTTCTTAACCTCCCTGCCTCCCTGTGTAAGGGCTGATATGAAACGCTGCATGTGAAATTTGCTATTGGTGCTTTTGTACAAGTCGTTTAGCAAGGACAATGACAGGAGGAGGAACCATCCTAAGTCAAAACCCAGACCGCTTTGCTTAGATTCAACTTAATAATTTCTACAATTTCATGCAATGCAGTCCACAAACTTATTCTCTCACCATGTTTGCAGACTGTAAACAGCTGAAAAAATAATAAATCTGAGTTATTTATTCAGAATTATTTCCTTTAAAATGTCTAACAGGAACCCTCGAGCTGTATATCCTTTGTAATCACATTGCCGTGCCTAGTCAGTATTCAGAGTACAAGCAGGCTGGTTCAGTCTGAATGGCCTGATGGATTACATGAAATTGTTTCTGAATAATTTTTATTTCTACCTCTCAGCTGCATGTTGCAAAGGAAAGCCCCATTAAGAATAGAAGGTCATAATAACTGTACAAAAATTACAAGAGTGAAAAATAATAAAATCGGACACTTAAAAAAATATTGCTGACTTGACTGCTTATAGACATCAAATCAATATATGCTATAATGGAAACCAGTATCAATGGATTATCTCCCAGGAGAGTCCTGCATGTATGAGCAGTCTCAGCAACTAATGTATTTCCCAGTGCCTAAGACACACTGGTGTAGAATCATAGAACCATGGAATGGTTTGTGTTCGAAGGGACCTTAAAGACCATCCAGTCCCAACCCCCCTGCCATGGGCAGGGACACCTTCCACTAGACCAGGTTGCCCAAAGCCCCATCCAGCCTGGCCTGGAACGCTGCCAGGGATGGAGCATTCCTGGAAGATGTGTCCCTCCTTGGAAAGAGAAATTAGAGAAACTTGGTACCAACTGCATCCCCCGCTGCTGGGGTGAAACAGCTCCTACTGCTGCTGCATCTGACATTGCTTCTCTGCTGTGGCAGGGCCAGGAGCAGTGGTGACAGCAGACCATGGAGCAGGAGTAGCAGCGATTCATAACATCAGTGTATAAAATACATCTGAATCTGAAGTCCCTCTTACCCTTTCCAGTATGGGGATTAAAAAATGCACCCATTGTATCAATAAATCTGTCATGATATAAAATAACTGGTGGTGCCAACATATGAAGGCATTTTATTGCATGCCTAAATGTAAATCTGTGCTAATAGGATACTATTTAGCTTACAAAGCTGAGGACCTGAACGTTAAGGAACGCCAGTAGGAAGACTGCCTTTGTAACTGGAGATAGCTCCTCTTGTGTGTGCAGGCGTGTGCACACATCGGTATGAGACTGTTTGTAACTCCAGTTCTCCAAGGTTTATCGGGATACGGGGTATCTCACGTGTTGCCTCCATCCTTCGACATACAAGGCCAGCAGTGGGAGCTGCTTTGCTATCTGCTGGGAAAGGGATGGGGCGAGTCCTACCCAAGATAAAGCTTATAGGTAAAAGAAACATTTTTCATTAGCCCAATTAGTACGGTGAGAAAAAAGAGGAAACCTTCCAGGCAGACAAGTCCTTTTTTGGGTCAGAAAAAGGAATAGCAAGTATAACGTTGCGGGCATTTGCTCTGCAAAACACCAAACACCAAAAAATCCCTCTAGAGCCCTGGGATCCCAGCTCCATGGAGGCAATACCTTCTCCTCAGCAGCTGATGCAGCCCCCTGCAGCAGGGACAGACCTTGCCAAGACCCCCTTCCCCCCAGGCTCTGCTACATGTCTGAGGGGCCTTTGCTCCCTGGTGATCACTGGCCACGGCTGCAGCGGTAGCAGGAGAGCAAACCCAGGCTCCCCAGCTGCTCCGGTGGGGAGAACAGCTAGGGCAGGAGCCGCAGGAGGATGGGCACAGGACAAGGCAGGAACTAATCCCTCTGTGCCCATAACAAGTCAGGGCAGCTCCACAACCCAGCCCAAAAACAGGAACCCCCAGGAGGTAGGTTGAATCCATCTGGGTCTGGGTCCTGACGCCCCTCCCCACCTAACCCCCCCGCAGCCAGCATGACCCAGCACGTGCCCCAGCTGCCCATCGGCACTTGCTCTCGCAGATCTGTCTTCTGAGAAGAGGGATGTTTCTTCTGTGTATCCTCATGGCGATGGCCCGAAGTTCTAAGGATTGCCGGAGCTGCATTAAGAAAAGGAAAAACAGGTAATTGGAAGGGATAAATGAAATTACCAAAGGGGCAGGCCAGGTGCACCAGGTCACCAGGGGGTCTGTTAGCAGTTTGGGCTGCCTTTCTCATTTGGGAAAGTTGGTTCCAAAAGGTTCAGATGGCAGGTGAATCAGGGATTTACCGGCGGGGCAGTGGGGGCTGCGGCTGGCCTGCCTGCCTCGCCGATTATTTTGCTGAAGCTGCAGCATCCGAATAGAAATTCTTTTCACCTTACCTCTTCCTCTAAACTATCCTATAGGTAGGCACGCTGGCAAGTCCCCTCAGGTTAGCTTTGTCAGGATAACAACAGATCATTCCACATACCCAGCTTTTGGCGTTTCCGAATTCCCCTGAATGTTGAAAGCTATTAAGCTGACACGTTTTCTTCCATGTGATTCTCCTGGTGTGGCTTTGTGGTGGCCTGATGTCATACCTGACCACAAAAGACCATGATCTAATATACCATAACTGTTAGAAAATACAGTGTCCGACACATTGGTTTCCTAACCTCATGGGGAAAGTATTTACACCATAAAACTTAACTGAAAGATGGTATTTAAAATACCATATGGTATATATGGGAAGTAGGAATATTACATGGGTGAGTTTGCTTCTCTTTTTTTTTTTTTTAATTTTGAGAAAACAGAAGTACTTGGTACTTCTGTAGAATATGGAAAATATTCTAGAGACATGAAAGGATGCTTTTTTTCATGTCCAGGTCTCTTTTATACCATGCTGGCAATTCAACAGTTTGGCATTGCTGGAGCAGTATAAAGCAACCTCTGGGTGGGAATTCAGTTCAGGCAGCATGGAATTGCAATTTAAAAAGTCAATCATTTGCAGGCTTGAACTGAAGAAAAGACTTATAGAATATAAGGATACACAAAAATGCAATTCATCTGCTGCAGAATGCTGTCGGTGAGGGTGATACAGCAGAAGGCATTTTCAGGACATTGTGTACAGGCAGGAGACTGTGAAGGGACAAAAGTATAAAAAAAGATGAACCCTTCAAGACACCGACTTCAGCATCACCACTAATCGCTGCCTTGTTTTTAGCAACTGAGTTTCTGCACCATTTTACAAACATGCCATTTGTGTTTAGAGCTAAATGGATTTATCTTGAACGCAGCCCTTTTCCTGAGGGCCTGTGGCCTGTAAAGCTTTCTGCCTTTTTTTTTTTATTATTTTATTTTTTTCCCCATTTGCCTGGTAATGGCTGCATTCCCACATATAACTAAGGTGGAAGCTGGCAGCACCCCAGAGGCAGGGAAAGGGCTGGAATTTCCCAGGTCATGCTCAAGAATCCAGCCTTCTGCGAGGCATGGGATGCTACCTCTGAGCAGGAAAGATGCTTCCAACTGCTTTCTGATCTCCAAGACAAGTTTCGTAGCATCACTGTCTAAACAAATTCGTTCTCTGCAGACTGAGAAAATGTAATCACTGCTACCACCGATGATCTTTAATGCATGCATTTCCATTTCAATGCAATGAGGCAAGGAAAGGGTGCTGTTTGTTTGTCTCCTCACTGACATCTCACAGGCTTCACTAGCGTGAAGGTTGTGATGGTTCTGCAGCTGGCTGTGGCATCTCAATGACCCCAAACCTGGAGGTGAAGCCGTGGGGGCTCTGCTCACAGCTCAGGCTTTGCCAAAGCTCCACGGGGTGCAGGAATTCCAAATGATTCCTCACCCTGGTCTGATCCCAGGTTGCACACCTGGACTGATGCAAACACAGATTTGGACCTGAGCCACCTGCTTGAGGCCAGCTTGAGCTACAGTGCCCTGGGGCACGGGCTCTGCCTCAGATCCTGCAGGCAGAGCCTGGGGCTGCAAAAGCTGGGAAATCAGTCTAAAAATAGGTGTTTCAGTAAAAGTTTGTTTTTCACGTCTGTTTTGCTGCTTTACAGTGCATCACGCTAGAAATGTGGGCAAGTGGTTTTTGGTACTGAGCCGCCTTTTCATTTTAAAAGAATGTCCCCACCAACCACATCCCCATGTAAGGAAAAAAGCTGCAACTTACTGGTAATGATGTGAAGTGGAAGGCTGGATCACATTCTCTGTTAAACCTTACTGTCGTTTAAGTGAGGCTTCGATGGTTTCAGGAGCTGCTTACTGGCACTGACACGGGCACGGAGGTCAGCACGCTCCCCACCCACCCATCCCCGGGATGCTAAAGCACAGGAGCCGTGCAAGGCTGCCAGGCAGAGTCTCTTTACTCCCTGGTGCATCGTGGTTGTTTAGGTCTGCGTGTTTACTTAAATCAGAGAAAGCGTGGGATGAAATACTTCTTTATTAAGGTTCGACGTCCTGCAGCTGGCGTCTTGCCTTCTGATTTATTGGATAGTCTGGCAGAACTGATGTTCTGCATTTACTGTTTTTAAACTGAAGGAGAAATGTCCCCCTGACAAAGTGGAATGCACGGAGACCATTCCAGAAAAAGGTGAAAAGCTTCTCTTGCCTGGCACAGAAAGCGTGCCATATGCAGCTGGACACGTCAGCCAAGGGAAGAGATATTCTCATAAGCTGTTACCAAAACTTAAAAGTTCAGGAGCACGAGGCAGTCATTGCTGGGGATTTGGATGAATAAAAAACTGATTATTATCCAAGTGTGACCCTGAAAATAAGAAAAGGGTGGAATAGTTTTCATTCTAATTTCATAGACTTGGTTTTTAGAATGGAATCATCTCAAATTCCGGAATCTGGGGGAACAAAGAACAAAAGGAAAATTTTGGGAGATACAAAATCTGGACACAGGATGGCATTTTGGAACACGGATTCATCTACTGTTAAAAACAAAACCAAATGCTGAACTCTGTAACCCAGCCATCGTGTCCCGCTGATTCAAGAAGCCCCTCCATCCAAAGAATGTAAACTCTGCTACAACAGGAGCCGGGAGCTCTCTTTTATGGAGAGCCGGAAACTTTTCTAAAGGCCCAGTTTATGACCTGGCTGGAGAGCTGGAAATAATTAAGTGTTCTTGTCAAAGGTCAAAGTCATAGGGTTAAATTCCTAGGAACTCAAAACAATTCTGGCTGACTGCGCCAAGACTGGTCATTTGGCCCTTTCCTACCCGCAGCGGGAAGGCAGGGAGCAGCCTGGGACAGGCGTGAGCCATGCCTCAGGTATCTGCCCTTTCCAATTCTAAGTCTGATGTTTTGAGACTCATCACACACTCGTGGTCTAAAAAAGCGTAGCTGAGGTTAAAAAAAAAATAAATAAATCAATCTGGAAATCAGAACTGCAGCCCAACGACCTATTTATAGCCACACCAAATATGAACTAGATGCCAAATGAAAAACTAAGCTCCTAATTCATATTCTACTCCTGATGTAACCCTGCTGAATTCGACGGGGTGTTAGACTCTGCGGATGAAAACAGCAGCCTGGGTCTGGCCCTGGGGAGCCGTCGTGCTCGGCCGTACATGTGAACGTTGCAAAGCAGCCTGTGTCTGTGGGGACATTGGTCCTTCAGCCTGAACCTGTGCATGGTGTTATCACCGAGCGGCACTCAAAAACATGATGAGGCGCAAGGGGAATCCACTCACCGGGTGCTTTTTGACCAAATGACGATGTTAGCCTCTCAGAGGAGCAACAGTCTGTCTCCCTTTGTGAAACTTCGCGGAAACCTGATGCAATAATGAGTAGTGTGAGTCTGCCAGCATCCCTGACATGAGCTATAAGCGCTGCCTGGTGAGATGTATGGAGTGCAGCTCCATTCAACTCACTGGGCTGAAAGCAGAAAGGCAAGTGGGGGTGGGGGTGGCGGGGACCGACACCTCACCCAGTCCCCGTGTGCTGGGGGTAGATGTGCACTGCGTTATTGCCCTGAGAGTTGTTCTCCCCATTGCCTTTCATTCAAAGTCTTTTGCCTCGGCCCCTCCAAACAATATTTGACTCCTACTAATGTCCTTTCAAGGGGAATGAGCATCTTTACAAGGCAAAGAATCACCCCAAAACCTGTTGGAGGGTGTTTCTCAGCTCTGATTTCCTATGGGGTCACATTGTTATAGCCCAAACATTTTCCTGCTACAGCCGGAGAGCAGACTCATTTTATGCCAGCATTTTAAGCTCAGCAGCATCTTTATTCATCCTTGTGTGAGGAATCAGGTCATTCTCCATTTGTCCAAGTCCTTTGCTGGATTCAAAGCAAATTATCTGGTATCAAATTTCTCCATAAAATAAAGCAAAAAGTCTCAGGTTGGATCTGAATTCCAAACTTGGTGAACATCTTGCTTCACAATGGGATAAACTGAGCCCAGATTACAACCACTGATGAGATTTTGGGATAGTCCAGGTCCTGGCACAGTAGGATGGGTCAATCTCTACTGCAGATGGCTCTTCTGCCTGTGCCTCTTCTCAAGCTCTTTTTCTGCCAGTCCACAAGCGATCCTGCTCCATCAATTCATCCCTGTTTATCCCCCTCCTTCCTCCCCGTTCAAATTTCTAAACCCGAAGAGCAACTGAGACCATGCAGTGACCTTCTGCACTGACTGCTCTGTCTTTTGTGAATCTAAATTGATTTTCCTTGCATGGGAACATCCAGGATCTACCCTTTGACCTTCAGCCTGAGGTTGTGTATTATAGGAGTAAGAGAGAATTTGAAAGCGGCATTTGACTGTCAGCATTGGCAAGAAATATGAGCCACCCTCTACTAGAAAACAGTCTGTTTCTGTCCAATGCCTGGAAATATGGGAATTGCCAGACTTGCTTAGACACCAGGGTCAATATCCTGTCTCTGATGCTAGCCAGCACCAGATGCTTCAGAGAAAGGTCTGAGAAGCCTGTAGCTGGCAGATACAGGATAATCCCATTCTTATCTCCCTGCTTTGGAGAACAGTATAGCCAGCAGGCACACAAAGACAGGCACATGTGTGCACGCTGGGAACTGCCTGCCTCAGATTGCTCTCTTCCTGGAAATATTGCAGTATCCTGTGTCACGTCAAGTATTGTCCAATACCCACTGCAATAGCGTGCAACTGACCCCAGGGACACGGCTCTGTTAAGGAGAGGAATGAATAATAGAAGGGATGCTGAGGGTTCAGCAACTGTGTATAGCACCTGGGTTTCTACAATCATCGTGCAGCTAACAATTCAACTGAAAATGGCCAAAACCCCCAAAATAAAACCAGAGCCAGCAGTCCAGACAGGAGCTAAAATATCATCATTCTGACAGAGGAACAAGGCTGTTGAAAGAAACTGCCAGCCCTTCACCCACATCCCTATAATGTGGGCATATTCTTGAACACGATTTAGTGTTCCTTTTCCATGCCCCCAGGATCAGCTGCTGGGCTTCCCAATGGCTTTAGGCAAGTAGTCAATGATCTTCAGGTCTCTAGGGCATGTTCAGCTTGTACTGATGCTCCTCCCAGCACCTACCTGCTGGAAGAAGATTTGGGACCAGGTTGAGCTTGGATATGTTTCTACCCTGCCCTGAACAGATCACCCTTTCTACCTATGATTTAATAATATTTTTTTCATAGCAATGCTGATCCACAGGGAAAGATAGGCTTTCTTTGTGTAAAGCTGCAGTTGGGGATTTGACGTGAGGTTTGTCAGGGACTCTGGAAAGCTACTGCAACAGCCACTGTGGATTTCCTGGCCCAAATTCTCTCTGTGTTTTGAGTTTATCTGCTGTTATGCAAATCAGATGGCTATGAAAATATTACACTGTTGAGTACCTGCACCTCAGATGAGAGGGAGAGGAGAAGTTTGTGTTGACCTGTTAGAGAATTTTGTTATTGATACAGTTGAGGAAAACAGAGATCTCACATTTTGCTTGTTTAATTAGTGTCTGTCTCTAAAGCCTCAGATGTCCCACAGAACTCTTTCTGTAGCAGTAATTAAACAAATAAAATTGTAGAGCGCTATAAGATGATAATCCACATTATCTGATACTGCTATTTGATAGCTCTTCAAAGGACAAAGCAACCTTGATCTTTCTAATGCTCTTTACTCAGAAAGAGGCCCAACACAAAGGCATGTAGAAGTCTGCTTTCTAAAATCAGTGGGCATAAAAAATAGGATTGCAGTTTCTTGGCAAAAAAAAAGTGTTTCCTTGGTATTAATGGAGTACGCTATTTTTAGTTTTGTTCTGAAGCCTTTGTAAGGGGCCTCTCTGAATCAGTTCAAAACACAAAGTCCCCTTCCCTAATCTGGAGAATATCGTACTCCCTCTCTCTTGCAACGTATGTTGTTGAACTGCAAAAGAATCATCTCATGGACAGCTTTTTCTGGAAAGGTTCCTTAAATAAAAACTCATCCCTCATCCTTTGCAGACACACTTCCACCCAGGGGTTACGAGCCCCTCTCCAAGCACAGCAGTGCCCTGTGGGGAGAGCCAGGGCTGAGCACCAGGGTTAACTCTCTCCTAGGACCACTGGCTGTGAGTCACATGCGGTCCTCAGTCCTCAACAGGCAAACTCATCCTCTCTTTCTCTTCCTACTCCTCCCCACCCTTTCTGCAAGTGCAGGTGATCTCCAGAGCTCCTTTTTTTCAGGCAGGGCATCATTTATGAGAAACAGTACATTCCCATGCTGCTAGTCCCGTATGTGAAGCCACATGGCCATGCGATGCAAAAGCTGATCTGATACAAATTGATTCTGCTGGCTCAAGCTGGTTAAAAGTTTTTGACAGTTACCCTTGCATCGGCAAGAATAATGCTGGAGCAGACCTTGCCATCAGTGCAAAGCCACCATACGAGCATGAAATCAGCATAAACACTGTACTGCAGGTTCTGGTTGACTTAGCAGAGCCTGGCCTGCCCATCCAAATGTCACCGTCTGTCCCTCCCTGGTGGGGATCGAGTATGTACTGATGAGTGACCACTCCACACAGTCTTGCAACAACACAGGGTGGCATTGGGCAGCCCAGGGCCTCAGCAGGTTTAGCAGTGCTGTCCGTCACTGCATCTCTGCACAGTGACTACGGGGGGTGGGGGGGGGTGGGTGGGTGGGTGGAACAAGCAGGATGCCCACCTGCCGGATGCTTGCTGGCCCACCGAGCAGGCAACCCTTGCTCACACCAAGCCGTGGCTGGGTGTTTCAGCCAACTTCCCCCCATCAGGTGGAGGCAGATGCCTGAGACCCCTGTATGTGGGATTCTGAGGACATCCGTTGCTTGAAGGTTTAACTCCCAGCTGCCCCCCAGGGGGTACAGAGAGCCTGAGGTGTATTGCCCTGCAGTACCGGTGCTCGATATAAACCTCAGCTTACATCCAAGAAACCCTTCCTTATGCCTGGGTCCATCTCGCCCTCCCCAGGGGGCACAGTCCAGCGTTGCTCCCCACCACTAGAAAAGCCAAGTCTCGCTGGTCCGGAGGCCGTTTCCTCAGCAGCCCCACAAAGGTGTTTGGCAGCGGCTGCCCTGTAACTGATCCCACCGAGCAGGCCTGGGCTTTCCAAAGGGAGCAACCTCAGGCTGTAACAGGAGAAATTAGGGGGCCTCACAGGCTCGGAGCCAGCGCGGTGCTGGCTCCGAGGACGCTGTTCCATGTGGTCAATCCCTGTAGCTATTAAGGAATAAACTGCTATATAAAGTCGTGCCACAGTCAAGCACAGCCTCAGGAACATGGTGGTCACCAGAGAGCTATTTGAGTCCTGGTAGCTACTTGCTTGCTGTTACAAACACTGCCAGGGTTATAAAAGCTCACAAGGAAAACATACCCCACCATAAGCCCTGCTGCTGCGACCGGGGCTACGTTAGGTACCTGGTCCTCCTGCTATGCAGCCCATCATCTGCTCTTTGAGCTGAAACACAACCTTTATCCACTGCAAATGGCTTCCTCTAGAAAAACTTGGGGTTTGGTTAAATGAAATTATCCGTTGTGTACCTCTAGTAGAAAGTAAAATGTTACCTTTGGGGCAAAAATCCCCATATGCTCCCAAACTCAAAAAAGTTCAGCCAAAATACTGCAGGTTTTGATACACTGCCCAATTCAGTATATTTCTGTGCAAAATGTTAAAAAAAGCAGCAGTGTCTGTTCTAGAGGACCCTTCCTATTTTCTCATCAAATAGCCAGGATCATACCACTGTTCTACTGTTAGCAGGGGAAAAAAAAAGTTACGTAGGCTGTTCAGAAGCAGATTTTTTTCTGCTTGTCCATTCATGATAAATTATACTTTGAGGAAAAAGAAAGATATATGATTGTGGAATTGGGCTTTTTTTACCTGGAAGAAAATAGAGATAATTGCTTTCTTCTGACCTTGAAATAAGCCTTTTTCCCTCGAGACTGCAGGAAGAATTTCCTGTATTTTTCCCCTAGCAATGCCCTGCTCTGCTTGATAGTTTTCATGGTGCTCCGTTCTCAGGGGCTGCATTTGTCCATGTGGCAAAGCTCTGCCTTTCTGCCCTCCAGCTCCTCACTAACTTCACAGAGCTGCAGAAGGCACGTGTCATTAGGTGGCATAACTGAGAAAGAGGGTTTGGTCCTGTGTCCTGTAAAGTTTCCTTTCAGCAGGGTGAAGATCTTTCATGCTGAAGAGATGAGGTGAAGTGGTTCTCTTAAATTCAGATGATTCCTACAGGACGCCACTCCACCTGTGCTCCCCATCCATCCCTTTTTATCCCTCCCCCTTCTCCCTGCCAACTGAGTCCTGCCCTAAGGACAGTAATAACTTTAGATTGAATGAAGGGATAATTTTGTTACCTGTGTTGTTGCCAGACTCTCGGTTGATTTCTAACTTATACCAAACCTAGAAGTCCTTAAATTACAGCAACAAGAACATACACGAACACAGCAGTGCTCTGTTCTAAACAAAGCCCAAACACATATTCCTCATTTCTTTATAGCACCATAGCGATAACACTGAAGTTATCGCCAAAGCATAACTTGACCCTGAAGAATGGTCACTGTTAGCAGTACCCCACTGTGTGTTTTGGGGAACAGGAGGTATGAACATCATTCACATGAACATAAAATATGGAATAATGAAGACATTTGCAGGTATGCACTCTCAAAAGAAAGACATGGCTCCGAAAGCACTGCACGTAACTTTTTTCCCTGAAAGTGATTAAATGCAGATGGCTACGGGGAAAGCTGGGTTTTGCAACAGCAGTCATATAGGATCCTTCAGACTATTTGGCCAGTAATTTAAGTTAGGAAAGCTATTCGCAGAATGTGACCTCTGGAATGTAGTTATTCCAGGAAGATGTAACATATTATCAGGGAGTGAATTCCAGGACTGACTTATTTCTGGTAACAATTGAAGGATGACAAAAATATTTACAACTAACTTATAAAACAGAAACATGCAAATATTTGTCAAGGAGTTTATTTACAATGACCAGTTTATGCAGATCTCATTAGTTTCTACTTAGGAGAGAAATAAATGGACAGAGACTTTGGAAATGTTCCTATACGTTCATTTACAAGATACATACAACTCCCATTAATTTTAAACAACGGGGTAATAAACAGCAAAGACTAACAAGACACGCAACCCGCAGAACTGCTGCAAGTGCCCTCGCACATACTTCAGCCTTTCACAAAAGTTCTCCATTTCTTCACAGCTGGGCTCCATATGAATCTGTAGCTCAGTCTCTGTGCAGACTTTTACCCTTGTCCAAACAAACCCAAAGCAAAGCTAAGTCAGAACAACGGCTCTCTGCAGCTCTTCCCACAGGAGCACACAACTGTGCAAGCACAAGGCTCTAGAAACACGAGGGAAGATGTTAAATACTGCCCAGGTTAAACTGCCGACCAACTACAAAGCTTCTGTTCTCACTACCAGGTATAGCAAACCTGCTGCTAATGGGGACGTAAACTGGGAAGGACCTCCCTGCCCCAGGCCATACAATACCTTTCCACCTGGCCCTTCAAATGAGGTTCGTTTTTATCACACTAATACCCCCTTCTTGCTTCTGCCAAGGGGAGAGGTCCCCTTTCAGGGCTGGCCTGAGCACTTGAGGTTCATTAGTCCTTGTGTCAAAGCTCTCCTTTAGCTTAAACAACTCTCTTCTTTTGCTGGTGTGTGTTTGCTGAAGTATCTATAGACAGCAATTGTACCCCCCTGAAGTTTTTGCTTTGCTAAGCTAAACAAACCAGCAGGCTTTTTAATACCTTTCCCTAACAGAAAAACAACCCCTAACCATTTACTTAACGAACCTAATGACCCATCGCTGCATCTGTCCCAGTGCAAACTGATTTTTCTTGGAGGTAGGTGACTAGACTTCTAGATGACAACTTGCTGGTGCTTTACGAAATAGCATTGATATTCCTACGCCCCTCCTGGCAATTCATGCTGAGATCACATTTCCATTTCTTTAAGGGAAAGTCGTGCTAGTGACTTAGGGCGATCTTGTGATCAACCAGTACACAACTAGTGCACCCACATCTTTCCCTGCGTACGAAAGCCAAGTACAGGGATCGAGCAAGTCACATTCAGGGTGCCCCACCGATTCCTTCCTCTGAAGCTGCCCTTACCCCCTACGCCAGCCTTGGTCCAGAAATGCAGCTCTGGAGGGACGTAGGATGTTCCACCCAAACCAAATCTTTACGAGCATCTCCCAGTTAACAACAACCCACAGACCTTAACGCGCACCACATCTACTTTTTCCCCATTTTCCCTTCCATGCACACCACTATCTGATGCTTCCCCCCTGACAGGCTTCCCCCCCCACCCTGCTGACCCCCTCTTGTCAGAACCAGGTGCACACCCCAGCCTCTGCCCTCAGCCATCTGTGAAGCCAGGATTGCTGCTGCCTCCGTGCCAGTCTGGGCTGCTTTTTCAAGAAAAAGGACTGGTGCTTTACTCCCAGGTATTCTCTACCGCCCTGCCCTCTTCCTACTACACTAAAAGATACTGAGACAACATGATAAACTCTTGCCCAAGCAATGCTAGTCACGTACTTCATTATTTTAGGGAAAACATTTTGCAGTAGCTAAAGATAGTCCTTGGGTTTTATGTTATTTACTTAAACAGGTGTTGAGCAGTCCAACCTTAGCACAGATAAACAAAGTATCCCACAGAAATTTTAGTGCAATAATCTATCTGCCCCGAGAGAAAGTTGTGCTTCAGAAGCTTTCACTTAGAAAGCAGTAAAAGAGGGAATTTAAAGTGCAGCTGGCTATAACTTACGAAGCTGATCCCAGCCTCCCATTTTACAGTAACTTATTTCTATTATTTCTTTTGACTGCGAGCATCCCAAAGGTGGGAGTTGAATCAGGACCCCGAGCATGGCTGAAATGGATCTATCAAGGCCAGTTGCAATGGTCTGGCTTGCGCTATACCTTCCCTCCCCACTGGACCCAGCCCCGTCTCATTTGCTAAGCACAGCAGCAGCCCCGTCAAGTGGAGACTGTTCTGCACCGTCCGCACAGTTTCAGGCAAACTCTTGCTGTGTTTAATTCACCCTGGCACTGGGATCCATCAGGAAGGACTCTGCTTGCCCTTTCATAATGCAGCAGCATGTTGTTCAACACAACTACTCAGACCATGCCCAGAACCCACCTCCTGGACATGTATTTTCAGTTTTGTAAAACAACACCCAGAAGCCACGGTTGCCTTTTCTCGCAGAGCCACCGCTTTAGTCAGCATCCAAACCAACAGAAGTCTGGGCTTTTCTGTTTCCACGGGGTGAAAAACATATCAAGCGCTTTGTGCTATAGCCTTCCTGGCAAGACACAAAACTCTCTCAACCGTACCCATTTTCAGACTGCAATGTCAAACCAGATGTGGGACCAGATTTACTGTAAAAGGCTGCTTCTGAGCCATGAATCTTCCAGCAAATCTCTAATGCTCTGAGCGTAATTTTGAGCAATTATTATAGCCTCACTCGCAAGCCCAGTGAGACTTATCATTTCACGTAATTTTGACATGAGCCCAGCTGAAACTCAGTGGATGGTTTTCCTTTTTGGTATCTGCTGATGCTTTAAGACAGCTTCATTCCCCCAGCACAGAAATGAACTCAGTGCCTTGAAATGAGTAGGAGACCCAAGGCAGACGGTACGTACTGGTTTCAATATCTCTACATTTGGGATTCTTTTAATGTACATTTCTGTTCCAATGAAAGAGGAAAGGAGCGTTTGGTGGGGTCAGACCCAACCCCCTGAAACAGATCTGTCTGCCACAGAAGTTAGCTGTCCCTGGGAGCTCACTGAGACACGCTGATGCAAATGCAAACACCAATGAAGTGTAATTTGCGTTTCTTAGGACCCAGTCTCTCTAGTTCATTTTTCGTTACTCCTGTCATTATTCAAGGTTTGTGCTGGGGATCACTTTAAACATCTCCATCTAACATGCAGGCCAGGGGGAGAGCAAGCAGCTTTTAAAGGCACTGAAGAAAATATAAGCCAAAAGTCGATCGTGATACAAAGGGACTTGCAGTTGATATTGCCAAGAAGAAGAGAAAGAGGTATTAACAGGGTGCCAGAATATCTTATCAGAGACCACACTCCATGGCAGAGGTGGGAAAAGAGCCTCAAGCCTTTTGACTTTCAGTCCACTGCCTAAGCAGCTAGCTATACCGCTGTTGTGAACCCTCCTGCTTACACTGGGGTGGCACATCCACCTCTGCCTGTGTATCTGACCTGCCTGCAAGCTCCATCACAGGTGAATTTATGTCAGAGCAACTCCTGGAGGGGAAAAAAAAAAAAAAAAAAAAAAAGACGCAAACAAGCCACAATCAGAGGCTTGCTCTGTTACGCTTAATTAGTTAGAGTGCTCCAAGAGCATCTCAAGGTCTGCAGACCCCGGCCTAGAGGCACATGGGGCTAAACAGGATTGCCTGCCACAGCAGCTGCATGCCAGAGACAGTGCAAATGGGAAAGGAGCAAGATGCAAAAGTCCTCGAGCCTGCTGTGTCATTTTGCAACGTTTGTTTCGTGTCACGTTTCATGCAACTGTGCTGCATAAAAGCTGTTTACGTAAAACAACTTTTTCCTGAGGAACTGGGGCGCAGACACATGGAGAGCTCTCAGGGCTGAAGCTCAGGCAAGACTTGATGAGTCTAAACATTACAAAGCACTAATTACCTCAAAGGGGGCTGTAAACATACAGATTCATGGGGCTGTTGGAAGATGATCTGGCGAGAGAAGTATCTTTAGAAAAATGGAAAGAGATGGCCACTGGACTTGGGGAAAATGATTACAGATGACTATAGCAGGGGTGCAAGCTACTCTTTGGGAGAATAAATGGACCTGTTGGACCAGTGTTGAATAGGGAAAGGATTTCTTCTAAAGGCGCAATACGTCTGGAAACAACTTTTGCCAAGCAGCACTGCAGGCTGTAAGAGAGTAAAAGAATTAACAGACAGCAAATTGTTCCATGTTGAACCCACTAGCATTTATAGCAGGAATCTCTCTGGAAGGAGAAGGTTCTGCAAGCCAAAATGTGGCAGTAGCTGGTGTTTGTAGTGTGCATGCAGACTGAAACGTGCTGAAACTGCCTGAGAGGGGGAGTCTGTTTTCTTTTGGTGTTTGAGCTACACTTTGCTGGCATTTTTCACCAACTCGGTGACCATTGAGAAGGACTGCTACATTTCTTTTTGGGACAAGTAAGCCTGGAACTAATCATTCAACCGAAGAATTTGGAGAATAATGGGTTTCACATACGGAAGGACAAGCTGAGTCCATTCCAAATAACAAGACACACACACAGTTGTCATACCTGAAAAGGAGGAGCACCGGTCTGGACGCAAAGCATCAATCTGTCCAGCTGAGGAAAATGAGAGTCTGGGAATGAAGACCTTGAAAGAGATGGGAAAACTAAAGTAATTATTTTGATGTGCTCAACACACTGCAGCAAAAGCATTTAGGGTTTCCCTTTCATTTGAAGTTAATCTTTCATTTCTGGATGAAGGAGCATACTCTGATACGTTTCCTTGGATTTTCTGTAAAATATCTATTATTTGACTTCACCGGGAGCATTTAAGCACATCCTGGCTAAGATTTCCTAGCTGAAATTACTGCAAAGAGTTTACAAACCTATGATGAGATTTCTGAGGACCAGGCAAATGCTTCATCTCTCCACTGGCACAGAAAACAGCAATCTCCCCAGCGCAGCAGAAATTAGTATGAGATGGCTCATACCCGCAGGTGAAAAGGTGACTGGTTTTCACCAGCGAGAGGCATCTTTTGTCAGTTTGTCACAGTCTGCCCTGGGGACTGCGCGGGTTAAGAAAGTAATACTCACACCTCGTCACCATAACAGCTCCAGCCTGTTCAGATCTGATGTAGTTGGATTTTCTAAGGTTTCCAAATGCCTGAGGACCCTTTCTGTCTTCTACCTTCCCTGTTCTTCTGGAGGTAACATGCACCCCCCAGTGCTAATACATGGCTGCACCTTCTGTCTTTGTTAAGGAAGGTTCATTTCTGTGGAAATCAGGCTTTCTGAACATGGCCCACAGAGGCACCGAGGTGCCTGCAGGCTCTGGTTCACTGTCTGAGGTGAAAAAGGTGCAAAAGCTGGAGAAGTCCTTGCTGCTAGAGCTTGGCACCTGCCCCTGCTTCTGCAGCAGCCCAGTGCAGGAGGGATCACAACCCAGGAGGCTCAGTGGCCAGGTTAAAGCTGATACAAGTCACTTTGGTACACATGGTCATACCTAGAAATTTAGGAGCAGAGAAGTTAGCCAGGCTGCTGCATCCGCAGAGTTGATAACCTCTGGACCAGGGCAAGGCAGGCAATCCATTTTTGTGGACCTGAACCTGAAGTCCTGATCTTGCCACCTTGAAATGAATTAGCAGATACTAGCACCCATGAAGCTAGGAGCTCCAGCCAGCTTGGCTCGTGAAGCACAGGGGAAATGCAACTTCAGGATGGAGACCAGCACGACCAGCTGCTGGCTATTAGTGAGCACACAGCTGGGTCTGGGTCATCCTATCTCGGATGCAAAGACCGGTCTTTGGCAAAATGTTCCACAAGCAATTTAACGAGTGTGTTTACGTGGGTGAGCAGCTGATTGGTCTGGAGATCAGAAATATTTGACAGAGTTAACAATGTGTTACAGGTGGGAAAAGCTACAACGAACAAACAGGCAGTTTAGATAAAGATAAAAATGTAAACAGCACTTGCTTTGTAAGGTGATCGATCAATCAGCTGTGGTTGCTTATCCCTTTTGGAGCAAAACAGACTTGGGGACAGATCGAGAGGCTTCTTTGCAGTTGTGAGACACACAAAATTAATAATATACATTTTGTACTACCTTCCCCCAGGAAGGGCTTCAGCAAGTACCCTACTTGGAAGTCATGTGCACTGAGACTAAGAAGCTGAAGTGCAATGAATTAGGTTTTATCTCTTTCTCACCTCCTCTTCTCTTGCTAACTCCAGCTTTCTTGCTGGCAGCCCATCAGGCCCTGATGCTTCCCACTCCCTCCCTGCTCACCGCTTTTGACCTCAGAGGTCTGGCTCAGTTTCCCTACTCACTGACAGAGCTCTTTGGATGTTGTTTTGGCAAACAAATTTGTATAACTTCTTTTTTACTGTCTCACACCATCTCTTCACCTCTTTCCATGCCACCCTCCCTCTCCCTTCAGCCATGCTCCATCATGCATTAAGCGGAGTTTAGAGACGCCTCAGTACTGACCTGTATTTCACTACAGAGAGATCAGTTACTCAGTATTATTTGCATGAGAGACATTAGTGCCTTTCTCCTGAGTTAATTAGGCTTTCCCCTGCCTGCTTGGCCAGGCCGGCAGAAGGGCAGCATGGCTGTATGGCACCTGCTTAACAGCTTGTTCCCTTCAGGCCCTGCAAACAGCCACGGGCAAACCTGCCCTCACCATCACATCACAGCTGTTGCTTCTCCAGAAACCACTAGCGCCTGTGGTCAGGAGAACCAAACCATCTGCGGCAATGTCTCGCAAGCCTTGTCCCAGCTCCACACCGGTGACGGGGCGCACGCCAAACCTCCATCACACGATCCCTACCTGTGTGGGACGAAACCTCTATCTGCAGCCACCCCACTGTTCCTTAATCCCACTTGTAAAAACAACTCAGGCTTCTTAATCATTTGCGAGAATGACAGCGAGGGTCTTGAAGCACAGAGGTGTTTCTTATGGCCCACGACCATAACCCACTGAGGTGCTGAGCTGTGGGAGCCAGCAGCCATCTCACCATGCACAGCACAGCTGGGCTGCGGCATGGAAAGCTCAGCGCCCACAATCTCACTTTCCAGAGCTACAAAGCTCTCTTTTAGCACCGAAGCAAGGTTAGAAATAGCCTCGGCAATTAGGGCTGCCAAGTAAACCATCAGAATAAAATGAAATTGCCCCTTGGCACAGCTCCACTGAATTTGGTGCCTACAAGACAGCCATGGACGGCCACTGACCTCTCCCCATGGGCTTCCTTATTCAAGAAGCACTCAGCCTGAATTTCTAAGAGTACTCAACCTGAATATCTAAGACATACTGTCAAAAAACAAGGTTTGCCAAGCGGAGAGGAAATGACTAAAACCGGAAGAAAAACATTTGTGGTTTCTCTCTTTTACAAGCAGGAGGGGAGACAGAGTAAAAATGTACTCCTACAACCGAGCCTTCCCTACGGAGCCAACGGGTGGGCATGGTTTCCTCGGGCTATGTTAAACTCACCAAGGGTGCAAGAAACCCGATGAGAAGGGTTGAGAGAAGGTTGGCAGAGAGCATTAGGAGAAGCGTCCCCGGCGAGGTAAGTGCCACCCAGTGACACCCCTCTGCTGCTGTTGCTGGTGTTTCTGAGCCTGAACCTGTATGTCTGTAACAGCCCGGTCCCTCTGCATCTAGGTATGCAGCGACCTTCTTGAGATTTTTAACAACCCTGCCGATTAATATGAACTCTGTGCTTGTTAAAGGCTAAATTAATAGCCGGTTTGCTCTCATGGCCTTTTTTTGTTGAAATAATATTTTGTGTGACAACTGACCATTGCAATTTGCCTCCTTGGACTATTTGGGTACCAGTAAGTTCTTTAGTGAAGATACATTTCATGAGAAACCAGGGAAGCCCTGCTGCATTTCCAAAGGCAAGTCAGGAAGTTGGCTGGCAGCAGCAAGTTTATTTGCAGAGTTGCCACTGCTGCTGGAGAAGGGGCCAAACCCCACGTACCTGTCATTTGCCGAGAGGAAACACATTATAAACTCTTCTGGAGACAGCCCACCCTTACTCTAAGCTGGGCACTACCAAACAGATTGTCAGGTCTCAATTATATCATCAATTATGCTTATCAGACAGGAAATATCTAATTTCTTTTTTTGTGTTGAACGTACAGTAAGATCTGCTTCAATCTGTCCTGCATATATCAGAACATTCTAGTAGTTCTCTAAACAGAGGTTTAGGATGTGAGAAAGCTCAAAGATAATTTTAAAATAGGGTTTTAAAGACATAAGAGATCATTCTTTGCAAGTGCAGATTTCACCATAAGTCTGCCTCAGTCATTCCTATTCATTCCTAGGCTTTCTAGCCTATAGATTTTCACGTGGTTGAATTTACATCATGATTTTTTTGCTTTACTTCATCAATTCATAGTGATGGAGGAACATAACATGATTGCTATTTTGTTAGTCTGCGGTGGTGGGCAAGCTGTTTCCTAATGCTGGTGGCATTTGATTTAAGCAGCAAAAAAATTTGGCAAGAAAGCATCTGCAAACATTATTTGAATAACAGCTACAAAGCTGTGTCAGCGGTATGTGCCCCTCTCTTTCACTTTCTGCAGCTGTTCACAACTGATCTGCGATTGTACAGAGACCAAGAACGAATACTCAGGAAAGAGTACATGGTGATCTGCACCAGGCAGCCAAGCCTCTTGGAGATACACCATTCAGGGTGCCATAGGATATGATAAGAGGATATGATTTGGGTCACGTTGTGTATTGTAAGCAGAAAATGAATTGTTCTGCCCTCTCTGGGGCTATTTGAAGGAATCATTTCCTGGGCTAAAGAATACACTTGGATAAAATGCTTGTAAAGTAAATTCAGCTAAGTAATCTGCAACACCCTGTCAATTTTTAAAGAGGAACTATTGCTTCTACTGCACTGAACAGTTCCCCTGCACTTCTCTTTTTGAGACCTGTCCATATTCAGCCAGAAGGACAAGGAGAGGCTAGAGACACCTGTGTAGCTGCCAAATCTCACTAAAAGCAACCCTCAGCAACCTCCCTGTAGGGCGCTGAAGTCCGTATCTACCAGCTGCAGACACAACAGCCCTCTCTAAGCCTCCAGAGAACAACAGAGAGAAAATCCAGGTCAGTGCTGAGGCTTCCTCTGAAGCAATGATGCTTCACAGGGTCACTAAAAAAAGTTACCTATCCTGGTAAAAGCATCATATAAACCGTAGGAAAAGCTTAACTAAGAACAGGCATGGGAGTGCTGTGCTGAGGCTAAGTGTGTGGAGCGTGGATTTTTTTGTCTGTTTCTCAGGAAAACAAAACAAGGCTGATAATAGCAACTTGTGTTTCATCGGAGAAGCCACACTGCCCCTTGGAAAGAGCTTAGACTGTCCTTCAGAGCCAGGGACGCACTGCAGCTTAGGGACCTAGCCCGTACCCAGGAGCAGAGAGGAATGGACATGTTGGAACCAGGCTCTGAAGGTTGGTGAGATATGACACCTTGCAGCAGGAGCATTCAAAATTCAGGCATGTGACAGAGGACATGAGAGGAGTTGCAAATAGGGAAGGAGCAATCTGGTGTTTCAAGGGGGAAGGGAGACGAGGAAGGGTGAAGTAGTTTGGGGAAGGTATGGCATTCTTCATCACTAACGGTCCCCATGAACTTCTGCCAGTCATTCTGCCTACTTTTTTCCCCAAAAGCAAATTTTCTCCTTACTACTACACTATGCACTTTGATTTGCATGGTTTCCCACAGAGAGCACAAACGTGAAGGGGCTGTTACATACAAATGTAACTGACTGCTGCACTAGCACCCCGTAAAGCACTGAACTGTAGATCTAGCCTAATCTCCTAAGTCCAAACTTATGGGGTTTCTTTGCTCCTGGAGAGTTTGTCCCCAGTAATCCAGGTGGACTAATTGATAATGATAGTTAAGATGATTCCATAAGTACTCAGAATATCTTTGATTGTAGGTTACAGGTTGCTTTTTTAAAAACAAAAGAACTGTCATTAGCTTTTTCTCACCTAAATTTGCTCTTTCAGAACAAAGCATTCACTGAGTGCTCTACCATGCAGGCTCAGTGGCAGGCATTTTATCAGAAGCAGCAAATTTTAAACAAATATTGGCATTTTAATGGAATTTTAAAGTCGTACTTTCAAGAATCAAAGCTGGAAACCATTGTTCTTACCACTCAGTGGAAAAACAATTTGAATGAATCAAATACTCATCAAAGACTATGTCATGAATACCAAATACTTAAAACACTCCTAACAGCATCTGGCAAACAGCCTGAAAAGCAGAGACCATTCTCTGTCTGTGAGTGGTACAACAAGTGATATAATACATCTATTACTTGGTCTAGAGCACGCAGCTGACTGTGCTCAGACCTTCTGACATCTTGTCTAAGACCAAGTCAACAGTTCTCCTCTATCAGCAGCCACAAAGAGATCTAACCAAACAGACTCCCAGAACGTTTAGTCAGGCCAGTATATCACAAGGCAAAAATTAATGATCTTCAATTACTCTTTGTGATCCCTCCGATTTAAAATTCTGTGGTTGCGTCTACATGGCAGGCCAGAAAAAAAGCTGTAGGTGCAACATGCCCCGTAAGTGATCCACCCTGTATTTGTGTTGGAGACACTCTCAAAATACTGCAAAGACATCTTTCCTGAAGTAACAGCTGGCAGGGATCAAACCCAGGTGTATATTCACGTTCTTCCATCTGTCTAATTACTGATCAAAATCCTCGTGTCCTGTGCCTGAGCTGCACTGGGCTCCCTGCCCAAAAGGGCATCCAAACACGCACCCATTGCTGCAGCTTTGACTTATCTTCCATAAAGAACCTAATCCTGGTTTCTGGACCTTACTTGTTGTTATGGAAATGACTGCAATATTCATGGGAAAGCTCCACAGGATTTTGTGGCCTTTTGGGTTCTTCAGCCTGAGCTGGTCTAAGCTCTGCGACATTCTCCCCTTCTCCAAGGTACTTTCTAAACTTCTTGGCTTCCTCCTGCTGTTTGTCCACTGCTAGAGAGGGACCCAAGGGCTCTTCTAGAGAGTGACAAGGAGCAGTAGGGACTGAAACATATGAGGAGAGGATATTTGTTCATGTGGTCATGGAAAGAATTAAAGAAGGGAAAAGGGGTCCTACTTTATAAAATCATCTGAACTGCAAGAAATGACCTCTGTTACTGTGATTCACCAGTTGAGAGAGGCTGCCTTGGCTAGCTGGGCACCAGGGTGCCATTTCTTCATGGGTTCCACACAATGTGTTGGGAGACACAATCGCACGGTGGCCTGGTGCAGGAACACGGCCATAGGACAGTAGGTGGCCGTATCCCTTTCCCCCTCTTCACCCCTAGGCCACAAGGAAAGAAATCCGCTTTCACTAACGCTTCACCTCCCTCTGGGTCATGGTTTGTTCCACCAGTGCCTTTTCTACCCGAGTAGACAAACTCTTGTTTGCCAGTACAGCATCTCCAAATGTCACACGCAGGATACCTCAGCAGGACTTTATTTTGCCTTCTCTTACTCTTGTATAGCTGTCTAAAAGTGAGACACTCTCGTGCAACGATAGCACTTGATTGTTTTTCCTCATCTTTCTGATTCAAAGCAGTACAAAAAAGATTTTCTTTCTCTAAGCTGCAAGCAAACAGACCATTGTTGAAGAAAAAGCAAAAAAAATGCCTAAGCAGATTTTTCTGCCACAATAATTAGTGAGTTTTGACCTCTGCAGCCTGTTTCAAATATTGGACAAGCGATCTTCTGAGCTGCACACCTTCGGTTCTCTGCTGAACTCTTCTTTTGAGCTTACTCAGGGTAAGAAGCATCACTGGCAATGAACCACCTCACATGTACATCTGAGGAGGAGCTGTGCTTCAGAAAGCCCCTCTGAAAATTAAATTTTCTCCTTCCCCTAGCATTAACAGCTTGATGCTGATAGGCGTGAGTAACAAATTACTCTGTTCTCACACTAATTAAACAGTAAATTAAAAGTAGCACAGAGCTAGGACGCCTCTTGCTCCCTGCCCAGGCCACACAAAAGCATCCCCCCTTAACCCAGGATGCCTTGATCCGAGGTGAGGGAGGAGGAGGAAGAGATTTTATGGTCATTTAAGCCCCCGTGCAGGTACACAGCTCACTTTGCAGCACAACTAAGGACATGGCCCGCTTCAACAGAGATGAGGAAAGGGCTCCTTTTTTGCCTTTAGTGAGACAGACATTCTTCAATTTATTTTATGGCTACAGATGACATAGCTGTCTAGAGGCACTCTGGTGAGGAGAAGCGAGGAGAAGAGCCAGCGTGGGGGTGGAGAGCTGCAGCTCTGCCCCTCCATTTGATGTGGTCTCTTTTAAAGGTCACCCACTGGGACCCGACATCAATCAAATTATTTTTGTAAAAACAACAGTGATCCCAATGAAGATTTATATAACACATTTGTGCTATAGCTCTTGGTTCCTTTTTCTTATATTACTTAAAGCAATATAATAACTTTTGCAGGCATATCGTAGGAGACTGCCAACATTTCAAACATTTCCTTGATGTAGGATGATCACAATTGAAAGGAATGTGAATTTTATCCAGCCGTCAGTAAGGTTTTGTTTTCCTTAATCCCTGAGACTAAATTATTGGGCAGTTTTTATCCTCCCAACTAAATCTTAATTGAGACTTGCTGTCATTTAGGTTACCACATGACTTTTCTAACCAAAGCACCAGGGCACCTCTGAGGAAGGACTGAGACAGGGACCCTCAGCATTTCTCATTGCTAAGAGCTGGTTGTGCAAGAGACCTCTGCAACACTTAGGAAAAGGCAATCAAAGTTTCTTTTCAGTATTAAATTTTCTTTGTTTGAAGCGCTCTCCTAGTCAAACCTGTGAACAGTGTAACCCAGCCAGAATTCCCACCGACTGGAAATAAAACTGGTGGTTGGTGTCCCAGGGTGCTGTCATTTTGCTTTGCGCTGCATACGCATGGGGGATTTTTTTCCCCACAGCTTGAGAGTTCAGGTTATCTCTCCAGAACTGTACAGAAGAAAACCCAAAACCTTCCATCCACCCGCAGTTAGGATCCATCTAGGTGTCTGCAGAAGTGCTGAAGAAAAGAAGCGGTTTGGCTGTGGTGACTGGTGTCACTGGAATCAGCAGTAAAGATACTGACGTGGGGAAGAACATCAGGGATATTTCAGTGCCATTTCTTTGGAAATAACTTAGGATACCTCCAAGTACTCTGGCAGCTAAATGGCAACATTTTCCCCAGCAAAATAAGTTAGGTCCCTTTTCAACAGGAGCAGAGTGCAGTTTCTGCCCCCATTGCCTGGATCATCCACAGATGCAAGGAGACGGGAATGGAAACAGCAAGTACAGCCCCCTGTTCGCCTCCCCAGCGGCAACGAGCCCACGCCAACACCAACGGAGGGCAAATGTCCTGCCAAAGGTGGGAGTGAGGGAGGAGGAGGAGAATGGCCTGCTTGCCACCTCCCTCAGAGCCCCCCATCTCCATGGCTTCCCCCAGGCAACATGAGGGATGGTCTGGAGGCTTTGTTTAATTTGGAGGAAAACCTAGAAGCACTCACAGTTCCCTGCGACTAGTCTGGGGGAGAAGCACTTAAACGGTAATGCCAGGGCTTAGCTTTAACCAGGATTTTAGCCCCGAGCCTCAGTTAAAGACTAATAATTCAGACTGACTGTTCAGGTTCTGCCAGCACCAGTGAAGACAGACAGGCCATTCCTCACCCCGAAACAAGCAGGGAAGAGATGAAATCCAGGAACCTCTGGAGGGATCCGTTCCTCCCTTTCTAGAAGGATTGTGGATTGTTAACCTGGGCTGTATGTCTGACTTTCTGCCAATTCAAATTAGGTCAGAGGTGCCTGGGTTTCTGCACCTTGGCTTCCCACTTTCAAACAGTGCGCGTAACTCATTCCTCCCTCGCAAGGGAGTCACAGGGTTGAACGCATCGGTGGGTGCACGTCATGCACACGGTGCACACCAAGTGCCGAAAAGAAAATAAAAAGGTTGTACTCAACCATCCTGAGCACCTCAGCACTTCACAGCTTTCATTCTACTGGAAAGTGTCCCTGCCCATGGCAGGGGGTTTGGAGCTAGATGGTCTTTAAGATCCCTTCCAACCCAAACCCTTCTAGGATTCCAAACAGCACCAGCATCTCCCAGAAATATAATTAACTTTTCTTTTTATGGGAGCTATTGAGAGTTGCCACATCGGATTCTAAACTCTATTTTGTATCAGGACTCAGCTAAACAACAAATCCCTGCGTGCATTTTGCTTTAGAAAAGTATTCCCAATAAATACCAATGGACTTTTGATTTTTTTGAAGCTATTCTAAATGCATGGATTAACAATAATTAATAATAAAAGCGACCACTACTTCTTAGCGCAGCTCTCTGTCACTACAAAACTTCTGCCAAAATCCTACTAATTGAATAGTACAGGCTGGGGAGCACCTGACTGCCCAAGAGATGTGGGAGTCCACGCAGAGCGGTGTGCCAGCAGCACACAATGGCAGCAATGAAAGCCAGCAGGGCACCAGGCTGCACCAGCACAAGCACGGCCAGCAGATCTGGAGAAGGAGTTATTCCCCTTCGCTCTATGCTCATTAGAGCATATCTAGATACTGTGTCCAGTTTCACATATATATACACACACACCCCAATACAGGAACGACACCGATAGCCTAGGGTCAGTTCAGTGTAGGACCACCACGATGGTCATGGCTGGAGCACCTAACCTGTGAAGAGCGGCTGAGGGACCAAGGCTCAGTCAGCCTGGAGAAGTAGTGGCTTTGGGGTGATCGATCAATAGCCCCAGTGTACCTACGAGGTTACCATGAAGACTGAGACAGGCTCTTCAGAGGTTCATGGCGGGAGGATGAGACACAAAGGTTGTACGACAAAACAGGAGTTTCTGGCTTGATATGAGGAATGTAATTTTCCCCATGAAGACAGCCAAGCGACAGAGCAGGTTGCTCAGAAAGACCATGAAGTCTCCATCCTTGGAGATTTTCAAGACCAACAGGACAAAGCCCTGAGTGATTTGGGCTGACCCCACAGCTGGCCCTGCTTTAAGCAGGAGGTTGGGCTAGTTGTGGTCAAGACGTCCCTTTCCTACCTGAATTACTCTGAGATTCTCATGCCGTAACCTGTCATTGTCATTAAAGGTGTAGAAACACTGTCAGTCACCACTGGGTAGCTCTTGAGGGCACATAGGGCAGTTAAACTATAATAACCTATGGTCCTTCTCTCCAAGAGCACGACATCCATTCAGTTAAAGATCTTCTGAGGCAAGAACGCAAAGGTTATCATCATTATAACTACATGAGTGGTCACGACTAAATGCTGATCTGCCCAGACCTGGTCTGGAGCCAAGTGAAGTAACTGGAAAGTTTGAGTGCACACATCAGCTGACTTGAGATGTAGATATCCAAACCTGAACTCATTACTGGCAACTGAATTACTCCCCACAAAAAGACATAAGCCCACATACTTCGGCAGAAAACTAAAATAAGCCAGGCTGATTAGTGCCAAAACACATTTACTCTCCCCAGACTACAAAGGCAGTCTGATGACTCCAGCTATAGCTGCGTATAGTGCACACACCTGAAAAGTTAGAGAAGATGGATCCTACCCTAATCGACTTCGGCAGGGGGTGGATTATGCTTGGAGCCTATCAAGGTCACCACAGTCAGACTCAGAAGTAAAATATACAAACTCCACGCTGAAATACATTTCTGTGCATTTTCCAGTTTAGAGTTTTAGTCCCACGACTTCACAATTCTAACCGTTATTTATTGGGGAGATATTTTCCTTTTTGACTGTCACGGGTGGAACAGCCTTGAGGACTCTAACAAGAGACTGGGTGAAATTTCATAGCGAAAAACATAAGGAAAGCAGAGAAGAAAAATACCTGACTCTACTAGCACACCTTACAAGTTATGGATGCACTGTGGGATCCGATAACTTTTCACTGAAGCCTATGTAGATTGCGCCAGGCTTCTTCCCGATCCCACAACAAAGGCA
This sequence comes from Falco punctatus, assembly GCF_963210335.1. Classification (NCBI taxonomy): domain Eukaryota; kingdom Metazoa; phylum Chordata; class Aves; order Falconiformes; family Falconidae; genus Falco; species Falco punctatus. Next base: position 96,037,147 of record NC_137582.1, on the reverse strand, counting down.
ATATGAGCCTGTCCTCATCTGCCATAGCAGTGGAAAGTACTGGTCCTCCACGTGACTAGGGGAGATGCTTCCAGCAGATGGGGATGAGCTGCCCAGGGTGAGAAGGGCTGCAGGGAGCCTGAAGAAGTTGGGGTTAACCCTGTAGTTTCACAGTCTGTTTCTATTGGCAGAAGCAGGAGGCCACAGGGTGAAGTGAATCCAGATGCTGATCTGGGTTAAAAATAACAGCATGGTAGGGGAGGGAAGGGGAGGAGGGCAACGGCTGGCTCTGCTCCCAGCCGGGCAAATGCCCCAACGGGAGCAGGGTGAAGGGTGAGACTGCTGGTCTCGGCAGCCACCAGCTCCTGCTGGCTGGGACCCACTGTGGTGGAGCCCAGCAAGCTGAGCCTGGGTGGGGGAAGGTGGAAGAGGGTCCAACTGCTGCCCAAAACCACCCCCAGTGGGGAAACAGAGCAGAAAAGAGAGAGTGGCCGCAGGTGAAAGATGGTGTTGTTCACACACCCTGAAAATATGTTTACCCTGGTCAGCAACATGTTTAGAAGGGAAATTAGAATGATATTTCATTTTCTTTTCACTTATTTTATTCAGTCTTCAGCATTTTTGCCTCCACAAATAAAACAATGTCCAAACCAGAATCCCTTTGGCATCCACCCACTATTTGCGTTCCCTGCAAAACGACTTCTCTGTCAGCATCCCAGTGACAGGCAGAGCCACAGCAGTATAAAGACGTAAATGACAAACAGGCCTCAGAGAAGCAGTAGCTTGTGTGAGGCAAACTGAAATTAAGAAAACAACAGACAAGCTTTCAGGTACACAGGTCTGAATAAATGCTGCGTGCCCAAATTTTACTGGTTTTCTCTTGGAGAATGTGCCAGCCTACTAGGAATTGTGGACTACACCGATCTGCCTTCCTGCTTTTCAGTGGTGTTCACTTTCCAGCTCCCACTGTTCATGTTTCCATTTTATCTGACTTACTTTTATACTGGTTGATCGCTCCATCCTTCCTATATTTACTAAGCTACCTGCAGGCACCCACCACCACCTCTCTGTCCACGTAATGGAGCTCATGAGATAAAATGTTAAAACGGGAAAGAGATGCTCAGGAGGGACAGAACGAGCCACAGAGATCCTCCATGCAGGCAAGATGCTTGTCTTTTGTACTTGGGGAATCCCTTGGTGCAGATCAGTCCCTGAGTATTCAGGTCTTATCTCTAGCTATGTCCCTGCCTGTTTCCCCCTCCCCTCCTGCCGGTATGAGAGCAGACTCCCCAAGACTTGATCTCTGAGTAGCTGGCAGCAGCCATACAAGAAATTGTGGCTTGTGCTGCGGAGGTAGTCACAGAAAAACACAAATGGACAAGCCACACATCTAGAAACATCCCCCACCCAAAGGAAAGTATTACAATTACCATCATTAGCTGCTGCCGAAAGCGGCTTTCCACTCCCAAACACCCAGTAGAAAATTCAGATCCATTTCAGACCCTCTCTTCCCACTTTTGGAAAGTAGCTTTGCAATTCTTGTGTAATTACTCAGGAAAAAAAAACAAAAAAACAAACAACCAACAAATCCAATTATCTTCTCCCTGAGTCATGCCACTTGCTGGCTGAGCGCTGCCAAGCAGCAGGCTGAGTTCCCCAACCGATCTGAACGAGATGGCTGTGTGGAAAGCTGACATGGTGTTTGGCAATGCCAAGCCAAGCAAGCAAACATTTTATCAAAACAAGCTTTTCTAAATCTGTCCCATGAAGCAGAACAAACATATGGGCAATGCCATTGCTATGAAAGGAAGATATGCAGGGCCCTGGTCCTTCAACCTACTCTATGCTTTGGCTCCAGCACAGCTGTGAAAATGAATATATTACAAAAATTCAAAAATGTTGATCATAGCAAAGGCCCCCGTGTAGACCCAATCATACTAACATCAGAAGTCCTTCTGCTGATAAAGATTATTCCATTTAGGAAACTAATCTGAGCTGCAAATGGATGTAAAGTCAAGGTTCTTCCAGCCTCTCCAGAAATCAAAACACATCAAACAAACATGAGACATGCTACTCACTGCCAGTGCAAAAAGCCTTGCTCTGCAGTGTTTGAGCTGGAACCAATAGGAAGGCCTCACAGAAGGAATCAAGAGGTTTTTGGGGTGTATTTGTGCTGCCGGTACTTTTCCCTGGCCCGTGGCCCCTTGAGCAGGGTTGTTTGGGCACAAAGCACTCCCATACAGGATGGATACTCACACACACACATTTTACCACAGCTCACACCAGTCAAGCGTCATAAATTTCCTGTGCTGACCTCTGTGGTGGTGGAGGCAGATCATTTATGAGAAAGCCAGTTACCTCTACACTGAGTAATGGCCCTCTATGCCTCTCCATTCAGCTTCTGTCTCTCTACCTGAGAGATTTGTGAACCTCTGTCCCTCACTCCTATGTTACCCCCACCACACATCACACTCCCCAGAGTGCAATTACTTCATAAAAACCATGTCATGAAGAGAGCTGTGCTTGCTAGCTTACTCCTTTCAGTCTTCTAAGTGAGCAAGGAATAGATTCTCAGGCTACACATGCCACCTAACAGAAAATGCCTCCTCTTGCACCCAAGTGCAGCCAAATGTCTAATGTTTCCGTTCCTATGGCACCTACGGAGGAAGGTTGCTGATGATGAGTCCTATATCACACGCATACAAGCCAGTGCTTTCAGTCACTGACAGGTTCCTGCTGTCCCAAAACCAGCATTCAGATCCCACAGTACACCAAGATGTTCATCCTGATCTAGACCTTCCTACATATACACACATCCACTACATCTGTTACCTCTCAGCCTTTAATGTATTTATACACAGTTTGCCTTATACTGTGTTCTGCATGATTTATATTCTGATGATACACTAAATTTGAAAAAGAGTTGTAAGTTGACACAAATATTCATTGCCTCATGGACCCATGAAAGAGCCATCCCAGTATTTTATTTGTATTAAGAACTTTGGCCTTTCACTGCCCTTTTGAAAGGCTGTCTTCAGCTTAAAAACTACACTGAAAAAGCTTCACTTTTACTCAGTATTTGCAGTGTTCACAAGTACAGCAAACCCAAGAGTAACATCTCGGCTATGGACCCATAAAGATATTGGCAGCCAAGAGGTGAAAGGGACTATTCGATCCTGATAGGTCCTTGTTTGTGCTTCAAACAGATTTGAGATACAGACCCAAAGTCTGGCTTGCCTCTCTCCAGGGAATTTAATCACTAGAGTAGTGTGAAGTGGCCGCAGGGCCAGGTTTTCCTCCCTTAAGGCTCCCACACTGCTACCACAGCACAGAACCACCCCAGCGCCCCTTCCGTGGGTCTCCTCACACGTTACAGCTCCTGAGCAGATGATGCCCTTCCTCGAGGGAACGAGGGAAAGCAGCCCTAAGCTAGGGAGAGGGGGGTACCCTGCCTGTTTAACGCACACCACTGAGTTAGCAGGTGACCTGCGGTAAACGGGGCGTACGGGATGGCTTGGTGGTGGTTAGTGGCAGCATCCCTGAGGAGCTCCACGCTTGGCTGGCAAGCTGGAATGTGACCTTGCCTGCTCTGCCCCTTCCACCCAAGATGCTCAGATCAGACCAAGTTTCCCTACAACACTGCCTGCAGCAATCAAACATTTGATCGTTTCCAGGTAGTCAGTGTTTTTACTCCAAATTGCTAAAATTACATGGGGGAAAATCAGTTCTTTCTGTCTAGAGCCACTGAAACTAGTAAATCCACTTAGCCTGACTTGCTTGAACTATAACAACTACAGTATTTTTAACACAAACTTTGTGCTTCTCACAAACTTTTTGTTTACCAGCGTCCTATCTTTGTGAAAAACATCCCATGCTTAGTTAGACTTCATGTAACAGGTGAGCCCCACATCCTGAGTCAAGTGGTTAGCTGCTGATGCTGAAAGCAAAAGGTATTTTCAGTTGCTGTTTTCTAATCTGAATTTGTCCACCTTCAGCACCTAACCACCTTGCTGTATCCAGAGATAGTTTTCAATTAATATCTCTTTGCTTTCAGGCATTAGTGGAAGAATATAAAATCTCACCTTTGACAAAATAAACCAATTTAGCTTCTCTTGCCTCTCTTTAGAGGGCACGGTTCAACTCATGCTCGTGCTGCTCAGCCCTTCTCTGCTCCCTGCCCACCTGTCAACATCCTCTTAAAAGTGTAAACACCAGGAGCGGGCTCAGTATCTCAGTAATGGGCTCATTAATGCTGTACACGTGGAAATACCACCTCCTTGACCTTTACTCAGCAATCTGCTCTAATCCCCAGCAGCAGCATTTGCTTTCAGGTATACCGTATCACACAGGGAGCACGTGTTTAGCTGACTGTCCATTAGCAATGAGCCTGACTGAGTCACTGGTTTCCAAAACACAAAATGTCCCAGTCAAACAGCATGGCTCTAAAAGTACACTTTTTGTCTGTAAGTACCTTGAATTTGACAGAATATGTAAATACATTTTTTGTTTGGGATAAGATTAGTTTACCAGACAATCCAGAAGACCCTGAAGAATAGCTCTGTCCTTGACATTATTCTTTATTACTTCATCAACAGTTGCATCATCATCATTGTCTTTGCCTAATGAAATGCGACGTGTGCTCTCAAGTCAAAACCCAAGTAACTGGATATCTCTTAGCCTAAGAATGAGACTTTTGGTTTATCTGTCAGGAACATCCATTCTGAATGCTTCCTCATGTATAATTACTTTAGAAAGTGGGACTATTAGCCAGATTGTAATTCATTTAATGCTTTTAATTAGTCTTATATATTTATAGTTTTGTCTTGCGCTCAGAACGTCATGTGGAAAAAATCATATGCCTCAGAGAAATTTCAATAGATGTACGTTTAGGTAGATATCAAAACCATTACCTCCACCAACCAGACGCTGCAATTATTTGACGAGACGGTTTTCATAAAACTACACTGATTACCATTAATTTTTTTCCTTCTTCTAACCCTTTCCTAACTTCAATGCACTATCAGCCTTCCTGTGATTTGCCCCAGAACTTACCACCTGCGCTTCAACTATCTGAGTGATCTCTCCCATCTTTTCCTTATTCGACTCAGCTGGCTGGTTTTGGCTTCAGTGTCTTCACAACTGACTTCATTATTTTCCAATTCTTGGTGCTGAAATATGATGGAGGTATGGGCTCAGTAAATGAGAACACATTTTTCCTCAGACCGCAGTAGAGAAAACTGTGATTTTGTCTTGGCCATTCTGACTTCTTCTACACGTTGTCCCCTCTGCTGGGTTAGAAATAAAATTTCTACACACAGGTGCAAGCATGGTTGTTTTAGGGGAAAAAATTAGTGTAGAAAACCTGGTTAAAACTTTCAAAACTTTCACCTTTGCTCTTCCTTTGGTCAGGGGAAGGATCCTGCTGCAAGAGGTGCAGGTGGAATCCCTTCTTACATCAAACTCTTATTGAGTTTACTTGAAGCAATGCAACTCCATCACTTCAAACCACATAATTTGTTACGCTTTGTGCAGTGCCTAAAACAAGCAAAGCCCAAAGTGACAGGTCCCTTCAGCAGTGCCGCAGCACACGTGCCAGTAACAAGAGGATAACCCTACTGCCCTCCTTCAGCACCTTCTTTCCTTGAGAGAAGCAACGGGTTTACTCAGGGCAAGGAAAGCTGGCAGAGGCATTATGGAAAGAAAAAGCTCCCCTCTCTAATCATCTCAGTTCTTGATTCCCCTGGGTCATTCAGGATAAGCTCTCCCTTGCACGCGCTAAGCGAAGGCAGCCACCGAAGGAAGGGACAAATGACCTTCAGGAGATGTCCATTTGTGCCTGGTGCATCTCTGTGTGTTGCCATTACCCTGGGTCTGCCCAGCTTGCTCCATTTAAAGAAGGGATAAAGCTGTGATAATTTCAGATTGGCTACCTGTGTAAAACGATAGCGAGTGACAGGAACATCCCACCTGGAGCCAGTAAGATGGATTAGAAAAGACCAGTATCCCAGATTCCAGGCTGGAGCCTGCTGCTATTTCTGATTACACAAACGGTAACACGAAGCTGGCTATCAGGTCACATACCGCTTAGCACCACTACCTCACACTGACTTGCTGCTAAATGCCTGCAACAGGAGCTTAGGTGACCATCCAAATCCAGGTGGTAGGTTTTAAGAACTGAGTTATTACTCACAGACCACAGGAAAGTAACCGATACTCTGGAGTATCTTTGGCTAATGTATTGTCTAACATTTCGTTTGCTCCAAAACTGCATCAGATTTATCACTTCTGGCAAGAAATAGGATCACTTGTGTGGCAGGCTCTACTGATTAAAGTTGAAAACAATTTGTGCAATGTTATTGCCACCTGTATTGAAGAAGGAACAGCTGTTACCACTCATACCAACTTTAAAGGGTAAAGATGGATGGCTAGAAAGCTGTGTGCACATTTGTGTGGGAAGCATGAGGAAGGGAAAACGCTGGCAAGACCCATGCTATAAGCACATCTGGGCTCAGAGAACAGATATCCACTACTTAAGGAATGGCTCCCTGATGCTCAGCTTTGAAAATGGAACAAATATTTAGTGCTGGCTCTGAATTTTCCAGCTTTCGAGTTTAAAACAACATGAAACAGCCTTTGCAGCATGGAGCCATTCCACACTGATTTGCTCACTGGGTTTAGCTTACGGGGCTACTCTGGGGATGGCCAGCCTTCAGGAGGTCACCCACCACACCTCGGCTGGCTCCGGAGTCAACCAGCAAAGAGGCCCAAGCAGCACTGGGTTTAAGCACCATTTTCTCACTGATGGTGATACTGGGAGAACTAGGTAAGAGTTAAGGACTTCCAGGAATTAAACAGGAGGCATCAGGGGTGTGACACAAGATGATGAAGGGGCTTTTGGGAGGGGATCTTGTGCAGAGTCTGGGTCTCCACCTTCTTCTTCCCTTTTGTCAGGGATATGCTTCCTCTCCCACAACCTGCCCTGCTGTTTCCCCCTTGATGAACACACTCCCAGCAGGAAGGGCAGCAACAGCTATCACAGAAGCAGGGCAGCTCAGGGGCAGGGAAAACCTGCATTGAGCTAAGATGCTTGACATAAAGCATGTTTATCAAGGAGCAGCAGGCAGGGTGACCTGCTGGAAAGGATCTCTTTGGTTGGCCTTTTTTAAATCAGGAAAGGGCGGAAGCTGGAGAGAGCGTTATCACATAAAGCCTCTTTCAACCCAGTCGGTGCTGTCTCCTCAGACTGACGCCTCTGGAGCACTGGTCAGCAGGCGGCTGGGCATGAGCCCCCAGCGTGCCCAGGTGGCCAAGGGGGCCAGCAGCACCCTGGCTGGTGTCAGCAATAGTGTGGCCAGCAGGACCCGGGCAGTGCCCGTCCCCTGTGCTGGGCACTGGTGAGGCCGCACCTTGAGCCCTGGGCTCAGCTCTGGCCCCTCACTGCAGGGGGGCACTGAGGGGCTGGAGCTGGGGAAGGGGCTGGGGGAACTGGGGGTGTTCAGCCTGGAGAGGAGGGGGCTCAGGGGGACCTGGTTGCGCTCTACAGCTGCCTGACAGGGGCTGTAGCGAGGTGGCTAGCTATTTCTTAAACTGACAGGACAAGAGGAAATGGCCTGAAGTTGCACCAGGGCAGGATTAAACTGGATATTAGGAAAAATTTATTCACCGAAAGGGTTTTCAAGCATTGGAACAGGCTGTCCAGGGAAGTGGGGCCACCATCCCTGGAGGTATTTAAAAGACACGCAGCTGTGGTGCTCAGGGACATGACTTAGCGATGGACTTAGCAGTGCTGGGTAACAGTTGGACTAGATCCCCTTAAAAGTCTTTTCTAACCTACACAATCCTACAGTGCTATGACTTCCCCAGAAGTTCTGCTGCCATGCTCCCACCTTCGAGATACTCCTCCAAATTTTAAGTTGAAATTATAAAAACTTCAATATGGAACAAATGAATAATAAAAAAGCGCAGTAATGGATGGATTTGCTCAGGCTCTGTTCATAGCAAGCCCTAGGCTGTGGCTGTTCTCATCATTGGCTGTCAAAGCACAAAAGCAGCGGAAAGCAGGGGGGACAAAAATGTTAAGAAGAAAACTCTGAAGGAGGGAAACGGAGGAATATCATGCACCAAAGCAAAGGGACAGAGAGGAGAGGTCTTGAAATAAAGTCCGGCAGGAGAGCATAGGAGTAGGTCAACCTCTACCACTTCCCTCATGAGCAAATAAATCATCACTGCCAGGATCTCATCTGCATTATTCGCCAGCCCATCTCCCAGGGGTGCCAGCAGCCCTACAGACCACACAGTGTTACTGGTGGCTGTGGGAGAAGCAGTAGGTCGGGAAGGTAAATGATCTCAGTCCCACTTGGTGATCCTGGGTTGTTGGAAAACCCTTAAATGTGGGACACCACTGGCACTACAGCCTACTTGAAAAGCCTAATGTCCACCACAAGAGATCTCCAAGATGCTCCACCTTACTGATGTGCATCTTTTGTGCTACGTGTGGGAAACACTTCCAGTTGTTTCACCCCACTCACTTCTCAGCGTGGCACAAGGGGGTCTGGGCACAGCTATTGTGGCTGAGACCCCAGTTCCTCCAGGGAGGTCTCTTCTCTCTTCCTGTAGGGTGAGGATTTCAGAAAAGGCTAGAAGGGGAAACAGCCACTAGAAGATGGCAGTGGAGGTAGGATGGTAGAGCTCAACAAAACTCAGTTTTCCTTTTGCCCAGCCTCTGGGTACATGTTTACACATTCAATGGTACTCCACCGTACAACCCAAACTTCTCCGTACCCCTCTGTTCAGAGACACCATCCCTTTTTCTTTGAGTGCTGTCTGGAACGCATCAGAGAAAGGAGGTGTACCCACAGTATCATGTCAGAAAGGCCTCTGGTTTGAGTAATTCCATTAAGAGACTGACTGGGTCAGACTTCTTTCCCTTCCCAAACAGTATTTGCTGGGTTATCTATTGTGGAAGACTCTTCACTATTGAATCCATAATAAACTGGACTAGAAAAAACCCTTCTACGTGGGGGGAAATATTTAAAGCTTGGGGAGAATTATTCTAAAGAAAAATCTAGATTTACAAAAAATGAAAATCTAAACCACATTTATCCCTTCTTTCCCTCATTGTGTTTTTTTTTAAGCTTCAAGCATTTCAAAACACTTTTTTATTTTTCTTGTTTCAGGGTTCTTATAACTAAGTCAAGTGTTAAAATGAAGGTAATTTCGAGCTAGAGTTTTAGTTTTAAGCTAAAGTTTTCTACCCAAAAATATCAGGACATTTAAAACAATCTGAAATTTTTACAGCTAAGTCTCTCATCACTGTTAATTCTCATGGAAAATTTTAGTTTTAGACAAAGTAGGTTTTTGGTTTGTTACAAAAATGATCTCAAGAAAAACATTCCCAAAAAACTTATCTCTAACAAGGCTGTCAAACGCCTTGTGTTTGTGTCCCAGGGAAACTGTTTTGTAAACTGAAACTTAACTGCTATTGCAAAAGCAGGAAGAGACTCCTCTGACCTCCACAGCTTCCACGCTTAGAAAAGCACGTTCCAGTGCCACCGAAAAAATGACCTGTCGTAATACTCCTTTGAATGCACAATCTCCTCCTCTGTCATCCGCCCAACAAAAAAAAAAAAAAATGCTTACATGCAACTATGAGTTTGTGACTGCTGGCAAACCGAAGCAGATGTACTGAAACTGCTTTCTGATTGCCCCTGCATGCATCTGAGCACTACCAAGGCCACCCAAAGGCTACGGATCCCAAGCTTGTCCAGTGTTAATCACTTAGCACATTTGAAACATGTGCCATCTGATGAAAGGCAAATCCAGGTCCTCTCTCCCAAGGTTTGAATCTGCTGCCAGATTTGACAGAGCTGGCCCAGGCAGTGGGTTTTACTCTTTTTAAGGCAGACGGTCCCTACAGAACCAGGGCACCAGCTTAGGGAAAAACAGAGATGCGGTGGTTTAGACTCACTTCCCATTTGTTGCACATAAGGGAAATCACACATTTTTATAGATGCAGCCAGGGCAGCTGAGATGAACAAACTGATTGCTACCCTTTGCTTTCAAAGGACAAAGTCAGCAGCAAATGAAAAGAGTCTCAGCTGCAATGGGACACATGGTTTCCAGAGGCAGATCTCTAGAGAAGGGAAACCACAGCTCTCCGCAGTGCTCCTACTCCTCCACTGAACTACTTGCAATGAAGACATGAAATCCTGTTCGAGGTTCTGCCCAGATTAGTTGCCCACAACCATACTGCAATGAACTGATCAACTATCAGATTTATCTGTAGCCATGAACCACAAGGCATGCAATAACTCTTCTGCACACAAATTGCTGTTCAAATGGAGTGTAGATGGCCCAGGGATCAGAGCAACAGGTACAACAGCTCTTATTCCCGCTCTTGAAATAATGTGGCTGTGTGTGGTCCTGAGCACACCAGGTGAAAGGGACAGTTTTTCCCCCAAGAGGAGCAGAGGACATCCAGCTCCTGGCCAGAGCTGGGCGGCATACTGCTGGACTGAGCCCTTAAGGCCACGTTTTGCCACGCAGAACATAAATGTGAAGTAGGCTTACTGACCCGGCAAGGGAAATACTCTGCTTTGATTATCGGACTCTGAGTGATTACAGATTTGCACCGCTGTGGGCAAGAGCTGTGCCAGCCCCACGCCGTGCCATGGCCAGGGCTCTCACGAGATGAATTCCCCTGGAGCACACCCAAGTCAAAGTTGGGCATTAGTTCCTCAAACCATCTCCCAGAGGTGGTACACTCTGCAGCGGAGCTGCTGGAGCATGAAAGTCTCAAGAGTTGCTTTTGTACCTGAGAAAACCGTGAACACCAGGGTTATTTTCCCAGGCTGCTGCCTAACGTGCCATGTTTCGTTATGGCACGGGCAGCCCTGCTTGCCTACCGGTGGGCGCTGGGGCTGTATGCCACCGTGTGCTCACCTCCCCGTCTGTGCCGTGAGCTCATCCCACCCCCGAGCCAGCGCATTCCAGGCGAGCCTTCACTGCAACAGCGCAGGTCTCGCTGCAAACGGGTGGTTTTCATTATTGTTGGGGTTTAAGGGAAATGGTTTCCAGAACTTAAAAAAAAAAAAAAAAAACAAAAACAAAAAAACCCCACACACAAAAAAACCAAAAGCCCACCACCTTTTATATATATATAAATTTATGTTAGAGGCTTGCTGAACTTTGAGAAGCATTGAAGCATTTGCTGCCAAGTGGTATGCCCTTCCTTATGTCAGCAAACCCAACATACACATTTGGGCTTGGATGACTGTCTGACTGGTATGCTAGGAAGATGTTTATCTAGGGATGTAACTCACTGTGTTCAGGGGAGGAAAAAAACCCACAAAACCAAAAACACAACCTAAAAATGAATGGCTTAAAATGTCACAAGTTGTGTTTTCATATTTATCCCAATGCTAAAAACAATTACCCTTTGGCTGGTTTTCATTCTGATTATTTGAAAGTACTGCAAGTAAACCAGGGAAAATAAGCACGAAAGGGAATGAACTGGTATTTCTGAAGCAGAACTGGATTGGCACTGGGAGGGAAGCATACCCACAATAACCTCCAACGATCATATGCACATCTCCTGACACAAAAACGGGTAAGGTACTATTTACAGGGCTCCAAATGACTAGCTGACAATTGACACTTAAGTCTGCATGTTTAAATACGTATCTTTCTTAGGTAACCCCTGCCTTTCAAAGAAACACATTTGGTTTCAATAAAAAGGTATGCGAGGGATTTGGAGTTTTTTGAACACACAAGAGTCCAAACTAGTCCTTTTGTCTTCAGTTACCGTCCTGACAGCTCAAACCATAATTGACTTCATTAGCAGTCATTCATCTCATGAGACACGTCACTAATAAACTACTGTCATCTTGGATGCAAGTCCCTTCCACTACTGTTACAGTTTTTCAGAAAATCCATCAAGTCTCTTCGTCTCATATAGAAAACTGTTCACAGCAGCGGAGGGAACCAGAGGATTTCAGCCAGCCTGCAGGTATAGGAGCATTTGGTCAAAGGCAGCAGTTACTCCACTGGAACACACAGTGTTTGGAAGATGGACTTTGCTGGCCAAACCCCTTGCCTGCCTTGTATAACATATCCTGACACTATGGCAAGCGTTCTTGTGCAAAGCAGGAGTGGCAAACATCTTGGCCAACAAAGCTGCAGCTCAACAACCTGCTAGCTTGCTGAAGTTCACATTTAGAGGGGATCTACAAACTAAGACTTCATTTGCCTAGTCTGTCCAAGAGGCCCAGTTTAGTAGACAACTAGAGTGATTACTCACAGGTTTGCATAAAACAAAACTGGAGAAGGTTGTGGTCCTCCTTGTACCCTATAGCTTAGCTGCAATGCAAGGAAACCAACGTTTAATTCTGTTCCTCTGTCTCACTTGATCACCCATGCCTCAACTCTTGTGAGCAAACTTAAACCACCTAGTTGTAAAGCCTTGTGGGAAAAGGAAGAGGGAGTACTCATCTGGTCTGCCTTCAGCTCTTCAATGTGAGCTGGCTGTGAGCCAAGCCTCTTGATCCACCAGCGCCCTCGCACTCAGGCCAGTCACAGAGCAAGTCATCACAGACACAGCACAAACCCATGCCAAGGTTCCCAGTTCACCTCATGTGGTGGAGGGAGCGTAGACACCAAATTTCAAAACTGTCAATTAGCCAAGTGATGAGACTAATCACTATCCTGCCAACTATGGCAGTTTCTACATTTTTTTATAGCTCTAATCGCACGCTTCTTCCCCTAGAATGTTCATATTAGACCAGACCACTACCCACCCCAGCATCTTACAACCAAACTATTTAACCAACCAGATTATTTGTCCTCCTCCTGCCAAGTATGAGTGTCATTTACAACTACTAATTCAATGAGCTGATGCATCACTGCTGAAAAAGAAATACGAGTTGTAATGAGCTTTCAATGGCAATCGTGAAAATAGCTCTTGAAGCAACGTGATTGCTAATTACTCATCCAAAGCTACAATAAATTTTAAACTTGGATGCTCTGCTGTGGTTTTGCTCATTTTTCTTATAAGCTTTGTTTAGAGGATGGACTTAGGCAGCCAAGAAATCGTAAGAAAGTGGGAGAAGACAAAAACAGGAACTGGGAAGGATTGAAGTCATAATACAGGAAGTAAATGGACCAGGAGTTTAAGAACATAGAGCTTTTAAGGCAGGGTGAGGGACTGGATCTCAGTGATACCCCCCAACACATGACTTTGGAGCAGGGATGACAAAGTGGGTTCCTCAGAGCTGAGGAAGAGGTGTGAGTAGCAATTATTTTACCTACCGTAATATAAAACTGCTGAGGTAGACCAGACAAGGTCAGAAGCAATGTGCAGTCCCTATGGACTGAAAGCTGCTTCTTGACCTGCTGAGGGCTAGGCAAACACCAGCTACCAGTGCTAAAACAGAAATATTTGGAGCGTGGCTCTCAGCTGCACTCATGAGAGCCCAGTATCCCCCTCCACACTGGCATTGACCTCAGCTGGTGTTAGTGTGTGAGGCTTCAAACTGCCTTGGGGAGAGGGGAGCTTGTTGCTTTCTTGTCATCTCTGCCATGGTGGCAGCAGCTTCTGGCAGAGGTGATGGGCACACCAGTGTGGCAACACCATCATCTGCTGCTGCTGCTAGACCCGAGAGGAATTGCAAGCCACATCTCAAACTCGGGAGGGTGTGTGTGTGTAAATCTAAGCATTTGGTGTTTGTCTTTCCTGAACTCAGAATGGCTTACTCATTCTGGTTAACTGAAGGAGGGTGTGGGAGGGAAAAGGCACTTCTTTCTAGCATGAGCTGTGAAGCCAAACAGAGCTACTGAGCTGTAACCTTCTCTCCTACCGTCAGCACGGCATACAGCAAGTGTCAGCTAGTGCACAGTCGGGTGGAAGAGCAGAGCTGCAGTTCTGGGCTCTGTTCACATACACAACTGCACTCTGTGACGATGACTTACTCGAGGATCCTGTCCATATGCCACAGGTGCCAGTCAGAGCGTTCCCATCTCCCTCACAAACACATGGGCTTGCACAGGGTGGGACACCAGCCTTCTGACAGCTGCCTGCTCCTCTCCACTGCCACGGCAGCATTTATTGCTCGTTTATTGCCCAGGACCAAGCTGGTCCCTGATAAATTGAGCCTGTGAGCCAGAGACCGCAGAAGGATGCAGGCTAACGGCTAGCTGGCCACCGGCAAACACCAGGGAGGTTCCTGGCATGCCCATGGGAAGAGCGGGGCTCTGGGAGGCAGCTACGGGCATTGCTTCACCTCCCTGAGGCTCTGCTCTACCGCCTGTGACTAATTCTACACTTAAATTAGAATGTGGGGACTCCCACTGATACACACACTTCCAACAGGACAGCCAAAGCTTTATTTTCCTTCAGCTTTTAACTACGCTACTCACTCTGCTTTTACATTAACTCGTGTCTGCTCTGCCTGCTGTTCATTGGGCTCTTTATTACCTCCTGTTTCATATGACTTACCTCCTCCTACCCCCATGCACAGTTAAAGACTTGGTGGGTGGTAAACTTCATGCTTAAACTGTGCTGCGGATGGGATAACAGGAGTCTGTAGATTTGCCCAGAAGCAAGTCCGAGGGCAATGACGAAAACGGCCTTGGGATGGCTGGTTAAGGGATCAGGAGCACAAGTGGTGTTCTCCTCTATCCTTCCAGCCACAGGCAATGGTGAGGGAAGCAACAGGCAGAGCCAGCAGATCAATACCTGGCTCCGAGCCTGGTGTCACCAGCAGAATTTTGGGGTTTTGGATCACGGGTCAGTTTACACACCAGGACGGGTGGGGTACACCTGTCTGAAAGCGGGGAAAGGATTCATGCACAGGAGCTAGCAGGGCTCACTGAAAGAGCTTTAAACTGGGTTGGAAGGGGGAAAGGGATAAAACCAGGCTCGCTAGAGATCAGCCTAGGGGCAGCACAGCAATGTTTGAGGGACAATGTGCTGGTGAGGTCCTTCAGTCTCAGTGGAGGTAGAGGTTGGAGATCCATGTGACAGCAGAGAAGCTGAGGGTATTGATGTGTTAGAAACCATGGAAGCACCTGAGAACAATCACCTAGGAATCAGGGCTTCCTTGCCCTGCCAAAAAGGTGGTGGTATCAATAGCCCAACTGAAGCGCATCTACACCAATGCACACAGCACGGGCAACAAACAGGAGAAGCTGGAAGCCATTGCACAGCATGACACAGTTGCCATCACAGAAACATGGTAGGATGGCTCACACAACTGGAGTGCTGCAATGAATAAACTCTTCAGAAGGGACAGGCAAGGAAGGAGAGGTGGTGGGGTAACCCTGTATGCTGGGGACTGTGTTGATTATCTAGAGCTTAATGATGGTGATGATGGGGTTCAGTGTCTATGGGAAGGATCAGGGGGAAGGAGTCTGTTACAGACCACCCAACTAGGATGAAAAGGCAGATGAAATATTCTGTAAGCAGCTGGGAGGAGTCTCACCATCACTAGCCCTTGTTCTCAGGAGTGCTTCAACTTACCAGATGTCTGCAGGAAATACAGTACAACAGAGAGGAAACAGTCTAGGAAGTTCCCAGAGCGTGTGGAAGAACTTCCAGAGCGTGTGGAAGAACTTCCTGACACAGCTGGTCAGTGAGCCGACGAGGGAAGGCGCTGGCTGGGCCTGTTGTTTGTGAACAGAGTACTCGTGGGTGATGTGATGGTTGGAGGCTGCCTTGGGTACAGCGATCATGAAATGACAGGTTTCCGTCGCCAGAGAAGTGAGGGGGGTCAGCAGAACCGCTGCCTTGGACTCCCTGAGGGCAGACTTCAGCCTGTTTAGGAACCTGGTTGAGAGCCTCCCTTGGGAGGCAGTCCTGGAGGAAAAAGGAGTCCAGGAGGACTGGACATTCTTCAGGAAGGCAATCTGAAAGACACAGGAGCAGGCCACCCCCATGTGCTGAAAGATGAACCAGCAGGGAAGACAACCGACCTGGCCGAACAGAGAGCTTTGGCTCAAACTCAGGAATATAAGGAGAGTTTATGACCTTTGGAAGAAGGGGCAGACCACTCAGGAGGACTAGAAAGTCATGAGATTATGCAGAGAGAAAATCAGAAGGGCCAAAGCCCCAACAGAACTTAATCTAGCTACTGCTGTAAAAGACAATTAAAAAAAAAATGTTTCTATGAATATGTTGGCAAAAAGAGGAGGGCTAGGGAGAATCTCTATCCCTTATTAGATGCAGGGGGAAACACAGTGACAAAGGATGAGGAAAAGGCTGAGGTACTTAACACGGCCTTTGCCTCAGTCTTTAATATTAAGACCAGTTGTTCTCTGAGTACCCAGCCCCCTGAGCTGGGACACAGGGACAGGGAACAGAATGAAGCCTCCACAATCCAAGGGGGAATGGTCAGCAACCTGCTACACCACTTAGAGCCACACAAGTCTACGGGGCTGGATTGGATCACCCAAGGGTACTGAGGGAGCTGGTTGAAGTGCTCACTGAGCCACTTTCCATCATTTACCAGCAGTCCTGGCTAACTGGGGGGGTCCCAGTTGACTGGAAGTTGGAAAGTGTGATGTCCGTCTACAAGAAGGGCTGGAAGGAGGATGTGGGGAACTATAGGTCTGTCAGTCTGACCTCGGTGATAGGGTTGGTTATGGAGCAGATCCACACTTGCAAATATATTGAGAGGGGCCCAAAACAACAGCGTGTACCTGAAAGTTCACAAAACTGCGAAGCACAGAAGCGTATTTCAGAACGTCCATTCACCTGTTTCAGTTGCTCATGCCAAATTTCCCAATATTTCCCTGCTGCTCTGTGACAGGAAGGAAAAAGGCTGCCAAATGCTCCTGATACCTAGTCTAGTTTGTTTTTTCTGAGCACTGAACTAGCGTTGCTTACCAACAGGCCTGGCACAGTTTGCTCAGGCAGCTGGCCGAGCTCAGCCCAGGAGCTACAGAGTGCGCTGTTGACAGAGCATCCGGGTGCTTGCTGTGCCACACGGCACGCGGAGTGAGGCTGCAACGTCCGCACTCATCTGATGTGGAAAGACAAACAAATTCAATCCACCTCAAGGAGACAAAGGGTAGAAAAATTGATCTTTGGTTTCATTTCCCTCCTCTCGCTTACCTCAGGCAAGGTAGTTACCATCCTGGTGCAGCCTGTCACCAGATCTAAGCACCTTGCATCAGTAGCGTACGTGTTGCCCATTGGATTTTTTTGTGAAATGATGAGGCTAAATAACACAGCCAGCCACCAAAACTGCTCTTCTCCCTTGTCCAAGTGAAGCTCCACTGCGAGGGGAGTCCTGTTGATCCAAGTAGCCTGCCTGCCATCACCTGCACCACACGCAGCTGGTACTGCAGGGTTCTGCGTCAGCCTGTTTGCTTGTACCGCTCAGGAAGGCTGAGAAGGTCCAGGTCCCCACTCCATTGATTCTCTCCATGCAGACAGAATACAGGTTGGAAGAACAACCAAGCATGGGGTTTAGACCAAAATATATGTTTTAAATATGCACATATATATATATATATATGCACATACACAAAAAACCTTCCTGCCACATCTCAGTCTAGCACCCCTAGCACCAAAAAATGTTTAGAAATTAAAAGAATACCATAGCTACAAAGGCAAGGACTCTGAATCCAGACTGTGCAAATAGCCTTTATATCTGCATTTCTTAGCTTTAGCCTTTACCCATATGCATTTTATCACATACTAATTTTCCATAAATCCCATGCCTCATTCAGCGCCAATATTTTAAGTATTAGTCGGGGGCTGTGCCCCAGTAAGTATCCTGTCTAGAAGGCCCCTGCTTTATACGTTGTAAAGTCATAACGTGCTACAGAAGGAGCGAACGCAGTCTGTTGAAAGAAAAATCACGGTCTCTTGTACAAAAAAAAGTTTCCATAGTCTCAGATTGCATCCATAACATTTGCACAGTTCCTAAAAAATGTCTATTACCTTATTTAACCCCAGACTTTGAAAATAGATACTGCATGTTCATCTAGTTCCAATTAATTGTGCTGAAACATTTTTGGCCTGCTTTGCTAGAATGATAAGCAAGCACAACAACCAAAAGCAGAAGGCTATACTTAAATTAATCAAGTAGTGTAAGAAAAATGTTAAGTACAAGTAAAAAGGTTTTGGAATATTCTCCTCTCAATGTCACTGTTCGTTTTGACCTGAAAACAAATCTGGTTTTCAGTTAAGTGAGCCTGTGAGTAAAGCTGGGTCAGAGCCAGAAAATAGTTGTCAGTAGGTACTATCAGAAGTGCAAACATTTGGCTTTACTATCTTCAAAAAAAAAAAACACCAAAACTGGTTAAGAATACAGGTATCTAAATTTTGATAGAAAAAGCACATTTTAAATGGAAATGAAAAGCAGTATTTTAGATTTCATATTTCTCCCCCGCCCCCCACCCCAAAAAAAACCCAAACCCAACACAAAACAAAACAAAAATTATGAAAGAAGTTGATTTCAACTGAAAAGACATTTTAGAAATGTCTTTCCCCATCTGTTGAGAGATGAGAGGCTCATGAGATGCCTGATGGCAGATGCAGCACATTCTGCCCTGGATGATGCTGAATGAACTTTCTGTGCTTCTCCTTCCAAAATAACATCTCTTATCACCAGGCAGATAACCACCGGGTGGACATCTACAACCGCAGCACTACCTGACAGCCAAACGTAAAAATAACTATGTAGTTCAGGGCTGAGGAGGACATACAGTATATACGGGGTAATGCATGCAGCATGAGAAGGAAACAGAGAGTGACTGAACGATGAGGAGAAAAGTTTTATGATTTAAGCAACTTAAGATTAAGTGAAGTTCATACAGATGAACTTGAATTTGGCATTGATTCATTTTTTAAAGTACCATTAGTATCATCAAAACCCACCAATCAAACAATGTTGATAGGATGCTTCTAACATAGTTTTCTTAATATTTTACAATAAATATACTGAAACAACAGATTTTCACTTGTGAAATCAGGTCTTGTGAGCAACATTTACACTTCCCTACTAAAGCTAGTGCAATAACCTGCCGCGATTCCCTTTGTGGTCCTCCTCCCAGAAAGTGAGGCAGACAGCTTCCAGCAGCTTTGCAGCCTTTTGCAGAGAAAGGAAATACAGTCCCGATCCCTGCTTCAAGTCCTGAAGGAGAAATGACCTCTGGTAATGCTCTTCAGCCAGTTACCCTCCAGCTGGCTTAATGGAGGGAGAGGCATTTCTGGTTTAAGTGTGGTGGTTAAAGCTGCAGCCCAGCAGCAGCCATCAGGAGAGACCCATCCCACGCAGCCACTGCAGGAGCAGCTCTCAGCTCAGGAGCTGGGGCTGGCTGCAGGCTCTGTGCCTCTGGTTTGACCCCAAAGCCATCAGCCCACCCAGTCAAAGGCACATGAACACCTTCAAGCAGGATCTTCCAAGTGAGAAGCATCAGGTGACTCTCACTGCAGGTCACTCGGGAATTTGGGTACATCCTCCTTAGGTTAAATGAAATGCACCTCTGCAATCTCCCAGCTCCCACACACTTCCTGAAGAGCGAAACCAAACCCCCATTAATCAAGGCTGATGCCTCAGCCATCCATCCCTGCTTTTTACCAACTTTTCCCTGCTCTCCTCACCCCTGCCTACTAATACTTTCCTCTCCATCTCTGCACCCAGCCGTTAGAACTCTTCCAACCAGTTCCCTTGTGAGCAGAGCAGGTTAGATGGTCATTTCCAACTACAACAGTGACTTGTTTTCTGGGGTCCCAAGAATCCTCCCACCCAGAGTTGTCAAAGATGAGACCCTGCTGTGATGCAGAAAATGTGGACTCTGTTCCCAACACCGCCACAGATCTTCTACCTGGCTCTTGTACAAGTCACTTCAGGTCCTCATACCAGTGCTTGCTTTCTTGCTGCTACCTGCTCAGGTCACAAGGACTGCCTGTGTAGCCTGTCCCTCAGGCTGTTGTCTTAATTAGAAGCTAATAACTTCCTCCAGCACCTCATTCAGCACAAAGAGGCACTTTTCAGTGCTAGAAGAGCAGATACCTGAAAGAGTAACTTTCGAAATACACTGGTGAAAATAATCCAGCAAATAAAAGGGAAATTCAGTGTCAAGCAATAAGTAGTCTGTTTGTGAAGCAAAGGCACGGAGCACTTGCTCTTTATGGAGCAAGAGTGGTGGGAAAAAACGCTGCCTTATGGCAGATCCGGAAGGCATGTGGGTTGTACCTTATTTTCTTTCCTCAGTGCCGTGAAAGGATACAAAGTAAAGTCACGCAATATGTAGAGCGGCAGTTAGCCCTTTCAGTACAATGTTGTCCTTCTTTAGAGGAGGGGGGCTTTATGTTTGCCTTTCTTCCTTAAACACAGCTGACAAGGATTTCTTTAGTGTTTTTATTTTCAAAAGGATTTTAATTGAATCTCTCTTTCCATCATTTTTTAGTACTATGATCTACCTGGTAAACCACGTGGATCATAGAGGGGTAATTTTGCTCTCGGTACCATTTGGTAAAACAAATGTTTTCTGTATACCTCAGACGGCACTACAGGAATGAACGCATTAATTGAAATGTAAGGGCAATAATCCCAAATTGCTCATTTGAGAAACGCTGTTTTACTTCTGGACTGCTATTTGGTTGCCTAAGCTATGAAGTTAAGTCCTGGCCGAAAGCTTTTCAGCCTTTCCTTCACAGGATTTAGCATGAGGTTACTGCTGCCTAACTTGAAAGCAACTAATGCAACTCCCTTCAAGAGTCTCTTAAGCAAGCATGGGGGATGAATGCTGCAGGCGCTTCACAGGCAGGTTTCATGCCTCATTCTCGGGCAATGGAAAAAAACCAAACATACCAACAGATGAAATAACACGCCAACAGACTTCAGACTCTCACTTGATGCCCTTAGCAAAAGGCTGCCCTGCTTTATTTACTCTGTTGCACGGATCCCTCAGCTGGTGATTCCCCCCAGCTATATGTTCCTTCCTGGGCTGAGTACCCACCAGCAGGTCAGTAATGTAACTCCAAAGGGGCATTGCTTGGATCAAATACTTTGCCTGCCCTCCCATACTCAAGAGTTATCACTTCAGAAACAGCTCAAACAGCCTGAACTACACTCTTAATCCACAAGCAAAGGAATTGACATTGGCATAATTGCAATGGAATTGACGTTGGCATAACTGCAATGGCTTAACTACACCCTACAGCTATGCCTGTAAGATTCCTCACACCTAGACCAACCCCAGAAGCATCAGCACATTTCCAGATCACAGGAGACACGCATGTTCAGCAGGAACATGAAATCCTGCACGAGCTGTTGGACCCCGTCACTCCCCTGATGGGAGACAAGGCAGGCACGAACTGCCCTTCCTCCAGGTCACACCTTGCAGAGGAAAAGTTTGGCTGGTGGGAAGACGGAGAGGGAAACAACTTTCCTGCTCTCCACTCTCAGAGGAAAGACCACAAGCAGTGCACGGCTCACACCGCAGGGGCTGGAGAGGAGAGTAAAACGGTTGCTAAAGCTTCTATGAAACAGAGAGGTGACCTAAGAAAGACCAAGAGCGGCAGCCCCGCAGCCAGGCAGCACACACTGCTTTCAGGAAAAGCCCCCCTGAAGTTGTCTCCC
This sequence comes from Falco punctatus, assembly GCF_963210335.1. Taxonomy (NCBI): domain Eukaryota; kingdom Metazoa; phylum Chordata; class Aves; order Falconiformes; family Falconidae; genus Falco; species Falco punctatus. The sequence goes on along the minus strand of NC_137582.1, from coordinate 96,015,578 downwards.
ACCTGGCCAAACTGATCACATCCCTGAGCACTGAGCTCGTACCCTGGGCTTGCTGCAGCAAGGTGCCTCTGGCCCCTCCACCCCTCAGGGCACTTGCTGTATGTGACACAGAGACGTTTTTGATCCTGTTGTTTAAATCCTCTGCCGGTTGGATGAGAGGTGAGAAACTGGGTTCAAGATGTTGAAGACATTTTAGAAGGCGGGGGGGCAGGGAGAATAAACAACAACAACAACAACAAAAAACAACCCACAACCAGCAGCTGGCTGCTATTTGCACAACAAAAAAATAATGCCTTTTTCTTCCCTGGGAAGTGCTGCTTCTGTGCTTAAGGCACAGACAGACACAAAAAGTCCTTGCCAGGACATCGGTTTTCCTCATTTGTTGGGAGCAGAGAAAGGAGGCTGCTGTGCAGCTTTTACCAGCAGTCTCGCTGTCAGTGAAGGACCCTCCAGCTCACCCAGTGCCTTTGTTATAAATCTGTTTTGGTTGGGAGCCGGGGGAAGCATTAGTGCCACGAAGTGAGCGCATTTATAAGGCAGCAGTCATTTCTGCCTTGCTTTGTGCAGTTGTGTCCTCTGTAATTTTTGGACAAGGCATTAATGTTGTCTAGAAGAATTTGGGGTGGGAGAAGCCATACCTCCTGGGTTCTCTGCATGCTACTAAAAGGACAGCGAAAGGATTCTGAAGTTCAGGAGTCACTGACATAACCTCAGTCAAAATAAGTCAAAAGGAACAGAGTCATTTGTGACAACCATTTTCCTGGATTTGGAAGTACAAATAGCAAAAGTTACTGAGCTCTTCAAAAAACCTAAGTGCGCAGTGTTTCCAAGGTTTCCTTCAGACTGACTCTCCTGGCAAACAGAAAAGATCCCAAAGCCAAGTAAATCTACTCAACTTCTAGCTCATCCTGCTTGTCGCATGCTAGAAGGATTACGTTATGGCTTACCGCAGCCGTACCCTCAGCCTGTCTAAAACTTCACACCCTCCACACATGGCATAAGCTCTTCTCATGTTCCTTTAACTCGCAGTTTTCTCAGAAGCGTGCTCAGCTATTTCCTGACAACTCCCATAGGGTCTGGGGTGTCGTCGTCGTCCTCTTTTCCTTTTTGTGCAGTTCAGGTCTTTCTTTGAAACATGATGGGTCTCAGAAACAGCACCCAGAGGAGCTGGTTACCAGCAAGCAGCCACCTCCACACCTGAAGGCTCAGGAGGCAAATTCCAAGCACAACAGCAGTTTGTGTGTCCCTTATCAGCATAAGGGCAGGGCCTCAGCAATGTTATGTTTTAGGATACTCAAGACAACAAGCAGGTTTAAAGAACAAACCAAAGTGACCTCTGAAAGCATGACTGGTCATTTTAAAACTAGATTAATGATCTCTAGTGTAGAGAACAACCCTATGGTTTATGTTTGCACAATCCATATGGTGGCTTGGCTTTAGGCATTGTCTCAGTATGAAGAGCAACAAAAATATTTTTAAAAAGGGTAAGCTATTCAAACTCATAAAGTGTTAGATTTTCAAGCCGTAATTGTGGATTGCTTGTGCTTTGGTTTATTGGCTGCATTTTCTCTTAAAGCTTGTCCAGTGAAGCCCATGAAGTAGCTGATTTTACCCTGGATGAGGTCTGTTTGACCTTTTGGTTTTCCAGCACAGAGCTGCAAGGTTAGGCTACAGATCTGCAGATGAAGGAACTGCTGGAATAAGCATTCCAGAGCTATTGAACAGCTCTGGATATCAGCCTTCCTGATAAATGCATTGGGAGCAGTAAAGTAAAGGCCATGCAGCATGCATTGGTTTATGATACCTGCCAAAATTCCTTAGCCCTTAACAGGGATATAAATAAAGGTCATGCTGCTGATTAAAAACACATATCACTGACAGTGGCAAATCTACTTATAGTTGTATTTTAGAGAGGATCAGAGTTTTCCCCTGAGGTCAATCTTGTACATCATCAGGAGAGGCGTGCAGGGAAACCCTGCGCAATGCAGAACTGTTTGCATTGGCAGGACAGTAAGTAAACGGAAAGACATTTTCCTCCTTTGTTCATCTCTGTTTCATTGACCTTTTCTTTCAGAGGAGGGGAAAAAAAAAAAAGCATTTGGATCCATGAAGAAATATTTGGAACAAGGGAATCCTGCAAGTGCGGAGAAGTCCTACAACTGGGAAAAGCAAAAAACCAGCCAGTGTAACCACAACGCTGGATTTCCTATGGAGATAACCATCGCTGATGCACAAAGCTCCTGTGTTCCTTCGATTAACGTACTATAGGTGGAAGCCAAAAACACTGGATAATGGTAAGTTTCACTTTCTGCAAAGTCAAAAGCTGTTTTAATAGAAGCATAGCTGCCTTTCTTTTGAGTTCAGCAAGCAAAAACTCTTTCTCGGAGGCTGACTGAACACCCACAGTGTTCAGAAGTCAGGCAGAGCACTCCTTGTTAGGCTGGGTCACAACCGCTCTTAGACCAAAAGTAGCAAGAGCTGGTATCCTGAGTAGGGGCAACACTGCAGGTCTTGGTAGTAAATACATCTTTACTGAACATAGTGCCAGGAGGATTGTCTCTGGTGAAGGAGGGAGAGCCTTTAGTAAATGGTATCTCAGGGGATTGGTGCAGCCCATTGGGGTACAGCATCTAAGTACAAAGACATGAGCAATGTCGTCCACCTCTCCATTAGAGAAGAACTTTTGAAGATTGTGGTCATCAGTTCTCGTATTTAAGGGAAATTTCTAGATGTCAACAGGAAGCATTCAGCATCTCCTATGGGCAGTCTAAGACATTTTAGGAGGCCTTGTACCCCACCACTCTGAAACCTTCACAAGTTCCTGACTTCATGCTCCCTGTCTGCTGGCCCACGGCACTACAGCAATCCAGTTCCCACACAGAGGACACCACCACAGGTAAGGCAAGCAGGCCTAGGGCTGAGACAGCGAAAGACCAGGAGATAAGAATGCTGCTGACCTACATATTTACAGAGTATTTCTTCTCCCTATCAGCCCAATATGCAAATATACAGGCATGTCTGTGCATTACCACACACCTACTCTCCAGTGTTTGAAGTCTGGATGGCCCTTGAGGCAAGAGTCATGTCATGCAGAACAAAGCACTTGTCAGCGCTAACTCCATGCCATAATAAACATTTTATCAGTAATGAGACCAAATTGGAGCTGAACAACAAGCTTAATTTTGTTCTTTAGCTTTCACCTCTGAAGAACAGGCTTGGAAGCTACATCCTTACACAGGCGATAGAAAAGATAAGGAAGCACATTTATGATGTAATTAAAGTAAATCATGCTGGCCTCCCAGTAATGAACCCATTTCTAATTATCCTGGAGTCATCTTATCTTGCATGTGCCGCTTCAACACTTGTTTAAGGTGCTGCCAGGGTGCCTGTCATCAGTAGGACAAGGTTGCCAGTAGAAACTGTGCAGCAGAAACCTGAAGACAGGCTTGCATACCTGTCTCTTGACTCTCTAGCACCTTATTCACCCTTGAGAAAAAAATATTTTAAAAGAAAACCACAGTGCAATTTTGAAAGGGATCTGGGTGAAAGAAATCAAACAAGAACTCAGAATCAATGATTTCATGAGCAACATAAAAGATCTCTTCATTTGTTCCTGCTTTGAGGAAAGAAATATTTTCCAGCTTTCAACATCAAACAGCCCCAACATAAGGTTGTTTTTTGGCTTTGTTTGATAGAGGGGGGGAATCTCAGAAGTTTTTCTTGGAACCCCTTAAGTTCCCAAATCCAACCTGCATCTCTTCATATTTTTCAGTGATTCTTTTAACAGAGGTCCTTTTCCAGAAGCCATATTAGTTTAAAGTTTACTCTTTGTCCTCCACCCCATTTATTTTCCTCACCTTTTACTGTTCCCACTGTAAATGAATGTCATTATGCCCCTTTTTAAAGGAGATAAGTGCATAAATAACCACCAAAAATGTGCCCTGCATAAGTCCTGTCAGTTACACAATTAAACATGTTCTCTTTTGCATGATGTGTTTTATTGAGGTATAAATCAGGACCAAAAGGCAATTTAGCACAGACAGGAATTTTATGGAGGGGGGTGCAGATCCCCTGGGCTCGTCTGGAAAATGAGAAACATACTCATAGATGATACATCTCGCCGGGTGCAAGATTCACAGGAGCTACAGAGCACTCCGTCTAGACTGAGATTTAACTTTCTCATTTAAATCAAGTGAAATAGGACTGTGCTGGATGCAATTGCATAAAACCTTTCTGTGTTGGATTAAGGAGGTTTTTGCAAAGCCCAGTCACACTGAAGAAATTGTGTGGGCAGAATGGAGTGTTGCCAAATCACAGGGAGTAAGCAGGAGCTGAAAGGTAGCAAGGACTCCCCACGTTTAGCAAGGTTTTAGCTGCATTCACTTTCTTTCTTCCACTAAGCAGAAGCCTTCCTTTCTCTCCTGTTACTAAGGCAGGCAGATAGATGCTTGTGGCAGGCTTTGCTTTCTTCCAGTCAGGACTCAGTTGCAGACCCTCCTCATTTCTCTCTAGGAAAGTATAAATTGAGGTCAAATAAAATACCTAGGCTTGCTTGCATCCAGAACATGCTTGGGAAGAGACAGCAGGACTCAGAGAGAGCTTTTCCCTTATGTCTCAGGATCTGACCAAAAGCACGACCCTCCACTTGGGCTCAGTGTGCCCAGCTAGAAGAAAGAAGGCAAGTCTTGCTTTTCAGCACTGCCCAGCAGAGGTGAAGTGCATGTCTCGTAGCCCAGCAAGGAAAGGAGCAGGATCACTCCATCCTCCGTTAGTCAATGGAAAAAGGGCAATCACATTTGTCTCCGCATCTGTCTGTGCAGGCATCCCATCTCACTACACCACCCAACTCCATAGTCAGGATTTACAGAAGGAAGGGCTAATCTTTGACCATCTTGCTAGCATCAGTTTTATTTCTCCAGCCAGCCCTGCACTCAAGGGTGTAGTGCATTAGAATCCACCTCACCTAATAAAGTTGACTAAACCAAGTTGTTCTCTCCACAGTCAACAGAAACTGGTATTAGACTGAATAAGCCCTGGAAATACCCAACTCTCAGAATCTCAGCTAGGCAGGATAAATTTCAGCCTCCCTGCCCTAAGAAATATAATTTGTACCCAACACCAGCACCTTCCAAACAGCAGCAGACCAAGCTCTGCCCATGCATCTTAGCGCTTGCATGGTAACAGGGCAAGGGCAATGGTTTGCCCTCTGTGCACAACCCAGCCCGTCTGGCACAGCTACACCTGGATTCAGGAGAGCTGCGTAACCAAATTAAATTGTCCTCTTAACTACTCATTAGGAGGTAGATGGCAGAACAAGGCACAGCAGTTCATAACAAGCTGGAACAAGTCTGCAGGCTCAGATGGCCCCCCAAGCAAGTTAGATTTGAATCAAGTACCTCCCTCTTGACACGCAGCACGTTAAAGCACACAGCATTAATATTTTATCCTTACAAGCCTTCCACTGTCCAGCACTGCCAGCTCACGATACATTTTCTGGAACACAAAGACTAAGAATACGTGCTGGTTTCTACCGTGCCATGCCAGTTCCCAGATTTTACAAGAACCGCAGCATTCGATTATTTTTTGTTTAAGAGAGCTATGTATTTTTTACTCGGCCCTCAGTGCTTTATCTGCTTCTGCAGTTCAGGCAACAAAGCCAACCCACCTGGATTGTGCAGGCAGCTGCAGCACAACAAGCCCTTCCTGAGGATGTCCTCTCCCAATGCGTTCATCAGGGATTTTGGCTGCACATCCCCGGATGCTTTGCACTACAGTAAACGGAGCTGCTCCATGACACTTGCTCAGGAGGTGAGGATGCTTTGCTGGACAAGAGCATCGGCTTCCAGATGAACGTATACACCTCACCTAATTGTTAGGGCTTCCAAACAATAGCTAATCACAGGGTTGGCATCATTAGCAGGTCCTGAATCAGGTTTCAGTAGTATCACCTAACCAAAGTGGCAAGGGGAGAGGCCCCTTGCCAAGGAGGGGAGGGAAACTGGGATTAATAACTGTATTAAAACCCACAAAGAAAGACTGGGAGGGCTGGAAGAAGTCCACATAAAGAGGGTGAGAACTGACAAGAGAGCACAGAACCTTTCAACCATCTGTTTTGTTTTGTACTTTAAAGGTGCAGTAAAACTTATTTATACCCAATTCCTTAGTTTACAAGGAAAGCAAGTTGCCTTACAAGTTTTAAAAGTAGCCTCAGCTGAGCAGCAGTTCTCCCAGCCTGGATTCTGGGGATTACATCTCACTCCATGAATAATACTTTAATTCAAGGGGGCCATAGTTTTCCATCTATAACCTCTACCTCCAGTTGACATAGATGGCTTATTCTCCTCTCCGTTGAAATACAGAAAAATGAAGGCCTGAAGTAGCAACTGCCTGAAATACACCCAATTACAAAAATGTTGTGTGCAGAGCTTTTTGTTGTTTAAAAATTACCATAGGGAAATTTGGGTTTAGTGTCCAGTGAGTAAAGCAGCAAGAAAAACAGAATACCTCATAATGGATCTTGAAGAAAAATACCAAGTACTTGGATTTTTATATTTTTTAAGGAGAAAAGAAAAGGGGAGGGGGGAAAAAAGACAGTCCTTCAAACCGGATTAGAAGCAGAGTCAGAAAACATACAAACCTGTGATGTGGATAGGCAGTTTTGGTATGCTTTCCATTTGTTTCCAGTCTGCTGCACAAGTAGCTCATCAACACACATTGGCCATGGTTTATCTAAAGAAATCCCTCCAGGAAGCCTGCCCTTGGGAGCAGCTCCTGCATTTGCTGTTCTTCAATGCAGCAGTAAGATCTCAGAGACAACTCCCAAGTGGGAAGTCCATCCCCTGCAATACAGTAGTCCTCAGGAGATGCTGACAGACAAAAGAAGCGCACAAAAAAAAGTCTATGCCCACTCTTTTTCATGCCTGTGTTCAAGTCAGTAACTCCTAGACTACAGCCAGGTAAAAGTTTAAAGCCAGCTTAGTCCTCTTTCCTTTCCAAGCATGACAAAGCACAAGCGAGGCACATCTCAAGCTCCAGCCTACTGGAAAGCAGCAAGAACCAGAGATAGAGAGACTGAGCTGAAGTTTGGATTATGGATTAATACAACCTTGATCAAATGGAGAAAGTATCACTGAGTTACAAGGATGACTGCAGAAGAGAGAGCCCAGGGACACATTCATCGGCTGTTGAGTAACGCAGTATTTAAAGGCTGGGCTGTTCCAGCTTCAGTGACTCATCACACAATTTTTCAATATTACCTTGCCCAATTAAAGACAGCCTCTAGCTGTTATGTTTCATTGTTCTGTAGGGTCACCACAGCGTGTATGTGGATCACAAGAACTCACATGAGAAGCAGCCAAAGTAAATTGGAGCAAGATATAGCATTTTTTGGATGGCCATTTTACATAAACCCCTACTGCATGATCACCATCAGTATTCTGTTGGAGAAAGGGGGATCCAGAATAGCAAACTAAATACAGATACACACAAAAGGGCTGGAATAGATCAGTGCTAACATCTAATGCTCAGAACCAACATTTTCACGGTCAGAAGCATCAGATGCTGGGGGGAAGGCAGGGAGAAATCCCTCTTGCTTTTCTCAATGTTGAGCTGGCTGAAACCATTAGTGCTGAATAGCACAAACGGAAAACTAGAAGGAATCAAAACCCCTTCTTCGCTCAGTTTCTCTAACCTAATCCGAGCCAGAAATAGTCAGATTTTCTTACGACAGACAGCTCTATAACACACCCAGCAAAGACTGAAGCTAAGCCACCCGGCGAGGCAGCCCACCCTGAGAGCTGCCCGAGCAGGTTCCCCGGTTCCACAACACCTGCAGGCTAGGCTCACACTCAGGGTAAACATTTGCCTTTCAAAACAAAAACAAATGAAAGGCTTTGGGTTGCTCCAAATGAACATAAATATTTTCCTCTAGGAATTCTTCTGTTGTGATGTGTTAGTTGGGTTTTTTGGGTTGTTTTATTTTTTTTTTTGACTAACAAAGAGCAGGCTGGAAGTGAAGGGGCTCTGTGAAAATACCTTAGAGCTGTATTTGCTTTAATCCTAAAGCAAAAGGATCCAGCATCTACTTAAGTCCCATGAATACATGCATTTCTTAGCAGCGAGATTAGAATGCCATTAAAGAACATAGATTCACCAGCAAGATTAAAATGCCATTAAAGACCATAGAATCACCAGTCTGCCTACAAATTATACTGTCTTCGCTCATAATGTCTACTCATTTCCTGCAATATTTTTAAGGACCCTTATTTCATTTTATTCTGTTTTCTCCCTTCTCTCATTCATGACGTTTCCTTATGCTCATAATTATTTATTTGGCATGGCATTTTGTTGTAAGAGAACAGCCAAGCCCTGTGTGCATAACATAGCAAAGAATTTCCACTTTAAGAGAGCTGGACTTGTAATTTACAGACGGCACAAAAAACTAATTTAAAGAGTGAATAACCTTAAACTAGAAAAGCTGAGAGGTGTTATCTGTGTATGGCTTTTGGCAAGTCAAATCAAAGTCATATCATCACTTTCAGCTTTTGACAGCTTTTGCACTTGACCCCAACCCCGACATTGCATCTTGAACCTCTCTCTGCTACTGAGTCTGAAAATACATCTTAACTACATGCAGCTTAAGGGGACTGCAATGCCACCAGCAGCTGCACCCCAGGCCTGTCAAGGAGAGACAGGAAACACATGAGGTGGCTTGTCTCAAGACCTCTGCTTAATAGCATACAGACAAACCCAGGTTTATAGTTGTCCTCCAGGCACCCAGAACTTCTCCCAGACTCTGAGTGACTTTTTTCACAGTTGAGCCCAAAGCCCTTTCCGATTAAAAGAAAGACTTACTCTTTTCACTACAGTGTAGAACTTGCCTTAATGTTATGACCACACCGTACTTGTCCAGGCCACGCTGCAAACAGAGGCACGGGTCCCTCCATCACACAGGCAAAGGATGATGGCAGTAACAGGGGCCATTCCTGCCTGCCCTCAGCTATGCAAACCTTAGCAGCTACAGACACCTGGAAAAGGAACTGCTTCCCTCCCTCTTAATGAACCATTTGAGCTACAGCCGTTGTTTATTCAAGAACCTAATAAGAGATGACTGTGGCTATTTTATGCTTAACATCATTAGTTAAACAGAAATTGATTGCAGATGGAAAACAGCCATTGTGGTTTATTGCCAATGATTTGTTTCTTGGCATTTAAGGGCAGATATAGGTTGGCAGATCTGTTCCCTTAGGCTGCAGACACTGCAAGGTGTGGCCATGCTCTGTGTTTACAAGCTATTATCACAGCTCATTGTTGGCTTTTTCATCTTCAGGCATGTCTAGCAAGGCTTAAAGGCTCTGTGTGAGGGAACATGAGAGGAGGTTGGTTTGTCTGCTGTCAGCCAAGGATTACTGGTATGCTTTAGCTACCTCTTAATAGGAAAGCTATTCACCACAGGCAACCCTTACCTGCTTTCAGCAGAAGACCTCAGCAGCCTTGAACAGAGATGAGCAAAAGGGAACATAAATGGCCTTTATATGTTTTAAGTCTTTCAAGTGAAATGGAAAAGATAGCCCCAACCCACAAAACTTAATGTGGCTGGGTCTTGCCTCTCGCTGCTATGCTGTGCCAGACCAGACCCCACAGAACTACACCTCCGCTAACCAGGATGAGAACTTGAACTCCGTCAGACCCATCTTTCTGCATTAACACTGAAATGTATGCAAGATGCCACTCAAAATTTTCATCTGGTGCCTATTAAGAATGAGACCAAGCTAATTACAACAAGCAGTGGGTGTTCTATCAAGCAAGCATCTTTAGAAATCTTTACTGGCTCCCAGCATGTAGTGGGAAACAGTGCAAAATACCACTGTTGAAAATCTTCTCTGGAGCCTGTCTCAAATTTCTGTACCACCAGATTTCCCTGTTCTCTGGCTTTTCCCCTCTGCTACTCAAACGACAGGTGCCTGTTCTGCAAGGTATGGCATATGCTCCGTTTTGAGGACTTTGCAAACAAATGACAGCACTGGTGGGGTTTTGCAGGACCTGAATCTCAGCTTTTAACTATACAGGATACCTACAGCTACTGTCAGAAGTTACTGGCAGGTCTCTTTTACAGTGTGCTTTCACCATCTGACAGAGCTTCCCTACCCAGCCTGACAGCTGGGGGACAGAGGAATCACCGTATTTGATACAACTAACGCTCCGTCTATTCCAGGCACTGGTTTTGATGTAAAACCAGCTGCCTTGATAAGACACAAATAACCCAGTGGTTCCTCCAAGGGAGAAGTTTGTCCCTAACCTCCACTGGTTACGTGTCAGTTCATGCCTCAAGTCTGAATATTTATAGCCCTTCCAGTGGCTTCTAACCCACGCCTACCATAAAGCCACCACACACCTGCTGGTACCCAGATTGCCACTGGGAGAGATAAACTCAACGGAAGCAGATTAATTGATCCTCCTTCCAGATTCCCCATGGTCCACATGACCAATTGCTAGCCTGAACCTGGCCATCCTTGCTCTCCATGACCATCCACAAAGTCATGCCTTCAGAAAGCCCAGAGACAGCAAAAGCCTACTTATCTCCTTCTTTACCTTTTTTCCCCCCAGCAGAAAGTTTCAAGGAAAATGTTTCCAGGGAGTTACCAAGTCCAGTTGCAAAATACTTTCCATAGTGCTGTATGTAGCAGTTGATGTAGTTAATGTCTGACATAGATTGTAATGTTTTAAATACGAAACTCAGTGCTGACCCTCCCTAATGTTACATTGCATTTCAGTCTAACATCTGATTGATGACCCAAATTCAGATCAAATTTGCAGCAGGTGATATGCAGGACATGTTTTCCAGCAAATCTAGTTAGCCCAACTAAATCCCCCAGATTTTACTTCTACATGGCTATTTTCTCTCTAGTATAAAGAAGAATATCAAGTGCCATAACTGAACTTTTATTATTTCTCAATAATAAGCACCATAAACAAATACTTATTTCTCAAGACTTAAAGGTATATCTGATGTCACCATCTGCACAATTTGGTACCATTAACAAACGCATTAGCACTGCCTCCTGTGTGAGCTTGTCCAAGGGTATGGCATTTGTTAGCTTGTTCAATAGCATTACAACCAACTTGCAAATTCAGATTTCATGAGTTTTTGTTCTCGAGCAGCAGGACTGCTGGCAGCATTCTGTATGTTGTTGTGTGCAATTGTGTGTGGTGGTTTGTGCGATATCATCTGCAAGATTTTATTTTAGATCATCCCCTCCCCTTGTCCTCCCCAAAACATGACTAGACCCTCTAACAGTAAGAATAGATTGTACAGTAGATGACTGCAAGCTAAAACTTCATGGGGCCTCAAAATAAAACTCCACTCTATTTTCTGTAGAGAAAGAATAAAGAGTCAGCTGCGAATACAGTAAGATTAATGTATTAATCATCTGCTGGCATGGCACACTCTGGGAAAGAGGCTAATTAAAAGGGATTTGTGGAAGGTCATCTAGGATTACTTTCTACTAAAAGCAGTGGCAAGACATCAGGGTTATCAGTGAATTTTGGAAGTTCCAATTAAGGTGCTGGAAAGCAGAAGCTGTACCAAGAAACTGAGTCCTCCAACTTCCTCTACACTGGAAATATGCTCTTCATATTGCTTCTGCAAGCATTTCTGGCTTTCGAACACTTGGAAGAACAAAAACTGGGGCTCTATTCTCTCCATACCCTAAATCCTCTTCCCATAAACTATTGGCATAATGACTTCCATTTACATCAGTGACATGGCCTGATGAGGGAAGGTAGTAAAGTTCTGCTGATATTATTGACTGAAGCATGTGATACGCAGGACTTGTTTCCCAGCAAAATAAACTATCAATCAAATTAGGGAGCTGAAATCCCAGCTCTGCTCTTCTAATGGCACCAGGTATGAACTTTGCCCAAAACACATGGTCTCAAGTTTTTAAAAATAAACACTAGCAAATGAGTCTGAGGGCACCTCCTTTTCCATTTCCTGTCCATTTGGAGATACTGCTGTGCACTTCAGAAGCAGGTGTTTCATACGCCTGGGTTAACCTGATGCCAAGAAAAGCCAGCTCTTTCCTTGCATGCAGGGAAGGAAAGAGCTTCCTTATAAAACATCTCTATGCATGATCAAAATTGTGCCTAACGACAGACAGATGCAGTTAGTACGTGTTTTCAGAAGCAGGTGTCCTTCAGAGTGCCATTTAAGAGATACAGACTGTGTCACTGAGGGGGAACCCTCCTATGAAAAGAGCTCAGGTGCTCCGTCCAACCAGTCTCAATCACAAGTGCCAGCATCCGTGCAGGAAAGCTGCCTTGCCACCCTTCGGACCATCGCCAGGCTTCTCACCTTGCCTTCAGAGCAAAAGGAGCTGCACCGTCAGGGCCACCCCAGCCCACAGTTCAGCTGAGGAGCAGTGAGGGGTGGTACAGAAGAGTAAATTCAACAGATAATCCTTACAGAAAACACAAACTGTCATGATAGAGCTTCCTGTTTGGAAATGGCAATGTCTCACATCCCCAAGCCAGAAAGAGTAGCAAACCTTCCTTACAGAAGCAGCAAGAAACAAGACCAAGAACCCTTTTTCTTTGCTCAGTAACAGCAAGGAGGAGAGATACTGCATGGTTTTGTAATGCCCTGAGAGCACAAAAGTAGCTGCATGCACAGCTGTGGTTTGGTGGGATGAATGATGATGTGCATTTTATTTATATTTTGAATTACTGAAGGATGATGACTAGAGAGGGTCATCAGCCATCAAGTTCAGATCCAGGTCTGAAGCAGCTCCAAGCATTTCAGAGCACAGGGTGACAGGCATGGGACTTGGGTTTTGCTTCAGGTCATTGGAGAGAAAATGGTCAGCTACACAACTTAGCTCTGGAACCATCCTGGAATTTGTCTAGATTCATGGCCTTGGCTTGCACCCATTAGTGGTAAAAACTGTGACGGAAAGCGCAAGGGAGGAAGAAAAGATAAAGTAATGGCATAAATTCCAGTAGCTCCTGGAAAAAATACATTTGACCTTTATTATCTACTAACTTCTAACTCTGACGCTTAGCTCTGGTTTTTGCTTTTAAAATATTGTCCCTGGCAGAATGGAGTCCAAAGAGAAAACAGACTCTGGAAAAAGTGTGAGACTCTGGGGAGACAGTTATTTACTGGCAGTTTCACAACCGCCCCTGCACTTCTAATGAAATTTCATTTGTCAAATTCAGTGCAACTTGGTGACAAGCCAAGCTTATTCTGCCTGCCTTTTAGCTTAGAAACATCCTTTTGGTCTCCTGCTCCCAAGCAATGCCTTTATTTCATTTGAGAAAAAAAAAAAAAGTTGCAGCTTGTAGTTAAAAAGCTGGTCTCAAACTCTCATGGACACGATTTCTTATTGTAATATGAAAAAAGAAGTTAAATTTTTGAACTGGTGTTAACACCATGCATAATAAAACATGCTCCTCACCATGAGTACTTCAAAGGGAAATATATTCAGCTTTGGCAAAAAATATCCCACAAATGGTTGTGATTTTATATGGACTCACCACTGTCTGGGATGAGGCCATCTAACAGGAGTCTGGACACAGCATCCTTCCAACTTAGGATGAAAGCCATAGCCTCTACAGTGGGGAATGGATCTTACTTCTTATTGATGTTTTTTAATATGTGAGGCCTGGTTTGTGTACATAGTTTGCATTACATTCCAGTGGTAGGCAAAACAGCTAAGCTATTTTGATTCTCCTGGTTAAAATACTACTTTAAGCCCTTTTAAAGTTTTTGCATGTTTAGGTCTTAGGGCAGAGTTGTCAACAGAAACAGTCACAGGTTTTGTTTGGTTTTATGAAAAAGGAGAATTAAAAAAAAAAAAAAAGAGTGAGCACAAACAAACTGATTACACTTCCCCCATTGTTCAGGAAAAAAAAGAAGAAAAAAAAAACCAGACAGTGATTTATTTTTCACAGCCTGAATAGCTGGAGACAGAGAGCTGATATATGGCAAGGAAATTGCCACCCTAAACAAGTTCCTTTGAGCAATTTGATGATTTTTTTTTTTCTGCCTGAGTTATGAGCCCTTGGAATGCACATACCATTGATTTGTTTGGTAATTTGCACAAACGGCTCTTCCTGAGTTCTTAAAGCCAATGTATATCCCAGAGTGGAAATATTAGCACGATACAGAGAAATAGAGTCCGATTGTTTGCCAGAGTCAGGCTACCTAACCTTGCAAATGCACATGAGTAGCTCTGGCTTCTCCCACGATCAAAAAGCATACCCATCCTGCAACCAAAATATATGGGTTGTCACACACACAACAACGACCACGAGGATGTATGCATTCATCTGCCCTTTGCTGGATCTTGAAACTTCTAAACTACCCAAATTCTCATGGAAGCATCATTGCTGTGGTATCAAACACCTCCTGGTTGCACAGCGGGTGGTGTGACCATCTCTGTCATATGGGGTCGCTTCTTCCTGATGGAAATGTTTTTTGTGGAGTGAGGTATTTTCATTTGGCAAAGAGGTTTGTTAGCATTTCCCTCTAAAATATAAATATAAGCATAATCATAAACATAAACAGACAAACACCACAGTTTGACGGGATGAGATTTGTGTGGGTGGTTTAGGTGCCTAATTGCCGTGTTCTGCACAAAGCCTGTGGTTTGCACCCTGAGAACCCAGACCTCAGCCTGCAGACGCTGAACCTTGTTATCTCTTTCATTCAGCTCCAAACTGCTTCATGCATAATACACATTAAATACTGGTCCTACAGCAGGCTTGTTCAGAGCAACCACCCAAAATCCACTCAAAACCACAAAATCACGCTCAAGAGGAGACTAAGAGGACCATGCGTCTCTTTTATCAAGAGGCTCAATGGCTAAATCTTATTTCTGAGACACCAGAAGTGAGAGCTCAAGCCTTTTTCCACCTGATGTGAAACAGGGGTTGGATGATGGTTTCTCAAACTCCTAGGAGGCCACCTTAGCCATTATGTTACATGTTATCCTGGAGTGGTCCTCCCGCTGTCTCACTAGATGGACTTATTCCACCCTGCTTCCTCACCTGAACTGGGACAGCGATAACACAGAAAGTGAGAGGGTAGATCAGTAACCCAGCTCACATGGGATGTGGAGGCTGGGCATCAAGCTGCCTTCCAGCAAACATTCAATTATGTCAGAGACACCCACCAAGTTCCAGCAGGGAGTAAGAGACCCAAACCTTAGGATCCCTCTTCTTCCAGCCAGTTCTTTGCCTTCCCTAGGGCAGAGTGGGCAGGCTCCCTTCAAACCCTCCTTCTAGTACCTTGCCAGTCTCAGAGGCCAGGGGAGTGACCCACTTTGACTGGTGTTGCTCACACCCTCCAGCCTGGAGATGTATGGCCAGCATCCTCTCACCTCCATGTCTACCTCCTCCTGCGGTGGCACAGTTCTCAAATGGAGGGTCTGCTCTTGCCTTTTGGTGCACCCTGATTTCTAGCAGTAGTGGATTAAGTCCAGTGACTCGCACAGCTCAGCACCCTGTCTAAATTGAATGTAATCTTTGAAAACTAGGGCTGAAAGAGACCTCCTGAGATCATCTAATACCATTTTTTTCCCAGAGGCAGCATCTGATATCCCTAGGCTAACCCCAGCATGTTTATCTAACATGCTTTGGAAAGCATATGAGAAAGATCATAACCTCGTCCAGATACCTGCTTCAGTACTTTATACTCCCAGAATTTATCTTTTTTGTCTTATAGTCAACTAACTAATCTTTGCTTCACATTTGTTTTCTTCCTCTTCCATCATGTATGAAAGAAAATATTAACTTGGTGTAGAAATACTGAAACTGAGTTTCAAAATTAAATCTTCCCACTGAAGCTAGTAGTTAGTAGACAATTTTGCAAAGCAAAATGAAAGGGAATTGCTAAAAAAAAAAAAAAGTCATCTCTTAATGCTGTGTCACTGTGTATGGGGCCTCCTTTTAAGCTTTGCTGTTGATTTGGCAGCTCTTTGTTTATTTTGAAGGGATAAGTTAAGCAGTCACTCAAGGATGGGTAGGAAAAGCCTGAGGCTGAGATTACCATGTAGCTTTCTAATTAGACCGGAATGAAAATAGGTCTAAATCCATTGAGTATACAAAATACGTTTGCATACTTAGCAATTGATAATAATTATGGTTCCTTATAGCAACAGTAAATGCCTAGTTGTTATTTTGTAACCTAAGGCAAATGAGTAGGGCATTTGTTTTACTTAAGCTGACAAAACTTGTAAAAGAGGCCACCACAATGACATTCCAAGGCACAGGGAGAGCTGTCATTTTATCTGCTGGCTGGTAAAAAAATATATGATTCCATAATGTTATCCTACCAAATAGCTGAGGAATTGCACTTCTCACTTGCTGGAAGGATCTAAGGAACTAATCATTAGCTGAACAGTCTAATTTGGTCCAACCTCAGCACTGTATAAATAGTCATGTACATCAGCAGTAAAAGAACAAGCAACTTATTCTTGAGAAACCAATGGAAAAGTCTGACCCTCATTTCCTTACACAGAAGAAATCACATAAAAGCATTCAAGCTGAGATTCAAAATACTTTAATACAGACACAAACTATGCAATGAACATGTGTTAACTGTCAGCCAAAAAGTACCTAAAAATCCATCCTAGTTATCTGTGGAGGGAATAGGAAACAACATGTGGACATTTTATACAATGGATGATTGTTAAATGCTGACCTTTTTTTGTTGGGTTCTGATTTTAATGGTCAGAACTTGATTATGCAGGAAGAGGCGAGATTTTCAGCTGCACGAATAGAGGTTACGCAATAGCACTACCAAACCCACAAGTCCGGTTAACATGTAGATAAGTAGAGATTTGCAATAACACCTATGTTGGAAGCATTACAGCAACCACACGTACTCCCTTGCTTTTAGTTCTGAAAGTCAACTACCAATGAGCCTACACAGATGTGCAACAGGACAAAATAGTACTTCAAGGACCAGTACAGTTTGGTAAACTTGTCAAACTGAATCTTAAATAGATCTACAAAATGTATAATCTGTATGTGAGTGCACCTGTGGGGTGGGGATGTGCTTCCTAAGGCAATGAAAGCTTAAGGGATAACATACATATTTCTTAGAAAACTTTACCATGTGCATGTATGGCCATTTATCTGAACTTCAGAAACTTCAAACTCTTGACTTCCAGGGAGCCAAGGCTGGTAGCTCATCCAGAGCCTAGCCCAGTGAGATGAAATTCCAAATATCCTCTGAAGTCCTTGAGGTACATAAAGCACCATCTTCAAGAAAACCATCTCTTTGGCATGCAGAAATCCCCTTTGCAGCAGTTGTGCAGCTGCTGCATACTGAACATGTTGGGGACTTGTCGGGGACTTTGCAAAAGCAGATGATCTATCTGCACGCAGGAGTACCCCTGCACACTTTATGAGCCAGCTTCTTTCTGCACTTTTGGTATTTGGGATTAAATGTTGGCAACAGATGTGGTTTGCAGGTCTGTGAGATATTTAATTTATGGGCATTCTCAAAGCAAACTGCTCAGATTTCCAAGGATTTGGAAGATTCGTATGTATTTAAAAATACTTTATTGCATTTCTGTGGATGAGTTCCAGATATTACGGTGTCCGGCAAATGCTTCTAGCTACCTCCTTTATGGCAGCCTGGATTTTAGACAAGGTCTTATTCACAACAGGCATAGGTCCTTTCTGGCACTACCTGAGAGAGCAAGAACTGTCTGGCTGGGAAGGGGGACAAAGCCTTAACCTTGTTTTGCTAATGTGAATTAATAAACTGCTTCAGCTGTAAGAAAAATTATAATGAGTAATAAACATGAAGTATTTAGTCTTCTAGTGAATGGTGTTTACAGTGATGGACGGTCATGAAAAGATTGGCCTAGAGGAATGAGAGGTGATAGCAGTCCAGGCACTCCCTGGAAGACGGAGAAGTAGAGCAAGAGCTTACATTTTTTTACATGTTAAAAAAAAAAAAAAAAGAAAAAAAAGAAAAAGAAAACCTCAGTTATTATAGAGATTTTATTCTCTGTCATTTAAAAATTCAGGAAAAAATCTTTAAAATCTTAGAAGACAAAGGGAATAAACCACTTTCACACAACAGCTGTACTCTTTTCACACCAGGAAAATCTCAGGCTTAGAAACCCCAGTTTCACCCTCCTCTTGTGCGTGAGAGAAAAAAAGAGAGAAATCAAGTAGAAATATCCCCAAATACAAGCATGGCGTTTCTCTTCCCAGAAAGATAAATACATTGAAATAAAGGTCATCTGGTTTTGTTTTAGAATCTCTGCAAGCAAAACTTAAACAATTTCATGTAGAAAAGCAGGGAGTTCAGCGTGCCTCAGTGCTGTTACCTGCAGTATACAGATCATTTTGAATACACAGAACTTATCTGCCATTGTGTCACTGTCCTTGGGGTATTATGTTCATTTGATTTCAGATACCAAAAATCTGATACACTGGAGTCACTAGCTAGGCCCTCATAAGGAGCTGTGTGGATGCTATTTCCCATCCTATCTGCCTGCATTTTCAATATAAGGGGATAATGTTAGTAGGAAATACAATATTCATAGATACAGCATGGAGCAGAAGGAAAGGAGGAAATCTTTTCCTCCACTGTCTTAAAGGTTTTCCTCAATAGTGAAGTAGGAAATAGGTAATGTAGCTCATAGAAAAATAACTTAACATATACAAGGTTAAACATTTTTGTGTCCTAAAGTAGCAGCCATTTATAAATCTGCATAGAGGACCACCACAATATAGATGTATTCCCAAAACTATGTAGCAGTTGGGTACGAGTGGTTCATATTCCAGGAGAAACGAAGGCTTGCTACTCTAAAACCACCTGCAAGGGCAAGAGGAATTTCCTGGGTTTCTTAACACTCGTTTTTCTGCTAGGAGAATGGCAATTCTAAAACACTTTTTGAAGAAGCATGAGAAGGTAGGGAACAGTGACTTTTAGCAGTCAAATCCTTAGCTTTAAAGAAAGCCTACGGAGGGAAAATGGTGACCATCTTGATGTTTCCATATCCTCCTTTGTTCTATCACCCCAAAGGGGATCAGGTCAAATTTCTCCACATCCATTTATTGCTTTTTAAATGCTGAACTAGAACAATGGAAAGATTCGTAAGTGCAACTTTCAGAAAGGCATCAAGAGGGACATTCTGTTCCTCAGTAGCCGCCCAGAAGCCCACCCCATCAAGGACTAGAGACAGCTTCTGACCTATTGGAAACTCCATCTGATTTTTGTCCTTTTGCAGAGGACTAGCAACAACTGCAGAAGCCAAAAATCTAAATGGAAGTAGAAGGGAAAAAACAGAGAAGTTTCTTGCTTGAATCTCTGAGTAGAGGCAATTGAAAGGTGGAAGCAGTGTGCACTAGAAGTCTCATATCCATTGCAATCTAACAGAAAGACACTGGACCTTAATCCAGTTGAAATGAATGGATAGTCAGTCATGAATACTGTGAAACCAGAGATCATTTCACATATTTGTAAAGGCCAGGTCCTTGGTTAGCGAAGATGTGTATCGATTCACTCAAATCAGCGGAACCAGGATGATTTGTGCTAAGCCAGGGGACAAGCCTGAAATCTTCACACTTGTTCTTCAGTCTGCACTTAACACCAAGTGGGGCTTTTTTTATATTTCAGATAAATCACGTTCTAGGGATTGTTGTCCTTTTTTAAAAAAAAGATAATGTTTTTAGCCATTTCTCTTCTTTACTCAGGAGGCTATCTTTTAAGTTGGAATCTCTAAATCAACCTTTCGATAATCACTGTAATATGACAAAAAATAGGAAATAAATGTGTCAAATTGATTTCACACTCCTTTTTATTTGAGGCGCTTGCTGCAAAATTACATACTATATTAACCAGCACAGGTACTTGGGTTAGACTTGGTTACACTTTCTTAACCACAATATTTACTTCTCAGTTGGACTTACGAAAGAAGATAAGACAACTTAAGATGAGTGATATCACCCAACATGAGTAAAGAAAGGAAATACATGAGTAAAGAAAGGAAATACCAGTGCTTCGAATGAAGTGGCAGTCGGTACTTACTGACTGTGTTAAGGTGCACTTATGATATTTAAAAAACAGAGGAATGCTTTACCATATTAGTTGTAAACAAGATCAACTGTAAAATGAGTATTTTTACATGTGGATATAATTTGCACACATGCAGATATTTTAATATCCATTATAAATTAGAAATGAGGTTACTGAAAGCAGGAATCCTTTTTAGAAGGTACAGAATCCAGTATTTCGTTATTCTGACTGAAAACACCTCAACTGATGAGTAGCATCATTTAAATCACTTATGATACTTCACAAATAAAGTAGAATCCTCCCCTAGAGATAGCTTTAATAATCTGGCCTATGGAATTCTGTAAGACTTCTATAAGAGCTGGTGCAGTCATCACCATTTAGATATTCACATGCCAGGCTGGTAGGAACAAATCAAAATGCAAGTGTTCAGAAAATATTCAGGGACAAGAATGACCTGGGAATAGATCCTCAGTGTGCTATTCAAGGGGAAGAGCATCCAGTTCCCCTGGCAGCCTTTGTTCCATGTGAAATAATTTACACTATTAGCAGAACAAAACACAGTTAAATATAGGTAGAATTAGGCAGGCCTTGGGCTGTCAGAGCTGCTTACTAGAAGGCAAAAATGGAACAATACTGCTGGCTTGGTAGAAAGGTCAGGGCCATTTTCATCTGTGTTTGGTATTCTTTGAACTTGAGGAATGAGAGAGAAAAGAGATGCTCACGTGCTAGTGCATCAAACTGCCTCGCTGTTAAACTGAGGGCCTGGCACATGAGCGGGAGTCCCCCTGGAGCTTTTTCACTGCTCCAGGAAGAAGCTGCACAGTTGCAGAATGGGTCTGAAAATACTGGATTAGATATAAATATTGCATGCTGCCATGGGTACTTTTGGAAGATGCACTGTGAAAATTCAACCAATGCAAGATTTCAGAAACTTTCCATTGCTGAATGTTATGTATGATTCAGAAGACCTGAGGCTATCTTGGGGAGGGAAAAAAAAAAGGAAAAAAAAGAAAAAAAAAGGAAAAAAAAAGGGAAAAAAAGAAAAAAAAAGAAAATAAAAGAGTCTGGAGAATTTATCTAATTCCTCCAGCTTAGTGCAAACATGCCCTGAGCTAGTCCTTTGCTTTTGCAGTCCCCATACTACCATGTCTGTCCTGACTTGGGTTTTTTTCAGTATGGGCTGAAATTTTGCCGCAACATCTCCTGTATGTAAAACGTTACCTTCTGTCAGGAGAGGGAGAAAATACCTGAGATCTACTAGCAACTACTGTCTCTTAAATCACCATGTGTGGTCCTCAGCCATACAAGGAGAACAATGAGCTGTTTAGGTCAGAAGCTGTTTCAAAATTGTTGTGTGTCCCATTAAAAACCCAGATGAAATCAAGACCAAAAGCAAATTGTTGGAAGCCCGTGTTTCACACTCAAAACATATACATGGGGAAAAGAACCCAACCTATGTATGATGACTACGCTTTACATATTTTCTTTTGAGAAAAACAGAAGCCACTTCAGCATAAATGAGATGGTCTGGAAGATTATTAAAATGTAATGAATGGAATTGGTCTCATTATTTTGATATCAGCATTTCCTTGAAATGAAATCCTGACTTGTGGCCAGGCAGTGGTTTTAGAGAAAAGTCACTTTTTTTCATTATGGGGTTGCAGACCAGGAATTGTGCAATAATCTCAAGAACTTGTCCTTAAAGAACCGTTTACTAATTGGTGGGCAAATATTTCCTCAACACTTTTATTTGGTAGCAGTTTCAAACCACAACTTTGAGGGATTTTAGATTATAAAGCTTTTTTTTGTGTGTGTGTGTTCTCTATGGAGAAGAAAGATGGAGACATCATTGCCATACTAGCACTTAAGGAACTCCATGCTGAGTATGTTCAGCAGTTCCAGTTCTGTCAAATCGGTGTCGCTACAGGTTTACCACGGAGCATTAGCCAGCATGGCCCTCTGGCCAAGAGCAGCAAGTATGGCAAATGCTCCCAGAAGGCAGGTGGATGTTTTAATTGCACAGCTGTGCGCATCTGCTAGTCACCTCTGGGCCATCCTCGACACCTAGCACAAGAGGTGTCCACTGCTGGCCAGTGAGTGGAGAAATAGCATTAACATGGTGAACGCTTTTTCTTCTCAATTTATTAGCAAATTGGTCAGGAAGGACAGAGAAACTTTGGTCCTCATGCATAAAGACCTGCAGACTACTGCAGTCCCAGCAGAGAGGAGTGTATCCCTCCCTGAAGATATAAATGCACCGATGATGAACCATGGCTGCTTGCTGGCAAAAAGGAAAGAAAATTGTTTGTGTGTTATGACTTGTAGCAGGATTGGGTTGAGCGAATGAATATAGCTTCTTCAGTGACACAGCTAGTCCCTGCCGAACTAGCCCTGTGTTCCTAGAAATGTGTAGCCCTTTTGGAAGACGCTTCAGAGGAACCGCTGCATCTGCTTTTCCCCACCATTTGGTTTAAGGAGATGTCCCCACCTGCATTTCTTCCATGCTCCTGGGAAGTCTGCTATACCTTTCGCAACTGAGTTACAGAAACTAGCTCCAGTGAGCATGGCCCTTTGCAGACTCCAAATCCAGAGGGCCCAGACTAGACCTCTTAAGCGCTCTCAGGGACTTAGCAGATGTTTGGCAAGCAAAAAGGTGACATGTAAGGTTTCCTTGTATGGTGCAGCTTTGTGGGTATGGAGTCAAGCCAGGACGTAAAGTCTAGTTAGGTACCTGCCACAGAGGTTGAAAGAGTAAAGATTTATTGTGGTGGCACCTTAATATCAGAAGAAGCCAAAGCAAAGAGTAAGTCAGGGCCAGTTTTACTAAGCACTTAGGCAAGAATCATTGCACTGTATGTCTCCATTTGTTCCTCTGTCCTTCTAATTATTGTCCTATTGTCCTACTGTGCCCAGCATGCAGGTTAAACCTGAGTCTAGCCTTCCCAGCAGGCCAGATGCAGTTCAGAAGACTAAAACGGCAGGTTTCATCCTTTTGTGAAGAAAAATGGTAAAGCATTTGTCACAGCTGACACTACACAGCAAGCTTCATCAGAGTGCGTTTTGGTGCAGCTCTGTGCTGCAACATACAGAACAGGAAAACCACATCCTTTCTGAATGTGAGCATTTCTGAATGTGAGACCTAGAAACTCCAAGTGTGAGGTGTGATTTCATGCTAAAGAACCAGAAAGACACATTTTGTCACTGCAGCTAGCAAGGTAGGCAAGACTGCTGGTGCAGAGAGCAGGATATTGATGTAGAAGTTACTGAATCAGTAATGGATTTAAGGGTCTCTATTTTTTTACGTATGGCGCAAATTAGTAGAAGCAGAAAACAATTTAAAAAAGTAGTTTCCCTCTAAGGTATCTTTGTCTTCTGCGTGCATTCCATCAAATGAAGAGGATTTTCAGAAGTCCTGGGAAAAACTTACTGTCTACTTTGAGCACTGAGATGGTTGACTGCAGTGAAATAATTTTCTGTTCCTTGGGAACAGAACCAGGGAAGAGGCCACTTTGTATTTACAGGATAACAGTGGCAGAGGTCGTGGCCGTCTAAGCAAGCAGGCTGTGACAATTACACAATGGATGAATTTTCACTTGGCTGAACATCAGGGACTGGAAACTGGGCCCAGATTTTTCTACTACTATTACTCTGACTACCAAATCTCTCCTGCTCCCAGAATTCCTGGACCAAAATTTTACCTGGAAACAGCTCAAACATACTTTGAAGATGTGATTATTATTATTTTATGTGTTTTCTACTCTGCATGTCTTGTTTCTGCCAGAAGAAATGCATTTGTGGACAGGGGAGATGCAGGTCTCCAACTCCAGCTCAGCTTTGCTGAGCCAGGACATTCAGGTATCTTGGCCATGATCCCAACAAATGTTCAGGCATCGGATTCAAGAGGCTCATGCACCCAACTCTCAACCAACCATAAAAGGGTGGGTATAAGGCAACGGGACCTTTTGGATACCACTACCTTCCTGGAGTTGCAGCCATATGTCAGCTGGGATACCTTAAGGTAGACCTGTCCATAGACTCCATGCTCAGTCAGCCCAGTCCCATGCCTGGTGGACCCACATTTATCTTTGGAAGCCTAGCCCTCAAACATTCACATGCCTAAGTGAACCAAACCTCCAAACCACTTTGATTTTTGAGGAGGAGGATGACACAGACCGGAGAGCAAGGGCAATCTAGCTAGGTGCTCTTTGTAGCATTACAACACAGCCAAGGGCATAATGGGGGAGATTCAATGAAGACACAGCAGCCCCACTGAGCGATGTCCATGCTCCCCTATTAAGCACTGTTGTCGCAGCTGAGTAGCCAATTCTCCCTGCCATTCATCTCACAGC
This sequence comes from Falco punctatus, assembly GCF_963210335.1. Classification (NCBI taxonomy): domain Eukaryota; kingdom Metazoa; phylum Chordata; class Aves; order Falconiformes; family Falconidae; genus Falco; species Falco punctatus. The sequence goes on along the minus strand of NC_137582.1, from coordinate 95,991,188 downwards.
TGCCTGTACCTCAACTTTTTTGCATTTCTTGTGTGACCATGAGCAAATCACCAAGTGCCTCAGTTTTCCTTCCAGCAAAATACTGATGATACTACTCTATGTCAAAGCACAGCCAGCAGTTCAGAGATTGCTGACCTACTACTTCCATCAAGGAAAAAAAATGGAGTAGAGGATGCAGTAAATTTTCTTAAATGCAAGGGTTCAACGTGATCAAACAGGTGTATTACATCTCTGTCATATATAGTTCTAGGTCAATAAATATTTAAACACTGGAAGATGTTCTTTTAACCAAAATTCAGCCACCATGTGGTCAATATACCATTGACAGGCTAAGATGTATGCAGTCCTTCCCTTATTTTCCTCTGATAAAGAACACAGCTAAATGAACCAACTTTTTCTCTAGTACTCCTTTTCTCATGTTGTGGTTGTAGACCAGAGATGGGTTCATATTAGCATCTCAGCAATTGTCTTCTGACCTCATCTGGTCCAAAAGTGGCACTCTCTCCAATCAATTCATTTTTGAAACCTTGAAGAGGAATGGATCATAGAGTCATGAATAGCAGGAAAAAAATTCATGAGATGATTCTTCTATGGAATTGGAGCCATGATACGAGCCAAAAAGCCCCAAATTATTTTGAAAATATATCAGTGAACCCAAGAAATAGTACAATTTTTTTTGTAAATAAGTAATGGAGAGAGAAAGAAGCAAAATTAATCCAGCTCACATTAGCTATCTAGCTCCGAACTTCGGAACTTAATACTGTTATAAAAAGACATGTCCTTGATTACAGAGGAGATAGTTTCTGCTTTGAAGGCTGGACTTAGTTAAATCTTCTCATACTCTGACATATTTTTTTGTATCTAACTTCATCATTCATGGTGACACTTGGAATTAATCTGGTATGAAGGTATGAAGTTATCTATATGTAGTAAGTCAGAATTATTACGCTACACATACGAATGCCATACCCTGTCACCTACTTCAACATAAGCTTTATCAACTGGACTGGTCCCAAGAGACAGTTATCACTCATAAAACTAAGCAGCTTAAGTATAGCTTTCCAGGTTCTCAACACCACCAGGATCTTGAACGAACCAAAGACAGGTGCAGTCTTTCTTTAGGATGTATGACTAGTTTAATTAAGGGGCTTTATCATATCCATCTATAAAAATGGCATGCCTGATATATTTTATATTATCTGCGGACACCTGCTGACACACAATACATCTGAAGTCTAGAACCATGACTATATAGACATGTCACAAGTGTGGTTTTGTTTTCTGAAACGCAGAACAAACCCTGCAACAACAAAGGCAAACATTAAAGCAGAGATGAAAGCTCTCCAGAGCTGCAAGTAAAAAAATTCTTCTCTGCATCAGGTGTCTTTCATTCTATCACTGTGTTAAGAAAAGCAGGAAAGATGCAGATGTACTTTTATTTACCCAGGGATTTGGGCAAAGTAGTGATAAATAGCAAAAAGGGATATAAATTCACAAGTTTTTAAGGAAGTCTCTTATTTTTCTGAAGACTGAAATAACGAAATAATCACTGTCAACCTCAAAGAAAGGAATTGAGGTCAGCAAACAGCCGTCTCAAAGCCTGAGGGAAGCAGGCAGGAGGAGCACTTGCTACTCACCATATGAATGGCAAGCAAAGAGAAAAGCAGACCTGACCTTTCAGGGAGACCTGGAAACAGCCCCGAGAGCACTGGTCATTAAAACAAAACAAAACACACAAAAAGGCATTAAGAAAACCTCACTCCAATGGGAAGAGGAAGTGGTTTAAGGGGATTAGCTCCCGAAAAACAAAGCTCCACTTTTCTTCAGACTACTGAGGAGTCCCAGAAATATTCATCTATAGCATTGATGGGGCTGTGAAAACGCGCAAATGTTGGCAACCACTCAGCAAATGATAGTAATGGGAGGTGACATCTCTGGACCTCAACCAGCTAGCACACAATTGTCTCATTTTCATGGTGTGTCAAATTAAATTTAGACTTTAGTGCTTTGCTTGTCTTGCACCGTTATCTCCTTTCCAGAGCAGAACACAAAAGAACATTTGCAACCTTACACTGACTTTGACCTGCAAACACAAATGCCAGCTCACAAAAACTAGTGCTGAATCATTTCTTTTCTGAGCTGTGACCTTTTTACCCTCCTTCCCTTTCATGTCAGTCCATTTCTTCATGAGCGGCTCTCATGCATCTATATCACAGAAGCATTTGAGAAGATTTGGTGGATTTGTACTTGATGAGCTGCAGGGAAATTTTCTTAGCACGGAGCCTTTCACACTGAGCAACACACACAGTTACCCTTTTCTAACAGTCCTTCTCCAACAACCATAGCAACATCTACAAAAACTACAACAGCCTAGTACCTGTTTCACAAAATAGAAATGCCCTAAAATCTTGGGATGTTACAAGCAGACACAGTGGCAAGGGATTCATTTTTTTTCATAAAATTCATAAATTTTACCTTGGCGCTGTAAGACTGGCATAACTGACTAGGTCTTCTCTATCTTGAGACTAAACAGATAATAACATGGAGTCACAGCTACACGAGCCACAGCTTTGCTAGGATGAGCATCACACCCTCTCATTCTTTTGCTGAGGTAAGAGCCTCTTCAGCTGTGCAAACCCAACTCACCTAGAAGTATTGCTATTGAGACCAGACACTTTAAAAGCATTGATGCTTTTTTGAAGCTGCCATTAAAAGTCTGATGTCTTGCTGCATCAAGGCAAAAAAAGTATCAGTCTTCATTAATTAAGCTTCAAAATTACTCAAAGATTAGGACTTCAAAATAGGAGGGAGTTTATGGACTCAAAACAAGGCTGAAGTTAAAGTCCTTGAACTTGGTTAGTTGGTTGTGTGACTTTAGGAGACTGAATTTGAATCTAAGACTGAACAGAGAACAGTTGTAGAGAAGAAGGAAAGAGAGGCATCAAAATGAAAGCAGGCAACACAAGTTTCAGGTAACTGTGTGGGGACTTTTGGAGAAGAGGTATTGGTATGACTGCTAGATCTGGTCTGAGTTAGTCTGAGTTTACCACAGCAGAAGAGGAGATGTGTAATACCAGCTACTTCTGCTCAAGCTGGAAATACTAGAAAAATTCCCTCTGCTTGTGGCACTTCTGGGTTCAGTCAATCAGTATACAGAGATGAATAAAAATTAGGGACAGGCCTGAACCAGAGCTCCATCCAGCATCCATAAATTTGAGAACTCACTGCATATGGTGCAAACTTTGCAGATATGTTCAACAGGAGATAGATGCAGGAGAAAAAAAACTATGATGAATTCTCAAAATCTTGAAAAACGTAACTCCTCTGGAATACAATTTTGTTGCACAAGCGTACAAAGCTCATCAAGGACCCAGTTTAGTGAAGCACACACATACAAATGAATTTAAGCCCGCATTCAATCACTTTGCTGAACGCAGGGCATAGGTTCCACTCCCTAGCAGTCATTTCCCATTTGGAAGCCCTTCTCAAGGAGAGAAAGGGGAAGAAGGAGGGTTGTTTAGCATGATATTTTTAGATAGATTTTTTTAATGGAATATTTGTTAAGCTTTCTTCCACCCTGACTGCCCCCTGCCCGCTGTCTGGGTTTTGTGTGTGTTTGTTTAATGGTTAGCAATGCATCATAGTACGGCTGCTGTTTAAATATTTGCCTGAAAAAAATGTAGTCTGTGCTTAAGAAAAGTGGTTTGGCACAAACTGGACATTTTCAAACATCCATTTACCAGATGGATTGCTTTGTTCAATTACAAAGAAAAAAAATAGATGGTGAAGGAGTTGAAAATCGAGTGGAATGTTCCTAAGCACACAGCATTGTTTACTATCTGCATGTCTCCTGGCATCCTGTGAGAAACTATCAATAAGCTCTTCAAAAATGTTCCTTTCCTTTAAAGAAGTCTGCATTTTTAACAATAATAAAAAGGCAGTAAATATACTCTACAATAGCCTGATGGAAAAATGTGCTAAAGTATTTCTATAAATCAAATGTAGCAGTTTGGCATTAGCTCTGAGGCAGTAAATTTAGCAAATTAGGACCAGATGATTTTAAAATAGAATCTTACATAACTTTCTAGCATGATATATGTATTTTTTAATTTAACACAAGTTTGTCTGTCTTCATAAAGTTATCTTGGCTGCTACCAGAATGTGGTTCGGTCTTTAAGAACTATATTTTTTGTTATTTATCACGTGCAGAACGTTTTAAATAAGAAAGTGAGGGGAACAGATTTCTCAGAAGACAGAAAAGGCTATAATCTGTTCTGATCCACATAAGGTGTGAGGTGCTTTGTATCCCTAATGCCCCTGACTACTTGTCTCTCTTTATTTTGATTAATAATCGCCTATTTCTTTGCCCACCTTCCTTTTCTTGCCCCTTTTCCCACAAATTCAAAGAATTGTCTCCCTCCATTCCACCCCTACAAATGCAACTTGGTCAGACCGACTTTTCTTTCACCCATGTGCTTAGATCAGGAGTCAGCATTTGGGACCTTCATTTCTTATGCTTTCCCACTTTTCATCTCTGCACCAGAACATCCATCTCTGAGAAATATGGAAAACAAAATGATAAGACCAGTCTAAGGAGTCTATTCCACCAGCTTTAGTCCAAACCTTGTTACCCATCTACACATATATACCCGAAACCTGCTGCCCCAGCACATCTTTGAGTTTCACGTCTCTGAGCCAGCATTTAGATCACTAGGTACTCATGTCAGACCACTGCTTATGTTCTGGGGAGAGGGGATTGCACATGTACAGCCTTCATGGCTTTCTTTTTGGGCAAACACTCATCCATACCATGGTCTTTCGCTGGAAACAACAATTCCTGGAACAGCTACTGTGGACCCATCCCATGGCAGCTGCACTCACTATGGCACACCACGCTGCCTTACTTTTGAAAGCACGACTAAGGTGCTTCTACAGTGCCTACTTACTGTCTAGTGAGCCAGAGCCAACACGCTCTGTGTCAAAACTTTAAAGGACAGCCTCTACAGCACCCTGACAGTCCCAGGGATTTTCAGCAATGGCTTCCAGACATACATTCTCCAGGACCTTATGGCACAAGAAATGAGCTAAGCCCCTCCTCAAAAGGCATGAGCACACACGGACACAGATCTTTACAGCTCCCAGACAGCAGGGCTGAACTCTGAGGAGGAGAGGAGTCAAACCCTCGTGTCAGCACTTATGACTCAAGCCCTCATCAGACTTCAGGAGCAAACACCGTGAGTCAACTGCGATGTGAGCGAAAGGGCAGACAGAGAAGAGAACGTAGGTGTTGAAGGACAGACCAGCAAATGGTTGTGTGCAGCCTTCCTTTCATGTCATCCCAAGACCGGTGCTTCTATCAGCTGTGCAAGTGTAAGTATCCAGACTGAAGCAAGCAGAAGAGTAACTGTGGTGGATACTTGTGAGAGCCAAGTTATCTGCAAGCGCTGTCTCCCTCAGCAGAGACAGTCTACTATGAGGAGCCAATTAAGTCAAAGCCAAGGCTTGGGATGCTACACGGCGCAGGCCAAATTCTGGTCCCATTTAAGTCGAGGGAAGCTTTGCCAATGGGAACATGTTCTGTCCTTTTCACCCCGTCTTTGGCTACCCCATTGCTGGAAGCATTCAGAGTTTGCAAACGAGAGCAATGGAAAAGAGAGGGAACAGAGTTCCCACGTTCCTTCTCTTCTAGTATTGTTTCCTGAGTCCTGCAACACGCAGTAAGGCAATGATTTTTTTTCTTTAAACGACATCAGACTGAGTTGCTTGTTAAAAATAACAGAAGAGGAGGAGGCATTTGGAAACCAGTTGTTTGCCTTTAAAGAATGATTTTGGGAGAGTAGACCAAAAACAGATTTAGATGGCAGCAAAGATAACCATTTTTGGCAGTTTTGTGGAGATGCAAATTTACACTGAGTATGAGATGAGAGCTTAAACACCAACACCCAAAGAAGAGAAAAATAAGTCAGACAGTGTGAGACATTTCACGTGCAGTTCCCTGTTGTTATGGATATCAACTGACCTCCACAGATCTAGCTGAGGCAAAAGAGAGAAAAGTTGATTGCTTTCCTTTCATATATCCTCGCTCCAAGCGCCTCCAAAAGAAGCAAATTTCCCTGAAATTCCTCAAGCCTCAAAACACCTCCGGGCTGAGACTTCAGGGGAAGCTTGGTGCTAAAGGCAAAACATAAGTTTCCCCTTTGGATTAATTGATTTCTTTTTTAATTGCTAACTTGCATTTTATTAAATTTTCATTTTTGCTTCCCCTTCTCCCAGTGGAAAGAACTAGTTGCTGGCTACTGGACAACAACCAAGCTGCTGGCCCTACCAGGGAGAAATGGGTTTGGTGCTGTGCAAGAGTTCCGGGTGAGAGATGGGGAGAGGGAAAACATGAGGATATAAAATATAACGACAGCAGATTACCGTTACTAAAAGAAGTGTGGGAGACATGCAACAAAAGGTTCCTAAAACCAGAGAAAACAAAAATATAACAGGTTTTGCAAGCGAAATGGACACAGTTGGCTAGTCCAGTCACAGGACGATTCCTTGGATGATGTATAAAACTGATGGACAGTTTATGGTCAAGGGATTGTATTTTAGGGTCAGTTTTGAGTTTTTGCCAAGTTAGTGTGCCTGTTAAAAAAGATGAAATGCTGTTTCGGGGGGAAGGGGAGAGTATTTAGATAAGGGTTTCTTTGGTCCTAGCTCCCTGAGATGGGGCTAAGATGCTGAAATGCTCTGCACAGAGGATTCATGAGATTTCAAGGATTTTGATGCAGTATTTATAATCTAACAGATGTGTAAGGACTTCAGTTCACACCCCTCTTTATATGCTATTTTGTAGCTTCATGTTTCTGTGCAACATCCTTGTGATCTTTAGACCTAAATGTTTCCCACTGAATCGCAGGACCTTTTTCTAAATACCACTTCAGGAATAAATGTTAGGCTGTTTCTGCAACAGATGGACCAAAACATCCACAAATTCAGAGAAAAGTGCTGGCACATGTGTTTGGATTCAGGGCTCTCCACCCCATTGACTGCAGGACTGGGAAGGCAGGAGGAGGGGAAGGAGAGGCAGGCAGGAAGAGCAGGCAGCAGCAGGGCACCAGAGCCTGGAAAGAGCAAAGCCATGCACTACTGCATTCAAGACAAAGCTTCTGGGCATGGGAATTGCTGACATTACTCTGTATGTGCATGTGTGGAGACGAGATCACACCTGCTGAGAAAAAAACTTAGTGATGATAGTCTAAAAACTATTATCTTCCTAGATATCAAACAGGACGTCAGCAAACCTTTTTAGTCCAGGCCATTGTTTCCTACTTTATTGTCCACGCTCGCAGTCCTGCTTTTATGAAGGAACTCCTCTGCGGGTGGCTTATGCGCTACTTGACTCAGGACTTCATTCCCACAAACTAGTATTCTGGATGCATGTATTCAAAAAAGCCTGGGGTGTTTCCAAACTGGGATCATAGTGCTGTGGTTGGCTGGTTGGCCTCCACCAAAAAAACCCCACCAAAACCCAACCCAAAGAAAAACCTTACTCAACTCACTCCTATTTTAACAATTTTAATACCTAGTGGACTAATGTAACATGATCCATGTGAATAAAATCTCAGCTCCAGAGTTTTGCCCAAACTGAGGAAAGTTCAAGTAGAAAGTTCAGGTAAAGATCTGAGCTTTTGGATGCCAGCACTATGACTACTTATGACTGCATGAAAAGCTTAACACACCTAAACTTTGTGCCTAAGTTTCTCGTCTGAGGCAATTCCGGTTCCAATACTGGATTCCTTTCATCTTAAATGAGCTGTGATGTCTAAATATACATTTCCTCTTGAGCAACCTCCCTGTATTACATTTATCATTTTTCATCCACACAACTGTGAACCAGAGAGAACAGAATTATTTTGCAGTCTCCATAGTTGTGCTATTTTTCAGCTTTTATTAGGAAAAACAAAAAAAAGCCTCTTTTGGCATCTGTAGGTTGAATGGCATGCATGCCACACGTCTGGAAGCAAGCCTGTATTTTTTAACCCATATATAAAAAATATTCAGTGCCAGAGGGGAAAATAAAGGAGCGTATTCTGTGAGCACCACTGTTAGACTGGTTGGTTTGTTTGGGAAATGAGTAAGTCTTTGACAGTATCTCTGGAAGGAATAGGCCAGTGCATGCTCCATCCTGACATTCTTTTCCCTCTCCAGTATTCCCCGCATACCTGACATTTTTCCTGCCCTCCTAACATACCAGTTTATGGGCAGGCAAGCACTGGGAACCCAGTCTGCCACAGCCCTGCACCTGGCTTGAAGCCACCGGCTTCTGCCATCTCTCCTACCCAAAGCACCACCGTTACCTGCACCAGTGCACATACCAAGGGTTGCAGAGCTCTTACTTGCCTCAGCTTTGCAAAGTGTATGTGGCAGCTCAGCTGCGCTTGCTGCCGTCTTCACACAAATTCCTCGCAGTGCTGCTGAGAACATAGAGTCCCCCTGACCCGCTTGCTCTACACCAGCCAGGTGGCTGGGGAGCTGCTGTGCTGCATGGACCTGGAAAAGCTTTTCTTATCCATCCTCATCTGCAGCTAGTGCTCAGCACTGGATCACAGATAAATGTACTTCATTTTGATTTTACATTCTCTCTTTTCCTTTCTGCAGGGTGAGATGGGTCCCTCATGCTCTTTTAGTAGCGATTCCATTGTTTCCTTCTCCTGTGTTCATTTTCCCCTGAGAAGGTGACGGCCTGCTTCTCATAACAAATGAAAATTGTAGTGGTATTTATTTTCCTCCCATTTCTTTCTTTCTTTTTTTTTTTTTTTTTTTTTAATTAAACAGACTTTTCAGATTTCATTCACTGGGTCAGGCTGGTGGCTCAATGATGGCCAGTGCCAGAATATCTAAACCCCAACTGCCTGCCATAATTTCTCAAGCTAACAAAGGCCGGATTCACTTTCAAAATCTTTTGGGTGGGAGGACACCAGTATGTTTCTCTCTGGCTGGCATTTGAAGCAAAACAGAAAGGACAGAGGGAGCTGAGCTCCATTTATTCCCTTTATCTGAAGGAGGGTCACTAAACAGGGCCTTGATGGTTGACTTACAAAGTTAAATGAGTGATTTCTGAAGAAACACTGCATAAAATGCCCTTCTTGAGAATGTGAACAGCTTTTGTGCTTGACTGTGAAGGTAGGTGGAATGCGTGTAGGATTAGTTCATATATATTAAAAGAAATTTAGAATTCAAGAGCAAGGCAAGTGAACTAGCTCCACGGTTAAAATGCATCTTAGGCAGAATGGCAAAGGACAGTCAAATTTAAATAGACTGTTCTATTAACAATTTTTATCCTCATAATTTGAGAATGTAATAATGTAAACCTGGCTACTACAGCGATCACCACTCACCCCTCTGTCTGCCAGGACAGACTTCTGTTACCATTAAATGGAACAGACCACTTGCTTGAAAAGATTTCCATCGCTGGTCAAAGAAAAACAGAGCAGACCTTGTTTTGGTTTGCTGAAATGCAAAATATTCCCTTCTTTGGGTGAGAATGAAATCTTTTTCTCATTATCTCCTAGTGAGGTGGGAGAGGGGGCCTTTCTGTGCAGACAGACACAGAAGCCTGCCCACATCAGTGGTGAATTTTTGTTAGTGTTCTTTTCAGGAAACAGCAGCGTTTCATCTTTTTTAACAGATTTGTCCAAGCAAGCAAATTCCACCACTCTGCGTGTGTATAGAACTATTCTATACTGAAGGAATTCCATCCACTGCATACCCGCTGAACCAGTCTGGGTAGCATTATAGAGGCAGCAGGACCAAGGCTAATTACCACGACTCCTTTGCTCGTAAAGTGCAGTGGCACTATAACTAAATTAATTTTAATCCCAATCCCGCCCGCCCCCCCCCCCCCCCCCCCCCGGCCAAGTATCACAGCAAGAAGTGATGCAGATGCCACACAACATTATCCAAAGGATAGTTAGAGCTTTGTGCAGTGAGGGGGGGGGGGGGAGGGGGGAGGGAAGAAAAAAGATAGCTCAGTGTTTCCCAAACACAGAGCTCACAGACCCTTCCTGAAAAGAGTCTCTCAGTTGTAAGGGAGACACTCTGCTGTGTCTCTCTTTTCTCAGGTTGTATCATGGGGAAATAGGAACAAGGGATTTTTGTTTGAGTAACCTTTCAGAGCAGGATATCTGTCTTGTGTTCTTCTCCTATCCATTGTCACAGGGTGATAGCTGGCTGATTTGCTTCAACGGGTATTCGTGTCCCAGCCCGGCTGACAGCTCTGTTTCATGTTGTGTGCCTAGGGCTGTGGCCGGTGAGCCGCAGAGCCTGGCTGACAAGCAGTCCTTTTGGCTGCCCTACCATTTTACTTGCTGCCATCCCCCAAATACCTCGGAACCCCAAGCAGCAATCGGGAGGGCACCAGGAAGACACAGACCAGTGACAGAGTGAAAAATAAAGCAAGTGATAAGTTTACCAGGATGGTGTATGAGAGTAGGAGGCAAGCAGCAGGTTGCCCAAAGGAGCAGAGAGTAATATTAGTTGCCGTCAGCAGAAGCAAAGAAACAAAAGCCATTGATGCAGGCACAAGACCAAGTCACAGAACCCATTTGCTACTCTGCTAGAATTCCAGCAGCATAAAATATGAGGCAGTGAATCAAGCCATTGCTGTGCTGTGAAGCAAGAAGACACATTACAGGAATTACCCTCCTGAGAACTTCAATAGGATCCTGTAGTTATAAATCCTGGCAATATAGCTCAAGTTGCCTCTACAAGACAGACATCAGTAATACCAGGTCTTGGCTTCCTCATCAGCATGTTCCATTGCATAATTGAGCTGATTATCCAAGGCAACCAACTCAAAACTTTCCTAGACTACGCCTGAAATACAGTATTACATAGTAAATGCACGGCAGTCAAGAAGGTCATCAAGAAAAGCAAAGTGCTTGCGCTAACCACAAATGTGAACTTGCCACAATCCTGACTTCTTTTAGTAATGTGTCAAGGCTAGAGGATCATATTTACAAATCTCTTTTTCAAGGTAGATCTAATTCCTGATATTCACGATAGATCGGGGACCTCTACCATGCTTCTAGCTCTGCTAGAAGTGTTGCACTAAGCGGGAGTATTTCACCCTTGGGGAAATTAAAAACTCCCTCAAAGTGCAAAGAAAACTTGAGACAGTAAACAAAGTAGGTGAGAGGTTGAGGGAGGGTACGCACATTAAATGAGCAGTGGGACTTCACTGAGGAGGAGGTGTGCAATGGCAATCTCTTTTTCTCCCTGTAAAATACCAACTCTTGTTTCTGCTTCTTCAGAATTGTAAAGTATAGCTACCAACACCAATAGACTTCGTGTTTTCATGCCCGAACTGTCATTTCAATGGCATCTAATTAAAAGTTTTTAATATGACTTACAGAGAGTGATAAAGGCAAAACAAAATCTACCATAGAACCACCCAACTAGAATTCTACATTAACACATCAGTTACCTTATATTAAGATCAGTCAGGGACATTTTACATACATTAAAAGCAACACAAGCTAAGACAAAAGTAGAAGGCACAGCTTCTCAAATGTGCTTAGGTTTCATAATGTGATTGTAAAGCATTCTGAAAAAGGAAAAAACAACAATTAAAAGTATCAGTATTGGTGGAGTGACTGGAAACCAGATGCACTCCGTATTTAAATATAGGTGAAGTCAGAAATATGATTCTACTTTTCTTATTTTTGTCTCTGATACTTATCCAGTTCTTATTAATGTGGTTTTACAGTCTTGAATGCGTTTATCTTCATGACAACGGTGCCACATAAAGAGATTATTCAGATCTTGGTCAGGAAACAGGATTTGCATGCTAGTCCAATACCATGCTAACACCTTAGCCATTGCGTCCTCTGTACTTAGGAGAAATTTTTCTCCGCCCAGGAGAAAGTTTTATCCTTAGAGTATTAAGGGGAAAAACATGCAAAAAGAAAATCAAAGGTTAAACTCTACAGTTAAGAATCACTCCAAAGAGATTTGCGCTCTCCTAATAGTAAGCTGGTTATGCATAATCACTGGAAGAATTCTTTTCTAAAATACAGCGTCTAAGGACACAACATACAAATGAGCATTATTCTCCTGAAACTAACCAAATTTATTTTGATGCTACACTTAAAAAAATGCTGCCCCAAACTCAGCACGTACAAAATGATAACAAGTATCTTCTTGGAAAATGAGAAGAATCAACAACAGCAACAAAAATGGAAAGAAAAACCCTTACAAGGGGTTATAGGCAGTGAAGCTATAGCACTGCACAGGGAGCCCAGTCACAGTGGCATGCTCTGCAACACAGAAAGCAGAAGCTCGCTTTTCTCGCTAGTAACTGTGACATCTTTTGTACTGACAGGGACTCACACCGATGAACTACTAGGGCATATGCTGTCAAGAAGGTGGTCTAGAAAAAAAAATTCACATTCAATTAGTACAAGCATGTATTTTATGCTGAAACTAGAGAACGGAGGAGATTGCAGATAAAAGTATGACATACTTTAGAAGCCATGAAGCCATTTTAGCAATAGGATCCCTCTCTAGAAGAGTAGTCACATGAGAATTTATGGATATCACTGTACTATGGAATGAAGTTATGTTTGTAATCTGGTAGTACAAGATTATCCTTTGCTGTTTTTCCTTAGGCCACTAGAAATAGTCTTGCATCCATCTGTGACCTAGAAATGTTGGGTAAGTTCCAACTCGGGCAAAAAGGAGAGAATTTATTTCCCCTTCACCCAAACAAGCTGGAGTATGCCCCATACACAAAGATTCCTATTATGTGCATCTTGTCAATCATGCCTGATTAAGGGGTTAGACTTAAAAAGCATGGAGGATCAGCACACACTTATTTTCCCCGCTCTTTCCTACCCCCAAGATACCAGAGTTAATTATTACTCTTTTCTAAATAGTTCTTATTTGCCATGGTCACTCTTTATAATGGACAGCTTTCGATCATTAAAGCCATCTTGGCCTCTGGTGCCTAACCAGTGTTTAAATAGCAGGCTTTCCCAGGCAAGGCAACACTTGGCATTTTGATTCCCGAGGTACTAGTTTAAAGTAAAAAGTTAAAAGGAGAACAAAAATCAACAAGGAAACAATACAAAGAGAAGAACCGAGCAGCATGAAGTAAGCGTTCAAGCCCTCCGAAAGCTGCACAAGGTGACTACGGAAGGGATGGATGGAAAAGGTTTAGCACCAGGCGGGTTTTACAACAGGCTGGGGCCCCTGCAAGAGCCTAGCTGGCAGGGCCGGTCCAGGCCAGGCTGCAACAGGCATTAGAAGTGCCACACCACTCTGTCACTTCAGTCACTCTTCCCAGCACTCCCTTCACCGATAGCCCAGGCGCTTTGAACCTCGACAGGCCCAGCAATCCCCCAGCGCAGGAGGCAGTGGCGGGGGCGGCAGACAGAAGGCCTGTTGTTCAGAGTGCCTGTTTCACGCAGAGAACTGGAGGTGAGAGGCTTTGAAACGGCGGGGGCAGAGTCGCTGGGTGACAGAGAGCAGGGCCGCCGGCCCCGCTCCGTGCGCGGCTTTCGCCCCCCGGGAGCAGCTGGGCCCAACGCCCCCCGCCCGCTCCCCTCAGCGCCGCCGCGTAACCCGCGCTGCGCCGCCGGCGGCGGGAAGGCGGGAAATGAAGTGGGCGGGGGCAGGAGGGCCCACCTTGTTCCTGAGCGTGGCCAATGGGGAGGCGCTATGCAAATGAGCGGGGGAGCCTGGCGGCGGGGCGGGCGGCGGGGCGCGGAGAGGCAGTGGCGATGCGGCGGCGGGCGCTGTAGGAGCCCCGCCGGCCCCCTCAGCGCTCCGCAGCCATGAAGTACAAGGTGAGCCGGCGGCGGGGGCCGTCCCGGGGCCGGGGTACGGGCGGGCGTCCAGAGCCTGCCAGCGGCCCGCCGTCCTGACAGGAGACGGCCGGCTCGGGGCTCCCCTCAGCACTCCCCCGCCCGGGTCAAGCGGGTCCAGCCGGGACGGGGCGGCCGAGCCCTGCGCGCTGTGTCCAGGCGCGGAGCCCCAGGGGAGGCGCCCGCGGTGGGACGAGGGGGGCAGCGGAGGGGACAGGCCGGCGGGTGGCGGTGGGGTGACGGGCTGTCCCCCGAGCCCGGCGTGGCGCGGTGCCGCTGCCGGCGGCGCTCGGTGCGAGCCCGGCGGCTCGGGAGGGGCGGGCTGGTCCGCGGGGCCCGCCGCGCTCCGGGACAGGTATCGCGGCTTCTCCCCGCCGTGTCCCTCGCCCGTTCGCCAGCCCTTCGTGACTGCATCCTGAGCCCAGGGCACTTTTCCAGGGGTGGGGGGGTCTGTTTGATGGGTCGCAAGTCAGGGGAAAAAAACCCCACCAAAACCCAGCCATCTCATTAAAAAATGGGTAGCCTGTCTCCCATGTTAAATACGGTAAGTCATTTCGGCTTAACTTTTTATCAGAGGTTGGCTGGTGGTTTTTTTTCCCCAAAAGACACAAATGTCAAGGCTTTCATCCCAATATTACTCAAAAGAACTTTGGGCAAGGCACAGAGTTGCCCACGGGGCATTAGGTTACTGTACAGACATACCGTCAGCTTGTGCGATTGGAAAAAAAGGGGGAGCGAAGGAAAAACTTTCCTTCCTCTGCCAGAAATAACTTAAGCATCAATAAAAAGGTGATTTGGAAATGTCACACGTTATATGCTTAGTTTGGAAGTGAGGGCCATCTTCTTAGCGGATTTAGGCAGCGTACTGTAAAACAGCCCTGATGCTATAAAGTTCTATAAGGCTTATAAACCTGGGTAGAATGAGATGTGTGAGTGATGTCTAGGTAAATATACACAGATTTTCATGCTTTTCCATATATCTCTAAGCTCAGCCCAAGCTTTCAGGATCTCTCATACCCAAACTTTGGGAGAGGTCACTAGAGTGAAGTTTTCAAAGCTGCTGCCAGTTTCTCCATTTCATGATGGTTGGTTAAAAATAACCGGGGAAAAGAAATTGTGTAAGATATAGACAGACAAAGATACTCCATGAGTTTGAAAATTTTTATCTGGTTCTAATGGCCTTTGGGGTTTTTTCCCCCCCTGTATCTCAAACTACTGGCTGATTCGAAGTCTGAGATCAAATTCATCTCCTGCCCCTTTCTACTCCATCTCAGATCAGTTCAGGTAGACTTTGTACCTGCTTGGAGAAGCTGTGACTCTTACTACAAAGTGCCAGGCACTCGGGGGTAGAAGAGCAGTGTCCCCGTTAGCGTAGGGAATGAGAAGGTGGTTCAAAAGGGGGAAGTTTTCTTTGCCTTGTCTGGTTGGAATGAGCATTTTGGTTTGGTTTTGTGATTACATAATTCTAGATAGAGAAAGCTAGACAAAGAAAGAAAAAGCTATTTAAAAAAAAAAGGGGGGGGGGGGGGGGAGACGAAGGGGTTTGGCCTCACAAACCTTCTTGTCAGACTAGGGTGTTTACTTTCCCTGAGAATTGTGAAGTAGGTAGTTACACTGTTTAACTTGGACAAACATTCTTAGAGCTGTTTCTTATCCCAGGAGTAACATATAAAGAAAATACTTGCTCATTCAGTCTTTGGCATTTTCTTTCTGTATTTTTTCCCCTTTATTTTATTTTTCTATAGGAAAACAGTGGTCCTGTAGTTTTTCTTGTATACAGAAAATACAGAGCATGCTTGTGGCCTGCCTTCGGGACATACCATCACTTAGCATCACAAGAGGTGGCTTAGCTTTCAGGTGTAGAGTTGGGTCTGTTTAACTGTTCCTAGTGTTGTATTGGGGCCTGTCTACTTGCGTTGTGATAGTCCATAAGATGTAGCCTCATTTAGTGAAACGATTGAGGTGCTTATTGCAGTTTAATTAGAGTATTAAGAGTTGGACAGAACAGGAACTGACTCACGTGTGAGACCCTGAGTATGTCTCTCCATCACTCATGGCTTCACTTTCACTGTGACTAAACCCGAGGTAATTTCTGGTCTAAAAATCCTTTACACTGCTCAGTCTACCTTTTTTTCACTCAAGTGTTTTGAAAACTTGTTCCCTCTCCTCTTTCATCTAAGCTTCTTTTATTGTCCACCCCACTCTTTTAAACATTCTTCCAACTTAATACTCAAGTCTGAATCCTCTGAAAGCTACTGGGAAAATCCCTGTGGATTTAAGCCAGTTCAGAATTTTACCTTATATATATGTCTCTACACGTCTACCTTTTGCGCATCATGTGAAATTCAGTGAAGATGTGACTGTTCAAAGCAAAGACAAATTTGACCCGATGTTAAGTCCTGGTCTACCAGTTAAATATTGGAGGACACAAAAGTTATTCTAACTGAGCCACGGAAAGATGGGAAACGTTAAGTATAACAAATACTTAAGTGTTGGTTGGTCATATTTCTTAGTCCTACTTGTCTGTAAGCTACTTTCAGAAACTAATTCCTGTAGGGTGCACTTTATTATGGCAACACCCCAGTTCTTCATTCAATGACAACAGCATCCTTTTGCACTGAATCTCCATGTACAAAACTGCATCCCATCAAGTTCTCACAGGATGCCATTCTAATATTCTGTAGTTCAGAATGTAGGATCAATCCTTTCTGAAATCAAACTCGGACTGTGATTCCAAGAATGAGGTAGTTGCAGCTAAAATGAACTATGTAGGAACAGAAATACTAATGGATTGCCATGATGAGAGAAGAACATGGATGGGAGAGGATATAGCTGGCCAGCAATTCCAATGCCCATACCTCAGCCAATAAAGTGTGACAGAAGCAAAAGGGAGAAGACATTATCATAACAAGGCTTTTGTAGCTTGTTGGCTGTTCACAAGCAAAACAAAAAGAGAGGGGGAAGGAAAAACGGGGACTTAATATGTTTACTGAAAGATCCAAACAGTTAGTGAAAGGGGAGAGGAAAAACAACTACATTCCTTACCTCATTTAAGCCAAAAGGAATGACGTAGATGTAAAGTATGAGGTCTTGATTATCTATTTTTAGATAATTTGCTGGGCAAGGAAGAAACCTAAATAGGGTTTGAAATGCCTGCCATTTGTGCTAAGGCACAGTCCTGTAATATATAGACTTGATTACAATGCCTGCACGCCAAGACAAACAAAATAGTGTCCCTGGGAAGAAATACTATATTCCCAACCAGAAATGCTTGTGAAAAGCTGCTTGTAACCCTGGCAATGAAAGACTGAATGTCGGGCCGTGTAAAGGGAAAAGAACTGCCTGTACTTTACTAATCAAATCCTCTCAGTTTCATTTATTCTTCACATTCCTCTTTGTTTTCCCTTTTTTTTTTTTTTTAATACCTCAGCAATCACAGGGTGACAGTCAAAGTTAGAAGTAAATAGGAACTGTAAAACCTTGTAAAAGGTAGTACTAGAGGAACAAACCAACAAAGGAAAAAACTGTCCAAGCACTGTCTCTGTTACCGTCGTGAATTTGCAGTGCAAGTTTTGTGATTTTTTCCTCTTTCCTCTGGGCATGGAGGGAGGGAGGGGGCAGAAGTCTAGCAGCATCAGGCCTAAATCAGCAGCAGCACGAGCGAGATGCAGCAATAGGACTGGGTCCTTCCCAAAGCTTGGAGGGCCACTGTCATTTTCAGATTCCTGCTCTTCGCCACTGTGGCCCCCTCCCCTCCTGCAGACCTATGTACTGCTTATAAGCCTTCAGGTTTGGGTCAAGTATGTATTTGTATACATAACAGAGGTAACTGCCTCAGTACCTCAGGATATTTGAGAAACTTCCACAATAGAATTTGTTTGCGCTCCTAAAGACTTGGTGGGATGGCAAGGTGCTGTTAATTCTCTTTTATGTACAGATGGAGGTGCTGAGGCTCAGGGATGTTACAGGACTTGTTTCAGAGGAAGAAGAGCCATCAGAAAGCATTATAGCTAAACAACGTGCAGTTGTTTGCAGATTTTCAAATTTCTATGTTTTAATGCTAATGCCTGCTCCTGAGTAATGTAGCTGTAAATCTATTTCATCAAGAAACTGGGGTAGCCTAATCTGTCTCTGTCCAGTAGTTCCTAGTATGTGATGGGGAAGCAGAACTGCCAGATGAACAGTCTTCCTTGTATTTTTGATAGTTTCAATTCAGTTTGACCCTAGATAGTACAAGAGGATACTGACCTGGGGGTTTTACTTACGCTTGTAACATCCTGCTAGAGGTTGTAGTCACATTAGACTGTTACTTTGCCTTGAGGTACTTTGACTCAACATTAGTCATTCCAAATGGTGCCATACTGTAAAAAGAGCTGATCAGTGGGGGACCTGCCAGATCAGAGAGCAGAAGAACTCCATAAAGTCTTACTATTAGGCAAACATCTTCTGCAAAGGAAAAGTGAAAGTACATTTCAGGAGAGTCCTGCAGCTCTTCTAAGCTAATTACCACTATTTTGCAGAATACAGGCTAGACTTGGGAGAAGTCTCATGAAGCATTACTGTGAACTTGTTAAGTATTGGAGCACAGTTCCTAAGACCATGTTCAAATTCACCTTTGGAATCTTCTGATCTCAAGCACAGCAACAGGTCGGGTTAGGAAAGATTATACCTGCACCAGTATCCTATCACTGAACGTTGAACTCAAACGTGTGGTGGCTTAGGAGAAGTTCATATTTTTGAACTGCCTGTGCTCCATTACAAATATCAGAATCATTGCAGCAAGGCCAGGTGTGTCTAGTGACCCGAATAAAAGCTCAAGTGAGGCAATCCTGAGTCACATACACCTCCATGCACCACAGCTGGCATGGGTGTACCTACTAGCTATTTTGACCAACTTTAGAAACACTAGGAGACAAAAATCCTATTCCGCTTGCAAAGTCATCTGGCAAATAGCTTGCGTTCATGGTACTCCTTAGCCAAGCACAAGATCCTGTTCTTGCACAGACGTACAGGAGAAGAGGACATTCCCTCAATATCTGGAAACAGTAAACAAACTTGTGTCTCTGTGCCTACAAGAAGTAGAAAACCATGACTAGAGCATAGGGCTTCTTGTCATGCTGCTGTTATCAAAGATGTTAGGGGCATAGGCATGACTTCTGCATACAATAGATGACTTTACCTAAGCCCCTAAGTAACCTAAACCCACTTTTGTTTTGCTTATTTTGTTTGGACTAGCTCACCACAGACATTTAAGTACTTAAATCCCACTCATACTAACAGGAATTAGGAACCCACCTGTCTCCAAGATCTAGAGTTTAATTTCATTTTTAAAGCAACATGAGCACTTAAGAGCATGCATAGGTGCCTGCCTTAGCTGCAACGATTGTGGAGAACCCTTATCTTCTACTGTTCCCATTTTCTTGGCAAGTGGCCTTTTTATTTTGCCTTTTGGTCTAGACATTACAGTAGTGGAAACTGTCTTAATTTTAAGTTCATTTTTCCACAGCAGATTTGGACATAGCTTGTGTTTGACAAGAAACAGGACTGCTAAAGCTATAATTTGCAGTTCTAGAAACAGAAGTGCATAGCATGACAAAAATTGTATATTTTTTTTTCTCTATAGGGATGAGGCCCATTCTTGCCAATTGTATATTTTTTTTTCTCTATAGGGATGAGGCCCATTCTTGCCTTTCTATTTTTGTATTCATTTTAAAAACACTTCATTCACAGTCAGAGTGGATTAGCCTGTCTGGAAAAGGAAGAGTAATAAGAATAAGTTTACAGGAATGCCATCAGTGCATCGGAAGGCCTTTCATAAGCAGGCCTCATTCACAGCAAGGTTGAAAGTTTTAGCAATACGGTGGATCATTTGATGACAACAAACCATAGAAAATGCTGAAGCATCCTAGGAGTAAGTCTCAACTCCTCCAATGAATGTCCTGCTTAGTTGAGGGCAGGAGGAGGAAAATACAGACCACGAAAATTCAATGATTCTCTTTCAAAGGAATTTTTTGACCAAAACTTAAGTATAAAACAACTGGAAGCATGCAGTGTTTTAACATGCAGCTTCCAGTAGGTAGGGTCATGAATATCCTTGTCCTATGGACTTTACATCCAGATAAAATGCTTAGGGTAATAAACCAATTTTTACTGTTATAAAAGAGCCTATTTTACAAGCAGATATCTTCTCTTTTTTTCCTCTCTCCTTGCTTACACTGCTTTATCTCGTTTGCAGCCCAACTGCACAGAAACTGCAGAAGCCAATCTCTCATATGATTAAGAACACAGTTAAAGTTGTATTTCAATCTGAGACTAAGCGTAATAACTAACTACTTAAAGCACACCTGCACCCTCCCTCCCTCTCCCTTCTCCAGGGGTATGCTTCCCTAGAAAACATCAGCTTGCCAAAATCAAGCTGTTCCGGGGGTTTGTTGACTTCTGGCTGCTGCCTTGTGGTATGGAGAAGACCCTGACCAGACCTGGCAGAGCCTCCTCTGCTCCCCTGGAAGCATCTCTGATTCACAAGCAACTTGCTGCCTCTCCCCCCACCAGCTCGCTGAGGGCTGGCAGGAAGCTGGGCACACGAGTTCCCAAGCTTGGGGTTTTTTTTTTGGTAAGCTGGACTCTTAAGAGCACCCCAAGTTGTTGCTGCTATGTAGTATCCCAGGTGGTGACACTAAAGTGACAGAGAAGGGTGGCTTTCCCTTCTATAGAGAATTTTTGGAGAGACTTGGGAGAAGAAGAGCATGTCCTGGTTCAGCTAAGTTCTAGATTTAAAAAAAAAATAATTAAAAAATCATACTTCCCCAAAGCTGAAGATATCAGACAGAAATAAGCTGGTGACAATACTGAGGTCCTGTGTCTGCACAGCTATGGTCTCTTGACAGTCTAGTTGTGAATGTTTCCTCAGAGCTGTACAGAGAAGGGTTAAATTTGGGAGGAGGATGGTGTGGTGTTTTTTTTTTTTAAGGAAGCTTTGTCTGGGAGAAGACTGCTCGCAAATGCCAGAAGATGGAAAACTAAGAACTCGAAACACACATTTCAGGATTCTTTCTTTCCATTTTTTTTTCCTTTCCCTTCTCCTCTGCTCCTTCAATTCTTAAGCATTCAACATCTGATCTCCTTTCATTAAGTTTTTAATTGCTTGCCTGAAGGAAAGAGGTTAGGTTTTCCATCTGCTTTTTGATTTTGATGTACTGTGGTTTAATCACAGTGAGATCATATTTACTCTAAGGCTATTGTTTGCATGCTTTATTTTTTCCTCCCTCCCCCCCCCAGCCCCAGCTGATGTCACAGAAGGCACACAGCCCTGGGACGGATTTGAAAAGGCCTTTTAAAGTCATGGAACTAGATCACACCCTTCCTTGGGTGGGGGGAAAGGAAACCGGTTACAAGGGTAAAACATACATAGAAAACTTTGTGAGTTAGGTGTGGTGGAATTTCCCAAAATATTAATAGGTCTTGAAGGTAAGTCAGGGGATGTGGTTTGCATTCCCAGAAAGAGCAGAGAAAGTGGTATTTCAGCACTCCTGTAAAACCCCGCTAACTCAGAGGGCAGGGGAATAAGCTCAAGATCAGGATATATCTCAGGAAATCACTGCTCTACTTTGCTGCAAATGTTACTGTCACAAACCATATCAGTCTTCTGTGATGCTCCAAAACAGGGTGGGTGGTCTGACAGCACAGAAGCAGTGGGCATTAATCTCGGGGTGTTCCCCAGGGCTGAGCGAGTGAGCATTACCTCAGATATGCCCTTTGCTAGCGTAGCGATGACCTGTTGCGTCTCAAGGCACAGGCTGCAAACAGAAGGTTGCTATGTAGTAAAAGGGAGTTGCCACTTCTGTCAGACTTCCCCTACACGCTTCTGAGCACCTCAGAGGTTTTACATGATTCAAAGGGTGTTTGTCATCCAATACATCCATCCTTCACTGCATCAGAAACAGAAGCGGGTAAGTCAGCTCTCCTTATTTAACATCTGACCTCAAATTCTGTTTCTGCGATTACCTTTGTAGTGCCCAGGAAATCAGAGCAGCACACCCCTGCATCTATGTTCTCTAACTTCTCTAACTAAAATAAAGCAAAACCAGCCCAGCCAAAACTCAATCAAGAGACAAACAAACAGAGCCTGGTTTATTGTCCTTCTAGGCAATGCAGAGTTACCATTTTGTTACTCTTAACGGACACAGAGCCAGAATACTTCCTTTTCAACTCATTTGTCCAGTTTGAAACGTCAGGCACTTCATGGTGATGCACTCAGTGCAGAACAATGAAGTATTTTATTCACACAGGCCAGAGCTTCAGTTAAGATCTCTAACCTTCATTTTCACATTTTTCCTTTTTTACTTCCCTCCCAGCCTTTTCTACCCTCCTTATTCCTTCTTTTGGATTCACACATTTAGATTCTCTCCCAAGTTGCCGGTTCACTGCCACATCTCGGTGTCACAAAGCACTTTGCTGACTGCCTAAAAAAAATAATGGCTACACAAATATCTTGCACTTGCTTAAAATAGAACAGCTCTGCTGAAACAAGAGATGTTCTTAGGCCGGAGAGCCTTCAGTCTCTCGCATGTTTAAATTAAGTTTGAATACAAGTTTTGGGTGAACTGATGGACCACAGCAGCATCTTGAGCAGGAGTGTGAAGTGCCTGGGCCCTGCCTGGTCTGCTCACTGCCTGCCTGCCACCTGAGCTGGCTGGAGTGCTGTACCTGCAAAAACTGAGAGTAAATACATCCAAAGCATGACAGCCATAAGGCCTACTTCATCTTATCCAAGTACAATCCAGTAAAAAGGGGACATTCCTATTTTTCACCCTTAACTTTCTGTGTAATGGTCATGCTACAAAACAACCCCAGGCAGAACAAACTGAAATTCAGACCTTTCGGGCCAGACAGAGGGGCTGGGAGAGCTAGAACACCAAAATAAGGCACTTGCCTTTCTCCCCTGCAGACCCAAGATTTTCCACATCACAACCTCCAGGCATTTTGGCGTACTTGAGCGTGACTGACTGCCTCTGTTCCGGAGACGCATAGGGCTAGAGTGCAAGGATACTCAGGGTGGACGAAGACCTGTCCTCCTTAGGGCTCTGCTGAGGCTGTTAACTCTCATTAGCTGTAAAGCCAAACTTCCAAATCTGCACATGGAAAACAGCCTTAATTTACATCCAGCAGGACCTGCAGTTATTTGGGCTAGCAATGCTTGACCAGAAAAGTATCTGCACTAAAAGAAAATTTGGTGGAAGAAAGCAAGAAAGCGCCTGAAAATTGGAACTGGGGGCTTTGTCTGTAAGCGTGAACTGAAACATTACCATGGTGAGCATTTACAACCAGGCTCCCTCTTCTGTCGTTAGCTGAGAGCCAGGGAAGCTCACAGTTCCCAGCGAGCAGACCCGCAGCCTGAACGAGATGCCAAGGACCTGGCAGAGTCCTCCTGCCAAAGCTGCAGTTAACTGCAACACCTTGGCTGTGCAGCAAGCTTTTCTACATGCTGTGGTAGCACTTCCTGTCACCTCTGCTTCGCTGTCGACTTAAGATAAATACTAAGTGCCTGCACACAGCTTGCTGCTGGCAATTAGCAGTTACAGGTCTGCACACACGTAGGGGCTGTTACGGCCAAGCAACAAGGCATCATTTTATAGTTCATTTCCCATGTTGGCACCCACATGGACATACCTAAGAACATGCCGGTGCATCTTGGTGTGTGACAAAAAGCGCTGCCTGCTTCCAGGTTTGAGGAGACCAGCAACACACATTATTCAAGGTATACACCTGTTACCTACTGTGCCTCGATAGTTTCTTGCGTTGTAAACACCATGCAATAAATTCTTTATTTCAGGGGCAGTGACAGTGAGAAGCAGAGAAGGTGCTAAAAAGCGCCGATGTTAAACTGTCCAGTGACTCTTGCACTGAAGCCCTTATGTCAGAAGGCGCAGAGCACAAACTTGCCTATCTTCTGCCAGTACTGCTTGTAGTCAAAACTGTTTCTCAGAATAAAACTCATTCTTTACTGGGTTTTCAGATCAGTTCTTCAGTCTCACAGGCAAATCATTACTATTAGACCTACTGCAACCATACATGGGTATATAAATGCTTAAGCTTGCTTTTGAATGGCAGTGATTAGTTTTAAAGAAACCTAAAAGATGGGGGAATCTATACTGAAAATTATTATGTGATGGATAATTAAGAGTGAGCCAACCAAAATGAAGCTACTGGTTAGAGCACAGACACTCCTTTGGGGTGTCTCCCCCCACCTTTCCTTCCTTTGTTCCTCTCTTCCTTCCTTCTCCTGAGCTAGCTAAACGTAGAAAAGCTGTTTGGCATTTTAAGAAACAGTTTGTCCAATAATAGACGAAAAGGGTCCCACCCTTTTTCATTTAAAAGCAGAGGTGATTTCCCTAGTTCTGTTTGCACATAAAACTCTACATATAGGAAGCAATATTTAAAAACAAGACAAAGCAGAACAAAACAACGTGTCCCACCAGCCAAGCACAGCGCAGGGATCAGTCTCCACAAGCCTGTGTGCTCTGGAACATCCTCATGTGGCACTTTCGTGGAAGCGACTGAAATTCTTCAAGCTTATGGTTGGTTGAACCTTTTCCTCGAGCGTTCATTCATTGCAGAGCTGGCCGAGGAGTCAAGTCGGCAGCCCTGCGCTAGGAGCTTGGCACCGCGACACTCAGCCCTTAAAGAGTCCATTGTATTTAACCTCATAGCATGTCATTTATTATTCCTGTGTTTGCTTCCATGGCTGTGGGCACCTCACACGCTCTTGTTACCCACGTCACTGGATGTGTTCACACTAATAGAAAGAGTAGATATTTCCACCACTCTTTAACTCTTCTGCCATTCAGCCTCATCAACAAACAACCTTTTCATCCTCCAAACCACAAATTACAGAATTCTACCAGATCCCTTCACTGCAGGGAAGGCGAACCAAAACAGATCATATTCTTCAAAGTATTTTCACGTGTCTTTATTCAACTGCAGGCATGTTAACCATCAGATGCAGTAGGCTAAGGAGAGGTTAGACACACCTTTGACTGTTCAATGATAGACCTCATTTATGCATCTGAATTTGGCTTGTAATTCCTTCAGCATCTAAGAAGAAAAATAGTTTACAGAGGGTTTTGAGGTTTTGTTGTTTAGGTTCTGCAAGTAGAACAGCTGACAGCTTTCAGGGCAGCAACAAAGTCTGGTGAGCCTCTTCCTGCAGCATGTTCCAGCTACAGTCCCCAGGCAGCAGTCATTAGGGTCAGGCTCCCTTTCACTTTGACTTGATGACAATTGGGATAGCACTTGATTTAGCAGACTACTAAAAAACTTCATTTTATTCAGTGATTTTACAGAAGGTGCTTTCTACTGCACTCAAAGAGTCCAAGGTTAAGAGGAATTTAAGCTTCTTGAGAACAAATATTTTCTTTTTGTTTTGCCTGTATAGAGTACAAACACAGTGGGGGCCTGACCCTGGCTTCCACTTCCAAACATCCCAGTATTGCTAGCAAGGCTTGAGGATACAAAAGCTGAACTGAACCTTTCCAGTCAACCGTTAGTTGTAGAGAAGCACTAATGGAAGTAATGGCTGCTGTAATACAAAGGGCTCGGGATGATAGAGCTATATATTTACCTATATATTTTTTTTCTCTTTGTATTAGAAATAAAGGGACACCTGTGCAACTTGCCAGCTGTGAAAAACTAGCTTCAAGACAAGTTTCTCAGCAGCCCTCTCTATTGACAATTTGTTTAGGAAATGGTCAAGTTTATTTGTGTAGCACTTAGTCATACAAAAAGGTCACTGCTGTTGCCTTACCTTCTTATATCAGACGTGTTAGTGCTTATTCGGTGCCTATTTCACAGACAGGTGAGTGACAGATCCTTGCCTCTAAGAGCAAGTCCAGTTAATTCCAGATAACCCTCCCCAGTCTCTGAGCTGGTGAGACCAGTGATGGGGAGTGTTCTGAGATGCAGGCTGTGATGCCCACAGCATCCAAAAATTATTTGCATTTGTCAAATCAATCCAGATACAGCCCACAAGTGTTCAGGGTGTCTTTGATTAGGACTTCTTTTTGTGTGCGTAAAAGTAGGGACTACAGTCTTGATCACCACAGCAGGTCAAAGGTGCTCTGTGGTTTTCAAAAGCTTTCCTGATGACATTCTGTGGTGATAATTTCTTTTTTCTGAAGACTGACTCTGCTGACTAATGAAAGCAACTGTGATAGTGTTCCTGAAGCTCATATTAAGAAATCCTGTGAAGGAAGAATGAAATCAGGGAAATGCTCAAAACACAGGTTTGCTTAGCAGGAACAGTGGCTGTGTTGCTGGCAACAAGCAGCAGGCTTAGGATTTCTGGTCCCAGTTCTTATTTGCAGGAATATTTTGCCAGCTTCAGTACTCCATCAGTGGCTGATGCTGGTGGCATGGGCCATTTAAAAGGCCTTGAGGATATTGCTGTGAAACAAGTGGCAACCAATTAGTATAATTCACATACTGGTGCCTGAGTTAACACTGACAACGAGAATCTGAAGCCGTTTGCAGCAAAGAAGTTCTTGAAGCATATCCAGAAAGTATTAACATGCTGCATGCCAGGTGGTGAGAAGGTCACTGGGACAGAGATAATGAGCAACTGGAAAAAAAATTCACATGGGAACTTTTATCTGCTCTAATTCTACCAGTTTTCCAGCTTTGTTCTGAGAATTGCTTTGCTACAGAAGCTAATCGAGCTTTTCAAATACCTTTAATCACTAAAGTATGGAAGAATAAGCGTTTATCTTTGATTTAGCCTGCTTGTTCAGTGCCCCCGCCCCGCCCCCCCAACCTTCCTCCTTTGTTAAATAATACTCTCTGCAAAAGCTTCCTTTAAACAGTCAGTTGCACAGCCTGAGCTAGTCACATTAGTAGATTTATCCTGTGCAAGACAAACTAGAAAGAAATGTAGAAAGGTAAGAGATTAACTTGAATATTCAGACTGGGCAGGAACTTATCTTTTCTGAGCTCTTTCGACTCAGCTGAGCAGCCAAGTCAACATGGCAAGAGCACAGATACAGTGTTCAAGACGACACCACTGTTTTTTGACCATGCTAAAGAATAGTTTTACAGTTCTGCCAAGGCACGGACAAAATTGCTCCCTGCTTTATCTCTATTTGCATTTCTGAGTGTTGTTGACTGATGAGCTGAGTAGCTGTACAGAGAGAATGGTGGGCCCCAGTGCTGCTGTTTGCATGGGAGTTTAAAATGGCAATCCTACTCTTCCAAGCCAAACTTGATTTATGCTGGCCTCACTAATGATACCGATGAAAGGCAAAGCCAGTGTTTCTCATACATTTGAAAGCTGATCCCCCATTCAGAGAAGAGAAAACTGATCTCACGCACCCCATTTCAACACTACGTCTTGGGAAAAGCATATTCTTCTACCTTTTATGTGACATCTGAGCTGACCCTTCCTCCATCCACCAGTCAGCCCCTTCATACAGCCTCCCAGCTGTATACTACACTTAGGAAAAGTTGAACTGAGCAAGGTCAAATGGAAGCCTGCTGTTTTGATGAAGCACAGAGATGATGCAAAAACATCAGTGCTTGTCAATGGGGAAAGATACAAGTGGGGGATAAAATAAAAAGTTTTGATATGTCCAAGAAGGAGAATAAACACGACAGATGAAGACACTAAACTGAACTTGATGCTATCCCTTTAACAGAGGGAAGATAAGTCGTCAAGACAGCTGCATATCCTATCTTAGGGTGGATTAGCACCATTTCGGTTTGTGTACACCATTCAAATGCTTCAGCTAGAACACTCCAGACCCAGGGCTTCCTGTGTTTTTTTTCAAGTGCTTACGATTAGTTTATAACTGTCTCTGCTGACTGCCCTCACCAAAAAGCAGGCAGGCATGGAACAGTTGTTGCCAATGCATTTGGAAATATCACCAGAGCCAAGAAATTAAGTGTTCACTGCCTTTGTGAGGGGTCCAAGAATGTCAGTGCAGACAGCTTGCCTACTTTCCATTGAATACCGACACCTGGCCAGTTACTCAGACCTGCATGTGCCATGTGGACCTGCAAAGGGAGCTGGTTCAGTCCCTGAGAGTCAGACCACAATCATACATCAACTCAGAGCTGGCTTAAAACTTCTTAGTAGAGGTACTGCCGGTAGCATAGCTACAACAAAACAGAGGTCAGGGCAGGCTGCAAAGCCTGCCTGAAACAGTAGGCAAATGCTTGGGAGTAGATCCGTGTGATGAAGTTCCCTGTATTATTACTGCTCCACTGACATAGTCAAGCAAAATGAATGTAAGTGTGCTTGAGGTACGTTGGCACAGCTCAAAGGCACTTGACTGCTTTTAGACTCCTCCCAAGTTGCATGCAGATGCACTCTATGGTAATGATTGGAACCTAAATTCTTAACGCTCTTTAACGTAAGGACAAGCCCACACATATTGCTACAGCTTTCCCCACAGCAAAGGCATGACTCCATCTGGGGTCACTGGACACCTTTTTAAAAAATGTTCTCTTCAAGATCTCTCTACAGAGAGGGGGACTCTGGGGAACCTTTTCCTTTGAGTTTTTTTGGTTGTTTGGGGGGTTTTTTTGGTGATGGTGGTTTTGAGGCAGTGGGGGGAAGAAGCTTTTTGCCCATTAAGCCAGTGCTGTGCTGCACCACACCACTAAGGAAGTTCACAGAAAGAATGAGAAGGCAGAGCACTACATACCAATGTGAGCATCATAGTTCAAAACCCGTGACATTTTGTCAATTTTTAGTTTTGGCTGGTTTTTCTCACCAGGTGATCTACAGATCCCTGACTTTAAAGGAGCCTACAGGTGAGAGCTAAGACAAGCCAGCTCACCACCTTCACACTAATGGGATCTGCACCTCTAGCAGAAAGTCTTTGGGGACCCTGAAAAACGTAAAAAAATGTTTGGAAACAACTGCTCTGGATTATGTCCCTGAGAGCCTTATTCAAGTTTTATTTTAAGTATCAGCTGGCTGTAGCAGCACACAGCACAGTTACAGGGAAGTCAATGTCAAGTGATGAAGGTACAAGCCCCCATTCACAGGAATAGCATCTCAATGCCAAGAGCAGAGCTCTCCTGACTCCCTGTCTGTTCAGGTGACTAGACCACATAAAGAGCTCCTACCTGACCTAGCATTACTGGAAGACTTCTCACTAGCAGTGTTGCTAACACAAGCCTCTCATTTTTCATGCGCAGGGCAGAGAAATCCTGTGCTGCATTGTTTTCCCATGTTATTTTGATTTCCTGTACTCTTTTCAAAATAAGTTCTTATTTCTCTCCACTTAGAATGTGAAGTTTTAGAAGATTCTAGTATGTTTGTTCATGTGTTTTTCTTGCCCTTCTTTCTCCACAGAATCTTATGGCAAGAGCCCTGTATGATAATGTCCCTGAATGTGCAGAAGAGTTGGCCTTCCGCAAAGGAGACATTTTGACGGTGATAGAACAGAACACTGAAGGTCTTGAAGGATGGTGGCTCTGCTCCTTGCATGGCCGGCAAGGCATTGTTCCAGGCAACCGTGTGAAACTCCTGATAGGTCCAGTGGTACAGGACAGTCCTTCTGGCCAGGATATGTCCAATTCAGGACTGATGCATCAATCCTTCAACCAGCAAAAGATCTACCAAGTGCCAAGCTCACATGCCTCAGCACGTGATCCTGTCTACCAAGTGCCACCTTCCCATCCGAATCAGGGAATTTACCAAATACCCACCGGTCATGGTCTCGTGCGACAAGATATTTACCAAGTGCCACCTTCCATGCAGAGATGTATTGATGGTTCAGCTCTGACTAACAAGGTGTGTGTGCATTTGCTTTTATGTCATAGCTCCAAAGCAGCTCACTTGTGCTGAGCACCAGTAAAGTAGTTAATGTCCAGTGATAGCCTATGATAGGAAGGATCGGTGTATATTTGCCTGTGGGAGGCAAATAAAAGCCCAGTTCTTAACTGCTTGCTTAATTTGCCACGAAGATACACAGCAGAGGATTTTGGAGCTGCGCTTCCGCAGGATCTAAAGATGAGGGAGAGCACGTGAGCTTGTGTCCTCACAGGCTCCCCAAGGAAGCTGAAGCACGTTTTGCCTATGGCACTCTTGCATTATAGGCTCAAAGAGAGCTGCTGCAGTAAGATTAACTCTCCCACAAATTAACATCATCTGCCCAAGTAATTTTTGTTTAATTAAAAATGATGTACTGCCTTGCTGGAGAAGTCCCAGTGGGTCTAAACTACAAAGAAAACAGTGATTGATGAGACAAGGGCCATACTTGGAAGTCCGAGGGTGCAAGAGGATGATGATAGTGAGGGATGTTTTTAATACTGAACCTGAAGTTTATAAGGGTGCACTTGATGGTTGTCTCCAGCTAAATTTCTTGATTGCACCATGGAGCTGTTGCAGCTCCCACTTTCATCGCTGCAGCAGCTGCTAACTCCCAAGGCTCCCATGAGAGGCACTGCATTATGTGGGTCCCTTATTCCTGCTGACCCTCTCAGGCTCTCCCCATCTCCTGTCACTCCCTCATTGTACCTTCATGGGGTACCAGCCAGGTACCCCAATGGCTGCAAAGGGTTAAGGAAGGTACCCAAGGGAGGAAGGAGATTCTCCTTGTCTTCCAGATCCCTTATTGCTAAGCCAAAGAGAACCTCCTACGTTCCCTCCATTCCTTGCTCAACAGCTCCAGATGCTAGCATCCTCCTTACCTTTAGAGATTAAGGCATAGTATTTATCTGCAAGTTACGTGAGCAGATGATGTCTCTGTCAAGAAGTTCCTGAGCGGTTTAAACTTTCGTCACCTAATTTAGATCAACAAGACAGGCTGTTTCAGGTTTTTCCCCCACCTCTCCCCCAACTAAGCCTTTTTCATATCAGGCCTTTGGAAGGCATCTACTAATGCTTTTATTTCCTTGTTACAATTTCATTTTCCTTGGTAAAAATTGATTTCTTTTTCTTCCTCCTGAGCAAGAGAAAGAGACCTGTGAAGTCATACTAAGTCAGGTTATAAAGAGGTTTGTTTGCTCAGCTTTTCCACAATGAAATTTTGTGGGGTGTGCAAAAAGATAAAGTGAGAAAATTGCGCTTGCTGCTCATGTAGAGATAGGAGTTTTGTTAGAGCAGTTATGCAGGTTTTCTGAGAAATATTACATCTTTTCTCTCCATTTCTCCTTTCCCTACAGACTAGATACAGTGAAATCTTTTTCAGGGGCAATATAGTTTACCTATCCACAGCAGCATTTAGATATCCTCCAAGGTAGTTTATGGGCACCTGGTGAACAGCCTTTTGATGGTACAGCACAGAAGAGATCCCACTTTACTGTACATTGCATGAAACATTACAGCGCTGCGGCAGAGATGCCACAGGAGCTGCACTGAAGTCTGTTGGGAAGCCCAAGCTAACAGCTTGGAGTGTTACGTACTTTAATTTTAGGACCTGACCTACCTAAACAACCACTGGCATAGTTAGTGTAACGCAAGTGTGTATGTGTACCCTGCACAATTTAAGCCTGAAAGGAAAGCATTCTCCAACTGCATGTGAAGTCTGTTCTCTCTGAAATAGAACATTCTACATAGACTTGGTTGCTACAGGGACTGTTAAAACCCTAGATAAATTAAACCAAAGATTTCAGAGTCTCAGTGTAAGTGCAAACTTCTGTTGAGATGCAAAAATCAGAAGCATTAAAGCATCTATTTTCTCCAAGTTTCTGCCTGGAAATTTTTCAACAAGCTTGAATATGATTTTTTCTGAATTCAGGTCACCTTCTTTAGAAAATCAAGAGCATTTATTTGGCTGACTTGTTTCATTTTAATTCCTTGCAACCTATGAAAGGTCAGCTATGCTGTATAAAAACAAATGGCTACGTTGCCAACTACAAAATAAACTAAACATGCACATTTATAAATCATTTTACCCTCAGCAAAGTAGCTACTGATATGCTTAGCACTAGCCAATTCTTGCTACTTAGGGTAGGATCATTTTAATCCCGACTTTAAATTTATTTAGCTTAAGAGCCCTGAGTCTCAGCAACTGTCTCGCTAGTGGCAGGCATGCTAGATGGCAAACCTCATGGCAATGGCTTGCTTCGGCAAGGGGCAGACATGCCTCTACTCCCTTGGAATTGCTAGTCCTACACTTTTAAAAATAGCTCATTGGGATTGAAACCCTAGTAGACAAGAGAAGTGTAGGGTTGTTAGTAAAGGAGGAGTCTGATGCAAAACATACTCCCTTTTTTGTCATCCTAACCTTGCAAGACTGCTTTTTACTGCTACAGCTGCAACTATCTGCTTATGCCTTTGTGAAAGAAAAGCCTAATTAAGAGGAAGCACTTCAGCACTCATCTCCTTTGTCAGAGGAAACAGTCCGTCCTCCAGATTCTCCTCCTCTAGGAATCATAAAAAGCAATCCTTAGTACAAAGGAAAGCTGGAAATCTTGAAGATTTGATTTTGAGAATCTTTGCTTTGACTTCCAGAATGATTAATCTCTTCTCAGACTTGTGACACCTGTGCCAGTGGCTTAAGTGAGCCACTCTGCCTTCTCCCATCAGCAGAAACAGCTGGTTAGCAAGCTCTGCATTTCACCAGTTTTCAGGCTGTGGAAGGGGTTTGCGTTGAGGGCATCCTATACGCAAGCCTTCTCCTTTCCCATAGCAGTAGCTAGAGCAGGCTGTGTCCTCTAGACACCGTTCTAAGCAGGACCAGCAGCAGTTTCTGACCTATCCATTTCTGCACGCATTTGCCTGTTTTCTTTGT
The DNA here is from genome assembly GCF_963210335.1 of Falco punctatus. Lineage (NCBI taxonomy): Eukaryota > Metazoa > Chordata > Aves > Falconiformes > Falconidae > Falco > Falco punctatus. The sequence goes on along the minus strand of NC_137582.1, from coordinate 95,958,598 downwards.
GCAAATTGTGGTTTGGCTGTGATACGAGTTTTACAGGCAGAGCTTAGGAACCACTGTCAGGCAGGAATTGCCTAGCCTTAAGGAACAGTAAATCAACAGCATGCATGTTGTAAAGCTGTGCTGAGGTAACTCATCTTGTTAGCCAGAAAGGCAAAGCAAGTCAAAAAGGAGTCCTGAGGCAGGTAATTATAGTGATTAATTGATTCTGGCCAAGCAAGCTGTTGACAACAGAGCTGTATCAGCTCCTTATATCACATAGAAATACCACCTTCTAAAACACACCCTATAAACAAAACCGATAACAAGGGATGGTTTAAAATTAGTCTTGGTTAGCCCCAAGCTTTTATAGCTCTTCTGCAAGTCTAGTCACTGAACGGCTACACCCCTAAGTGTGAAGAGAGTCTGAGGAGCATAAAGATACAAAAGCTGTATCTTAGAATTTTTTCCTTCTTTGTGCTCTGCCTTCAAACTTACTCTTTTGCTGCAGCCAGCAAAGAGAAGGAACCTTTACACAAATCTGACATTCAGGAGACCTGGGGTTTTTATCCTTGCCAGACTGCTGCATAGTCTTGAATAGTGTTTTTGCACCTCAGCAATCTCACCTGCAAAATATGTGGGGTAATTATGAGAGGAACTTGTTCTGTACAGACTGCTTCGAGAACACACTTTGAGAAAGATGCTGTCAAAGCACAAAGTCTCTTTTGCATCTGTGTTTAATTATTAGTTTACACATGAGCTTTAAACAGGGAAGGCTACACATTAAAAAAAGTCACTACTGTAATTTAAACACGCTTTTTCTGGTGCAGTGTTACCCCTAACTGTAAACACACTTTTTCTGGTGCAGTGTTACCCCTAACTGATCTGTTGTGCACTCCCTATTATCCTGGAAATAGCATTGGCCAAAACACGCAAGGGAAACATTTCCTTGTTGAAATACAGTTTTGACAAATTCTGAAGGCTTTCTGTAGGAATCAGTAGCTTTCCAGAGAACTTTAGATCAAGGGAAATTGGCACAAAAAAGAATATAAGGCTGATGCACCACAGCTGTTTGAGCAGGGAAGAGGCTGCACTGTAGGGGTTACCAGCCCTGAACTGCAGCTCTCACAAGGCATGGACTAAGTCAGGCAAATAGAGATTAATGCCAACTTGGAACATAGCAGCTTTTTTGTTTGTTGTTCTGTTTGAACTAGAACTTTACAGTTCAGGAAACACTCAAGCTTTATCCACCTTTTAAAAGTGGATAAAGCAGAACAGGGAAGGAACTCATGTCCACATGTGAACATCTCTGGCCCATTTCCAAGTATAAACATGCCCTTGACAGATCAAGGGTTTCACACCCCACCATCCTGCTATCTCCACCTTTTTCAAGGGTTCACTGTGTTCAGCAGGAGGTTTGGGTAAGCCAGAGCCAAGGGAACAGACCTTGTTTCCTGGTCCTTATTTTAGAGTCGTGTTGGGTGAATCCATGAGAAGTGGAGACACCACCCCACAAGCAGCACCACCCTGACAGTTCTGGCACAGACTTCAGTAGCAGGAGCCAGTTAGCCACGTTATGACGTTTTTCCTTCCAATTAAACAAGTGCTGTCTTAGCCGGGAGGAAAAAAACTGCTATATAAAACATTTGTTCCAGAAATAAGCCTGCTTTCACGTTATTAACTTTTTTTCTTGCCTATTTTCACATTTATGAAGTGAGACCTACATTAAGCATAGTAAGGAGTTGTGTGGCAGGTATATTTTGTCATCAGAAAGACCACAAGCATATCTAGTATTCTGTAGTTTGCTGGCAAGATGTATCTGTATTACAAGATTGAATGATGTCCCCGTTTACCCTCAAGTCTGAAATACCACAGCTTCCTGTGAAATGGTTTACTCAAATGACCCAGCCAGTCATCTTACAGTCCCTCGTTTCTTCTGCTTTCACATTAGTAACAAAACATCACTTCAATGTTAAAGTGCTGAACCCACAGCAAATTTGCTGAGTGGAGCAGGGGCAGTAACACATACCTCAGCACTCAATGCTCTGTTTCACAAAGTGCACTCTAAAGGATGAAGTTCTCTCAAATTCAATGCAAACTCAATGGTAAAAATGGCACACAGGCTTTTACTTAGGCTTGAGAGTTCCACTTGTAACTTTCTGGCTTTTCTTCTATTAATGTCACACATTTTACTGATAAAGAGCCTGTGCAGTTAATCTGTCCTCCTGATCTGATCTCTGTGAAAACCACAGAGTGAAGAAACCCTCATCCACAAGACAGAGTAAGCAGCAGTTAGTCACTGATGCTATGTGTAGAGAAGTATTTTAAGAAAAAGACTGCATTTTATTAGGCTGAGTAAACATATGAGCTCAAGATTACTCCCCGTTTCTTCCTAAGCGTGGGGCTCTTTTTAATCAGTTCTATTTGTAGACCAGAGGCACGCATTTTTTTTCCCTTTAGTATCTGAAAAAAGGCAAGTCCTGCAATCTCATCCAATAACTGAGGTCCCTTGGGACACAAACCCGCCTGCACAGGGACAAGTGCAGGATCAAACCTTAGCTAAAAAAAAACTATTAAAAGAAAAATGCAATTTTATGGGCTCTTTTTGTGGTGGTTAGAAACCTAACCGGACCTTTGGTTACATCTGGAAGCCCACTAACCAAGCATTGATTTTGGGTAATCTAAGTTTCCCTGTAAGGACTAAAACCTAAACACAGCAGCATTTTACAAAAACACAAGTGGAAAACCGATTATTCAGAGAGTGAATTTCATCATAAGGAGGAAGCATGGTTTCTGGAGATAGGAAATGAATAGATGAAGACAGGTTGCTGACAGAAAACAGTTCTATTGCAATCTAAAGGCTTTACAGGTGTTCAGTGATTTTGTAGACATTTTGTTTTGGAGGAAGACTAATTAGCATCAGAATATCATCACTCCACATGTCTGGCATGAAACATCTCAATTGTTCTTTTCAAAATAGCAGTGCTAATATTTCATCCATTTTTAAAAAAAAAAATGAATCTAAATCTTTCTACCAAAACAGATTGTTAGAATGGAATCAAAGTGAAATGAATGTAGTTAAGTTCTTAGGAGACAAACATTCCGTAAGAGTCCATCCCTAATCCTTAAAAGAAACTAACCTATTCCCATAGGGTCTCATCAGAACATTTTATATTCACAACCAGTCCTGACTAAGGTCTGGGATAATTATTATATAGATGCAACAGACAGTTAAGGATGGAGTTTATATCTGTTTAAAAGGTGTCTATACCTTCCACAAACTTGCCAAAGCAAGCTATTCTAAACACCAGTTAATGGGAGCACTTGTCTGTACAGCTGCCTTGAGGAAGCCATACAAAAATGGAGCTAAAATACAGCTTGTGAGCCAGACAGCCTCTATAAATCAAATTAAGTTGAGCTTCTTCCTGATGGAAGGCTTTCTTAGCCTACTTCTCTCAGCAAGATGGTTGCCAACCTAAAGGCTTTAGGGACACTTCCATTGGTTTCTGCCCAAGTGTACCTCTGAGGACAGTCTTGTGGAATTGAAACTCTTTGGCAGTACTTTATCTCAACCATATTTTTTTTTTTACCCACTGGGAATTGCCAGTCACCAAAACTGGAACTGTTGACAGGGAAGGATCTGTTCTGAGAAATGTCTTAAAGGAAGAAATAAAATATTTGACAGGAAACAAGTAGTCATGGAAATACCATACTTAAGCAAATCCCAAATGAAGTTTTATTCCCCTCCAGCCCCTAGCATTCCATCTAGAAATTCAGCGTAGAAGGGAAAAAAATAACTGAAATAAGATGAAGCTCCTCAAAGGAATTAAAACAAGTTGTTTGGAGTGAACAAACTGATTTATTGTTTGTGAGACCTTAGGATTTCGTGTCATTCACAACAGTAAGACCACAGTGTTCTACCTGTCCCAGCACCTCATCTTCACATCCTTTTCTTCGTTTCCTCTCCTCCTTCAAACTGGCCCTAAGTTCAGGCTTCTGTCTTTGAGAAGTCATAGTATTACTGGCATAGAAAACAAATGCGTATTTGCCAAATGGTTCTTAATGTGACAACCTTTTTAAAATGGGAAGACTAGATAGACTGGGACAGCCAAAGCAAGATGCTGCTTTAAATATTTACTACGGGCCAGACACCAAAACACTTTGAGTTTCGCCACACACTTTCATTAATTAAAACTCCAGCTCAAATTTAAGCACAGGTTTCCAGAGAATGCTTTAGGAGTTACACCTATTTCTCCACTAGAACTTAGCACACAATAATCTGGGGGGTTTCTTTCTCTGTAAGAGCCATCCACAGACATTTATTTCAAAGCCCATGCCTGTTCTGTCACCAGTACGGTAACACAGCAGCTCTTTAGTCCTGTTGGCCCATCCATGCAGAAATGGGGATCTCATTGTCTGTCTAAAAAGAAGTAATTGTCACAGGGACAGCACTGGTAAAACTCGTAACAAGAGTATTGGGCAAGTATCCTCTTTCACACTTCTCTTAGAAATCCTGATAATTTCATAATAATGGATATATTTTGCTCATCTCTTATTCTCTTCCTCTCCTCTCAAAAATGGGAGATCCTCAGAAATGTTAGTTTGGCTCCTTTTAATCTCATTTTGTAAGCAAGAATGACTCCACCAGAAGCTAGGAAATACCCCTTCTGAGTCAGCCTTGCAATTCAAGGCCAGCCGGCACCAAGCCTGTTCCACTGAAGCAAGCAGAAACATTGCTCATAACACAACTAGCAGAAAGCCCTAGAGTTGGTACGAGAGAGAGCAGGACCAGGTCACAAAAACATCATAAAACAAAGCAAAAAAATCCCCAGTCAAGTCTTGTCAGTGACAAAGTTCTTGAGGTTTTTTGTGCCTTGTACTGCTCATTCAGTAAGGTCTGCAGAGAGACAGACCTTTGTATCTGCAGTTAGTCTGTGATCATGAACATCAGCAGCAAGCAAAAACTCGACACTATAACCCAAAGCAACATCTGACGCAAGTCAGCAGCATTCCCCTACACTTAATACAGCCCTCATGTGAATCAGAGCTTAGGTCATTTATGTAACTCCATAGATTAAAAAAAAAATATTTGGAGAGACAAAATATAGGAGAAACAAAACTGAAAAATAGTGTAATTAACCTGCTTTTGTGTGCCAATCAATGGAAAAGGTCACAGCAGAAGTTAAAGAGTCAGAATTAGGCTAGTTGCAAAGCAGTTGGCTATGGCTATACCATTATCACCAGCAGCTGATGGTTTGAATCAAGGCCAGCTCATGACTTCACATTTTGTGTTTTAAATCAGTTTCACAACTTCAGCTCTACATCTTCAAGACTCACAACCCAGAACTTGCATAAATCTGGTTGAAATAGTATGTCTTCAAAAGGAGAAAAGTGAAACACCCATTTTCATTGTTGTCATTTGCATTACAGTATCACAGGCATTTTTTAAGACTGGGCATCTACTGGTGAGGCACTACAGAGCCACATTTAAAATCTGCTGTTTAAATCCCTGAGCCTGCAATGTTAAGCATTTTTAATTTAACACACATGAATCAGCGACATCTGGACATACTTTAGCCCTAAGAGCATGTTCACTTTCAGGAGAAAAGCAGATCTTCGTAAGCATAGGAGAAAATAAGCAGGTATATCTTGAAGATGAAAGCAACATCAGGAAATAAATCAGTTCTGTATCAGGGTAGTAATTGTCACATTTCCTTTTCTTCACGTATCTAAATCTTCTTCTCAGAAAATTCACTGGGGAACACCCAATCAAAGGCAAGTGGTAGTATCACTGTGTGTGTTCATACCACGTTTCTTTCCACCACACAGAGGTGATAACTCACTCAACCCAGGAAAGAAAATGCAGTCATTTCTGCTGATTTCCTCTTACCTTGCAGAAATGTTTGGGCTCATTGCTAGACACAACTCACAGTGGCAGCTACAAGCCTGGTGCGTTAGAAGAAATGCTTCTACAAGCTTCTTCCCCGCTCTTTCAGCCTGTGAGCTTTGATCGAAAGCTCTTCAATGGTTCAGTTGTGGCAGAAAATATTCCAATGTGACAGTTTATAGTGGCCCAGTGTTGATACATTATTTAGGTTAAAGCATTACCATTTCATAATCCTAAGACCTAGATCAGCCTACAAATACATTTATGAGTGAATATCTGTAACACATGTGAGAATGAAACCCCAACCTTTACTCACTGACAGCTGAAAAACATTGTGTGTCATCATATATAGAAAATAAAGAAGTTGGGGCTACTGCATCATAAGAACATTTTTGCTCTTTTTTTTTTTACAGTAGGCAGTACCAAGTGATACAATAGGTATTACTGTCAGAAAATTCATTATCAGTTATTGGGAATCTTAACGCAGCTTGCAAGAGACAGAGAGGACACCCTACATGCTCTCTGTAAAAAGGGCAGGGTTTTAGCCAGCTAGCTAGGTTCTTTCAAATACCCAGATTACCTTAGAAACTCCGTTCTTTAACACAACCTTCTTGCTGTTCAACTTTGCCACAGGGACTTTCCCAAAGAAAAATCATTTAAGGAGACGTACCTGGCTTTCTTAAATACATACAGCAAAACAGAATGGCCAAGAGGCAGCTTACAGCCTGATCTTGCATTGTTCAGTGGCTCCCACCACTGCCTTCCAAAGGACTGGGAGTTCAAGAGAGCAGGAATTACATTCTTCCCCTTAATTCCTCTCTCTTACAATCTCCCCATATTTTCTTTAACTATTTGATTTTTCTTACAAGCCTAAGAAAGCCCAGGTAGCTGTTACATATCCACCCGAGAGGCTTAGGAACAGGACTTCAACCACTAGAGCTTTGTATTAAATTTACAGAAATACTTCACAACAGAAAACAAACATGCTCTTTTTCCCTTTACTTACATTTTGAGTCATTTTTCCACACATTCACAGTTTATTAACAGCCCCATTTTATACCCCACCACTTGGCCTCCTCCAGGGCAGGACCCTTCCCAGGGTAAGGTACAGCTGGTTTTAATAGATACGGGGGCTGACAGCTGAGATTAGCAGCAGCTGGTGGCAGTAGCTCATCAACTGCTGAGAGTTACCATGGGGTGAAGAGGGGAGCATAATGGGAGGAGATATATTTTAATACAATTCTTCATCCAGATTTAAAATGAATACGTGAAATTTCACCTCATGTGCCTCTTCTTTTCTACCTCCAAAAAGAACTGATCTATTTTAAAAGTCGTCAGCAGACATTCTTGGGGTTAAGAGACCGTGCTGGGAAATAGCAAGCTGCCCTTTTCAGCTCCCCTGTGTGCCTGTGGTTTGGGTGAGGTGAGGTGTTGCGGAGGTGCAGCAAACCTCACCTTCAGTTCTCCCACCTCCCACCATCATTCTGCATCTCAGGTATTGCTGCTTATGGGAACAGTCCAAATTCTGCCCTCCAAGGTGCTGCTATGAATTCAGAGTAACTCTGTTGGCTTCAGTAGGTTTATTTGCTATTTTTCCTTGTTAAACAATGTAAACTACGCTGCTGTGCGTCTGCCGTAAGCATGAGAACTGTTTTATTGCTGCCTGGGTTAGGAATGTTCTCTACTGCAGCCTAACATCCATTTTAATCCTGGAAGGAATAGAATGAGTTGGGGTTTTTTTCCTTGTATTTAAGGAAGAGGGATTTAATGAACCACAGGACTGGATGTTTTGCAAAGTACATGCACATTCAGCTCTTTTTCTTGGTTAGTAACATGCCATTGCATGGAAAAGACCCAAGTAATTGCTTTTGGAAGAGTATGGTCTTTAGCAAGAACAGAACAAACTTTCTGCACAGTTGTCTTTCTTTTGCGGTACTGGAAGTTTGAAGTAGGCTCATTACATGTTTTGCCAGAGCCAAACCTGGTCCCGGTTAGTTACTCTGCATGGATTAAGTGGTTAACAATGTTTTGAGAATGTTCGGCTAGATAATTTGTGGGAACACCATCTGTTTCCCTCAACGCATAAACAAGGAAAATTGCTGGTTTGAAATGCAGGATTATTTAAACTTAGATGACCACAGGCATTCTTAAAAGAGAACAGGTAAAAGGAGGAAAAATCTTCGCAAGGCCTGAAGTTCAGTGACATTTGTTAGGAAATAAACTCTGAAGTACCAGATAGAGCTTCTATCCCTGTTCCAGAAGTGAGAGAAGAGGACCTTTTCTTTTGCAGCCACCTCCTTCCTTCTGAAGTCCATCTTCAAAATTAAACCGCCATCAAACATTCAAAACCATAAAAAATGGTCGAACAATGCACTGAAAGGGCTGAGCATCTCATTCAGAAGCAGCAAGTTCATTCAATGTGTTTATGGATGAAGATCCAAAAGCAAAAGTTACTTCTGAAAATACTGGGTTTGGTACTTCTCTTAATTCACCTACTCTGCTACCTCCCTCTTTCTCATGCAGAAGCAGCAGTGCAGCCACATGTCCTGGCTCACATGACCTATGAGGAGACATGAGACATGTCTTGGAGACATGAGAATCAGAACAAAGCTCCACAGTTTCACTTTGTGAAGTAGCGTGGATATTGTTTGAATTACTGTTACACAACGTTCGCTCAGGATAGGTTTTGGCGATGAGCTGCTGCTGTTCTGAATGGACTAGGAACAAGCAGTTCACAGGCATGTTTAACCTAGTGAGGAGTGTTGGAAGAGGAGTAGAGGTACAGCAGGGAATGTTCTGGTACTCACTGCAAACCAGATCAGCATTTGCAGAAGATTTTATGTGAAATCGCTCAGAACATGTTGTTACTAGATAATAATCCTCCACACAGGGAAATATACCTGAGTCACTGGGAGGAAAAATTGTCTTTCATGTTAACAACAGCTTGGTTGTTGCTGGGTTTCTTAAAGTTTTATTTTCTGTCTTCTGTATAGCTTTTTCACAAGCCTAGAAAGGAGCCGACATAGAAGCCTCTGATGCATTTTTATTTGGAAAATAAATGCCACCTTAAGTAGAGTGCACCGCTAAGCACAGCGCTGCAGGCAGCTCAGGTCTCCTGCCTGCAGTCACCCTACAGGCAGGCTGTACCCGTGAATACCCAGAATCAGGCACCTCGTGGTTTAGCCTCTCGCTTCCTTTGACAACAGCCAGAAGCACTCAGGGCAGGGGGTTGTTTCACCTAAATAAAGGAGTGACTCTGCCTGACCGCTCCTTTGGGTTAGTCAAGTATGGGAAAGAGAGCAAGTGTCAAGATACGTGATAGCAGAAGCCCTGCAGCTCTGGGTGAGACGGGCCGCCTTCATCTGGCCGGTCTGGCTTGAGTGTAGTTCTTCAGGATTGTATAATGGCACAGTATATAAGCAGCCCTGCAGCACTGTAAACCTTTCCTATATCATCTGGTGTGTCAGTCTCTTGTGAAAAATGGGAAAGGTCTCTAAGGATGAGCTACAAGAATAATCACAGCTGCATGATACTCCTGTACGCAGAGCGAGGGAGGATCTCTCTGTAAATACTGAGCGTGAGCGTAGCTTCTCCACGTATGTCCTGGTCTCCACAGCGTAAGGATATCATCTGCTTTGCCAGCAGAGCTTCTTTTTACAAAAGCGAAACACCGTGTTTACCTGTAACAACCACAGCAAGTGCTTTTACTTGTGTGTGCTTAGGAATGCAATTTAGTGGTGGGTTTGGCAGTGTTAGATTTAGGGTTGGCTCGATGATCTTCAAGGTCCTTTCCAACCTTCTGTGATTCTATGCCTTATTCCCTGCGCTGCTCAGCTGAGCTCCCTTTTTTATATTGGAAGCCTGTGACTTTTCTTTGAGTTTGCTCGTGGCAATTAATTCTCTGAGCAAGGAGAGGGTGGTGGTGTCTTGTATCCTGAACGCGTTTAGGCATGAGATGGGTAGGACAGTTAGGGCTGAGCCCGTGGAAAGGCGCTTCTCTAAAGTGCTGTGCAAACCTCGGAGAACTGAGGTGCCATAAAGCTGCTGCAGAGGTGCCATACGTTGCCTCCATGGGCAGGACTGCAAGAAGCATCGCACATCTGAGACCTGGAAGAGATGTGGTCAAATTTTATTCCTGCTCTGGGTTTACGATAAGAGTTCAGCTTCTGAAGTAGACCACAGCTGAGCAAGGGTTTCAAGCAAAAATTTCAGACCAAGGGACCAATACCTGCCTTTTGGAGCCTGCCTCCTGCTTTGTTCTGCTAGGCAGTGGGGAAAGCCGAGCCAAACTGCAGGGGTGCAACTGGTGGGGGGTCTCTGGCTGCCTGCCATGGACAGACTGGGGTTTTTCCCTCTGGAGTGGTCAAGCAGTTTCCTGGCATATTAGCAAGCAGCCTAGTGCCACAGTGTTCACAGTAGCAGAAGGGATCACGGAGACGGGCTACCCAGGAAACAGCCCTGCGTGTTTACTGTGCATTGGCTGTTCTCCCGCAGGATCATTTTTAAACACCCAGTGACTCATTATTAAAGCAACGCTAGGATGGTAATTTTGAAGTCCCTGGAAGTCTGAGTAAACATTGCCTAAAACCAAATCTTTCTGTTCCTGGCTTGGGTGGAAAGCATTTGACTGGCAGCACCCAACTGAAAGAAAAAAAGGGGAGAAAAAAAAAAAGGGGGCAAAAAATAGACAGCTAGTGTGATCACCAGCCCTCACTGGCAGAAAAAGCATGAGGAAGCAATGTTGATACAGGTTAGCAGTTTCTCAGGCAAATAAAATAATCCCAGTATTACATGAGAGTGGCCTGGGAGGAGTAATGTCTGGAGCGATCCATTATGGGAAGCTTCTTCCAGTAATTTAAGGGAGAACTTTCTGAAAGTTGTGTCTGTAGGTACCTTTTACAGTGCAGTAGGTGACTCTGTGGGAGAGAAAAAGTCGATACCTTTTTAGATTCTTTTTAAGAAACTCTTGTATGTAAGCCCTATTAACCGCACACCCAATTCAGCAGGAGTTCTCTCATGGGCAACGAAGTGACCCAGCACTCTGGAGACCATAGAGCTTCCAGTTCCTTCCTCTGATGCTAATTCAAGGAAAAGCAGCTGCAAAACCCACTGGTTCCCCGCCTGCCAGGCTGAATGGCCTTCCTTCGCCTGGGGCAGTGGCCACACCGCCTTGGGCTGCTCCCAGTCGGTCAGGCGTGTACTGCATACTGGTACGGCAGTCACCCCAGGGGGAAAATCCAGTGGTTGTTTTGTGGCACAGGGACAGAGATTACACAGCAATATTTGGTACAAGAAGAAAAGCCTGTGTTGTTACCATAGCGGAGAGGGGGTAGCAGGTTAGCATCAGGGGCTTTCCCTGCAGACCTCAGTCAAGCAAAGTTCCCTGTGGAATCTGGCCGGGATACTAGCATTCCTTACAGCAAACACTTACAGGATCTTTACTGAGCATTTGGGCAGAAACTCTGTTGTATGTCATACATACATTTCCAAAGACAGTTAGGGAGCTGTCATACAGAATTCTCCCCATACGAGTACAGAGCTACATCTTGTACAGGCCTCTGTAATTTGACATTTTATGCCTTTGTGTTACAGTATTTCTATTTTTTTGTTAGAGCTAAATAGCACCAGCAGAGGTTAAGATGTCAGCATTTCCACTGTAAACCCAGCTCTTTCTTGAGGTTAGGTAACATTTGTTTTATACCACACTATACTGAAATTCTGCCATGCAGATGCTGTCCAAGACACGAGGCATTTTACCAAGGTTTATTTGAAGTCATTATGGTAGTTAATGGTGTAGAAAATGTCAAAAAATGAAAATTCTAAGTTAGGGTTTTTTTTTTCTTTCACAGGCTGTTCTTGCATTATATACTTCCAAGAATGGCTTAATGTTTCCTATCTCTTAGCCACTAATATAGACGAACCAAACAGAGAGGAAAGCTGAACGTCCCGCTTTGGAAGGGTTAAGCATAGCTTTTCTATGTAAAGAATTCCCAGAGCCACAGCTCACACCCAGTTATCCAGGATGTTGTGCTATGGAGCACAGTAGCACAAGACATCCTGCCAGAGTAGGTGGGAAGTACCTCCACAAGCAAAGACTCCCAGAGCCTGAACGTAGTATTTTAAGCCTCTGCCAGTAAGTGGGGACACTCCACCTCAGTAGGATCAGCGTGTATGTCGGGTGGTGTAACCGTCAGCTTGTGTGGTCTGTGGTCAGTGGGAGGAAGGGACCAAACTCCCGTAGCCCTGCTGGAGAACATGTGCTTGACAAACAGAAGATGCTGTAGCACTAGCAAGCAGCCATGTCAGAACATGGTCTAAAAGGAAAAGATGGTGCATTTGTAGCTACTAACAGTCACTTGGTGGTGTTCAACTGTCAGAAGTGCATGTAGACTTGTGTTACTAACGTTGCCACATAAAGAGTGAATGTTAATAGTACTAGATTGTTTATACCCTGTGCGGTTACAGAGAGAATACGCCAACATCCTCAGAGACTTAGTTTCCTCTTTTCTTTTATCCCACAGGTAATAACTCCAGTCAGGTCAGGACAAGGTTATGTTTATGAATTCCCTTCCAAATACCAGAAGGATACCTACGATATCCCCCCTGTTCGCCCTCTCCAAGGGGTAAGTACCAATAAAACTGCCAGCAGCACTGACAGGGCACAGAAGGTGATGAATGTCTACTGGAAGTTTATGAGCAAAGCAAATTCTCTCATTTCAGAGGGAAAATATGTTTTAATTAGATGCTGTGGCTTATTCACAGAGCGCAGAAGTATTTCAAAGTTGTATTTGATGTTGACTAAGATTTGGCAGCACACCAAACGCAAAAGTCCCATTTGTTTTCTGTGTTTTGATCAAAGACTGTATCTAAACAGAATAAACTTGCTCCCTGGGAACAATCTTTTTTTCCCCCTTACTTTGTTGTTGCATAGTTGACAGTAATTTACTCAGTAAGGGTAAAATTATCGCCTAGATGAACAGCTACTATGCAGGGAGTTATTTTCACCACATGTCTACTGCACCATGTCACTGAACTTAAATACATCTTTGTTCTGGGGAACACCCTTAGCATTCAGTCCCCAAGACCACAGACATCTAAATGCTTGCAGGACCTATAACCCAACGATCCTGCATCTCTCCACGGCTCTTTGAAAGAGCAGCTCCTTTAGAGGATAACATTGAAGCTCAGTAGTACATAACACAGGCTGACACCGAATGGCCAGAACTGTTGGGAAGTCTGGCTTAAGAGACATTCAGATGGTGGCCTTAGACTACATGCAGAACCCACTGTAACGTTGGACACGCCACCAAACGGGATGCTTGAAACATCTGACAGCTGTACTCTCTGCTAGTGAGACAGCTCACACTGCACCTGATAAAGCAGACAGGTGATGCTGACAAGGGCAGCCTTAGTTTCAGAGTTTAGTGCGTACTAGTACAAGCTTATTCCTCAGCCCCTCTGATCTCTGTCACTAAGGGTGGGATTCGTTCTGGTGACGTGACTATACTGCTCCCCTGTTCACCCCAACAGGTATGTATAATAGACTGGCCTTGATTTAACTGTCAGGATGGAAGTCAGCCATGACTTCATCTCTCCAGCTTGCTGTCCACACAGTTGCCCAGAGGGGGCCCAGCAAAGTGCATTTCCTCCTAACTGTCCAAAATCCCAGGCCAATCCCAGCAGCTCTCCCATACGAAACAAAGTTGAAGAGTTCTGATCATCTTTGGGCTGTATGAGAGGAAACACAGAAACCAGGAAAACTCACCTGAGACCAGAGCTTTCCTGAGGTGACTTGTCTGTATCAATTTATTCTTTCTTTAGATATATGACATTCCCCCTGCATCGGTTAAGGGGCCTGCGCTTCCAGTTCCCATGGACGAAGCAAAAGCTTTAGGAGTCTATGACATACCACCCGCCAAAGGGGTAAGTATTACGCTGTTTCCACAAGATCCTGTATTTTCATGTCTGACCAAAGACATATTTAAACAAGAGTTCATATGTGATCCTGACGGAAAAGGAGATTCAGTACTTTAAAGATTTCCTTGGTTTTTTAAACTGTTAAAACTGGTAAAGTGATGCACTGCATCGAAGTTATTAATGTTAAGGAGTGTGAATTGATTATTAGACCTATATTCTCTTTGTGGCAGCGTGCTGTCTTTGGATTTTGCTACTTTTAAAAATTTGCATCAAGATGAATGCTAAAAAGTGAGATTCTGAAAGTGATGCTCTGTCAGACGCAGGATAAGTAGCTGACTCCATGAAAGTCAATGGCAGATCATCCACCCCAGCATTTTATAGGCCATGTGGAAGATGTAAAATACTTTTTGTTCTAGCCAGTTTCATGGTTTGCTTTCTGTGATGCAGGTCTATGCTACACCTCCATCTGCATGCCGAGATGATACAGGCCTGAGGGAAAATTTGCAGGATTTTTCGTCTCCAGTTGGCCACAGTGTAAGACAAGAAGGAGTATATGATATTCCTCCTCCCATCACCAAAGCAACTGGGAAAGAACTTAATAAATTTTCTCCTGAGAGCGTTTTATTGCCAGATGGAGTGCAACAGAAACAGAATGTTTATGACATCCCTGTGAACCATCAAAACCATTTTCTTGGACAGCAAATTGCACCTCAAAAAGATGTTTATGATACCCCAAGAGGAGTTGCATTCCCAGGACAACAGACAGGACTCAGTGAAAGTCTCATCCCAGAAGGAAGAGAAGGTGTATATGACGTGCCACCACCAGTCCTCCAAGACACTAAAGGCTTACAGGATGTGACTGATGGGATAAACAGGTTGTCTTTCTCCAGCACAGGAAGCACAAGGAGTAATATGTCCACATCTTCAACAACATCAAAAGACTCTTCTTTCTCAGCATCAACTGCACAGGACAAAAGACTAATCCTTGACCCAGACACTGCTATAGAGAGGCTTTATCGCCTCCAGCAGATGGTGGAGACAGCTGTCAGTAACCTTATGGCCTTCATTACAGCAGACTGGCGGTCTTATGGATATATGGAGAAACACATCAATGAAATTCACACTGCTGTGGATAAGGTTGAGCAGTCACTGCTGGAGTACCTCCAGTTTGCGAAAGGATCAGCAGCCAATGCTTCCTGCCTATCTGAGTTCGGCCTTCTTAACAAAATGAGAAGGGAAGTGCAAAGGTTGGAGGACTCTCACCAGATCCTTACCCAAACCAGTCACGACTTGAACAGCTACAACTGGTCTTTGAACGTTCTAGCTGTCAACAGACTGCAGAACAAGTGTGATGACCTGGATCGGTTTGTTATGGTGGCAAGGACAGTCCCGGATGATGCCAAGCAACTGACCACTACCATCAGCATCAACGCAGAGGTGCTCTTCAAACAGGCGTTGAGTAGCTCACGTTTCAAAAACATACCAGAGAATATCATGAACGCTCCTGACTACCTATATGACAATCCTCACATGCAGCGTCATGGAGAAAAAGCACAGAACCACTGCAGTTCCCTTCCTCCGCTCCTGAGTAAGGGTCAGCACCCTCCCAGTACCACCAGTGAGAGCTCAGAAAAGAGCTGGATGGACGACTACGATTATGTTCACCTGCAGGTAGGTAAACCCAACACCTTGTTCTGCACAAGGCCACGTAAGAGTTGTCTGGTTTTTGCAGAAGCTGTTTTCAGGGAAGCAGCAATTAGATTGCCGCACTAATACATATTACATTCAAGAGTAATTCCACCGGGGTGATATATATATATATAATATATATAAAAATAGCAGTAGCCTTTTGCTGTGCCACACTATCCTTTTCTTCTCCATACTCTTAGTGGTGCACTACCAGTGAAAAAGCCGATGCAAAGCAGCCTGTTATTTGACCTACGAGATGTCATTTAGTGGGTTTGATTTAACACAGTGTCTTCTGTTATGCAAAACAGGGGAAAGAAGAGTTTGAAAGGCAACAGAGGGAGCTGCTGGAGAAAGAAAATATCATCAAGCAAAACAAAATGGAGCTAGAGCACCATCAGGTATGTTTGCTCAGGTGCAGTAATCACATTAGTATGCAGTGTTGCTTGCACGTAAGGAGTATTTGTCAAGTAAAGCAGGAGGGGCCCTTCCCTTAGCAGTGTGCAACTGCTAGCATCATGGCTGTGAGGTGTGCGTGAGCGCCAGCACACACAGTTGTCCCAGGTGCTAGATGATGAAGATGACAGGTATTAGGTCTTGGCTAAACAGCAGCTCCAGGTTAGTTTCTTTCCAAGTGGGATTTATACCAGTCAGGCTCCACCATCAATGGATTTATGACTGCGAAGGACAAAGCCGCATACTGTCATGCTCCAAATGGGACATGATAAGCATCAAAATTTTAGCACCTTCCTGGCACCATGTGTGCTGTGATTGCTTATGCCAAAGAAACCCTCGGTATTTGCTGCAGAGCAGCTATTCCGAAGATCAGCATCGCTGCCCTGTTCATTTCCTTGTTGCCACTCCATACCTGAGCAGAAGCCTAGCCACAGCTGTCAGTGTTTAGAGTGACACCTCTTGTGGCAGAAATAAGCCTTTCCCTTGCAAACAATTTCCAACCCTCTCAACTTCAGAAGGTAATTATTTTTTATACAATGCACCATTGTGGTGGACCCGGTGCATACATATAAGAAAAAGCAGTTTCTGTCTCCAAAAGTTTACCACAGAGGGGAAACAGACTTCTGCAGTGTCTCACAGTGGGCCAGTCACAAAGCCAGCATGAGAACTTGGCCTTCCCGACCTGCAGTTCAGTGCCTTAATCACTGGGCCACACTGAATACACGCGCCCCCTGCACGTTTGTTCAGTAAACAGTGATACCATTAATTAAATATCGTGCTTAACATCACTTTAAATGCTAAAAAAAAATAGGTCATATAAGATGGAGGGCTGTCACTGTGCCCTCATTAATTCTTCAATATGTTGTTGCCATATTGCATGGCAGAAAATTGTATGAGCAATGTGGAGGTGAGAGTTAAAGGTTTGTCATCTCAAAATCCCACGGAGATGGCAGCTTTTTAAAGATTGTGTAGGAGTCACTGCCACTTGGCTCCATCTCTCTCATTTGTGATTTCAGAATATTCCAAATGAGCAACAGCCTGTAAATTCAAACAGCCTGTAAAAATTCAGGAGGCTGGTTGGTTGTTTTTTTAGTTGGTTTCTTTTTGTTGAAATGCAAATAAAGTATTTTAGATGGTTTTCCCTTCTGAACTCTGTGTATTTGGATTTATGGTAACCAAAGCACTTCAGTGCCCCTCACTCTCCAAAAATAAAAGATCTTAGAAAACATACTTCTTATTTAGCATAAGGTCAAGCTAGGATGCCCAGGGCTGTCCTGAGGCGTAAGGTGAAATTGTAACACATAACAACGTCTTAGGAGAATGCTCTTTGAAGAGAGCCTTTTCATTTGCCTTTCAGATCAATCAGTTCCAACGTCTGGAGCAAGAGATCACAAAGCCAGTAGAGAATGACATCTCAAAATGGAAACCACCTCAAGGTCTCCAGACTGCAAACAGCACCGCCACCTCCCATGACAGCCAGCTGCTTTTATTCTATTCTGACCAGTGCGAGACTCACTTCAACTCCCTCCTAAACGCCATTGACGCCTTCTTCAGTTGCGTCAATGCTTCTCAGCCCCCCCGAATCTTCGTGGCTCACAGCAAATTTGTCATTTTGAGCGCTCACAAACTTGTGTTCATTGGGGACATGCTTATGAGGCAAGTGACAACTCAGGACATACGCAACAAAGTGATGAACTCCAGCAACCAGCTGTGTGAACTGCTGAAGAGCGTTGTTCTGGCTACCAAGGTGGCTGCCTTGCATTACCCCAACACCGCAGCCCTACAGAAGATGGTGGACCGAGTCACAGAGATGTCTCGTCACGCACAGTTGTTCAAACTCTCGCTGGTCCAAATGGCATCCTTATGAAACCCAGTGGAATCCAATCCGTGAGCAGCAAAGCAGACAAACTGGAGCTATTTTTATGTAAATGTTATCATTATTTTTTTTTTTAGAATTTTTTTTTATGAAAAATTTTAAATACATTCTTACGCGTTAGAGAATCTAATGAAATCAGGGATTTGGGAATATATCTGGTTCTGTATTATGTTTCTAATACACGTTTAGATTTGTATACACTGCATATATGTATATATTGCTACGTTCCTTAAAACATCAATTAAGCACCTTAAAAACTACGCGTCGGGTAAGCAGCGCCTATCTTTTTGTATATACTGCCCGTTTCCTCAGTATATTTGTTAACTGGATGCTGCACTCTTCTTTCATTCCATCTTGATTTTGGCACATGAACTTGGTTGTGAAACCTTCTTGTAGCAATCCATGAAGCAAGTGTGATGGTTCTCATAGAACTCCATTCTCTTCTTAGAAATTACTTTCTATAGGTTAATTCCATGAGATTTAACTCTCCTCTTGATGTTGCTTTATTATGTACAGCATTTGACCATTCTGACTAGCGTATATGCACAACTGCAAGCAGCAACACATCAAGCGAGGCATACAGCATTTGGGAGAAAAGCGTTTTTAGGATATATAAGTAGAGCCTTCTGAGGAGGAAGGCAAAATCGTATATATTTAATATCTGATGGCATTCAGACTTTGCTATTTCTAGTAGCTGTGCAACGTGGGATTTCAAAATGTGGATGAACTCCCAGCAATGTAAATTCATACGTGTTTACCTTGTATGACCTTGCATCAGCAATTAAATTTAACAGTGAGGCTGGAAAGCCTTATTGTTCATGGACTCAGAGTTCTCCTGAGAGCATCCCAGGATCCACTGGGCTCGTCTTTGAGGCTGCAGATGAGCAGTGTCTTAGAATACCAGTCCCTTCCAGAGGGATAAACATGCACATTGTAATTCATATGGAAAGAAGACAGCTTAATTTGAAATAACAGATACTGAAACATCTCTAAGCTTATACAAAATTTAATGAAGAAATAGCACTTATTCTTCTAGGACATTCTTGGGAATTAATTGTATCTGTTGCAGTTCTGACTTCCATTCAATTATTGGGCTTTTTTTCCAAATTATGTTGCATAGGTGCTGGTCCTTCTGCACTACACTGTTGTGGAAAATGACCTTCTGTTTTAATGGGGCCGTTCCATCACTAAGTACACACAATCCTACCCAGTAATTTTCAATTTAGACCCGTAAAAACTGTTATCAGAGCAGTAGACTGCTTTAGAAATTTCACACGTGCTGGCTGCTCCAAAACACATAAGCTTATTTGTCACGGTTGCTTTTTGCAAACTCCCTAAAAATAAGTCACAGAACACCATTTGCCTGGGGTCCTCAGACTAAAATCCACGCCTCAAAGTGAGCGATGGCTAAGGCAAATTTTGGGCGATTCTGGTTTTAAAGCAGAAACACTAGCGTCCTTGTGTAATTCAAGGTAGTCCCACACTGATGTGTCCCGAGCGTTTGCATCAGCAAGCGGATCACTGGTAAATACCCAGTTATGAGATCAACAGCACCCAGAAAACAGGCACTCCTGCCTGACCGCTCACCTTCCCAGTTAGTGTCCACGCACATGCCTCATTGAAATGGGATTTGTCGTCTTGGATAACAAAACTATTTCAGCAGCACGTGAAATCTTGCAGCCTTAATGTATTGTCCCAGAGTGAAGGTGGCTCATGGCTGCCGTAATATCGCTTCCAGAGTTCCAGAATGTTCCTGGAAGGGCAGCAGGAGCCAGCACAACCTCAGCTGGCCCAGAATCGGCTCCAGGGCTTGGCTCTGGCGTAACACCCCGAAAGGGCAGTTACACTATCGTAACCAACAGCCAGTTGCTGAAAAGCAATCCAAGCAAACCTCTTTTGTGCTAGTGTTGTTTGGGATTCTGTCAGGATCCCTTGTCCATTTTTTTTCGCCGTGTATTCTTAGAAAGCAAGAAGTTGTTTCGAAGCTTAGCGGTTACGTTGATAGTTTGTGCTTTCAAAAGGAGAACCTTTATTGCAAGCTTGTATTACAGTTTGTTATCTTGTAGAGAGTCATTTTAAAATTATTAAATTACTAGCTTTTTTTATATAAAAAAAGGCAGCACTGGGTCTTGTTTTTTCTTGTTTTCAGAGTCCTCTAAGCATGTTAAAAGGAAATATTGTTGCTGCTTGCCAATACTATCAAAGACATTCTAAAATTAGGAGTTCGCTTTCTTTCCATCTTTTCACTAATCAGTGCTTCTAAGTGTGAAGTGAGAACCTGAGGGTATAAAACAAGGGGAAGGACAGTTTCTCTGCCTCTCCAGAAGAAGCCGGTGAAGCTTTTATGCAACTCAGCTACATAAGGCATCAAGCCCAAAATACAGCCGTTGGTGCCTACAGTGCGTGGGGTCACGCTCCTGCCCCACTCCCGGTGTCTATTCCTGCTGCATGAGCTGCATCCGGAACCAGCTCAGCATGGTCCTCGGGGTGAACGGCAGGTCCTCTCAATGCAAACCCAGGATGAGGGGGGGTGGCAGGACACAGGTGTGACTGTCCACCCATTCTGCCCTGTTCCCCCTCTCCAGCATTTACTGGTGAAGCCACGATCCATGCAGGAACTGGAAGAGCACCTTCACTCAGCATAGCCACCCTTCCTCCCAGCAGTAAGAGGACCCCTTTTCTACTACACGCCAAGTCAAGCATTAGCAAGGTGTGGGTTCCATCTGAAACAGCCACGTGGCTTTAAGGATCACGGAGTCTTTCCCAAAAGTTACTCTCCCGTGCACTGCCCTACCTTCTGTCAACACCCCACGTGTGGAAGGAGGAGAGAAGCAGCCTGGGACTGGCTGGGCTCTGTGCTTAAACCAGTTCCCAGCTGCCAACGAAAAACATCCCTGCTGGGGAACGTGAGCACCACAAAAGCCTTGAGAGCAAACCAAAAGAATGATTTGGCTCATCGTGTCCTCGCAAGGGGACGGCCGGCGATGCACGGTTGCTTCCCAAGAGTGCTCCATTTTGTTCCTCTGCTAAATTTAAAAAGGTCAGCTAACAACAGAGGAGGGACTGGACAGCCAGAACGGTTCAGAACAGGCAAAAGAGCCTCTTTGCTCCCCTCCCTGAGCCACAGCGTCCCCACACAGCTGCCAAGACACGGCTGCTGTTTGGCAACCAAGTTGATGACCAGCATGAAAAGATTCTCTGGTGTCCAGTGTGAAAAAAAAAAAAAAAAAAAGTCTGCCTCACACTAGTGGCAAAAGCAGAACACATTTGGCTGCTTAGTCTAGACATTAAGTAAATATCAATTCATATTAATTAGAAAAATGCTGCCTCTCTCGTCCAGGATGATGAGCGAGGCAGAAAGAGGCAAAAGCCACCCTTGAAGTGAGCGGGTTTTAGAGAAATTATCAGTTCACATCGATGCAGGACGTAACTTCATTGCACCCCAAACTGCAGAGCCCCCTGGGGCTACCTCTGCCATTTCTTGCAAGCCAGGGCTGCCCAGCTGCTGTGTTTTCATTAGCTGTGCGCCGCTGCAGCCTTGGCAAACCCAAGGTGTAGGAAACCAACGTCCCAGCCCGTTGCCTGATGCTAGATCACACCCCAGCATCTTCACACCCCCTCTAACTTCTAGACCCTAGAGCTTCTGGCGCTCTCTGCCACATACATCTGGGCTATGTTGCAGAAACATCCCTCCCACGTCTACTGCCAGCGCTCTTCGGAGTATTGCTGTGCCAGTGACACCTTCCCTGTGCCCACGAGCTGAGCATCTGTAGCTGTTCTGCTCCAAATCCCGCTTTTCCCTGTTGAACACCACTTCCAGGCTGCCTGCTCCATCTTAACATGCCTCAGTCTCAACCAAAAGGCTTTAGAAACTCGTAGTATTTACTCCAAAGGTACTAACCCTCCCTCCCTTGCCCCTTTCTCCTCTGACAATGTTCACAGCATTAGTTCGCGTTTAGACAGGAACCTTTCCAGGGCAAAGACAGGGTCTTGCCACCCCCAGAGGACGACACAGAGTGTTCCTCCCAACTCTGAAACGTGGCTGTTCATTTCACCTTAACCTGTTACGCTGGCAGTTTCACAAGCAACATATACACATCACTCTTGAATCAGCGGAGCCCTTTTTCCGCTAGATTTTGTCATCTTAGAGATGAACTGTCCAGATAGTGCAGATTTATTTATATTACTTTTTTAAAAATAACATTTTTTTTTTGCTGTTTGCACCCAAATTCCACCTAAGACAGCAGCTTTCTCTGTCTTAAGAGCCCTGGATACAGCTGTGTGGATTTTCAACATCAGAGTAAACAGACAGTTACATCCAGCAATGCAGAGTCCTCCCAGATGTTCTTCGGACTCAAAGAGAGTGATGAATCCAGGCTGGAGAGTACCTTGATGAAGTGAACAGCAGCAGGAGAAACATCTAACCCAGCCTTATCATAAACCTGCTGACTTCAGAGATGGAGCAGGAGTGACATGAGGCTTAACCTCCTGGGAGCCGGCACGAGGGCGAGCACAGGCTCTCAGTAACCTGTACCCCCCTGTTTCCCTCCAGCAAGCTGCTTCCCTCCAGAAGCAATCTTACTTTGTTTAAATCAGAGCTAAATCTGGAGTGCAGTTCACATCATTAACAAGGCCTGATCATGCTGGACATGCTGCTGGCCACTGGACTCACTTTGGAAACACAAGTATGTCGTTCTCCGTTCAAAACTCAAATATTTAACCTTCACCAGTTACGCAGGGCACGGTGCACTCAGCTCGCAGCCTGACCTCGGGGGAGACACCTTCCCAGGGCATTGCTCTGTGCCTCTGGGGAGCTGCTGGGTGCTCTTCATCCCACCACCTTCCAGGTCAGTGGCTAGGACCACTTTGGGATGGCCTCCTGGAGCAAAGGACCAACAAGGATAGTTTCAGGTCAAAACATCAGTGCACCGCTGGGCACACATGCAGCTGAGCCCACCTCTTCAGCCTCCCAGCGCAGCAGAACATCAGGAGCTGGCAGTTCCGTGGCAAGAAGCAAGGAGACAAAAGCTCCTTGTGCCTCCTGATAAACCCACGGCCACGTGGTCTTGCCTTGCAGTTGCCATGGATTTCTGAGCAGGAGAAGCTGAAATGCTCCGAGGGAGAGGCAATGCTGCGCAGAACATGACTTTCCCACCTCTCCTAGGGTTTAGTTTGCGGTAGGAGGTGACTCACAGGACTCTGTGCTTCAGTTCTGTCCTTTCAGCGGGCAGCGCCGAGCTGGGCTCAGCCCAGACTGGATCTGCAGCTTGCCACCGGCTCTTCTGCACCTCTCTGCATTTAACCTCTGGCCCTGCACCCCCCACAAGCAAAGTCCATCAAGTCAACATTTCTCACAGGAGTTCGCCTTGCTGCTATGGACCTCTCCATGAGCCCCCTGAGCCCCTACCCAGGGCAAAGCCCAGCACCTGAGGAGCGCTGCTGCAGGCACCACGGACTGGGCACACGCACCACCTCCCCGCCAGGGCTTGCCTTCCCTCTGCTGCACGCCGAGAGACACAGCGTCTTTTTCTGTACAAGCCACAAGTCGATACATCACAGAAGGGGGGAGCACGAAGTATCAGGTCTCCAGGAGATATATAAAGCTCATCGCATCTGCAACGCGCTGCCTCAGCGTTGCTGCACAAGCTGCCGCCTCCGCAGGCAGTCGGCTCCCAGGAGGCTACACATACCATAAGCCCAAACAAAAATCACGATTCCCTGGGTCCACACACGCTTGCACCCACGGGGTATCAGCTTCTGTCAGCCAAGGGAAGGATGTAAAAATCTTGCTACTGGGTCGGGGGGTTGTCCCCTGAAATCAGAGGGATTTTTCTTTTTCTCCGTCCCTGTAATTTCCCTTAATTACAGGGAAAAATGATTAGAGCTCTTTCTTTGATGCAAAGCTGCAGGAAACCAAATCCAAGAGGCCCTTGGTAGCTTCCTACCCAACGAGCTTTATCTCACACAACACTGCAGGCAGGGCTACCCAAACCGCTGCAAACCAGGAAGGCACAATAAGTGTCCCTGAAGCATCTGCTATTTATATGAAGGCAGACTTAAGTGTGGTTAAATGAAGGTTACAGTGAAGGACAAGTAGTGAAGGACAAAAGCTGAAAGAAGAGAGCCAAGAGAAAGGAGAAGAAAAAGAAAAAAAAGAAAAAAGCTTGCTCTGGCTTTAGATTGTCTTACAAGAAGGAATCAAAAGTATATAAAAACTTTTTGTGCATGCAGAAGGCTCCAGGGCATTCCCTGTGCAGTGATTCAAGTCTGCCTTTATTCCCAGTGAGGTTCAAAGAGAAAAAACTACAAGGGTGAGTGGCCACAAACACAAAAAAGGAAAAAAAAACCATGGACTTTTACTGTTTTTTCTACCCTGTGCTTTGTTTTTATGAAGGATGGAAGGAGCAGCCCACCCGAAAGCCTTTTATCTCAAGTGATTTAACCTAGAAACAGGTACCTGTAATTAACTTGCATTCCAGAAGGGGAGAAGTTAACTTACTTGGCTTTTCTTCATGCTGCATTTCAAAGAGAAATTATTTTTTGATAAATGAGAATGAGCATGTGCACTCTGCAGCGCCTGACCTGCAGTTCTTTTCAGGCCTCACGGCTCAAGACGCTGCTCTCCGTTTTCCACGCACAGATTTACTTAAGGAGCGAGCACAGCCCTGCTGGCAACTTACACCACTTCCATAGGAAGCGCTACAACGACCAAAAGGACGTTCCTCGAGCAGGGCTGTGCTGCACTGGACACCTCATTCCCCTGCGTACACAGGCAGAAGGTGGATGCGGGATCCAGCGCTTCCATCCCACAGCAGTGGCAGGTGGAGCCGCCTCTGCACGGCGCGAAGGTGGGCACTTGTCTGTCTCACCGTGGGCAGCACACAGAACCACCAGCTCCACCCAAGGAGTAAAGCTGCTGAAGGCCCGGAGATACACAAATGAGGAAGCCTCTTTCTCACTCACTCCTTTCTTCTCCATGGGGATAGTGATGCTCAGAAGTGCCCCAGTTTGGATTAGCCCATCTCTGCTCCCAGTGCGAGACAACCCAGATGCGATTCATCTCACCTACCTGAAGACATTTGCATGTGAGATACCATCAGGGTCCTCATTAAACTGATTAGAGACCAAGCCATATGTTTAAATCTACTTTAGGATGAGATAAACCCTCGCCGGACTCCAATGATTAGGTCTCCTTAGGTCTTCAAAGGTGGCCGAGAGAAGTAGTTCAGCAGCAAATGACCACATCACAGGCTCCTGAATTTTGAGGACGATGGATCCTTCCCACAGACCCCGTATCTTCTTCTTGAAACTTGGTGTGGCCATGTACACAGTTCAAGCCACAACCTGAACACCAGAACCCCTCAGGATACCAGCCTGGAGCTGGTATCGGGACTGGCAAATCGCTGGTCCCGAGGGTCCAATGAGTGGGAGCAGCCCTGGAGCCTGAGGCTGCAAACATCACAACCCACATCCGAGCTAATCCCCCCAGCCCAGCCACCTCCCCCACGCGCAGGCAGCCTCCGGGGGTTGGGATCAGACCTGACCGAAGTCCCATCAGCCAAAACGTGCTCTGTGCCAGATGGGGAAAAGCTGGGCACACAGGTAGCTCACACCCCCGCGCCTCCGCTCTCCCGGCAGCTTTCTTGCCAGCTCTGGGCTCATGGCAGCACGGAGCCCAGGTGGTCATGGAGGGCTTGTCAGAGCTCCCAGCTCCCACCCTGAAGGCATTCCCAGGCTGGGCTGCTCTTCCTCATACTGGGCCAGAGAAACACAGGGGTCAGGACAGGAGAATCCATCAGGTTAGGGTCACAGGGAGAGTTCTTTAGGTGATGTTTAGCTCCCCTTCGATAAGCAGTCCTGCATGCCTCCCTGCCTTGCTGGAAAAAAAGTATTTGAAACTGTGATTACACATTTTCAGGGGGAGCATGTGCCAGATGTGGAGCTAAGCGGCTGCACATCTGGAGCAGCTGTCCTTGGCACGGGACGGGCTTAATCACCAAGAAAGACTAAAGGAGCTTCATGCAAGCAAACAGCATTTAATTTTGAAGTCTAGGTTTCAAAATGATTTTCTGACAAAGTAAGCTTGCTTTTTGTTTGGTTTTGGTTTTGTTTTTGTTTTTTTACAAGTTAGAACTGTTTTGTGAAAGTTCTTTTCCATTTACTCTGACTGCTTCTCCACTACCAGCACATATGCCTCATCCCATTTCTGTGCGTTTTTTGCTCATATGGGGACAAGGATGACACAACTGCAAGTAATATTTACCTTACGCAGTAAGCACACACATCCAGCTGAATGAGCTTTCACTTCTACAGTGTTTGCACGTTTTTGCTTTTCTCTTCATAATATTTGGGAACAAACCTTCAAAGAGCTTATTTTCGATGCTTTACCTAATGACACAAGCAAAGCCCTGTATCAGCAAGGAACTGCCTGTGCAATGAACTGCAGGGGCAGCTGGCAGCACAGGAATAAACAGCCAGGTATTTGGGCTCTGTAATTAACAGTTAACCACACAGGGAAGCATCAAGATACTCACAAGCTGCTCCTGTACCACAAACCAACACTACTACTATTAGAGGAAACAAAAGCACCTACGTGGAGGCCAATGTGAGATACCAGACCATCACCACGCAACCCAGACTCCTTCAGGTGATGAGTTTTCCAGCAAATTAACCTGCCTTAGGCTGTGCTAGCATAGGGGGAAATTCCACAACCCATGTATTTCACACAAAACCATTACATCTCAGCAGCTACTTGTCATAGGGGCTCTGCTACAGATAAATTTTTTCTGCTCCAAGTCCCATAATAGGGCAGTGGCACAGGAGCCTGTGGCATCTCTTCCATAGCAAACCAAAATCTGTGGAGCAACCCATCCACAAGGAATAACTTTGGCAGAAAATGCTAACCTTTGCTTCCAGGCAAGGCAGCAGAGAATAAAATCTCCATGCCCTTTCGAACATCACTCCATTTCCCATCCTTAAAAAAAAAAAAAACAAAACTCAAAAAACCCCTCCCAATCAGGTAGAAAATTGAAATACAGTGTTTTCTACCTGGATGCATCCATAGCCTCCCAGGAGGAAACTGTATGACAAGCAGCCAGGCAAGCAGTTCAGCAGACTCCCCTTCCTCAGCAATGCTTCTTTTCTACAGACACAAAAATAAAGACACAAGCCCTATGCACAGAAAGTCACGGCTGCAGCACCATCACCAGCTGAGATGCATCTATTTTTAAAGCCCATCCCATGCACACAGCAGCAAGTCCTCCAGGCTTGGTTTGCCTGTAGCCCTTACACTTCAGGTAAAGAATGCAAAAAAATAAAATAAATTTTTAAAAAGGCTTTCTATACCCTACCTTTTGCACAAGTGGGAACTAAGTAGCTTTTCACAGCTTCCTTACACAGGTGAAATCAACTGCACAGAGGGTGGGACAGTCTTGTACCTGCTGACTGCTGCACAAAGCCCAAAAGCAGAGCCCGGCTCTGATCCCTGCTGGTCCTGTTCAGCACACGGAGCATCCCAGGCCACGGGTGGGCAGGAAAGGCTGTGATCTCCCACGGACTGTACTGAATGCTGGTTTCTTGCCTATCACTTTAGCAGTGAACACAAGAGCTATCTGTAAAACAAAGGGGTTTTTTTATTATTCATTCTGGACTTTGGAGATTTCCTTAGCTGAGGGGACGTGCGTGTGTGCATGATATGCCCCTGGTTTTTGTTCTCTGAGCATCTCTAACTATCAGCCTGCCAACCTTTTGAGAAGGTAAGGACGGCCCTGTTGGGTTGGGCCCTGGTGCACACAGCCCTGTATTCTGTTTCTGACAGGGGCAGACGGGTATTTCGGGGTAAAGCCACAAACCTGGCTCTCCCTAGTGCTTGCAGTCGTTGGACCAGGGATGTTAGGAAATACAGCTCAGCCTATACCACCCATCATCCTATGAACTTGGGATGCGGACGGAAGTCTCCATCAGCCTGTATCTGCAGGTTCACAACCGCATCTTCCTGACACCCTGTGGCAGCAGGTTGCAGGCTTTTGTTACCTACTGTAGGATGTACGTTTCTTTATCTCCCTGTGGGACATCTCAAGAAACCCAGTGCTGCAGCTACCACTGCAGTACTTGGTGTTCCTAGAAAAAACACCGCTCCTGTCATGTACCTGTACCTCGAGACAGTGTGCTCGGGTTGTTGTGTCCTCTTCTCAGAGCAGGAAGCCCACACTGAACCCCACCAGCCCCACGCTCTCTTCTTCTCCACACACTTTCTTCCCTCCCCTAGAACAGGTTCATCCCGCTGTCCCTCACAATCACTTTCGAATCATCTTCCAGTCCTGGTGAGCGTTGATGACAAGCACATCTCACCTAACATGAACTGAGAGGAAAGGTCTTGGAGATGGGAGAAAATCCAGCATGATTGTTGTCTTCCCTGGTGTGATGGATGGATCCTGGCTAGTCAGCCTCAGGGTGGAGTTCAGACAAGAAAAAACCAGAAGCCACATCTGGTTTAGGACTTAAATACACACATGCCAGAGGCAGGCTTCAGCTGTTCCTCCTGCTGGATGCAGGGCAGAGGCTTCTTCCTCCTGCTCAAGCCCCCATGGGTTGGGCAGGCAGCCACAGCTGCAGTGGCCCAGCATGTGGGCAAGCAAGTCCTCTCCAGAGGTGGTCCCATGCCCCAGCAGTGCTCCTGCTGCCCATGGAGCTGCCTGCTGCCAGGCAGAGCAGCGGCGTAAGAGCCAGTGTCACTCTCAGCCCTGCTAGGTGGTTACACACAGCCCCATTTCTAGGCCCAATGTATTCATTCCCAGTTTTGAGCCAGACGGTCTCGCCAGGCACTAGGGATCATCCCATTACCACCAGGGCAGCAGCCCCCCAGAGCCAAACAGTGGACGAAGGGCTCCTCGGGCACGTACCCACACAGCTGAAACAAGCCTCGTTTCCCTGGCAAGTCATACAGGCTGAGAAAAGAATTAATTATTTTTTTTTAAACGCCAGCAGCTCTCTAAGTGTAAATGTTAGATTTGCTAACAGGGACGAGCTGTTACTCTTAAGTAATAAATGAGGGGCTCAATAAAGGGAAAACAGGTTGCTCCAAAGCCACAAAGCTTAAACACAGAGATCCAGCGGCAGGGTGACCCAGCCCCCACTGTACCTCTATCTCATTGCTCTGCTCAAGGGTTTTGGGCTTTAACGCAAAGAACACGGGACACAGGCTCTCTGTCCCCAAGTCTAATATTCATATTATTAGTATTACATTAATAATGTTATACTTGTACTATTAATATTAGACTACTATTGGTCTAATATGAATATTAGACTTGGGGAGAAGATTTTTAAAGTGAGCCGATCACGAGCCCCTGTTTTACCCGCTCGGTAACCAGCAGCACAAAGACCAGCTCTGGTGGGGTGGCATTTCACCTGACATCTCTGCAGCGAAACTGAGAAGCCAGGGACAGTTGTGATTTCGTTTTGAAGAGATCTTGACAGCAGGCAGCTTGTCCTTGGATTAGCCTAGGGGGAAAATCCCAGGACACCAACCCACTCCTTCAGCTGCCCTTCACAGCGCTGCACTATGCTTGTAACCCTGGGATCCAAAGTTGTGCTGCTGTGATGTGTTTTGGGGTGTTTTTTTTTTTTTCTTTAAGCACGGTGTGAGGTAAGAAAAGCAGATCACTCCTGGCACTTTTGAGACTTCTCTTTGTGGGGCTGATAATTTTGGAGGTGGCTTTCCTTTACAAAGCAAAACCCGGTGTTCCTGCTGTGCCACAGAACAACGCACAAGTCGCACGAGACACAGGACTCCAAGCCTTTTGGGCACGAAGCATACAGCTGAACAAGCCCCTGGAAGGAGCTGAGCTGCCCCTCTACTTCCCAGCCCCAGTAAACACTGGGAATTACTAAACCCAGAAAAAAACATGAAGGAGCTCAAGGGATCGGACCTGGTGGATGCTCAACGTTTTTCCTGCGAGGTGGCCCGCTACCCGCAAAGCTGGATGGCCCGTGCCATCTAGTGGTGAGAAGCCAGCCCCAAAGCTCCCTCTCTACCAGCTCGGGTACTAAAAGCCTCCAGGGTTTCAGACTGGACCTGCACTGGGAGTAATCCACCTGTTAAGGCAGCCAGTCCAGGGATTGGCACTTTCTTCTATCCACACTCGCTCCAGGATCCAGGAGAAACGTGAAGACATCCTGGAAGTGAGCACAAGGAAAAGGAAAACCGTCTGCCCCTCAGTAAATGAATCCTTTGGAAAGCGTAAAAACTAAGGCTGCAACAAATGTCATTGCTAGTACTTAAATGTCGCAGTTGTTAAATACGTGAGAACGAAGGGGCTAGCACAGAAAGTCTGTAGAAGACCTGCAACTCAGAGCCACCAAGTGCAATTCCCAGCTCCCTACCTTCTGCCTTGGCATGGCCCCTCCGCTGGTCTGCAGGGAGGCCGAGCATCTCCCCACGTGGCCGGAGTGCCCCCACCCGGCTGGCACCAGTGGTCCATCAGACCAGTTCTGCTCCTGGAAGGACAAAGGCCAAGTTGTGCCAGGATCAGAAGTCACAGCAGATACGGTGCCATCCAGCCACAAAACCGAGCAGGCTTTTGGGGGTTATCAGCACTGGAGAAGGCACTGAGCGCTGCAGACCTGGCGTGCCTGAGCTAACCGTGTCACCTCCTAGAGCCACCTCTCTGTGCCTTGCAGACACCAGCACCCTGCACCAAGCTCAGCCCTCTCACATCCCTAGACAGCGCCTCCTGTTTCTTCTAGGAAGTCCTCAAAGCAGGATCTTACAGAACTTGAGGGTAGCAACCCTTTGCATTCTTAAGAAGCTGAAATCACTCATGTTAGAAACTACCAGTGTGCAAAAGACACGTTGACGCGTTCTACCATGTCAAGGATGTTGCTTGACATCTTTAAACACAGAAAGGCTAGCAGCTCATGAGCTGGCATTGAAGGGCTGATTTGAGATACAGGAACTGCAATTAACTCAAAGCAAGAAGTTCTCAGGAGGACAGAAGGCTCCTGATTAGGTCCTTAATCAAGGAGCAGGGCACTGCATTAGGAAGTTCAAGACTGACTAGAATAAAAATTCAGCGTCAACGGAGCCCCAGCAGCAGTTCAACCTAGCACACTGTGGGAGCGAAACTTGCTTCAAGCCAGAGCTAGCGTTACTTCTGAACACACAGATTTGCTGACAGGCTTTCACCTCCCCATACAAGATGTTAAAATACTCTAGGACAGAGGAAATTGATATGACATACAGCAAGCAATCCTCTGCAGCAGTTCAGAGGACAACACAAGTGACACACATCTTGGCAAGAGTTTCATTTCAAAACTCTGCAGCCATCTGCACAGAAGGTTGGAAGCTTTAACAGCGTGGAAGTCAGTCACATGAATTGTACAGCACACACAGGCCCAGCTGCGAGGGATCCACAGCCAAGAACCTCTCAGGCCACAGCTCCCTGGCAAGGGATACCTTCTTCTGACCCTTCTGCATTCAAAGTACACTGCTAGCATTTCAGGATGAGTCCTTGCGGCAGTACACACAAAGTATGCCAGCAGAGGGAGGTACACCACCAACGGTGCATGAGCAACACTTTGACAATAACCCCAAAGTGACCACATTATGGCCCCGTCCCATCCTCCCCTGGATATTAAGGTCTCTCTGCTACCAAAGCTAAAGAAACATTTGTGTTACCCATTTCTCACTGCTGAAGCTGAAAAGAAATTAATAGAAATGCAGAAATATAAAGGCCAAGTTGTATTTTGTCTCAGTGTCCCCATTTGTAAAAACCAGGATGTTAGTCTCTGTCTGAGTTCTACTGATGGGAGATCTCACGCCTTTGAGAGACTTCACCCCCAGACTTCCATAGCTGCAACTTCTCCAAAGGTAGCTGCACCCCAAAAACTCCCAGACACTGGCACCACTTAGCCCTTCTGTTCGCTCCATGATGCTGCTCCATCCACCCACAGGTTCATCTTGCCATTCCTTCTGCCCGAAGCAGAGTGCCACTGCGCTACACGTCAACAGCAGTCCTAGACCAGATGCAAACCCTTCTCACAGGCGGTCTATGAAGCAGCGTGGAACAGCCTCCACCCTACCCAGCTTTCAGAGATGATGCTTTGCTGACTACAGAACACCCACTGGGGGAACAGAGATACTCGGAACATAAGAGCTTCTGATCTACATGAAGAATACAGCTGATGTACATCTTAAAGGTTTAAGATAAAATCCAGCATGTTCACGCTGCCAACTTCCAACCTAATCCCACATCTAAAAAAATATAATAAAATTCATAGAAGTATTACCCAAGCAATATGAAACACTGCTTGTGTTTTACAAAGATAGTGTATTTTAATCATGTCGGATCAAGGCCCCAGGAGATACCTGACAACACACAAGTGCCACGGGGAAAGAGCAGAATCAGTTAAAACAGCCCTTGGTGGAACTTTGGGCAGAGCAGAGCTGTACAATGGCACTTGTATAATTCTACTGGAACAGACCACGAAGCGTTCCCTTTAGATCGGTACCAAAGCAGAAAAAGCAAACGTGTTTTACAGGGATCTGACCCCAGTAGCCCATCATCAACTGTTCCCACTTACATTAGCCCACCCAAACACACAAGCCCATGTACAAC
This sequence comes from Falco punctatus, assembly GCF_963210335.1. Lineage (NCBI taxonomy): Eukaryota > Metazoa > Chordata > Aves > Falconiformes > Falconidae > Falco > Falco punctatus. Next base: position 95,926,185 of record NC_137582.1, on the reverse strand, counting down.
TCAAAACTTTTTGAGGTGATAAGACCCAAGTGCTTGAGTTACAACATGCCATGGCCGTCTACTGTACTCTATTAGTAGCCTGTTTCTACAGATGAGAAAAGCAGGACAACAGCAAAACAGCTCAGCCTCTCACGATTAAAGATTTTATCTTTGTTTTCTTCGAATTTTACTTCTAATACCTTATTAGTCAACAAAAGAACCCAGGATTCAATTTATGCATTTTACTTAACAGAAGCAATCAAGGATGAAGCGTGTTCTCATTACTTTCTCCTGTACATCTTCATTTCCAAAAGAAATATTTCCTACTTTATCAACATACTTACTTTTAGAAAAACTAAGAAGTCTACAACCAACCTTAAAAGTATGAAGAATAAAGGAGGGTGGTTTGATTTTTGTTGGGTTTGTTGTTTGTTTGGGGTTGGTTTTTTTTTTAATTGCTAAAACAAAACGACAACTTTCAAGAATAAGGCAGGAAAGCCACCTTTAGTAACAACTGCTGTGAAAGATATACACTAACCCGCCCTTTTAATATTAAAGTCATCTGTAGGTATTACACCAGCGAGAACATGACTTTCGACAAGTCTTTTGCAGTGCTGCACACTCAAACAAGAAGTCTTATTCTGCAGGCAAAATCCCAAAGTCAGTCAGAAAACCACTTGGGTTGGATATTCATATCAAGTCTGGTTACTTTATTTTTCATCTGTGCAGTCAGTTAAAAGAACAGTTAACGATGAAAACAGACAACCACAGAAGCTTTGAGTACAGTATCGTAACACTGAAGCAAATGACCGCATTGAACACATTCTTTATGCTGGTCATTTCCAAACAAAACAAGTACATACACAGGTCTAGTTCAGTGTAAAACCTGATATTAAGCAGCAAGTTGCTCACAAATTGCAGCGCAGTATATGGCATTTACTGCAAATAGCTACAGCAGCAGTGCTTAGTGGATGAACTGCATAGAATGAGCCTCATGGGCAAACGTTAAAACACCACAATAATAACCTTAGTGGCTCCCTAACAGGTCTGAATTATGCAATCCAGCATGAACAAAACTCAAATTTTAGCAATAGCTTTTGTATTTTTTCAACCAGTCTATGCTGTCTGTTCCAGCCTTCATTGCAGTAACAGTTTTCAATTAGCTGTCACATAGAACATTGGTAATTACTGCTTATTCAAAGTTACACAGCCCCTGCAACAAAGGTGATATGACTATATTTCAAACAAGAACCCAAAATACATTCAAGATAATGGCTGCAACAATAAGGCAATAAACAGTTTTAAAAACAGATCCTACTAAACAAAACCAGACCAACCGTGTAACCTGCTGCCTCCATAAGGTTTCAGACTTGAATGTGTCAATTCAAAGTTAAGTGCTTACCCACCAGCAACATTTCAGAAATACATCAGTAAAAATATTCAAAGACATGAGTCTATCGGACTGCCAGCAATCACAACCCAGGTCTTATCACAAGTTACGCTTTCACACACATAGCTTTGCTTTTACAGTTTTGCATGAAGTGCCCTGTACAAAGATTTTACTACAGATTCCTTTAGGAAAAATTACATATTAACAGAAGACATCAGCATTCCAAAATTCTTCCAAACCACATAATAGAAACCCTTTGGCCTGCTACTAATAAGATCATCGAAGTTACACACTAGGCAGACAGCATTATTATTGGCAGCTATGTCACAGCAACATTAAAAAAATAGTGCCAGCTGTTTAAAAACAAAAAAACAGACTGAAAATAACTTGGAGGAGTGAAATGTACACCTACATACAGCAAGGAAGGGAGAAAGAAGTTGTTTGGCTAAAGCAGATGAGCTACCCAGAGGTTCCATGTCCATCTTATTGCATATTTGATCAGTGTCAGCATTCAAACCCGCGTGGATTTTTCCTTCATAATCTTGCTCCAGTCTTGATTCTTGCACCTTTAGAGCTACCCTGACTAGCTATGTATATTGCTATAACTTCACATTTCTTCAACAGCTACTAAAAGCAGAGACTGAGTCAACTGTTACTTATCTCAGCCTGGGATACTACAAGCATCAGGCTTTTGCCATCTTTGTGCACTGAAGTCTAGGTAAAAAGTGAAGTGCAGTGGAGTGTCAATATCCTATGTCAGTACAAAAAAAAGTATCTTTATTTGTAAGCCTATATTAGCAAAGCTCAAGACAAAGATGCTGAAGATGCTTCTTAAGCAAAACGTACCAGTACTTGGTCAGCACTACTAAACTGGAAGTCTCATCATGTGAGAAGACATACAGACATGAGAATATTGTGACATTAAGTTGTGCAAGGCAAACTGAAAGCAGCAGGGAATAGAATCCGATTGCTTTTGCTCGGTTTGAATAAATAGGAGTTTTACTAATAAAAAAAAAAAAGTCATCCTTAGGCATTCCCTTACCAGCAGACAGGATTAGAGAAAGGAGACAATCAATATTTCTACATGTGTTTAAAGGATATGTGCATAGCACTGCCTAATCATGCTTGAAAATGTAACCCTGTAATACAAAGCATGCTTATACATACATGCTAGTAAACAAAACAAAGACTTTTAGACTCCAAAGGAAGGTTAGGGCCGACCTTACATATTTTAATACTGAAACATCCCAATTATTTTATAATGTGAATGCTCTTGTTAGCTTTTGAACAGTATTCACAGATGACAAATTAAAACATAAAGGCACTAGAAGAGTGCTCTTTTCCCAGATGTAGGCCTACTTGAAGAAAAAGCTAAATGCTGCTGCTTTTAGCCGTATAATTGAACCAAACCACAAGTTTGGAAGTTGTAGGTTTAACCTTCTTAACAGCTGAGAGTATAACACCAGTTTTGTAGTCCTGATAAGTTTATATACAGGGAACAGTGATCCAGACACCACCACATATCCAAGCTTTGAGAGAAAACTGGAGTTGTTCATGACAAGGCCTGTTAGTAGTGTTCTCTCACACACACACCCCAGAGGTGGTACATGCATGTTCCTCCTCTTTCCGAAGACCTTGTGCATCAATCTTCAGAGCTGCTAGATCAACAGAAGTGGAGCTCTGCATTCTGAAGTGCCATGTCAAAATAGCTGTATAGCTCATTCTCAAAGAAAACAGGAGCAACTGCTTATTACCAGTAAAAATCAGGAAGTCCTCCAGCGAACATGAGGTACCAAATTCATTGCTATAACACTACCAAAGTGTTACAGTGATGCCTACCAAACCGGTCAGAATGCCTTAACTAGTTCCAGGACAGAAGTTACATGGAGTACCATATACCTGATATAAAGGTGTACAAAGTGAACTAGAGAAGTGTTTAGTATCCAAAAACCAATGATGACACTTCAGAATATTAAACAATAACCCAGGCACCTTCCCCTCTCCAACACGAGTTGGACTTAAGAGTAAAACGTTGAGGAAAAACATACAGAAACCTAGCAGGACTGTTTAACCTGTAACCCTTCTCATACCAAAACCAAGAAAACAGGTCTTACCACCTGATTCCTTTTTTGCCGTCTTTTTTTTTTTTTTAAGGAGATAATAAACACCTCCAAGTCATGTGCACCTAATATTGATTTTTCATATTCTGCTTATACTTTTTATATATAGAAGAACATAACTAAAATCTCACTTTAGAATATTTCTAAAGCGGGATGTTCTTTCAACCATTTTTCAAGTTCACACGCATTCTCAAGGTTGAAGGAAAAATATATATTCATATATAGCTAAGGAAATAAAACTCAATTTCATTATATGCTGTTACAGTGCTGTAAAGAGAAAATAATTTAGAAAACATTTCAAGTCTGAAATGCTTACTATGTTCAGACTAACATGAAGGCTAAGCCTATGGTGCAGGACCTGTTTTTAATCTGCGTGCAGAGACAGGAGCTACAGCAGCTCAGCATTTTTCTGATGGAGTTTTCTCTTCACCCATCCTTTCTCCCAGTACTTTTGACTTGCTGCTGAAGCCCTCCCTGAACCTCTACTGAAGTAGCATACATTGGTAGTTCAGAACTAAAGGTCCACAGGTATTAATATTACCTCTTAAGTCAGTTTTTCAGTAAGATCAAACCACTGAACAACACAGTGCAGAGGTGCTTAATCATTCATAGTTAGTCAGAAGTTCAATGGAGTACTTTAAGTTGTGTCTTCTGTAGGTGCCCTTCGCTGTCGAGCAGATTTCTGTCTACCTCTCTGAGGCGAGGGTGGAGTTTCCTGTTCAGCTTCAGCCTCTGAGGGCTCGTTGTCTCCCTGTTGGGACCCCGTATCACCTATCAATTCTCGCAGGAATTTGAATTTAGACAAAAACAATTGCCAAACCACGTACCAGCCTGCAGGAGAAAGAAAAAAGGTACTGCTTAGTTACTTCACGCAAATTCATAGTCAGCTCTCAGGCAAAGTACACCAGAAAAAGTGAGAAAAAAAAAATTGATTAGCTCCCATCCTTTAATTGCCAACTCTCTACCCTAATACCCCTCCACAACACACCCACTCCCTTCTGCAGTCCTATAAAACCAATTTGACTCGATAAAGTTCATCCTCATCCTGAAAGAAACGCTGAAGCACCAGGCAAGGACCTACACATCCTGAACTGTATCGCCACAGCAAGCAGTAGGTGGGTCCTCACGGTTGCACAGATAAGGAGAAAGGGAATTTCGAACAAGGACTCAGGATTCATTACACGAGCACTGTAAAAAGGCAGTACTGGCTTCTACCCTCACTCAGCGAACACATCATTCTGGAAATCACATTTTAAAAGCTGCATTATATAATCACTATCAAGTACACTTGTGGAGATGTTTAAATTAATACCAAGTTTTATGATAAATTCTATTTTAAACTGCACAAGGTCTTCCTTATGTTCACTAAAAGGCCGAATCACCCAAATTCAAGGTGTTCCCTCTCTATACCCAAATCCCATTAAAGTAAAAATAGCATTCTCTGGTAAATTTAGGTTCTGCTCCACTGCTAATGCTCTAGGTCCCAGAACTATGCAAGTAAGAAGTTGAGATGGTCACATTTCTAGAATATCTCTTGAAAAATATTTAAGATTCAGTTCCTCCTCTCTCTTGTACAAGTGCTTCTGTAACAGGCCAGGAACTTAGAGGTAGATATATCTAAAAAAACAACGCCTTGCTTTTAAAAGGTCTGCCTTACCTAAGCATTGAGGTCAAGGGTGACTGGAGTTTTATTCACCGGAGAACTAGTGATAGCCCCTTCCCACTAGCTAACCAGTCAAGTTTCATCATCCATAGAAGAGGAATGTAACTTCTCTGTGAAACACAGGTAGTATAAAATTTAAACAGCTATTTGAAAATACATGCTAAATAAATAAAATATAAGCATCATCTGCAACACCAAAAAGTCATCTATCTTGCATAGAACTATAAATTAATACTCCTATTCTCTATTCAGAAGGTCTTGCTAGCTATTTAAGCCTATACTGATGACCTAAGCAAATATTAAGAGGCCTATTTTACAGAGCTAGGCAAACCCCTCCTCCCAATTACACAGCTGTCAGCAGAAACAGACTTAAAAGTGTGGACAACAGAGACGTATTAGGGAAGGGGAAGAAAGACTAATACGTGACACTTGTGTAACCATGGCACCACTATTTTTCTTCCTCTTCTGTAATCAGTCACACCAATATGAGCAGGCCATTGCTTAGGAGGAAAGAAGATCCCATCCTTCCCCTCCCTCCTAGAATACTTTTCACTTCCTGCAGACTTTCGATTTCCGTAACTTCTCTGCTGCTGAGGAAAGTTGGAAGAAAGCTTTTATATGACAACCTTTTACGATCTAAATTACTTCCTAAAGCCTACACCGAGTACTTCCTTTTCCATCAATACCTAAACCTTTAAATGACTTGTGATTAAATCGTATCTGATGTCCCACAAACGCATTAAATCCCCCTGCACCTAGAAAAAAAAAAAACAAACACCTCAGTGGCAGATGTCTGGTTTTAGCATCTTTTTTCTTTAAGATCTAGAAGGAAAAACTGAAGTAGCAGCTTTCTGAAAGTTGTTTCCATTGAGGAACATTTCAGGTCTTTGGGACCTTCAATGCTGGGTACCTTCTGAAGACCATAAATCAATCCATTCTTCTCATGGATCTAAACACCATTAGAAATACCATGCTCATTTCTCGTCCACGTGGGAAAGAAAACACATAAAATATTCCAAGTGAATATAGGACACTTGCAAGAAAGCGAGACCTAAGCAGAATATTACAAGCTATTTAAAAGTTTCTTCAACTCACCAATTTGTTGACAAGAGACAAAATTTGCGACACTAGACTCAGAAGTGCATGAAAAGCATGCAGTACACTCTACTAAATCCACCTAAGCATATGCACATGTGGGGAAACTCTCAGACACAATTTTTTTGGGGGGGGCTGCATCTGTCTTTTTGCTAGGGTTGTTTAAAATCTTAACATCTGCAAAGTTAATTACTGTGAATCAGACACATTACTTCCAGAGAACGCTACAGGCGGAGGTAGGGAAGAGCAGCAGCCAAAAATATTTAACATATTTGGTATAAATAAATACTCCATTGAGAAGTATTTTAACTTAGGCTAGACAAAGCAGACCACATGCTTCCTCTATCATTACAAACAGGCCACTTAACACACAGAATTATTGGGAGGGGAATAATAAAGAACACTTACAGTTCATTCCCAGACACTCTCAAGAAAAGCATTACTTTTATTCTATGTTTGGTTTCGTTTAGATCACAATGGTCTGAGTATCTAAAATACCAAGTACCATAAACAGACTTTAGAGCTCTTTAGCTGAAGACTACAAGACAGTGTAAACAATCTGCCAACAAGACTGGCTGTAGTCAACAAACCACCAGATCAATGATAATAGCCAAGTGAAACCAACCACAATGCAATGCATTGAAAAGAAAATTACAACAGGCTTAGCCAGTAATAGTGGGAGGGTAACCAAGCCCGAAAACTAGAGTTTCAAGACCTTACCAGATCACCCAGCCTGTACCAAAGACATTTACATATAAGGTAATCACAGGAGAAAGATTTCTTTCTTTCAGTTGCTTTAGTTACAGTGCCAGCTTGAACAGAAAGTTCAAAAAACAAAATCCCCACGACAAACACACTTGGCTGAATCAAGACTGCCTCTTCAGCTGAGACTCCCTGTCGCCTCACTGTCACTACACAAGTAAGAATTTCCTTGGAAATAACGAGATTACTAAAGAACAAGTTATTCTGGGTAACAGAAACTCTCTCCAGCAACAATACCAACTAGACACACACACACAAAGCCTGGAGGCAGATTCACAGTACTGAGTTACTTCTGAATCAGAAGGCAATGCATTTTCTATTAGTTTCTCAACCTCTTAAGAACATCGCAGAATGGTAACACCTGACATCATGCCATGCTTTAAAATTACATTAATAGTGTATTTTTAAAAAAGAAAATAATTGCAATGTAATTTAAAATACACAAAAAAAGGAAAATGGGCATTTCCATGCATTCTTGCCTTTATGAGCTCAGTCTAGCTTTGCAGCTCTTTTGCTGTAGAGCTCTTACTGGAGCCATAAATGACACCACTGGTTTGCATCTCAAATGCTTCCACTTTGTTCTGTTAAGTCACTCTCAAAGAAGCCCTATTGGTTTAACTTCACCACACACAAAATATTTGTGTTTATTCATTCTTCCAGTGCTTGCTTTATTGTTTTTAGCCATTTGATTTACCTTTTCAAATCATCCTTAGCTTGATTGAACCTGTGGATGTCAAACAGCATACCCACAACACACCTTCAGCAAACAAGAAGCGATGACATGCAGACTATAATATTTCAATGTTTAATGTCCAAAGAAGTTGCCTCTCAGAGAAGTAAGCCAGATCCAACACTACATCATCATAATGCAAAACGGGGGCTCCTGCTCTTGGTGTAGCAAGCACCGAAATCCAGAGCGAGCCGGGAAATCCTGCCTACCAGAACCAGATGGTATTTTGCATGCAGGAAAAATAGCAGTCCTCAGCCTTGCAGAGTTCAGTACTCACTAAAAGCTAGGAACCACTGTCTCACTTCAAATGCCACAGCCAGGTGCCAAAGATACTTAAGCCATACTTGGCACTGTGCCATCAGTATGTCAACCCCTCTTATGAATTGTGATGCAATGTGTTTGTGAAGATGGGACCGCAAGTCAAAGCCTCTTTTCCTGACTCACAGATGTACGTAACATCTATGCAGTATCAGGATGTTAACAGATTTTATGATTTGACTACGCTTTATTAAAGCTACCTTTTCTGTTCCTTTCCACACCAGCTCTTAGATCTTTATAAAGGGAAAAAGAAACAAAATGATCTGACTACAATGTTACTTCCCCTCAAAAGGTGAGGGGTACAAGTGTCAGGTCCATGTATTTCATTCAGCTTATACTGGCTTGTACACAAAAAGCTAAGGGAGGGTCTTTTTACTGGAGCACATTTTCCTTTTCCATGTGAATCGGGAAGAGCAAACAAAATAAACAAAAAATGGTGCCAATATGGAGTGCTGGGGTAAAGCAAACTGAATTCTCTTATGTCAAATACAAATTAAGCCAAGAAAGGAAGGAAGGAGATGCAGAAATGGCACAAGACAGAGTCTGAAGATCTGACTTCTATTCCTGACCCTACTATGGACTTTCTGTGCAGTCTTGCAAGATCATTTTACCTCTGTATCCATAACGATTTGAAAATAGAATGCTATTATTCCAGCACATGAAGATTAATTTAGAACTGGGGTACCCCCAAGATGAATGTTGCCTGTATTCAAATGCTGAAGCATCCATCACAGAAAATCTTAAGCAGCTATAGCTGAAAAAGAAAGGGAGCCCTGAGCTCTAGATGCTAACCTGAGATTTGTTCTACTCTGAGCCGTGTTAGATGTCTTCCGTGACCATGGACAAGTCACTTCAATGCTGCGCCATTTTTAAGATGTAGAACATATACTGCCCTAGTGGACAGCTTTGCTATGGAGATCAGACTGAAAGAAGCATACACTACTATGACACTGGAGTAACAGAAGACATCAGATGACACAGTCATTGGCTCTGCACAGCTCCTTAAACCTGGTCTCATTTAATGCAACACTCAGCCACACGCTGCTTGCTGACATCACAAGGAAACATGCTCTTCTGATATCTCATTTCTAACAGTTTCAAAATTCAACTTCAAATTAAAGGCTATTTTCTCTTTATTGCAGATCTAATTGAACATGACTTACCTCATCTTTTCAAGTATACAATATGTTTATAAACAGTTTTGTAACTAACACATTAAGCTATTCGGGCAGAATTTAGGGCTCAGATGTTTTCCCATCTGCAACTGAATTCAGACCTGTGAAGCAAACCACACATTTGTGTCAGCACTTTTGAGTTACATGATTTTTCTTTTAAGGTCATGTCTCTCAAACCACATCTCATTAGCCTCTCTTGCCAAATGAGATGAACGCTTCCATCTGTTCCACTGAAGGCAGTTCTGCAATTTCACATGGCTCCATGCATTACTATATTGGGAAAAATAAAACACACTGAAGAAAGCAGTACTAGAGTTCACCTTATTTTATATTTATATAGTATTTTATCTTATTCTATAAGCTTGACTGTGCCAGAGTTTCTCACATCGACAGAGGAACATGGAATATACAAAAGCAGCAATGAGACCGCCAGAGAGAAACCAGAGAAAGGAAATCAGAAAAGGTGGGAATAAAGAAAGTGGAAGCAAGTTACCTTAGTCACACTTTTCAAAAAAAGCAACTGAAAAATTGCTATGTTTAAAGTCCCTGAATGGTTTCTATGTCAGATGTGATCGGTTTACAAATAGAGATGTTGCTAACTGCAAGCCTTCCATGCTTCCTAACAAACTGAGATTAACATTGAAAGTAGCAGTTGCAAGCATCCAGAAATGTTTAAAAAAAAAAAAAGAGGTTATTTGAAGTACTTTTATAGACATAAATGCCTAATTCAGGCATACACATTTATATCAACCAGTTTCACAGCCATACAAAAAGCAACTCCTGATAGTTTGTGCTTTGAATTTTATCTTTTCACTTTAGAAAAAATAATAAAATGATTTTTTTCCTCCATTATTTCATTTTTGAGAGTATTTATCACATCATGCCTGTGACAAGCAGCATAAGTCCACATGATCCTAGAATGTTTCCTGGATATTAAGTCTATTGTTCTCTGCAAGCATTCACACCCTGAGTCCTTTTATAAGCCACTCAAAATCCAAGTTACAGCTCTTTACGCTCTTGACCCTGTAAGTCCTCTTCAGAAGCCTGTTTCATTACCTCTCACCAGATGGCTGTAAATTATTCTTATCTCATCAAGCTTACTCAAGGTTGTATCCAGCCATTCTTGTGTCAGGTTTGTCCATTAATTAATGTGTATGTCTCACTAGCTGGCATTTACCATCATACCTAGCACCCTGTCTCCCTGGGAGTCACAGGCTGCAAACACTAGGGACCTGTCAGTAAGAAGGTGTGTAAGAAACTGCCCATCACTGGCACAGAGAAACAATTACACTGGAAATAGCTTGTGCTCAGGTTTTTTCTAGCAGTGATCTTGACACTGGTTTTCTTTAATATTTTCCATTAATAATCATGGCACAAGAACTAGAAGTGTACCAATATTAATTAATAAATGCTGTATGATGGCAAAAAATAACTACAAATACTGTAAATCATTATCAAGTCCTATTGGGCCACTTCTAACAGGGTAACAGTTCAATTCCCCCCAAAAAAACAATGAACATGTCACAGATTTCAAAAGTACTGAACACAGGAAGCTGACTTTTTGTAATTTGAAAAGGTGACCTTTAGCAAACATTTTATAAACTCTGATACTGATGAAATTGAAGTATAATGAAGGATTCAAAGCATTCATTGAATCCAAGTTGAACGTACAATAGAGAACTCCAAACGGCTACATATTTATAAGCCACTTAAAAATAAAGTAATTTATTAATTACTTTTGCTGTCTTTAAGCAAGAAAGCACTTAGAGAGATGTTTAAGTTAGCAAGAGACCCTTAGTATTTCAATTCCATTTGTCACATACAGCAAAAGCTGGAAGGCACAGAGAAAATTTCCAATTTTGAATGGCATGATGCAAAATCATTCTAATCTTTCAGCATGACAGTAAGGAAAGATCTCATATGCATTCTCTGAAAACATAAAAACTTTACTAAAGTACCACATTTCACCTTCTAAAGATGAAGTGGCCACACAACATATAACGAGCATACAGAAATTTGACCAAGTGACTTAGGTCACTGCTTAGCCTGTAAAAATAGACAGTACAGGACCCAGGAAAAGAGCACAAGACCAGGGAAAGTATACAAGTATATACCCTTGCAGTCCCAGTTATCTGTATTGCAGAAGTTTCCTCATCTGAGTGTTAGTACTATGGCTTAAAGATGTTGACCTTTCTTCCATAAACTTTAAATGATAAAGAGTTTCAGCATCCAAAATATTATTTGTTCATGAGCTTTACACAATGGAGGAATAAATTGAAAAGAAAATTTTGTTTTAAGCTTGTTGATCAACTTTATGTACTCCAGTTCCTCTAGAATGATGAAATTTCACAACCATTCCCAGTTCACCTTTTTCATTCCACTCTGTTATAAAACCATCACCCTTCCTCCAGTCATCTGTTTTCCAGGCTAAACAGATCTAACCCATTTAGAGTTTCTTCTCTCTTTTTGAAAAGAAATTAGGACTTTGTTTCAAATAAAGGTAATACACTTTAACAAGAAAATACACTGTTTGTGACACATGCACATGGTAGATTCCTGGAGCAATATAATGACATTTTCCATTTTATTTTAAACTTCTAATGTTTGATTTGCCTAGTTGCTTTCTACAAAGCATTAAACAGATATTTTGGAGAAATGCTTGCAATTATACTTCAGCTATTCTAATCCTTTCTCTGGGATACTAACAGCTCAGTTTGAAGCCATTGTATTTCCCCACATAGGTCATGCATGCATACATTTCACACTTCTTATGTGCATTACTCCATACATGTTACTATTGGATTTCACCTCCCATTTTACTATCCAGTCCCCTGATATTGCAAAATCTTTTCAGAATGCTTTGCTGTTTTTATTATTACATTAGTATTATATGTCAGCTGACTCTTCACTTTGCTCCCCTGGTTTTCAAAAATCACTTATAAATCCACCTGGCATTTGTTCCTTTCTCACAGGCCTTTAACCAGAAGCTATGGCAGTTTGAGTTTGGTGGTGGTGGTGTTTTTCAGGGTGTTTTTCTAGAGTTCAGCGTATTGACCACAACATCCACACACACTACACTGCTGATTCCCTCCAAGAACTCCAACAGACCTGCAACTCCTGCCTCCCATTGAAATAACCCTTCTCTCTGCATTGAAAAAAATAAGGAAAAAAGGCAAGTCAGGGATCCACATAAGAAAAAAACCTCTTCAGAGCTGCCCTCTGTCTTTTCTGGCAAACAGACATCAAAAGGTGAGGGATAGCAGCAGGAAGTTTACTTCTTCCATTCACTGGCATTTCAGACCGACGTACAAACTGCAGAGACTGTTCAGTAAAAAAGCTGTCAGCTTCAGATTAGTCACCGAATTAAGCTCTGGAAGCATTTCAAGGCTCAAAATTATGTGGAAACAAAGAGAAGGGGGCGCTGCGAAGCGCACCCGCTCCCCCACACCCCGGGCACGCTGCCCTTTCATTTCCTTCAGTCAATCTGAGCACAGGAACCACCGGGGGGGGGGGGGTAGAAAGCTGGAGGGGCGGGGGGGGGGGGGGGGGAGAAAGCTGGTGGGGGATATGGGGGGGAGGGGGTGGGGGTCGAAAGGGGTCGGACACCGGCACTACGCACCGCCGCGAGGCCTGCCCTCCCGCACCCCCCGTCCCCCCGCCGAGGCGTGCGGGGGGGACTCACCGCACAGCATGAAGAGCAGCACGCAGGCCAGGGTGGCCACGATCACCAGCAAGGTCAGCCCGATGCTCTGCCACATGGCGCCGGCCGCCTCCCCCCCGCCGGCGGCGGCGGCAGCGGGGGCCCCTCCTGGAAGACGCCTCCCCGCCGCGGCAGCCGCTCGGCCGGGCCGGGCCGAACCCCACCGGCGGCCGTCAGGGCCCGCTCAGCCCTACGGGAGGGGCGCCAGCGTCGGCCGCGGCCCGGCCGGCCCCTCCGCGGGTCACCCCGCGCCCGGCCGCCTCAGGCACCGCGGGGCTGAGGTAAGGGCCCGCCGGCAGCTACGGGGAGGAGGCCGCGGCTCGCATCGCTGCCCCCGAGGAAGGCAGGGGCAGCTCCGCGGCCCGGCGGGGAGGGCGAGGGGAGCTGGGAGGACCCGGGCTGAGCCGGCAGCGGCACCGGCCCCCCCTCTGCTCCCGCCGCTTCACAGCCCGGCGTAGCCAGCGGCGGCGGAGAGCCGGGGCGGGCCCCCGGGCGCGTCGGCGTGACGCCGGACGGCGCGCAATGCATGCCGGGAGTTGTAGTTCGCCTTCCCCCGCCCCGCGGCCGGAGCGGGCGGGCGCCACCCGCCAACGGGAACAACAAATCCCGGCGTGCCCCGCGCCGGCCCCGGCGGCGCCAAACGGCCGGGGGCAGCTGTGACCCCTCGCGCGGGAGTGTGGCGCCCCCTCCCCGGGGGAGGCTGAGGGGGGCTGAGCCCCGCGAGCGGCTCGGCTGGCCCCGCAGCGCCGCCGCTCCCTCAGCCGGCAGGCAGCGGCTGCCCGGCTACGGGCCAAGGCCTATAACGGTTGTGTGAGGCACCGGGGAGCAGCCGGTGTGGTAGCAAACAGGTGTGGCCGTGGCTGAAGCCCGGCGGAGCAGGTGTGTGGGACAGATTGCTTTCCCTAGGGGGATTAGTGAGGGTGAGGCCACCTGATCTCGAGTTACTCTTTTTCCCTCTTGTTATTGTTGCCCTTGGTTCCCCTTCTTCGATCAATAAGGGGGCAGCAGGACTACTAGGCCTTAAACCCAGGGCAGCGTTTTAACGTCTGTGCCACCCCAGTGGGGTTACAGTTTCCCATGACCTTGGCTCTTGCCCTCTGCTGACATTGTAGTGATTCTTCAAAGCTGGACTTTCCCACTTATGAGAAATCTGAGGAAGTGCAATCTTCCAGGAATGGTGAGATAAGTGCGAGAGAATCTTGATTCTGAAAAGGACTTTGCTGTTAGCGCTGGAATAAGGCTGTAACTTAACTTTATAAAGTAAGAGACACTAGTTCCTGTTTCTAACGCTACTGAAAATGTGTGTTTAAATTTGCTACTACAGAAGCCTAATTTCCTGTGGAGAGGTCACCATTGCAGTGAGATGTCAGAGAAAGCTAATCCATTTCTCCTTTGTGTTTGTTTTACAGATTGTTTAAAAATCTACCCTTTTAAATGAAGCTAAAAAAATCTCAGTTTTCTGCTCATTGAGCATGCCACGTGCTTCCTCCTTTCAAGGTACCCATAAACCAGAATGACTTGCACATGCAGTCCTCCATTCACATCCTTAAATTTGCTGTCACTTCACCAAATTGAGGAGTTTTCTTTCCGTTCCTAGCCTTCTCTCCCAACATTCCTGGCCATCTTTAATACTCTGCCTAACCCACTCAGCAGGTGTTTTGCAAGTATTTAATTTGAAACATGGTTTCTGTTATGTCTGGGGAAGTTTGTACTTTTATATGTCTCCTGATCTTTAAATGTCACTCTAATTCTAGCCTAAGTAGTTGTTACACATATTTAAGCAAGGTTTCTTCTGTATTGCAAACAAACAGCAAACCAGGAACAGTTACTACCATATTAACCTTTGAAAAATATTTGTTTCCTCCTAGCTACACTGTTCTCTTTCTCTGAATTTTTACTTATCATCTACAGTTAAAAGTAAGTTCTCTGGGTATGGGACCACCGCTTTGTCATTCCTGTAAAACAGTTCTCACATTTTAGGGCTGCTAAAATATTTTAGATACATCATCCTATGGTTCCAAACTGGAACATAGATACACGCATATATATGCATACACTTGGATCACATTTATGTGATCAAATATACATGATACCATCCAAGGCAATATAGTAGGAAATAAAGATGAAAACAAGTAGCAATTAGACTTCTCATATTACACTACACAGTTAAGAGAGCCTTTTAATCAACTTATATTCAGTTTGGAAGAACTTAATTTTATTTATGTAAGTGTCCCATTCTCTAACTCATCCACCAAGCTAGTCACCTTGTTGTAGAAGACCATCAGGTCAGGTGGGCGTTATTTCCCATTCATAAGTCTATGTAGACTACTCATAATCACCTTCATGTGTTTGGAGACCATTTCCAGGAGGATTTTCTCCATGACCTTTCCAGGGACAGAGGTGAAGCTCACTGGCCTGTAGCTCTCCAGATCTTCCTTCTTGCCCTTCTTGAAGGCAAGAGAGATGCTTGGTCTCCTCTGGTCTTCAGGAACCTCTTCCAGTCACCACTGTGTTTCAAAGATAATTGAGAGTGGCCTCGCAATGATGTTAGCTACATCTCTCAGCACCCAAGACGCATCCTCTCAAGCTCTGTGGACTTGGGTATTTCCAGTTTGTTTAAGTGCTCCCTAACCTGGTCCTCCTCCACTGACTGTAAGTCTTTCTTGCCCCAGACTCCCTGTAATCTTGGTGTCCTGAGACTGCTGAAGGCCAGTGTGGATGAACTGCTGAAATTGTCCTCAGGACAGACAACAAACAAGTAGGAAAGACTTTGTAGCGTAATGGCTGAAGCACTTAAATGAGAGGTAGAAGTTCAAACCCCACAAGCACTGGCAAGGGGTAACTGCGGGTGTTGCACTCCAACCAAGCCATAAGATAAAAAAGAGAAACACTTACTCTTCCAGCCATTTGGTAAATACAATCTTCGTTATCCTATTTTTCCTAATATGAAATAAAGCTTTTTATTTGGGGCACTCGGAACATGTTGTCAATTGAAACATATATACAGTTTTCCACCTGAATGAAAAAAAACCAAACATAATATTGTATGCATTTTATCTAAGACTTTTCTTCAGATCAATATTATATGAACACATACACATCTGTCCCGCTAGATGGCATTTCACGTGCTAATGCACCAGAAATCTGTACCAATACCAGTAATGATGCATTTGGAATAAGTGAGCTACAATGTGGCTATTATTTTTCAAAAGGCTGTGAAATTTCACAGAAGGAAAAAATGATTAGTGCTGGACAGATGAGGTTTTCTAATCACTGAAGTTCAGAAATAAGGTTGTTTATACAAATCCAAGCTTGTTCTATCCAATTCCTTATGTGTATATGTACAATACAGAATTACAGAACTGAATATAGCTCATCCGTTCCCTGAAGACAATGGCATACTATCAATATTCTACATTTAATACTTTTTCCTATGATACTTAACACTGATCAACCTTTCCACATCTTCTCTCTCAGTGTGTACAACCACATACTCATTGAGATGTGTTTTGGGGGTGAAGGAAGGAGGACAGTCAGGCCATCAAGCAGCAAAGGGGCTGCAGCACAAGACCAGTGAGCAGACATGTGGAGGGCATCTGCCAAACAGTGCACCTGACCATGGGCTGGCTCAAAGCAACAGCATTTGATGTGCTTCTGCAGAGCAGCAAAGCCACACTGTGTTCAGGATAGGAGAGCTAAAGGCTAGTGCCAGGGAAGAGCGCTGCAGATGCTGAGGGCACAAGCCTTATTTTCAGGGTGTGAGAGCAAATGCATCTAGACTAACCAGTTGTTTCACAGCAGTCATTTAACTAGTGTTTGTGTCTGCGTAGCAAGACGAGGTGAGGGATGTTATTATCTACCATTCACCAAGGACTTAACTGAGCTGAAATACACATTTGAACTATCAACTAATTTTGGATGTGCCCCTTTTCATCAGGCATATGGGGAAACTCATGTTTCCCTTGCATTTAATTTATTTGTAGCACAGCTTTTGCTAATGTCAAGTGCAGCCGCAAGTGCTCAGCACTTTGACAAAGCTACACTCAGTTACCTTGAGGCAAAGAGCAGAAGGAAGAATAAAATCATTGACTAGCTGTAGAAAAAAGATATTTACATGATATCCTGTAACCACATGGAAATTTTGTTATATAAGGAGTGTATGCTAGTGTTGAAAAGGAATTTCAGCCACTCTAACAGGATTATATTTTCCTCTTTTGCAGACCCTTGCATCACTGATGGTTTCCTGTTTGTTTATTATCATCTGCATCATGCATTGATGAAGCAGGAGTCTTGCCAAAGGCTATTATTGTAAATAAGGCTTATTAAAATGAATATGCACAAGAACAGCAAGTAATCCAGGTGGTTTTTGTTCTATGGTGTCCTAATTTTTTAATCCTTCTCTTGGTACATACAATATCTTTGAAGGTAACTGGGAAGCATACCAACTACTGGAGCCATAGCAACATACAGGAGCTTGAGTGCCTGCCACTTGTACCCCAGAAGCTGGCCAGGTAGTAACATTTCATGCAGAAGGTGCAAAATGTAGCCCTTTATTCAGAATATGCTGGGTGACCTTCCCCCTGCTACCATTCTTTTGACATCAAGACATTTATATTTCTTAGGGCAGGAGTACGGAGAACAGCTTGCTTCCACCCCTTTCCCACTGCGTTACACCATTAGGTATCACACTGTGAGCTCTTTGGTGTAGGTCTCAAAAATACAAGACCATGATCCCAAACTGGGACCTCTGTATGCTACCCTAACACTAAATACTATCAGGTGTGAGAGAAATCATTCAGGTCCACCATTAAATACTAGCAGGTATGAGATAGATCGTTCAGGTCCACCCAGAACTCACAGCGAGTTAATACCACCAGGCTCCTCACAGAAGACCTGCAGACAGCAAGGAACAGCACATCTAACTACAATCTGTTGTAACAACGCAGCTGCAGTTTTTGGTTCGGAACTGTTCATCTTTTCCCAGTTTTGGCTGACTTAAATGAGTAAGACAGCCTATTTATGTAAAGATGATAAGCATAAAAGGGATGAGAAAACTCTATGTAAATTTATAGAATACCAAACTACATAACTAAACTGTACCTGTGACTGCAACCAAGGACTTTTTCCTAGTCACGTTGCTTTCCAGCTTTGGCTTTAGCCTTTTAGAAGTAAATACCAGCAGTTTACTTCGTTCCAGAAGAGGGTGCTAAAACATAATATTTATTACAAGAACTGCAAAACTGCCCAGTTGCTCCATTCCATACTTCATACTTTAGTATGAGTTTATTGTGGCTTAGTTCTTATTTTATGTCCTAGCAGCTGGCAATTTAATACAAGTCTGCTGTACAGACATATTACACCAGATGTAGTTTCAAAAACAACAAGCATAGAAAAAGTGACATTATAGAAAGAACTAGCCACACCAGAGGAAAATAAGAAGACAAACTTTCAGATCCATTTTGGTAAATTACAAGGCCTTTTTGCTTTAGCCTGATTACTCAGATTTGATTCAATGCAGTTTTATTACTGACAATTTTCAAGCATTCAGAGCTAACAAAATTTCTGTCACATGGACCTTGTAACTCCCCATCATGTCACTAGCAGACCCGAGATCAATAGGTACTTAACCATTGTCCTGTGCCAATAAAATTAGGAAAAGAATGGCCAATGGAAGAAAGATGATCTCCCACCTGAGCTAGCTGCTAAGGGAAAGAAGAGACATTTTGCCAGTGAGCTGGACGTATGCTATGGACAGGACAATTCCGTGAAACAGGAAAGTCCTGAGTTTAAATTCCAAGTTTTGGAGGAGATCATGACCAAGAGCAGTCATTGTTAATGGTAGACATGTCTGATTTCACTTTTCTTTCCCAAACTGAAACTTTATCCTACTCATTGAAACCGAGCAGGAGCTGAGAGTTGCCAGTAGTTGGCTGATCAGTGGTTCCTTATCCACACAGTTTCCTGCTGAGCTGCAAACCCAGTGGGACCTGGTGGCTCCAAAGTCATTGCAACTCAAAGCTGTTTTTCCTAAGGTGCAGAGATATCCAAAACCTGACTGGACACAGCCTTGGGCAACTTGCTGTAGGTGGCCCTGCCTGAGCAGAGGGATGGGACCAGATGAATTCCAGAGGTCCCTGACAAGCTCAACCCTTCTGTAATTCTGTAAGTTAGGTAGTTTCTGATGAGGTCCAACCTACACCACCTACACCAGCAAGGCTCAAGCTATGTCTCTGTGGTATTTCACTGTGAACAGTAGTTGTTGTGTAACAGCATCGCCCCAGAATGAAGTGCTGTTTTAATTGCAGCCACTTACTCTCCTTGTTTCCAGGGAATTTCAGCTGGAACTAAGCAATTCCATTTGCTCACATGTTGACTTATTTTTCTGCCTTTCCTCTCAGCACAACATGCTGTTCAACAGCTGCTCAAAGCTAACGTGTGTGGCAGAGGTCTGCTATGCTCAGTGCCCGGGATCCAGCTAAAAGCGTGGCATTGCCCTCCACACAAAACAGGTGAATCCAAATCCTGCCACAGCCCTTAAATCTCCAAATTCAGGTCATTAGATAAGTGTTAAAAATATCCATAATACTATTACAGCTTCTTTCAGCTGCCACCAGAATCCTATTTGTTTCCTATGCGTGCCCTCACTGGAGACATTATTGTTTTGACAAAAAAATATATAGAAGGAACTATTATAAATATATAGAAGGAATTACTGTAAAAAATTATAGAAGGAAACTACATTAATTAGTATTAATATAATGTATCATGTACAAGGAACTCAAGAAATTAAAAATGTTACATCTTTACCAAACTTGAAGATATGTTTCCTTTCTGTTTCAGACAAAGAAAAACAAGAGTAAAGAAAAAACCGTACCATTTTCTTAGGTCTGGATTTGGCTTGACGTACTAACTCCAGCCTGTTTGGACTATAAAGAAATGGGAAGAAAAATTGTGAGGCTGAAGCATTCCAATGCACTGGGTCACTGCCACGTTTCTCTAGTCGGCTTCCAAACTGCATCTTGCTCTACAGCACCCAAAGAGTAATCTTTTGGGCAAAGAGGACAATTTTCTGCTTGGGGAACAACTCTGGGGACAGAACAGATAACAAAAAGTATTTTTCTTCAATATTTCAGGACGGTCTGTAGTAACACAGGAAGAATTAAATGAATAACCTAACAAAAAGATGAATTAGAGGAAAGGCTGGCAGCTCAACCTCAGGGATTACAGCAGTTCCATATAGACTAACACACCGGAATTTGGAAGCTCAAGCAAACAAGTCTGCATCTATAAAAGTGGGCTAGAAGTTAGGTGAGGGCACGCTTTCACAGGAAGTTTCTGGCAGTGTCATTTCTGTGCAGGCAGGCAGCCCTGGGAAGACAGCCATTCTCCCAGCCTTTGGCATCCCTCTGTGTCTAGCTCCAGGAGAAAGCAAGGGGTCAAGGAGTACATGAACAAAGAACCTACTGGGAAGGAAGTCTCGAGGTTCAGAATGTCAGCGCTACATTTTGGACAAATATAGGCTGGCTATACATCAAGTACACTTTACCTTGTGAAGATGCTACCTGTCCTGCACCACACATGGTCCCTTTAGCTTCTTTCCACTGCTTGTGCCACTGGAACCGGGAAAGACTGTTGTCTAAGCTCTGGTCAACAAAACTCTGAACAGACAGAACTGAGAGGGCAGCAATGGGAGTGCTTGTAGAACTTGTCATTTTTGACAGGTTTTCATTTAGAAAATAAAAACGAAGAATTTTAATATTTTAAGGAAGATGGTTTTAATTCCACATGCCAAAGACTGCTTTATTAAAAACAGGGGAAAGCAGCAGGATGTTTTCAATAAGGTTTGATAGTTTAAATAAATGTTTTATATGAGATACAAGGTTTCATTAGCAGTTTTGAAGGCGTGAAATTTTGTGTTTGTTCCACCAGGCACAAAGCCTCGCCTCTTCCTTGACCTGTTTTATATCAGTGGTAGAGTTGTGTTGAGGTCAGTAGCTCCTGCTCTGTGTGATTTTTACCTCTCCCCTAACCAACCTAAATAAACAATTGCTTATCAGTTTCTCCCCAATTGACAGATCTCCAGACAGATTACGCAGTTAGGCGGTGGGGTGATAGTGGTCTCACTTTGCGTGGAGGATTCAGGGCTTCAGGTCAGAGACCTTCAATGGCAAATATGAGTGCTAGGCATAGACCCAACCCTCTGTTCAATGCAACAGTCACGTCAGGATCAGAGCAGCCAGGCTCCTGCCTCCTCCCAAAGCAGCCCGTTGGTGGACATCCCTTGGAATGGAATCTTCCCAACAGTTTTGCCAGAGGCCGATGGCCACTGCTGGAAGGGTGGTCAGGCACTGGAGTAGGCTGCCAAGGGAGGTGGCGGAATTACCATCCCTGGAAGCGTTCAACCATCGATACAGCGCTTGGGGGCATGGTTTAGTGGTGGGCTTGGCTGTGCTGGGTTAACAGTTGGGCTTGATGATCTTAAACGCCTTTTCCAACCTCAACGATGCTGTGACCCTGCACCTACGCTGACGCCTGGGACAGCCTCACGCAGCCTCCTCCGCTACTGCATCCCACCCCCCGCGGAGGCTCACCACCACCTCCCCATCCTCCTCTTTAAAAGCCTCCCCCCAGGAGGGGCGCGGCGGGGACCCGCAGGAGCCCAGCGCGCCTCGCCCCGGCCGCTGCCGTGGAGCCGGGAGCCATCCCTGCCGCCCCGTGGGCGGGGCCGGGGCGGAGGCGGGGCCGGGGCGGAGGCGGGGCCGTACGCGGCGCAGCGCGGCAGAGCCGGCCCGGCGATACCCTGGACAGCGCCTCGCCGCCGCCGCCGCCATGGTGAGTGCCCCCGGCCGCGCCGGCCCCGCTGCCCCCCGGCCCGATCGCGCCCCCCTCCCGGGGCCGTGCGGACGCGCTTCGCCGCGCCCCGCTCCTCCGGGCCCCCCCTTCTCCCACGGGCCAGGCTGGGGGCACACACATGCCCTCAGCCGCCCCCCCGCACCCCGCGGCGAGGGACCCGGGGTGGCGGGGGGAGCCCTGTGCAGTCCCAGCCGTGCGAGGCGGGGACGGTCCGCGGGCGGCGGGAGGCGGTGCGGGCAGCCCCGGTGCCCGTAGCTCCGCAGGAGGCTTTCGGGAGCCGGGGGGCGCCCCCAGCCCCCCGCCCTCCCCCTCTCCTAGCAGGTGCGTTTTTCTCTATTTCGAGGTGGGTTTGAGCACGTTACGTAAACGGATTACTCCCGGCCGTGTGTTAATAGAAGCTCCTGTGTTAAGTCATACAATCTGCAGCGGAACATTTTGGTTTTTTCTATGTAATGAATGAACAATGGAGGTTTAGATTCCAGTTTAGCATTTAAGGGAGTTAAAGTGGAACAATGCGGTCACCTATTGCATGAGTAGGACCGTTCCCCTGCAGCACACTGTGTCTTTGCAGCCATAGTAATTTCCCCAAAGGAGCTCACTCTGGTTGTAAGCAGTCGTGCACCCAGTATAACGCCAACCTTACAGACTAGGACGGTATCATACAGTTATTTTGCAGCCTTAAAGCCTGAAGTACAGCGGGGATGAATAACCTGTCCAAGCTTCTTGTGTCAGAAGCTTGGGACATGATTGACAGTAGAACCTAGTTTTCCTTTCATATGATTTAACAACAAAAATACTTTTTTTCAAATGTCTTTGCATCGTGTATAGTAAATTCTGCCTTCCTGGCAAAGCAATCAATTTGTAATTTCTCCCCCGCCCTCCCCCAGCCCCAGCGATTCAAACATGAATAATATTCAAATAGTCTTTCCATGAATTAACTTGAGTTCTCTTCCTAACACTCACATATCCATCTGCTGTCGGTCTGAATCTCTTTCTTTTATTTACTCTGTTTGCAATCAGCTGAGACTTAGGATGACAGAAAGGAAAAAACCCTTGTCCTGGTTTTGGCTGACTCCTTCCAGGACTGAGATGAAGTCAATTATACTGGTTCAAATCAAGGAAAAATTCATTGGTAACATAGGCATTGGCAACTTAGTATTTGTACTAATGGAAATGATAGCTGACACCTACCCTTAACCTGTTATTTCTGGTTCTTAGAGTTCTTTAATTAACCTTGAAATTATTCTTGAAACAATGGGCAGCGATATCCAGTAATCGTCATTCAGACCTGGGTTTCTATTAGCAAATTTTGCTCTTCTGTATCTCCAACAACCTTAGTGGTGAAAAGTTGCTGAGCTTTCCTAAGCCTTGTCACTTATGCATACAAGCATTTGGGGAGGGGGAAGAACAGCCAGTTTGGGAAAATCCTTAAGGCGGTGTAAAGGCTGAAGGTTGCTTCGGCTCTAAACGTTTGGAAGAGTGTCCTTGGAACATTAGCTACTGAATGTAGAACCTGAACTGATGAAAACTGTTGCGATGAGGCTAACGCAGGGTTAAAAGTTACAGCACGTTGATGTCTAGATGGACCTGGATCTTGGGGGCAGGGGGATGCATGGACATGGGAGGACGCTGCCAAAAGTATCAGGAGCAAATGAATAACAAACATAAATTTTTGGCCCAAGTAGTGGGAGTAGTATTTTAGCACTCCCTTCTCTAGTGGCATAGAAATAAGTAGGTGTACGTTGGTAGTGTCCCTTCAACTCAACTGAGAGAGTTTGCTCAGCATCCTGGAGCAAGTAATCACTATTATTTGTAGCAAGTAGCACAAGAAAACTTTTTTTTTTTTTTAAAACTTCATTTTGCTGAAGCAGCAAAACACAGCCTTCATCAGGCTTCAAGTGTTTCTTTGGCATCCCCACTGTATGAGGGTCACTACAGTGGGACAGTTCTTCTGTTTATGTAGTTCACTGCAGCTCTACTTGCTTCAGTGAATCTAGGTCAAATTACACTGGCTCAGGATTTGGCTGCACCCTTGAACTTTAAACCGATTATAAATTTTGATTTGTCAGTGTATTTTCCATGGGGTCAAATCCCATTTTTGACAGAGTAAGAGAGTGCATAACCTTGCACAGTGCATGGCAACTAATACTTACAACAAGACTAGGTAACACTAAGGTAAGCATAAACATGAGGACAGTGCGACGCTGTGTTTAATAGGTTCAATTATCTGTACCTCTATAATAACCCAGTTGCAGAGGGGTTATATGGACAGCAGCTGGAATATTTTTAAAATTCCCTGAGAGACTTTGATAACTGGTTATCCTGGTTTCAGCTGGGATGGAGTTAATTATCTTCTAGAAGCTAGTACGGTGCTGTGTTTTGGCTCTGATGTGAGACTTCAATTCCTCAGGCCTTGCTAGTGAAAAAGGCTGGAGGGGCACAAGGAGTTGGGAGGGGCACAGCCAGGTCAACTGACCCAAACTAGCCAAATTCCATACCATGGGATGCCATGCCTGGTATATACTGGAGGGGTTGGCCGGGGTGGCCAGGTTGTTTCTGGGGGACTGGCTGGGCATCGGTCGTGGGTGGTGAGCAGCTGCATTGTGCACCATGTGTTCCTTTCTTCCTTTCCCTCTGGATGTTATTCTTTCCCCTTCCCCTTTTCACTATAGCTGTTATTGTCATCATTGTTATTATTGTTCTTTGATTTTTATTCTGTTTCAATTATTAAATTGTTCTTATCACAACCCTTGAGTTTTACATTCCTGTCCAACTGTCCTCCCCATCCCTCTGGGTGAGGAGGGAGGGAGTGAGTGGCTGCGTGGTACTTAATTACCCGCCGGGGTTAAACCACGACACTGGTGTAATCTGAAATCGATGAAGACAGACACCTAACTCTTCCAAGCATTCATAAGTGTCATGGCCACCATAACAGGGTATGATGCTTGATGTGGTTTTGATTGCAGGACACACAGAAAGGGCCCTAGACAACAAGAAACCTTTCTTCTTTATTGGCAGTAGCCAAAATAAAATCCTGCCTCATTGTCCATCAGTATTTGTTAATCACCCTGAGCACTTCCTGAAAAAGAATATTGCAAAGACAATGTTCCAGTCCCCAAAGATTGGCACACAAAGTGGAAGAGAACATTTTCTGTAGACAGAGATCAATCCAGCATAAATCCGTGACTGACACGGGAGCCAGCGCTACAGCACCCACTGTCAACAAGACCTCTCCAGCTCTGTCAGCGTGAAAAGGTAGCAGAGCTCAGCAGCCCTGCCATCCAGAACCATGGCAGCAAGCCAGGGCTGTGCCAGCTGATACAGAATTAATAAGCTATGAGAAAACATGCTTAGAAACTGCATATAGAACAGGCAAAGGGACCTAAGTACTTCCACAGAAAGTCAAGACGACACCCTGAAACCTTTTGCATATGATGGGATTGATTAAAAAAAACCTTCCAGGACCTGAAGGAAGAGTCCAGTGTTTCATTTGCATAGTTAATTATAGATACCCGCTTATCAAAACCTGCATGCTGTCCTTGGTGTTGATCTCTTTCACCTCTAGGAAGATCCTTTGATTCTTCAAGACAGATCATTGCATCTCCATTACAAGCAGGCTGACCTGTGAAAAGAGAGAGCCTCCTGTTGTTTATCAGGCACTTGATTGTACATTCATTTAGTTTAATAGTGTCTCTTCATTTATTAAACAAGAAAGTTAATCAGATGCAACACTTTAAACTTGAACCTATGACTCAAAAGCTGGGAAAAAACCTGCATTAGTATTTTCTTTAGGTATTAGTAAACTCCAGACTAATGCAAATATAATGAGCTGGTTTATTCCCTGATGTAAGACATCTTCAAGCGTATTCAACAAAACCCCACCAGGCAGGAATTTTGCCTGATAATTTCATGCCGTGCTATATGAGAGTTTTGTTAATCACTGCCTGTAAAACTGATTTAGAAGCTGAGGCATTGATAGATCTCATACAAATTGAGTCTGAGGTCCAATGATAAAGTAATATGTCACAAGTGCAGCCTGACTTGTAACTAAAGAAGGTAAAGAAGAAGGGAGGGAAATTAGGAGGATGAAAGTAAGCGTACCACTGGTTGTTCAGAGCCAGAAAGCTCCTGGGACGAGTCTGCCTTGTGAGGTGGAAGGGCACAAGAAGGATTGCCCAGCTGCAACCAAGAAGAAACACCTTGTGAGACTGGGGGCTGCAGCTCTGCCACGTTATAAATGCCACATTTCAAGCACATCAAATTTATCAGCCCATTTGTAAGTGGCTGGCAGCAACTGAGCTTATAAATCCATTATCTGCACACACACCCCATGGCTTGCCTTAGCATACGCTAAATACAAGGGCCACAATATCTGAGTGACTGGGTCTTTACCCACAGGGCTGCTGCACAGATGACGAGCAGAGTTCAATATGAAATAAAGTGAATATTTATGTCTTCTGTGGGGCTTCTTATCGACCCAAGTAACAGCAAAACCACTTTAGTTTCTGAGGACTAGTTATGCTCAGATCTAGGTGGGTAAGAGGGAACAGTTTACATCTTCAATAATATGACAATTACCATTATATTGGCATTAATACTGAAAGTACTCCGATTTGATGTCAATCTAACAACAACTGAGTGAATTTTTTAAATATTAAGTTCATCTAGATGATGACTTTTAAACTGCATTGCATTTCCTCTGCCTCAGTCAAAACTGGCCATGATAAAATGGTAAAGGTCAGACATCCCAAACTGAAGGAAATCAAACTCTATGTGGCAGAAGTTTTTATGTGAAGATGTGTAATTAGAGAACCAAAAATTAAGATTGTTTTCATCGCTGTTGGGAGAAATTTTTATTTTTTCCCCTAAAAAGGATGGTTATGGAAATGAAACCAGTACTACTTCATATTCTGCATCATTATTTGAAAACCAAACACAGCAAGTAATGGGAGTTGGAAGAAGGACTGCCAAGTTTTAAATAAATATCCTAAAACCAAGCATAAGGAAGCACAACAAACCCATTCTTTCCCTAGTTCTTAAAGGCTCCCTGAAGTACGTTAGTCAGTAGTTACCATTCAGGACACTTTGCAGCTAGCAAACAGCATGTGATACAGCAGCCTAATGGGAGGAGGATAAACTTACACAGATGAGAAGTCTACAGCTGCTTTTATTTCCCCTATGTGACAATAAGCGATGCAGTTCACAGACATTTTGTGCCATTAGGGCCTTACCACGCAGCACAGTCATTAGCATTCTTATTTGGTTTTGAGAAAAGCATCAGTCTGGGTGTTTCCATGGTATAATAGGCTTAAAAGTTTTGGGCTTTAAAATTCCAGTTTTATGTGGATTAAACTCTAGAATACCTACTGTTGGGGCTAATAGAGGAAGGGAGCTAATTAGCTTGTGCACCCTCTTATCCTGTGCCAGCAGACTGTGCTCTATTATTTGGGTTCCATACATTTTTAAGAAGGAGTGTCCCTTGAGTTCATTAGCTTGATTTAGGGTTTTAAAAGAGGTAAACTTTGACCAAAACAGGAGGAGGAGACGTAAGAGAACGTCCATGCTTTTTTTTTTCTTCCTTACTAAACTTGAAAATCAACTTCCATTTCCTTCCCTCTCCTCACCCAGTCTTCTTTAATCAAGACTGAAGTCCAAAACATGAATTAGCATTTGAAATCCAAGTTTTCACATTCAGGGATTTAAGTGAGAAATAGAAGGAAAAAAAAGTTAAGGACCAGTTAACAGAAACAAGAAGATATTTTTCTCTTTCATTGTTGTTTTGTGTTCTTAAGTGACCCTTTGGAAAACACACATCAGATTCTGTTTATTTCTCTATATTACACATGCATTTTCACAGCCAACTTGAAGTAAAAAAATACTTTGTTTCTTGCATTTTTGCTGTGAGCATGGATAAAACCACTCCAAAAACCAAAGTGCCTTCAAACTGGCAGGGAATAAATGGTTGGCAAAGTTGATGAGGGTCATTTCCATGTCAGGGAATTGGCACATCTTTCAGTAAGGCTGCTCTGAATAGTACCATCCACACAAGCTTTCCCTCCAATTGCTGGCTGCAGCCAGCCAAGCTACTTCTATCACAGTTTAAAAGGTCAGGTGTAAGGTCGTGCAAGTTCTGCATCTGCTAGAAGTTGGTGTTTGTGGCAGAACAGTGGTTTATTATGTACAGTTTAATTTTTTCAGTACTTGTCAACAGCCTGCACAATTCCAGGGGGAAAAAACACGAAGCCTATTTTCATATTTATATGCTTGTCAATGATTTTTTAAATCTCTTTATGTACTAAGTAATGTAATGAATTTTCACTACTGACTGGCTGCTCAGAACTACCCTCCTCCTGAAATTCAGAAGCTTGCCTAGTATGAAAAAGATCCCACGCAACGCTTATAGGAACAGCTGCATCTGCCCTCTCAGCTGTCAGGATTACTCGCCTTCCTCGAGCAGCATTTCAGTGTTACTTTGCTGTTACACCAGACGCCGTACTGTAGCTTCAAGTCTTAAGATCAGCCCTTCTTACCTAAAGGTACCTTCTCACCTTGACTAGACTTCTTTGCAAGATGCATCTTTTAATATTGGCAGAAGGCTATGCATGAAACCAAACAAAACCTCCATCTTTTTGAGTTTATGGAAGGGAAAGAAAAATCAAAGACATCAGAAAACAAGGATATCAAAAACCAGTTCAGATTAGCAAGGTGTTTATAGGTCTCTTTCTTCTTCCCACCTCCTACTGCTGGTGAAAGCAGAAATGTGAGATGTCTCCCAGCCTGCCAGTATGCAGGTGGCTTGAATATCAGCAGTTATCATCACCCTCCAAATAGCAGACACCTTATTTTATATGAGTTACTCAAGAAATCCAAATCTCCTCCTACAAATGAGGTTCTTCCATTGACAAAGGTATTAGAAGACTCTGGATCCACCCTCAAAACCACCTTTGGAAATCTTCCTCTTCAATTTCTGAAGCTACTGGCTTTACCTGGAAGCTTGATGATTAAGAGCTGTGAGAAGGTAGCACTGAATCAGTCCATCCCCAAAACCAGACAACCCAAGTATATCATGTCTCTAGTTTTATGGCATTCTTCTTGATTTTCAGAGCTCTCTTTTTCTGGCAGAAGGTTAGTTATAGATCCTCCCTAAGATTTCCCTTCCCCCACCCCTGGTATGTGTCAAAAGCATCACAGGATATTCCAGTTCCCCTTTGAAAGCTGAGATACAGCTTGTGATTTCTTGGCGATGGAACACATTTGAAACTTGGCTCAAAAACAGGCAATTTGTGCAAGGAAATGGGAAAGGCACTATTTAGCTTCATGCCTCTGCAAAATACTAGTAGCTGCCCGTTTCAAAGAAAAGTGATATTGAGAACCTTTTTGGTTTCAACGCAGTTATTTCTTTCTTACTGCTGGAGACTTTGTAAGCCAGCATTTCAATAGTATCTGCAAAAAAATTTGAAAGATAAAAGACTAACTAGATGACAGTTATTTTGCTTACAATAACTAAAAGAAAAACTCAAAATATCCCCCACAGCCTACCCTGGAGGGAAAAGCACCATTTTTTCCCCTTTTACATTTACTAGATTATCAGCATAATTTTATTTCAAATTGGGTATCACTGAAATGTCCCCTCAGGACTACATTTAATATACTTTTTTTTCACAAAATAATTTATTTTTCATCAAGTAGGAAGTCATTTCCTTCTTTTTGCTAGACACCTTTGGGAGATGGCAGAATTCAGATCAGAAAGTGTTTTGATGGAAAGGTGCAAAGTTAAAAGCCAAGCCAGAGAACAATGTCACAAAGAACAATGTCACACAGCACCATCCTATTTTGCCTCCAGGTGTGTTTTGATGAGTTTAAAGGAGTGTAAGTATTTCAACATTCTGGCTCATTAAACCTTGGGTCTTGCTGAAACGCAGCACACGTGCTTGCAAGTGCTTAAAAATACTCATCAACTCCTGAACACTCAGAAAGATGAGAAACACCCTGATCAGCTGAAAACAAGGAACTCACGCCAGTCCCCTGGTCTTCAGGAAATCTAGGGGTTCATGTGATTTCGTGTTTCTTTTACAAAGGCATCCCCCACCCCTCAGTGCTCCTTCTCCAAATGGAAGCGGCATTGATAAGACATTGATGCAAATCTGATTCTCAGCAGTTCTTGTTGAATGCAATAAAGCGTTTTTTTAAGTGAAAAGGATACAATATTGCTGAAATAAGGATGTCATGTAAATTAACAGTACTGAGCTAAATAACAAAGTACTCACTGCAACATGGGCATATGTGTTGCAGAAAGCAAAGTGAGATCGTTAACTGCTTATGACACTTCATTCATCAATCCAGAATTCAAAGAGGTTTGAGAATTTGCTACCAGAAATAATCTTGCACTTGCCTCAATAAGCCAGTTTGGGATCTATTTTGATCAACATCCAGTCGATCAGACCTTCAGGTTAATACTGCAGGTAACTGAGTCTAAATTACAAAGGACAAATGTGCATAGTCAGAATGAAGGAAGCGTTCAATTAAATTAGAGTCCTCAAATAACACAGTGCTTATACCTAGCTGGGAAAAGTACTGAAGGGCATCCTCAGACATCACCTCCTAGTTTCTTGCTTAGCATCTTCCTAAAAGAAATAATTTCAAACAGATGGATTTTCTTTAAAACCAGTAATACTTGCAAACCTTATATTTTACTTGCTTACTTAACTGTCACGGCTATCATACATTTGCTCCCTTACATTTACAGATCACCCAGACTTAAAGAGAGATGTTTATTTCTTACTATAGTCTGTTTTCCAGGGGAAAGTCATCTGTTGCTGCTTTTTTTCAGTAACACCTTAATTCTTTATGTTATTTAATAACTGGATTTACCATCATGACCTTTGCCACATCTGTCAGACAACACATTTTGCTGGCAAATAGTTATTGTGTCTGGTCTTTTTTGATAGAAGCTTCCCATTTTATCTGTCTTTAAGGATATCAGTAGTGATACTTAAATCAGCTACAGGTGCCATCAATGCTACTTCTAACTTGTCCTGTAAAGTAAAATATATTTATTACATTTACTTGTAAGAAATTGTGATCTCTCCATATCTATTCCCAACAACACACATTGAGTGCAAAGTACTTCTTCTTTGAAAAAGTAGTAAAACTAAAGAGACTTGGAGCATCTGCTTCATTTGTTGGAAAGCTGAGCTAATAAGGATGCTCATTTTCTGGAAAGCGGTACTTGATCGGTGCCTGTGATGTATATCAGGTCTCAGACAGCTCAAGCTGACCTTGCCAGCAACTGTTTTCCTCCTGTCCGATATCTGTCCACTACAGGGCAGTGCTGAACCTTATCAATACTTAACCACCAAGGGAACCAATATTTTTCCACGTGATCTCCAGCTTTATAATGGCTGCTTGCTCAAAGAATCCATTAATAATTAAATCCAGATGGGTGTGTCTGTCACCGTGGCGCAGCGGTCTCGTGTAGATGTTATGTCACATGGAAATTCCCAGCTTCGATGACACTTGATGTTACAGGTCAGCTTAGGCTGATCCTATCAGATGATCTCCCTGAATGATGAAGAAAGCTGTGTGAAAAGCCTCTGCTCAGAAAGCCGATCTTCTAATACTGGACATAATCAGAAAGACACAAAATGTATTGCAAGGCCAGCATACCCACTGAAGCACTGGATATCTTCTAGTCATGCTTTCTTTCCATAATATTAGATATCATGACATGCCCATCCTTTAGAATTTTTCTGGCTTTACCTCCCTTCTTTAAATCAGCAGTTACTTGTAAATGATACCTAGCACTAAACAATAAATTAGAAGACAAATGTCTATTAAAACTCATAAGCTTGACATTTGTTTGATTTTAAGTTTAATGTACAAGTATCAGATTTTATAAGCAAATATTTTGACCTAAAACCTCAGGTTTCTTTCCCAGAGTGAATTATACTTGTAATGACCCCATCAAAAAGCTTTCTGTACTGAGTTTGGTACCTGCCTTCACCAGACAGCAGCCAGGCTGCTTTGGACGTGGGTGATGACCTCAAAGTGAAATTGAAAGGCTTTGCATGTGTTGGAAGATTAAGGCTGAAACCTTAGAGGCTGGGATCTGGATTCTCTAATCCATTGCAGCATGCTACAAACACCTCCTCCCCTTCCATTTTTTTCTGCCTCTTTTTCCACTTGCATCCCTATAAATAGGTCAGGAAAGGGTCTCTGCGTTTGAGCAGTGGCTACAAGGAATGGTGTAGCAAATGCCCGCAAACCAAGAAACCCCCATTTCTCTAATGGGCAAATAAACACAACAGGATTTCCTTCACCCAGACCAGAAGAACAAGAACAAATCTTAAACTGAGTGCTGTTACTTTTTAAGGCTGTGGCTAAAGCAGGCTACAACGTGACCTATCTCACCAGCCTCTGAATGGAGAGCAATGGAAAGAAAACACGTGCACACGTATGATGACCTGCAGCACTGAGCTACTTTGACAGATTCCTTCATTTTGGAAAGAAATTAAAATACAAGGGCTCCATCCCTGACAGTGGGACCGTTACACCTCTGTGGAGCTCTGCCAGTCTATTCAGCTGACAGCACAGGACTTACCCATACCTGTTGGGTCACAATTATGCAATGAACATGCCCCCTTATCAATCTGCTTTTTCCAGGTCCACTCCTGGGTGGCAAGGGAATGGGAATATGTCTTGGTTTATACCTCATATAATTCAATAACTTGAGCAGGTTGCACAGGGTATAATCTCAGGGTAGATCTTGACACGTTGTGCCTTTGGGAAGGAAGCTAGCCTGGTTCGACTAAATGTTTATAAGCACAATTTTTCACAAAGGAAATCCAGCTGGGCAGAGTTCATCTCAGTAACTTTACATAAGGATTAAAAAAGACATTCAGGAGAGGGCTTGGGAAAGAAAGCAAACACATAAGCATTATTATACATGTGTTTCTGTGGGGTTTAATCCTTTTTCCTTTGTTCCTTTCTGGGTTTTCTGACTTTACAGAGGTCAGTAATGCTCTTAACTTACAGATATTCCTTTTAAATATAATTCTAGTTTTACTGTGCCAATACAGAACTTGAAACTATGACTGTAACCTCTAGAGCACTTGGATTTATGAAAATAAGAACTTAGTGTTTTCCCTCGGTAAAAACATGGGACAGAGGGAGCTTGACCTGGGGGATCTATACAAAAGAAGTTACTACAAAAAGCCAACCAAGGATGTGAACATCTGCCTGCTCTAGTTCCAGCTGTGCCAGCAGGTGAGATCACCGCTCCCAGCCACACAGCACCATCCCTTTACTGCAGGTCACCGTCCTGCAAAGTTCATGTGAGGAGCGATGCCGAGCATCTTTTAAGAACTCCTGTTTGGGTAGTTTCAATTAACCAGAGTCACTTCATCTGAAATATGCAAGAGCTGTACAACCAGCACAGCCGAGAGGTCTGCAGCGGCGTTCCCAGCCCAAAGGATGCGCAGCTGAGAAGCCGGTGGTGGGAACCCAGCTCTCCAGCCGGCACAGTGATGCTCACAGCACCCAAAATGCAACAGCTCTGATTTGGTTTTTATTTGTGCCTACAAGAGGTTCAGTAACTGCATCGACTTGACATAGTTTTGCTCACGGGGATAAAAGTATGTTCAGGAGCATTATTTGTTCTGAAAAGCTAAGGTATCCTATACTGTAATTGTCTATTTGCTTACAGGTGTTTTTATACTTAAAACATTCTCCTGTACACATTCAGTAGCTACAGCAATTTTAAAATACTTCAGGAGCATGAAATTAATAGTAATGAACTTCCAAATTTCATAATACATTGACTATAAATACAGTACACAGTTAAGTGATGCAAACAAAATGTGCTGCATTTCATTCCTTTTATGTACGGTACCTTTAGCATTATATATATTAGAAGCCCATGTCACCTCTTATGTCCTGACCAGGTGAATTTGTTGTTGTTTTGGAACAGGTATTAATTAAATTTAAATATAAAGCTGTCCATTTTTCCAACAGCTCTCAGAGTCTTTCTTGTTTCGTTGTGTCCTTCACA
This sequence comes from Falco punctatus, assembly GCF_963210335.1. Classification (NCBI taxonomy): domain Eukaryota; kingdom Metazoa; phylum Chordata; class Aves; order Falconiformes; family Falconidae; genus Falco; species Falco punctatus. The sequence goes on along the minus strand of NC_137582.1, from coordinate 95,892,351 downwards.
GGCTGTATTCAACTGTCTGACACTGTTGTCGCTGGCAAAAGTGTGTCTATAAGGGGAATTAGCATTGCAGGAAAAAGTCTTAATTCAGCAATTGCTTAGTTAATATTTTACAAGTCAAGTTTCTGATTTACAGTTTTCTGCAGGGCTGCTCACAGTGGCCTGTCAAAGAGCATAAGATAGAAAGAAAAACCCTAAGGCTTTATTTTAATTTTTAAATGTTTATATTTTAATGTATTTTAAAGATAAAACCACGCAGCCCTACTTTGACAACTGCCCAGAGGAACTAGAAACACTAACACAGGTTTTCAAATACTCCTGCCTCACCCCCCGCCCCAGCAGGCAAGTACCCCACAGCACTAACACCAGCTGTTTAACAAATTCAGGCAAAACCATCCAGTCAGGGAACACATTTTAGAAAATCCATTTCAGCCCTCCCTGGCTGTAACAGGAGGGGCAGGCAGTCCCTCACACGTTAATCCCCAGCACAGGGACACACTGTTATGTTGCAGACATCTGGGATGGCAACCAAGAAACCTGCTTCTTCAGCATAGAGTGCCCTTTGTCTCACTGCGCTGCCAGGGTTGTGGGAAAGCCAGAGCTCTTGCTTTTGGGTTGGCTTTTTTATTATTTTATTATTTTATTAAGGCTCATTGTCCAAAAAGCCATGAGATCCTGTGCCGAGGCTTAGGATCCTCTATTCATCTTCGATCTTGCAGTTTGTTACAGCAGAAAATGAAGGGATTTTCACAGTACTGGAAAGGAGGTGTTGTCTGTCTCTATCACTTTCACCAGAAAAACATGCAAATGTGTACAGCGAGTACAGTATAAAGCCCTACATACATTACACTAACTCATGAAATCATCTTCTCAGCAGTGAGAAAATCTGTCTGCAAAGAGTGAGGAAAACAAAAGTATCAAGATATGGAATACTGAGAGGACTGAGCTGCCTTATAAACTTGTCACTGTAATTCTCCTCTGCCACTTCTTTTGCTCCCTGTCCCCATCTCGTTTATCCTCTGCCTGGGTCTGTATTCAGGATTCAAGCTTTTTGCTACATTTTGCTGTGTAATTGCATACATGTCATACGTTGGGCAGATGCTGTATACCCAAGCACATCTTTGGAGAATATTCTGTCCCAAAACCAAATAATCTGGTAAATCCAAAGTCTTAAAAGGGTAATTACCCTCCCTTGCTCTGGTAGAATTATTTTCCCGTGCTTTTCAAGGTGCAGCTGGCTGTCTTGCTCTTATATGACAAGAAGCAACATGTTGCTGCTTCATTACATATTCTGGTTAGGCATGCTTTAGCAGGCTAATTGTTTGGAAACAGGTGTGTTAAGCTGTGCAAGCTTTCAGATTGCTGACGTAAAATTATTTCTGATACTGATCTGTCTTTCCAACACCTTGTAAAGTCAATGAGAGCTGAACAGACCATTAAGGAAGCAAGCGTAACGGAATGAACCTCTCAAAATCAACCAACCAACCCACCCACTCACTGGGATTCTCTGCTTGTAACTTGGATTGTTCTTGCTCCAAAGGAAACTTTCTCTTATTCAAGCCAGGACCAGTTCCCAAGAACTGTTTCTTTGCCTGAGAAAGTGATTTATTCACTCAGACTATTGGAAAGAGGCAGATTTTTTTTTTCCTCTGCCCCTTCATTTTTGACTGATTCCCTCTTTGTTTATTCCCTCACAGTCATACAGTCTCATCACATCATCACTGATGGTAATTATGCTCCATCTCAGGTCATACTGTCATTTTAAATCTGATTGTTAGAGCAAATGAAAAATGAGGTCAACGATTGCTACCATTTTCTTGGGAACTGACAGGCCACATCTGAGGTCTCCCTAGAGAAATCTTCTTTAATTACAAGTTAAGCTGATGTTCCCCTGTGTAGCAAGTAGAATTGAGCAGGATTACTTTTAAAAGGATTGCACTGATCTGCTTTGGTGACAGTTTCATTTTGAAATTCTGATAACAGGCAAGAGGATGGATTATAAAGATACGGTTCTGGGGAGTGTACATGACTGACACATACTGCAAATTGGGCCACAGCAGCCACCCTGCCTTTTCTGCTCTTTTGTTAAGGCCAGAACAACTTCTATTTTGAGCAGTGCAATACCCATGTATTATTATAGCAATTACTTAATATAATTGTAAAGAATAAAGGGAAAAAAATTGGAATTGTAGAAGTGAAATCCTGCAAGCAGCGATTCCAGAAAGGGAATTTTTCATCCTAGAGAAAATGTGACACACAACCTTTCATAAGATAAAACAAAGAAAAACGTGTAATATGCTGAATGCTTTCAAGTATTTAAAATATTAATCAATTTTGAGAAACCAAGTAAATATTAATGGGTTCTTAAATCACTTTTATTCCAACCCATGCAATTGTAGCACAGAAACCTTCCAAATGCCTTTTCCTCGTACTTAAAAAACCCACAAAAACAGCTGATCAATTTTGCAAAAGCAATTTATCTCATAATGATATATGATCTGACAGTGGTGTGGCTGGTGAAATAAGACTTACTTTATTTTATCTGAGAAATCAGTATTTTCTGTGAATCCTAGCAGGTTGCATAGTCCAGAAACAAAGAATGATGTCTGAAATAGCTCACATTAAATGTTTTCATGAAAATTGTTCTGTCTTTTAGATCTTATTCACCTTTGGTGCTGATGATGCTTCAACCTGATTTGAGTCCTGACAGAAGCCATAAATCAGATATTCCTCCACCTAGGTCCTTATTCCCATGTGTGGGATGAGTGCATAGCACTGAGCAGTGCTGCAAAACCGAGTGAAGAGACACCTCCTGTTAAATAAAACTAAAAGTCCTAAAGTAGAAGGACCCTAAACATTAGTGCCATCTCTCCAGAAGTGAAAAGCCTGGAGCACGTTGGCTCCTTCGCTACAAACAGCTCAGGCTTCTCTTTCCTACAGGAGCACACCAACCATCAACCGATAATTGATAAAACTTGAGAGAAGAGCATTTCTCTGGAGTCTCCTGGATGTAAAGCCCTGTCATGCAGGACTGAGGTGCTCACAAAGCAACCCCCAAAGCCAGGCAATCCGGTTTCAGGAGTTTTACACCAAGTTGAAGTGCCACACAACTCGGCAAATACAACTGCACTAAAGCAATACGTGCTGGGGTTTGGGTTGTCTCCATGTACTCTTAAAAATTTAGCAGTGCAAGGCAGAACTTGTTATTCTGCTTCACTACAGCTAGAACCTAGCGTTTTCAGAAAGACACAAGAACTATGACAGTGTGTGAAGCCTTATAGTATCAAGAGTTAAAGCCCAAGGGGTTTGGAAGGGGGAAAAAAAAAATGGGTATCTTTTGAGAACGAACAGACACACACAAAGCTTTTACAATTCAGAATCAGTAGTATCATAGTGTCACTGAAGGTACTGTGCAGGGTGCCTCTGGAATACAGCAATATCCCAAAAAAAACCCAAAAAAACACCAGTGGGGGGAAAAAAAAGGAGAGGTTCCTTATTTTCAAACATTAACAGGCACAAATGCTGCCGTCTAGACTGGAGCAAGGAATATATTCTGAATCCTCTCCATTGGTGTCACAGAGAGATTCCTGTTCTTTATAAGATTTTTCTACAAGCCAAGGCCTAATGAGGACAGCTTGCAGTAAGGGTAATTGATGAACAAAATACTAACCAGTTTAGCTTCTTTTTTTGTATTTTATTTATTATTTTTAAACTGACTGTAACTGTAGGAAGGAAGCAGCAGCTTAAGCAATACATTTGTTTCTAGAGGTAAAGCAGAATGACTTTGAAAATAAAAATGCAGCAAACCACTAATATTAAAGTCAAAGCAAACCAAGACAAAAAAACCCCAACAGGCTAGCATTTACTCTTTGAAGTGCTGTTTTTCTGGATTCCTTTTCAAAACTGCAGTTTACATCTGACACATACCAGCATCTTGACACTAGATTTTTGCTTGGTTGAAGCTCATGTGCTAGGAAATTGCTGAACCTTACAAAATGCTGGCAAAGCAGGGATGGATGTGAAGGGAAAACCAGAGGCTGCACAGGGTTGTTTGTTGGCCATATTCCTTCAGTCATCAAACTTCTTTTTCAGGGTGCATACACTCCAAATTTAGGACCCTGCTGCCACGTGATGCTGGAGGCTCCTAAATTCTCTAGGTGTTCACGTCTCCAGTAGTAAGAGCATCTGCATTTCTGCATATATCTATACTGGCCTCAGCCTCTAACCCCCCGGAGCATTCTCGAGCCATGCCTTCCCTGCCCTCCCTCCCCTGTGGGACATGGTTTGCTAAGCCTTGGGTTTGAGATTGCCACATACAGACCAAAACTGTGCCCTCATGGATGCCACCAGGCCCACTACCTTACCACTCCTGTTAATTCAGTGCATACAGCCCTCACCTGTTCTAAGGGACACCAAGCGTCAGACCACTCTTCTACCTGACTTGAACTTGTATCTCACATCTTTTTATGACCTCCTTAACTGCTTGGGCTGGCACATCCCCCCCAGATTTTTAAGCACAGTCAGTCGTCACCAGCATCAAAGAAAGAGGAAAAAATTGGAACTGAAATCGTTCCTCTCAACATCTGGATTCTAGTCTCTGCTCAGGCACACACTGCAGTATTTCTTAGGGAAGCAAGAGCTGCAGATGAAGAAATAAAGGAAAATAAATTCCAGAGTTAACAGTGTAGGTACCCAACTCCGAAAACAGTCACTGGCTGTAAGCCACAAGCAGGGGGAGGCAGGCAGCTGCCTAGGTACCACCCCCCAGAAAGGGAGCTCCTGTGTCCTCTCCAAGCCCATCTGTCCTTGCAGCCCAGGGAGCCAGTTACCCAGGTCTTGTGCCTTGCACAGGGAGCTCGGACATCTCACCTGGGACCACAGAGCTTGTCAAGACACCTCAGCACCACACACCACACCCCAGACCTCTTTGAGGATGTAATTCTTCCTTGCAAGATAAGTTTGAGTAGAGAGAATGCAGAACTAAAAATCAAGATGAATTTGAAGAAATTCAATTTGCTTGCATAAGTGACATCTTCTAGCACACTCCTAGTAACATAGGCAAGTCAAAATGTCCTGCTGCAGGCTTAATGCAGATTCTCCTGGCAGCTTGTTGCTTTCCTGCAGGCATTGCTAAACCACATGGTGAATTTCTTTAAACAACAATAAAGAAAAAGAACCTTTAGACACAAGTGTCCTCATTTCAAAAATACAAAGACATAGAAGAAACTATATATTTCAGAAAAAAAATATATCATATCTATTGTTCCAAGTTAAGCCACCTAGACAGCCCGAATGCAGTAACAGCTAAAGATGAAACCTCTGGCTACATTTAGCTGTGTGTTTCCGTACTTACCAGACTTTACATCCTTCCATTCATTTTTCATATCAGAAAATGCAAGCCAGTCATCTTATTGAGGCATTCACTGAAAGCACAGCATTTTCTTGCAGGTAGCATAACCTGAGCAGCTACCGAGGCAAAAATCTGCAAGCCTCCTTCCCCTTTGCAGCTATCTCCTACTTATTTTTTCACCCTCAGTAACACTCATCAACTCTGCAGGGACTAAATTAGCACAGGAGAAGGTGTTCAGCACTTTTGGCTGTAATCACTGTTCAAACAGCTGTTCTCAATCCCCTTTAGAGAAAACGAACCGATTTGATGAATCAGATCCCCTATTGATTTAGCCAGATAACAGGCTGGCCAGCAAGCTACCAGCCTTGTGTAGGATGCCAGCCTGCAGTCAATCATTTCCAAATATATGCAAAAATAACCCTCAGCTGCAAAGATATTGCCCTTTTTATCTCAAAAAGTGCTGGACTTAGTAATATCACCTGGAAAATGTCCAGAAATTTGCACGTGTGTGCAAGCTTTGGCTGTGGAATGGAGTATATATTGCATAGTATCAGAAAATAATAGGAATAAAATATAATCTGCTTCAAAAAACATTGAAAATCAAACAAATTGTTTTCAGACAAGACACTGCTCTTACTGGAATCTTTTAGAAATACTACTCAAGCACAACCAGCACTATTCTTTGTTACCTTCAAAGTTGCTCTTGAAGTCTTACTGACCACAATAGTAACGTCTTTATTTTCTGGAGTGCTTACAGTTTATTATGGAAACCTTTAGAAGAAAGGAAATAGGAAGAGAAAAGAAACATATGAAGACCATTCATTTTTTATTCTCTGTGCTGAAGCTGGAACAGCCTTCTTTTGTGGTGTTTTTTTCTCCACCATACCATATTTTCCTGAGATTTTTGCATTAAATTAAAACGTATTACACCACTTGTGTTTCCGAAACAAAGATACAGCTCTCTCTTTTCTTGGAATTCTAAAAGAATAGCTGTATCTTTAGATGGAGTCATCAATAGTTCTTTTTATTAGCAATTCTTGGCTATTTTCTGCAAGATAGGAGCATTACCAAGGACTGTTCATGTATTATACGGACACCTCTCTGGCCCTGGGGTACTAGCAGAACTTCCCGTGCCACAGTGCTGCTCAGCTTTGGTCACTTCTGCCACACCAAATTACGTGCCTTCATAGGGCAAATCCAGCTACAAAATTCTGCCAGCTTCCCAGTGCCACTTGTTGGGAAGGAATCAGGCAGCGAGATCGCTACGCTAGCAAAAACATCCCGTGTTACAGCCCCTGGTACGTGGCAGAAGAGCCCTGTAGCCAGCCCGTTCACCGCAGCCAGTGGGCCGTGCTCCTGCCAGCATCGCCAGGCTGGCTGAGGGTTTGTAACGTAGCTAGTCCCTAATCTTGGCCAGCCATCACAGCTGAAAGAATGTTCCAGAACGTGGGATACAGAAATTACCATGAAAAATAAAAAAGTCCAGTTTCTGTCCCTTGAAATGATTAATCGGAAATGCTAAAAAAAGATGATCTAAAATAATGTCCTTCTAGTTATTTGTTTCCTTCCCTCCCTCCCTCCCTGTGCATCCATGGGACATAGTAGCAGTCTCATCCCCCAGCTGGGTGTCTGCTCTCTCATGAGCTTACTCCAGCTTGTTCCTACTCTCAATGAGATTATCTAGCAGTGAGTTCCGTCTATTGATTATAAATTACATAAAGCCATAGTTTATTATCAACTTCTGGGTGTCCTGTCTCCCAGTTTCACTGAATATCCTGTTATAGGAGATAGATATATATATGTATGTATGTATGTATATATAACCCCCTTGTTATAGTGACACAATACATTGCAACCTTAGGCTCACCTTTCTGCCTTCATCTTCATCTTTTCCTGCTGTTTGTATGTAATAATCCTTACATAAATTCTTTCTTTAGGGATTGTTATACACATATTTCCCCCACAGCTATATCCCCCACAGAAGATAAAGATGACAAAAAACTAAAAGCTGATCTGAAACAATCTGTGATGAAGAATTGTCCCCCATTGTGCTTCTTTGTCCCAGATTAGTTTTAAATGCGCTGGGCAGTAAAAACCTAAGCAATTTCTTTTATAAGCAGTTATGACACAGTCCTGAGACTTAACTTTGACTTCCCTTTGCTTTATTTCATTCCCTATTTCAGCCATTCTGGAGCCAACGCTACAGGTTTCCAAAACTTTGTTAATATATATACTCAAATATGTGCAGCATGTAAAATTAGTTACTTTAAACACGCTGATAAATTCAGATTACTTCCAGTACTGCTCAGTCACTGACTATTTACAGAGCAGAAACCTTCAGGGAATTAAGGAAAAGTTGCCATCTAAACAGTAAAAATCACCGTACAATTAATATATATGTTCTCTGTCATGATTGCTTCAAACATCACATCTGCTTCCTGGAGCTGTCTTGGAGAGCAGCGGCTGGCACCCATTTCTGGTTTTTGTCTGAGAATTGAAATAAGATGTCTTTTTTATAGAGAATATAATTTTTGTATAGCTGTGTAAGAACAAGTAACAAATTCTTTTGGATTTTTGGGATACTGAATGATTTTCAAGGCTTTTGCACAAAAGAAACCTCGCTAATACAAAAGATTTCCAGCATAAGTAAGATTGAATGCAGCTTACTCGTCCATAGGAAGTTTATTTCAGAAAGCCATTTAAAATCCACATAATCAAACAAAAAGCCTCACAAGCTTACTTCATCATGTATGCCTATATTTAATAGTCACCTTTTGTTTGTCTTTTAATCCCAGTTATTGTCTGTAACGGTATTTTATGCACATGAGGAACATTTTGAATACGAGTTCCTCATCCCAGCTCAGGAAAGCCTGGTATCACTGTCTTTGAATTTCAAGGAGCCTTTAATTTTAGAACTAATTTTAGAACATCCTTAGACTAACACAAGTTATGGAGACCCCATGCCTGTGGGCAGAGCCTCCTTCTGAAGGGTCTGTAATTGCAGCCACTAGAACCTGGGACTTCTGGGGGGCTCCCTAGCCTGTTGGTGGTCATTCCTGTTCCCAAAGGATCAAAGAAGTTATTTTGGCTATAAACTCCTTGTTTCTAGACTGCAGTATTTATTTGCTGAAGTAGCAGTTGGGACATTTTTGAAGGTTGTCAGTGGGAACAACAGCCGACAGGGACGTGTCCATCCACTTGCTTCTGTAAAAAAAAAAAAAAAAAGGATTTTTTTAATGTTTATATTGGATCCAGGTAGCCTGGTTTATATAGCTTTATAAAGAGGACTTACATCACTTGAGGCAGTGTTTTTAGTGGTCAGTAGATAATGCCTAAAGATAGATCATTGGTATGTTGAGAAATCAAAGGTATTTTGGACAAATCAAAGGTATTGTGATACCTGCACTGTTTAGATAGCAGGTACATAATTTTTGCATAACTTATACTGCTTTTACTAAAACTATCAGGCAGCCAGTAGACATTGGTCTCTCAGTGAAGACCAACACTAACAAACATATATAAGCATATATAAGAATGAGAAGTTATTTTTTTCCATACCTGCTGACTTGGAAATGGTGTTTTACATGCAATCAGCATGAAAACAATAATTCATGTCTGTGCGCCGTGCTACTTAGGCTTTTATTTCCATCTCTGTTGCAAAAATACTGAAACTTATTAGGGATCTCTATGTTGCATTGTCATAATTGGCTTTATGCTCCCTCCCCATCTTTCCATTTGGGTGACTTGATTTGCTGAGATAACCTAATGTCTTTTTCATAGGTGATGTTAAATAGGTCTTCCACAAACCTGTCCAAAATCCTGCCAAACTCTCAGCATTGCCAATGCCCGCAGCAATGTCCTGTACAACAGGAGGAAAAACATGAAATACAAGTTAATCTTTAGCCTTGTAACTCATTGATACCTTCATTGATAAAGGCTGTTACAGTGATTTGCCAGAGAGAAGTGAGTTGCCTGGCCATGTGGATTTGTTCAGGCTGGCTTTATTTGCTTTTCTTTACAAACACAACAGATCATCTTGAGCAAGACGTTTGCATCTAGTCTGCACAGAGGCACTATTTTAAGATGTGTTCTAAACCCCAGGAATACGGTATGGTCTCCTGTAGTGGTGTTGACAGGAAGGTGACAAGACCAGTCACACAAAATTACCTACTTTTTTTAAAGAATATTTTTTTTCCAAACTATTAGTGCTAGTATTAGGTATATAAACAAATATATTGTTTTTAACAACCTTCTAAATCTATATTTTGTAAATCTTTATTTTTGTTCCTGTAAAGTAAGATGAGTTGTAAAAAAGCTAAAAGGGAGGCAAATGCTGGGACATTCTTAAGAAGCATATTTTTTCTGCTGCTGCACCTCCTAGAAGAAATTCTACTCTCAAATTACCACTGAAAGCAAACCCAGCACTGAATTATCTAGTGCTAATTAAGATAGACAGGAGCAGGGTTGGGAGCTGGTACAACTCCCCACTGGCTCACTTGAGCACATTCATAAGGAGGTAGACTTTAAATTTAGAGTGGTTCATCTACTCAGCATGCTGTGTGCTCATCCTAGCCAGGTGTGAGAGGTCAGCTGTCATCAGCTGCGTCAATGAAGACAGTAACCTGCTCAAAAAACCATATTGGTATATTTTGTAGGTGGCATCAAGTTGCGGGGGAGCGTTGATGCGCTGTAGGGCAGGAGGCTCTGCAGAGGGATCTGGACAGGCTGGACTGATGGGCTGAAGCCAACTCTATGAAGTTCAACAAGGCTTGGTGCTGGGTCCTGCACTTGGGTCACAACAGCCCCCCGCAGCGCTGCGGGCTGGGGGCAGAGCAGCTGGAAAGCTGCCCAGTGGGAAAGTGCCTGGGGGGGCCGGTCAGCAGGCGGCTGGACATGAGCCCCCAGCGTGCCCAGGTGGCCAAGGGGGCCAGCAGCACCCTGGCTGGTGTCAGCAATAGTGTGGCCAGCAGGACCCGGGCAGTGACCGTCCCCTGTGCTGGGCACTGGTGAGGCTGGAGCAGGGGGGCACTGAGGGGCTGGAGCGTGACCAGAGCGGGGCAGGGGCTGGGGCAGGGGCAGGGGGAACTGGGGGTGTTCAGCCTGGAGAGGAGGGGGCTCAGGGGGGACCCGTTTGCTCTCTACAGCTGCCTGAAAGGAGGCCTCAAGTTGCACCAGAGGGGGTTAAATCAGATATTAGGAAAAATTCCTTCACCAAAAGGGCTGTCAAGCTCTGGTACAGGCAGCCCAGGGAAGTGGTGGAGTCGCCATCCCTGGAGGCGTTTAAAAGACGTGTAGGTGTGGTGCTGAGGGATGTGGCTTAGTGATGGACTTGGCAGTGCTAGGCTTACAGTTGGACTTGGTGATCTAAAAGTTCTTTCCCATGATTCCTAATTCTATTATTCTGTTTTTAAGTCTTCATTCTGCTCTTTCTCCTGAATATTCTACAATTCTAATTCCTTCATGTAACTGTTAGAAGAATTCAGTCCCTAATTTCCATCTCAATGCAGCCAAGAGTAGACTTGTCTAGAGTGTTTTAATATAAAACGAATATACATGGTTTCTTATGTTGTTCTTGATGTGTAAGATTTATTTATATAATGTAAGCATGAAAGCAAGTAGCTTTGCGCACTCATTCCTACATGACATTTGAATCCCTTAAAGTATTTTTTCCAAAGCAGTCGGTATAGTCTAACCACAGGAGTAGCTCTGGTTCAAATTAATGCACCAGGTGAGCACATCACAAATAGCAGTGTGGCACTCCCCAGATGGCATGAAAATAATAGCAAAAAAACAGCATAGCTCAAGGATGTGAAAATGGAAGCAGATCTTTTTGCACAGGTCCAGCACCTGGAAACTGAGCTACCTCCTATGACAGAAGCCATCCTTTAGCCTGCCGCAGAAATTGTCTGAAATTAAGAAAACACCTTTCTCCAGGGGCAGCAGTCAGGACCCTTTCCTGAAAACTAGTTTAGCTTTCTCAGTGCTGCAAAAGTATGAAAATCAGATTCATTCTCTCCTGTTTCAGACCAAGTCCTTTAATTTTTTGTTAAATATATATGTATATATACACACACAATTTTAGTTTCAGGGGTTTTGTTGAGTTTTTCTTTAAGACAAGCTGAACACAGCAGCATCTTGCAGACACAGACCTTTACAGCCTGGAATACTGCAAAATCTTGCTGCCATGTATTCACACAAAATCTGCCCACTTTGAACATCCTGAGGACCAAAACATAAGAGGAGGAGAAACAGAAGGGGCTTGGGAATGCCAGGAGCTTCTCCCAGCCCAGACCACAACCCAGCCCCAGCAGGGGAGTGCAGACGCCAGGACTGGACCTACCAGGGTGCAAATGTGGATCTTCATGAGGCAGATCTGCTAATGGTGACTGCAGCCCAGGCATTCAGAGGCACACACGGCCCTTGGCAGCTCTCGCTCTGTGGAGATGCTCAGCATCGCCATGCGCCTTTCTCCTCAGCCTGGCTGCATTTCCTCAGTGCTGAAATTAGTTCATGAAGCACAGCAAGGCAATGTTGGAAGGAGCAGAAGAAGAGCTGGCTGACCTCAGGCTCGTGGCAAAGAGCGGTTCAAGCACCGGTGATCAGGAAGCTACTACTCAGAACTGGAGTCTGGGAAGAAATATTTGAAAGGCCACCACATCCGACTAAGGGAAAGACTGTGTTGATCATGGCTCAGCTCCCAATCCAGTCACAGACAGGCACAGACTTGCTAAGCCTGCCAACTTAGCGGCTTCATTGACTTAGACCTCAAAACACAATGTCCCTGTTAATATAGTCTTCCTTTTCTTGCCTCCTCTTCCTCCCTCCCTACATGGCCTGAACTTTCATTGCAGGAGGTCTGGGTTCTCCTGAAGACCTTTTTTTAGGAATGCTGTGCCTGATATAGAGAAATCTCAGCTGGCTCACCCCAAAGGTTTCCTTCTTTAAGAGTAAAGCATCAAGATATGCAGCTGATGCGCTGTTACTAGGCTGGTTGCAACCAGGTGGCTTTGTGAAGCTTATCAAAGGAAATGCCAGCTCCTCTCCAAAATTATCTCTAAAAGAAGTAATAATAATAAAAAAAAATATTTCAGGTGAGGAAACATAACAAACCATAAAGCATCTTTATTAGAGTGAAGATGATATCCATCACCGATGGGTTTGCTGTAATACTTGTTCTTTTTCATTTGTAAAACCTTAATTTCCCTTCCCAAAGGGTTCCGGTTTGGGCAGTTTCCAGTAAACGAGGCCTCTATTGTTATCTAGACCACAATCTGCCCTAAATTAATTTTTAAAGAGGTTTGGTTTTTTCCAGTAGACGTGATATTGCATACTTTGGAAATAACTCAAGCATGACATTTGTTGGGGTTTTTTAATTATATTCTCTATGTGAGCCATAAGATAATGTCACATATCCTTTTTATATTTTTTAGGAGAACCTGAAAGCTTTTGACCAGGGAGTAAATGAGCTTGTGGACTATATGTTTGGACCTCGAGGTAAGCTGCTCCACCTATAGCCCTTCTAGGTAGTAATACCTGTCCAGATTATGACTCAAAAAATATTCTAATAAACAGAAGCTGTCAAAATCTTCTAGTGAATAATTTCTCATTGAAAAATGTAGGCTAGGCAGAATCACAGTATTTGTAGAAACACACCATTATTGTTGGAAATCTATCAATGCATTGCATTTATAGAAAGCCATTAGATATTTTTTTTGTCTGTTTGACATAATATTAACTGTAATACAAATTAAAACGAATCACAGATTGTACTAAAAGTGAAAGAAGACATGAAACTGATTTTTTCTTTGAAACCTTAAAAAAAAAAATCACTGGATTTTAGAGTCCTTTGTTTCTGAGACTATAAAGGATTTCAGTCTTACATCCTAATGTAGATTAAAAAACTTGAAAGCCTTGATTTTTCTGAAAGTGGAAGATCTGTTTTGGTGCTGATTCTCATTCATAATGCAGTTGTTATTTGCTCCAGCCTCCTATTAAATAGCCTAATTCAGAAGGATGATCAGAGCAAAAGCAAGAAAGGGCCTTCAGCACCCTGCAGGATCATATCCAGAATTTCAGCAGACCAGTGGAGAGGCTGGGAGAACAGATACATCTTTCTAGTTGCTGTTCTTGCTCTTTAACAGTCTGGACAAGAATAACTTGAATAACTGTAGCTTGGGGGTGCCTCATGCTTTGTTAGGACTGAAAGAAGTAATAGTCAAAAACAAAAAAAAAAGAAATAGGACTGCAGAAAGAAAAAGCTACAAGGCAAGGATGGAGCATCAAAGTCAGGGCTAAGAGCACCAAGCAACTGGAGGAAGGTGGTGAGACAGGAGCTTAGACAGCAGTCACTCTTCAGAGAAGGTCTCTGTAAGGCCACCTTGCTGTTGATAGGGCTGGACTTAAACTTTCAACTTCAGGAATAGCCTTGCAAACTTTTCCCCGCGGTTAAATCCAGAACTGCTGCCCATGTGGATGGACATATGCTTATGTATTCTCATTTTGTTGTAATAATGTCCTCCAGGTCCCAGAAATAGTTCTTGCTTAATTAGGAGGACAAGTGAAAGAAAGCTGTAGCATTTTTGAAATCGAGAAATTCTCATTTTTCATAGTTGACTGGATGGTTACAAAAATATCTGCCATCATCTCTGCAGTGGATGCAAAGCTTGAAGGAAAGCTTTCTGGTAAACAAACACTGAACAGCTTGGAAACTGCAACAGAAGCAATTAAAATGGAAAAAGTTTTATTAATAGCTTCTATAATAGTGCATTTTAATATTAGCAAAGAGATGTGATCACAAGCATTAAAGTACTTTTTTTTTTTTTTTTTTTTTCAAATTGGTATGTTTTCCTTCATTCCTTTCCTCATTGGTCCAGAACAAATTTTTGGAAGGAACAAACTGTAGTTAATCCAATGCAGAATACCACACAGATCCCTTTGGGCTTTTAGAAAGCCCTTCAGTTAAATGAGTATTATTTGTATTGCTTGCAAAGCACATCACCATCCGTCTCCAAACAGCAATGCTGAAGATAGCCTTTGTTTGTCTGTGCCTTTTCTATATGCTCTGTAATTTAACTTGTGGTATAAAGACACAGTATCATACATTTTCTAAATAACGTAGCTCCCTCCAATGTGTTTATACACATAAATAAATCACAATAAACTGCAGTTTTAAATTGCATAGAATGACCCCAGAAATGAAAAATCTAATGAATTCTTGAGAACTTCCCCAAACGTCTAAAACCAACAAATCGTTCCTCTTCTTTCTCTCCACCAATTTTCACCCACAGCACACACTTCATTCAGCAGCAAGATGGTTTAAAAGGATGGATAACAATGCTCTAGTCTTTCAAAAATAAATCCGATATTTATGGTTTATGTTGTAGGTGGTAACTCCTGAAATACTGGTATCACTATACTGGTTTTAGTCGTCATTAGCAGATGTGTCCGAGGGCATGAGAAGAGACAGAAAGCTATGCGCTGGTCCCAGCGGTTACCTCTGCTCCCATCGATAGTACCAGGTTAACACAAGCTGGAGTACTGCACTACTAGAATAAAGGGCGTATTATCAAAGATCTGAATTTCATTTTTATATAGGCATATTTTGCGCCTTTGAACTAGCAGAGCAAGTCCTTTGGATCAGGAAATAAAAGCCATATATGTGCCCATCAGGTGCATCTCTTAATAAGAAGTGGTCTTACAATTTGGTGTTGGTCCATATTATTCCAGATAGGAAATTACCTAGGCTCAAGGCAAAATGAGAAAGAGCGAAATAACTGTGTTGTTCTGTAAGAGCGCTTTTTTCTCCTCACCGTCATCTGCAGAGTATTGTTTGGTGTTACACAAAATTAAGGAATATTGAATTGCAGGAGCTAAATCTAGTTAATTGGTTGCTTGTTTTATCTGTGAAAAAAAAACAGAGATGGTCAAGAATAGATATATTTTAATAAAGTTATGATAAAGTAATGGGCACTCCTGACCTGAGTATGAACAGTAGCAAGGCATTGGTGCAAAACTGTCTACCCTCTGCACCTGAAAAGATCTGAATCGACTCAGACACTAACTAGCTAAGGTTGTACAGAAACCTGGATGGAAGCCTGATACCTTTAAAGAGCCTGGGAGGCCTGCCACTCATTTCGAAGGAGCCAAGATTTCACCCCAAGGGTCTGGCACATGATGGCCAGTGACTGTGAATGAGCTTATTCATGGAGCAGTCGGAGCTCGCGGGCGCCTGCTCCTTCCCCTGGTGCAGTCCAGCGCTTTCCCACTGCGGCTTTATTCACTGCCTTGGTCTCAAATTCAGATGCTGTGTGCATCCAGTATTGTAAAAATAATCCTTTCTCCTTTCAACAGCAGACCTTTACAGTACTTGAACATGCAGATCAGTCAGTGAGCAGAAATACTCTCCTTTTTCCGACAACCTTTTTTTAAAATACACTCCCTTTCCTCTCCCTTCCTTCTACACTCGTGGGTAAGCCTAAGTGGAAATAAAACAATCATGTTAATTGGCTGCCTTTTACAAACCACTTTCTGCCCACAACTGTCTTACCTTTCAAGGTCCCAAGGTTGAGGTGGAAAATAATCAGCAAGGGTACACGTTTTATTAATTTCTTTTGAAATGGAAATAGTATAGTCCTTAAAAATACTTGATGTGCTGACCTGAGCAAGCCCATGAATTCTGCTTTTGTATGGATCAGCCCACATGCTTGTGGCCACTCACAAAAGAATGAAAACTTTCTGAGGATGTACTGGGGCAGAATTTAATGCTGTCTAACTTGTATTCTCAACTCTTCCCCTTACTTTTCCTTTTTGAGCAAACACGCTGTTTTGTTATCTGCTGATGCCAGCTGGCCTTTGTGCAAGTAACCTTTATGCACCAAGTGTTGCAATCCTCAGGTGGGGACACCTTTCTTTAGGTAGTAGTCTTGCAGATATGACTGCTTTCTACATCTTCATTTAGGATACCAATGAAACAAATTAACTTCTTACGCTCCTAAAACATACACTAGATCAACACTTACACATGCAACCTTTACCTGTCCTATGACTCCTGTGTCCTGTTGGGAGCCCATACGGGAGCAGAATCACCTCAAAAACACCCATTCCAGAGCTTCAGACGTGGCTTGTGAACTTTGAGAGGGTTGTTGGGCTCACACTGAGGCAATCCTGATAGGCATTGAGATCTGAGGACAGCAAACAGGCGTTCTAGCTTGGTAATGCACAACAAAGCAAGGCTGCCCTAAAGGACAGACTGGGCTTTGTAATCGTTGTGCTGTTGTGACTGCTTTAATCCTACAGCTCTCCTCTTCTAGGGGTTTTGGGGAGTCCAGAAGGGTGAGTCAAAACCAGGAGAGCACTGATGTTCCATGGTGGCTTAGGTCTGGTCGAAAGTTTCCTGCAAAAGAGCTAACAACCCAGGTAGAGCCCCAGTCTGACAGACGAGTGTTAATAGCCACTGTGATGGAAGAAAGGTGGGAAGTGGGGAGAGATGGTAATGAGAAAGCAAGCTGATGTTCATAGCCCTGTTCATAAGATTACTCTAACTCACTTAAAATCTTGTTTTATGCATACCTGTAGGCTTGTATTTCTGAGGAAAGAACAGTCAGAAAGAATACAGCACAGCAAAACTGCAATCAGCAAGTGTTTGTTCAATGCTTGGGCACATTTGGTTTGTGCATCATCCGTTGCCCAGTCCTTTCCAAATTCCACACAGGCGAGAAAACAGTAAAATGGTTTGTCATGCACTGTGAATACCTTTTCTTCTTTTACAATTTCTAACATAATCTTGGTCTTTGTAAAAGATAAACTAAGTATTTTAAAACAGTTTCTAAGAGCAGAAGAACTACTGTGACCTGTGCAATAGCTTTGCACTGACTTAGTTCTTCACTTACTCGGTAAATTGTGGCAGCTTTAGAGACCCTTTTGGAAAAACGAGCAGTGGTCCCCCTTGTTCTTTCGACAGATAAATGTCTGAAGATTTTTGCTGTGGAAAATTAACTCTAAATATTGCTCCACCTTAGGGGAAAAAAAAAAACCACCACCACTCTTTTCGCTTATGACATCCAGTTGCTCACAGGCGCCTCCAGATTGGCATATAGGATTAGGCTTTGCTCATATACACTGAACTATCTGATTACTGCCAATGGGATTACTCGTGTGAATAAGGCAAGCAGGATTTGACCTTAATATTTCATCTCAGGACCAGGCAAATGGCACAGAAACTGTAAGAAAGCCAAAGATCTTTGATAACTAACAAAGTAAACATTTGCCTTTTTTTTTCATATTTAATGTTTTTGAAAATCCTCCCCTTGTATAAATGTTTTCTAGTGAATGTTATAGACCCTCGTACTTACATGGCAAATGCAGAATTAAAATAATATATGAACTGGCAACTTTACAGGTCCACTGTACTTAATACTACCTACAAATTGTCCATTGAACAAATCAAGATATGATTTCATTATTAAGTCAAAACACAAAATTAAATTTTGAAAAGCATCTAGGAATGTTTTCTTCTTTTAATTTTCTCTTGCCTGTTAAAATGAGGAGATTTACGTGACCTGAAATTATTAGGGAATTCCATACAGTTTTCAGCACACATTCCCTGAATTAGTATGCAGCGTTGGGGAGGTAAAAGCAATGGATTGCTCTTGCGAGCAAAGCGTGGCAGATCCCCTCTCACACTTTTACCAGACTTTTTCCTGATGTGATCTACCTCATTTTAGCAATACTTTGCCATAGCCACCTCCATTGCCTGCTGTGTGTGTTTCTTTTCAGATGCCAGGGTTAGAGGATGGTTCCTTTTGGATTCTTACCTTCCCACGTTTTTCCTTACTGGAGCATACCTACTCTGCATATGGCTGGGCAACAAGTTCATGAAGGACAGGCCTCCCTTCTCTCTCAGGGCTCACCTCATTGTATACAACCTTGGGATTACACTGCTCTCCCTGTACATGCTCATAGAGGTAAGTGTTCTTCATGCAGCGCAGCTGGGAAAGGTGAGCAATGCACAGTTTTTAGTAGAAAAATCTTACCAACAGATAACTTTGCTAGGAAATTTAGCATCAACGGCAAAGTAAATTTAAGATCCAGAAAAGTCCCTTAGCAATTGGACAGTGAGTTGTACAGAACCTTCTTAGCTTGGATCTCGGCAAGTTTTACCTGTCCTTCCTGAGCTACAGCCCACACCTGGGGACAGCTGGCTGCTACCAGGACAGTGTCTCCAAGCATGAATCTGAATCTGCAGCAGTCCCTCAGCTGAAACATAACTACACCTCATCCTTAGCACCCACAAATATGCCCACAGATTCGGGTTTATTTCTATGACTGTCTATGGAATGATTTTTCTTTGAACAAATACCCACGTGTAAATGTGAACATATTTATAGGTGAGAATAAGTATCAATTTATCTATGGTATTGGCAATTCAATGTTATTTTTCTGCTCTCCTAAGAAGCTTTCCTCATAGTCAGACAGTAAGAGACAGGTGTTAAAAACCCACCACTTCAACCAAAAGCAAGTGCTGTGGGACTTGGAGGCTGAACATGGTCACAAAGATTATTTCTCCAGGGCTCATCAGGAAGGAATATAGAGAAATCAGGATCCGTTCAGAACTAGAAGAGAGGTTTGAATGCAGCTCAAAATTCTGCAACAGCAGAGGATTCAAACAGTGCTCTTCAACAAAGACATTAGTGTTTTCACCTCCCCAGTGGGGAGCAGAAGCCAAAAGTCACTATTTTGATATTATTTGGGAGCTCCCCATTATGCCTTGTGATAACTGAGGTACTCAGTATTAAAGTGTTAACATCCATCACTTGTGGCCACAAAACCCAAACACTAAAAGATAAAACCCACAAAACATTTTCTGACTTGGCTTAGAAAGTGACCCCTGGAGAAGCCTTGGCTGAGGGATGTTGTTGACTTCATGGTGTGACCTGTAAGGCTGTGAGCTGACACTGCTGCCTTGCCTGCACAGCCTCACAACATTCCTTGCTCCCTGGGCTCCCGGCCTCAAGAGCAGCTTCCACCAGAAAAATAAGGATGGACTGTTCTATCAGCTGGACAAAAATCTTTGCAGAAGCCAAACAGGACCCCAAAGATTTCAAGTTTAAAATTAATTTGAGCTAAACACCAGGTCAAAAGGCTGAACAGCAGTTTAGGGACATGCCTTTGTGCCGAGGACCAACTGTGCTTCATCCTGGTCAGAGCTCCAACTGGCTTCAGCGGCTGCTGGAGGTGTCAGAGTGCAGGATCAGGCCCAGAGCAAAGGAGAAACCAACACAGTCGCTGGAAGGTGTGATGACTCCATATGGACTGTCCTCCAAAATTTAAATTAGCACTTTGATGTTTAAATCCTCATTTTGCTTGAAGATATACAGATAACTCTTCAGTAGCAGGACTCAGCAAAAAGGATTAACTGAATAGAAAACAAAAATACTGCTCCCTTCCCCTTGCAGGCTGATTTGGCCCACCACAAGTACACAAACAAGCAAAAAGAATTTTAGTAGGTCTCACTTACATGAATGAAGCAAACTCGGTTCTTGCCACCTTCATGTCCTTGTAAGAATTGCGTTGAGCCATCTCCCCGCAGCCACCCCACTGCCCTGCCCTCTCTGAGGCCAACTGTGATGCAGATGACCGCTGAGTTGCCTCAGTCCTCAGATTAGTCCCTTTACATCTTGATTCTGTAGCTGGAGGCTGCTGATTTATGCCTCCCGAGCTGCAGCTGGGCACAGCTGGCAGTGGCTCATAGCTCCACATTTGGCATTTTTTGGAACTTGAGGATACGGTGACTGAGCTGCACTGCCAGGTGTTCTGCACCCTTCGCTCCTAGCTCTGGACTGGCAGCCAGGCTGGTTTTATACTGCACAAGACATCATTTTTCTGTATTTTTCTGATAGGAACTTGCCTGTTTCCTATCACAGCTTCTCCCATGAAGGAGCAGAATGAAAGTTAAGGCTTGCAGACCTGCCTGAGGGAGCTTGCACATCCCTCCTGAAGGGAAACGAAACAGGCAAATAGGAGAGCAGAAATCATCTTCAGCACTGAATAAAGTTATGGTGACTCAACATTTCAAAGGGTTTCATTTCCAAAGCTTCTCTCTGGCTCTTATTCTCTCTGTCTTTTATGGACTGTAAGCTCTTTAAGGCAAGAGTTACCTATATTTAGAGCATTCTGCACAGTGGTTTATGTAAACACAGCTGATCCCTCCAGCGAGTATGAGTCAGGATTAATTCCTAGTTAGAAACATCTATAACAGTTATCTTAGTCCTCCATTCTCCCACTGCACCTGAACCCCTCTGGTCTCTGTAACACAGGTAAATAAAAAAATAAGCAGCTCCATAATAGAACTAAATCAGCAAAGAAACCCCAGTTATTGGCATTATTGTTCTTATCTCTTCTTGGTTTTGTTTATGAGGTGCCACACACCTCTTCTGATGATAGCTCCGGAATGGAGTGGGTGCTTCTTAGACATTCAAAAGAAAAATACCTCATTCAAAAGAAAAATATCTCGTTCAAAAGAAAGGGTGTATCTCCAACTGCAGACTGTCCCACATGATGGCTTTAGCGAGAAACATGGTAAAACAGCTGATGGAGGTACTTGTGCCGCAGTTCTTCATCTCCTCACCTTCATCTCCTGACCTAGTTTAGCTGCCCCTTGACTTCGGTTGATTTGTACAACCTCAAGGCAAGAAGGCAAAGGTTACAGCAAGGAGTCATAACAAAAGGGCCGTTTTTAAATCTCCAAGGGCAGATTCCTCTTTCAAGCCAGAGCTCCACACACTGCCCCACAGGCATGGACTACCAGGGAGCTGCTTTTAGCTCCATGAGCTTTGAGGACAACCAATCCCCAAAGTACTTGAAGGAACAGCTCCCAGAAAACTCTAAGATGTGTCATTAGTATAGGATCAGATACCCCTACCATCCCTGAAGGACAAGGTGTAAAGGAAAACAGCTCTGCCCGGCTGCCCTCATCATACCGAGATATCTCAAAACTTTTGTGTCAAGAAGGAGTTAGGTGCCTCTGAAGGCCTCCCAGAAGGGCAGCTTTTTAGACCTTAGTTTAGATTTCTGAGTTAGGCAAATGCATTTTCTTGAAGTGGTCAAAGGCACTTACCTCCCCCCATTGAACCTAACGGAGAAGTGGGGCACTTGGTTTTGGAGCGTAGCTTTTCGAAGTACCTGACGCATAGACACAAGACCTGTGCTCGGACTAGGCATGCTGCCGGTGCACTGCTGGGGAGCAGAAGGCAGCTCCCTCCACCCTTGCTGCTACAAGAGAAACCTGCATCAGAGGTTTGTAACTGGTTGTGTGCTCTTCTGTACCTTGAAGTGTTCACAGACCCAGGTCAAGGCTTATTGATCCAACAATTTCTAGTAACCTTGCCGCAAATCTGTCTGCAGAAAAACAACCACCACTGTTTCATTTTAATAAACCCTAAAACTTTTAGCAATTTCAGTGCAGAAAAATATGCCTTTCCTCTACACAAATATCTGCCCAAGATCCTAAAAGTACGAACTGCGAGCAGAAAACCAGCTTACTGTGAAAAGCAATCAGGTCTTTACATCTTTTAAAATTAGTTCATGTGTGAGTCAACCCACAGACCACACTCCAGGGATGCAGTCAGAGATGCCAGAGGCCAAGACAAAGTTTTGAAGTCCACCTGAGGATAAAACTGTCACAACTCCAATGATAAATTAAAACTGGAAACAAAGGAGACCAATGTTGATCTCCAAGTTGTAAAATTACTCAGGTGAGGATACTCTCTTCCATTAATAGGAAAAGACATAATGTTTACCATAGTCTTAGGCTGCTTTCCCCGGCAGTAAGTATCACCTCTGCCCTATTGAAATTAAAATCTCAGCTAGTCATTAAGGTCTTACCCAAGTACTTTTCTTGATCAGGCACTGAGAAAACCAGGACACTGGCACCATCTGGGTCAGATTAAAAAGGAGATCTAGAGGTACGTGTCATTAGCATAGGGGTGGCGTGATGTCTCAAACTGCCTGTATCCCCAGGTAGCTTCACAGACTTATTACAAATCCTATGGATTTGTAAGCAAGCAACCACATCCATGTGGGGAAGCAGGACTTGCATGTGAGGACCCCTTGATTCAGAGCAAAGGGGAAAGAGCAGAACTCCACAAGTACTGCAATCCCAGTGCATTAACCTTTCTAGTGAAGCCAAAAAAAAATGTCTTTTACCTTACATGATAAAAAAAAAAAAGTAAATTACCTGCACTTTACTTGTTTCTAGGAGCTGAAAATTCACCACACAGTGATTCCAATTTCTGAATTATAGTCATGATTTGAGATCCATAGTTGCCAAAACCATGTGAGGATTCCCAGGATTACCAGAATTGCTTTCTCTGTATCCTCTGATAGCAGGGAAAGGTCAGAAGCACAATGCTGGCACAATCAGCAACCGGTTTTTGAAGAAAAAAACAACCACCAGTTTTAGTTCTATACATTGCAACTAGAATTACACATCACAAATTACTAGAATGTCCAGTATAATGCCTGGAGTTGGGATAACAGTGGGCAAAATGGAAAAAAAAAAAAAAAGAAAACCAAACAAAAACAAAAATAGAAGGTGCACTTAAACTCTGTTTTGTTCCTTTATTATGATGGCTGATATTACAAAAATTTACTTCCTGACTGTGCAGGTGTTAAAAAGATAGAATTTGAGTAGCAGAAGGTCTGAGTAAAGTCTTAATAATGCAAGTGATGAGGAAAGGTAAAAAAAGACATATAGATCCTGGCTGATTTGAACTGTCCTGGAATTTTACTATAGAAATTCAACTTCAACATAATGATTTTTATTATTTTTTTAAGATTGTAATAAATGATCGGTTACACTCCTTCATTAATTGTTAGAAGTAAGAAATTATTCTAAATCCATGAGGGCTGGTACTTGAGGTAAAGGCTTCCTTTGAAGTAACTGGGACAGAAAGACTGTCTTAACCTTAGGGGAGCAAGAGGAAAAGAACAAAGTGGGGAAACAGAAGAGATCAGGTGCGATTTTCTATCATTCAGAAGAAGGAAGATACGAGGCGGGGGGGGAAAGACAGCAAAGGTTACTGAGAGTGCAGTGTAACGCAGTGAAATGCAAGGACAAAAGCAAACAGCTTTTTTAACTAAGAACTTTGTCTGAATAGAGTTAAATTCCCAGGTGTTTTTTTATCTTAATCAAATAATTTGTTTGGAGAGCTGAGGAGCTGACTTTGCTGTCCTTGCCTGCAGTTATTCTAGCTGGACGTGTTGTCCTCATGTCTCAGTTTTCACCCTCCGAGTTCTCCGTGTCTTTCCTACCGACCTTTCTGAGCTCTGCATTTAGTAGAACATTCAGCCTGTTCATCAAAAAGGCAGCGCTCTGGATCTCACCTGCATATTTAAATAGAATTCAGTAAACTTTACTGGGAATTAAGAGTAAAAATTCGTATGATGAGGTTTTTCACATGTGCAAAGCTTCTGATACCACAACTGGTAGCACAAAGTAGCATACAGAAGCTATTCAGAATAGATGTAATCCAAGATTCAAGGGAAATAAGCCTAGAAGGGATTTCTTTTAGCCCATTTCCACTATCCCAGACAACAGCAACACACAAAGTAATTATCATTCATATATATCCATATATATATTGATATAATTCATTTTGAAGTGTCATTAGCTCAATAATCCTTCTAGCAGTCTCCATTTACTTCAGGGGTATTAAATGGAACTGGCTGAGTTTCTCACAACATGGCTTTACTTTTCAAAGAGGTTTTGTTCACAAAAAAAATTCAGCAATTTATCAAAACTTCATTTAGGAAGGGGGTCTTATTTTTGTCACTGTGATATGAACTTTCTGACCTCAAAATAAGAAGAAAGCATGGGACTGCTTACTTCTTCCACTCTGGAATAGCCAGTATCCTTCTAATTATGATGCTCCAGCAGGATGAGAGATCCAGCATGGAGTTCAGCTGTACATATTGCAGGTCAGGATAGCAAACCCCAGTCACTGTATTACAGAATTAGGCCATCTTTTGGGGGGGGATACTATGCATGCAATTATTGGACCCCTGACTAGACCCATGGAGAGATGATAAGCCTCACCAAGGAGTAGCCCAAAGCATGCCCTTCACGTTTCTGTCCCCATGAAAAATCTCTCAACTGCATCATAAAGAAGGACAATAAAATATTTTAATTGGGAAAAATCTTGTGGGGTATTTCCTATTCAGCACGTGTTTCTTGTTTGGCATAACACCACTACGAAGTTGTTACATTTGGGGAAACTGAGGCACAGACCAAGTGGCAGGGCTGGGACTAGGCTCTGGGAATTACCCAGTCCTGAGATGAGCAATCTAGGCCATGCTGGTTTGCCCTGTCAGGATTATGGTCTTGCCAGATTACAGCTTGTGTGAGATCTTCAAAACACGAGTAGCAATCTGGAAACACAGGCTAGCCATCTAAAATCTGGGATTGTACCGCAATTCTTGGAGGCTCATCTGAAGATAAGCAACCTCTATAGAGAGATATTCTTCAACAAATATTATTCACAGATGATTTTACAATTGAATGTCCTAGCCAGAACACCTGCCTGAAAGCTATCTAGGTTTAAGACTGATTTAATGATAAATCAAGGATGATTAACGGTACGTTCCTCTATTCATCTACTGATGTTGAAGTGCAATGGCCCCAGTAGCACTCCGGTGTGCCTTCACCCCAGCCTCTTGGGCAGCAATTCAGATGCTTCCCAGTGTGACATCTGCTAAGTCTAAAAAATTGCTTGAGTGTCTATCCATGTCCCCATTCAGCACTATGCCAGCTCTTCTCTACTTCCTCCCACATTTATCCGTGTAGGATAAAGAGAGAAAAGTGTATAGCATTAAGAAGTATTTCTCTCTTTGTGCTATTTCGGATTTACCTTCTGTTTGCTTTGCTTAGCACCAGGGAATTTCTCAAGGCTAGTTTTGCACAGGTAGCTGTGTTAAGTTTCCATTCATACCGCTTCAGGACAGAATATTCAAGCATGAGATTTAGAGTGAAGATCACTGCATAAGTAACAAGAGATTTTAATAGATGCCTTGAAGAGTCTAAAGCCAGAGAAATGTAAAAGATGTACTGTTTCAGCGTATACCTCCAACACAATGTGATGCCCTTCTTCAAAACAGAAGACGCTAGCAAGTTGTCTGGTTTAAGAGCATCAGTTCGTGGAAGGAGTGGGAACCTACTGTACTTCCGTGCTGCTTTTTTCAACAAACACAGAACTGCAGTGGTAAAAAAATGCTAAGCCTGTTCATGAGGATAACTGCTCTGTTTTCTGTTCCAGCTCATCCTTGCCACATGGGAAGGAGGCTACAACTTGCAGTGCCAGAACCTCCACAGCGCAGGGGAGGCGGACATGCGGGTGAGCCACAGCAGCAGCTCAGCCCCCAGCATCCATGGCCATCCTTCCCTCCACGTCCTTGGTGCAACACTTCTGCGGCCACAGCAGTTATAAGGATGTTATCGGCGACATCTTTAACACGAGGCTTTTAATCGGGTTCCCTAATAGCTGGTAGAAAACAAGAAGTATTATCCTTTTGATTCAATACAGGTGCATCCTTGCAGTGGAAAGCACGTCAGAGAGTAATTTGAAAAGCCATATATCAAGATCTGTTGTCAAAATGGTGTTGCCTGACTATTGGAACAGACAATATGGATCGTTAAAAAACTTGGAACAAAAATCAACCATCTAAAATGTAACACTTATTTAGCTATAGCTGGAAATTGATTTAAACCCCACCCTAAACTCTGGAAAACTGCAGTGACATTTTGCTGGTTTGACTCAACTCTAGTTTCAACCCTTATTTCTACATCACAGAAATTTCATCTCTTAAGTCTGTTATTCCCCATGTCAAGCTTACTTTCCAGACAACGTTAAAGCTCAAGCGCAGAAAAACTAGTTAACTTACATAATTTATTATATATATATAAAAAATATAACCCAACCCTCAAAATTTGTCTGTGGTATGGCAAGGAAAAGGTCAGTTAAATACCTTTTCCCATCCACAAGGTGTTTTCCCCCTGTTTTACCTGTCTGTAACTGTCCTAGGACATACCCCGAGCTCTGATAAAGCCTCTCAAGCCCAGAGGAGGGTACATTCCATTGCTTTGAGTGTCAAATTGGATTATTTGAAAAGAAGCTGCCAGCAAAATCACTTCAGTGCCAAGAAAGTGTAAGTGGTAGCACCCTTAAAACAGAAACAACAAAAAGTCGTCGGCGTCCCCCCCCAACTGTATCTCTGAAGAAAAAAATAGAACGATTATAAACATTGAGGAAAGGTTTCCTATTTCTTAAATTATATATTTATACAATCACATAATAACTATTTCTAAACTGTCTCATTCAAAAGGGAAATAAAATCGAAGCCAGAACTTGTGCTTCTCCTTCAGTAGGATATTAATGCCTTTGGGAAAGATTCATGCCTATGGACAGATGAAGTACAGCAATATTTAAGTCTTTTTATAGACAAATATTGATCTTCTGCTCCTTTGTTCTTGCTTGCACAGGTAGCCAAGGTGCTGTGGTGGTATTATTTTTCCAAAGTAATTGAATTCATGGACACTATCTTCTTTGTACTGAGAAAGAAAAGGAGCCAGATCACCTTCCTTCACGTGTATCACCATGCCACGATGTTTAACATTTGGTGGTGTGTCCTGAACTGGATACCCTGTGGGCAAAGTAAGTCTCTGTTTGCTTCATCTCCTGGGGTATAAGTCACCTGTTGCTGGAAGGGAATCACGTCGCTGTGCAAAGCACGTGTGTCGCTGTGCTATGTGATAGCACCTTTAAGGTTCATTGCCTTTCAGAACTGCTGAACACCTGCAGACCACAATAAAATTAAAAGCGTGGTTAAAAGTTCAGGCCAAAAATATCTGACTGTTAGGTCTCAGATTTTTCACTTAGCTGCCACAGCCTCTTGGATTTACTTCTCTTCAAACCACCTTTAGGCAGGATAACACTACTGCATCGTACACAAGAGCTATCGCATACAAAACCTACTCTAAAAGCAGATCTGGGAGGAAATCATGACCTTAGTAAAGGCAGTGTCAATCACAACAAATTAACTCAATAGCATTTTTACAGGCAAATTAACTCAACAGCATTTTTACAGTCAAATTTACGTTTGACTCCTGTATGCAGCAATCCAACATTCTGATTTAGCAAAACACCTACAAAATCACTAATTAAAATACCAGTTTGAGTTTGTTTTGTTTTAAATGAGAATACATCTCATTCAAGTAGTAGAACTACTGGACAGCCAGAACTGTTCAATACGGTCTTACATTTCATATTGCAACAACAGAAGTAGCAGCATCCTTTGCCTTATTATATTTTGGGTACAATATATTTTATACAACAGTAATCTCTAAACTTCTTGGCTCTTGGGAGGATATTGTAATTGTTATCATCTCCCCTGTTGAGTTAGGGAAGATGTATGGTGCCACAAGCCAGTCACTTGGCATTTGTATACTAGGTCCAAAAAATAAAGAACTACTTCAGGCGTCTCAACATGCATGTTTTTCCAGGGCTTCATACAGCCAGAGGCTTCCTGTGGCATTATCACCAGAGCTGGGAAGAAAATTAGTTTTCTTTCTTTGAGCTTTTAAAGACACTCAGTCCACTGTAATATTTTGCAAAGCAACCCGCTGCAGGTGTTTCTCTGAACAGAAAGCAGAATTCACATTTGCTGGCACTCATTACGGACAGCACAAAAATCAAAGTAAATCAGTGTTACAGGTAGAAGCAGAGATCAAGGATTTCACAGCAAGTAGAAACTGTTTCAACAGAAGTGTAAACAAATTGATGGGTGTTTGTGCTTTCTTTGTGTCTGAACGTATTCCCCATGCTTCACACTAGCTTTGCATGATTGTAATGAACAGAGCATAAAAATCAGTAGCTAAGTAATTAATGAATCACTATTAATCAGTGGAAAAACCAAAACAACTGGTGAGACCATCCTGTAGTGTTCAAGCACTGCCTTGTGCTCATACATGAGCATATAGGAGAGAGTAGTGCTGCTACTTCTCAATAGTCTGTAAGGTACAGAGGGTAATTAATTTGCTCTAGAATATGTAGTAATTCAAGTGATGAGGTATTATCTTGGGTGAAATTCTGGAAATTCGCACCTAGCAGAAGAGCCACTGAAGAAAATGAGAGCGATGCTCAAACACAGCCACACGAGGCTAGTTTGCTTCAGCGTAAAGCCATTACTACTACATCAGGGAGCCGGAGAGCAGGTGCAGCTACTAATACTACTAAGGTGCAGTACCAGCAGCACAGTCACCCACAGCAGTGTTCAAAGCTTACAGCAATAACGGAGAGACTCACACAAAGAAGGTTTAGAGGGAAACAAAAGCAATAACCTGTAAACTACGGAATAGAAAAGGAAACTGAAGAGAAAATGAAAAATATGGCATGAAAATACAATATTCAGCATGAGAAAAAACTGGTAGGAAGTATCATTTAGTTTGTCAGTTGTCCATAGGACAGCACCTCTTCACATCAGGAATGTCTTTAGCAAAGGGCAAGTGCAAAGGGAAGACTTACCATATGCAACAGACATTGCTAGAATAATATTTTCTCTCACTTTCTAGCAGTTGTTATCTAAAAATGTTTCCTTGATGGACTTTTACAGGTTTCTTTGGACCCACTTTGAATAGCTTTATCCATGTGCTTATGTATTCTTACTACGGACTGTCGGTCATCCCTTCCATGCGCAAATATCTCTGGTGGAAGAAATACCTCACTCAGGCACAATTGGTACGTATCTATTTGACTCTCATTTTTAACTACCAGAAATCCTTCAAAATGCCAGAGGGGGCAAAATGAATGATAAACACTGTCGTTTGCAGAATTAAGCCAGTTTGAATTCAAATATAACAAAGCCACCATATAGAATAAGTCCCTAGTGCAGCGCAGTATAACTTAATAAAGGAAATTATGGTCTGAAATATTTTCTACAATACAGTAGAAAGTCTACAGTCCATAAAATTCCACAATTTTTGATCTCTTGCATACAAAATTGACACCACTTAATCCTGGCAAATGGACTGATTCAAAAGTTATTAAAACTGTCCTATAGAATCAGCTCCAGCTGGCTCCAGGATGGACCCAGCGCTGGCCAAAGCTGAGCCCATCAGCAAAGCTGGGGGCACCTCTGTGGTATCATATTTAATAAAGGGTAAAAAGTGCTGCACAGCAGCGGAGAGAGAGGAGCAAGAAAACATGAAACAGCCCTGCAGCCACCCAGGTCTGAGCAGAAGGAGGGGAGGAGGGACAGAGACTCCCCAGCAGCCCGTGGTGAAGCCCATTAATTAATTAAATAAATAATCTTCCTGAAGTCGAGTCTGTTTTGCCTGTGACTGTAGTTGGCAAGTTTTACCAATTACTCTGCCCTTACCTCAACCCATGATTTTCTTAATCTTATTTTCTCCCCCTGCTCTACTGAGGATGTGAGAGAGCAGCTGGGTGGGCACCTGGCAGCCAACCAAGGTTAACTCACCACACCATGTTACAACTACAAAATGCAAAATTATGTAAACAAACTCTTAGACAAGACAGAAGTTCTCTGACTTCTTCATTCCAGCAGGTACTGTACCCAAAGAGCTGAGCCACATCAAAAACTTCTATCAACAAGATATAGGGCTTGATATGAAATAGTGTTCCTTCCGCTTTTCTATCTTGGGGCCTTTTCATATTATTTGGGAGTTCAGATGTTTGCAGTGAACTTAAAACACCTTGTAGAAATGTGTTCAGCAAATGCTTCTCCCCTGAGCTGAGACCATCCCTGCAGCTGCAACACGCTGCCCTGAAGCATGCTGCCACTCCTTCTGCATCTCATTTTTGCTTCGTTTGTCCCCATCTTAACTCCATCAATGCAAATGCCAGCCTGCCTGAACTTCTCAGACCTGGGATTTCCATTCTCTATTTAGACTTCTAAAGCTGTTGCCTGGAGTCTTCAGAGTTTTCTCAAGCTTCTGTCCAGCAAGAGACAACACTGTACCTGGCATGACATTGTCTGGAAGATAGAACAACCCCTATTAAAATAAAAGAGCTTACATTTTGCCAACTAGACCTATAAACTCAGACTTTTTGAAACCTCTGACCCCTTAGGTGTGGGGTTTTTTTCTTTCATTTAATAAGAACACCATTTTAACTTCACCCTCACAATACATGCACAGGTTCAGAAAGGGATAGTTTTTGAGTACTCAAACTTCCCAAGAGCAGGACTAGGTGACGTCGTTATATCTGATTTAGCTAGTATTGATGCAAATACTCATGCATGATCGTTCCTCCACAGATCCAGTTTCTGCTCACTATTGTACACACGCTCAGTGCAGCTGTGAAGCCATGTGGATTCCCATTTGGCTGCCTCATGTTCCAGTCCTCCTACATGGCCACACTGGTCATTCTCTTCATAAACTTCTACATTAAGGTAAGAGTCTTCTAAGAACTCTCTGACAAGGGTGGGGGAGAAAAAGAACTTTTTGGATAGTGGCACTAGTGAATTCACGTGTAGAATGAGCATCAATACTTAAAATACGTTTGTATTACAATATATATGTCAGTTAACAATGATCAATACAGCAACGTCTGCAAAAGACGGTTGTTCGGTAGAGATGACCTCCCCATCATAGCTCAGCTTTTCTGCACTTGGAGAGCAAGCCAGGAGGTGTGTTCAGGATTAAGAGGTCTGAATTTCCTCTTTTGGGCAACTTTTTGAGTTCTTCTCTCCCTCCTTGGAAAAAAAGAAAGAAGCAGCTGAGTCTTTGCATTGTTTATTTCACCTTTTTTTTAGCAGGCACTGCTCCAGCCTGCCTGCACACGTAGAGCTTTTAGTTAAAATGTCTTAAAATGTCTTTTGACATCAAGAAGCATTACAGTAATACTAGTAAGGTAATATCACCCAGAGCAGTGAAAATAATACAGTTCTCTTAATGCAGTCTGAAGCAAACATACACATCTGCATCAACAACACCAGACAGCTCCATTTTACAGTTAACCATAAGTAGTGTTCGGGGGACACTAAATAAATCCAAGTACTTACTTTTGATTTGGCTTTTATAGACATATCAGAAAGCACCTTCAAGAACAGCTATAGAGGAAACCCCTGACACAAAACAGATCAAGAATGGTTTCCATAAGGACTGCTTTGCTGCTGCCAATGGATTCCTGAACAATAAGAAAGCACAATAAGTATAGTATTTCCTATGATTTTTTTTTTAAAAAAAAAAAAAAGAAAAAAGAAGAAAAAAAGACTGAATTACAAGCTTTAGCTTAAAACCTATTTGATTACATTTATCAGTTCTTTGTACCAGACACTTATTAATGTACTGCTATTTAGGTTTTAACAAAACGAGTAGAATTACTTGTCCTGTCAGAGATCACCATTGGAAGAAAGGCGGCCAAGATCTTTCTCATATGAAAAAGAAAACCTTTCTGATCTCTAATGCTGACACAAAAACGCCTTATAAAACACTTGATGAATGAATGAATCCATCAATGCCTTCAAAAGGTTGGGACTCTGTTCAGACTAATGTGGTGAGAACTTTCTGTGCATGTGAGTGGTCTTGAGGCAAGGCTTTGAGTGCACCCAACGAACGGGAGGGGGAAGAAAGAAAGGGGGGGGGGGAGAAAGAAAGGTGAGATTCATACCTTTCCCATCACCATACCCATCTTTGCTTCTTCCCCACTGTTCTCCAAAGCACACTCCCTTCCCACGGACACCAGGAAGGTGCAGCCATCCCTTTGGTCCTATGGGAACCCTGGGGAAGGGCATAACCTAGGGCAGAGCCCAGGTGCTCCATCCCATAGTTTGCAGACAGACGTGCACCTTGCTTACTTGCTTCACGTACGTGCAACCTGACTCAAACACCAGGAGCTTGCTAGTTCAGGGGGCTGGGCTGGTAGCACCTGGGAGTGCCCAGGATTGTACTTGGAGTACACAATATCACTCACTGATACGGGATGTTGAGCTCCAGTCAGAACAAATCAAGTCACTTGGGATGTGCTGAATTAATAGTTCTGAGTAAACCGATTTTGAAAGAAATAGGAGCTCAACAAGTTAATGAAGATAAATCCTTTAAGTGTAAACGTGCACAAAGTTAATCCTATACAAACACTGCTAATTGGATGCAAACTGATGTGCCACATGTTAACAGACTGGAAGATGAAGAAAATCTAAAAAGTGAATTCAGCAATGAGCAAAGCACATCATACAGGAATTTCTCTGCTGGGTAGGTCTTATTCAGACTGGTCTCTTGAGAAACAGATGGGACTGAGGCACAGCCCTCTGCAGGGAAAGCACAGAGATGTTTGCTGGCTGCAACTGTGACCGGTGTGTCACTCGCAATAGCCAGTCACCATCTGCTCTGCTCCAGTTCACTGCTTTTATCCCCAACTTAAATGGTTAAAAATGAAGAATACCCAGGGTTAGCTTTGGGGATCTGCCCTCCCCCTTTTCTCATCTCACCCCTTTCAAAACCTCTGCTAAAAGTGGGCACAGCCCTTTTCCTCTCCCTGTTTCACAGTGCAGTAACTCTGGTCTTTTCCAATCTCATGTGTGTAAATTCTCCCAACAAAAATACCTTTCAGAGTCACCCCAGCCCCGCAATCGGAGCCACCCGAGCACCGCAGGCCCCTTGGACTGAAGTAATTCTGTAGCAGGACCATGTCCTCTCCCTCCCATCACCCCACAGGGTCCCAGGGCAGGAGGGGGACACAGCAGATGTGGAGCCAGGGCAGAGGGGCTGAGCAGCCATGGAGAGCTCATGCGGAGAGACAGCAGCACATCTGAGCATCCCGGCTGCTAAACAGCATCGTCACGCACTGGGTAACCAAAATACCGGCAATAGTCAAACACTTTCACATCACCACCACAGACATACACCTAACTGGTGTGTGCTCACATTTGCTCCCCCTTCACAAAGCTGGCCACAGTGGAAGTTAGTGTTTTGCTTTATTTAATGTTTGAGAAGGAGGGAAGGCAACAACTAGAAAAAAACAAAACACCCAGAGCCACAAAGCCTGGCCCCTGCGTGCATATACTAGTTCTCACCAGCCCTTCCAGAACCTTTGCTTTTCTGGTTTTTGGGTTTTCTGGTTGAATCTGTAAAACTCACAAGTTCTAAGAGATCAGCAGGTTTGGCTGAAGGTGTTGTACATGGCCCTAAGCAAAGGGAGAGCTTCAGAGCTCTGCAGATGTCAGCTTGATGCTGGAAACCAAGGGAAAGGCCGAGGGAATCAGAAGAACTGACAATATAGCACACAAGGCAACTAGCCGAACCATTCATCTAAGGCAGGCAACAAAATGGTCATTGTAACGTTGTAACGTTGGCAACAAAAGTGGCCCAGCGTCGATTTTAGGCCAAGTGGAGTCCATAACCTTTTGATGGCAAGGCACGCATTTGACTATCAAGGTGGACAGCGTCAGCATGTGAAGTCTTAAAAGTTTACTATGACAACCAAACCCACAGATCTTGTCTTTTGTTTTCTTAAAACCTCATTCGAAAGAAAGAGAAATAAAGAAATGCCTTACTTGAAACTCAAAGGGCTGGGGAAAAAAAAAGAAAAAGAACAGAAAAAAAAAAAAAAAAGGAAAAAAACAAGCTGGTCTCACCTTGCAGATCCAGACTGGCCAGGAAGGCTGGAACCAGGTATGTTTTAAAGTCTTCAGATCTGTCTTAACATCTTCAAAATGCTGCAACTTTGAAGAGAGAGAAACATTGACTTTTTAAACTGATTTTCCTGTAATACATAACACTGTAAATAAACAAATTTTACTATCAGGCTGTCTCCACTCCTCTTTAAGGCATCAGATTGCTGGGAACTGATTAGAGGCTACTTTCATTCTCAAACTTTTTTCAGAAAGTTCTTAGGACATTCCCCTCAGACTGAGGAACAACCTCCACCACTTTTCACATGGCCACCCCTGGTGTTGATGTAAAGCTCCCCTGCAGTTTTTGTACAGCTGTTGGCTGTGCTCTGTTCTCCTCGTCAACTGGGCATTTCTGCATATCATGCTCATATACACACACATAATATTTAGGTTGATAGGAAACAGTTTTCTATAGCATGTAGATGCAGCATGTTTACACTGCCTCCTTAAGATACATTTCTCTGGTATACTGGACATCCATGTCCCCCTCCTAGACATTCCTGCTTTTTAGCAGTGGTTCTACAGGCAAAACAGGCTCCCAGCTTTGCTCCCTTGGGGTTTAGCTCAGATGCATGAAGTGGATGTTGTGAGTCCCTCATACTGAGCTTGCTGTTTCAATCAGAGAGAAAAAACACTTTCCGTTCAATCCAAACAGACTTGCTAACATTAGCCGGACTCTGGTACCTCCCTGTTCCCAGGCTCTCTTGCCTTGCAGACTTCGGCTGGTGAGATCCTTTTGATTCATTTATTATAAAACGGGTGAAAATAGCAGTCTTGGCTTTGATGGAGGAAAATTTCCAAATGTTGCACAGGAAGACAACCATTGCATCTCACTCATTAGTTCAGATGAGTTTGACCTCCGGTTTTGATTCACATTTCATGCACTCCATGGTGCCCTACACACAATACCAAAAACACCTCTAGATTTTGCTGTGCATGACAGTGTGAGGGCACAGTGAAGCGTAACTGGAGCATCATGGTTGAGACAGTGGAGGTACAATTTACAGCTCTTCACCCAGACTTACCGACCTGGGGGCAGAGAGCCTGATTCGCCCCTTATGTGCCAAGATGTGGAATTCTGTCAGTCAATCCAGACTCCCTTACTAGCAATGCAGCTTCTTGTGCCTGCTGTTTCTGCTATATAAAGGCTTCAAAACATCTCTTTTGGGAGCTCTATCTGAGAAAAATAAGCAAATAAATCAGCAGTCAACACAGCCAAGAATGAAGCATGTGAATTTCCAGTGACTCCTGTGCAGATTTTGCAGCTGTGAGAGGCTTTTAACCGACGCATATTTACTAGAAAAAGGCAAAACCTAGGCTTGAATGATTATTTCAAACCCACATAAAGGGTAATCTGGCCCAGTTCAGCAGCTGAATTTCAGTTAGGACAGTAAAAGGAAGTGCTGAGATTATCCTCAATATGTGTGAAAATTTTAGGATTTTATCCTCATAAAGCAATCAGAAAAATGTTTCAAGTTGGAGAAAATGCTGAACTATTTCTGAGAGACTCAATTCATTTCTGTTTGGAGTAGGTTCACTAAAACCATATGGATGGAATGAAGGACTAGAATCTCAGCACCACAAAACGACGCAGGTGTTCCGTTTCTCTTTCCCCTCATCCTGCCAGGTTGCACTTACAGCCCTTGCTCAAGAATATGGAAAATGGACATTTGTTGCTCTGTTTTGGCCAAGGAGACCAGAACCCACAGCTCCCTATTTCCAGGACAATCTTTTTGGGCTTACTATTTGAGCCTGGAGAAGATTGAGTGCTTTGTGGAAATGCAAATGGAGTCATTTAACAGCAGGCTGTACCCGCATAGCTTATAGACTAGCAGTTAGCCACTGTCCTGAAAGGTGGGAGATGCAGGGATTTAGTTTGTTTCACTAGAGATTGAAAATCTGGTTTCTCCACATGCCACATGAGTGAGCTAATCATTCCAACTGCAAGAAAAATAAAAACATCGTGCAGCATCCTTCTCCTTCACCAGGAGAAGCCCACTGAAAAAGCATTTCTGGATTGAGCTGTTCAACCTCAACTTGCCAGCAGTTTCCCATCCATAAAATGCAGCAACCACATGCAAAGGAATCCTTGACACCCAGCTCCAGCCACAAAGGGAAACCTGGAAAACGTTAAGATACTGAAAGGGAAAATGTTAAACAAAGATGCTCCATGGCTACCATGCTCACTCCCAAATGGACAGTGAGTCCACGGTTTTCACACTGGTTGAATTGCAGGAGAAGCAACCTCAGAAACAGCCACAGCAGTTCTGGGTGCTGCCGTAAAACCCTGTACTGGATGTTACCAGCCAGAGACAGCGTCTAGCACCATGGGCAGAAAAAAGTTGGTATTACTCTTGGGAAGAGGCAAGACCTGTAACAGCTGATGGTGCAAAGAGCATCCCATCTAAACACACAGGCTGAGTAGGGATTCCAACAACTATGTGTTCACAGGGTGCTTCAAGCCACATTCACGGAAAGCAGCACTCTCTGCAAGGACTGCCAGTCCTTAAAGGGTTATGTGGGTTTTTACTCTCCTCTTTTGCTACGTTTAGAAGCAATTTCCACATCTTATCAGCTGAAAATGAAGTTTTTCAGGCATATTTTCACCCAGTAGCATGCTTGGACCACTCCAAGGAATTGGAAAAGGGAAAGCACCTCATCCAGCCCAACAAGTGAAACCACAACCGCATGACTGCCTGCATTCACTACGGAAAATTTGTTGTATGGGGGGCGGGGGGGGGGGAACCAAACCTACTTCATCATGTTTTACCAAGCTCATCTTCCAGCAATACTCCAAACACGAGGGCAATACCGATCACTGTTCTAATGTGCTGTCAGGGCATTGCTTTCCTCTGAATGGATGCAACAAGAGCTTTGTGCTGTCAGCAGCTCCTCTGTCCTACAGAGCACCTGTGCCTAGGAACGTTGCTCATACCCATGGCCAGCCTAAAGACTCCAATAAATGAATCCCTTAGGTGTCAGCACTGGCCAAGCAGAGATCATTGACTAATGAAAGGACCAGATAATGCAGCTTTAAGCTTCCTTCCGTCACCAACATCCAGCATGAAACAAGTCCAGCAGCACTTAGTACATGAAAGCTGAAGCAGCCAGATACGCACTAGGACAAGATTCAGAAGTACTTCCAACACATTGACTGTGAAATAAAGCATCATCAAATATCCCTGCCACTGTAGTGGACTCCAAGGTGCAATTGCTCCTGCAGGTGAGGCAGGCTCATATCTAGCGGTTTTGTAAAGACTGCAGCATCAGAAGCTAAGGCACAAGAAGGATAGCTCTACAGGCTCATGGCCAACCAGTTAACACTTGTGCAAGGCATCACAATTGTTAAGAGCAAGGGCTGTTCACCAACAAGAGACTGGAATTTGGGGGAGCTATGTTTAACTAACAAACCCACCTCTGGGCAATTTAGTTTCTGGACTTAGATACGTGCCCTTTGAAATGTCACGTACATGGCACCTCTCCTAACTTAATTTTAAACTGGACTGAACTACCAAACCAATCCGCATTTTTTTCTGCCTCACAGAGTACTGTAGCTGGGAACTCCTCGTCACACACAGACAGCCTTGCTATGTGTAAAAACTTCTTTTCTGGACAAAGCTAATGTTGCAATAACTTGTTTGTTCCAGCCATCCCATCAAGTCACCCTTTGATTTTCAGATTGTTTTTGGTTGGGACCTGGTGGTAGAAAACTGAGAGGAGATACAACAGAGGAATCGATCTCAAAAATACTATTTCTTTCAGGCTGAAAATGCAAACACAGGGGGGAAGTGCAAACACTTGACTCTGCTGTTTTGGGCTCACCAGAGGGTATGTGTGGGACGACAGGGAAGAAAACCTGAAGAAAGCAAGCTATTGAGTTTGATTCACTGGTTTTGGATATTAGTAGCTTCCCAAAGAATGAAGAGGAAGGAATATGCTTTACTAAGGCCCTTCCAGAAACACCAGAATTAAAGGAGAGAAATCAGGCTGCTGATGCATGCCAAAGCTTTACAGGGCTTCTCTCACAATCCAGCTGTAAGTAATGCTTTCTCAACTCTTGCTCATGATAAACAAAAAACACCCTGTAGTATGTGACCAGGAAAGGCTCTGCTGCTGCGTTTGGTTCCAATACTCAACAGCTCTCAGCTGTTTCTAGAAATGCATTTATTTTCCTCTTTTAGATGCAGTCCTACCACTTGCAGAAGTGGGACCTGCCCCAGCATGCTCCAGCCCACATCAGCACACCTTACTGAGAGCAGGGCAAGCCAACCCCAGGCCAGGGCAAGCACACACACACAGTTCCTCTGGTCACCCTGCCCACTTCCAGCCACAAAGAACCACCCTTTCACAGGCATTGTGCAGCCTTCGTCGCCCCTAGGTAACAGTAGCCCTCAGACCTTGGATGAACCATCACACTGATACAGAACATGCAGATAAACAAGCACTTGACATCATCCCCTGAAAGAGATATGGCATAAAGATAGCAGGGGTTATAACAGGGTTTAATATTAAACTAGTTAAGAGCTTAAAGTGGACGAAGCAGTTGCTTTAACCTGCACTTTGTATCTTTTTCTGGGTACTGAACACACGGTTTCTTGCACTTCAGCACCCACATCATCTTT
Source organism: Falco punctatus (assembly GCF_963210335.1). Lineage (NCBI taxonomy): Eukaryota > Metazoa > Chordata > Aves > Falconiformes > Falconidae > Falco > Falco punctatus. Next base: position 95,853,699 of record NC_137582.1, on the reverse strand, counting down.
GTCATTCTGGCTTAGAAGAACAAACTGAAAACTGAGCTTCATCTGGTTGCACTGAAAGGAAGAAAATCAAATAAATATCTGGATAAGTAGCACTTCAAGAGTGTAAGCAACCAGGCAAAGGAAAGCTGCCAAGGTCAACTACCTACCTTCCCAAAGGAAATGTTAGGGTAACCCAGTTACAGGTCTGTGTTGCTGGTGTCAACTGAAGAAGCCAAATGGACTTAACACCTTAGGGGCTTTCAGCTCAAACATGCTGAACTGACCCAACAGTGCAGGACGTGGTGTGGGCTACGCTGTCCAAGATCAGAAAAAGTCACTCCTGCCCAACGTTGTCTCCAAACACAACTGCTACTGACTACAGATGAAAGACCATTACACGCATCATGTCCTCCCAGCTTGGCAGGTTACCAAGCCAGAACTCACTAAGTTCCTCAAAAGGTTACATATATAAATATATATATATACACACACATAATATATACTTTTATATATATATATAATTATATACATATATATTAAAATGTTTAAAATAAAGGAATAGAAAAAGAAGTGCAAGGGTAGGAGACATCTAAGCTGTACGCTTAAACTGTGTAGCATCCTGTTCTGCCTTCCTGTATCTATTAGTAAAAGCATCTTTTCGGGTTCAGACTTTTCCAATAAAAGTTAAAAGCAAGTGTAGGCACATACATTATGACAATTTTTAACAAGAGGTCCTGTTTTCTCATCTATCCATGACCTCTGAAGTGCTCAGCACTCACCTTCCAAGCTTTGTAGTGGCAGGTTACACAGGGGGTTCAAGAGTAAGAGACACAGTATGTATCGGTCTTGTTTCTGTATATTATCTAGCAAAGATACTTGAGTGGAAAACATTCCTAAATTTTTACAGTCATAGGAGACATGAAGAGAGCATTCTGCCAACACACATGAAGGGTGGGGAAACAGAGCAAAGCAGGCGTTGCTACACATCTGCTCTATTGTGCTGACAGAGCTTAAAAGATTATCAGTTCTAACTTAGAGAGCAATGAAGCCATCAAACAACATCTCAGAAATGAAAGATTAACCATTATTGTTGTGATTTGAAATAAATAAATAAAATCCTTAAGCCAAGGAGAGCCATCACATCTCACCCTCTTCTTGCTTCAGACATTCCTTTTGGGAAGTAAGCTCCTTGGAGATGCAGGTAAGCAAGCCTAAAGTGGCCAAGGCAACCACCACCCCAAGGGAGATGAGATGCGCTCCAAGGATGCAGGTTATCGATGCTGTTTCTGGGGCTTTGCAGAATTTGGTATACAAGAGCAGCCACAGTGTGGAAGTCTCCTCTCCTCTCAATTCTTAGGTCTGCTTCACATCAAGCACCTTGTTAGGCCTGGCTTCATCCATCACATCTGGCCAGGTCATGGGGAATATAGTCACAGGATAAAGGCATTTACCTGGGAACTACTAGAAGACTCATTTTGGTACTTCGGACGGGCAGCAACATCACACAAAGTATCCCTTTGCATTCAACTAGCGTGAACTCTGGGTTACAATAACAAGCAACTGGGCAGTTCAAGCCCTTATCACCTTCCTCAGCTTAGGATCTTACATTACTACTCAGGTAGTAAAAGCCCCATTTAAAAAGTGTTTTTTATTTTGGATCTGGTACAGCCAGGCAATAGGAAGGGATGCTCAGATCACTCGGGCTGATACCTTAAAGCCTGTTTTAGTTGGTGACGTTGCTGGTGTAACCACAGCACACCGCAATACCAGTGGGACACAACACATGCTGAAATCTCTATTACTGGGCTGCAAAACCAGACAGAATCACCAGGCACGAGCAGAGCTGTGCTCAGGGGTTACAGCTTCATCTTCTAAAAGACACAGACACTTTGGCTGAGTGCTTTGAGAGAAGATGGGCTGCAAAGAGCAGCTGGAAAGGCACTGAAGAGCAGCAGGAGCATGCAGCGTAGTCAAGTCACCAGAGCCAGCTCTCAAATAAATAAGCATGAGGTCGTGGATGTGAAATCACAGTTTCACCCCTTTGCATTGTGAATAGGAGAGGGCAGACCCAGTGGATCTGGAGCTTTGGGAAAGGCAGGGTTGACTCTTAAACCAGCCCTGAAGGAAAGTGCTGGCCACTCCTTGATATGGATGAAGGAGTCTTCTACCAACTCTGGTCAGGACTATTTAAGCTAAGGGAATAAGCATAATCTCCAGAAAATGATAAAGCAGAGGCAACAGCAGCTTCTTGCTGCTCTCTGCGCCAGCACTATCCTGCCTCATTGGCTCAAGGAGGAAGAGTTTCAGTCTCCCGAGAGACATTCAGTGGTGAAACAAACCCTGGTAGAGATGGGCTTTTACCATGGAGGTACATCATGTGCAGAGGGTGATTCCTTCAACTCCAACCCACACAGGAGGCTGATGTCAGGTTTATAAAGGAGCCAGAAACACAACACTTGGAAACACGCCACGTTTCCACAAATTCATTAAGATGCACCAGCACTAATGCTGTGTCTGCCACGGCATTAAAGGCAGTTTGTAACGAACAATCATAATTAGAGAACTTTGTCAAAGTAGAGGACGATGTCAAATAGTACAGTTTATCTGCTGCTCACTTTCAAGAGATCTTTGATGCTATTTTGTCTGATCCCAGCTTTGCTCACTGTACTTTGAACTCTCTTAGAAGCCAGTAGTCACTGGTTGTAAAAGTAGTTTCTCCACCTCCACTTGCTCTTTTCCTCTGCAATGCTCCCTGTTTCTTGCCCTCCACAGTCTCCAGTTTGCCATCAGGCAGCTGGGCCAATATCCGGTAGATCCCACTGCGCTTTCACCTCTGTAATTCAGAATTGAGTGGCTCTGGTTTCAAGCCAGCAGTTCCCACGTCGCTGCATGCACGCAAGAAACACACCCCATGCAGGGTACACAGTACTCTCATACCTTTCCAGGCATGCAAAATGCATCAATTTGAAAAAATTGAGATTGTTAGCCTATGCAAAATATTTACTTGGAATCAGTCATTACATGCTTTTACATTTGATGAAGATATTAGCAGAATACTCAAAGAAAACCGGTATATGCATCAGTTTAATGACTAAACATGGAATTTGGTCCATTAAATGTCAAAGAAATAAAAAAAGAACTATCTTGTATTTTTGCAGAAAAAACTTTGTTTTCAACACAGGGGTCAAAACTGGATCACTCAGCAGTGTATATTGTTTTTAGGACAAGAAAAAAAAAAGGGGGGGGGGGGGGGGAAACGGGGACTCCACATCAGTGTTATTTCCCCTCACTCCTCTTCCCCCCCCCCCCCCCCCCCCCCTTTCCACTTCAATTAATATCTTTCACAGGACCATCTTCTCTACTCGGTAGAAGGTGCTCAAACGTTAAGAGCAGTAGTGGATTCAGGGGTTGCTAGTCAGCAGGAATGGTCACATTGTTTCCTACTTCCTTCTTCCTTGGAGTTCATACTGCAGGGAAGGAAAAAAGGTAAGAAAAGTGTTTCAAAAGTTTATACAAATGTTTACATTCCATAAGATCAGAAGCCACAAAGATCCTAGAAGCACGTTTAGACTCAGGTTTTAATTCTCAAGCACCCACCCTGGAGTAAGTGCTGGATGAGCAGCTCCCATGATCCGATTGCTCCTTCCTCAGCCCTGCCCCTCTTTAAGAGCATCCTTCAGGAGCACCTATGGTAAGGGAAAGGCACATGTCCCTGAGCAACTCAGTGCTCCTAATAAAAACATTTCCCTATAAAGCTCAGGATCCCAGCTTAAACAGCTAAAAGAAACAAGCCCTCTGTTTTCAGCACCTTTTCTGAAATGCCAGGCCCAGTCTCCCATAGGGACACACAGGCTGTTCCATCAACGCAGGGAGCTTTCATCAGCCCCATGCAGCGCAGACACACAGCATTGCACACATCACAGTAATCCATCAGTCTTACGGCAGGAATGCTGAACCCCCAAAGCCATCAGGTCCATGCATAAAAGCTGCAGCAGCAGCAGCAAAAATACATGCACATGTGACTGGGTGGAAAAGACGGAAACTAAGCTTTGTATCAAAGTTAGCAAAGTATGCAGCTTCCTTTACAAATTGAAACGGGGCCATAAATTAGTGATTAGGCTCTGAAGAGTTTAACAACTTCAACAAAATATTTAATTAGGATACAACGTAAATTAATAAATTTGGGTTTTAGAAATTGAATTTGGAGGCATCAAGGTTAGATGCTGATAGACCAAAAAAGCAAATGACAGAAGCACACAAGGTGGTGTGGGGCTGCAGAGCTCCTAGCCACACAGGTGTCACAACGGCACAACTCCAAGGGCAAGCAGGACAAAGGGACAGAAGATAACTGCATTGGGGGTCACTAACTACACAGAAAACAGCCTCAGGACAAAGGAATCCCCGAGATACGAATTCAGGAAAAGCATCACTACCTAATAGTCCTTTCCCTCACCTTCTTCCTTAGGCAAGTGCTTTTGGACCACTTTCTCTAGATGCTAGCAGGGCAAATATGGCTTTCTCTATGCTTTCCATGCATCAGGACCGGAGGTCTCACAAAGAACCAGCCCCACAGGTAGGCTGACCAAAGGTTTCCCCTCCCAGGACTTCAATTTCATTTTCTCACTTCCAACACTTCTCAGTCAGGCCACAGCTCAGAGCCCACCACCCCCACGGCACTGCTTGTGCACCACACGTACCGTTGTATTCTGGATAGCATCAGCAAAACTGTTTGCTGTTTCACCCAGGGCCGAGTCAATGGACTGAATTCTGCAAGAAAAGTGAGCTTGGCTAGTTTGCCTGTGAAGCATTAGTAGTTACTGATGAAGCTTGAACAGAGATATTTACCAATCAAAATGAACCTGAGGATTCCCCCTTTTGCGGCTTTTGGCCCAGCATTTGCACCAACAGTACCTTTTACATAGGAAACTATTATTACCTCCTTCCACCCTCTTGGACCCCTGGATACAGATGTGACCAGAGGACGCACCTCATTCCAGATCCTGGTGCAGGTCTCTTGAGGTACATGCCCGTCATGCACAACTTCCCACACAGAGTCCCTCCTTGCACCCTTGTCCCAATGCAAAACCCTCACACGGCTGCAAAGGCTCCATCAATGACCATCAAGCAGAGGTGCCATACTGGGTTCAAAATACTTCCTGAAATACCAGTGAGGGTACCACCAGCCTGGGTACTGCCCTCTTTAACCATCTTCGAGGATTTGTGACCATGCAGGGCAGCTGGTAGGGACATACCTTTGCTTTTGCTGATTGCAGAAAGAATTCAGTTTGAGCAGCTGCGTGTTCCAGAAGTCCTAAAGAGAGCCCCAAAGAAAACCCCCATTACTTGGGAAGGAGGTACCTTCATGGGCAGGCACACAAGAAGTTGTACACACCACTGCATCCTTCTCCATGTCTACCAAGATTTGAGTTTCCTTCTCAAGACTGGCAAGCTCTGAAACAACAATCTTCTGGAAGGTCTCCAGCTTACTCAGCCTAGTGATGGAGAACAGAAGTAAGTTTGACACTTTAACATGCAATAGCACAAGGCAGATGACAACCCTTTCAGCACCAAACCTGCCTTTTAGGCAGAAGAAAATGTCCTTGCTGAACTATGTGAGGCAGTTTTGCTCTCAGGTGTGTCACAGAGCACATGAACAGCAACCAGTAACAGAGGTGCAGGACAGAGCACCCAACAGGGTTCCCAGGGCATATTCTCCTGGCCTCCAGGGATTTCAGCAGAGATTTCCCCAGACAAAGAGAGCATCTTGGCACAAAACTGGATTTCCTACCATGAGTCTGATATACACATACAGTGTTGTGACAGGATGCCAGAGATTTCTAAACCTTCACCAGCAACACCCTAACTCACTTGGGTTTGCTACCTTTCCCTGGTGATGGGATGCCAACCCATCATCTGATGGTGACTTCAGAAACTACCCTTCTGGGGTAGCGCGGTTTTGCCTCCACTGTCCTGCAGCTCTGGTTGGCTCCAGGTTACTTGGTTAATAACATCAACGTACAGAGCAGCACCTCACTGCCACCAACTCCAAAGCATGCCCTGGTTTTGTTTTGGGGTTTTTTTTGTCTGTTTGTTTGTTGTTTTGGGTTTGTTTGTTTGTTTTTTTAAACACACTTCTCCATGTACCTTAACAACAAGCAAATTCTGCTTATGGACATCCTGCTGATACCTGGGATTTTGCACTTTTACAGGCTGTCATTTCACATATATGAATATAGGTCATATATTTGACCTAACTCCTGGAAATTGAATGTGTAGAAGATACAGAGGCCTGATAGACTTACTCATATCTTCGGCTGTGCTTGTATTTCACTTAAAAATCCATAACTATTATAATTGATTTCTATTATAATTGATATTTTTATTTAGCTCCTATCTAAGAAATTCGACAACCTGCAAAGCACAAGGACCTTCTTAAAGCCCCATCTGGTGAGTGCCTGTGAAGTCCACTAGCTGGATATTATTTCATGTACACGGAAACAATCTATAGAAGTGGGTCTATAACAGACCTCCTCACTTTTCTTCTCCCCCACTTCATTAAGTAAGAGTCCAGTCTCTTTCTTAAAAGATGTAGAAACAGAAGCTACTAAGTGTAACAAGAGGGGTTTTAAACAGATTTGTGAACACTGGTGACTATCAGAAGACAGTCTAAGGACTGACTGCTTCATCAGCTGCTCCTGACTCAGGCTTGTTTTGCATTAATTAATCCATCCATTCTTCTTTACAGGAAAAAAAATAAAATCACAGGATCTACACTTCTGGAATTCTTCTTACAGAGGAGCAAGAGACACACACAAGCTATTTTGCCTTACAAACCATAATAAGTGCAGTAGCTTACTGTCAGGTTCACTTAAAGAGGCATTCCTTTCCACGTCAATCAAAATTTACACAAAGCTGAAGCTGTTTTCAGCCAGCAGCAGGCAGCTTACCTGCACTCATGGATCTGGTTCAGCAAGGTGGACAAGTTCTTCTCCGAAATCCTCAGGGCATTCTGTGCACTGGTCTCCATCCTTTTGTACCGTGACTAGCCACAGGACGCACCGTTAGCGATGGGCAATGGCCCAAGCCAAAAACTAGAAGTGTAGTTTGCAAAAACTTTGCCTGGAATACAAATCCCCCTGCAGGCTGCCATTCAGCTTAGCAGAAACCATCTTAAGTCACATTTAAGCCTAAGTGAGATGACACATAGAAAGGGTACTCCAAATATGAACTGATTTCATTCAGCCACACTAGTTACACCAACAAACTCCTATGTAACCCATGCAGCTTCAGGTCAGGGTCATCTTATCCAGCCAGCAAAGCAGTGAGCTTCACCCCGTACTGCAACACACTTAACTGCACAAAACCAGGTCTTTGTTAGCACCACTGCAGATCAACACCAATGCAAACCATGTGCATTTTATTCACTACTGATTTGTAACTACCTTGACTCAAGGACTTTGTGCCAAAGTTTAGTGTGAACACCTAGCACCAGCTACAACAACAAAAAAATCATGGTTGCACAATATGAAGTGCTGATCCAGTATGTCTGCTCTGCCATGTCTGGTTTGTTCAAAGCTTTTAAACACGGGAAGATGCTGTGATGGGTCAGATACTTCCTCTCATATCAAACTTGGTTTCATGCCCACATTACTTGTTATAGCTAAATCAACAGTAGCAGCTGGCTGCTTGCACTGCATGTCAAGCACATCTATGCAACCGAGTGAACCAAGAATACACAGCTTGTATACTAACAATCGTGCAACCAGCACCTCTACATACTACTAAGCTCAAAGACACAAGCGTGTCCATGTGGATCTTACATGTTCCAGTCAATAGGTGCAGCCTGTATTGCTGTCTGTTTTCCATTATGGAAAAGCTGCATAGTCTTGCATCGCAGTGAAACTGCTCTGTGCTCCAAAAGGGAGTTTCTCTGTTTTTGATACATGCCCATGACATTGACAATGACCCACAGATCAGTGCGGGTACACCGTCACTATACTGGGTTGTCTTTCACAAAAACTTTGATCCCTTCCCTCTGAGGAAAGTATTTGAAATTCCCTCTGAGGAAAGTATTTGAAATGCCTAACCAAATCTGATGTTCCAACATATTGAGAAGACAAAAAAAAAAAAAGAAAGACCTTATTAAAAATTCCTTTCTGCCTTTCCTGTAACACTTCTCAAAGTATATAGGTTGAGCAGAACACCTCTGGGAGCTTCAGGCTAACCAGAGGCTGCAGCCAAAACCCTGCTCTTGGACGCAAAATATAAATGGGATGTTTGCACCAACTCCCCTGGTGATAAAAAGGTGATTTCACATACTATAGGAAATGCCACACACAGCACACATTAAGAGAATGCACATTACCCAGAGCAATTTCTTTAGTTGGCTGATGAAGCTCTCAAATGCAGTAATCACCCCTGGATCACTGATGTCTTCAGGCATTTCAAAAAATACATCATCCACATTATCATCCTTTTCCTGACCTAGGAGAAAGCACATGCCCAGTTAGTACAATGCTGGAGGGCTTCTTGGAATATAAACTCTCCTGCTACTGAAGGCTTTGTCATTCACGTGAATGCAATTTGTGATAGAGCTAGAATTTTAGTCTTGCTCTTCTACAGCCCGCAAGCAGGAGGGAAACTGCCCCAAAAGGCATTGAGAAAGACTTGTCAGAAAGCAGCATGGAAGTAGAGGCATGATACTAACCAAACACAGAGCACAACGTATTTACAGATAACGAGGCAAAAGCACAGCACGAAGGGGAAAAGAACAAAAAGAAAAGTCAGGCCACTTTTCCTGTCTTCCGATTCATTTCAAGGGAAGCCTAGCCCCCTTCTGTTCGGAGTTAGCAGTGTTTTGCAGTTACTTTGTCCATTATCTGCATGGTTTTTTCAGGTGGTTTTTTTTGGTTGGTTTGTTTGTTTTGATTTGTTTGTTGGGGTTTTTTAACAGCTCCAGACAATCACTGTTCAGAAAGACTAAAAGGTGTGGACATCATTAAGTGGCTTCTTAAGTGGATCATGGTTAGTGAACCCAAAATCCCATATTCACATCTCTACATAGGTGGTACCTAATGGCAGCACTGCAACACATGCCTTATGCTATGTTTTGACTTTTGGAGAAGATACTCTCCCTACAGATATCTCTCTTCAAGCTTCCATGTGACTTCTACATCAAAAAGAAAAAGCTGAAAGCATTTAAACACTTTACCTGAATTGTCAACCTGACTTTACCTGTTTGGATCTCAGCTTTGTTCTCTACTGAATCAAAGGCATCCCTTGCTTTATAGGAAGCATCAGGGGACAGATCACTTGCTTCCCAACTGGAAAATTTAGGCTTTTTTATGACAGTGCTGCTTAATATACCTAGAAAGAGAACAGAAAATGTTTCAGAAAAGAGTTGTTCTTTTGCATGAGGTATGTGCTAGTATCTACCAGCTACTTAAGCAGAAACCACCACTGAAACTACCAATGCCACAGAAAAGCGGGCAACTTCATTTTAGGGTCTGGCATCACACTTACAGGACAGGGTAAGACTGCACCAGCAAGTATTTTTCCCTTGCAAAAGCAGGCAACTAGACTGCCTAGCGCTACGCAGACAACTGGAAAGCCACCATGTCTCCAACCTAAAGACAATTTTGCTCTAACCATTACAATAAATAAATGAAACACACACACACTCTTGTCCAGCTTCTTTACATTCCTTCTTCCAACCCAAGATCTCAATCTGTTTATGCTTATTTGTTCCTAAGCTGGTTTCATCTGCTCTGGGAGAAAAAAGAAAAAAAATAAAGAAGAAAAAGAAAAAAACAAACCAAAACACATATAAATACAGAAGAGAGAGAAAAACTGACCACGCCCATAACAGCCGCCTTTTCTGCAGCTTCACTGGAGTTGCACACAATTTCTTTTAACCCAGGAAATTCCTCAGGAACACTGTGAGGAAGGCTGCAGCCCACATTTTAAGGAAAGCTTACAAAAAAAAAAAAAGTCATTCCATTGCCTCAGTGTCCACTTTTCTGAGCTCAGTGAGGTATCTGCATCTGACCGACCACCTCTCTGGAGCCTCCATAGGGCAGGAAGGTGATGGATCCCAGGGCAAGGGGGACAGTCGGATCACGAAGAGCATGTTGAGGTAGATTTAGGGTTCACAAAGCAAAAGTCCAGATGCAGTCGCAAACCACACCTGAAATTTCTGAATGTAACACTACTTATGCCATTGCATGGTATCAACTCCTCTCCAACTGTAAGGCTGTAGAGTAAAGAGTGATAAAAGTCCTCAGCACTTATCTTTTCCCAAAATTAAGCAGATGCATGAGTGCAGGGAAAGTATATTCTGCAAATGCTGGACAAGTAAGAGACCCATTGGGAACATGACTATAGGCAGCTCCTGAGAAAAGGGATGCTTCTGCCAAGACCAAAGCTTCAGTGACTCCGTTCATAGTCACAACAACTTTAAGACAATCTCTCAGAACTACCTCAGCATCAAGAGCATTAGGATGAAGACAGCCCATTCCACCTCAGTTTTCCTTGAAGTTCAGTTGTTTCCAGTCACAAAGAGACTGCGCTGCAGTTTTGAATTAGTTTGTGCAAGTTCAGTTTTGTTTAAAAAAAAGCAAATAAATCCCTAAGTGCCACTTACCTAAAAAAAGCTACAACAATAATAAAGCACCAGTACAAGTCACCATTTACCAACTGCTTATAACAATGTTGTTCTGTGTCTATATGCTTAGGTACAGAGAAAAATCAACAGTTTTCAGGGATGCTTGGGTTTTTAAATCAAAGTTGCCACTGCACTTCCAAATCATTAAAAACTAATGTTCATGTGTCTCTTGGGTCACTGCTTTATAAATCCCCAGCTCTTAACAGCTATGCTACAAGTTCCCCTGTGATCAAGGACAGGATTTAAGAGTTAGTTATGAATTCCGGCATCTGTATAAAAGCATCTTACCATAGTCTGTCACGATATACGAAACGGAGAAATAGAAGGTATTTCTTACACAAAAGGTATCTCTTAAAACCTCAACACTTATTTGTCTTTGAAAGAAAATGAGAACTTTGACAACACCCCTTTTTACTTTTAAAGAGCTCTTCCACATTACCAAGACTGACAAACCTGAGTCCTTCCGCTTAAAACTGTCTTCTTCTCTTGACAATTTGCCAGATGCGTTGTGAAACTCCTGAGGAGAGAAGGAAAAGAAAGCGAGGAGGTATCCAAGTCTGCACTGCAGACAAGCTGCCAGGGTTTCATCCAGTTATAGGAAGCAAAGCAACTCGATGCATTGGTTTTAGGCGAGAAGTAGCCTGACAGCAGGTTAGGAGGAGTTCAAGCGCTGCACACTGCACCTGCATAGCCTTCTCCACATCACTGGGATAGCTCCTGGTGGGTGTATTAAGTAGTAGTGGACCCTTTTCGAGCCCCTCCGAGGGCATTTCATCTGTGCAAGAGATCAACCAAATGACACAGGCAGTAGAGGTTGAATCCTATACTGACTAAAAACCTCAATTTAATGACATACATATAAAAAAAAAAAAAAAAAAAAGAAAGAAAGAAAGAAACCACCACCCTCTCCTTTCTCTCTTCACACAGGGAACAGACAGTGGCTCAGACTTAGTCCAAAGACCAATTTATTTCTGGCCATCAGTTCAGTTAATTCCTTCATGTCATTAGCCCCAGCTAAATTTCTCCCTGGTCAATAGACAATCTACAAACAATATCCAGCCCTCAGACCCAGTACAAGAAATATCACAAGGCAGAATGCAGAATGCTTATGAAGAAAATGCAAAATTAAAAACAAACACCACCAAACACACCCAAAAAGCACACCCACACATATCAAAACAACTTCCCTAACTCACTGAAGAAGATTAAAAGAGAAATACCAGCATTATCCACTGTAGGCATATCGCCTCCCTTGGAGCTGGGTGTGCTTGTTTTCCTTGGCATCTCCTCTTGAGCATCTTCCCTTGATGCTCCCTGCTAAAACAAAATTGATTCTAAGCATGCATTTATTTAAACACTACTATGAAAGTAAGGGTTTGGGCTGATTTGGGGGGGAAAAGATTTAGTTTGGTTGTTTTTTTAAATACACTAAGAGCAGAAATACACTTGAAAGATGCCTAACAATGCTAGGTCTTTCCAACACCGAAGAAGATCTGCGCCCTGAAGTTCAATGCATGCATAAGTTCTCCCTTTAGCCATTAAAGCTGTATAGCATATAAAGATTTTAATGAACAGAATAAAAGCATGCTAGTCAAGAGAAAAGAAAAAAGCTTTTATTTTCCCCTGGAAGCCTTAACACAACTACTAGTTATGGAGAGTTTAGTCCCAAACTTTCTGTATTTATGTGGGGACCTTTCCTAAACATTTAATGCGCAGCACTTAATGGCTGGGCGCTGGGAGTCTGCCACTGCTAAACTGTGTTTTATTTTGCCTGATGTATGCCCCGTCCGCTAATTCCTCCATCAATATAATCTATGGTTAGTTTTCCCAGGGCTATAGGTGAAGGTGGAGAAGGACAGCTGAACCAGGGCTCAGCGTGAGCACAAGACTTGGAATAAAAACCTTGAAAATTGCCAGCAAAATGCAGAGGGGAATGTGAGCTTTCCCAAAGCGCCACAGGGAACGGGGCAGAGGACAGTGTGGGGCCACAGCCCGGGAGGCCCAACTGGGATTTCTGCAGGTATGTGGATAGGCAGCTCCAGCTCTTGGCAGGACCCCAGAGCTGAATGCACTCCTGTGGAGCAACACCTGCATCCCCCAAAGCAAGTGTCACATCAAGCAATTCCTGCCCAATTTTCTGTCTATCAAAGGTAAATAGTGTTATTACAAAACAACATGCTTAGGGTTCATGCACAATTGTTTCTATGAAGTTTCCCATGTTTTGCTAAGTTCTCCTTGTTTTCCCACTCTCTGGTAGATCAATACAGTCTCAGCAATCCTTGGCAGACAAATCAGTTCATCAGAACATTTGAGAAGAAATATAAAACCAGTTTCTAATTCCCCATTCATTTGTGCATGTTTTGCACACAGCATGGTTTTAAACCTGAGGCACCTAAGGATGACAGCTCCTTACCTTCTTTGTCGGGTAGTCACCGCCGCTACTTTCAGAAGACACTGGAAGCACTGCAAGGAGAAAAGCTGAGCTGGTTACTGACAATGAAACCGTGTGTCTTACCCAGTTATGGTCTGCATCACAGCTAACTCTGTTTTGAGTCTGATTTTCTAGACATTTACAAGAGAACACTTTGCAACACTTCAAAAGCTTCAAAAAAGACCCCAACCTTTCTAACAAGGCTAGATGCCATGATGCAAACATACACCACTTGCTGCTTCCAGAGCAGTTGCCAAAAATAGGGCCAGCTGAGCAGCTTCTCTGATGGTCCCCAAGTCCCCGCCAGGACACATGGGCTATCACTGCAGCGAGAACGATGACTCCCATAGGAACACAGTATAAAGCATAATTTCTCCCTCAACTTTCTTTTGCTTTTCCATCCCTACAGAAGCCAACAGCCACCTGAGCAAGGCTTATCCTCCATGAGAGGGATGGAGACATTACAAATCTCTCAGGGCAATTCAGTTTGGATTTGGAGGTTCCAGCAGCCAACAGACCCATGGAGCATGGCTACAGGGGAAGCACACTGTTGGTCAGGCCTGAGCAGAGAACGCTGTTGGAGGACACTATGTCTGACTTTGTGCATCTCTCAGAGAACAATTGACCTATCTGTGTTTAAAAAGGGGAGCAGAGCGCAATGGTCTGCAAATTGTGTAGTTTTTCAAGGTCTGTTCCCCAAGTCAGTCGTATTCCTGGAGAGATGAAGAACGGAAAGTCACAGGGAGGAGGTATGGCCGCTCCAGAGAGATCTTCCTCTTCTTGTGTTCAAGACCCCAACACAGGCATCAACTTAGCACCCGTGGGCTCTTCAGCCCCACTTGCACAGAGGGCTGTACCCACACAGACACTCAGGTGCCCAATTTCCACCTGGATGTTTGAGCCCCACTGCGGGAAGGGGGTGGGAGCCTGGTCCTTCGAGCACAAGGGTGCACAATGCACCTCCCCCATCAGGCACCCCTCGCTGCTCTCCCCTGCTTGGATCAGAATTCAGCCAAATCATCCCTCTCCAAACCATCATCAGCCGGTTACTTATCTGCAGGACAGCACATCACGCACAGCTAAGCATCAACAGGGGACCAAGCTTACCTTTTAATTTACTTCTCACCCTGGATCTTTTTCGCGTATAGTCAAGAGATTTTGGCAACAGCTCTTTCTGAGAGTCAAGGATCCAGCTTTTTTCACTCTCACCAGTGCTTCTATTTTCATCGCTGCTTTCAGAGAAAAGATGTTTCCTGTAACTGGACTAAAGACACTATAAAAAGTGAGTCCTGCTCGGTCAGCTCCCTGCACTCACCCAGAAGCCCCCCAGCCATTCCCTCTTCATCTACTGCCAAATTATTCCATTTCTTCCTTCCCACAGTACAACACCTAAAGCATTTTAAGCTGTGAAATCTGCCAAAACAGCAACAGTTAACTGTCAAACCAGCAGTGTAAAAAACACCAAGAGGCAGATGGTTGCCCTTTGCCAGCATGGGGTTCACAGCATCCTCCATCCTCATCTCCCCCTCCCTTCTGTATCTAGATAAAAGAGCTCTTGGAAGGAGGAAAGCCTCAGCATGCCTGAGCTGCAGCCAAGAGTGCAGCGAGAAGAAAAAAAAAAAAAATTAGCACAGACATTCACTCGCTGGTCTGGCAGTCCTGGTGCACCCTAAGCACTGTTTTCGGTAGCAACAAGCAGACTATTTTGAGGCTACCAGGCTCACATTCCTCCACCTCTGCACTGGCTAAGCCTCAAACTTCAGCCTCTTTAAGGGTGCAATCAATTTGTATAGGTGGATACACACACAGCAACCAAAGGCTCAAGGGATAAAAAAGGACAGATCGCCTACCAGCCTTCTCTTGAGCTTGTCCGGTTCCTTGTTCTTGTCTCCTGTTTTCAAACTCCTGCCAAGTAACCGAGAAAGACCCCAGTAAGACGAGCAGACACTGCAATAGCACATCACAGCAGCACAGAAGGGACACAGCCAGATAGCAAGGACAGGGGGCTCCTCGAGACACCAACAGGAGAACCAAACTGATAATGCCAGTCATTCACCAAATTTTGCTTCTTTGGTTGATTTCTGAAAATAGCGATCTGGGGATACCTGGAAAGTAGCACTTTTTTTGTTGTTGTTTTTTTTTTTTTAAAAAAAGGCTATGTACTTAGAGATGGCAAGTCGCTGGCAGCTTGCTGTAACTGGAGGTAGCCAAGGCAAGACAGAGGGTTTAAGCTTTTTTCAAAAATCGGTAATTTAGGCATACGATCAAGGAACAGGGGGTGTTTGAGAATTAAAGTCTTATTATTGTCAAAACATATAGAAGTCATTATTCTCTGTAGTAGCTTTTGTATTCTCAAGTACTATTGAAATATTACTGTTGATAACATCCAGATACTGCGACAGCTAAACAAGGAATTATTTTATCAGAAACTCACACAGCCTTTTTGATCCCATCTTAAAACAAGTTAAACTAAGGCAAAGAACTTTTCTTTCACAAAGCAAAAAGTTCATAAATGGTGCACACACAATCCCATACCGCTGATTTTGCGAAGCAACCTTCTGGCTAAGAATCTTTTCTTGGGCTTCAGCAACCTGAAAAAGAAGCAGGTATTTGTCTTGAAGTCAAATTATCCCATAAAACAAACCACAAAATTAAGAAGTATCAGAACTCAGGAGGGCTAGAGGAATGGATTACGAGTCCAGCAGGAAAAATCAACTTTTTGACAGTGGGATTTGTTGATTGGAAGTGTCAGAAATTATAACAGACAAACATCAGCCTTCTATAAACAGAGTTACTTTCTCTTTTCCTTGCTTTACGAATAACGGTTATTTTAAGCAATAGCATCGTAAGAGACGTCATTTGAAGCAGCAACACTGCTAGTAGCTGCAGGTGCCAGCCAGCCTTTGGGCAGGGCTGCAGGGACAGAGGGACCGGGTACCATGGAGCAGGGCTTTATGCTGACACCCAGTGGCAGTAGCAAGGATTGGAAGGTGCCCAGTTCCAAACAGAAATTCGGGGTGCCCGTTCGGCACCCATCGCCGCTGAGCTGACAGGCGGCAGCGGCAGCACCCACCCCAGGGAGGAGGCTGACAGCCAAAGGGTTTGTGCGTGGAGCCGTCTTGATGGAAGCCATCGGGAGCAAGTTCTCAGCTTCCTGAGAAAACCCACACTGGTCAAACTTTGGTATCAGGCAGAACGATTCGTTTTTATTCAGTTTTTCTAACAGTCTGCAAATATGAGTCAAGCAGAACTTCCAAGAAAAGTTTTGTGAAGACCGGCTTTAACCAGGGATTTCTAACTTGCAAAGCATGGCTCAGAACGGACTTCAGCCTCTTCTGGTTTAGCCTCTAGGAGCACAGTGAAGGACACTCAATCTGCTTTCAGTACCAGTAAGACACAAGCAGAGGCTGGCCTTTGACCACACAGCTTCACTGCAGCAACAGCTCAAGCTGCAGTTGATTTTATCATACATTATCCACCACAAAACCCAAGTAGTGATGAGCATTCTCCCCACCTCAAAACAAAAAATTGCCACGTATAGCACCATGCAGAAAAAAACAAGAGCCTCGGATTCTCAATAGCCTGCTCTAACAGTGTCTCCATCCTTACCACATTTCTGTGCTAACAGATAGCCCCTACTTCAAGTTACTGCTGTTAGCTGCTGGGCTGGGACCTGAAGCGCATCTCCTAACAGCTTCTGTCTCAACTTTACCTTTTCATGACTTGCAGCATCTGAGATTTCAAAGTCATAGATTTCCTTCCTGCAAGACAACATATACGTGGCAATGACTTACAATCATGAAGAATCACCCTATGGAACTTCACTAAGAATATGGGGGGGTAGTGCGGTTTGTTTTCACCCCCCTCCCCTATGAACTCCATTATACAGTAAACAGATACTTTATTGCCTAAAAATGCTGTTTTCTCAGCTTCTAAACAAAAGCACTCATTCTTTTCCTACACAGTCTCTATCATCTGTCTTGATTCTAGCTCTTTCCATTGTAAAATTTTAATTTTAAGAGAAATAAGATAAAAGGTAGCCTATCCCTGTTTACATTGGACATTTTGTCCCCACATCACCAATAATAGTATGTGGTAGGAAGAAATCATAAATGGGAAAATATTTTCAGAAACATTTAAAAGGGGGAAAAAATCCATTTAACTGTTTTGAAAATTCTAATATTTAAATGTTTTCTCTCTCTAATCGCTTCTCTGTATGCACCTAGATTGTTTTCATGTCTTTCAACACTTAAACTTGACCGTATCTTCAGTTCTTTCTCCAGATTGTAACCATGTTTTTTTAAAAAAAAGTCTACAATTATTGCTCAACACACAGCACACCCGGGAGGCGTACTTACTAGTGGAAGAAAAAGGACTGAGCTGCTCGTTAGTTAAAGCTTCCTGAGGGAAAGGAACTCTCGTTTTCAGATGAAACACTAGAGGGAGCAGAATGACCAAACTAAGGAGTTTTTCAACTAACTTCAACACTGCTGCTCCTGCTTTACTACAAACTCTATTTGCTGCGTCAAGTTATTTGGTCTTAAAACACAGAACTTGTAGTAATGATGAAGTCCTGCATCAAGTTTTCCCATTCTTATCTACAATCAAATAAAAAAAATCATCAAAACCCTTGAGTGGGGTTTTTTTTAAGCTGAGTCAGTGGACTGAAGCAGGATGCCCAAGGAAGCCCCGGAACCACCAGGACCACAGGGGAGATCCTTGTGTACAGTTCGTTTGCTCTCCTGCCCAGCAGCAGACATTAGCTTGCACACAGCACTGGGCACAGAGCACAGCAAGAGGGTGCAAAAACGCTGCATACAGCCTTGAAACCCTCCACTGCCTCTGCCCGCAGTGCCACTGGCTTGAAACACCAGCAGACCCACGTGTGTGCATGAGGGAAGGGGTCAAAGAGACCATCCTGAAACTGTAGGACACGTGGTGCCAAAAATAAGCTTAGGTATTTGTGAAAGAATCATAGTCAAGTCCAACCGTTAACCCAGGACTGCCAAGTCCATCACTAAACCATGTGCCTAAGTACCGCATTTATGAGTCTTCTAAACACTTCCAGGGATGGCAATTCCACCACCTCCCTGGGCAGCCTGTTCATTTACAATCCAAAGAGTCGGTTTGTGAGGTACTAGCAGGGAAAAACACTTGCACCAATTAGCATCAAAGCAGTGGTTTAAAAGGTGTGTAGGGAAGAAAGCTAATCAGTCACTCCACAAAAGTCCAACTCATTAACTATAAGAAATGCTGTCCTGCAAAGTTCGGGCAGGGGGTGAACTCATGTTCACCTGATCTTCCACAAAAGTCACGATCACCCTTATGAACAGTTACATATTTGGTGAGCTCTGGTTACACAGCTGAAGCTAAACTCCCAGTAATACAGCTGAACGCTCATCCTGTACTTGAATTAAATTCATGATGAGAAAGAAAATTCACACCAAAGTAGCAGCCGAGCCAGTAACCAAACGTCACAGTTCTGCAGCTCCAAAGTGCTGTAACTCTGAGCAGCCAGCCTTGCTAGCCAGGGTAGCAAGACAAACTTTGGGGTTTTTTCATATAATAATCAATAGAATAAACTTCAAGATTACATGCATTAAAACCCCAGGGGAGGGAAAACAAACAAACAAAACAGAAAAAAAGCCCACCTTGTAACTTTTTGTCTGCGAGACCCTCGCCTAGGCTTAGCTTTCGTCCTTGAAGATGAAGTTTTGGACTTTTTTGCTGAAGGAGGCAAGGAAACTGCAGCTTCACCCGCTGGAGCTACTATGAAATACTTTATCTGCTTTTTGCTGTAAGGCCCACAAAAGCAGACCCTTCACCATGTCACCTGGGGGACACTTAATTGGGTCAGACTTAAGGAACTGAAGGGAGCCATGCCTGACCTGAGCCTTGGTTAGCATCTTCCACGTAAGGCTGCTGGTTCACTGTATTCACGGTGACACCAGAGTTAACCACTTTCTGCTCGGAGACATGAAACCATGAACAGAGCATGCATATGACCGATAAAGAAGTGGGGTTGGTTGGTTGGTTGGTTTTTAGGAACGGAGATTTTCAGTGCTTGCCTGTGGCCACAGCTGGATGACAGGTTCATCATCAGCCACACAAAAACATTTTAGGTTGCACATAAGTGATATGATGAACTCTCAATAAGAGCATCCCACCATCCCCTTACAAGGGGTAGCAAAATTTCTTTCTTTTTAAAGCACTTTTGCCAAAATTGCAAACATTGATATAAGATGGAGTTTGAAAACATTGCCAGATCTGGGTACAAACTAGTTTTCTTTGAAAGAAGGTTTTAACAACACGTATAAAAAAGGGAGACTGGAGGAGGGCAAAAAAGGGCACAAGGAGTGTTTCACCATACACCAAACACTTACTGCTACGGTGCCTGTTAACTGCTGGCTGTGCTGAGAGGTTAAGTTGTCTGATAGAGTCTCCACGTTCCCAAAGTTTGAAGGATCTTCCGTCATCTGTGGTTTGCTGGACTCTGGTATTGCTGCAGAAAAGCAGTTGAGCGAGAAGGTCATTGCAGTAATTGAATACACACACCACCACCCTTTTCTGTTCTTGCTTACATGCACAGAAGCATAACGATACAACTTAACAGGCACAAACATCTCAAATTTTTTTAATAGAACAGAACCATCAAAAATCTCCAGATTATACAGAATTGCAAAGCAAAATCAACAGCATTTTGAGTGTACCCCTTCCAAGCCCCTCTTACTATATAAATACATATAACTATCACCTTATTTCTACCTTGGCTCTTAGTTCTGGAAGACATGGAACAACCCTTTGTGTCCAACTAAAGCAACACACCAGCAGGATCTTCCACCACCTCTGTTTCCTTCCACTGAAGGTCCACTGGGCACTGCAAAAGTTGTGTCGCTACAGATAAACTACCTTCTGCCCTTTGTACTCCTTGCTTGCTTCAAGGAGTAGTGTCCACCTTGTACCTCTCTGCGTGTTTCATGGTGGACACTGATGAAGGAATTTCTCCCTCACCTGTACCTCCAGGATCTGGAGGACTTCCATTCTAGCTCATTTTGGGTTGTAACTGGAGGAAAATGAGGAGTACTACCAAAGTAGTTACTGCCTCAGACATTTAGAGCTGAAGTAGCTCTTTCTACTATGCACCTGGAGAAATCTGACATACACAATAACTAAGAGGAAAGTAAAAATTTGGTTTTAATATCAGCACAGAAAGAACGCTACCTAACCTAAGGGCTCTTCAAACTCGTGATCCATTTCTGAGACGGTGGGTGGTAGCAGTAGAAAGAGCTGTGAGTTCATAACCTTAGAAGATGTGGAAATCTCTCTTAAACAAGTTACACCAAGGAACAATCTGCACAAAAAGTAATCACTTCAAAAATTGAAATACAGCCAGTTTTGCAGCAAGGACATATCCCGGCCTTCAAGAAGGAAAGATCACTGTACAGAAAAAAAAAGCCACCTCCCAAATAATTTGAGACTGAAATTGAGCTAAGGAAACATTGCCCGTTGATGATCAATTTGATCATGCACGCCTCTTGCCTTTGTGCTGAAAGCAGCTTTTCCTCAAGACTAGGGGTCACAGCCTTGCAGAGCAGGGTAGAGGGAAAGAAAGAAGCTACTTTCTCTTCCCCTTGGACAAACGCCAGGCTTGGACCTTCCTTTGGGTCAGGCTCCCAAGCATCACATCTGTACTTCAGGCTCTGTGTTCGCTCAACATCTAGCATGTTTTGGATCAAAATGAAACCCATCAAACAATGCTGGAAGGAGATGTCATGCAGGAGATGGTCACTGGCAGCGAGAGAGACAGCACCCCTTGATCACAGAAAATTCGGTGTGTCCAGTTCAAAGAAATACAAAGCACTTGCTCTAGGCTGGTGAGAAGAAGGAAATAACGGCTATTCCAGGTCCAGCTAAGAGGCTTTCCTACCGTAAGGCACATAGGCACATTTGTAGCTGGGGCACACACAGGGACAGCCCTGTGACACGAGGCATTTCCAGCAGCACTGCCCCTACGCGTGGCAGCAGGTCACCTCCTGCAGACAGGATCAGCGTAGCCACTCAGCTCTCTACAGACAGGGCCTGCAGGTGAGCGTTTCTGCAGCACCAGGCACCTCCAGGGCATCACTCACCCTGTGTGGGGAAAGAGGACTGGAGCACACCGTTCTCTATCACATCCCCTTGCCGAAAAGGAACAGAAGTCACATCCCTGCAGGAAGCCTCGGCAGAGGCTGTCCCACCACACACACCCCACCGCGCAGAGGAGAGCGCGTTAAGTGCCAAGGTGTGAGCACTGGTCCATCAGAGGACCTGTGCTTCCACGGGGACACAGATGCCACCGTCCCCTCCTGCAAGGAATCTCCCACAGGCACCTGCGTGGCACAGCCAGACCACCAACCATGCACAGGGCGAGCAAGAAGGGAGGAGAGCTGGGTGCATCCCACTGCAGCTGCAGATGGAGAAACACCACTGCACACGCTTGGCACGTCAGAGGTCAGCCAGCAGCAGAGGTGTGCCTTGCCAGCCACCTGCCAGCACACAGATCCCGTCTCCACGAGCAGTTCCCCTTCCCATGCAACCTCAGCAGCCCATGGTCACGGTGCCTCATCCTCACTCCCTGGGACTCAGCATTTGCATGAGCACCAGTTACCAAGCTCATAAGATACAAACAGTAGAAAACTGAACTTGGGGGTTGCTTTTTTTTTTTTTTCCTTTCTTTTTTTTTTTTTTTGGGGGGGGGGGGCCACGTGGTTAACCACAAACTGTGGACTGCAAGTGAAGATACTCATTTGAAAGCCAAACAATTTAAATTTCATTAAATAAAACAATAATTAAAAAAAAAAAAATCACCTGTTTCATTCTGCATGGCTTGCTCCCCAGCATGGACAGACTCCTCTTCAGCCATATCTATCTGTTGGTGTGAATTAATCTCATGGGAAGTGACCTTAAAAACAGTAAAGTCTTTATCTAGTTAAGGCAGCTACTTAATAACAAAACTAACAATTGTTAAACGCCAGCAGCAAATCATTGGATGCTAATTGAGTTGACTATTTAGAATGGACTCAGCTCCTACAAGGGTAAATGACAGCCACTATGCTACAGCTATTTACCGTCACATCAATATTTGTGCAAACCCCATGGTGTGTAAACAAATCACGAGTATAAGAAATTAGCATATTAAGATTTAAAAAATAATCACACACATCCCCCACGTTTTTACAATAGCTCATAAAAAACTTGAGGTTTTCAAGTGTACTCTACTTTTAATCTAGAAGTACTATTAAGATTTGAGTCTTCCAGCACCCCTTTTCTCCAGGTTTTTGTGTCAGTTTGCTCATCCTGTGCAATGTTAGTGCTTCGAGCTAATGTAAGAGCACATTTGTATTTCTAGCTATGCAATTAAATGCCATAGGCTTTATTTACTACTTCAGAAACACGGCAAAAGTAATCATAACACGTTGAATTGATTAACAAACCAATTTAACCTTCCAGCTTCTAAACCATAAATTAGAGTCCCTTGAAACTTCTTTCCTAAAGTCTCTAATTTCTTTCAGGCCAAAGTTAAGAACATCTAAACAGTGGGTCAAAAATCCACAAGAGGAAGGCAGATATATAATGAACATGCATAAATAAACACACACAAAAAAACCCAAACAAAACCACTGATTTTTTTTCCAGTGTATATCAAGTAAAATATAGTTTAGAAAAGAAAAAACACTCATACCAAGAGCTTACCATCATTTTTTCATCACCCAGAACTTTTCTAAGTATACTCAGAATGTCGAAGTCAGCACTGAAAGTTATTTTGATTTTTCTTGCTTCGGTTTTGTTAAAAGTAGCAGGAACCTTCATATAAATTGTAACAATCTTTTGTCCACCATCCTCTGGGCAAAAAAAAACCAAACAAATAAAACAGTTAAACCTGTTTTAAAGCAAGACATTCAGTGTGTCACCCCAAAAAAAATCTTAATTAGTGTTTGGTATTTTTAAAAAGTCTCTTACACCTTGAATTTCCAATTCCTCTGTTCATCCATTTCTTTCTCATTGGATCTAGACAATTATGCTGTTCCCCGATACATCTATAAAGTGACCCCTCAACACACCCTGCTTGTGTAGGGAGGGTGGGCTACTGCGCTAAGGGGGCCCCTAGACCTCCAACAAGACCAACAGGGAGAGAGGAGAAGACACAGAAACTCTCCTTGGTGATTGTGAAATTTTAGGTTGGCTCCATGTCTCTTGTGGACCCACAGCCAAAAGGAATACAATGCCAGCTGGGAAATCTTACCCTTCAGGCTGTAACCGCTGACAGCTTCTTTCGACAGCCTCACCGTGTCCCAAAGAGCACCCTTTGGAAAACCAAAGCCATCACATCAGAAGAGCTGAGCGGAGTCAGCGTTATGCTAACCCAAGGCCACCTGGCTTTGCTGTTACCCCGTTACTGTCCACATAGAAAGTCACGCTCTGGCTGCCAGCGTTGAAGTCAATCCAGAACTCCTCCAGCTTCTCATCTGGTGGCTTCTTCACCTGGGGAAGAAAAACAGCTGCTCTGCTGCTCCCAGTAAAAAAAACAAACAAACAAACACACACACACAACTGCTGCAGCATTCTCAGTTTTCTTTAACAAAAAATTGGAAGGTGTTGCCCTACACGTGTGTGCATACATATGCACACCTTGCAGAAATAAGACTTGGGATCAACCTGCGAGTTGCCAGCCTGCCGCTCAGCCGGCCATACCCACACAGCCAGAAGTGGCTCTGCATCAGCCGAGGGAAAGGCGATACACAAATGCTCAGTGTTTGTGGTGAGAAAGACTCTACAAAAGCTTTTAGTAGCTTTCAGCACTTGAAATAAACCTAAGCAGTGGAACTGGCTTCCACTGAGTTGGTTTTGATTCGATACGACCGTAAGGAGTGGTGCCGCAAATACATTTAAAGACCAGCAAAGCAACGTGCAGGATCCGTAACTACGGCTACAGCCTTTCCTACATGGACATCAGGCTGCTCTTGTTTTCTGGCAGCCTGGGAGCTGCTCTGCTGGAGGAATCAGCATTGTCCTATCCTATTTCTTTTTAGAGATCTCTCTTCTGTCATCGCCTCAAAGAGAAGTGCTGCCTACATCGTTTGGCTGATACAAAAGCAAAGTCAGCAGCAAGGAGAGGAGAAAAAAAAACACCAAACCCAACATATACCACAAAGCAACATTTTAACAGCAATAACACTGTAGGGAAGGTGTCACAGTGTTAAGGACAATTACCTCGTTCACGTCAGCAAAAGCAGACATACAAGGAAATGAATAGACTCTGGAAGAAAAGCAGACTTCACATGATACAGTCAACATCAGAGTTCAACTTTATCAAAGATAAAATCATTAAGATTGGTTGATTTTATTGTTCAAGAAATAATTAATAAAGTCCTAAAAGTAAATTAACCTAGGAGAAGTTCAGACAATACAGTATTTTATTAGTGATGCACTGTCTTCATTGATTTTACTTTCAAAAAAAAAAACCCACCATTAAAATGAATAAAATCTTAAGAACTTCATTATTCGTATGTGATTTAAATTACTATTTTTTTTAAAATATAACCCAGCTCAGTTTACAATCCCAGTTTTTCCCCTCTGCACTAATGCCAGCACCAGTTTATTCTGTTGGTTCACAGCTTACCTGCTTTCATCCCCAAGCCTT
The DNA here is from genome assembly GCF_963210335.1 of Falco punctatus. Classification (NCBI taxonomy): domain Eukaryota; kingdom Metazoa; phylum Chordata; class Aves; order Falconiformes; family Falconidae; genus Falco; species Falco punctatus. The sequence continues at coordinate 95,828,946 of NC_137582.1, read as the reverse complement.
TCATTTAGCTTGTTAAGAAACTTTCTGCAGTCCTTCAAGACAAATGGCATCTTATTAAAAATGAAGCTACGTTTCCTTTGCAAAGAGTTATTCTATTGGGCTGTGTAACTTCTATTCCAGTTCTAAGCTTTCAACTGGTCAGTTGAAAAGGGAAAGAAACACTCAAGTTGCTACAAATGGCTGGACCCAACTTACAACCAGCAAACCCCCAAACAAACCACAAAATTTTTTTTATGCTTTAGAAGTAAAATAAAATAGCTCCTATTTCTGAGTTAACAATATGCCATTTTATATTTGCCAGATTAAAAAAAAAATAAAAAAAAATAGCTTTGTGTATTAATAAAAATCAGTTTTGTAGGAACTTCTTACAAGGACGTCCTGACCGAACTCAACCAAAACTAGCCCCTATACACACTTGTCAAGTATGTTGTTTTCAAAATAAAGACCCTCACCGTCTCAAATTCTCTATCCTGGATCTCTTTGAAAGCTTCAGCAAGATAGTTATCTTCAAACCAATGGTGAACAAGGTCATCCCTCCATTTTTTTGTCATTAACCTACAAAGTGCTTCTGAAAGGGCAACCTGAAGGTCATAATCTAGGTGGTAAACATAAGTGCAGGGTAAGTATCACAGCCCAGCATAACAGAGTTATAGCATTGCTACTCTGGCACTTATATGCTACAGTCACATTCATCAGCCAGCTTCAGCTTCACCAAGGAAGGCAGCAGAGGGTAACAACCAAGCGTTAGCTCCAGGCATCCCCAGCTCAGTGAGATCAGGGTGTGGAGCGCTAACCACAACACCTGCATGTGTCAGGAGATGTTCTTGGGGGTCAGGGGGGGATGAGAGCGGTGCCTCATCACTGACTCCCCAGGATTAAGTTCCATTTCACATGCCATGCTAACACCCTAGAAAGTGTTATTGCTAGGAGAATTAAAAAGAGATTTCACTCAAGAGACTGCAAACCTTGTTAACAGAAGGTTGTCCATATCATGGCAAAGTAGTTAAAATTTGTTTTTTAAAGACTAATAGCCAGCATACTTTGTAAACACATACATAAAGCAGATCTCATTACCTTTCAACATACATCAGTTTAGCTTTTCTTATTAACCAATATGAATTACTGACTAGAAAGAATTAATGCATTGTTGCATCTAACAGCTTTTGAATAATGTTTTCCTAAAGTACCACCCAACTTTCCTCCTCCCAAATCAACTCTTGACAAGGAAATAATTTAAATTATAATTCATTTTTAATTATAATAAATAAATATTATATATAATAATAAAATTACTATAATAATAATAATAATAATAATAATGTAATAGTATTATATAACATAATAAATAAGCAGATTAAGTAAAGCCAGAGAACCCCAGCTTCACAAGAATAACCACTAAATACTTCTTACCACCAACCTCCAGTATAGTTTTTGCAAAGTCTTTCCTGAAACGACATAATGCAACAAGTTAAAGCAGAGAAATAACTTTAAGTCTTGTTGCAGCAAAGATGCTGTTTAGCTACTGGAGCTTGAGGGAAAGCCACTTACGTGAGCGAGCACATCTCCTCGGACAGAGGGAATTTCTTTCTCTGTTCCCGTGAGACACTGTCGAGTATAGAGTTGACGGTCCTCAGAGTCTTTCCCCCAACAGAAAAAGGGGCAGAAAGGAAAGTGAAATAATTGAGTAACATTTTTCACATTTCGTATCTAATTACACACACTTCCGTGCACACCTATCTGTAATTTTCTTCTCCTAGTAGAAGTCTTACCTCATGCCGCAGAGAGTAGCAAATGTTTGCTTCTGTCACTAGATGCCCTAGTTCAGGTAAAAATAAATTCACCAGCTCTTTCTTCCCTAGAAAAATCATTGGAAAGGTTACAGCTAGCAATGAGCTGGTCTCCATATAAGACAGTTGAAGCGACTACAGTTTGTTGTGTTGAAGGAGTAAAAATATCCCAGCTGCGGATGCGTTTTAAATTAAAACACAGCTTCCAACCATTTAATCCTAGCCAGAAAAGGGAACTGGTAACTTCTCCATAAAAAGCGCTCCAGGTACTTTTAACTACTGACCTGCGTAACTATTTAAATGGGTACAGAGAGGAGAATCTACTTGCTAACTGCAAGAGATAAATCCGTAATACACAGCTTTTGTCAAAGTCCACAAAGCAAACCACTAGAGTATTAACCAGAAGACACTCATGCCCACTTTGGTCCCACTGGAACAAGCTACAAGGATGAATAAGCTCATGTTACCTGGCCCACAATGTAATGTTTAATTTTTACATGCCTTGCGAGCCTGGATGTCTGGACACATGGGTACTTGTGCTTTCTGAAAGCACCTTCTCCCCTGCCCTAATGGAAAGCCAGCAGCCACAGAGAAAAACCTACCCACCAAAGTGAACGAGGACAGACATCCCTCCCTCTGCCTTGTCAGGGTGGCTGAAGGAATTACCACGTTATTCTGCAGCGGTGGTTGCCTTCAGCAAGGGAATAACATCTGAAGCCAGTATGAACAGGCGTGCAAGAGCAGAGCTTCTCGCCCGAACTCCCTTCAGAAGCGCCGCTTACTCCAAGCAAGTGAAATATTTGATGCCCCCCATTTAGACAAGATGCCCCAGCTAGGTGTTTTTGTCAGCATATTCAAAACAAGCAAGTAAAGAGAATGGTAAAAGGGTTTGTGCTCTGATCTAAACAATTAAATTTAACGGGAGATAAGTCAGCAGGAGGACTGAAAGAAGACATTGCAGAGAGGACGAGGGGGAAAGGAGCAGAAGGGAGAAGAGGAAGGGGATAGAATTCAAGCAGAATTAAGAAACGTGTTACCAAGACTGAGATTCAGGATATCAAGGAACAGAAGGGGGAAAAAATACTGACCTTCACTGCTGCACCGGCAAATCACCTGACGGAGAAAGCGAAGGAAGCCTTCGTTAACACGCCACAGCCCGAGAACCACAGCACTCATAGCGCTGAGGTGCTTATGCCCCCACCATCACAGCTTCCAGGGGTGAAATAACATAAAACATCAGTGTACCCACATCAGGGAAAACAGTGCCACCTGATGCAGGTGTGTCACATATTGGTCACCCCAGGTGGGCACTATGTAGGGGGAGTAAAGGGAACAAAGCACCCACTTCCCCCAGGGATTTCAGCAGCACTTGAGAGCGTGGTGCCCTCAGGTCACCTGCAAAACCCACATCGTGGCATCGCTTTGTTACTTTTATTACACCTATGGGCCTATGTAAAAACATGTTTTACATTTACACACTACAGTGCTATATATCATAACGTGTAGTATCTGAAGAGTGTTAAAGTCCCTTAAGGAAAATTAAATATAAAATAAAAAAATTAAAGAAAAAAAAAAAAACCAAAACCCAACACAAATAGCGTTTCGTCCTCCACAGTGAAAGCATATGAAAGAAATGGAAAAGGAAGAAAAAGAGATCAAGTTTTGACAAATCGATAATTTAAAATATTTCATATGATTTCCATGTGGTTAGTAGACAAAGAAGAATATTGGGTTTGCCCAAATATCTTTTATCAAGTCTCCTAAAAATAATCATAAATATGCACACAAATACCAATGCACAAAGTGACACAGTTCCAGTAAGCTACAGACAGCAAGACTGGGGGACCAGCTTGGGTAAAGAAGTCCGAAGTACCCTTCCTACTGCAATTTTACATCACTTAGGACTCCGATACCTTTAAAGTTACAAATATTTAAAATAAAAACCTAAATAAGAACTGTAAGCAGGTCAGATTATTCTTTAAATCTGCTGTTTCAAACACCATAGGACCAAATCACCAGGACCACCACGTCAAACACGCACATAAGGTGCAGCTCAATGTCAGTAACTTATGCTCTAAAAAAGAGCTTTGGCACAAAAGCTTTTGTTTAGAAAACATCAGAACTTCTTGCACATTTTCCTGCAAAAAATAAACACTTGGCTTTATGTTAGAAAACAAGAAAATGCTGCAGCCCTGTGCAGCCCCACAGCAGCTTCTCCCAGGTGTGTAAAACCTCAGCCTAACGCGAGCCCTGAGCACACTGCTGGGTGCTGCCCCTCCACACCACCTGAGCTGCATCCCAGGCTCAGTCCTAGGACCAAGGTTTGTGTAACTATTTGTTTTTTAACAGAGAACTGTTTGCAGACAACGGCTTTCTTATCCAATATATGTGACCCTTCTGCCCCCTTAATGCACATACGTACCAATGCAGAGTCAAAGAAGTCTTCAAGAAGCGACATCAAAGATTTATTCTCGTTTGGGTCGATGAGGTTCACAAATGCTCTCGTTCTTTCAAACCAAGATACCAGGTAAAGTTAAAAGAATCAGTTAAAACCTGGGAAGGAGGGTTGATAATCTTTCAACTAGATACATCTGCAGGAAACCTTATGCACAGAGACAGGTTTTTCAGTCCTTAAACTTCAGAGTCATATGCCGCATTGAAGCTACACGGCATTAAGGAACTAGGATTTTGCTAGGAGAGCATGAGAAGCGCCACCGTCACACCCATTCAGCTGGACTTATTCTCCCCCTTCCCTCCTTTTGTCCTTCTTTCTCATCTCAAGGCACCCACGCTTGGTGCTCAGGACCTCCCTGACACAATGCACACTGCTAATGGCATCGTAACTCCTGTGGAAATTTCTAGAAGATCAATTCACAGCAAAATAATGTTTTAAAAATTAATCCAGCTTTTTCAAAGCCATTATTTTAATACTTGATGTTATTTTAATATAGTGTATGGCATCACACCCCTATGGCTAACTAGAAATCTATGCTTCGCTGGAGGTACAGAGCTCAGATTAATCAAACTTCATTAATAATCTCTCTGTACAGGAATCTTGAGCAGCTGTACCCCTAAAAAGCATAATTACAAGGTAGGATTACAACATTTTGGACTGAGGACTCCTTGATAGGACTCTGCTAACAGAGAGATGTTAACTGTTCCCTCCTAGCTATGCTAGATCCAGGTATTGTTCATTTTCAGCACTAGTGCATTTCTGCTACTACAAGTATTACCAGCTGAAATCAATATTGTGCCAGACGATAAAATCCAATTGCAAATTAAACACACCTGGTTGACTGTCTACCTAAAAAGAGACCTTCATAAAGAGTAGCCAGTTTTAAAATTATAAAAGCACAAACTGTTCATCATTTCTATTACTAAAATTGTATTTTGTTGGAGCACTTAAGATGCATTTAGAAATTCTATATCATTTCACAAACAGGACTCATCAAAATTCATCCTCTATTTCCACTGTCAGCTTAAAAAACAAACAAACAAAAAAAATCATACGACCACACCACAAAACCATAAGTCAGGTAATAAGTGAAGCCAAATATCAGCTGCTGTATAATGAAAGTAATGCAATGAAAGTAACTATTTTTTCCCATCAGCTCATGCAATATATTAAAAAAATATTTTTTTTTCCCCTGTGGCCCAGAAGCCATCCTCAAGCTCTCACTTCCTTGGAGTTCTCTTCTTCACACAGGCAACCTTAAATCACATTAGTAACTTGTATAGTAAGAATAATACTTATCTTTTCTACCAGTCCTTGCTCAATAAACAAACTTTTCCCTTCTTGAAGATCGCTTTTAAAGTAGAGCTGAATACATTTCAGCAGCAGAGACACATTCTGGAATTCATTCCTGTCCAGCTCCTACAGAAACACAGGGCACCATGCTGCATTACTCTGACACCTGTAGAGCTGGGCATTACAACTGTTCAGATAATTTATGGTACTTGCCTTTCTCAGTGCTTTGTCTAGCTGGTTGAAGAGAGCTTTGCTGTATTTCTGGGGAGGTTCTACTTCTCTCTCTTGAAGCAATTCGCTGATTTTCTGAAACCCCTTCCCCTTGAAAGCATCGGTGAGAAGCGATTCGAGCTGCAGAGGGAGGGGAAGCAAACCACTCACAAGCCAGGTCAGCTGGCATTAAAGTGTTGCAGCACTGATGATGAGAAAATAACTAGTAGCACTATTTTTAAAGTTGTAGGCTTTTTATTTGGTTTTGCTTCATTCGTTTCTCTGCTTTCATTTTGCTGTTACATCTGAAGGCAAAACATCAGTCTCAATCTCCAAAAGAGACAGGACCTTTCAAACCGAGTAATCTCAAAGGATGCTGATTAACAAGCAACTCCTTTAGTACATTCATTTTATAATTCTTACCATATCCCGCAACTGTTACAATCACTCTTTTCCCCCGTACTAACAAAAATATTAATGTGATATGGGAGGTGCAGCAGACCCCTTTCAATAAAAATTCTAGGTCACACCATATCCAGTGAAGACTACATATTTAAATATATATAACTGTTTGTAAGATAAAGCTAAAGATACATTTAAAAGATATTTACGTAGTCTTCCATCCTGGCTGCCATATCACCATTCACTTCTCTTCTATGCCGTTCTTCACTTTTTTCTTCCTTTGAGAGAAAAAAAAAAAGAGGGGGGGGGGGGGGGGGGGGGGGAGACAACAACACTTTTCCTGTCCAAAAGCTGAAGACCGCTTACTCGCCCTCTCCCTTCCCAAAGGCTGGTTTTTCCTTCCTTAATTCCTAAGGAAAGTTTCAAATATCCCCCACACTCACCCCGCCGCATTCCCAGCCCCGATGCTCCTGGAAGCCCCCGCAGAAGCCGCCGCGGAGCCCAGCAGGTACCCCCCGGCCGCCCCCCTCCCGGGCGGCGCCGCGCACCTGGGCCACGGAGCGGCGGGGAAGGACCCTCGGGGGCTGCCGGCACCCCCCCCCCCCACCTCGGCGGCTGCCGGTCCCCCCCCGCACCCCTCACCAGCTGCTCCTGGATGCGCCCGCGGCGGGGCTGGAGGGGAGACAGTCCGTAGCGCTTCCCGCAGCCCCAACTCCCCCCAACCAGGGATGGAGAGGAGGGGGGGGATAAAGGGGAAAAAAAGCGGCTTTTCCCCCCCGGCGCTAAATAAGCCGCAGCTGTGCGGGGGGCGGCCGTGGGCATCCCAGCCGGGCTGCGCCCTGCCGGCTGGGGAGGGGGGGCACAGGCTGGTTTCTTACATCGCACAGCTAAAAGTAAAAAGTTCAGTAGGTTTTTTAGAGCGGGATCAGAGGAGATGGAAGTGAATGAGAAAAATCCTTCGGAACAGGTAGAATTGTTTAAAGGATTATAGCAACACCAGGCGTTCAGCGGTTTTGTCTCTGTGATGTTAAGCATGCTTTCATTTTTTTATTTTTTTCTGTTGCTCAGAGATAAAAGCAAGGTCCCCAAAAAAAAAACCCCAACCCACCCCCCCCCAAAAAAAAAACCAACAAAAAAATACACCGCAAACACACGACAACGCAAAAAAACCTACAAAATCCTCAAACCCATCAGCTATTTCTCCCCAAAAGAACAAAAAAATGATACCTATAAGTTACTAATCAGTTAAAACCTGCTGACTCTTAATGTTGGGTTTGAACTTTTTCTCTCAGAAAAAAGCGTGGAGGGACAACGTGCCCAGTGACACCGAGCGCTCCGCTCCCACCTAAATCCAAAGAGCCGCCGTACACCTGCAGTAGGGGAAAGCAGGTTATTTTGTGCCTTTGGTTCCCTCCAGGGCCCCTTCCAGCTGCAGGCAGCTCCGAGCCGCCCTCAAAACCCAGCATCTGGGGCACCCCGGGCTGGCAGGGATGCTGGCAGGGATGCTGGCAGGGATGCTCCCGGGGGTGGGCACCCCGTGGGCACCCCCCGCCCTACGGCAGCGGGCGGCACAGCCCGGCTCCTGCCGGACGGGACCCAGGCCCTGCTGGAAGTTGCAGAGCTGACGAGCCCAAGTGCTGGGGGGCGGATTGGAGCAAGACCCCCTTGGCTACCCCGCTGCCTGCAGGGAACAGCAGCGGAACCTGCGGGGGAAGGGGGGGTGGGGGGAGCGCACCCCCTGCCCCGCCCAGGTGCGGGGTGAGGGGCGGTGGCGGCGCTGCCCCTCCTGCGGGGCCGGCTGGGACAGCCACCCCCATCACCTCCCGACGGCATAAAACAGCGGGAGTTGCCACCTGCCGTTGTTTCCTGGCATGAAGCTCACCTGGGACATCAACGACCCTAAGCTGCCGCAGGTACCGGGGGGGGGGGGGGGGGGGGGGGGTGTGTGGTGAGGGACAAATGCTCAGCTGGCTGTAGCATGGGTCTGGTGGCTGGGGTGCCAGGGGAACCCCTCCTCCCAGCAAAGCTTCGTTTTACAGTTGCTTTATTTCTCCAACATGTTTTTCCATGTATAAGTGGATGGGCTGCAGTGGTCCTTACGCAAGGAATTGTAATAAAAATATGGATTTGATAGGCAGCTTTGGCCAGCTGGGTATGAACTCCTCAAACAATTTTTTGCTCTGCTCTTTGGCCAGTTTCTCTCTCTTGCATTCACAGAACTGTTGAAAAGATGCTTGGCCTGAATATTTTCTGTTACTATCATTCAAGCTATCTAAATATTTTGTTGATGTGACACTTTATTGTCAGTTTCCACTCTGCTTTCCTCTAATTGTGAGCTCCACATGCATTTTTAGTTCACAGCTTTTTTCACCTTAGAGTTTATTTAATTTTACAGAGCCCGTGCAATTATAGAATGGCTTAAAGCGGTAAGTGCTGGTAGCTCACATGCAGTCACTGGGATGGTTCACATGTGGTCCATCCCTGTGTTAAACGTGTATTGTAGGAACTCTTTAATTACACTGCATTTGGAGTTTAAAATATTAGTAGTTCTTTTATTGTTCTTGTAATTACGTTTTTATAAGGAACTCCAGAAAGCCAGTGAAATCCCAAATTGTATATTGAAAGTATATTTGTAATGGCAATTTATTTTTAGTTCTGACAGAGGCCTTATTCAGATGGCCATATTAGATGGACTTTAAGAAACCATTCCTTAGCTAAAATTTCTCTTTTCCAGCCTGCAGGTGCACAGTCCCACAACAAGAATTTGCATGAGCAGGGCAGTTTCTGTCCTGCCTGGGTGCATTGGTGGTAGCTTAGTCAGTACGTTTTGGTAACAAGGCTGATCTCTTACAGCTGGATAACCTTGCTGCAAAGAGGCATCTGTAACAACAGACCGTGTTGTTACGGGTCACGATGCAAGAGAGGAAATGATCCTGACTTTAAGATGTGGAAGCTCAGGCTGCCTTTCCCCTTTTATAGAGCATTTCTGACTTTCTGCTGCGTGGGTAGCCACAGAAAAAGCCCTTTTTCCCCACTATGTGTTTTGTAACAGGGCAAAAACATCAGGTTGAGGTATCCTGCTAATATTCTCTTGCTCTCCCCCTTGCTGCCCTGCCCTCCCACCCCTGCTCACCCTGCTGCAGGAGCCCAAGCACTTTGATGCCTTCCAGGAATGGCCCGATGGCTACGTGCGGCTCATCTACTCCAGTGAGGAGAAGAACGCTCAGAGACACCTCAGCGGCTGGGCCATGCGCAACACCAACAACCACAACTGCCAGATCCTCAAGAAGTCCTGCCTGGGGGTGGTGGTGTGTGCCCGGAGCTGTGCTCTGCCCGGCGGGGCCAGGCTGCAGCTTCGCCCTGCCATATGTGACAAGGCTCGGCAGAAGCAACAAAGTGAGAGGCACCCGAAGGGAGGGGGGATGCCCGAGGGACCTCATTCCTTCCAGCTGGGTGTGATTTCTAAATTGGGATCACCCTTACTTGCATGCAGACTAAGGCATAGTTGCAAAGACTTCATTGGATGCATTTATCTCTAAATTTCACCCATGTCTGTTTGTAAATACTTGAGGGAAAATGGATCTAAAATACTCGAACCCGTTGGCATCATACTGAGTGTGCAGCTCTAGTTCACATCATTCCTTATGCTTGGTGGTCTACATCGTGTTTCCTTGGACATCATACTTCAATTTGAATTTCAGTGAGGGCTGATCATATTGCCCTTGGGCTCAGTTTACTCTCGAACACTGTCCTCACCTTTAACCAGTGGCTTCAGAAGTTTCTTTCCCTCTGTTCACAGAGAAAGTCTGCCCCAACTGCAACTCAGCCCTTGAGCTGATTCCTTGCCGAGGACACAGTGGCTACCCAGTCACTAACTTCTGGAGGCTTGATGGCAAAGCAATATTTTTCCAGGTAAAAAGCATGCATACATATGTGCACACATGTACATAAATTATATAGAGTGAGCAGAGAGATTTCTCCTTCCCTTGTTTTTTTTGTTTTTTTTTTAACACCAAGCATGGCGAGCGCTGTGGAGTACTCGTCCATGACTGAATTCCTCTGTAGTACACGCATCTCAAGAAGAAATAAAACAGTAACATTTGGCTGTGTCTTTAAAAGCGGTACTTGAGAGTTAACTATATCCAATTTGAGCATCATTATCGATGCCTAAAATTCTCCTGTTCATAGTACACAAATATGGACAAAAAGGTTGTCCTGCGTGTCTGACAACAGAATCTCACCAAGGACCTAATACTTACTTTCCCTGTTTATTTATTTTAATAGAAAATAAAGCTTTACTTAAATTGCACAAGCTGAAATTTGAGAATTCTACTTCATGTGAAAACAACCTTTCAGTTTTAAGAGGATTTAAAAATTTGCCAGAAAAAAAGGGAAATCTAGAAAGCTAAAATCTGAAATTTCGAGTTGATTTTTTTTTTGTAACATTAGGACAAAAATTTCACACAAAGCTTCTGTTTTATCAGATTACGTTTTCTGCTGGATGGTGGGGTTTTTTTTCCTCAGCCCACACAGTGGTGAATTCTGTTGTCCAGTCAGTAAATGGAAGCAAACTGTCCACCTTCCCAAATTCTCACCTGTAGTATTATTATTCTTCAGATATTCCATTAGACATGTGAAAACTGAAGATTTTTACCATCGAAACATTGATAAAACCTTGCTTAGAAGTTAATTTCTGTTTGAGAAAGGCCAGCATTTCAAAAACAATATTAACTTTCCTACTTTGTGTTAGGGACTGCATGTAGGTCCATTCAGGGCAATGTCATGGGCAAGGACATGCAGACTATAGAGTTTCATCATATATTGGTGTAGCTTTGGATGCACAGATCTGCATACCCACAGATGTTTCAATAGCAGAGCATCTTTGAGTAGCTTTCCAGGAGATACTTTTCAGTCCTATTTAGGAATTGTTTATTGGTTTTAGAGTACAGAACACTTTTCATCTGGTGGCATGAAACCTCTTTAAAGCTTATTTATGCTATTTTAGCAACGGCTTTTATAAAGTAGAACAGATATCCTAGACTGCAGAAAACCAACCGAACCAGATTTATATTTTTTTTCCCTTGGTTCTAATTAGTTACTGCCAAATGTCACACATAGGTAACACCTTTGCTTCTTCATCAGCTTTGCAGTAGTCACTGACTTCTCCCTTACTTTTTCCTTCTACCTACCTGCAAATCATGATTTATTGCATATATTTATTTTTACATTTAATCCCTCCTTGTTTAGTTTTCTCCTCTGTGTTCTCTTGTGCCAAACCACAGGCCATGTTGTGGCTACCTCTCATCCTACTTACTGCATTTTCTCTTCTCTTACCCCATTCTAGTTTGCATCTAATTCTTTGTTAATTCTAATTTAGGCTAAAGGAGTCCACGACCACCCCAGGCCAGAAAGTAAGTTGGAGGCAGAGGCAAGACGAAGTGCAATTAAGAAGCAAATGTCATCTTTTCACCATTCCCAGAAAAAGAAACCTCTAAACGCAGAGGTAAGTCAAAGTCATTAGTCAATTAAAAAGGTGTCATAAGTGAAGATTTTCAGTCAATTAAAAAGGTGTCATAAGCATGTACTGGGGATGCTAGAGCAGAAGAAAACTTTATGCCATGCTACGTCTGTGCATCTTGGGCTGAAATGAGCAATGGCACAAGTGTTGAGACACATACGTGTGTGCAGGCAGTTGATCCCTGAATCTCAAAGATCTACTTGTCCTTGTCAGGCAGGAAGGTACCACGACAGTGGTGGCTGCACCAACAACCTACAGAATCTGCCCTGCGTGGATGGCCCAGAACGGGTCGGTATCGTCACAGACACCAATTTTTCGATTCCAGCCCAGCCTTACCCTTCGCTGCAAAACGCCGACCTCTACAAAGCATCTTATGACTCCGCCAGCTTCCAAGAGGATCAGCTATCACCATACCCGAAGTGCCCCAATCCAAAGATTTACGTGCCCAGGCCACCCAGCTACGAGTTTGGAGTTCCTACTTTTATAGGCTCCGGCCCCTACCCGACGTTTTACAAAGACCTGACAAGCCCTGCCGTTGATGCGGACCCCCTCGGTCTGAGTGGATCTCACTGCAGTGCTGCGACTGCCCATGACAAGAGCTTCGATACCCCTGGTAGACATTACGGACTGAAACCAGCTTGGGGGAAAACTGGCAGCGGAGACCGGAGTGACTACGGACAGATGCAAACAAGCACTAACTACCCTTACTGCGGTGGTGACTACCCCTGCCGGTACGGTCCCAGCCCCTCCCCCATAGCCCCACCACTGCAAACAGTCATCACAACCACCACCAAGGTGTCCTACCAGGCTTACAAGCCAGCCACACTGAAATACAGCGACAACCTCTGCGAGATGAAAAATCTTCAGAGCTATACCCACATGGCAGAAAACGTCTCGGGCGCTATCTATTCAGGAATGAAGATTCAGGAAGACTTTGGGATGATAAAGTCCGCGTTGCTCTACCAGCATGACCCAGGCCCCACAAAGTCCAAACCGGTGGAGAGTGTGGAGACCTATCGGTATGGGCCAGTGCTGGGGAACAGCTACGCTGAGCATGAAGGCCAGACCTTCAGGTTTGAGAGTACTGAATATTGATTACATGGCAAATACGTGCAAATGGGAAAACGTATTCTTGTGCTAACCACGTGCATGCTAAGCTCAGTGATTTGAGGAGAGGTGAAGCAGCGGTACACCACAACAGCTTATTCCCCAAAAACGTCTTTCTGGAGCTGTGCTGAGTGAAGTATATCCTGCATACAATTTCAAACCAGCCCCCCCAAAATCTCTAAAAATGGCATGAGGAGCTGAGCCCCTAACACCCTGGGAGCAGGCAACGTGGAGGCACAGCACCTCTGGAAGTCAATACCCTCCTCTGACGGTGGGTGCTGTCCCCTTATAGCCACAACTTCTGCCAGATGCCTCAAGCTTTGAGAGAAAACAGTCCATCTGTAAGAAAAAAAGTTTGTCGGGTAATGGAGGGGAAAAAAAATGAAGGAATGTGGCTATAGATTATAGTCAACTGAAAGAAATGACAGAAAATGGAAGGAATAAAAGAAAGCAAGACAATCTGCAGAATAATTTACCTGAATGGTCTATTCACCTGCTATGATGCATTTGGAAAGAACAGCTAGGGTCCTCTGAAATAAGTGAAAAACCTGCATGCTGACTTTGTGTTTCTTTTTGATCCCCTGCATCAAGAGTACAGACTGTCCAGCCTTTCTGTGCAAAAAGGAGAGCCCAGGTATAGCCCCATTGCCCCTGAGAACCACTCCCCTGCAACACTCAACCTGGAGGCAAGAAGGCTCAGGTGACCCCCCACAAGCATGCCCAGCATCATGTGGCTGTCAGGGTTAACATATGTGGCCCTGAAAACCATTTGCAGTGAAATTGTTTTTTATCTAAAGGGGTCTGGCAAGCTGGTCAGACCAGTACTGCGCAGGTACTGATGCAGAAATGTGCTTTACCTGTAAATACTGCTCCATCCTGTCTAAAATGCAACATCCCAGCTGCTTAGCAGTGCAGGTCAGCGTTGAGTGCACCTTCCCTGGCTGTCTTTTTGCACTGCACCTCCATTAGACCTTTCTCCTACTTCCAAGGGACTTCACCTAGCCATTTTTCTGTCTGCAATTGTAACTCCCCATGACAGCACCGTTCTGGAAATGAAGCAACCAACAAAACTGAGAGGTCAGAAAACAAAATTTCCAGACTCCCTCAGCTAAACAGAGAACACATAAAGACTTGCGTCCCAAAATTCTTAGCTAATTGAATTATGTCTTGATTAAGCTAGGAAGAAGAAGAAGAAACTGAGCAGTACTGCTAGTTTACAACCGGGATATTTTGAAAGCTGCCTAGTACTGGGGAATGGAACCCATCCCCAAACTGTGCATGCTGAGCAAGGGAGCTAGGTAGACACAGGGTCAGGGTTATAAAATTTATTATTAAGTTACCAAGTATCTTTAACTTTTGGGGCATTGAAATATTTTTTTAAAAAATCTGGTTTATGTATATTTTTGTTATGTAACAGCATGCTACTGTACCCTTTCAATAAACTTGAAATCATGGTTAAAAGCAAAGCACCATGAAAGTTAAGGTGAGCAGCTGGCTAGTTGGTTTCAACACACAGAACCTTGTAATGCTATCATCAAACTGGCAAACAAATCTTACTTGCAAAGCATAGTGCACAAATACGCAAGTTTTTAAAATAATTATTTCTGGTGTAGTATATTTTTTTCATTTTGTATTTTTAAGAAAACAATGTGTACAGTCTGATCTGTGAAATTGAGCCCCACAGGAATTTAGCTAATAGCATCCTGTTTTGGCAGTGGATTGGTCAGCACTTTAAAAATTCAAGCCATGTGAAGCTGGAATTTACAAAAAGACTAAGTGAATTCATCTGCAGCTAGCTTACCTTGTTTTTTAGGGTACTTGTTGTATATCTGACTTGGCTTTTGTTAAACTTTTTTGGCAACTTTATTACCAGGTGTTTTAAATTACTGAGAAGAACAGATTCAGGTGAGCAACATAATTTTCAGAATTAGCCCACATACTAACCTTAAAAGAAAAAAGGTTACTACCCAGAAAGACTGGTGCAAAGTTTGAGTTTAGGAATGTATAATGCTCTGCCTGTTTACAGAATGGAGCCTTCTCATCTGTACTCCAAAACGTATTGAAGCATTTGGCATGTAGAATAAAAATCAAGATTTACAGCCCTCTAAGTTTAAAAGAAAAAGCAACATTTTGGAGGGGAATGAGGCCAAACCAAATGACTAAAAAATTTGGAAATCAGGGAAGATGAGAAAGTCAAAGGCAATTTTAAAGCTGCGAGTTGCTCCATTTAATATTGATTTTAGAGGAGTTGGAAAACCACAACTCAAGCTTCAAGTGTACTAAAACATTCAGATAAGCTGTGGGGGTTTTGTGCTGTTAATATTACTGGTATAAAACTTGTCACTGTAGCTGTATGCTTAAATCTTTATGCTATGCTTTTAAACACAGCCTTTTAAGCAGAACTTTGTACATCAGTTAAGAAAACTTAGCCAATTCTGTTAAGATGCTACTTTTTGAGTGTGGACTTATTTCTAATAAATGTGACAGCTGTTTAAGCACAGTAAAAGCTATGGTAGCGATGACCTCATTGCATCATCTGTAGCCCCAGAATGAATAAAACCACTGTAAAGGTTATTGCTGCCTTTCTTTGCTTTGCTGCCTTTCATGCACAAGTGTCTGGGACAAGTTATCTTTACGTTACCTTTTTTCAGATAAAAGACCAGATGGATAAAGTCTAGTGCTGTACATAGTTTTGTCTCCAAGACCTATAAATGTAAAGGCAATGCGAGCTTCTGTAACAAAAAAAAATGCTGAAATCTAAATCCTCCTTTATATAGGGTTTATATAGCTGCAAGATTGGCTTTAGAAGAGTGTGTCTCAAGTGAAGCAGCATCCTGAAGAATGATGTGCTCTGTTTGGTCCCTAAGTAAGCAGCTTCTCTTCCATTAATCGCCCCTTTCAAGCCTGGTTTCTGGTCCCACCTTGAGCATATGAGAGGAGCCTCTCGCCAGCCTGCAGCCTGTGCTGCGGCAGGCTCCTTCATCTAACACATTCCAGTTGTTATGGCAAAGTCATAGAGGGAGGGAGGAAAAAAGTGCTTTCAAACTTTGGCCACCTGTGGCTCCAGCTTCATATGGACTACAAGGGCTCTACTGAAGTAAAGTGCCACCTGTCCCCATGCTGAGGCTGCCCTTTGTACCAAACCAGCAGCCTCTTAACAGCAAAGTTTAAAAGGTCGAGTGCTGAATGGATGCTTCCCAAAGACAAGAGGCCGCGTGACAAGGTTTTTCAATGCTGTACCCACCAAGCGCAGCCATATGTCACATATCCGACAGGTGCAGCTACACGTGGGCATCATTCCGTGGTCCTATCTCTTCCTGCTGGGAGGACAGAGCCTGGCACGCTATCCTGTTCCATGGCTACCTGTGTCCACCCAGTGCTGCCCAAGGTCTCCGGGGAGACTCTGAGCAGCCTGCCCAGCCCTTGCTCCTCTTCCGAAGGCAGGTTACCTCTGGGCTTTTCAGACAAGGTGTGCAGAAACTTGGCTGCCTTGGGCTTACTGAGCTTGAAGTCGTTTATCTCCTTGCTTTGGGGTACAGATTAGCATCTTTAAAGACAGAGGCAAGCTTTCCTCTGAGCTTCGTGGGTGGGAGCCAGAGCTGCTCTGTAGATGCTGATGATGCAGCAGAGCAGAACCTGATTTCTGAGACTGGTTTGGGGTTTTTTTCCTGAGGGTTTTCTGGCATTTTTTCTGGATTTCTAGGGTTTTCCTTTGTGTCTTTCAGGGGGAAGCTATCTGACACAACCAATCCACTCTCATTCACAGAAGTAGATCATGTTTCTGAGAGACACCGTTTAGCAGGATGCACAGTGCAGTTCCAGGGATGCATTCAGGAAAGTTCATGTCATTCCCACCCTCATCAGTAGCAGTCACACGCAGATAAAAAAGGGGAACTGGGTCATTTAATGTTGGAGTAGTACCTCCCAACACACAGAGTGAAAAGTTCATCCAGGTCTGTTAAAACCCCTCGGCCTGAGGAGTAATGAGACCGGTGCACAGTGGTGTGCCACATCTGGATAACTGCCTTCAGTGTTCTGGCGGTGTAAACCTCTGACTGCCGCTCACAAGCAAAGGGAGGGTGAACTGGTTACTGCTTTATGTCGTGCTGCAGTTGGGATTGTGCAAAACGGAGAGTGCCTTTCAACACCACACCTCTGAGGGCTCTCGAGTCCATATGCAATGCAAAGATCGGTGGGATGATACAGATGTGAGTATCGCACAGAAACATCGCTCGTTTGGCTCAAACTTGTCCAAACAAACAGAAACCAAACGAAGTTTACACAACCCCTATTAGCTTCAACGTGCATGCTGGCACTCGCCATGGCATTTGGGAGAAGGCAGTTTCAGGTACTTAGGCTAGCATCTGAGCAAAGCATCAACACCTTTAAGGACCATAACCAAAGAAGGTTCTTTCAACAGAAAATTAGCAGTGGGGCTGCTCGTGGTGTTGTGTAAAATGAGCAGGGAAGCAGGTGCATGGGGATGTTCTTGGAGGTCCTTTCACAAGGCTCACAAATGTCGCTGCAGTTGCTGGGTCTCTTTGTTAGCCTGTTGCCTTTCCCTCGGTTTCCTGGTTCATAGCAAGAGCACAGCACAGCACCCCTCTCCTGTCTTTGTGACAAAATGAAGTGTTAAGTGACTGGGTTGAAGTGCTCGTCCTGCAACTCCGCACCATGTTGTAGTTTGGCTTAAACACTGGCAAGTTCTGTCTTCAGCTTTTCTGTCTTCATGCGTGTGAAATGTTTGGGGAGTGTTACAGAAAGTACCAACGACTGACAGACACAACGACACAGTAACAGAGTTTAGACTTAGCGTTGCACCTGTGCAAAACTAACCCTGGAATTATTTAAACATCAGACCCCTTGCTTGTGCCACATCTCTTATAAATGACTGTAATTGGAGGAGAAATGCCCCAGAAGCAACCAAGAACATTGTTCCAGGGTCTTCCCAAGCAAAAGCACTAAAACAGCTGTAGCTTCCTTCCCTTCCATGGTCTAATCTCCTTGGAGAAGTGATTACAAACCAGCCTTACAGGCCACGTAACGCTCGGGTATGCAAGCACAGCAAGATGCCAGGAAGTCTCATATTAGTGCCCCAGCCCTGCAGGTGAAGGTGGCTGGAGGGGTATCTGTGGGGCTGGTGGGGTCCATCCTTCAGAGAAAGGGAAGAGCATCTCCAGATATAGGCTTGCCAAGCTGGTAAGGAGGGTTTTAAACTAAGGTTGCCAGGGAAGGGAATTTCAATCCATCCCACTCCTACCAGTTTGATGCCCATGCCAGCAATTCATGCCCAGAGCTTGGAGAAGGATCCCAGGTCAGCCAGAGAGCTCCTGAAGAGTAGTACAAAGGAATTCCAACCACTCTAGCCGGTAAGTCAGCTTCATCAGGGGCCCAGCTTCAATGCCTCTATACAAACACATGTAGCATGGGGCACAAACAACAGGTAAAGGTGTGCACACCCATGCAGGGCTATGATCTTGTTGTCTTCATGACGACATGGAGGGATGACTCCTCTGACTGGAGTGTTGGAATGGAAGTATATGGGCTCTTTAGGAAGGGGAGACGAGGAGGGGGTTTCACCCTCTGTGCCAATGACCAGCTGGAGTGCATGGAGCTCTGCCTGGGGATGGGTGAGGAGCTGGCCGAGAGCTTATGGGTCAGGATTAAAGGGAGGGCAGGGACAGGTGACATTATAGTGGAGGTCAGCTACAGGCCACCTGACCAGGAAGACAAAGCAGATTAGGCCCTCTATGGACAGATACGAGCAGCCTCGCATTCAGAAGCCCTGGTCCTCATGGGGGACTTCAACCACCCCAGTATCTGTTGGGGTACAACACAGCAGGGCATAAGCAAACCAGGAGGTTCCTGGAATGCATTGATGGTAACTTCCTTCCCCAAGTGATGGAAGAGCCAATGAGGAGAGGTGCTGTGCTGGACCTTGTTCTCACCAGCAAGGAGGGGCTGGTGGGGAATGTGAAGCTCAAGGGCAGCCTTGGCTGCAGTGACCACAAAATGGTGGAGTTCAAGATCCTTAGGGCAGCGAGGAGGGTGCACAGTAGGCTCACTACCCTGGGCTTCAGGAGGGCAGACTTTGGCCTCTTAAGGGGTCTGCTTGGTAGAGTACCAATGGGATAAAGCCTTGGAGGGAAGAGGGACCCAAGAAACTCTTTAATATTCAAGGATCACCCCCTCCAAGCTCAGCAGCAATGTGGACCAACAAAGACAAAGTCAGGCAAAAACACCAGGAGGCCTGTGTGGGTGAACAAGGAGCTCCTGGACAAACTCAAGCACAATAAGGGAGCCCACAGAGGGAGGAAGCAAGGACAGGTAGCCTGGGAGGAACACAGAGGAATTGCCTGAGCAGCCAGGGACCAGGTTAGGAAAGCTAAAGCCCTGATAGAATTATATCTGATCAGGGACGTCAAGGGCAACAAGAAAAGCTCCTGTAGGTGTGTTGGTGATAAAAGGAAGACTAGGGAAATTATGGGCCCTCTCTGAAAAGAAACAGGAGACCTGGTTACACAGGACATGGAGAAGGCTGAGGTACTCAATGCCTTTTTGCCTCAGCCTTCACTGGCAAGTGCTCCAGCCACACCACCCAAGTTGCAGAAGGTAAAGGCAGGGACTGGGAGAATGAAGAATGACCTACTATAGGAGAAGATCAGGTTTGAGACTATCTAAGGAACCTGAAGGTGTACAAGTCCATGGGACCTGGTGAGATGCAACCATGAGTCCCGAGGGTACCAACGGATTAAGTGGGTAATACTGCTCGTATTTGAGAAGTTGTGTCAGTCTTGTGAAGTTCCCACTGCCTGGAAAAGGGGAAACATAACCCCCATTTTTAAAAAGGGGAAAAAAGAAGACGTGGGGAACTACAAGCCAGTCAGTCTCACCTCTGTGCCTGGCAAGAACATGGACTAGATCCTCCTGGAAACTATGTTAAGGCACACGGAAAATAAGGAGGTGATTGATGACAGACAACTTGGCTTCACTAGGGGCAAATTGTGCCTGACAAAATTGTTGTCCTTGTACAATGGGGTTACAGCATTGGTGGATAAGGGAAGAGCAACCAACAACATCTACCTGGACTTGCACAAAGCATTTGACACTGTCCTGCATGACACTCTTGTCTCTAAACTGGAGAGACATGGATATGACAGATGGACCACTTGATGGATATTGGCTGGATGGCTGCACTCAAAGAGTTGCGGTCAACGGCTCGATGTCCAAGTGGAGACCAGTGATGAGTGGCATTCCTCAGGAGTCAGAATTGGAACCGCTGCTGTTTGACATCTTTGTTAGCAACATAGACAGTGGGATCAAATGCAGCCTCAGCAAGTTTTCTGACACCACCAAGCTGTGTCCTGCAGCTGACACACTGGAGGGGACGAATGCCATCCAGAGGGACCTTGACAGCTTGAAAGGTGGGCCTGTGTGAATTTCATGAAGTTCAACAAAGCCAAGTGCAAGGTCCTGCCCATGGGTCTGGGAAATTCCAAGCACAAAGACAGGCTGGATTGAGAGCAGCCCTGAGGAGAAAGACTCGGGCGTGTTCATTGATGAGAAGCTCGGAATGGCCCAGCAATCTGTGCTTGCAGCTCAGAGAGCCAACTGTATCCTGGGCTGCATCAAAAGAAGTGTGACCAACAAGTCGAAGGAGACGATCCTCCCACTCTACTTAATTCTGATCAGACCCCACCTGGAATCCTGTGCTCAGCTCTGGGGCCCCCAACACAAGGACATGGAGCTGTCAGAGTGAGTCCAGAAGAGGGCCACGAAGATGATCAGAGGGCTGGAGCATTTCTCCCATACTATCATTCTATGAAATTGGGTGGCAGCACCAGAAGAGGAGGAGAGAGCCCATCACTGGGAAGGGGCAGCAATGGAACAAGGCTAAGCTGAAGAGAGGGAGAGGAAAGGACCCGAGGGCATGGGGGGGGACATCACAGAGCAACTGCTGCACTGTTTCCACTGATGGTGGAGAGGTACTTCCATAATCTACATAATGTATACATGTAATGGTGTTCAAACTCACCCTTACAGGTGAAGACATGGTTAAATGCTTTGCTACATATGCTCAACTCCTGTTGAATCTCTGCCTGAATTCTGCCTGCGTGGGTGATGGTACCTTCTCCCTTCTCACGTCCAAGTCTCACCTTTGAACTTCACTTTACCCGTGAGGTGCCTCTGATGCTTTATTTCAATAAAGGAAGTGGGCATATTCTGTTTCAGAAAATAAAACCTTGTTTTCTTGTACTTATTTCACCAAACTAGGTGTGAGTGGTCAAATCCTTTGGATTCCAGGAAACCAATTCCCACAGCCCCACGTTCCACCCAGTTGACTTGAGGTAGAATCAATTAATCTGTCAACAGTGCTTAAACCATCATGAAATTACCGTGCCAGTTAATGAGGAACAGGGAGGGGAAAAGAAAAAAATATCCTTCGGACAGCTTCCCGCGTTCACCCAGCAAGCCTGAGCTGCCAGCCCATTGAAGCAGAGCTGAACCTGAAAATTTTCTGCCTTTCTTTCCGTGGTGCCACTAGTAGTCACCATGTTGGAAAGATCTCCTCCCCTTGGCCCTTGCTCTCAACAAGTATTAAAAATTAAGAAGTTCATACTCATGTTGAGAATTAAAGCTTCAAATGAGACTTCAATGCCAAAATTACTCTCTACCTCAGACATTAAATATGCAATTTGTATTAACCGTAACTTCCGTACGCACTGGGGCAATGGGGGTTACAAAGGACCATGGACAGACTTCATGACTATAGCAGAAATACGTATGTATTTTAGAATACATATAACATTCAAAGTTGTCGTCCCCACATCAATATTAGCAATGTGCATTTTAATAAATAGCTTACAATAAATAATTAAAAACAAAAAAAAAGCTAGGGGAAAAAAACTTCGGATTTCATTACACTTATGAATATTAGAGAAACGAACTTCTGTACAAATCCTAAATAGGTGGTGGCCTGGCTGGTGGCTCCATCTAATATATAATTAGCATTACTACTAATAAAGGTAGTAAGGACACTCGGGATGCTCGCGTGTCCCACGGTGCCACCTTCAGGAAACATGTGACATGGCTCCTGTCAGGCCTAGCTCGGGTCCTGCTTTACACCACTCCATTTCTTACAGGTTGGGCTTGTCACCGCTGCCCGTGCCGGTGGCCCTCCGCCGCCTGCCACCTCTGCTGCGCGGTGCTGAGCGCCCTGCTCCGCGCCTGCGCACCGAGGCATCCTGGGGCCCGTGTCACACCCCCGCACCCGCCTGCACACAGACACCTCTCACCCATGCATGCACCCCTGTGCATCTGCACCCCTGCATGCACACCCCTGTACACACAAACATCCCCACACCCATGCATGCACACCCATGCATACACCCCTGTGCACACACACACCTGCACCCATGCACGGACACATGCCTCTGCACGCACACACACACGTGCACCCACGCATGCACACCCATGCATACACACCTGTGCATGCACACCCCTGTGCACACACACGTACACCCATGCATGCACACTCATGCATGCACCCCTGCACGGACACACCCCTGTGCATACACACGTGCAACCACACATGCACACTCATGCACACTCCTGTGAGTACACACAACCCTGTACCCATGCACGCACACCCATGCATACACCCCTGTGCACACACACACCTGCATCCATGCATGCACCCCTGCACGGCCACACCCATGTGCATACACACACCTGTGCGTGCACTCACGTGTGTGCACACACACGCACAGCCATACACACACTCCTGTGCACACACACACTCCTGTGCACACACTCCTGTGAGTACACACAACCCTGTACCCATGCACGCACACCCATGCATACACCCCTGTCCACACACACGTACACCCATGCATGCACCCCCATGCATGCACCCCTGCATGGACACACCCCTGTGCACAAACACACGTGCACATGCACACACCCCTGTGCGCGCACACACACACGTGCACACACCCACGCACACCCCTCTGTGCACGCACACACTGTGCGCACGCGCAGCACGCACACACGCGAGCCCACACGCAGCCCCGCACCCGCTCCCCCCGCGCCTCGCAGAGCCCTCGCGCCCGCCTGCTGCTGCCCCACGTGACCACGGGCAGGGGGCGGGGCCAGCGGTAGGCCCCTCCCACCTTCCCGGCCCCGCGCCGTCGCCCCGGCGACGCGGCAGAGCGGCCCGGCGGCGGCTGACGGCGAGAGGCGGAGGCGGGCCGGGGGCCGCCCGGCTGGTACCGCCCGCAGCGCCGCAGTGAGTGGGCCGTGGGACGGGGGCTGGGTTCCCGGCGGCCGGAGCGGGTGTCAGTGTCCTCAGGGGTCGGGCCGGCTGGGGGCCGGGGGGCCCACCGGGAGGAGGGAGCTGCCGGCTTAGGCGAGAGAGGCCCGGGGGCCAGGCGGCCGTCCCTGAGCAGGACGGTTTTTCCAGGCTGACCCGAGGTGGGCCGGCGGCTGGCGTCCTGCCTTGGCGGTGTGGGGGGCCAGCCCGCTCGGTCTGGGAGAGGTGGGGGGGGTGCGTGCGTGCGTGTGTGGGGGGGGGCGTGTGTGTGTGTGGGTGTGTGGGTGTGTGGTGTGCGTGTGCGTGTGCGGGGGGGGGCCTGCCCAGGCAGGCAGGCAGGCAGGCAGGCCGGCCTTGGCGGCCTGGCGTGTCGAGGGTTAATGAGAGGAGGGGATGAGGTGATTTCTTCTTTCAGAGAACCAGCATGAAACTTCCAGGCTAGGTGGCCTTGAGTTTCGTAGCCTGAGCAAGTGACAGGAGAGCTGTGCACTCCCGTTTGCCATGAGCAATGTTATCTGCACGCTCAACAGTGTCATCAATGAAACTAATGAAACTAAAACTGGCACCGAAATGGGCATTTACTGAAACTTGCAATGCTGTGTACATGTTGGAAGATCAGTGTTCCTTCTGGATGCTGCCCAAGGCTGGAAAACCCAATTGGAAGTCCAGCAGCAGGTCTTACTGAAACCATTGCAGCCCTGACACACCTCATACCCTCCTTGCGCGGCGGGAGGAGGTTTCCCAGGGTGGGAAGAAGTGACCTTGCTGGCACGGGGTGGTGGCATCCAGGCAGGTCACTGCTGAACCATCCTGAAAATGCTGGTGTGAATCGTTTCGGTTTGAAACCAAAGCTGGTTTGGAACAACAAAATGAGGGAAAATATTTCCAGCAAACTGAAGTTCCTGCTTTTTAATATGCCCCGTCCTCAATACCTGATACCAGTAAGTGAAACAGCAGATTAGATTTCTGAAGAGACTTTTCTTTAAAAAAAATACTTATTTAAGGCAATATATTTGAAAGTACAAATGTTTATTGTTAATGTTGTTAACTTCTTGCTTGGAACTGAGCAGTCATGTTTTTAGATAACCACTGGTCTTTGATTAGAGTAATGGATTTGTACCTAATCCCAAGAACTGGATCCACCTGTTGTGGGACCTGATTACTGTCAGCTTTACTAATATACAGTCACTACAAAGGAGGTTCTTGTAGTAACAATTTGTTAGTTTGTTGTTGCTGGAATTTTTAACTTTTAAAATTTGTGTCAGTATATACAATATGGCCAGTTTTGATTGTTGAGAGTAGTACCATGCTCTGTGAACAGTGTTGGTGATTTCAGCAGTTACTGTAAACAGGTTGGTGAAATTAGGTTGTGTTTTGCCTGTCTGTGTGGGAGGTCTTTATTGGGTCATAAATCCTAATTTGTATTTTAATTTGAGAGTAGCCTGTTTAGCATGCAAATGTAAAACTTTTGGTAATGCTTAAGACTTGTACTGCAGAAATGCAGATGATTTACTGTTACTAATTACCTTTTGAAATTTAATTCAGACACCTAAAATAATTTAAACTTGTTGCTAGTGCTTAAAATAAATCATCAATAGTATAGTAAAAGTGAAAATTTGCTTGAATTATTTAGTACTTGTTCAGATTATCTAAATTTACACAAATTACTACGTTCTTTCAAGCTGTTGTATTTTGTCCTCTATTTGTCCCCTGCTTTAATCCTTCCTTAATCCTGTGTGAAGAGATTATGGGCAGTATGTCGTTAGGAGTATAAAACAAGCTGTTGTTTACAGTAGGATTTCTCTTTTCAGTTTGGTGTTTTAGAGCTTCATATCGCTGAGGAAGTAACACCATATGAGCTTTAGGATGGGAAAGGCCACTTAAGAGGCTTGCGTTAACTAGAAAAGCTAGATCGAGCTCTTGCTTTTCCCCAAGTTGGTACAAAAGAGAAAACTGAACTCCACATTTGAAAAACACAGAGAAAAAAAATTGCACACCTTCACTGGGTACATGTGGTGCAAAGTACTAAACGTGTGAAAGTCTGTTGTAGTGAAATGTGAATCTCTAAAGCATTTATATTCTAACTCAGCATGCTCTGTAATTCCAGTAGAAGTAAAAGAAGCCCCTGACCCTGGTGTCACACCAGCCTGATAAACACAAGTACTTGGCAGCATCGTTTATTCTAATACCAGTGGACAGTGGCAGTTAAGAGTCACCAGATCCGGTGCTGTACTTCTCAGTCAGCAAACCCCTGTCACCCTCCAGCATTTCTTACAGACTACTGTGTGCCATAGCACTGCTGTAAAATTGGCTGTTTAGCTGTCCACAGAACTCTTACCAATTTTTTTAGATACTTCTGTATGCAGGATAAATTCTGTATAAAGTTGGAGAAGAGCTTAGAATAGAGTGTGATACCCGCAGTCCTTTTTTTTCCACTGTATTTGGTTAGTTTTCAGTTGATAATGTCTAACTATAAGAGTTCCCTTGTTTGCCTTTTTTTTAACTGTAAGTGACCAAGACAACTCTGTCATGAGAGTCACTCATGGAATGGCCTAGTGTGCATCAGTGTGGTAGTGAATGTATGTGGTAAATATGATAGATCCAGGTACATAGATACGGTTGTCAGGGAATATAGTTTTCACACCGGGTTTTGTGCATTTCCATCGAGCAATTTTGACACTCCTGTTTGACTGTTGAAGGAATGTGCTGCCGTTTCTGTACTTCGATTGTTTTCATACCCTAAAAATTACAGTATACAGCAGAACAGAAATAAGGCAATAGCATTTATTACAGAACAGACAAAATGCAGTTTTGTCAGTGATGTGTTACATTACAGAGGACCTCTAGAGGGAAACACTTTTGTGTGATGCTGTTTCAAGTGCACATGCTGAAATAATAGAATTGAACAAAAGGAATAATTGTAAAAGCATGTGATTAATTTATATTTTAAAAATTACTTGGAAAGCTGATAGGATTTAGGCACCAAAATTAGAGGACTTAAAGGTCAAAACTTGAGGCTTGTGTCTAGATCTGGTTCTGCTTATTGCAAATACAGAGGTTTTCATCTTGGTATTTTGGGCCACTTTGTTAGAGAGCAAAAGGTTGGGCATTGAAAGGCATGAGAGTGTTTCAAATTTGTGACATATATAACTTTAGGAGTTCAGGCTAGAACCATCTTTGTCAGGTACTACTGAATCCCCTCCGAGAACTCTGTCTTAAACAATGTACAGTATTTGTTGCAACAGAGAAACGCGGGCACCCAAATCCTGTCACATTTAGCTTCCCTTTATTTTACATGCCTATGTAGATCTATATACAAAATACACACGTGGTTTATCATTGCTGATGCTTTAGGTGCAGATGCTGTGTTTTAAAATGTGTATTGGAATACTTTCAGAAAGTTTTTTTTGTTTTTTAACGTATATATATAAGAATAACAAATGATAACTTGCAAGATATGTATGTAGTACATATGCTTATTACTGGAGTCAACATATAGTCTTGTTGAAGAAATGGCATTATTCAAGGTATTAAAGACTAGAGTGCACGCAGGCCCTTTGAGGAATAAGATATAAAACTGAATTCTGAGAAAAACAGCAGGCTTAAATATATAAGTTCAATTTAAAAAAGTCATAATTTGAATTATCTATGATTTTTACTTTTTGTTAAATCTGGTGTTTAGCTTTGTTATAGAATATACTATTAACCGGTTATCATATTTTACTGTAACAATGGCTTTGGGGGGGCATGGATAAAAACTTCTTTATTTTTTTCACTACCAAGCTGGCGGTTGTCTGGTGCAAAGATTTTAAGTTGAAATGGTCACTTGTTACTAATATCTTGACTGATGATTTAAGATTCTTCCCTGTTAACAGAAGCAACAGGGAGTAACAAGGTGCACATTATGACTTCAAGGAAGCAACATTTCAAGTAATAACAGCTTAGAAGCAGCAGTGTATTGTCCAGGCAGATATTTCTTTCACACAACAGGCTAGTTAACTGGCGAATGCTGCATTCACACTTGTAGGAGGCCAGTTTTATTGTTGCATTTTGCCAGGCCTGTAAATCTCGGGCCTGAGGCTTGTTACCAGCTGAATTTGAATTCCTTAATCTGTTTGGACAGCCACACCAGCCTTTAGCTAATTCTAGCATAAGGGTAAGGACTACAGAGTTGCATGCCAAATTCTGCATCCCCTATAGAGGCAGGCTGACAGTGGATGCCAGCTGATTGGAACTTTATTTTACATTTTCAGACAGCAGAGGCAAAAGGTAGAGACAATGCTGGAATTCAGTTAGCAGTCAGTGGTTGGTTTGTGTTATTTGGGTTACGGTGAGCAAATAATACAGTGATTGGTTGTCGGTTTTCCCCTGGTCTGCATAAGTAAGTGGATGACTATTGTGAGTTTGCGTAAGTGTCTTAACATCAGTTTTTAGGATTGCATCTAGTAGGCAGCCAAAGCTAAGGTTAGAATTGGGATTTGTGCATAGGATCTATGGGAACTGGCCTTCATCTGAATTGTTGGTGACAGATAGTATTGTGTATAGTGAAAGCTAGGGTTTGTATTCAGGTTTGAATTAGAATTCAAATTAAGGTTTACATATAATTCAAAGATGAAGGTTCAATGTTTAGTGTGAATTCTTTTCCAAATGGCAGTTCAGATCTAGTCTTCCACACCAATGCACATGAGCTCTCTAATTGTCTCTGCAGGCCTTGTGAAACAGAACGACAAACTTAACTCTTCAGCCATTACTGTGCCTAATCCAACAGTGGCTGTAGACTAAGAATTCTATGAACTTCAGAGCAAAATATCCAAGTACGTTTGTAACAACTCTGTTTACACTGGCGAAGAATCCAGCATTTATCTCGCTGCTTTACCTTCCTTCCACGCTAACTTTAAGCATAGCAAGCCTGCTTGCACTGCCAGTCCAAAACACAGCATTTGGACCCTAGGTTTACTGTAACACCCTGTGCAAAATTTGGGTTCTTCTGTTTTCCTAAACTTCAGCCCTGCCTTCGTTACAGATCAGGAACCTGCTGCTTTCTGCAAATTATGAATAAGGAGTTCCATCAGAGGACACCAGTCTTAAACACACTCCTCTGGTTCTAAAGAATTATGACAGTAATCTCAACTCTTCAGTCCCTACTTTCTCTAACCCTAATCCTAGACTGGGAACCTTCTGTGGTTTGAAGGATTTAAAAGAACTAGTTATATTGAGATGTTATATTTAAAGAACACATACAGATCTGGGAGTTGTAGTTGTTAGATACAAATAGTAGAGTGTCTCTTTCCTAAAATACTGTAAAATTATATATTTCCCTACCTTTTTGTTTTTTTAAGGATCTATGTGAGAATGACCGTGTTCTTCTGTCTCTTAAACTTCGTGTCTGGATCTCAAAGTAGCTGTAATTTGGAGAACAGTGAATATCCTGCTCCAGCGTGAGAAGCCATTTACCGGCGTAAAACAGTCTGGAAGAAGATTTCTCTAAGAAAATCAAAGTGCATAGAGTTCTCTAATAAAACGGGAGACGTTTAGTATTTCATAAGTTTTTGGCTATACAGGTCTTTAAAAAAAATGAACCGTTACACAATCATGAAGCAACTAGGTGATGGCACCTATGGCAGCGTGTTGATGGGGAAGAGCAATGAGTCTGGAGAACTTGTGGCTATCAAAAGGTATGTAGCATCTAAATTCAGTAAAGCTACTTGCAAAAGCTTAAAGATTTTAACTTTATTGTTGTCTGCCATCTGTGTAGCATAGAAAAAATATCCCTTTTTTTAAGGAAATTAATATAACAAATTTTTTTTTAGATACTTGACAAGGTGATCATGGGTCAGACTTCAGCTAACAAATCAATAGAGAGACACAGTTTGTATAAGTTACTGATTTATCTTGGCTTATAAAATTGCATGCTGCTTTTGTTCAGTTTGAACATGCTTTGTTCCAAAAATGTTGTTAGGCTAACACCAAAGGAAAAGCAAAACTGAATGTGCAGTTGATTAATTAGGGAGTTTATTTATATGAATTGTAAGAATACCCATTTTAGTGGGTAAATTTGAAATACCTTCCCACCCACCCGAAAATCCTTTTAGGTACTGCATTAAGTTTCGGATATTGCTACAATGATAAATACCAGATAACAATCTGGTCAGATAAATAAAGGCTGTGTCCTTGAATCTAATGAAGGTGTGTTGTGTGTGGTCATCAGGGCTGTCATACCTGCCTACAAAGATTTTTACAAAACAATAAAAATTGTGCTAGACATGTGGGAAAGTTCCTCTTGTATTCCTACAGAATTGCAAGCAGGATGTAAAGCATAAGTTGAAATACCAGAAATTATGTGTTGCTGAGATCTTTTTCTCCTTTTATGGACTTACTGCTTATAAGTGATTGAATTTTGTTTTAAGAATTTCAGGTTTCTCCATATACTGCTAGTACCGTTACCTAAGTTAATAGTCTTGATCTAAGCTAAAAAAAAAATAAATATCTGCAATTGCTTATTTTCGTTATTTTTAGGCAAAAAGAATAACATTTTGTGAAATATTTTTCATGATTTCGGGATCTGGAATGCTTTTGTGTGATTTTTAAGTCTGGGATTTGAGGGGGGACAGTTTTCGTTGAAGATATGTTTATTTTAAATTTAAATCTTGGGTTTAAATCTCTTTGCTCTAGGCACTAGAACTTTACAGAAACACAGCAATGACATTCACAACCCCATCCCAAGATCTGAGCAACACCAAATATCTATGTTTGTTTCTATGCAAGACTTACAAATAAATGTATTACACTATTACATATAACGATTACTTTAGAGACTTCTACGTGTGTATGAGTATTGCTTGAAAAAATGAAATCATTTTTATTTGGTATTTCATACTTTGAAACAGGTTTGTAAAAATGACTGATCGAGTCAGATGCTTAGC
Organism: Falco punctatus; assembly: GCF_963210335.1. Classification (NCBI taxonomy): domain Eukaryota; kingdom Metazoa; phylum Chordata; class Aves; order Falconiformes; family Falconidae; genus Falco; species Falco punctatus. The sequence continues at coordinate 95,798,939 of NC_137582.1, read as the reverse complement.
TGTAATGTAAGCAGTCAAGATACTTTGCAGATTTCAAAACCACAATTTTCTTGTTTTCCTAGAATGCAGCTTAGGCACAAAGAGGTGATTTTTCTGGTTTGAAATATTGGTGGTTTAAGTGCAGTGTCGCTGTTCCTTTCCTTATTTTTAAAAGCACAATTCAAATGAAACAAAAGGATTTTGTCCCTGATACCTTGAAGTATCATGGTCTTTCTGGCTCTGTGCCTCTAAAAATATGTTTGCAGTGATTAATCATTAAACACTTAAATTTCTAGCAATTCTAAGAGTTGAGTTTTTAATTATGTTGCTGATGCGTAGTCCAGAATGTTTTAAATTGAGTTCAAAATACAGCTAATGCTACAGTTGGAAAATAACATGTTTAGATTTTTTTTATTTTAAAACCATTCTATACTGTTCACTTAAAATACTTTCTCTCGGAATTGTATTTCAGAATGAAAAGAAAGTTCTATTCATGGGATGAATGTATGAATTTGAGAGAAGTCAAGGTAAAGTGCTGAACATAGCACATTTGAAAATAAGTGTGTGGTTGGGTCTGCATGAAGGAAAAGGGCATCTGCAATGTCCAGGCATAAGGCCATACTCTGTGAACTCTTTAAATGGGGATGCAGATTCCACAAAACCATGGTTTTCTGGCACTCCTAGAGCTCCTGCTGCTTTGTGGAATATCCCACTATTCTCAAGCAGTGGCCCCATCCCATAGCCAGGACTCTTGTCTTTGGGAGAAGGGGGGGTACAGAAGGAGAGAGCACAAAAGGAAGAGGCTGTGTAAGTGTGTGTGTGTGAGACCATGCTGGTTTTTTATTTTACCAGCAAATTTCTAGGTGCATATCCAGTCCTTGTAACTTGTATTTGGGACATCTGTAGAAAGCCCTGGAAGTTTTGGCTAGCCAAATGGTAGAATAACACTTCAAATCCTGGGCTTAAATTCCCAGTCATCCCATGTTTTGGGCTTCTGATTTTCTGTATATACAAAACTCCCTGATAAAGGAGTTGGGTATCCATAATTTAGGTTTAACTTACTGGAGATTGCATAATCAGTATCTCCAAAAAGAACACCTGTAGAAGAATCCTTGTTCATGAAAGTTGCATAACAAAAAAAAATTGCTGGGTTTTCTTACTAGGTTCTTTGTGAGCAAGAGCTGTTAGAGCTTCAGAATTGCCTTTCATTGTAGGGAATTAGGGGTTTGTGTTAATCTTCACCCCAGCTAGATTAATCCCTAGACATAGAAGATTTAAGCTACTATTAATGTCATTGTTGCTTTTATTTTGAAATTAATTTCAAATGCTATTTTGTTGTTCTTTGAAACAAATTACAAAATTAATATGAAATCTCAGATGGACGTGTTCTATAGAAGCTTCTAAAACAGAATTTACATGTTAAAAATTTAGTTCTGATAAGTGAAGTCATTGTCATTATCTGAAGCCGTATTTTGCTCTGTTGCAGTCTCTGAAGAAGCTAAATCATGCCAATGTAATAAAACTGAAAGAAGTCATACGAGAAAATGACCATCTTTACTTTGTATTTGAATACATGAAGGAAAATCTCTATCAGTTAATGAAGGACAGGTACAGTACGTCTTTCACAGGACAGGTAGTGTGGTATCATTTAATTATCCTTATGCTATCTTGAAGAATGCATTGGAATTTCTGGTTTTGGCTCTTCTTGCAGCCCCACTGATCTGAACAGGAGTTGCTGCACCTGCTTATCTGAGGGTAGAATTCTGCATTGCTCTGCATTACAATATTACATATTGTAATGATTTTTGGAAATAAAGTTTGTTCAGTTGTTAACACGATAGGTTGCATGTCTTTGGTGTGTAGAGCCATGAGAGAAATTCCAAGTAATTATTTTTTCTTTATTAGCCTTCACTTTAATGTATGAAGGATTGAATAAACACTGCGTTCTGTTTTTGCTCGTGGATTTGGCTTAAGGTGGCGGTGGTCATCTGCATGTACATGCATGCTTGCTCATAAAACAGACCTGTGTGTGATGTTGCAATCTTGGACAAACAGCACACAGCAAGGCTTGCAAGGTGGACTTTGGAACAGGAACTGCCTTTTCAATAGCATTTTTCTTTGCTGAATTCTTTTGCCTTTAATGTGTGTTTCCTTCAGACATTATCATGCACCTTTATCTCCTAATGTGCAAAGCTCTTAGGTTCACATCCTGACATAGCTGCGAGCAATATTAGCACGATGTTACCCTGCAGCTGAGAAGCATTGCTCTCAATCTTACCACTGGCTAACATGCTTACCACAGTGCTGCGCTGTGTAGTCCCTTCCTTGGTACATTACTGCACATTCTGTGTTCATCTGATCGAGCACACTACTGGCCAGCCAGTTTCTACAAAGAGGTGGGATCGTGACCCTCTCTGCAGAGAAGTCTCTCTGCAGCACTTAAGTGAGTTAAATTCTGGCCTGGGCAGCAAGTGAGTTTTGCAATGAGAGCCAGCTGCATCTGTCTGTGTGCAAGACTTGACGGGTCTGCTTTCATCTGTTTATGATGTGTTGTGCAAAATGAAGAAGCATGTGTGTTCTGAAAATACAGTATTTTTTTTTTTTTAATTATGTGACGTTGTTAATCTGTTTCTTTGCAGAAACAAGTTGTTCCCTGAGTCAGTCATCAGAAACATAATGTATCAGATACTACAAGGGCTAGCTTTTATCCATAAACACGGTAGGTTTCATACTAGAGTTTAACTGTAGCACTTTTTTAAAAAATAAGATAGTGCACAATAATAACATGAATGAAAATATCTAGCAAAGGCTATTAATAATATCTAATAAAAATTATCCTTATCTATTTCAAGTATGGTGCATTTTTAAACCATTCCTGAAGTTACGCTGTTCTTTTATAATCAGATTTTCTTCTTTCTCTTTCAAAGCACTGGCTATTGTTCATATGCTGTTCAGTACTTTTTTTCACCTCGGTTACCAGATGAATAAACAAGCTAAAGAAACTTGTATGTTGGCTGTACTGTGCATTTGTTATCTAAAAAAGATCTATTTAAGGAACATTGATATGTTAAAGGTGGCAGTTTCTCCTGTCTTGAGATACTATATATAACTAATATGATACCCTACATCTAAAAAAGCCATTAAAATAACTTCTTCACTAAGAAATTCAAACAGTCTCATTATCAAATACAACCTGGACTTAAATATTTCAAGAGAAGGGATTTTTCTAGGAACAAGCACAGTCTAAATAAGAGGTACTGTGTGCTCACAACAACAAAAAGTGTTTACAAAACTTTTAATGCTCATGTTTAATATCTGTCTGCAAACTGCATTCTGAAATACTGGTATTAAGCTCCTTTGCATTAAAAAAAGTAGTAATTTGCTCTCCTGCTTAACTCCTTTATTTTGTACTTGTCCTTCACATCACATTGGGATCCTTAAAACTTTCCAAAGACAATAAAATATTAGCTGAAAATGAAAAAAGAAACGATGTTCCCAGTGATCTCTGATTGGCTTTCATGTACCCTGGTGAGGCCTGTTCATGCATTCAAATAAGTAATTAATTCTTTTCGGTATTATCAAATACCCAGAAATTGCTATTTCTTGTCTTTCTGATCAAGATCATATACTGTTCTCTGATTATTAGCATCCTCTTTTCCTTCTTTATTTCTACATGAAATAAGGGAGAAAATCAGAATTTAAGAAAAACTGGCATTTTTAAGTTACAATATTAATATTTTGTTTTGACCATAAGTGTTTGGGAATGATAGGTGTGATAAATTTGAACATTTACATTTCACTGTAGTAATTTCAGCCAATTTCTTACAGTGGTTGTCAGTTTCTGCATGCAGAAATCAAATGTTTTATTGTAGCAAGTGAATTTTGATTTGATTTAATTATAACAGATCGTGTGTACCAATTAAACTGCAGAATTGATTTGCTTAGCAGCTTAACTACTGTCGAGGTATATAGGTGCTCAAGCCAACAGCAAGCATTAAAGAAACTTTATGTGCCTGCATTAGTAATACTACCATTCCTGAGCGGAATTTTGATAGCTTTTATATGTCTGTGTCTGCAAATTGTTGTTAAAAGTCGTTCAAGGAATTGTATATATCAGCTAAGTGTGTCAGATACTCAATTTTCCATTATCCAAAACTGACAAAGCAGTTGTAGTTTTTGCAAAAGATTTCATTCTGAAATTGATTTGCTATTTGATAGTGCTGCAAGAGCCAATTCATTTTCCTTAGTGTGTTAATGACAGTTTACATTTGTTAATTTAAGAACACTTGGTGTAATAATCACTGGAGGGAAAATGTGTGTGCTTGTTTGGGAGAGGGTTACCATTCTTTTATGTTGATTTTTTTTTAAAAAAAAAAAAGCTATATTTTTTTAAAAAACACCCCACAGCAAATTCTGGATTACTCTAACAGAACAGAGGTTGCTGTTTAAGAAGTGATGACACAATAATTTGCTCTTCTGTCTTGTCTTCTATAGGGTTTTTTCATAGAGATATGAAGCCTGAAAACCTTCTCTGTATTGGACCAGAACTTGTGAAAATAGCAGATTTTGGGTTGGCTAGAGAACTAAGATCTCAGCCACCTTATACAGATTATGTTTCTACCAGGTGGTAAGTATATTAAGAATTTAATACATTATCTTAACTAGTTACTGTTCTCTTACCATTTTAATTGATCTGTCATTTCTTCCCATCTGCGATAGGTACCGTGCTCCTGAAGTTTTGCTAAGATCGTCTATCTATAGCTCACCCATTGATATGTGGGCAGTTGGCAGCATAATGGCTGAATTATACACACTAAGACCCCTTTTCCCAGGCACAAGTGAAGTAGATGAAATCTTCAAAATTTGCCAAGTATTAGGGACTCCAAAGAAGGTAAAACATAGAAAAACTCACACAATTGTATTTAAAAAAAGAAAGTTATATCTTTTATAAAACATTGAATTTTTTCTCTGTCTTGGAATGAACATATAAATTACTGTCTTGTAAGTTTCCTGCAGACTTGAGGGTTTTTCCACTGTATTTCTTTTAAGTTTCCATTAAGGTATGCAATGCTAGTCTTTTGCTGTACATTAGCATCTGTTGTATATCATACCATTATGTGCAGCCTCCTTTGAAAGCCAGATAAAATTGTTTAATTTAGTTATTTAAAGTTATGCATATGAGAAAGAAAATCAGAAGTTTCCTAGGATTTAATTTTGCCACAGCCAATTTGTTTTCCTTTCCTGAAAGTGTAATTCTTCTAGGCTGGCACCCAGAATTTGGACCTTGTAGGAGATACCATAAATAAGACAAATTATGCTTTTCTTATTTTTAAAGCATAAAGGAAACACTAGATCTCAAACACAGATCTCTCATAAATATTATTAGCAATGAAAAGTAATGGAAAAGAAATGTGCAGTATTTTAGAGAGGAAACAGTTCTTTTCAAGTGTTTTCTGTACAGGCTAAGTACTATTTAAAAATACAAGGAAAGTTTGGGTAGAGCATATAAAAAATGTGTGCAATTATATTTACTTCATTTTAAAAGCTGTTTTAGCAAATGGTATGTGATCATGCAAGAAAAGAATAAGCTTACCTTCAAAACTTTGAATGAACTGGAAGACCACCATATAAGTATTTTTTGTAGAATATGGTAGGAGGTGGCCGACATGTATGAGGTACTTCATGGGCACAAACAGAACTTGGTGAAATAACTGACTCAACAGTCTTTAGATCTGGAAGACCTAAGGGTGGGAGATAAAAACATCAATTTCATTAGCGTTCTACTGATATAAAGTATATCCTAATTCTTGTTCAGTAAAGGAGCTGTTATAAACAGAGAAGTGTGGAACAGAAAACTTAAAACCGAAATAGATTAAGCTTAGCTAGGAACATGCAGAGCTGGAAGTGGTGGGAAGAAATCCAAGAGAACATACTGAGAAACAGGTGCAAACTCATGACAGAGCAGAGAGTAGAATGTCATAGGTTGAGAGTTATAGATGATACGTTGTGGAAGTGAAAACTGAGTCTAGAGGTCTAAGTGAGAAATTGCTATGGTTTGTAAAACAGTGCTTGCTATGACAATTGTACATCAGAAATGTGTAATATGAGCAGTGTTTTAAGACATGAGTTTTGAAACACAGATGTTAAGTTTCTTAAGCAGCTCACGAGTCTTGGATAGTAAGAAGAACCTTTAGATGTATATTAAGAGTATCTGTGAAAGATGTCAACATACTAGCTTCTGGAACATTTTCAGCGTATAGCATAAACAAGTTCTGGAAGTGCAGGGAGATCAGAGAGAAATTTTTCACTGTGTGTAAGTAGCCGAGCAGTGCTGAGTTGACTGCTGTGGTTTTTCTGTAACCTTAGAAGCAGTTTACAGAAGCAAATCATGACTTTATACTCTGTCATTCCCTGACTAGCAAGCTCATTGCTTGGGAAAGAGGGAGCATTGCCAGCTGAGTATTTCAGAGAGAACTGTACCCTCTTATAAAGACTTAAAGTGTCTTCTAAAGGGTTAGAGACACTGCCAGTCAGCCCTCGAAGGATCAGGACACTGCGATTAGTTCCTTTGTGTCCCTGTCATCTGCTGGGCAGACTAGGGAATTTTATCCCTTTACAACAATGCTAAGGCATTCTTCAGGGAGATTGCTGTGTAAGAAGAGTACTTAAATATTATGATAGGAATTATCACAACAAATGATGCATTTATAACAAGTGAAGTACTGTTCTGCATTCTGAAAAACAAGTAGTTATTTTAATAGTCTGGTTTTGCAGATAGTTCTACAAATAGTATTTTTTTCAGACATGCATTTTCATTTATTGCATTATCCTGCAATAAGGAATTACAGGAATTATGCCTAGAAGCTATATTCATTCCAATTTGCCTTCCTTTGTTTAAGTCTATACTACCATACTAATGACTTCTGTGATTTTGGGTTTTTTAAATAGTGACAGGCAACTATTTTGCTTTATTTTATAAATGAAGTTGCTTTATTTATAAAATGTTGTACCATTCAAGTACTGGCAGTGATGGTGCACTTCTAGTACACCAATTTAATGAAAAAACTGATGACAATCTGAAAAGGAAAGATCAATGAAATGCATTTTCATTAGTTGAAGGTTGGAAGTGGCACTCTAATTTCAAATTCTTTTTTTTAATTAGAAATTTAAATTTATTTTTCATTTTTTGACTTGTACTATTTTCACCCTATCCCTGCAGTTCACCAGTTCAACATGCAGCCCTTGCTACTTGGTTCTAAATAATTTCTTTGTCAGTACCTCTGGCAGACAGAATGTCACCAACTCCAATAAAGGAGAGAGATGCAGCAGAGGAGAGAAGAGTCCATCTCCATTAATTTAAATGAACAAATTATTCTCTGAGGTGTAATAGAAAGTTACTTGAAGTCTTGAGACTTATTTTAACCAGACGTGGTTTATAATTATATTTTGAGTTTTCTTTGATTACCATAGACTGTGTTAACGGAGCTAAAGCTGTTGTACATAAAAAGATGAGCAATAGCTAACATGGTATTTTAAGATCAAATCCTATCAAATCAATCCAATTTACTCCTGTAGCAGTGTAACAAGCTTTGTGGATAGAGGAGAAGCATTAATATCATACATTGCCTTCAGTAAGGTTTCTGATGCTGTCCCTCGTAATATTCTCATCAGCGTATTTATACAAACAAACCGCATGATAAGTGCATACCTGTTTTGAAAGCCTTAGTCACAGAGTAAGCCTTACTGGTTCTCATTCAAAATGAAAGATTGAATAGGACTCATGAGTGGTTCTGCATCTGATGCAATTTAAAAATGTATTTAAAGGCCTTCTGATAGGATAGATTTTACTGCTTAAGCTGCTAGATAGGCTGGGAAGGATTGAGTATGTTAGAAAACAATATTAGAATTCAGAGTTTATAAAATTAGAGATGTAGGTTTGAAAAAAAAAATTAGCAGTGTGTAGAGTGCTCTACTTAGGCAGGAATAATCAGCCACATAAATCTCTGTGGATAACTATCCAGCAAACATACCTGCAGCAGAGGATGTAGGAGCTATATAGTGCATCGTATGTCAACAGCATTTTGCTGCAACAAAGACAAATACTATACCAGTGTGCAGAGAAAGGAGTATTGTCCACTGACACATGAACTAATCTTTCTGTTCCATTTGCTGTATTATATCCAGTTTAAAGTTTTGCCTTTCCAGAGAGAAAAATCAGAGAAGAAAAAAAAAAAGCCTAGACTTGGGTATTCAATTGTTTGGGTTTCTTTAGCTTACACAAAGGAAGACTGGCAGAAAGGAGAAGAAATACACCTTCTAATGTATAAAAAGGCTTTTCTTGAGAGAAAAGAGTAATAGTCCTTGGTATCCATGGATGATAGCACACTCAACAGTGGTCTTTTATTGTAGTAAGAGAAATACTACTTACTACATAGGTAAGTAGTAAGTAAAACATGAGGGTTTTCTACATTTTTCTAATCTTGAGGAGAATTAAGCTCTTTTAGAGCAGTTGTGGAGTGCCAGAAACTGGAATCCTTCTGAGACTAATACCTGTCAGGAAGGGACAAAGGTATGGACAAGATGATCTCTTAAGGTCTTTGATAATTCTGTGGTTCTGTATTCAAACAATGGAATTATCAAGCAACAAAGGACTTCAGGGTTTACCTTCCGGAAAGTTAAACACTCAAAGAAAAGTTTTCATCTGGTGGTCATGGCTTTTTGCTGTTGTAATAATGTCTAGTTGTAATTTAATCCTTGGATGTCTCAGTGGTGGAATCAGTGGTATATTGTAGAGGCTGCATCATGGTTACACAACCATGGTATGCTGGGTGGAAGGGCCTCACCTCCGCTACTGCCATACAGAAGGCATGTTGAAGTCAGCTGTTTGAACTTATTTCTGTAGTAGAGGGGGTGTTTGATACTGCTCCTGTTACTGCTGCACTCCCTTCTCCTTCAGATACAGTATGTCCAAGTGTGGTATCCACAATAATAGTTCCACCTTTACCTACAGGAGACCTACAGGACTACCATTGGAGACTGATGCTGCATTCACTGGTGTTGTAACAATTGTAATGGAAAACAGGAATGCCTGTTTTCCACTATATAGGGAGGAGCTGCACAGACCAAGCATGACTCAACCTGCATAAAATTAAATTTGATCTAATACCTCAAAGATACATCTTCTTTGTTCTTTCTTGGTACTCATTTTTCTTTCCTTTGAAACAGAGTGACTGGCCAGAAGGACACCACCTTGCTTCTGCCATGAATTTCCGTTTCCCACAATGCGTCCCTATAAGCTTAAAAACTCTGATCCCAAATGCAAGCAGCGAAGCAATACAGCTTATGAATGATATGCTGAACTGGAATCCAAAGAAGAGACCTACGGCAAGTCAGGTCTGAGCACCTGAATGATTAAGTATAAGACTGAATTTTCTTGTACTGTTAAAAAGTTGTAGATACAAAACCAGATTGATTGCCATAATACTAATGGCCAGAGAAACATCTCTGCATTTTGAACACTTTGGGAATGAGACTAAGTAGTGAGGAGCAAAAGTTCTAAGCCTGGCTCAGCAGACATCGAAGTCTTTAGTTATTTCTGCAATGTTGTCTTCTATATGGTTACATTCATACATACTTCTGTGTACAGGATAGAGAAAAATCTGAGCTGCAAGTTGCCTGAATTGTAACTATAAGTCACTTCTGTCACCTTCTTTTTCCTCCCCCATCTGTACAAAGGAAAATACTGAGAATTAAGCTTTGCTTTTTGTGAAGCTATGGATGGAAGGCAGTGTGAAAGAGCTAAGAATTATTTTTACTTGGAGATTGGACATAAACTGTATCATGTGATAAGGAAAGAACTTCTTGAAGAATATACCATTAGGTCCCAAAGGTCACAGGTTTTCTCCAAGTTTATTTTTAAAAATCGTATTTCAAGTAACAAATACGGTTGCACTCTACTGTTGTTTTGGGGTTTTTTTAGTATTCATACCTAGTGCAGTCCTTGCAATCCTATTTAGAAGGTATAAAAGGGGAATACAAACAGGAAAGAAAAAGGACATATTGCAAGTTATCCTAGGTAGATGTAACGTAAGTGATTCAGAAGTGGTTAAGCAGATGGTACCAAGCAGAGCAAGCATTTCTCCCCACTTCATAAAGCATATCTATTGTTAAAGTCACTGAGGTCTAACTGTAGTCTAGTGCTATAAATCTCTACACAGAATACTGCATGGTGCTTTATGAAAGCAAAGAATCAGCTTTTGCCCAAGTGAGTTGTCAAGGAAGCAGCTGCACCAGTTGTGTAATCCACATCCAAAAGGGAGACTTTAATGCATATATGTGGAAATGTGTACAAAGCCAGCAATTCACAAGTGCAGCTGAGGCAAAGCATCTCTTTGAGAACTAACAAAGAGTAGTATCGTACCCAGAAGTAGCAGTGTGTTGTTTTGACATAGGAGGAGCTGTGTTAGCAGAGTACGTCTCTGCTGTGCATCTAGTGGTGGACATGAAAAGGTCAGAGGAAAAAAAGTGAAATATACATCTGCCTGAAGATGGATACCATAGTTTCCTAATAAACACTGTAAAGGCACAGCAAGTACAGTGAACATACTTCAAAGCAAAACAAAACCAGTGAAGCTGGTCACAAGAAAATGAAGGAGAAACTTTGCTCATTAATATCCCCTAATTGTAAAACCCATACAATTATATTAAATGGCAATCATCACACTTCTGGGTTTTTGCAATTAAAAAAACCAGCAAACTGCTCATTGAGTTGCCGGAACATAGTTAGCAATGGAAACATGTAATAAAGCATGTGGTAAAGGTAGTGGAGACTACCTGTTTTAAGATTGAAATTCATTACTGCATGAATATAGAACTGTGTTGAATGTAAAATTCACATCAAAACAGATTCCACAAAACAGAGAAGTAAAGGAGGGCAAGGAATGGTGTGACTGCTGTAACATGTACAAGTGGATGCATCTTACTAAATTATACGATGGGAATTGTTTAAATTGTTTAAAATACACTTTTAAAAGAACTGACAGTTATCAATGCACACTGATTACATACGATTTCATTATGCATCCATCTGTGCTGAAGGGTTTGCTCAAATGCTTCAGACACCTGCTTTTAGATCCTTGGTGAAATCAACTTTTTGAAGTAACATTAGTACATTGTATCTTCTTCTCCAGGCTTTGAAGTATCCTTACTTTCAAGTTGGCCAAGTTTTAGGACCTCCTCCACAGTACCTGGAGAAGCAGACTCCTATTAAACCAATTCAACCAACAGAGCCAAAGCCAGCTTTACCTAAACTGGAAGTTGTGTCCAAGCCAGAACCTCTGTCTTCACCTGAAGTACCTGACAAAACGCAGTCACAGTCCCTGTCAAAGTTTAACCACCAGCCTCTCCAGCAAATTCAATTGCCTCAGAATACAGCTAACCAGCAAGTACCAAAACAGCAGCAGCCACAAGCACAACCATTTTTTCCAGCCATCAATAAAAACTCGCCAGTAAGTTGTATTAAATAAAAACGTTGGTTTTATTAAAAGTTCTTACTACGTTCAATGAGGTGATCCCTTGAAAGTCATCATACTTTTCACTAGAGGAAGTACAGGTAGGTAATTGGAGACTAATGAAGGATATAACTTGCCACGTAGTGAAATTTTGCAGCAATGCAGAAGACTAGATTGCTTGTAACAACAATGTGTGTTTGTTTACAATAGCTTTTAACTGAAATGCTTATGCGGTAATGTAGTTACAACAGCTATCATTTATTGACCTTTGAGAAACAGTTCACAAAAATATTGGCAATATATAATAGACAAGTGAAAAGGGAGAACTTCGCTTGCCTCAAGCAGGAAAATACCCAAGAAAATTCATCTAATTCCGATGCTTATAAGAATTCAATGTGTAAGATTTTTAGCAAGATGAATATTGAACTTTGATTTATAGTCTTCATTTTGCTTTCCGCTTACACTTGCTGAACTACAGTATGAAGTATGTTAATAGGTATTCAGAAAATACCTGAAAGCAAACCATAGTCCAATGAAAGGACAATTTTAAAATCTAGTGATTTCTTTGGAAGAGAACATTAAGGAAAAGCCTGACTAACTTCTTTTATTTGGTGTATTTACTTTGGGGCTACAGCAACTGACACTCCTAAACCCTGAGTGTGATTGCTGTGAATGTTCTGCACCACTGTGCCCTACTTCTTGACAGTTCATCTACCACTGTTGAGAGCATGAATTCCGCAAGATACCAGTAGTAGAGGCTGAGCACTGAACTGGATCTGCAAATAGAACATTGACTTCACTATTTCAAGTAGATTTGAGCGATTTAAGGATGACAGTCCAAAAGAACTACACTCAAAATACCTGCTGGCATTACTGTTATGTTTTGTGCTTCAGATCATTCTGAGACTATGACCAAAATAGGCACAACAGAATGGGAAAAACTCTCTCAAAATTCTTAAGCAGTAGTCAGGAAGTGAACTAGGTACAAAGTATAACATTTTAGAATTTAGTTGATGCTTTGTTTTACTATTTAAAATAGAAACAAGCAGCTAGTGGCCCTCAGAATGGTGCATTAGGTCCTAAAAGCTGCAGAAGACGATGGGGTCAGACTTTGATTAAGGCTGTGGATAGCTTGGATGACTTTGATGACACTGAGTTTGGAATTTCATGTTCAAAGAAGCCTAGCATTGCACTGCTAAAAGAAAAGAAAACCAAGGAATGTCTTTTTAGGTAAGTCTTATAATTATAGAATCACACCTTTTTAGTAAACGGTGTTCAGTAGGTTTATAGACTGATTGAGACGAATCTGCTACAATTTAAGTCACCAAAATTGTGCAAGAACGCCAAGAGCTGTATGAGCAGACTAGCTTTGGGTGTGGGGTTGGTTTTATAGCACCGCTATATCCAAACTGAATCAAATTTGGTTTCAGGCATTGTATAATTTAGCTGTTTGTCGTGTTAGAATAGAATAGAAGAAACTATGTGTTTTACTAAAATCAGATATAGTAATTTCATTTCCTTTGAGGGTTAAGGTTTGTACTAAGTTCTGCCACAGTTATCTACGTTTGCTTTTATACCATAGTGTCGGATGTGCTTTTGTCTTCAGACTCTCATGAGATATGAGATCTGGCTGTTACTTTGTGGGAATAAATTCTACCGATGAAAGTAGGATAAGAGAAGAGCACTTTACTTTTCAGGCTAGGGTCAGCTTGTGGTATTCTGAGCTGCAATCGTTGATCACTTTGTTTGAATATTTTGATTTTTCAGTGTGCCAGAACCAAAAGCTTCATGCTGTATTCAGCCAGGAGGGGAAAACAAGGTTCTGATGAGAAACGATTCTGGAAGATCAAATGCATCAGCAAAACAGTACTATCTAAGACAATCAAGATATCTACCTGGTAAGGATAAAAGTCAATACATACGGAAAATAGAAACTGTCAACAATCTATGTATAGTACAATTAAACTTTAGATTTTATACTGGATAATTTTACTGTTCATAGCCAGGCTAAATTTTCAAGTTTTGGACTAAATGCCTTTCCCAGAATGTATCTCATCACAATTGATGGGGAAGTTCCTGGCTATGTGAACATAGAAGGGAGCCCAATGCTGCTTTTGTACACCGTGAAAGTTCACAGGTTCTTTTATGACCAGTAACATACAAAATGCTCAGTAATATGAATCCAACATCTTTTGGATTCCTAGGAATATATCCTGATTGACTCATAAGCAAGTGTATCTGAGGACTAAAGAAACTACCCATATGTGTATCTATATCCATGTATTGCGTAGTTCTCAGCTCTGCAGTGTCAGGAAGTTTGGGGTTTTTTGAACTTAAAGTTCTGCTGAGCACGGTTACCCTTCTTGGTAGAAAGTGTTTAGAAATATGAGCCACTCACATTGGTAGGAATTCACATACTCACTTCCCTTCCCAAGGCAGTAATCCTCCTGAAAAATAAATAGATAGCTTAGTCTAAATCTGGATGTTTTTACTAGAATAACATGAAATTATGTAATTGCTAGAAATAAGAATGGGAAGGAGGAGAAGGAAAAGGGAATGTTTCCTGCAGTTAGTATTCTGAATATTTTCTATAATTATATTATTTCCTTGGGTTCTCACTTAGTATCTTTTCTTTAATACCATGATGGTTTGCACAACTACAATAAGTGTATCATGACTTCTGCTGTAATCCACAGAATTTAAGTGGCTCACAGAGGAATTCCTGATTGTCAGGCAAGTTCTTTTGTTACAATGTATCATGAATTTCCCAGGAGTTCATTAGGCCATTGATGACTTCTGAATATGAAATCATTTCTTGAATATTAAATAGGATGCCCAGAGACTCCAACAGTTTAAGTCCAAAAGAAAAAAAGGGGGGGCACTTCCCTATCTAAAGGTAACACAAATGGAAAGTTCATCTGTATTTCTTATCTTTTTCTAAGCCTGCTTCTAATGTCTCTCTGGTTTTAGTAGAGTTTTCAATGAGAAAAGCATAGACGTAAAAATTAATTAATTTCAGTACTTAAAGAGCGTAATAGCTCAAAGAATCATATATGTTATTTATCCATCTTACTGTAGTTCCTGTTACCGCTAGATCTGGGAGCTGCTTTCATGCTGTGTAATCCCATTAACTTTTGTAGTGCTCATAACATGCTGAAGTAATGAGAACCTCTTTTTCCTACTTTTTCAATTAACCCCTGAGGAAAAAGTTTATTTTCAGCCTGTAGAGCCGTAGGTTTTGGTAGGTATCTTTTTTTGTGTTAATTGCTTGAGAGTTGAAATTATCAATAATGAGATTATGGTTTTATAGGAACCAATCACCTGTACTAAAAGGGCTTGTAAAAGTTGACTTGGATGAATTAAGAGAATTCTTATATCAGTGTCTCTGGTATTCATGGTTTGGCTGAAAAAACTACCCTAACCGGTGGACATTGTTCTTTTACATTAGTGATGTTTATGTTATGCCACAAATAATTCAGTGTTGGTTTGCTGTTCTAGAACTGTCCATTTTTCATTGATTGAATTACATTTGAAAATTGCTATTTATAGCATTTTCCATAATTTGTTTTCTAAAGGTGTAAATCCTAAGAGTGTCTCTTTAGCAGCAGTAAATAAGGAAGGATCACATGGAAGCTGGAACAACCAGTTGTTTTCTAAACCACTGGCACGCGCTGGAGGAGTGACTTTCAACAGAAATACTACAGGTAAAAGGGTAATTAAAAGTGGTCACGTTATGTCTCATAAGACCATCTGGTTTAACTTCTGTTGTCAGGCTTAGCTTCTAGGCTAACTTGTTTGTTTGTTTTAACGATAGACTCTTAAAGTATCTTTTTCATATGTAAACTAAATATTTTGCTTTCAGAACATACAGTATAGAGCAGCCCCTATTGCAAAATTCTGTCAAGATATATTTTGTCCATAATCCTCTTAGACCACTATGTTACTGTCTTAATTCAAGCAAATAGTTTGACCTCCTTACTGCCTGATCAGCGTGCTGTGGAACTGTCAAACAGCAGCCTCAAGTCTGAAAACAAGATGGTGGGTGATGTGCTAATTTGATAAAAGTGCTGCCTAATATTCTAAACAGGTCTTTTAACAATCTGCTAGTCTTGTCCTAAATGCTTTGCAGTATGAAAAGTCCCCTTATTTTCAGCAAGGAACTTGTGGTAAGGTGCCTTTTGGTACTAGGTTTTGTGAAGAGCACTGTTACCAGCATTTTATAGGGTGAACACTAAGACTGGTTAAATGGCTTATCTAAGATTTCACTGAGGAAAGCATCACACTCAAGATTAAAATCTGTCTTCTGACCACCAAGCCCTGTACTTTAAGTACATGGTCCATCACCCCGTTAAGGGGAGGTTAGCTTCTTAACAACTTTGCAGCCATTGCCTAGCTAGCATGAGTCACTCCCAAATACTGTAATGCTAGTAAACCACCTCACATGCTTCTACAGAAGGAACTTTAGAAGGTTTGTTTCCATGCACATGCTGCACCCCTTTTTAATAGCACTTCAGTAGCCGTTCTGCAGTGTCAACAAACCAGGTTTTCCCTCTGAAAGTCAGGTGAGCTGTAAGTTGTTCATCTGAAGTTATGTGAAAGATTTGAGGAAGGGAAAAAATAACAGCACCTACCAGAATTTTGATGAAATAGAACAGACTTTTTTAAGCAATGATCTTATGTACCTTGTTGTTTTCCAAAATATAGTGAGTGCCTCAGAATTAATTACGTATTCAGAAAATAGTCTTGGAAGGGAATTAGGCACAAAAAGGCGAAGAGCTGTTTCCAAAAGTATGCATCAATAAGCTAACCACCTACATACTGAATTGCACTGAAAATAAAATTAAGATGAATGCTAATGGTAAAAATCCGGCTGTTGTCTTACTGGCCTACCTTGGGTATCTACCAAAAGGTTAAAGAAAAAAAAACCTAAAACTGGTTATTTTCTGTGTTTGAAAATACTTGCCATTATTTCCATCAGTATCTTAATTGCATGTTGTGTTTCGTATACTGGGGAGGCAACATTTAAGACAGACACACATGAAACCAGGATAGCTGCAGCACCGATCAAAGAAATACAACACATGTAAATTATATATGTTTTCTTTTTTCATATTGACAGAATTGAAAGTTGACACTGTGCTGTTTACTGTTTAAATAACTATGTTTAGTTTCTTTACATGCTGCTTTTTTTTTGTCATCCAAACATTGCCCTAAGGTGAAATAAGATAAGACCAAATAGTTACAAATGCTTTATTTATGAAGAATTGTAAGGTTATGCTCAGTCAACTTTGCAGATACGCCTGAGTGCTTAAACTTGTGATTTATGTATTTGTGTGACTGCAATGTGATTGCATTGTTGGTAAACCACACTTTATTCCATTATTAGAAAATACTTTGTAAAATAAGTTGTTAGAGTAACATTTCCTGCTTGAGAAAACACAGGAAGGAGACATTATAGTTACAAGCATGTCAGATACCTTTCTTGCTTTGTTTTCCCTCATTTCTTTCACATCATCTAGCCAGGTTCTTCATACACTTTTTCTGAAGTTCTGTCTTTCCATCTTTTTCTTCCTCTCATTTTCCTTGTCTACAGATGAGAACTTAATTATGCCTATTGAAAAGCTATCATGCAAAGAAAGGTTGAATGAAAAATTAGAGGATCCAAAAGGTAATTCATAGCAACTGTAGCCTAGTTCTTTGTACATTTCCTATTTATGTTTTACATTTTTGTGTAAAAATTGCACTTATAACACAGATTCCTGATGATCGTGTACTTAATTTGCAGTTGTAATCTGGTTTGTCAAACCTTGCTGTCTTCATTGTGACTTCTTCTGGAATCTTGGCACTTACTGTACTTTAAAAGACAGAGAATATTTTATTACCCTAATTATAATCCACAGCATGTCACTACACTGCTGCTGGATAATGGTGAAGAAGCAATCCTAAAGCAGCAGCACATATGTCTCTCCTGAAGGACTGCTTGTTCGTAACAGCACTTGGGACTTGCACCATTGACTGCATTCTGATTCCCTGTTGCACTGATTTTACAGCACTGTGATTGTATAGATTTTGGTGGAGTTACCTTAGAGTAAAAGGGTGGAAACAGGTTTCCAGGCAGACGAGTCTGTGTCTAAACACAGTTTGCTGCGAGCACTGTAAAGCTGCTGGACTTTATCACCTCTCCCTCAGTTTCTGGCCTCTGTGATGTGTCCTGCCTGTGTGATATGTCTTATTGCAACTGTTCATAGGGTTTTTTGAACTCACTACCCCGCTCAAATGATTCTGTGACTTTATCCTTCATGAATAATGAGGTATGTGTTGTTTGAGGTAGGGGGTATGGCCTGGGCCACGCTCACACTTGCTGGCATTGTGGCCATGAGTGCTTGCCTGTACACCTGCTGCCGGACCTCCTGGATCCCTGATGGATGAATACTGCTGTAGCAAGAACCCCTTCTTTTGTACAGCGGTGGCCAGAGGTAAGGAACTGTGCTTTTCAATAGGATTTTTTTATATTTGTAGTTACTCTGTTATTTTATATTAACTTTTTTTTTCCCCTCGTCCTTCATTGTTCTTATCCAACCGAAAAAAAAATCACCCCTCCAGACCCCTCTGTTTCACCCAGACTGCTCCTCCTGGCTGCCCTCTACCATGTCTTGCAGAAAGGTTCATAAAGGACATTGGACACTAAGGGGTAAGGAGAACCAAAAAATGGTTGAGCAATTTTTGTCAGATAGGCAGCTTTGCTAAGCTGTAAATAAGAAGCAGACAGAAGTAGTCTTTTTGATGTTGTATTAATTGAGGCCTGTCATGTGCTTATTTTCAGACCTCAGAATTTTAAAGAATGCTACCAAGCTGTCGGAGTGAAATAATTAGGAACTGGAGGAATAAGAGAATGTGTGTGTAGGTGCGCAGGCAGGGGGACAAACCACTAAAACGGTGTTGTTTTGTTTTTCAGGCAGATTCCTGAAAAGGAAGAACAACTTAAAGACTACAAGAAAGTTAAATTTTATTAGAATACTTTATTAAAGTTGTATTTTTCACCAGGACTTCTGTGTCATTCTTTACTGTGCTGGAGAGCGGCATCAACTGGACACAGGGGAGCCACATGGAGACCCAACTATTTGCAAAACTGAAAGAAGTGACAGTTTGGGGAGACTTTACAAAACTGAATTAGTTGAATGCTTTTTGTTAGTGCTTCTCAACAGGGAGGTATGCAGTGACCCAACACAGCTGTAATTAGCTGAAGATACCTTTTGGGGTTTGTAGATGACCAGTTTTGCAGCTTATAGATCCACTGCTCTGAGCTCTGAAATTACCACAGAGGACTTGGGAGCATTTGTGTGAAGAGGAAAATTTTGGGATTACGTAGAGGCCAGAGATTTAGGAAATAGAAAAACTGTCAAATCCTATATTGTGTGCTTTACTGCAACTACCATTGAAACCATGCTGAATATTAATAAGATAAAAATGCTCACAGTTGATAAAGGTCAAATTAAAACTACTGTGTATGGCCTTGTAGTTCACAAATTTAATACTACTGAAGCACACCACTAAAGAAGAGCATTTCTCTCTGGACATTGTGCCAGCACAGTCTTAACACTGTCCCAAATGATGACAGATGTAGATAAGAAATTTTCTTGGAGCAGAGAGTCTAAGTATTGTAACAGATTCCTCTTCCATTGGACAACAATTTCAGTACTAATTTTGTGTGTAAATGCACAATGTTTCTCAGCTTCCAAATGAGGATGGTTACATGAACCTTCCCAAGGTAGCACTGCTTTAAAGAAGAATCTGGACCAAAAGCAGGTATAATAGAATTATAGCCAGGGTTAAAGAAAGAGGGTCTGACTTTTACAGCAAGCCGTTAACTGTGGAACTGGCAAAGTCAACTTCAGGTGGTGCGCCACTTCCTGCAAGAGAAGTTTGGTTCCATTATTTTAGATAGATTTAGGCTGAACATGCTGAGCACAAGATTTTAAATACTAGTTCTCAAATACTGAAGTGCTTAAACCAGCTTCCAGTAA
Organism: Falco punctatus; assembly: GCF_963210335.1. Taxonomy (NCBI): domain Eukaryota; kingdom Metazoa; phylum Chordata; class Aves; order Falconiformes; family Falconidae; genus Falco; species Falco punctatus. The sequence goes on along the minus strand of NC_137582.1, from coordinate 95,779,426 downwards.
AGTAGGTAGCTGTAAGTAAAAGGTAAGACCCTGCCTTTCTCTGAAACTCAGTGTAAACTTTTCTATGTGGTCTAAGTTTAATGAAAGTACTAATGAAATGTTCATCCTGCTCTGTTGTCTTTATTCCAGCTGAAGTGCAGATCAGATGTGCTGGATCTGCAACTTGGCAAGTCTGTCAAGTGCTGTAAAGGGTCCAACTAATATACAAAGCAGAGAATTAATATGTACTCTTTTTCAACTGACAAGCACTGGGCAGTCCTTAAAGAACACTCATACTTAGTACTTTTGTGGTACTGCAAATATATTTTCAAGGGACTATAAAAAGTAGGCAAAGTTTCCTGACTACAGCTGGAAATACTAAAACTCTGTGTAATATCCACAGGAAATCCTGGCTTTGTAAGTGGTGCAGCTTACAACCCATCAGGAGTATATACCCCTTCCTTTCATAAAAAAGAAGTTGGATCAGCAGGACAACGGATACAACTAGCTCCTCTTGGTGCACCTGTATCAGGTAAGAAACATCCTTTTACCATACATAGCTGAGGCAGAATGTTTGTTTCCCATGCATCCTAAAAGATTTAAAGGCCTTAGTAAGGTTTTCCTCAAGTTTTTGAAGTAAAATTCTTGGGCATAAAGTGTTCTTAACATAAATTAATTCAGTGTAGTTGTCTAGAGGCAGTCCTGACAACTAGAGAAACTATTGCTACTATTTTGTTAGGTCAAAGAGAAGGGTGCAAACCTTTTGTAATTCTAGAAGGTTTGGACCGTTTGCTAAAATCCTGTTCACCAGCGGTGAAGGGCTAAGCAGAATCGTAAAAATATGTACCTCCACATCTCTGGTGTAAATGGTCATGTAGATTGGACACAAATATAAATTCATTATTCATGAGCTAGTAGGAATTGATACAGTCACCCAACTGGTAAGTATGAAAAATAAATACATTCAAGTTTTTAAAAAGCCTTATGTTTGAGTGGATTTGAAGGAATTTTCTTAACAGTGGCTTTGGTGTAGCTTGGGGCTGTCGTGTGTGGGTCTTTAATCAGTTTGATGTCACTTAATGCAACTGAATGATGCTGATCCATGCTTGCGGTGACCTCAAAAATTTCAAAAAAGGCAAAGACCTTCATTAAGTTACTTAGTAAAGTCACAAATAATGTTATAGATATGGTATAAGCAGTAAACTAAAATTATTTTCTCCCTTATTTGCTGGCCCTATCTAGTTGGCCTGTGGTTTCTGCAGTGGTCATGTAAGGGAGTTTTTCACTATATTCGTCTCACTGTGTTGGCTGTACACATCTGTGGGTACTGAAGTGACACTACTCTTGTACCTATGAGATATCACAAGGGTGCTTTGTGAAGTGAAACTTTTGATGTTGCTACATTATAGAAGGTAAAAGCCAGAAGAGAAGGCAAGTGGTACCTTAATAGATATGATACAGTCATGATGTAGCTGTAAGTTACGTGACCAAACACATTAAAAGATTGTTCCATTCATCAGTTAAAATCTATGTGAAATCTGTTCTGAATGTAACTGTTACCGTGGATTTTCTAGAGTGAGGATGACATTCTGAGCACCCTCTGTTGGTAAGATTCTGATTCAGAGAAGATGAGTGAAAGTGCTCAGGATGCAGGAGAAACTGGCTTGTGAGTGAAGATTTAGGTCCAAACCAAACAGCACACTTCTCCAGTTACTTCAGAGGAAATAGCAAGGCCCTAAACTAATTGTGAATTAACTAAAGGGCCTATGGCAGACCAGTCTGATACGGTCCTGCTTAATAATGTTGCCTTTTTGCTGACTTGCTCTTTTGAGTTACCTGTTCCCCTTAAGAACTTGCAAGTGACTTCTGAGGATGTGGGAGGGAGGGAAGGAAGGACATGGTACATGTATAAAATATGCTTAGAAGTATTCGTATTCTGAGTCTGAGTTGATCAGAAGCCCACCAGGAAAGGCTGGAGCTGCACTTCATTATCTTATCAACTCACTGCTGAAACACAACAGTGAGAGTTTTGATTTGTCACAGTGTGTGGATCAAGAAGTTCACAGAGGGATAAAATCTGCGACTATCTCTAGACTGCTGTGAATAGTGAGAATGAAAAGGAATTATGTATGGTGATCCAAAGGGAAATAAATTCACTGTTAATCTGTAATTAGAAATGGAAAATGTGTAGTAAAAGTCAGAAAGGGTGGCGGATGGAGGTCAATTAAGAGATTCTTCCATGTCCTGGAGAAGAGCAAGCATCCTATTGCTTAAACCCCTCACATTTAGCCTAAACTCTGCAGACTTGCATGGGAAGAGAGATAAGGATGAAGCAAATGGCAGGTTTTATCTCCTATCTGTCAATATTTGAACATTAATATTTTTGGTGACGCTTTGTATTATCCAAACTGAAATAAGTTGTGCTTTCAATTGTTTTTGCTCTCTTCATTTGTTCTATTAAGTTTTTTAATGCCATAATTTAAATAATTTAATGTAGTATAAAAGATAAGTTTTGCTGAGGAAAATGCCAAGATGCAAAAAAAAAAAGTGACCTTCATTGCCAAGAGAGGGAAGGCTGGAATCGTACTTGCTGATGAAAGATATTGAATGCCAGCCTGCGGTACAAAGGAACAATATTAGTTTTTAAAGAGGTGGAGACCTGACCCCCAGTTTCAGTTCCCTAAGATTCCTCTTTTTTAAATGTCTTGATCCTCACCTGTTCCTTAATGGGTTCAACACACTGTTGAAAAATACCACCAAAGATAGGTGGTTTTCCATGAGAAACAGAATGATAAATAGGCACACACAGAGAAAAAAATTATTTTAATGTACCAATAATACCTAATAAAAGAAGACTAAACTACAAAAGCAGGAATGGAGGGGCAAGATATACTTTAGGAATGGAATACTAAGGAAACAATGTAAGGTATAGCAGGAGTCTGGATAAGAAAGGTCCCAAATGACCGACTTTAAAGGACTGGAAAAATGGCAGAATTGGTGATGAACATGAAGAAAACCATGAGCTGTCAGCCCCCACAGCAGGGCAGTTACCTTAATCACATGAAGCTTGAGGAAGTAATAACTATCTGAAATGCAGAAATGGGAAATCTGAGTCGGAAGGCTGGAAATGCAGTAGTGTACTATTCCCAGTGCTTGAGACCAGGTGGATGTCAATATTAAGGGATAAAAAAACCATGCAGACTTGGAACATCTTCCAAAATTAATAGAGAAACAGGAAGTGGAGATAAAGAGGACTCACCACCAGATATACAAGGAGTTTTCAGCTAAGTAGTAGGGGAATAAAAGACATGAAATCTCAAAAGGAACAAGAGGATCTCCAGAAGCTGTCCTTCAGTCTAGGCTTTTTGGGTCTTAATAAGTTTATCAATGTTATAATTGCATACTGAGATCGAGGAAAGAACACTTCCATTCTGTAGCAGTTTTGTAATAGGAGATACAGAGCTGTAGACATACGCATCTAAATTTCAGTGTCAATGTTTTCTCAAGGGACTGTTGTGAAACAAGTATGCAGTAGATGAAAATTACTCATAAGATACACAAACCGTAGGAAACATTAACCTTATCTGAAAACAAGCATAGGCAGCATATCAGAGACCAAAGCATCCTGCTGTATTAGCATCCTTAAGTACCACAAGTCGTCTTTAAGCTCTTGTCCTTTTATTTGTAAAGGAGTGAAATACCTTTTGAGTCATAATTAATTCAGAGTTCTTGTTCCTTTCAGATTATTCATGGAAAACCAAAGCTGCTCGTGCTCAGTTGCCAGGTCCTCCTTTCAATTCAGCAACAAAAAACATGAATATTTTAACTCGCCTACCAACAATTCAGTCAATACATGGAAGAACAGACTGGGTGGCCAAATATGGAGGAAACAGATAGAAAATGGCATCCTGTATAGGTATTATGTAAGCTGTGTTCAGTTCTCCTGCACTGGAAACCTGAAATGCCTATTTCTTCCAATTTTTCCTAAGACTATGCAACAGTAAAGAAGAAAAAAAGACCTTGTGTTCTATTACCTGTATAATACTTGTAATACCACATGAAATACTGGCTATAAAGTAGGATTTATTGAAGTATTGTATAAAATATATTGCCAAAACTACTGAGAAGTAGATTTCACTTAACACTTTTCTATATATGGATCTCCTAGCCTCATACTCTTAAAAGATCTGTTATGGTTGTTCACCTAATGCAACGTCCACTTTTGGCATATGCTTGAAGTACACAAGCAGCTAGAAACAGGGCTAAAGCGGAGCAGCACCAGGCTTTCAGGTATTAGGCTGGTTCTTTACCAGAAAGATGAGACTGAAAGCATGGGTCGGGTCGGGCTTTGTGAGGAACACCGCACTCCTACTAGGATTTCAGAACTCACTTGTACCTAAGAGTTACTTAAGGGTCTCTAATGTGCAACTATTCATAATAGCAATGAGACCTCCTTGTAGCAGGACATAAGCAATCCGCTGATAAATACTGCACAAGGAAGGTCTAAAAATCTGGCCCATATATATGCCTATAGAATGATACAGCAATACTGGAAAACAGCTGAACAAGTACTGAATGCTAGACTTACAGAGTTGTAGGAAGTCTAAAAGTTCGGTTCTGCTGTTATAATGAATTTATGACCATTTCTGCTTGAAGATCTGTGGAGGTTTATATCTGTCCTGTCAAGGGAGTGGCACAGTGACATTTTATGGAGCCTGAATCGCTGCAGACTGTCAGTGATTTTTAAGGGGGAATTAGCCAAAAAGGCATACATTTTCATTAAACTCCTTTTTCTACATGTCTTTATTGGATGATCAAACTAAACTACAGAAGTTGCATAAGCTCTGTGAGGAAGGATATTGGGCTGTTCTTCAAAGACGTTGCTTTATGGTTTAGACCTTAAAGGCCAACTTAGGTATCTGAAAACACACACAAACTTTAATAATGCAATACCTCACTGTTTATATGCTTGTTCAGTACTCTCCCTGGCTTCTGTGCTAAGTTTTATAGTAATAGCCTGCAAAGGACTTTGCAATGTACAATAAATTGCTTTTAGGATGTTGAGCTAGGGTACTTCTGGTAACAACTGCATTTAGAATAGATGCTTTAGAGTTAGCAGTTACATTAAACCTGCCATTTTAAAGTACAAAATGACTATGTTCTTTGAAGATGTAAAGCTGTTAATGATTACTTTAAGCATTGTAAAAAAGAGATGTATTTGTATGGCTTTTATAACTGCATATAAAAATATAAATTCCTGTTGTTGACCTAATGTGCCTAATATATGGGTTATGTTAGCTTACTGGAAATCAATTTAATCTAGAACAGTTGTACTAAAAAGTAAAATATATTGTTATAAAAATTTCTCCTAAAGAAAATACTACTTTAATACTGGAAGAGCTATATAGGGATAGGGATTTGTGGTTACTAATGCACTAGTGAGTTTAATTCAATTGCCATTGGTCTAGGCTTAAGTATTTGTCATTCGCTTAGTACTAACAGATGCCCCTGTGTCATTTAAGTGCATCTTAATTTATCTGTAGAATAGGTCTGTAACTGGCTGTGAAGGACAACCTCAGACTTTCTCTAACAGATGTAAATGCACTGATTTTATAATTAAAAAAAAAAAAAAAGAGAGAGAGAGAAATGATTCACTCATCTCCAGTACAAGATGCTAGTGACTTAGCTAAAATCAGGAGTCTGGTCAAGGAATTAATTAATAATGTGTCCATAGCACATCTGTCCATGTCTCACCTTTCCTAGAGCAGAAAAATAAATAGGTATTATTTATGGCACTAAATATGTCTAGAAGAAACATGCTGTCCTTACCATATGCTAATGACATTGAAAGAGCTTTGACATAAATAACAGCCTTTACTTGTCCATAATCAAAGCATGACAAGTGTTAAAAAAATCTCCTTGCACACAGCAAGAAAAAACAGTAATAAGAGGCTAATAGGCTTTGTACAGTAGTTTTAACTCTGATTCATTGATACACATTGAACTGTTAGTGCAGAAATGCCATCAGCTAATGCTTCAGACAATTAGTATATGCTGATAAATTCCAAGGAGGTAACAAGTATCAAAGGCTAAAGCTCTCCTCTCCTTCCTTCGTCTGGAGTGCTACTGTTTCTCCTCAACATGGGAAGTGTTAACTCGAGTTCCACCACAAATTCTCAGTCCAAGCTGCTGCTTCCCAAAGCTCATGAAACAGCAGCAAGGCTTAACACTTTGGTCTCTGAGTTTAAAAGCTTACTAGTCGAATTCCATGCTTCCTATTGCCTTTATTAAAGACAATTGCAGCCAAATTTGCAAGTTACCTGATTTGAGACCAGCATTATACAATTAGAAAACTGCAGGATTGCGGCTATTCTCAGTTTATTGCAGGAAATGCATTTATATTTGTGCTTTACTTCCACAGAAAGTAACTGCTTCAAAAGCAGTATGAAGAGGCAAATAACCTGTCCAGTAGTTAAAGTGTCTTACATGCTAATGTCTGGCTTATTTACCCTTCCCAGCTAGAGCAAAGACATTCAGACACCTGCCCACCAATGCTGGGTCCATGGCCTGGGTTTAGGAACTCAAAAGGATGATCTGTAAACACACCATCTGCTGTCCTGTGCACCCCTTGCTTCTGTGCAGGGAGGCAAGAGGGAAAAGTAAATATGAGTGAGCACACTGAGCCGAACTCTGCAGGATGATGAATGAGGGCGCTCGGAAAAAGCCCAGAGTACAGTTCCCCCACAAGAGATCTTGCTGCCTGTGCTCAAGTCAGCGCTGACCCAAGTTGCGTGGCCTGGGAATGCTGCTGAGACCCTCGCCCTTGCTGGAGCTGTGCCTGGCAGCGTCCCTGCTGATCTGGAACCCAACCTGCCTGACCTGGCATCCTGGCTTGACCTTGATCCCTGAGGTTTATATTTAGAATTCTTTCAGGCATTAAGAGAATCAACTGAACCATTCAATCTTTAAATAAACTTTCATAGAGCATTTTTCAAATCTTAAATATATGATCCCTCTCAGGAAAAAAAAAAAAAAAACAAAACCAAAACAAACCTCAAGTATAACACTTGTCTGAATATGCAGTCTGTATGCTTTTGTTCTCTATACCTCCACACAGTTCAAGGGATTTTTATATTTACAAGTCATTAAATTCAGGGAATGGAATAGAGATTATTTATCCAATTCACATTTGCAAAATATATCCAGACATCCTGTGGGAAAGGCACCAAACTGTATCAATCCAGATGAACGATGAAAGAAAAAATAGTTGTGTAGAACACAAGAGTTTGTAATAATAATATGTTGGTTTATTTAGAGTAACATTTTAATTGTCATTAAATGCAAGAGTTCTGCCTAAAATTCAGCATTATCTAATAAAGCATATTTTTGGTTTATGAATAATAATCTGTAAAAGTTAAATGAATGACATTTAGCTGGGCAGTTTTGCTTATAAGTAATTGCAAGTAACAGGTTTGCACTAATTGCATTACAGTTAATTAATTACCTTGACAGCCTGCTCCGCGATTGTGTTTTGTGGGACCAGGTTCTAACACACAGTGCTGGGAGAACAAAGTCCCTGACTGACAAACATCGTGACCGGATAAACTGGCAAGGACAGGGAGAAGTAACGTAATAAGCATGTTTGTTATAGTAATTACTAGTAACAAATTGGCAGCTCCTCTTCCCTTGTTTTAGAGGTATAGATGATTTTAGAGTGACAAGTACAGATGTACATTTAAGCTTCAATCCTGCAACTGTCTGCAGGCAAGTGCCAAGAGGCCTTTGCCTACAGTAAACTGCAGGTCCAGAAGCTAAACACTTTATTTTCTTGCCTCATAGTGCAGAAAATGTTAAGACAAATACCATTTTGGAAGACATAACGAGGGCTGTCAATGTCAGTCCTTTAAAAACACAACCCACATGCGTTAGGATATGAAAAATACAATGCACAGGTAGCAGTGCCTCTTCCACCTCTGTGTAGCACATTCAGGCAGTTGCATTTTCAGGCTTCTCAATGACATATCTTCAGATGACTTGATGCCAAGTTATGGCTTAAGAGGCTTTTCCATGATCTGCAGTCCAAGCCGTCCAACCATCAGTAAACTGTTGAACAGAATAGTTGTTATTTAAAAAAAAAAAAAAAAAAAAAAAGAGAGGGGGAGGCAAAAATCTCGTCAAGAACAAGAAGGAAGAAAACATTGCCATGACTTCATGTAGCTGAACTCCACCAGAAGGTTTCATTTCTGACAGAACTTTACCACATGACATTTTTAAAACTATATAATCCACAAATAAGTGGATTCACTTATTCAAAAATACAGACAAGAACACTATGACTACCTGGCACCAGCAATTATCCCGGGCATTGCTTTTCTGGAGTTGTAAAATCTCATTCCCATAACAGTAGTCAAGGTTCCAGACGCCACTGTTGGAAAGAAGCCCAGTCAGAACCATTTGAAACAGAAACACCAGCGCAGCACTGCAACGTTTGGACATGCAGCAGTGCCAACCAAACAGGCCTGCACCTACAGACAGGAACAACTCCCTCCTCTCTGCAGAGAAGTGTTTGCAAACATACTACTTGTTGTTAAACAGTAGAGCTATTGCAAGCCTCTCAAGAGCTTTAGTAATCACGCTCCTCTACTCAGTAGAGGCGAGTAGATCTCATCAGGGTTGAGGCCACTGCCTAATCGCCCACAACCTCCAGTCCTCTGGGTAGATTGCTAATTCGCCCTTTTTTTTTCCCTTATTTGCAGAAGAATTATTATTTCCTTGAATACTGGTGGGCTTAAAACTGCCAGAAAGCTGGGACAAAGTTCACTATGTGGGAGGCAAATACTATTACAGTTCCCATTTCTCTGGGACATTCTGAACTGGCAGGTGGCACTAAATACTACACCTAGAAGTAAAACAGTCCCACTTGAAAATACGAATTAGCAAACAGAAAGCAACCTAAGGGATCAGACTGAAAGAGCAACTAACATTTTAAATATTACTCCAAACTACTTAATCTCTTAAGTCTGGAGGGAAAAAAATCCTATCAATATTCACGTAAAAGTTACAGGAACATTGTTTCTTCAAAGGAGGTGGTGTATGAACCTTTCTCCAACGCTTCAAGTTTGTTTGCATCAGACAGGGCAAAAGGTAGTCTGTCAAGGTTCTTTTTCTGTTTTTTTTTTTTACCCGTGATGTAGCGTGGCCAACCTAAAGCTCAGCAGGAGCCAGAGCTGCACAGGGCAGCAGGGCTGAGGAGGAACAGATGAAGATTTGGACTAGACTGGGATACAGCATCGCTTTCCAGAGGCCCACTCGAATGCAGTACATCAGGATATACAGAAGATGCTCATCTTTCTGTCACAACACTGCCTAAAAACCTGTGCTGGAGATGCACAGCCACCCCCACGGCATGCCAGAGTGGAAGAGCCAGGTCACAAATGGAAACTGCTTCACACTGAGCTGTGCTTTACATCTCATTCCGTACTGGCAAGGCAGTTTGGTCCTCTGCAATATTGAGCAGGGGCTTCCTAAAGGACTTCATCATGTCACATGCTGACAGGCTGTTGGTTTTAAATAGTCTTATATCGCTGTAATGCTACAGTATCATAACAGTAATAATACTATTGGCACAGTTACAGAGCTAGAAGGAACCTTGGGAGGTCATCTAGACTAACCTGGTCCCCAAAGGCAGGACCAACTCCTGACAGATACCGGGTTAATCATCTATTAATGTCCTACGGTGATGGAAGTCCCTGAGGTTCACCTGAGGAATCCCACAAAACACACGTGTTCCAGTGCTTCGTAATACTGTCCACAGCCATTTTATCCTTCACCTGAAGAGTTAACCACAAGCCAAACCCACGATTTCTTATCCCATCTACTGTATGTAAGCACCCGGCATAGCTCACTGCCTCCTTCTACATATTTCAGACTGTTTCTTCTGCAGTGCAGGATGCATTAAAACATCTACGGCTCTTCTGACATGCTTGTGCAAACCAGTATCCCATAAAACCCATAGTACTGCTTGTCCCAGTGCTGCCACCACGGCTAAAATGCTTATGCCATGACCGCGGGCTGAAAAACCAAACATTTCGCACGCAACATTTCTCGTGCCCCCGGTAGTTCAGCACAGTGCAGAGGACGTCAGCATTTCTCACCAACATTTCTCACTATGAGTGGGCACGTGCTGAGCGATGCTGGTGATGGGCACAGGCACAGTCCCCGACACCACATGGAGAGCGATGGAGGTTTCAGGAGCTGGTACCGTGCCCTGACACAAACCTGCTCCTGCCACTGCTTACGACGTTGGTACAAAGCGAAGGGCACGGAGCAGCCGAAACGTGCCAGGGAAAAGGCTGCTATTCCCGCTGCTGCCCGTGCTCGGGAGCCGAGCGGCCTTACCGAGGGAGAGCCACACGTTCCTCGGGTCCTTGGACTGCTGGTAGGCGCCGAGCCCCGCCAAGCCCCCGAAGAGAAGCCCGGCCGCCAGGGAGGGGACGCTGCCTTGAGGGAAATACAAGACGAAGCCGTCAGTGACGCGGCCCGACTGCAACTCCCACACAGCCAACGCAAACAGCGGCTGCTGGCTCCTGTGGGGGGTTAATTACCGAGACACCCGGCAGACCCGAGCCCAGCCGCGCTCCCGTGCCGCAAGGGTTTAGCGCTGCGCCCGGGCCCGCCGCAGCCGCCGGGGCAGGGGGGCTGCCCGCGGGCAGGACCGGGACCCCCCGCCGACACCTACCCGCCTTGGCGTAGCCGACCACGCCGCCCGCCGCCACAAGCGCCGCGTAGCCGAAGCCCAGCCAGTCGTACTCCATCTGCGGGCAGCGCCGGGCCTGGCCCCGCCGCCCCACTCCGACCTTGGGCCGCCCTCGCCGCAGGCACCGCCCGCCCCGGGGTCCCGCCCGCCCCGCAGGCACCGCCCGCCCCGCAGGCACCGCCCGCCCCCGGAGGCACCGCCCGCCCCCGCAGGCACCGCCCGCCCCGCAGGCACCGCCCGCCCCCGGAGGCACCGCCCCCCCCGCCCCCCGGAGGTCCCGCCCACCGGCAGTGACGGGCACCCGGCCGGGTCCGTGCCAGCTGCTTGTCCCGGTCCAGCGCTCCCGCGGGTGCCTGAGATCTTTAATCACCGGTGACAAAAAGTGGCGGGGCCGGGCAGTGCCGCTCCGCTCCGGGAGGCGCATTCGGTTTCTCGCCGTGAATAACACAGCGGGCCGGGCAGGAACAACCCGAACCCAAACCGCCCTCTCCCGGCTGCCCAGCCTCAGCGGCGCTGGGGGCTCCCGGGGATGGCGAGGGGGTCTCGGTCAGCCCGACTCGCCCCCTGCCCCGGCGTGGGTCCCTCCCGGCAGACAGCCCCCCCGACCTGCTCCGAGGTGAGCCCTTCCCAGGGGCTGCAGCCCTTCCCCCCCTGCCCCGGCGTGGGGTCCCCACGGGCTGCGGGGGGGGATCTGCTCCCCCGGGGGCTCCCCGGGCTGGGGGCACAGCCTGCCCGGCCGGGGGCTTCACCGCGGGCTGCCGGGGAACCTCTGCTCCAGCGCCTGGAGCCCCCCTGCCTCCTCCTGCCCTGGCCTGGGGGGCTGCAGGGCTGTTTCTCTTCCTCCTCTCCCACAGCTGCCACCGCGCAGTGCACGTTATCACAGAGGCGCCACCACCATCACTGATGGCTCAGCTTTGGCCAGCGGTGGGTCCATCGTGGAGCCGGCTGGAGCTGGCTCTGCCCAGCATGAGGATACCTCCTGGTGCCTTCTCACAGAAGCCACCCCTGAACGCCCCCACCACCCCACCCCACCCCCCGCTGCCACAACCTTGCTGTGTAAGCCCAATACAGATGTATTTTCTGTAAATATAAGAAGGCAGCTTATATTTAAGTCCCCCTTGCTCTGAGCTCCATAATCTGAGCTCTTAAGACCTCCTCTACTGCCCTTAATAGTGGGTGCATGGATGACTATGGATCACATTTGCTGAAGCTTGTGGACTTCCATGGAGACGACTTGATTTACATTTTTGTGACATTAGATGTGCTGCAAATACTTGTGTTTTAGGCACACAGGGTTTGCAGTGGAGCTTGAAGCATCTGGCCAATATAGTGCCAATGACTGTCTGCAATGACTTGTTGATGAAAACCAGGCTGGCTCCTTTGCTTAAAAATAAGAAGGCGTCTGGATCCCCCAGTAACTCTGCTGAGGAGTGTGGGCACTTGCTGAGCGATGGTGGTGATGGGCACAGGGCACAGTCCCCGGCACCACACAGAGCAGCTGCCCTGGCACCGTGGTGGGTGCTGGGTGCAGCCCCAGCCCCACAGGGAGGGTGCAGCTCTTGCAGCCAAGAAGGTGGGTGGCAGGCTGAGCTGCGTGAGGCACGTCGAGGGAGGTGATTCTTCCCCGCTGCTCTGCAGTGAGGCGCAGCTGGGGTGCTGGGCTTACTGGTGCAGGCATGGACAGCCCGAAGCAGAACGAGCAAAGGGCTCTGAAGATCGTTAAGGGTTTGGAACATCTTTCATACAAGAGGTAGTTGGAAGAGCTGGGACTGTTCAGCCTGGAGGAGAGGAGGCTCAGGGGTATCTTATCAATGCATATTAAATATGGGCACAAGTTGAACAGGCAATTTCATTTAAGCGTACGTGAAGTCATTTTAATTGTGAAGGTGGCCAAAGAGGCACTCAGGCAGACCATGAAGTCTCCATCCTTGAAGATACTCAGCACCCAACTTGGACACAGCCCTGAGGAAGCTGACCATGCTTTGAGAAAGGGGGTTGGACTCCGTGGTCTCCAGAGGTCCCTTCCAAACTCAGCTGGTCCATGATTCTCTGTGACACAAGCTCTGTGAAATTGGCACAAGTTTTCCAGCCAATCGGTGCCTGCTTCCATCCCAGCAGTGCTCTGAGAACTGAGCACCGAGATCTGTGCTTATGAAAAGATCTTTTATGTATTTTATAGAAAGGAAAATATCATGAGGCCCATCTGACACAAGAAGCAAACCCCTGGCAGAGCTTGTTCATTAATGTGTACCCAAAGGTTTACCAAACCTGGCAAGTGTCAAGACCTGCCTGTAGAACAACCCAGATGACTTGTTGATCATATTTTCTGCTTTGTGGGGTGTTTTTTTTTCCCAACTGCACTACTGATGGTAGCTGTGTTTGGGCCTGGATATATTTGCAAGGAAAAAAAATATCAGATCTGAAGCTTGCATGCCGCAAACTATGGTCAGACGAAGTCCCTCAGAAGGCAATGAACTTTCTGTCACACTTGCTTCCATACAAGACTATGAAGAAGACATGGGCAGGCTAGACCTTTGTTCTGTTCTATGTGACTGGTTAAGAGAGTAGCACAAACATTTCAACTAAAATAAAGCTAATAATGGCTGACAGCCTTTCACTGAACGAACAAAACCAAACCAGAAGGGAGCATCTATCGCAGTTCTATGAGCTCTACAGCAAACCAGCGGTTTGCCCCAGGTTATCTGGAAAAGAGGCTTACGCGGGACAAATGACACCGCAACAGTATTTTTACCCTGTTCAGCTTTTCGGCTCTTCGCATTCTCAGTTCATTCTCGTATGTGCTGTGTTTAACTTTTCCCATCTTTGTTTGCCTTCTCCTACCGGCTCCCCACTTTTGTTCTAAGGCTTTCTCTTGTCTTTTCAGTTTTCCTCTTCCCCGTATTCTCTGGTCCCCCTTGCTCTGAGCTCCATAATCTGAGCTCTTAAGACCTTCTCTACTGCCCTTAATAGTAGGTGCATGGATGACTGTGGATCACATTTGCTGAAGTTTGCGGACTTCCATGGAGACGACTTGATTTGCATTTTTGTGACATTAGATGCGCTGCAAATACTTGTTTGCAGTGGAGCAGGGTTTGCAGTGGAGCTTGAAGCATCTGGCCAGTATAGTGCTAATGACTGTCTGCAATGACTTGTTGATGAAAACCAGGCTGGCTCCTTTGCTTAAAGTAGGACCTTTGCTTTTGGTTTGAAATACCTAATCAAATCAGAGGCTAAGGTTTACCTACTATGTACTTGATGCCACGGTTTTGCCTTGAGTGCCTATTTCCAGGCCTGTTTCTAGTGCCTCTTTTCAGCTGCTCTGCCCAAAAATTGCATTCATACACCAGCAAGTTGTTTGCCATTCCTACCAGTGAGCCCTCATGCTCACACAGCAAACCACCACCATGACACCTTAAAAGCCACCATGAGCCAGCAGGATTTGCTAGGCAAAGACCTTTCCTTGGATGGCCCTTGGTGAGCATAGGCCTGAATGTTCCCTGGCTTCTCTGGCATGGGGAGAGGGAGGAGATGGCAAGCAAAACCCTAGCTGTAGGGTGGCACCGTGAATCTGGAGCAACAAAAATCCATCTTCATTCAAATCCATGAAGAATGGATTTATTTGCAGAGGGTCAGCAAAAGTGCCATTCTGCTGTGGAGTGCCGCCAGTAAAACTTTTTTTTTTAAGCCTTATGTCAAGATGTTACATTCATTAGATATTTGTGTGTTCACAGGCTGGTTCCTGGGGTGTCCTGGTTTCAGCTGGGATGGAGTTAATTTTCTTCTTGGTAGTTAGTACAGTGCTGTGTTTTGGCTGTGTTGATAGCACACTGATGTTTTTAGTTGTTGCTGGGTGACGTTTACACTAAATCAAGGACTCTTCAGTTCCTTGGGCCCTGCCAGCCAGAGGGCTGGGGGTGACACAGGACATTGGGAGGGGACACGGCCAGGACAGCTGACCCAAGCTAGCCAGAGAGGTATTCCATACCATATGATGTCATGCTGAATATATAAACTGGGGGAAGAAGGAGGAAGGGGGGGACATCTGGCATTATGGCGTTTGTCTTCCTGAGTAACCATCATACGTGATGGAGCCCGGCTGCCCTGGGGATGGCTGAACACCTGCCCGCCCATGGGAAGCAGTGGATGAATTCCTTGCTTTGCTTTGCTTGCGTGTGTGGCTTTTGCTTTACCTATTAAATTGTTCTTATCTCAACCCTTGAGTTTTACATCCCTTCCTGATTCTCCTCCCCATCCCTTGGGGCAGGGGGGGGAGCGGAGTGAGCAAGCAGCTGCATGGTGCTGGGTTGCCGGCCAGGATTAAACCACGACATGGGGGAAGCTGAGGATGTTATTGTATTCCTGCATATCATGGCATAACCCCTTCAGTGTCTTGATCTCTGATTCAGTGTGTGCTAACGAGCAGATCTTGGCACCATCCTCGATGACGTTTGCAGCACCTGCAGCTTCGACTTTATTCATTGTTGATGTCACTGCTGGCTTCACAGCTCACAGAAGTCAGGTTCACCAGTCTTTGTCACTTTAACTTAATTAGAAGCCAGCAACTGACTCAGAAGCTGGTGAGAAGATAGACCTACCAGCTACTTTAGTTTAACGCCTCCTGTGGCTGTGCAATGATTTATTCATGTGCAGCAAAGCTTCAGTCTTGCAGTTGTGGGTGCCAAAGCAGGGGATTTGTCATAGCTGTGGCACCCACAAATAAACTGAGACAAGGCTTGCAGAACAAGGCAGTGTGCTTTAACAGAGGAGTGGGATATTGCAAGAGAGCAAATTAAATCAGATCACGAGCCCATTAAAGTGTGTTGGATTTTGCTCTGTTCTGCAATTTTATTGTCGCCTCTCCTTTCTTTTATACCATTTCTGTTCTTCACTTGGAGGGGGGATGTCCAGTATTGGACCTGCATTATCTGGGGACTATATGACCCCTAAGGTGATAACTAATAGTAGTGGTAAAACTGAAAACATGAATACATCCACATTCCTTCATTTCTTTGTTATCCAATTTTGTAACCAGAATGTATGAGCTAACTAACAAATACTATATGGACATACGGTTTTGTTTAACAGTCCGCACATATTCTTTAAGAAACAGAACGCACACATTATTTCAACGTAAGATGTCCCGTGCAAAGAACTATCAAGGATGATTAACTGAAATAATTGCTGCTTAGGACAAGGCAACTTTGAAGAACAATTACATCCTGGGAAGCTGGCAACACAAGATTCTTGTAAGCAAGATAGATCTGGTACTTGTTGGACAAATAGCCAAAGATGTGTCCTTAAGCGCGCTACCTTCATTATAATGCTAAAAATCACCCCCCTCACACCAGATACCCTGGCCCACAAAGAGACCCTTCCCCAATGAGCATGCGTAGGTAACTGGTAAGTTTGCGTAACCCTTATATAGATTGCCGTTCAATCAGTGTTAGAGGTTCGGAAGTTACCAAATTAATATTTGTGTAATTGTATAAATCTGATTTTGGAAACTGTCAAGGTGTGCTAGTTCACCCTAGGACCCAAACTTGCACAACTTTGTATTAAAAGCAGTATCTCATATTGTTAAAACTTTTTTCCTGATTTTGCACACTGGGTAACAAACTCACTTTTCAGACAACAGCTTGAGCACACTTAAAAGGATATTTTGGTAAGCCTCTGCTTTTTATTTTTCCTTTTTTCTTTTTTTTTTTCCTTATTCTGTTTGTTTGGGGTTTTTTTTCTTCTTTCTTTTACTGTCCTTTTTTTCTTTTTTGTTACTAGGCTCAGCTTCAGCAGCTGCCTGGCTGCGAGTGCTGGGATTGTCTCTGCTGCTCCTTTTGGGCTGGCATAAATTCTGCTTGGCCTCTTGGTGGAGGAATGGATACAGCCAGAATGTGGATAAATCTAGCAGGAGTGGGAATGGGAGCACGGGGAGCCTGCTGATTTAGGCTGGCTTTTGCAGCACTGCCACCAGATATCAAGCCGTGAGCTAGGTCTAAGGCTTGCCCTCCCTTCTCTTCAAAAAATCCTGCTTGTGCACCTGCTGTCCAGGAATTTAATCCAGGCCTCTAGACCAGAGCCCTGGGGCAGGATTTGCACAGATGCCCGGTTTGCAATAGCAGGCTGAAGCCCTGCAGCAGGGAGGCACGGCACTGTATCTGGCTTTTCTTGGATCCACTCTCACAGCTGTGTTCCCAGTGACTCCTTCGCAACTGCTGCAGCCTGGCATGCACTGCCAGGCATTCCTGGCTGCTGTGCACACCTCTGATGCTGCAGGCACACATGGAACATACATTTTCCTAGGGATGGGCGATTTTTGGAAGTATTTGGATGCGTTCAGCTGAAAGGGAAATAACGTCAAACCCACAAGTTATTCACAATAGGGAAAGCAGACCTGTGGGCACACACGTTGTGTAAGCCCGAAGCTGCAGCTTCTGCTGATCCCAAAGCTGCAGCTCCTGCTGATGCTGGCTGGCTCTGGGGAATGCATGGCCACGGGGTCTCCGTCTGCAGCAGCTCTGCTCATCACCCCACGCTGAGCACCACCTGCCCCAGCTCAGCCTGGGCTGCAGCCCTTCCTGTGGCTTGGCTCAGCCCCTGGGAGCTAACCAGGATCCCAGCTCTCAATTAACTTACCCGTGCTGTGCTGTGGGGTGGAAAAGGAGCACCTGGTGGTGCCTACTGGACCTGAAGAAATAGTGTGTCTTAGGAAGATAAAAACTTGGGAACAAACTCTCAACTCCCACATCCAACAGGTACTTTAAAACCCAGTAGGAGAAAGTTCCACTTAATTTGAGACTTAGCAAGCACCAGCCGTGTCAGCTCATATGTCCCACTGCAAAGCCAACTACTATGCTGTAGAGCCATATAGAGGAGCACTCCATGTCTTGCACGACTACTTGCATTAATAGACCAGTTAAACAAACCCTGATGATAACTCTGAGTTTTCCTAGGCCAAGTGACAGCGAGCAAGGGGTGAAGCAATGGTGATGTCTCTTCCCTGCCACTGACAGAAGGTGCAGTGCTAGCTCCTCCAAATATCCTCTCCTCCCTACCTCACGTATGGAGTGCCATAGGAGGAATGAGTGCTGCTTCTCTCTTTTGTTTTTAGAATATTCAGCTGAGATGCCAGGGAATGGAGGAAAAGCATTGCAGTATCTAGAACAGGCACAGAAGTCTGCAGGGTCATGGAGCTGCTGCTACAGCATCATACGGTATGGAAAAACATCCTCAATGTTAGGAATGCACAAAGGTTGGGGAAAGGAGACTGATGATTTTTGTTCATGGGCCTGAATCCTAATCACAAAGTGATGACAGCCTGTGCCCATGTACTTGTTGTGACTTCAGGGCTATGTCCTGTGGGGTCCTGAGCCCCTCCAAAGATGGAGAGTGCACAGCCCCCCTGCGCAGCCACTCTCCTCGGAGTCAAAAGGCTGCGGTTGCACATGCCTTACACCTTACAGTGAGATTGCAGCTCCTTGGGCAAGGTGTATAAAAAGTCTCTAGGAGCTCAACAAACAGAAAGGCAGCCAGTGGGTCACATAAGCGAGTCAAACTGACTTCAGTGGTAAGCCCAACTTGCTTGGAAATCCCGTTAGAGACAGCATGTCCCATCCCGGTCAGCATCTCAGTGAATGACTGAACTGAAAACTTTGCTCTGCTGTTCATACTGATTCAGAAAGGCAGCACAAGCAGCACTGGGAAAGAGTTTACTTTTTTTTTTTTTTTTTTTTTTTCCCCTCGCCAAAATTGTAGAAAACAAGGAAGTACGGGTATGGGTTGCTCAGAGCACCAAGCTTCCTCCATGGAGCTGCACCATGGCTGCTGAACTGAGTCGTTGTTACTGCTGTGCACGGGAGGCAAACCCTCCTTAACATCCTTCCTACCATCCTTCCTCCTCCAGTTTTCCACCTTTTCCTATCTTACTGCTATCCCAAAGTACCACTAGTACCAATAGGTCTCACTGGTTTAGATGTATTTCTTAAGCTCGGCTGCCAGAAATTCTTTTTCTCTCTCCTACAGTGACTAACTGTAATATTCTTTCTTTTTCAAGAAAGAAGAGGCTGATGAGGCAGATGTTGCACTCAAAAATCAGTCACACAATGAAAACTTACGAATTTACTTACAGAAAAAAAATTACCTGGAATAGCATTCATGAAAACAAAGCCTCTAAACCACAGCTGGACAGAAATCTGCGAGGTTTTTCTGGGTTCTTACATAAACAGGTAATATAACTCAGTCTTAAAATATCTATATTTATTCAGGCTCAGAGTACAATACCCTTCTATGTCCATGGCTTCAAACTGCCACGCTTATTGCTTCTGCTGTTGGGTGATATTTTGGCACTTGCCTGTGGAGTTTGAACAGTGAAATATAACCGTGTTTGTACTCTGGGCTGCTTTAAATATTTATATAAAATGGTGCGAATGCCTTTATTTTGTTTGAGATGTTTCAGTTTTGGGGGATAGTCAGCTTGGGGAAGGGAAAGCTGGGTCCAGACCTCTCAAGATAGATGCCTTAAAACTCCCTTTTTAAAAGATCAAGTTCTCTCTGAAATACTTCTGTCTTCAGCTGCCATCACGGCAGCAAGTTAGCAATGCCCTCTTCTCCCCTCCAAAAAAACTGAACAGGATTTCCACCAAAGTTCTGCTCTGGAGGTAAATTCTCGGTGCCTTTCTGCAGGGATCTGCATTATTAGGTGTTGGAGCTATAAATGCAGAACAAGCTGACTAAGGCAGATCCTACCTGTCCAGAACCTTCCCTGCGGGTCACCAGCCATGCTTCAGGACATCAAAATATGATGTGCTGTCATTTCGGAACAGTTTGCAATCCAGTTTGTTAGAAGACCCTGAAATTAGCAATGGTTTAATAAAGTTGGTGGTAAAATTGTGCTATTATTCAGGAGGTGTTCTTTGAGCCATCATCGCTTGTCCAGGAGACGGGAGAGCAGCGCACGCTCCTTAGGTTCAGGCATCCCTATTTATGGCTGACTAGGGTGCTGATGTGCCCCGTAAATACAAACATCATAGCTACAGAAGAAGCATTCCTAGTTTTGCTTCCTTGCTTTCTTCTTAAGAACACGATGACCCATACCCGTAACTTTTACCTTCTGTTTGCCATATTCAAACCCCCCGAGCGCTGATATTTTTCCCCCGCTGCAGCACGCCCAGTCTGTGGAGAGTTTGTCTGCTTTTTTTTATGCAGACTCGGAAGGGAAAATCTGCTCAGGTACTTGATGCCCCCCCTCTAGTGGCTGTTATTGGGGAATAAAACCAGGGCTGTGATGAAGCAAACCCCAAGGTTAAGCATGTGCATTAACCATTATATGAAGATGAAAGGAAGGAAACGTGGGAAGAACACTCATGCCTTACCAAAAGGTGACAAAGAATTACTGAGTTATCACCAGAGCTCAGTTACTGCTCTTGCAGTCCTGAAAATATGTATTTTTTTCAAATTTCAAAATATTGCTGCTGCTTTCCCCGCTTTCCATCTCTCCCTCTGTGTCTTTACACTTGACAATCTAAGGACACTGGTGAGCTGAAATCTGTGTGTAGAGAGCTTTTTTAAGTGATTCAGTTCTGTTAGTTGGCCAAATAAGACAAATATGGAAGCCCCCATTTTTCAGACACAGAGAAGGGCTCCTGTGCCTGAAAGCCTGTCTGGTTTTTCTTGTCACACCCACAGATCTAGTAAAAGATGCTGTTTTCTCTTACAAAGCTTGCTGTGACAGATATTGAAAGAACAGGTATGATCTGGGAAGCAAAGTGTCTTTATTCCATTTCCAGTACTTTTCCATCAGCTCTCTGCAGTAAATACCAGTATCTTTGACAAAACGGTATCTGTACGTACGGCCAGCAGCTGTGTTCCTGCTTGGGAGATCTTGCTGACTGTGACCTTTTTGCTTACCAAATGTGCACGCTTGTCTTTTAGACACAAGAAGCGCTAGAGATGCATGACTGTTTATATTTTGATAGTAAAAGGTGGCGATGGCAGTAGAGCAAGACAAAAGCTGGGGCTGGAAAACAGCACATGCAAAAAGGCAAAAGTGCTAAGCTCCTCCAGCTGCAAGAGGAGCTTTGCCCTCATGTCTCTTGTTGGATCTTTCACATTTTGGCCTCCAGGTGTTAAATTGCACCTCGTGGTGAGATTCGCAGGCAGTGCGGGACAAGCCAATCCAAGCTGCATCTACAGAACATCTTAAAGAAACCCGTCTCATGAGTTTATGCCTCCGGCACAGCCGAAATTAAGATTGCTGCCGCTATTCTCTTGATCGCTTTTATGGATGTCGTAGCCTGGGGTTGGGCTAGCTAAAAATACCAGTTGGGTTCCACCTGCACCTCACTCTGGGACAAGGTTCTCTGCCGATGCCTCAGCTCCAGGCACTCTACAGTCAGGGGATATGTTTTAAGCTCAAACTTATTTGCAAACATACAGGTGGAGTTAAAAAGCCACTTGAGGTCACCTGTTCCATATACACAAATGCCTCTGACATAATGGCCTGCCAAAAGACAAAGAAAAAAAGCAATGTCAGAAGCAAGGATCCAAATCATTCTTTTTGAGAAGTTTTATCTGCAAAGCCTCTAGGAATAACCTACAGAGCCAACACGCTAGCAGGCCTACTGGGCATGCAGAGAGAATAACTGTGAACGATGGGATGAAGTGAAGAAAGTTACTGCAGAATAAATAATGAGCAAAATAAGGAGGTAACTCAGAAAAAAAGTGTTAATACTTGAAAGTCTTTCTCAGATAAGGACAAAACACAGCAAAGGGAAATGTCCTTCTTTCAGTGTAGAGAAACCAATACTTTTACTCATACTAGATTTTCCACTGATTAATTCTGGGTGATATTGGTGTAATTTCACTGATTTCAATGTAGAAATGTCAATGTGAAACTGCTGTAATTGAAGCTGACTGAAGTTCTCAAAATTTTTCTCCTTAATAGAAACAACTATGTTATAGATCAAGAATTCTTGAAATAAAATTTGTATCATTAGCATTTTGGTATCCCGTTTCTTGTCGCACTTGGATATGTCAGAAGTAGTAGCAGCATGTAATGTACAAACCAGTGGCTGAAAAATTAAGTGTGCCGTACAGAGGATGATCTGCTGCTAATGTCATGTCCTGAAGTAGCAGGACAGAGGAAAACTCAAAGCTCAGCCATCACCATCAGCCCACAGCTCCATAGGTTCCCCGTCAGCTGTGGCTCCAGCAGGCATGGTACCCAGCTGAGAGCTGAGATGTGTCCAGGTTCACCCAGGACACCTGTCCTGCGCGCTGCTGCTGGCTGCAGCACAACCGCATCCCAGCACGGAACACACGTGTGGGCTGTTCCCACCCACCTGCAAGAAAATTCCCACAAGGTTTTCAAGAAAATAGTGGGCTAAAACTCATGTGAGCCTTAAGTGCTGCTAAATATCCACCTTCCCAAGGCTGATATATCTTATAAAACTACTGATGAAGAAGCAACTTTCCAGCTTTCTCTCTGTTTATGTGGCTGCTATCGTTCACATACAGACTATGAAGGAGATGATTCCTTTTTAATGTCATCTCGCTGATGAAGCACTGTCTAAAGACTTGCTCACATTATGGTTAGAGGCTGTAGGAATACAAAGGCAGCAGTCACGTGGTTTTTACTATATGAACAGGTAGAAGAAATGGAGAAAAATGTACACATTACCATGACAACCTCCATGGCTCTCTTCCATATCCATCCACTTCACCGCTTTCAGGTTACCTTCCCACGATGCATTGGGCATGGACCCCGGGACACCTGCAATTAGGCAACAGAAAATCAGATAATTAATCCTTTCAGCAGCTATGTGTTCAGGTGTATGTCCGCTCTCTGGGACCTTTCCCTACAGAGCTGGGGTGCAATACGTAGGAATATGCATCAACAGATGTCTGGCTGCTAACCTTGTCAAGTTTCTTCAATGAAAGCAACTTTCATGACATAAACACAATGTCAACTCAAGAGATCTAGACATTTCACACGAGAAATAAAATCCCTCTTTTGCAACAGCCTCACTACGATACCACATGCGTGTGTAGTCGCCCACGGAGTCTTCCCAACCCGCACGGCCCTCCAAGTGCTATTTGAACACTGGGTCACCGACATAAAATGCTTTCACATGAATTTAGTGGTAATTTTTTTTTTTTTTTAAGAAGAGACTAACAGAACAAATTCAAGCGTGATCCAACTGGATGGAACCACTGAAATTCAATTGTAGCCTATAAAGTTACATAATAATGTATACAAGCCTAGGCAGATCACAGGACCTATCTAGAAGATAAACTAGTAAGAGTGCCTCTCTTTGTCCAGCTATAACCTGGCAAACACTCATTTTGAGTCATTAAGGGGAAAACGCCGAACATTCAGTGGTTGGTAATAGCTGAAGAGTAAACAGGCAACATGGATGCAACGTGTAGGCAGCTGCTGTGAGTCGGGGGAATTGCCGTACCTTCAGCACAAGGCAGTAACCGTAGCACCGTGCCCACGGGGTGAGGTGTTTGCCTTCGAAAGCAAGAGCAGATCAGGTGAGTACAGCTCAGGAGACCGCCTGGCCTGATCTGCACTGCAGTATTGTATTCAATTCAGTGATAGAAGTTTATTGAAATATTTCCTAAAACTGCTGTCAGAATACAGGAAAAAAAAAGAAAAAAAAACCACAAACAAAACCAAAAACAAAGCAAAAAAAAACAAAGGCATAAAATAATAAAAGCTTTCTATGAACTCATGCCTTTCCACAAATTATTTTGTCTTTCTTACTGGCTCAATCAGTTGCTGGAGAACAAAGAGCCGATACAGACTCTGTAACCGCCACCCAATGGACAAGCCGCTTCTCCGAGAAAAGCTGAAAAGCCCCAGTTTCTCACGGCAGCACAAACACCTGCGTGCAACTTACTCACCTGCTTGGGACAAACCTACCCATCTTGTACTCTTTCCTGCCCAGCAAGCAGTGCCCCCCGCTGCACCTGAGCTGTCAGAAGGCAGAGCAGGCAAGGCGTGGCGAGCCAAGTGGCATGCCAGCAAGTACAAAAATGCCGGCGTCGTTTCTGCTTTCCCATAACAAAGCAGAAAAGCAAATGAAAAAGACTGACTTGCTCAAATGCAAAGAATTACTGCGAGTGTCACCGCCGGGGCGTACCTGGGGCTCAAGCTGTTTAACAAGTGCACCAGCACTGATGGTGGCAGTGGCCAGGGGGGACAGGATTTGTCCCAAGGCAGCTGCTCCCCGCTCCCCCCGATGCAGCAGGAGGCTGGAGCAGGGGGGACAAGGTGAGCTGGGGGACAAGGTGAGCTGGGGGACAAGGTGAGCTGCCTCCACCTGCTCAGCACCCCCCCAAGCCCCCCCCAGCACCTCCTCCCTGGCAACACTCAGTCATTTTCATCAATCTGTAGTACACACAGGGAGTGGGGACTCCACCAGTAATAACAATAGTAAGTATTAATAAATACTAATAACCCCTGATATCAGCCTAATTGTAGCTGATGCAAAAGTTAAGCTGTTTGAAAAGCTAGACACGTTCAAGTATTTTTCTTCCAGATTTTTAAAAGGGACATTTAAAGCCTGTTAATCCTGGTTCCTCCTGTTTTCCCTTCAAGGGGAATGCTTGTGTGAGTGGCAGGGAGGGAACCGCGCAGCTTTTTATGAAGACGTCTTCATAACATTTGTAGTATTATCTGTCACTTGTACTAACTCCCTACACAGAAAAGACAGCCATTTTCCTTGATTTACTCTGCGATGATAACAAAGACTTTCCGAGCTTGTACAAAATGCATAATAGCACCGGTTTGGGGTTGTGGGACCTGTGCAAAGACAAGGAAGCTGAGCCCTTCAAACATGATTTTAACTAAAATAAAATTGACATTTTAATCTCCAGTTCTGACCTCTCTCTTTCTTTAACTCTAATCAGCTCATCTTCCTAATGTAGGCTGTTTATTTTGCTGGTTAACCACAATCCTAAATGAGGTGATTTGCCAGCAGTTCTGTAAAGCGCAGTTTCAGCTGGTGACTGCAGCACACACAAGAAACCCTCAGTGCTGAAACAGCAGCCAAGAGTGTGTCATCATCCTAACCTTGGTGTTTTCTGAAAATAAAAGGTGAAAGCAAAGTGAGATTTTGTTACTGTTTTGCGTTTTTTCTGTTCCTTTCCTAGACGGCAACAAGTACAGTACCTCTGAAGTTACTATAACCCAACAACTATTTTGCTTGTGAGCTTGAAGAGAAGCACAGTGAGGGACAAATGAGACCCTAAAGGCACTGAACAGTGTCGGGGGGGGGGGGGGGTTGGGGTTGGAGTTCGGGGGGGGGTTTAAGAAAATGGATGGGAGAAAGGTTAAACATCAGGGCTGGGTTTTTTTCTGTTTGCTTGCTTTGCTCTGTGTTTTTAAGGATAGCTCGTTCCTGGTAAGTAAGGGTGGTGGTTTGCAAATACCGACTCACGACTTTTATATCAGATGCAAAAAGACTGTATGATCCTCCAGCAGAACCACCACAACACTTTGTCATAAACAGAGATAGGCGGCAGCTGTAACCAGAACTTCATGACTCTGTTTTTCCCCCTCTGTATATCTGTATATTGGGTCATTAGCAAATAAAATAACATGCCAAAAAGTGTGGGTTTGTCCTGGGGAAAATTCAGAAAAAGTTACTCTTCCACAGAAAGCATTAAGCTAAAGATAACACTTTATAAAAGACAAAAAGAGGCAGTGATGGCAGGGGATAAACACTTTAAATGGGCTGGAATGTGCATTACCATCCCAAATTAAAAACCTGTTTGTAACAGATGGTAGTAAATGTGGTGTGTGGATAGACTTGGTAAATGCTGACACAGTGGGAAAGCAGAAAGATGACTGACAAAACAGGAACGACCCCAGGACATCCACAAAAGCACTGGAAGGCACTGCCTTCCAGAAATACTGAACTACTGACTCCACATTATTCACCATCACCCAAATTGAGTAAACTAGGCATTTCTGGAAGTTAATTAAAGAGCGGGGGAAAGCATAGCTCAGCACTGGGAAAAAAATGGATTTACCATATTTTCCTTGAAATATTTGTTTCAGCAACTGATTTCAAATTCGTACACTGTTTGGGGGCTTGTTCTTATAAATACAGTTTGTTTGTGAAGTGGTGCTGATGGTGAAAGTTAACAGAAACTTCGGCATGAATTGCTCGCTGTACTTCTATCCAGCTCTTTTCCAAACTGCAGCTCCTGTGTTGAATCATCTGATGGATAAGAAGGAGAAGGTCTCAGCTGTAGTAGCTTCATTTGATGATACATCTTGAAAGACATTTTCCTGAGCAGTTATTGACCCATAGATTAACCCCAGGGTCTTTGGCAGGGTTGCAGTCCCACCTGAGACGAGCTGAACTCCACAAGGCTGTTCAGGAGACACCTGCTTCCCAGAGTGGGAGCCAGCTGGACCTGTGGGGACACCCTGGGCGCTGAGGACAGCCGGTGGGATTGCTGCTCCACAGGAGCTGCCGGTGCCCACCCCGGCACCATGAGGCATGGTTCTGCCAGCTTCCACCTCAGCTGCCCAGGCAGGGTGCTGGCAGCCAGGTTTGTCTCTCAACACGTGTAACGTACCTTTAGGAGATGAATCTGCTCATAGGTGGAAGGAGACAGATTCAAGCAGCCTGACTGGAGTTCCCCCCTAACAAAAACAAGGGATGTTGGCAACTCAGCATCTGGGAACGTCAAGACAAGTCTCTGTTACTGCAGCTGGACTGAAGTTTAGTTGCTTACATGCAGGAGTGGGAACAGACATTACCTGATGCCAGAATTTAGAAAGAAAAGAATTCTTCCTTAAATTACTCCCATCTGATTCTGTTCTTCAAGGGCTTGTGCTGTTTGAATCTTATTATACCAATGTCTGATAGTTGTAAAGATAATCAAGTAAAGGAACACAAGCCCATTTCTTAGCTGTGACTTTTCAAAAAGACCTGTTGAAGACATACCCTTCCTTCTCTTGTCATCACCAAGTAGTGTTTTAGTAAGAAGCAAACAATTGGTTGTAAAACAAAGTATTGTTCCTACTGAAAGCAGTGCTTAAAATCCAGCGGTTGCAGACTGCACAGAGACCACAGGCTATTTTAAATTATATCTTCTCAGATGAACCAAATATCTGGTGGACAGGGGACAAGAGTAATTTTTCAGGGAATTCTGCTGTGAAGAAGGTGAGTTTTTGTGACTGCTGCAACTGTGTTGCAACACCTTCGGTTAAGTAAGTTTTTCAAAGGAGAAAGGTTTTAACTATGAGATTACAACAGCTTTGTGGGCATGAAACTCAGTAACAGTCACAGGAAAATCCCTATTTTTTATGCCTTACTCCTATGAGAAGTTCTTGCTCAACCAGGAAGTCTCATTATAATAATGGAGAATATGAACGAGAGAACAAGGATTAGTTATATGAGTAATGCTGCAGACGCAGATACAAAATACCTTTTTTCTAGAACGTGGCTTATCCAGCGAGCATCACAGTCTGGAATCAATACTAAAAGCTTCTGCGTCTCTGTCTGTCTTTTGAAGGGTGGGCACTAAGCTAAGGAAAAGGAACATTACCAGGCAGAACAGAACCCCAATAGTGCATATTAGTATGATGCATGCATTGAGGAGAAGGTTGTTCCAAAGACCTGTCTACAATATACCGAATATACAAGATACCAAAGTAGTTTTGAATGATTTGCTGTAGTGAGAAACTCAGTGCAAGCTAAATCGTCTGGAAAAAAACCCCCACAGGCCTGCTTGTACAAGCAAATGGCCATATAAACACTTAAAAATAAGGAATTGGCTAATGTGATTGATGAACGTGCTAGCAATGCTAGTCAGAATTATCCGGTCTTACTCTCGGACCTCACATCCACACCCAAGGGATGTGAATGGAATGTTCCTTGAGAGCCACCAGCTCTTGTTTGGGTGTAAAGCTACTGCTTCAGAGGCACTGCAGTGACACTGCAAGGACACCTCCCACCTCTCGTGACAGCCTGCCAGCTTGACCCCCAGCAGCACCCACCACATGCCTGCCACTACCTGAGACACACTGTGCCAGCTGTCCTCCTCATTTTTCCCTCTACTGTTCAGCTCCCAACTGAGGACCTGCCAGCAGGATGGTGCAGATACACTTTCACGGTTTGGGGGTGGTTTAACACTCCAAAGAAAACTATCCACCTGCTTTAATTCTTTCCCGATCATTGGTAAAATGAATGAAGATGTCAGCAACCTTCATCCCGCTTGGAGAGAGCTGAGAAACATTGCCCTTAGACCCAATATACAACTGCGTCCAAAACACTTAAAATGGTGGTTGGCACAGGTGAATGAATTCTTGGAAAAGTAAGCACCAGCTGGAATGCAACGTCACCTTCCATAGATTCCCAGTTTCTGTGCCAGATTAGCAGCAACAGGAGAAAAAACTTCACTCAAAGATAGGGGGTTGAGGCTGCTAATGTCCCTGGGTGCCTGTGCTCGATGGGAAGCTGCTGGAGGCTCCGTGGTTCTGTGGCCTGCCCAGCGAGCTCAGAGAGCGGTCTGGGTTTGTGGGCTTGCACAGGACACTGTGGGCTACCCCTCTAGTAATCACCTGCCTGGTATTCATGCTGATGCGAAAGTTTGCCTGGTTTTGCAGCAGGTAGCGATGGCATGCTGTGCACCCAATGACCTTTTTGGGCTGGCACAAGAGCAAAAGTGGCAAGGTGCTCCTTTTTTTCCCCCCTTCTATAAGACACGTGATCCACACCTGGTCCCCATTCTGAAGGCTTCTTGTAGAAACCAGGAATAAATGTGGTTCTGCCCTGGCACTTTCCCTGCAAGCCCCTAGCTTCCCTTACACCGAGTGGCTGCCAAGCACCACTCCTGATCTCTCTGGAGGGATGTGTGTGACCAAGGCACAACCCAGAGGTGGCACCGTACTGCCCGTGCGTGGCTGGGTGAATTTTGTGCCAGCCAGAATGAGTGGGGATGAGAGGTGCATTACTGTAGCTAACCACCTCGCACCCCGTGTGAAGGCAAACCACCTCAGGCTAGTTGCTGTTGCTCTCTGCAGTGACAGGGAACAAAGAAATGCTGAGCATGGCACCATTGCTACATCGCCAGCATTTTCAGGGAGAGAAAAGAACCACATGCTAAGGTCTTGTCATGGAAGCTTAGAAGGGCTGCTCTAACATGGCAGGATGCATCTGCAGCCTTGCCCAGTTGCCAGAACGTACCTGGGCACTTGTACCAGGCAGGGAATGGGTGGGTGACTGCTGTAACAGCCAGTTGCCACATGCAGACTTTCTCTTGCAGCTCATAGCCTGAAGGGCTTGCTAGGGATTTACCAGCTCTTATATTAGGGCTTGCAACACTCATCACACCTCGGCAAAACCAAGACTGATGCCCCAGACAAGCGATCCCCCAGTAGCCTAGTGTGTTGCCACACTTCCCTGCCATACGTGCACCTGAGTTGGAAGGCATGGGTGCTGGGATGGGGTTATTGGTGCTGGACTTGGGATGAGATGGAAGAAGCAGTGTCTGGATGTGAATGTTCTCATGCAGATGTGGCAACGCAAGTCGAGACAGACATAAAAACACTGTATCTATGTGGCTGGGTTCTGACAAAATGGCCAAAATGGCGTTTATTATTTTTACATATGGCTTCTATATCTTAGATAGTACGTGTGTCAGACCCTGGTGACCTGCTGCAGACCCCAACATGCAGGGTGGTTTTTTGTGGTATCCAGGAACAAGGATCCTGGGTGAGCGCCAGAACCTGCAATCTCTTACACTTACCCTCAAGAAAGGAAAGCAAGAGGAAAGGGGAACATTGAAAAACAGGTGAAGTTCAGCATGGGGGAAATGGCAAGAGATGGAGAGCAAAGAAAGGATATTGAAGCAGGAGAAACGTAGAGCTAAATAAGGACCAACCAAAATGGCATGCTGGCAGGAGACAGCAGCTGCGGCAGAGCAGGCATCACCTAGCTACTTATGCAACATGAGCCCATGACATTTTGGAGTCTTCTACTGGCACATACTTGCTAGTGTGCTTTTTAGGACCAGCATTGTGCTTGGCAGTGGTGCAGGCTGTTCCCCAGCTGAGATCTTTGTGTCCCTCTTGGCTGCTGCAGTGCACTGGATGTGCTGCTAATGTACATCTTTTGGTTTGGTTCCACCAAAGAAGGAATCCACTTGCGCACTAAGACCATTATCTGAATAAAACTAGCGTACCATAAGAGGGGAACAGCTGGATGGAAAGCACTTCAGAAGCACGCTTCTGCTCCCAACTAAAATGTTCATTTTCATTCCACAATCAGCAAAGTAAATGTGTCTGTGCAAAGCCTGCGTCAAGAGTGTTATGCTGTGTCTGTGCAGCAGCGCCGTGCCTTTTGGAGGCACACCAGCTAGCTGCATGGTGGTGATTCCTCAGCTCCCTCAGTGACAACGCCACATGAAGCATATTCCTGAAGTTCTTGCTCCTCTTGTTCATGGCTCCGCACAGGCCCTTCAGTTGCCCTGATGCAATTTCTGTGGAGCCACAGAGCGAACCCCAGGGGGAGCAGCACCCTGCTAGGAATAATCCTTCCCCAAAAGCATCAGAGTGCAGATGCAAAACCCAATTTCTCCTGGTCATAGCTGGGTTTCTTGTTATGCCTTGAAAGCTTGTAGTGTTTGGCCAGCGTGGACATCGCCACGCAACACTCCATGGCATCTGTCCAGTGTGCTCGCAGAAGAGTCTCCCCCAAACTTCTCTGCTTCTTCACCTGGTTTATTGAGTTTTGACTGCAGTTCACTTCTAAATCCAGCTGTAGCCGTGGCCTCAGATGTAGCAGCTCTCCCTAGGAACCGAGATCCTTCATAACCTCTAGTGAGGAGAGTGAAGGGCACCTCAGGGCTGGCTCTGGTCAGAGAGCCTGTGGAGGAGAGAATGCTCTGCCGGCATCTTTTTGTGACTAAATATCTAAGACCTCATTTTCCTTTTCAGTACAGCGTCTCCATGCGTGTTGGTGATGTTTTGAAGCCAGAGGCAGTGCCTGGTACACACTGCACCTAGTGAAGCAGGTAGGAGGCAGCATCTCGGCTGTGTTTCCCAGCCTGCAGTAATAGTTCTGGTCTCTTTGCAACAGAGCAGAGAGGACAGAGACCAGCTTGCCAAGATGCTGTCAAGAGGGACCACGGAAAGGGTCTGGATAATATAGGACATTCTTGGTATGCCTGAATTTGGGAGAAACCTGAACAAGAAATTTGCAAAACAGGTGCAGGAGACTAGGAGAAATATTTGCCATGTGCACAAGTGTATTCAGTCACAGTTTTGAGAGAAAGGATGAAGATAGTGGTTAAAGTACTCTGGGAGATGAGCCTCTTACCTAAATACATACTGCTGGCCTTTGATTTATTCCCTGTCCCTGGAACACCCTGGCTGTTCCCATAACCACCGAGCCCTTTCGGTCCTGCCAGCACAGCCATTTATAGGATACGTAGTGATCCAGGGCAATGACTGATTACAAATGAACTCTTTTACATTTTCCAGGCTGGTGTTAACCCAGATCATTTAAGACAAAGATCATCTGTACAGATGAACCTGATGCCAGCAGCACCCCTAGCAGAAAGGTCAAAGTGGAAAATAGATGCTATTTTTACAGGATATTGCAGTAAACTACCTGTGGCACACAGGTGACATTTGTTCATCAGACTATGGGCTAGTCCTTTTAACATTTATTTTGGCATTGAGGATGCACTCTTTAATATTTCCTTATAGCTTACTCGTCAGTTGGAGGGTGTGCATGGGATAATCTTGAAGATTAAAACAGACAAAGCCATGACTTGTTTCGCTGGGATCAACGTGAAAGAACTTCCTATAGACAAAATCTGTAGCACAAAGACCTGAGCATGTGAGTTTTAAACAGGCAAAGTTTGCAAGAGTGATATAACCCATGGGACTTTAAAGTTTGTATCTCCATATCCTCATTTCCTAGAAAAAGTCTTAAATGCAATAACAAACATATGTTCAGTTAGCAGTATTGCATTCCCCAAATACATCTCATCTGCATTGGGGTGAAAATTGTAGAGAAACTGTTAGTACTGGTAAAACACGTGCAATGCCTTTAAATATCCTGCCCTACCCTTCCAAGTTCAGATGTTAAAAAAATATCTGTACACAGGTGGCATTGTAGAAGGTGGCATGAGCCAGGCTCATGGCTCACTGTCACTGAAAAGGGAAGGTCTGGCTCTTGTTCCTCCTCTCCTTCCCATTTTCCTCTCCTTTTTGCTCACATCTGCGTGTTTGCCCCCAGCTTTAATTTGTGCTGACTTCAGTGCTGGCCAGATCCTCCACCAAGTCAATTCAATTCATACACTCAGTCAGAAGGAAAAGGAGACTTGTTTTTCCTCAGATCTAGTGAGTTGAACTGGCAAAGCTCCTCGCACAGGACTGGTGGGCAGAAGGGAGTGGAAAGAGATGAGCAGGAGAAAATTTCCTGTTTTGGCAACAACGAGCTGTTAGCGCTCAGCCACCTTGTGCACACTCACCCTTGGTAAAGGAGTGGGGCCAGTGCAGAAGTGCCGGTGCAACCACATGTGTTATCTTGCAGGTGAGCCAATTCCCAAAAAGCAGCTGAATCCAGTGCATTAGACTGGGAGTCAGGTGTCAGTGCTCCAGTGCCGGTTGAAGACCTTGGGAATACCATTTCACCCCTTTCTGCCTGCTGCTGTGAATGGGAAATAATAGTACCGATCCCCCTTGTAAAAGCATCTTGCACGCTCACATCTGTATGAGAAGTGCTGCTATTACTTCTCCTGACCTTTATTTTCCCACTTGAACAATGTGTAAGTTACTAGGGGACCAGCGTATGTGTGCATCAACGTGTGTGTCCGTGAGTATGAAGGGTTATCACCTGAGACTGCCTGCATCCCAAGTCATGCATATGCTGTGACCATATCGCATGGAAGTGGAGACAGGACTTTGGCTCGGAAGAGGATTCAGGAAAGTTCCCCTGAAGGACTCTGTAGCATGGGCTGTGGATGCACGCCTCTCCCACGGCAACCAGAACCCCGTTTCTGCTCTGTGTGCTCATACTGCTGGCCTGGGACGTGACCACTAACCTGCACTGCGGTGGTATGTGTTTCTTGTGAGACCTGGGGCAAGTCATTTAGGGCCAGCCACTTCAGGCCTACATATTTTGCAAATGCTTTTCTTTAACTGCCCCGTGCTTCTCTTGCTTATCTGAAAAGTGACTTTCAAAAATTTTCTGTCACACGGGAGTCATGTGGGAGATAAGTGGCCTGAGGTAAATACCAAAGATAAGACTGTTATTTGAAAAGCAACTGAATGGGAATTGAAAGTCATAAAATCATAGAATCATTTAGTTGGAAAAGACTTTTGAGATCACCAAGTCCAACCATAAACCTAGCAGTGCCAAGTCCACCAATAAACCACATCCCTAAGCACCACATCTACACATCTGTTAAATATCTCAGGGATGATGAGTGAACCGCTTCCCTGGGGAGCCTGTTCCAAAGCGTGACAGCCCTTTCAGTGAAGAATTTTTCCTAATATCCGATCTAAACCTCCCCTGGCCCAACTTGAGGCCATTTTCTCTTGTCCTATCACTTGTTACTTGGGAGAAGAGACTGACACCCACCTCGCTACAGCCTCCTGTCAGGCAGTTGTAGAGAGCGATGAGGTCTCCTCTGAGCCTCTAGGTCTTTAGCCTTTAGGGGGCTAAAAGAAATCTTGGTCTTCATTGCATGACTCTGGGTAATAAGCATGCTATTTAAAGATTTGGGGGCCAAACAGTCTTTTTTAATCTTTTATCTGAACTGAGATTATCACAGCTGTCTGAAACCACAAATATCTGTTTGATTTAGATCTTTCATGATATGCTGTCCATCCAAACTGGTCCTTAAATGATCTCTCTGCTAGCCTGGAGGCCTCCAGCTATTGGTTCTAACAGCTAGACCGCTGCCTGATACCATTATCTCCCTTTGATATGCCTGAAAAGCTAAAAGAAAATGGTTTGGTTAAACTTGGACAAGAGGTTTTTGTTAGAGCCAGGAACTGAGTCCCAGGCTAACACCCATGCACTGGGAGGGATGACTTCTCACCCCAGCATCACTCAGAGCTCTCGATCTGACTCAGACACATTCAGAGGAGTGTCTCACACCCTGTGCTACACTTACAAGATTGGATTCAAAATCCTGGACAACAGCAGCTCCTGAGTACCTCTGTCAGAGCTTCATGGCCACATTTTACATCCCTAATGTAATGGCAGGGAAAACAAGGAAGCGGAAAAAAACATACCTGCCATGGAAATGTTGCATGTGTACTGTACACATGTTGTTGTACTGTACACAGTGCAGTACAGCAAATGGCAACCACCTAAAGTTTTCTGATTGTGGAAAACATCTCTGGTCCCAGGTTGATTGCTTCTGAGGCAATAAGCTATAACAAGATCACAGCAACCAGCTTCCTGGAAAAGCCAGCTAGCTACAAATAATATATGCTAATGATTACACCATTTGTGTATCTTGTGCACGCCAGATGCAGAATATCATTATGGGAAGAGCAAGCACTGTTCTTGTAGAGGGTTATGTGGTAATCTGAAAGCAGACTGGCCTTGCAAAACGAACCCAGTGTCTGCTGCTTAGATTAAAGTAGACATGCCCTGCCTCTCTGTTACTGCCCCATTTTCATTTCCCGCAATTACAGTAGGGAGAAAGTGGAAAGGAAAAAAAAAAAAGTCAAGAGAAGAAATGTATCCTTGCTTCCATTCCTCACATCCCTGCTTTGGGCTGCTGTGAAGTTCTAGGGAGTCAGGAGCAGTAAATTCCTACCAGGTGCTTCTAAAAGCAACGTGCGTTTAGGAGAAGGCCTGTGCATCTTCTGATCCTTTCACAATCATATGAACGAAGTAAAATTAATTGTAGATACATAAGGCAAAGATGAAAATACTGGCTCTGATTCTGTTTCTCTGAACAAATCCTTGACCGTGTACAATGGAGTTCAGGCAACAGCTATGAGCACCTGGGGGTTTTGCAGGCGTTATGGGAGAGCTGGTGTGTGTGCATATACGTGTGCCCACAGAAAAGCACATGAAGACTAGAAGAAGGTTCTAGCCTGAACTCAGATTTTCTGGCTCTGGAATAATAGATAGAGATAAAATTTTGTGGAAAAATAAAATTCCCCTCAGAAAAATTAATATCCTGCAGAAAACACCTTCACTACTATGTTTACACAGCTTCTATATTTGAATCTTTATTCCTTCTTTTCTCTTCATCTCAATTTTTACTGATAAAAGCTCTAAGCCAGCTGAAATGTCCAAGAATTTCAATTTGAACTTGGATGCCCTGAGCTTCTTGCTGCTCAGACGCAGAACGGCAGTGCACATCACGCACGGTGCAGTCCGCCCTCCCTCAATGATCAAAAAGGGCAATAAGCCTATTGATAGATCAGCCTTTTACATCAGTTATGATCTGATCACATTTTTCACCAAGGCTTTGTCAAAGTCAGCCTCAGATATGTGTGTGTGCGAGTGCACGTGCACACCTCTGCGTGCACGTGTGCACCTATAGAACAAAAAGTGAAAGTGTGCTCACCCGGGATCCTGTTGAGCGTCACCCAGAAGTGCTCATCGGGGCTGTAGGTGTCCTCGGACCAGGCCAGCAGGTCGATGGCACGCTGGTCCTCCAGCACGAACTCCACAAAGGGCCGGCTGACGGCCACGTACGCGGAGCCAAAGTAGATGGTCAGGTTGTGCGGGGGAGGGGGCTTGCGTACAAATGTCCACAGCATGAAAGAAAATAAAGAGTATAATTGCTCCCTGTGCACATATTTGGTGCGGGCGGTGATGTGGGGGGGCTGCAGCACCCCAGGGGTGAGGTTCTTCCCCCTGAGGCCCTTCAGCCACTGGACAATCTCCCGGTTGGTCTTCAAGGGGAAGTCCTGGCCGCAGGTGTTGAGCAGGTAGCGCCAGGGCACGGCCGAGGCCAGCAGGTCTCTCATGCAGTGGAGGTCAGCCCGCAGGCGGGAGATGCCTCCGTAGACCACCCGCTCTGACCGGGAGGCGAGGAAGGCGTTGGGGAAGCAGCTCAGCAGGCGCCGCACCGCCTGCCAGAAGGAGGCCGGTGCCTTGGCGTCCACATGGATGCAGTAGATGTTTTGGGGCATGTAAACCGCCCTGAATAGCCTCTCAAAGGTCTCAAACTCTTTGTGCAAGGTCATGGCATAGGCGATGGGGAAGGCAGCCTCCTCAGCCGAGAGGGTGCGGGTCATGTAGTGGTTCTGCGCAACGTACTCTGTGCAACTGGATTCCCTGAATGATGTTTTTAAAGCATTTTCCTTCAGAAAGAACACCTTGTCTTCAATAAGTGCTTTACAGGCTTCTGCTAAAGTTGCGCTCACTGAGAAGTTGAGCCTCTGAAGAGATCTTTGTGCATGCAAATTAACAGCATAGAAAACAAATGGAAGAGAAACACTGAGAATCAGAACAGTGAAGAAGCAATACCTGAGTGTAGTCATCTGCTCAGAGAGAGTCTCCCTTGGCATATTGCAAAGAGATCAGATCACACACCACAAACAGCTTGTTTTGCTGTCGTGCTTCCTTTCTGCTGCAGAACGCATGCATCTGTCTGATGCATAGTAGGTAGCTGCTGTTCTTACTTTTGATATTAATAGTTGCATTGCCATTGTTGACATGGAAGCAGCCTAAGTAGTGAACCGCTTGCAGATGGAAGCTGCTCCACAGCACCCTGAAGATTAAACAGACATATTCCATAGTTACTAGCATTATATTATATTTATATGATATTTCAGTGCCCCTGAATTCAGCTTATGGGTATGTTCTTACCTGCTTCCTCCCCACTCTCCCTGTGTCTATCATATAGCTGTAAATCTTCCTGTGTGTGCATGCTGTGACAGGAAGATCTGATGTTTACCTCTAATTCTATTTTTTCACTTACAGGAACTTGGTGTTTTTTCGAACCACCCAAGTCTATCAGTCATCACTGTTCCAGAATTATGAAAGGCTGTCCAGCACACCACGCTACCATGCAAGGCCACCAGCACTAACACATAAGAAGCAGGAAAATAATTTTTTGCCTCTGTGTAGAGTTATGTCAGAGCCATCAGGTTTTTTGCAGCAATGTTTTCTTCATTTCTAAATTTGAAATTTGCCAAATGGTTTCTGCTAAGTGTCATGGACAAGTTGTGATGAGCTCCAGGCTTACATCCACCACAAGGAACTGGGTTAGCAAAACCTGCTACTTAAACTACTTAAGCTAACCTTAGATTTTCTGATGAGACATTCTTGTTTCTAAAAGCCATGCATGCACTTGGTATAACAACATGCTTATGCAATGAGACCTTGTGGCGTGGCTCTGACTAAAGTGAAATACTCGGTAACTCCCTCTCTTCCAGCTGTGAGTCTGTTCGTGTGGATCTCCTGCCATGAAACAACATGTTTGGGGCATATAAACTTTTTCCAACATCATGTTCCTTTGCTCTAATGCGAAGTAATGCTGAGGCAATATCAGATGATCTGGGGTTATGCCAATAGATGTTTTGATTGAGCAATCCAGCCTGCTACGGAGTCAGAAATACTATCAGCTGCCTTCCAGCTCATGCAGACAAGTCACCTCAAGCACTGGCAGGTCCCTCCCAGAAGCTGCACTTTCCTCCTGTCCTGGCCACAGGCTCTGGGATTCTCCATTCAAACAGGCTGCAGGCTGTGGCTTCAGCCCGTCAGGTAGGTCACTACCTGCAATGAGGAGTGCTGGAGAAGCTTTGTAAGGACTTGTGGCCAGAATGTCCCCCAAGAGGGGCACCAGCACAGGACAGACCTGACAGTCAGGCTTACTGGGCAGCAGAGCCACTCCTCACCTGGGAGCCAG
This sequence comes from Falco punctatus, assembly GCF_963210335.1. Classification (NCBI taxonomy): domain Eukaryota; kingdom Metazoa; phylum Chordata; class Aves; order Falconiformes; family Falconidae; genus Falco; species Falco punctatus. The sequence continues at coordinate 95,741,835 of NC_137582.1, read as the reverse complement.
CAGGGACAGGCAGGGAGAGCTGTGGCCACACTGGAGATCCAGCACAGCCTGCCTGGTGGACACCAGCGCCCTTGGAAGGAGGACGGCTCCAACAGAGCCGAGGGGCTGGAATGGAGGTGTGCAAAGCACCAGGGAGTAATGGAGACTCACCTAGCACTGCTGAGAAGTCGTCTGGGAAATGCTGTCACAGCCCAGCAGTACAGCTTGGTAATAAAGGATTCCGAGAGGTGAGCAGACGCTGAGCTGAGACCACTCTCCAAGTCTAGCAAAGAAACGCACAGCAAACACTGCCATGAGGGGGAGATGTGTCCCAGCTCAGTTACTCGTGAATGCTGTCCTAGGAAGCGCAAACCTGCTTCAAACCCCTGTTCCTTCCTAATTTGATTGTTACAGTGAATAATTCTCCCCAGGAGCAAACAGCAGTCACCACCACCACCACCACCACCACCACCCCCCACCCCCCACCCCCACCCCCTCGCCCCCCCCCCCCCCCCGACACCTCGGTGATGCAAACTGCCATGACAGCAGCCTCCTGCTCTGTGCACTCCACAGGCCGTTGAGTTTAACACCTTCCTACCTGCTCACAGGGCCAGCTGGCTGCAAGACCATTTCTTCCCCTGTGCCATGGTCTTAACAGGTCCCTCCAGCTGGAGTTAGGAAGATGTGGGAGGCGGAAAACCAGGGGCGGGTGCCAGCATTTCTACAGAAGTCAGGATTTCCTTGGAGGAGCCTCAGGTGGGGGCAGAGAACACAAGTAGCTTTTCCAAAGTACCAAAGGGCTGAGAGGTACTCCAAGGCAGTTAGATGCCTTTGAAACTGTCTGCTCAGATGCTTTTAAAACTATCTGGGGCACTGTGGAACCTGCTACACAGCTAGGAAAAGTTTTAAGAACTTGAGATATATATATATATATATAAGATATATATCAAAGGAGACTGTTTTTTCTTAGGTGTTGAAGTTTGCATTAGTAACGTGGTCCAAACAAACTGGTAAGCTACATGCAAAAAACAGAGATAGACCATCATAGGAGTGAAATGCAAGATTTAACTTCTGCTTTGTGTGTTTTGGCTTTTTTTTTTTTTTTCTTGCACAGACATTGGGTGTTGCAGCAATCCAGACTAACCATGATCTTTTGGTACTACCAGACTTCAGGGAAAGAAGGCTGCATGCTTGGTGCTACTTCTTTAATCCTGGTGCTGTGATTCTCTGGCACAGTGAAACAACTAAAAAACTGAAAACACACATGGAAATGACTGCTGTGGAAAACCAAGCTCTCAGAACCTTTGGGGTTTTTTGTGGGTTTTTTGTGGTCTTCTTTTTTTATTAGTTCTACCTTGAGCTGCTTTTTGTGAAATAAGATCCATTCTTTGGATTATAGGCAGAAACTGGGGGGGTGGGGGGCACAGCAAAACAAAGAAATAGAGTGTACAAGTCACATGAGCCACCTCAACGGAAAAACTCTTAGGTATTGGTGAGCTGTCAATTTTACAGACTCATCTGAAATTCAGCTGCAAGGAGCAGCCAGATCTACATGTAAATCTGAACCATATTACGGTAAGTATCAGTGAAAAAGCATCAAGGTGACAGGAGACCTCATGATGCCCATGGCTTCTCCTGCTGTGGATTGTATTGGACCTCAGCATCTTTTGGGTGCAAGAACAGACTTACTGGACAAAAACGTAACATATTTACTGTGCTGTTTGACAGAGGTTGTGTAAAAGGGGTCTGTGCTGATAGAACTAAAACTGTTGCTGGCTAAGATTTGCAGTGCTGCTCTTTTTTATTGTTCCTTGGACCTGCATTGTAGTAATTCTCATTTTAGCATCCAAGGAGCTTTTGGTGTGGCTCTTGTAGTGGAAACACACTCCCCGGTAAAATTAGTGATTGAAATGTCTTCCTTGTGGATGAATGGGAACAGACCTTTCCAGACAACAAAGATGTTATCTTAGGAATATAGTTAGTATTCAGTAAACTGCTCCTAGCCTTAATAAATATAGGCAATAGGTTTCAGCTAATTTGATAGTTAATTTAAAAGCAACATGCACGGCTTTGCATATCAGATGTGAGTTCCTTTTTGGTCTGGGTCAATAGTGACAATATTATGCATTTCATGCCTATTGGGAGTCACTTGGCATTTTCTATTCTATTGTTAGGACAAAACCCTCTGCATCATGACATTCCTTTTTGCGAGCCTCTCGTGCAAAGCTGTCAGTTTGAATTGGCACCATTATTACAATCACAGTGAGACTGTCGTGAGCGAACAATTTCTCCTCAGTGTGGCTTTTATGGTTAGCAAGTCCAGGTAGCCACAGTCCACTGTCTTGTGCCCAAGCAAAGGATTTCCTCATCCCTCACACCTTATTGCACTGAGATGAAAATTCTTTGGTCTTGTGCTGCTCTGGGATGTCGTGCAATGTGCACAGTCTCCTCAAAACCCTCCTCTTGGAGCAGCCTGCCTGGCAGCAGCCTTCTCTAACATGTGCCTTATTCACATGTCCCACCTGAGCTGGAAGGTTTATATGCACTGTATAACACAGGGAAAGAGAAAGCAGAGTCTGAGCACAGGAGTAGTTAAAGTTTATTGCTGTCTTTTCTCCTTTGCTCTCCCTTTTATCCTGATGAGAGCAGTCCCTGCCATTCCTGCACTTCCCAGCCAGCCCCTAATCTGACTATTCAAAGGGAAGAAAACAGAAAACCTACCTGAAACAGGAGCTCGCAGGCAGATGCACTGACACCGGAGAGTCACAACGCAGCAGCACTGGCAGCAAATGGGAGGAGACGAAATGACACATCAAGGCAAATGCTAGCTCAGCTCACATGGTCCAGTAAAATCATGGAGTAATCTAATCGTACGCAGCCAGTGAGCACATCTGTCTGCACAAACAGCAGGGGCCAGACAACACACCACCTCATCCACTTTTGTCTTGCGGTGCTCTCAAGCCCCAGATGCAGAGCCTCTTACGCCGCAGGAGCTTCACTGCTCGTCTGAATCCGCAGCAGACTTCCAGGTACAAAGGTTTCAGGAACAGGGAAGCTACCTAGTCCCTAGCAGAGCGCTTTGGGAAGTCAGACTTGTTACTGGTCCAAAGCAGAGCGCTCTGCTGCTTCCTTCTCCAATTAATTTCCAGCAGGGATACGTACTCACCTCTGTGCAAGCTGCTCCTCATCAGCTGCTCAGGAGCAACAGCATGGCATTCTCTTCCCTGCTCATTTATCCTCCAGCACAGGGAAAGCAAGACGTAATTAAACATGTCCTAATAGAACGGGCAGGCTGTGGTGGTGAAGCTGGGTTTCTTCTGTTAAATATGACTGATTCTATAGGTGACGCCGGTGTAGTCAAGGTATGGAGAGAGACCTGTTCTCTTTTTTTTCAGATTACTGTACTCATCAGTGTACAGTAAAGTACAAATGGATGTGTGCAGCTATTATTTGCACCGGAGGAGTGTCCAAAGGTAGCATATACTGGATGTTGCAAACATTGGGGAACTTACTAATTTTATAAACATGAACCCAAGGTGTTCCCCTCAGTGGGTGAAGTGGGGCAGCTGGTGTCAGACCTTTAGGGAGGTGCAAAGTCAGGGCAGTGTCCCTGCATCTCAGTCCCTGCCTGGCCAACAGCTCACTCCCAACTGCAGGTGTCTTAGTAGCTAGAGGAGTAAAGTAACTCCATTTGCAGGTTGGGAGTAACATGCTCTACAAAGCAAGGCTAACCACAGCCTTGCCTGCTAGTACAGGTGACTGGCTGTGCCAGAGAGAGCAGCTGTATGGATCATTCCTTTAATTTCTAATAGCTCCACTAAACAGCTAGCATCATCATGCTCTTTATTCTGGCAATATAACTTGTTGCCAGGTATGAAGTGAGCAAAGAGTCCATAGGGATCTAGAAAACATCACCCATCAGGAATGACTGAAAAATACACATGGTCGTTTTATTATTAAAATGGAAAAAAGGAAAAAGTAAATGGGCATAAAATCTGCAAATATGTAAAAAAAAAAAAGAAAACCAGAAGCAAATCCTGATGCAAATAGGAAGGGAGTAGCTGATTCTCCCTGTTCTCTGTGCATAGGGCAAGAACTAATCATCTTAGATAGCATCAGGAGAGGTGAGGATCAGACGCTAGGGAAGCTTTGTAGTGATAAACAGTTAAATGTGGATTAGATTGTCTGGAGAGGCTGGAATTTTCCTGCTGAGGGTTTTCAGGAGCCAGTTAGGCATAGCTTTTTCAGCAGTTTTGCAGGTCATACTGGTCCGGACCTGGTAATTCTCTAGGTCTTTTCAGCTCTCTTTCCTGTGATTACAGCCTCACCTAGCTTGGCTGTAGCTGGGCTGGGGATCCTATTCCACCTAGAAACTGTAACAAAAGGATTTTGTCATCATTTAGAAATACGCTCATCATCTCTGCTAATTACCATAAACTTTGCAATTTAGGTAAGCTCAGAATAGTTGTGAACCCCTCTAGAAGGAAAAGCATTTGTATGATACTTTTGTGATTCATCTTAAGCATAAAGAAATATAATTTAATAAATGATAAACATGTAACTGTTTATCTCTTGACAAGCATGTCACCTCTCATGTCTTTTCTCATCATAAAACAAATTAATCTGATGCCTGTGCCATCTCTTTTCCTAGTTTTCTTTCAGTGAATTATCAGGATCCTCTTTCCAAGGGCTGTGATAGGTATCTGGTGTCCTTAATGTCCTCCTGCCTGGGACAGACTTTTTATTAGGTTCAAGTAGAGCCAAGCCAGGACCTGCCTTGAAAAAGTCTCTTTCCCACCCTACCAGGCTGTGAGCAGCAGGGAGGTGCCACCTAGTTTGTGGGGCTCCGGAGCCTCCCAAAGGGCTTTAGGATTGAAAACATCCCCATCACACTGCATTCCAGGTCTGCTCAGGAGATAATATTAGACATCCATGACCATTAGAGCCTGCTAGATTCTTCGTGAGTAATGACAAGGCACTGGCAGAAGTCACTGGTGACAAACGCTGGCTGTCAGACTGGGAAAGAAGTTTGCTTCCCACCAGCAGAAATGCTGCCTTTTGTAGCCCAAAGTGCAATGCTTTTCTTAAGGTTTAGCCTAAGATTTTCAACTTCTGTTGCCTCATTTTCCCTTTGGAGGCTTTACTGTATGCCAAGGTCTCCTCTTTGTATAACCAACAGTCCGGGCAAAGCAATCTGTGTTGGTGAGCCATCTACCTCACATTGTGTAAGCCCCAAACTTGTGCTTAAAATTGCCACTGTCCTACTGTGAAGACAGTTTTTTTTTATCCCTGTCCTTGCCATCCTTGCCAAATAACCAAATCACTCTTTTCAGAAGGAGCCCTGCTTCAGGCTCTCTCAAGTTTTCACATCCATTTCCATGTCTTTTTCCTAATTATCTTCTAGAGCTGCTGATGCACATCCAAAACAGTGCTCAGTGAAAGCCTCAAACTCCACTCCTGGGTGTTCCAAATGGCCAAGCGCCTTCCTGTTTGCTTTTCCTTTGGGTGGAGGCTCATGCTTGTGTGTTGGTCCCTTGTTCTACTGCTTTCGCAAAAACTTTTTATGGCTCTCTTACGGGAAGGGCAGTGGCTGCAATCACCAGTCAGCATGGGATGGAAGACAGACTCTGATGGCATTACTGAAGCTGGGACAATCTAGTCTCCCCATATTGGGTGACTGGAAGGTTGTAAAGAGGCTAGAAAACTACTGGAAATCTCCTGCCTTGCACAACATCACATTCCTCAGCTCCAGCAGCCAGCTTCATCTTGTCTGGTCCCTTCCTGCTAAACTGCCTCTCCCAGGCCAGGGTTTTCTTATTGGGTTCCCCATTTACCATACATACCTGGCAGCTGGTACCCTGGCATGGGTTTTCTGTTCTGTGATGGGTTATTTCACAGCGCTTTCTGGGACTCTCCTTTTGCAGCATGCCTGGACTCTGCAGTCCACTCTGCAGTCTCAAAATTCTGCAAACGTGTGTTTCTTTCCTTCCAGTTTGGCTCAATTTCTGTTTGGTATCTACTTACAGCTTGTTGCCAATTGCTCACATCGATAACACGCCTTGGCCTCAACCCCGAGCCTATATTTAGGTTAGTTTTTGCTATACTCCTTTTCATTCACAAAGAACGTGCATAAAGGCTGCTTTGCCCTGCACCTACAGCAAGCAGAGGAAAACAGGCAGCTTTACACCTAAGCCTCTGCTGCTCCATCTGTGTGTGAGCTCTGTTCAATTGACTGGACAAGTTCATGGCAGAAGATCGTTCTTAGATACACAGCAACTATGTCTGTCTCACAAGACCCTGGTCTGCAAATGGTTGGAGGCTGGAAGGGTGTCAGGAAAAGTGCCACAATTCGTTTTCCCTGCTTCTTTGCTCTTCCACAGGCCTTAGCACCTGCTGAGGACACAATACTAAGCTGGGAGGTTATGACCTTCCTAAGTTCCTGCTCCCTCTCAGAGGTGCACAGACCGTTGCTTTTCTCACTCTCCCATCCTTTTCACATGCATACATATAGCTCAAGACAGCTGCAAATGCTGCCCTGCTCCAGGCTGTTGCTTGTCAGTGGAGGCTGAGGTTTCTCCAAGTCAGGTCTTGCTCAGGACATTACATACAGTCAGTGTCTCGGACAGTGGCTTCTGTTGTTTCAGTGATGACTAAACAGTGTGGGAGTTTGGGTTGCTCCCGGTGGTTAGCCTGAACAGCCCGCAGAGGCACATTGCATCCTTCAGCAGGCTCTGAGGTTTCTTACACACCCAGCTTGCGGCGTCCAGCGTGAGACCACCACGTCCTCTAATCAATGCAGCAGTTCTTCAGTGACTAGGCTTCTCTGCCAGAAAATTGTGGCTGAATTCATGCACTTGTAGTCAGACAGTCCCATCTAAAAAAATTCAGCCGGGCCATCTCGTAGTGGAAGTAAGACTTTTTCCAGGGGCATTAGCTGTGGGATCTCCAGAGTTATAGCCACATTAATCATGAATTCCCCAAGAAACTGCCCTACCCCATTAAATACATTGGCATATTTTTTAATAAGGTCACCTGCCTTGTGTCGGCTGAGATGGAGTAATTCCCACTTTCATTACCAGTTTGATCAATTTAATATCCAGCGTGCTCGGGGACTGAACTCAAGTGATGCCACTGTGTGTACAGCATGAAATTTGTGGTGTTTTACCTCCTACTCAATTGGGTCTAAAAGCACACCATGTCTGTCCATGTCCCCCTGCTTCACCTTTCTCTTGCAAAGGTGGATCCTTGCTCTCTTTTCCCTCAGCTAGCCCTGCTGTCGCCACACCAACGTGCAAAACTCTGTAGTCAGTTGGCAACCTATGGCTGAAGCCTTTGCAGGTTCTCACTTTCTGTTGGGACTTGACTGCTTCCACAGGGACACCAGGAGGGTGGTCCTCTTCGTGGTAGCTGCCTGGTCTTAAGTATCATGTATTTCACCCTGGTTTCAGTTGCATAGACACTGGGGTTGTGTATCAGCTCTTTCTGGCAAAACTGTTGCAGGCCACCATACTGTCCCCAAGCAGTCTGTCCTTGGCATTCGGTAGCCAGCCCCTTCTGCCCCATGGTGATGACCTCTGCTATGGCAGCAGGACCTGCTTTACCATGTGGGGCCAGCAGCTGTGCTGGGGCTTGTAGAGTAACCTCTGTGCTGTCTGCAAAAAGAAAACAGTCCTTTTGACTCTTCTTACCCAGCCACTTAAACCCAAAATGTTGGGTTTGGGTTTTTTTCATCTAATTAGTAGTGACAAATGACTGTCATTGGCTCCTTTGGGTTAGGCTTTGGTCCCTTGCAACCCAGCTGATTTAGAGGTTTTCCCTCTGGGCAACAAGAAATAGCAGCGTGGCCAAGCCATGAAGAGCAGGTGAGTGACAGATACGTTCCAAAGCCCAGACTAGATTAATGTAAATATTATAAGCTTTCTTGGGAAAAGAATGACCCTATTTTTTTGCAGATTATTTTTACCAATAGTCTTCTGCACTGGTTACTTAATGCTTAATGTTTTGGGGAGCATCCTGGCTAGCAGCATCTCAGAAAAAAAATTCTGTGGCCAGATGAGTGCATTAGAGAGACCATTTGTAATTTACTCAGCTCTGGAATCTATGGAGTAGTAATAAAGCACACTTCTGCCTACTAAAGCACTGAGAACTTACGGGGGGCGGGGTGCAAAACCAAAAAGCCCACCAAGACTCCAAATACAGGCAGAATTTAGGATCCATTGACAACCAGTCTCTGAATTGAGCCAGGAGCCCCTCAGTTAGCCCTCCGCCCCCTGGTTACACAAAGCGTTCACCGCCTGCTCCACAGCATCCCAGCTCCCAGCACGCCGCGCTGGACCGCGATGCTCGATAACGTCATCCATCGATCCGTGACATGTCACATCCAGCCATTAGGTCGCTGCCCGCCTGCCGAGCCGCATCATCACCGGGTATCGCGATTCAGCCGACGAAGGTCCCCCCTCCCAGCCGCAAGCCTCTCCGCTGTCATTTGTCCCCTGTGCCACTGGATGGCAATGCTGACTAACGTATCGCCGACGTTTCGGGGCCGGGAGCGGAGACACCGGGGTGAGGAGGAGGATGAGGAGGGTTGGCAGACGGGCAGGGGCAAGGCAGCAGCGGGCACCCTCGTGCCAAGCTCGTGGGAAGAGCATCCCGCTGGAACATCGCACCTTGTGCTGTTACTCCCAACCAGCCAGGGGATGCACGAAGCACAGGGGGGTGATTCCTCAGCACACCCACAGCTGGAGGACTTAAATCATGGAAAACTAATATTCGGTTTGGAGGTTTTAAGTGTAGGAAGGGGTTGCCGGCAGGGGTGACTAAGAGTCATAGATTGGCTGGGCTTGCTAGAAATTGCCCAATTTTTATACTTAAAAACTGTACTTACACTTTGTAAAAACGACTTTGTAAGCATGGCATTGCTGGGCTCAATGACTATTCAGTGAACTCATTTGAATGTGCATAGACAGGGCTTGCTTGAACTGCTGCATCAAAGAGAAATGCTGAAATGAGTCATTTGTGAATCACGGCTTATTTTCTGTTGTTAGCTCATCTGGAATCCCATGGTGATCAAACAGCCTTTTACAATGTGTTAATACATCGCTACTCCATGTGTTTAGCAACAGCTCAGTTCCAATAAATTGTAGGTAGTCACCCATTATAAAGAGGTAGTGTTTTATGCTGTGTGTAAACCAGCTGGGACAAACTTGGAGATGAAAACACATGCGAAAATTCATGCTGTTCCACACACTCTCTTCCATGCTGCTTCCACTCCTATTTCATACATGCTTTCTGTCTCTTTGCTTGCAGGACACAGTCCAGCCAGAAGAGATTGCCTGCAAGGGTGACTGCTCCTGTCTTCCAAGAAGGGCTGTGGGCAGCCTCTCCAGCAGCAGCCAAGCTACTTTCCAGGCACAGGAGTGGAAGGGAGACTGGGAGAAAAACACCATCGGCAGCAATTTAAGGTAAGGTCTTTGTTTCCAAATTGGTGGTTGACCCCATCCTACACCTTCAGCTCCATGGGCTGGAGAGCTTGACCCAGACTGTAGTCAGATTCAGGAACTGATCTGCCTAAACTTGGCAGGGAGGGTAATCACCACCACCACCTTTTTTTTTTTTTTTTCTTTAACAAACTGAATCAGTCCAGCAGGTCTGCAAAAAGTTGAGAAGAGTCTGAGGAAGAGGGTGTGAATCCCTTAAGGCTGCTATTGTCATTGAACTCTCCATGGTGTGAAACCACAGCCTGAGGTGCTGAGCTTCTCCCTGGAGCAACTGGGGCTCAGGAACCAATTCCCTTCTGCCAGCTCTTTTATTGGAGTGAGCGGCTGGAGATGGAAACATCTTCAACCAGCACAGCAAGCTTCACCACAACCCGTCTGTCAGTGCCCTAAGCCCTGTCTGCTTGTATATGAGTTACATGGCCGTGAAGGCCAAATACTCCATGCCATCAGCTACTTAGACTTCTTCTGTCACACATAATTGTAGCTCAAAGGTCCTGAATAATTGCATTCATATTGGGCCTGATCCAGCCCCCAATAATAGTCTTAATAATGCTGCTCTTAACCAGCCACATGAATCCCTTTCAATCCCCAACACAGGCTCAGTCATGCTGTAATTCAGTAGAGGAGGCCATTCACTGTGGGGCTAATTTAGTTTAAAATGCAGACAGCCTATTTATGGGACAATTTTTTGTTCCTGCTCTAAATTCTTATGCTCAATCAACAGCCTGTAAACCGGGTCAAGCCAACACATGACCCATTAGCGTAAGCAGTTGGGGCTTACAGCCCTTAGAAGCTGTATTTGCGCTGTGCTCCCTCACAAGCAGGATATATCCCCCATTTAGCTAATGGGCCCTCTTCTAGGGGAAAAATATAGAAACCCTTTTCCTGCACTGGAAATCAGGCTCACACAATCACAGGGTTGAGCTTGACCCCACACTCACCTGCTCAATTAGCCACCAGCTTCTGCAAGCGATGCTGGCCTTCTGAAATGAAGGAACACCACTTCCCCACCGTGCAGGAAGAGCACAAACGAAGGGAAGCTTGAAGAGCTTCACACCATTGATGTGAAGGCTATTCTCCCACCATTTGTGCTGCCACTAATGGGATTCCCAGGAACACAGGGAAAGGCTTTCCTCCTGGGAAGGCTCCACATGAGCACTGGACTATGAACAAAGCTCAGGTTCCTCAATAGGTCTGAACAGAGATTAAGAATTAGCTTATTCTCAAGTTTTGAAACAACCCACGGCATGCAAGACCAGGCAAGGGGTTAAGACATGCCCATCTCCAGCAGGAAAACAGGCAAATGTCTTGGGTCCTTGCACAGGACAAGTCCCCTGATCTAAGTACCCCCTTCCTTTTTTCTCTAGGGTTATTCTTAAGGTGGCTGCCTGACTTTAGCAGCAAGCCTTATGAAGAGCTTTGGTGGGGCAACACAATACAGCACCAGGGGAAGGGAAGAGTGGAAACAGAACAAGAAATGAGGGGAAAGGGGAGTGAAAGATGCCTTTTAGGACAGCTCCTCCTGGCATAGGGAAACTGTGGCCTTAGGGGCCCAATTTACCTTCGACAAGGGAGGCTGGCCTGGAAGAGCTGGTGAAAAGAGTAATAAACACTCCAGGTGGGAAACAAAATCAGGGCATCCCCACCCACCCGTAAATATAGGCAGGGCATGCCTACATCTACATCGCCTACAGCTGGGGCCATCTGTCTAAAAGCAGGGAAGGGTGTCAGGAGAGGAGGGCCTGTTTCAGGTTAGCGAGGTTAAGTGTGAAGCAGGTGATGCTGATTCTGGGGCATGTGATAGCCTGTCTGCATTTGCATGCCATATTTTTCCAGTGACATTTGCAGAGTGTGTGCATGTGTGCGTGTGTTTTTTCTGAATAGCCCCAAATAAACACCACACCCCTCAGACATGCACATCTCTTACACGTTTTGAAATAAGTACTGACAGCTGGAGACTGTCTCAAGGAAAGGAGACGCACTTCTGCGGAGCCCGTTTATACCAGGAGCTCTGACAGAGTAAATCTCACCAAAACTCAGGCTGGTTGTGTTTCCTTCCTCTTTGTCCAGGTGTCACCACAGCCCTGCACCCTTAGGCAACTCACTTCATTCCTTTATGTCCCAGTTATCTTGAAGATACGGGACAAATAATGCCACCTACTTCACAGAAAAATATTTACAGTTTCTCTTAGTTTTTTCCTAAGTTTTTATGCCAAATTTCTTCTGCCTTCACCTTTGAAGAGCACAGGGGTTTATATTGCAATCCTGATGTAGAGATACAGATGTGTATTTCCCACTAATACTGTATTGCCTGTCCAGGTTGTCAATCTGACCCTTTGAGAGCCTAGAATACTTCAAATACTTTATTTTTATTTCTTATCTGTAAGGCTCTTTCCAGTCTACTCTTCACGTATGCTGGGAGATATAGGGATGTAGAAAAGACGATAATAAATGTCGTGACTTCAGGAAGTGGTGCTTTAAAAACATTAGTCACTTTGCATAAAGTTGCCAAAGAGGGCAATTCTGGCATCAAAGGGGGCTAGGTAAAGTGTGGAAATCGCATGGCTCGAATTGAGGTCAGGCTGTGGGGTTGCATTGTCCAGGCTGCCCTGGCAGAGCAATCCCATGTCCAAGCCCGGTGTTTGTGCTGCTAAAGGAAGGTAAGTCTGGGTTGTTCTGCCACAGAATTTCCCAAAAAAGGAGACACACAGGGGCGCCAAAGACTTAGGAAAAAGAAAGCTATACCTGAGCCTTTTTCTGCATGGCTCCTTGCTGGGCAGGCTCCTCACCCTGCCAGGTCGGAGGGCTCTGCTCCTGCTCCGGAGCGGAGGGTGTGCAGGGAGCAGCTTATCAGCCTGGGCCTCATTCCATTTGCAAACGTGCTGGGGCTTCGCAATCGTTTATTCTCGCCCGGTGTCACCCGGCTGGGTGGCTGCTGGCTGCCCACAACCCTGTGGAGCCCCGGGAGCTGCTGCCAGCGAGGGGTCCCTGCGTGCCCGGGTGTGGGGGCCTGGTCCCCACCAAGGCTGGTGCATCCATCGCTTTGGTCCTCCTTGCACAGTGCTCGCCACAACAGCCCCAAAGTTGCTCGGAACAAATTTCCCAGCTAAATCTGGAAAAGCACCATTGTATCAGGATGATAATACCACCCTTTGGAAAATAAAGCGTTTGCTGTCCAGTGTCCGAGTAACTGCACGCTTTGCTGGGCGTGATGGTGGTGGTCGGCATCTCTGTTTGGGCAGCTTGTCCTTATGGGCTGAACCTGGTGTGGTGGTGGCTGCAGCTGCTGTGATGAAGGCCAAGGTGAAAATCCCCAGGACGACTGTAATGTGGGTGCACGTCAGCCGTAACCTCCACCCGCACCCTCGTTTCCCTGCAACATAGGGAGGAGGCTAGTGTAAGGGCAATTGCATCAGCTCTCAGCTGCCATTAGGTTATACATATAGCGGGTTGGTATTTCTTCAGTGGCTATATGGAATGATTATACTGGATTATCCAGTACACAGCCTGCTCTTTCACTCACTTCCAGAGGTTTTGCTCCATAGTTGTCAGGGAGGCGGGTAGGACATGTTGGTATAAAACACCACATAAACACAACTAAGCCAAGCAAACTAGAACCATAGTATAGGCTGACATAGAAAAAAAAAATCATGCTGTTCCCTGTTTTGTTTTGTTTTGCTCTCCACCAAGTGATATATCTTAGTGACAAGTTGCTCTAGCCATACAGCATAGCTTTTAATACCGTACAGTGTCGTGGGGTGTAGGCATGTGGTAGGACAATGGCTAGAGCTAATGTTAAAGGCTAAATGCATTGCAGCTGCATGCAAGCTGGGCTAGATTAAAGACTACAGCCCTGGAAGCTTCTTGTTAAAAAAATTACTTAAGAAGTTTTTTGTGCAGATTAATTTTGTTTTGGACATCAGAGCCTCCAACAGTCATTTTCCGGTAATATGGCTTTTCGTAATTATTCAACACTTTTAAATATATGCTTTGCAGACAGCAGTTCCAATGTTAGCATAGACATATCAAAGTAGATTTTATATAAACTCTGCTGTGGGTAATACCAGGCTTTGTTTTTTAAACATGCCTTGGAATTATTAGCGTGTTTTATTCAATGCACTAAAGAATGAAATTCCACTTCCAATATATCATATCATGCCGGGATGGATGCAACATCAAAGTATCATTAGAGAAATTGAGAATTGCAAACGTGGGTGTCCAAGTTTAGCTATCAAAGGGTACAATCAGGCACCTGACTGGAAATTACCTGTTTTATAGAGATCCTGATCACCTGCTGCTCCTCTTAATATCACTTTCCAGGCAATGGGACAAGTTGTCACCAGCAGTAGGAGGAGCGGATACCGGTCTGGTCATTAGTTCAGTCCCAATTCTTGGTTTCCTTCCCTTCCCTTTCCTTTCCTTCCCTTGATCTCCAGCAAACCAGCTGCAAGACCTTGGGGAAATTCCTTATCTTCCCCTGGCATCAGTTTACTTATCTGTAAAGCAGATAAACTAATAACACTGCACCTCTTGGGGGTTTGTTGAAGCTTATTATACAGTAGCGAGTGCTCTGAGAGGGAAGTCATTATAAAAATGACAGCGTTAATATGACATGAAGGTAACATGAAGGAGCCCCATTCTGCTCCATGCAAGTCAGTGGAGCTCTGTTATTTGCTTTAGCAGAAGCAGGGATTTGGCCTATGCTTAAATGACTTGCATTTGTTTTTCTTCTTGAATGCTAACATGTAGTTACGAGATACCATTACAAGGAAAGCTCATTCCTGCCTATGTGTAAATATTTAGCAGCTGAATAGGTGTTATTTAGCAGGGCACAGTTTCTGAGGATGTTAGTACAGACTCATTCTAAGCTGCTACAGATCAGAAGATACACTGAAATTACCAGATCAAAATCCTTCCCATATAAGTGTACACATACAGAATTTATTTTACTGGGCAATTAAATGTGTAAGATAAATATCCCTGGGGGAGGAGGGTTGTTTGAGGTTTTATGGCATATCTTATTATGGGCTCAGTTTCGAAATCTTAATCCAAGCAAAACTCCCCACGTAGAGACTTAACACTAGAGCATAACTTTGTGTTTCGTACTCAGGATCTGTGCAGTTGGGTGGATATGTGCAGTTGCATCAGTGGATTTTAGGGCAGGGGGGGAGTGAAGGCAGTGAAGCTTCGCCTAAAGAAAAACAGCCTTTCCTAAAACGTTGATATTAGCAATAATGCTTTGATCAGGCAGGTCATGTTGAAGGACCTTAGGTAATATACTCTTTCCTGGATTTCACATGACAACTTTACTGATGAAAAATTAAAAAGAAATGTCAAATAAAACTTATTTGTAATTATTTTTGGGCAGCATGGTCAGTGAAACTGCAATCTGCTGCAGCTATGAGATCATTGGCGAAAGAGTTGCCTGTGTTTCAAATGCAAAAGCTTTTTTAGATGTCATGTGAGCAGTCAGAATTGCCCAGAAAATACTCCAATTTTATGTCCCACCTGCAAATGCAACTATTTTCTTAAAACTGGGTGGATTTTTCTGTTTAGGAAATTAAATGTACAACAGAAGTGGATAGGTTGGAGTAAATAAATAATCAGATCTTGACATGCTTATGGTGGTTTCTTTTTCTAAAGACAAAAGTGCCTGGTGGCTTTAGCATGGATTTATTGTGCTTTGCAAAAAAGAGAAATTCCTCACAAACATTTGTATTTGAGACCGTACATCTGCTCCCTGAGTTATCCCAAAAAACAAGCTGAAGCACAAAGGTTTACTGCACCTATGCTTTTATTCATAGGGATGATCTTTTTAGGAGTTCTTTTTCTGGAGATGGCAATGACTGTACCTAGCCTTAAAGGGTCTAGGTTGAGAAAGAATTATCTGGGGAAGCAGAATGTACCTGTTACATTTCCGTAGGACACCTACAGCATGGGAATTTGGACCGTGTGGTTGCTCATGCAAATACCGGCCAGTCCTTAGGAGCTGGATTGCATTGGCACCACAGTGTGCGCTCAGTTTTAACTCCCAGTTACTTCCCGGGTTTGCTTGTTTAGTTGCTTAGTGTAGTTAGTTTAGCAAATAAATATTCAAGGAGCAGGTGAGACCCACGTCCTTCTTGGAAAAACTTTCCTTTTCTTCCTCCTCCCCCCCCAAAAAAAAAACCAAAACCCAACAAACTTTTCATTTCGTTTCCAAAAAGTTGCACTCAGACGCCCCTCCTGCCCCTTCATTTGGCATTGGAGAGAAAAAAAAAAAAGCTATTTATATGCAGAGCTGATTTCTAAACTGATCAGCCCCCTAACAACACTCTGGGGCTTCAAACGCCGCCGGAGTCCTGGGGGTCTCTGAGCAGGGACGGCAGCCAAGGATGCGCGGAGAGGTACCGCAGTGCCGTACTCAGGGAACAGCATCCTCATCCTCCTCCTCCCGCTCCACGCGTGACGCCCCGCATCCCCCTCCAAAGCGCGTCCCGGAGCAAAGTGGCGACAGGGAGAGGGAAGGGGAGGGAAGGAGCATTTGTTTCGTGAGGTCCCGGGAGCGGCTGAAGAGACCTGTTGCACTCGGTGAGCTTCTCTCCCGTGGGAAACGGGCTTGAAAGGAAACAAACTGCGCTAAAATGAATAGCCGGGAGACAGCACGGTGGGCAGGCGGGTCGGGTCGCAGGCAGGTTTCTTCTCTTACCCTTTCTTTCCCCTCCTTCACACCATCCTCCTCCACAGCATCCCAAGCAGCGCAGGGGGAGGGCTTCCCCGGGTCCACCGGCGAGAGGGCTGAGGCCGCTCCGCCCCGGGAGCCGCCCTCCCCCCCCCCCCCCCCCCCCCCGCAGCAGGGCATAAGAACGAGACACAGACCCCTACATTCACCGAGGAACAACCTCTCCGCTAACAGCCGACCTGCAGCACCTCCCCTTCTCCGGGATCGGCATCCCAAAACTAATTGAATCCTACTGGACCGCAAAGTGCGAGGCGAGGAAGGGCGGGGAGTGTCTATTTTCTTCTTGTTTTTTTTCCTTTTTGTCTTGGCTTTGTAGAATTCGGCGTGTCGGGCTTGTGGTGTTTTCTTTTATATATATGTTCTGCCGCTTTCTGCCTTTTTCCTTCGGCTCCCCCCTCTGCCCAAAGGTGTGCCCGGCAAGACGCCTGGTCCCCAGGGAGGAGGCGAACCCCATCCCGGGGGCAGCCGCTACCCCCACCCCGGTAAAGCCAAAGCAGACCCACCCCGACCTGCACCTCTCCTTTCTCCCTCCGAGGCCGGGAGTTCAACCTGGGCAGGGGACGGGGGAGGCTCCCTGCCGGGGAGGGTCCCTCCCGACCCCGCCGGGGGACAAGCCCACCGCGCAGCCCCGCGGAGCTGCGCCCCTGCCCGCCCCGGGGCTGGCTGGGCTGCCCCTGCCCCAGCCGGCCACTGACAAAAAATTAATTTAAAAAAAATGAATACATATTTCTGTGGCAGCGAGGCGGTGGAAATGATCTGCGCCAAGCCTCTCCCCAGCCGGATGGCACTGGGGCTGGGGCAAGGAGAAGCAGCAATACGGGGAATAACCGGAGCATCGGGAGCCGGGTTTCTCCCCCTGCTCCTGCGGGCTCGCCCCGGGGGCAAGGCAGCACAAGCAGGAGGGAGAAGGAAGGATCTGGCCGGCAGCTGGGGATACTCCCAGTTCAGGGGTGTAAGGTCGGTAACAGACCGGCTGGGGAAACTCGACGGTGGGCAGGAGAAAGCCCCCCCCCTCCCCCGAGCATCTCTTCCCCCCTTCCTGGCTTGGAAGGGATGCGTGGAAGGGTTTAGCCAAATGGGTGCTGCTGGTGGAGGGGAAGGCGAGCGGGCAGGGCTTTGCATCATCAGCAATAAATCAGAGGGGATGGATTCCACGGTGATTCTCCGATCCACCCGCCAAAGTCACTGCCGAGCTGTGAACCAGACGGTGTATCAAAGAGAGGGGAGAGAGAAAGAAAGGGATGGGGAAAAAAAAAAAAAAAAAAAAAAGAAAAAAAAAAAGGAGAAAGAAAGAAAGAAAAAAAGAAAAAAAATCCACCTGCATGTCATGTGTCTTGTGTCTTTGATTTAAAAGAGACTGTTTTGCCTGGGGAGAGATGTTTCCTCCGCCTCATCTTCCCTCCGGACGGGGAGGAGGCAGGGCAGGCAGGACGAGGACACCCAGAGCTGGCACCTCAGGGATGGCAGTAGCCCAGAGTGCGGTGGCTTCAGCTCCGTACACCTTAACGTGCCGGATTTGCCCTCAAGGCTGCGAGGGAGAGGAGTCCTCCAAACGCCCGGGCCAGTTAACTGAATTAAGTGCGGTCACCAAGCGCCCCAGGGAGGGGAAAAGGAGCGCCCCACAACGCCGGGCTCTGCAGCACGCCCAGCCCGTGCCCTCCTTCCCTGGGCTAAAAAAAACGTAGGGATAAGCCCGATGCCAGCCCAAGGGCTGCCCCGTACCCCCCAAAATAGCGGCTCCCGCCCCGCAGGTGGGCTGTGCTGGGGCCGCCTCTGCCACGTACCGCGGGGCAGAGCCGGGCTGCGCTGCCCGGGGAGGTTTAACCCTGCGTGGGGAGCGATGGAGGCAGGGAGAAGGGAAAGGTCCCACCGGGAGGACGACAGAAACGCGACACCCAAGTTTACCGGGGACGTTTCGCCGAAGGCCAGCTTCAAATTGCATTTATTCCCCACCCCTTCCGACAAAATAATAATAATAAAAAAGTAGCACTTTAAATAATCGTTCCGGGGCCAAAACTGCCGACTCCCGGAGAGGGCTCGGAGGGGCAGGGTCCCAGAGCCACGACATCTTCGCGCATCTTCCCCATCTCCCTCTCCCAGTTTGCGCGGGGCTGTCTTTGCTGCGCGTCTCCCCCGAGCAGGAGCCTCCCCGCGGACCCAGGGGGTGGGAAAGGGGCAGGGCCGGGTAATTAAATTCCGGTGCCCGGCTAATTGCTGTAATTTGACGCTAACTGTACACCGCGGGCAGGCACTGGGAGCGGCGGTGTGCAGCGCGCCTCGCACGGCCCATTGACCGCGCCCCGCCCCGCCACCGCGCAGGAGCCGCCGGTCCCCGCCGAGCCCGGGGCCGGGAAGAGGAGTCCCGCAGGAGCCGAGGCTTCACCTGCCCGCGGGTCTGGTGTTCCCCCGGGGCCGCATGGCTGCGGGTGCCGGTTCTCGCCTCCCCCTTCCCACCTGCCTGGAGACAGGGCCTGACCTCTCTTCTGCAAGGTCCTTGACCCCAAGCTCTTGGGCGGGGCAATGGGGTGCGCTCCGCTTCCCTCTACTGGAGGCTGAGATCAGCCCAGGACCCCAGGACTCGACTCACCACGGCCTCGTAGATGGGGGGCAATGCACCCCGACTCCTAAGAAGCCTCTAAATAACCCACACCTGGGACACGATGTCACCTTTCCCCGTCTCTGAAATGCGAAGGTCTTGCTGTGCAACTGCAAAATGGAAATTAATTTCATCCCTCCCCGAAATCCCATAGCTGGAGTACTGCACCCCCCACCCCACCCCCTCCCCCCGTGCCTCGCCCCTGGACATGAGGCAGGAGCAGTGCTCCTTCTCTTTCGGGCTGTGAAATCAGAGCTCTGCTACACCCTGGCAGCTTTCCAGGGCACTTTGGCACTTGAATCCCCCAGGGCAAAAAAAAAGCACGGGCGAGGACAAGGGGTGCGGACACCGAGAGGTCCAAGGGTCACACTCTGGCAGGCTGGCTTCCCCTGGGGGGACCGCAGCACCCCTCACCCCGCACGGCCCAGCGGCCAGACCCCGGCCCATCAGGTGCTGCTACCCTGGGTGCTGCAGCCCCCCGGCCCGCGTACCACGGGCTGGGAAGACCGTCTGCATTTGGGGGGGGCTCTTCCTTTCCCCCTGGACTATCCCAGCCACTTGCAAGCTCCTCCGTTACCCATTATCAGCCCCCCTGGTGGTTTGTCTTTTGGGGCTGCTATTATGATGATGATGATTATTACTACGAGCTGGCAACTTGGCCCCGAGGAAAACCTACCGCACCCCCGGGGGAAGGTGAGGATGGGGGGCGCGCCTGTCCGCACGCCGGCCGCAGGCACCGGGTGGGCAGAGCTGCCCCTCGCTCGGGGTGGTCGCGCTCGGGGTGGTCGGGGGTGATGTGGGGGGGCTCGGGGGGCAGCGAGGCGGGCAGCTGCCCGGCGGCTGCAGCACGCCCGGGAGGCTGCCCGGGGCCTGGCGGCGGAGCACCCCGGGGGGCCGCGGGGCCGGGCCGGGTGCCGTGGGAGTGCGGTGGCTGGGGGCAGCGCGCAGGCAGCGCGGAGGCAGCGCGCAGGCGCGGGCAGGAGCACCCAGCTCTTTATGGCCAGGTGAGAGAGTCCCGGCGCAGGTAAGGGGAGGATTTACCCACAGGCATCCCGGGCGGGCGGCTTGCCCTCGCAGTCCATGACCAGCAGGGCCCTGGGGACCCGGAGCCCGCAGCCAGGATGTCTATCCTCGCCAAAATGGGAGACTGGCAGGTAAGGCGACCCTCCTGCCCCGGGGGGGGTATCGTTATTTTGGGACGGGAGGCAGGGCTGGGAGCGGGGGCAGAGCTGGCGCCAGGCTCGGCGACTTCACGGCTGCCCGTGCCGGGAGCCGCCGCCGGCCACCGGCGAGGCCCGGCCGCAACAGGTAGTGAGCGGCCGGCCGGGTCCGGGGGGGGCGAGGGTTGCTCGGGGTGTCCCGGCCCGGGGGCGAGCAGCCCGGCGCCGTGGGCAGGCGAGGGGCGGCGTGTGCCGTCCCGCTGTCCCCCTGCCCGCCGTCCTCCGGCCCGGGGCTGGCGGCCGCCGTCTCGCTGCGGAGCCCCGGGGCTGCCCCCACAGCCGGCGGGCTCCCACGCGTGGCAGGGCCCCGCCGCGCCTCGGGGAAGGGCCGCGGGGCTGCAGCGTCGCTGCGAACTCCCACTCGAGCCCGTCCTGCGGGAAAATGGAGCTGCCGGGTGGGACCAGGCGCGCCGGGAGGGTCCGTGGAAGCGCTCCGCGGGGTGAGCCGAAGGGGCAAGCGGCACCCAACAGCGAAAGGGCCGGGCGGGGAAAGCGCGGCCCGCTGGGGCCTCGCCCAGCCCCGCGGACCCGGGGGGACCCACTGGCACCACGGGCGAAGCGACACGTGTGGAATCCCGACGGCTGCCAGGCCGGGGGACGCTAGGGGGTCCCCATAGCCCCTATAGCCCGCCCGCTGGGCTGGGCGGCCGCGCTGCGCCGGCTGGGCGAGGAGAAGGCGAACCGCCCTGTTCGGGCACCCCGGCTTTCATCGCCAAAACCGACCCCCCCCAGCTCCCAGGACTGTCCAGTTCCAGGCGGGAGCCCAGCTCCTGGTTTTGCTCCCAACTTTTGGGATCTCTCGACTAAGTCTTTCTCCCGACCGCCTTATTTAATTTTTTTGGGGGTAGCAGTAAGTCATCGGAAAAAAAATAAAGGGGGGGGGGGGAATGCAGTAAACAAAAGTATCTTTTTAATTGTTTTTAAAGTTAGAACTGGCGTCTTTTTATCAGGTCGGGGCGAAGAAACGATCAAACCAGGATTTTTAATTTTTTTATTTATTTCACTGAATCAACTCTTAAGTAATCACTCTTATGGGCTATCAGCCCTGAAATCTATTCCCGACTTTTCCTTACACCCCGGCCCTCCTAGCTCCGGTTCCCCGGCGCTGCCCCCCGCCCCCCCGCGCCGTGCCTGGCCACAGGGCCCGGCCGGGGACACCCACCGCCCGCTGCCCGTGCGGGTTCCCCGGGGAAAGCCTCCCCCTCCCCACCTGCCCCCGCACCCCAGGCCCGGGGCCGAGGGACGGGAGGGGCGAGAGCCGGGAGCCCCGAGCGGCTGCGGGTGGAAAGCTGTCCCGGGCGGGAGGCTCTCGCTGCCGGCCCGGCTCCACCAGGGCTGTGCCAAGGGGCGATGGGCCCCTTCGTTAACCTCCTCCCCTCCTCTTTTTCTCATCACCCACCCCAGCCCCCCCGGGGCATTAACTAGGCTTAATCTGCCAGCTCTATTTGAACCTAAATGGGAGTAAAAACAACAATTTACTCTCCTGCCACTTGCAGACAAAAACGCTGGTAAAAAAGAGCATCGGGGGGTGGAGGAGGGGGGAAGGGGAAAGAAAAAAACTATTTTGGGGATGTAGAGATGTGTGTGTGGAGGAGCAGGCCCGGGAGCCTGGGGGCTTTGCCGCCCTTCCCGGCGTGGGGACGCGTGTGCCGTGCCCCCCCCCCCCCAGGGCCCCCCGCGGCGTGGAGGGGCCGTTCGCTGCTGCAGGCAGTAAATTTTCCTCCGACGTCGTGGGGTGGGGGGGGTGGGGGTGGCCCCGGGAGGGTCTCCCAGGCCGACAGGGCAGGTTTTGCGGTTGGCAGAAGGAAGTTTCGGGGAGCGGCAGGGCAGCCAGGTGCTCGCCCCGCGTGGGGATGCCCGGCTCCGGGGGACGCCTGGGGGGCTCGACGGGCGTGGGGAGCCGCGCCAGGCCCGACACGTCGGCCCCGCGGAGGGGACAGCGCCTCGGCGTTAGGAGCGGCGCGGGATCCGAGAGGAAAAAAAGAAGAAAATCGGGGGAAAAGAACCCTTTCGGTGGATGGATCCAGGCTGGGCACCGTGGGGAATGAAGGAGGAGAAGGGTGGAAAAGCAGCCCCCCGAGAGGGCGGGCTGAGCGCTTGCATTGTTAAGCAAACGAAGCGCTCCACCTAAGAAAGTACCAAAGTTTTATGATGGTCATTGTTTTGTCCCTTTGCTCAAGTGCTTGCAAAAGACGGTTTGCCTCCTGCTACATTCCCATTACCGCTCGCCCACTCCTATCTGGGAGGTTATATGGGGTTTGTTTGGGTTGGTTTTGAAGACCCATAGCCAGCAGAGCCGAAAAGAACGAAATAGTTTGCAAAAGAAAGAAGCTTTTCAAATATCCACCAAAAAGATCAAATCAAATGCAGAGGGCAACAGAAGCCTCCGCAGACTATAACCTCGTTAGAGCAAGACCCGAGTCTCGTTTCTCCTCGCTTCGGTTTCTCAAAACCCGGTGGAAAAAAAAACAAAAAACAAACCAAGTGTGGGGGGAGAACGCCCGGGGGTGCCCTCATGGCTAGCCCCAAACTCTGCAGATGAAGGGACGGTCGCCTCTGGTTTCGCTGGCCACTTTCCTTCCCCTCTGGTGGGCAGAGGCGTGGGGGGAGCGGCGGCCGATGAGCCCAGCTCCATCGCCTGCCCGCCCCAGGCAGGGCCCGCTGCCCCCCCCCCCCCCCCCCCCGTGCCGGGTCTTCGGCGGGTTGGAGAAACCTTTTTTTTTTTTTTTTTTTTTTTTTTTTTTTTTTCTTTCCCCCTCCTTTTTTTCTTTCTTCTTCCCCCCCCCCTCTTTTTTTTTTTTTTTTTTTTTCCTCGCGGGTCCTTTCTACCTGTGTCCATGGCTGCAGGTTGTTGTGCTGGCGAGCAATTGGGCTGTTGTTGATATGCTAATGAGGCGATTAGGCTGTGGGTAAAGAGCTGGAAAAGGGAAAAGTTTCCACCATTAGAGGGAGATCTCCGAGCGCGAACGGGAGCTGCAGAGCCTCCGCCAGCCGCGCTCCCCACGCCGCCCCGGCACCGCCACCGTAGGGAAAGGCAGGGAGAATCAAATCCTCTCTCTCACGCCAATCCATGAAAATGCTTTGGAAACTGACGGATAATATCAAGTATGAGGAATGTGAGGTAAGCGCTTCCCCCGGCCGGGGTAGATCCCCGGCCCCGCAGCTGCGAGCGGGAACCTGCAGCATCCCTCCGTCTCTCAATTTCGTTTAGGAAAAGTTCTGCTCCTTCGCCCGGCTTCCTTGCGGTCCTGCAGCTGGAGAGGGGCTGGGGTCCTTCCCCAGGAACTTCGGGGCTTGTGGAAACCCGGCTTTGTCGGAAGTGTATGAGGAAAGGCAAACAGGATCCAGCAGCAGTCTGGTCTATAGGTAGATCCTGCGTAGATAAGGCTCTGTAAGACGCTACACTCATCCATATGGATGCATGACTGAAATGGATGGACGGATGAATGAATGAATGAAAGGGCAAAGAGACAAAGGGAAGAGAATTATTCTTACACGCCAGGTACCTGAGGCATCCCGGTAAATTGGCTCAGGACCGACGCTTAAATTCAGCCTTTTCGATGTAGCTGCGGGTCGATTATACCGAGCTGCACAAATTTGCAAGGGTCAGCTGCCGAACTGAAATCACGGGTTTGGGAGCAGTGTTCCCCCAGCCTCGTAATTTTCAGGGCCACACTCTCACGGGTTTGAGAAATAATATTTTAACCGCTTGGAAAAAAAATTAAAATCCACCTAATTTGGTCTGGGAGCCGTTCAGCAGAGATCGTGTGCGCGCATCTCTGTGTCTGTGTGTGCATCCATATTTTTAGAAAGAGGCGAGTGTCTTTTAATCTGACAAAAAGGAGAAGAGGAAAAAGAAGAGCGATGCCCAGGACCCCATGCCTAGTCTCAAACCAACGAATACCATTGTCACCCGTTTCGCAAAAGTTGCCAGTGCGGTGCGGTGCGTTTAAACCTCTCAATAAAGGACTCCACTTGGCAAATGAACGCAGTTATTTGGTCGTGACCCACGCGGGAAGGTTCCCCCCAGCCTGGCGGAGCCTTGCCGACATGCATGTCTGGGACGAAGGGGGGCCACGCTCTCATTCGACTCTGCCGCTGCTTTGGGCGATGCTTGTAGCTTAGGAAAGGGACCGAGGACTCGCCAGACTCACCGCCGACTAAATGGTTTTGGTGGTTTATTCCCGGATCGAGGAGTTTGGGATAAAAGCTGCCTCCTGGTGCGGGAGCTGAGCTCTTAGATCCACTCGCTGGCGGATGCTTGATTTCTAGAAATGAGTTGATAAGGGTGTTCTGTTTGGTTTTGGTTTGTTTTCTTGTTTGTTTTTTGTGGTGTTTTTTTTTTTTTTTTTAAGCCGGAAAAAAATAGAGATACATATTCCTCGGCTGGATTTCGGGAGGAAAGCGTGTCTCTCCCCCTCCCTCCCCCCAGGATCGGTGTTCAAGTGTGCACACGTGCGAGCGTGTGGATTTCATCGCAAATGGCTTTTGTTGCCTTGCGCTAATGGGACTTCGCACCGAGGTGCTACCGGCCGCGGGGGGAGCAGCGGCCGCTCCGCCGTAGCCCCGCTGGCTGTTGTGCATGCGTGTGCGGTCGGCTCTGCGCGCTCTCCCCGGGCGCGGATGCGAGGGGACTTGTAGGGAGGATGGTAAAGAGGGTGGCTGCGCCCTGATGGGGACGGGACCTGCCTTTAAAAAAAAAAAAAAAAAAAAAAAAGGAGGGGGGGCCCTGGAAGCACTGCTGGCCGCGCTGAGCGCCCGGGGGCCGGGAGCGGGCGGAGCGCGGGGCCGGGCGCCGGCGGCGCGGAGGCTGCGGCGGGGCAGCGGCGGCGAGCGGAGCGGTGCCGGTTTGAGGGAGTTGTTTGGGAGTTGCACAGCCAGTCCGACGGGTTGCGCCGGAGCCCCGGCTTGTCTGGGCCGGGTGAAGCGCTCGCCTTGCCTCTTTTCCCGGCTCCCTCTTCCCCCCCGCGTCCCCCCCGCCCTCCTTCCCTCCCCGCCTCGTGCCTTTTCCCCCCGTCTTTTCCCGGATCCTGCGAGAGGGGGGCCGCGGGGAGCCCGGCGGATGCTCCTTGGGCTCCCCAGCCCCCCAC
Source organism: Falco punctatus (assembly GCF_963210335.1). Lineage (NCBI taxonomy): Eukaryota > Metazoa > Chordata > Aves > Falconiformes > Falconidae > Falco > Falco punctatus. The sequence continues at coordinate 95,716,732 of NC_137582.1, read as the reverse complement.
CCCGGGCGCCCGCCGGCCTCGGTGCTGGGCTCGGACTGGAGGAGGAGGAGGAGGAGGAGGGCTGACACCCAGAAAGGGGAGACACCCAAAAAAACTTTCCCAGCCGGTTTCCGGGACGCGGGGCACGGAGGCGAGCCGGCTCGGCGGCGCGGGGCGGCCGCCGCGGGGGCAGCGGCGCGGGGAGCCCCTCGGCGGGGCGCCGTCGAGGCATGGACGGGGCGGCGGCGGCGGGCGGCTCCGCGGAGCCCACCCCGCGCAAAGGCGGCGGCACGGCCGAGGGCGGCAAGAGCCAAGCGGGGAGCCAGCAGCCGCTCTTCTCCCTGGGCTTTGAGGCCGGCTACACGCAGCAGCCGCAGCCCGAGGTGCGCCCGCGAAGGACCGCGGGGCTGGGGGCATGGGGAGGCGGCGGCGGCGGGGGGAAGGGAGGGGAAGGGAAGCGAAGGAAGGGGGGATCCCGCGCCCCCTCCCCTCTCTCCTGCCCGTCTCTCCCACCCACCCCACCCCCCCCCGCACCCCCACCCCCCCGCACCCCCCGGCTCCCACCCTCTCCCTCTCTCCGGATCTCTTTCTCTTTCACTTTTGCATGCCCTGCAACCTTTTAAAATGTTGCCCCTTTCCTGTGATTCGTCAGACGCAGCAGCATGTCCCCCCTCTCTCTCTCCCGCTCCCTCTCTCTCCCTTTTTGTCTCTCTCTCCCTCTCCCTCTCCCCCATCTCTGATTAGATACACTGATTCTTCATTCAATGGACGTCATTTAGAACAGGCTCTGCCTTGAGTTGCCTTCTCGCTTCACGCTCGATTTCCAGCCATTCTTCCCTTATTAAGTGTTCGTGTAATATTAATAGTCATGAATATCTGCTATTAGGAGTCTCCAGGAAGGCAGCAGATCTGTTATTAGGAGCTCAAGTGAAGCAGCAGCTAAGTCAAAGGAGAAAAAGAAAGAAAGAGACAGAGGAAAAAAAAAAGGATTAAGAAACAAACACACACACGCTAAAAACAAAACAAAAAAAGGCAAAAAAAAAAAAAAACGCAAAAAAAAAAAAGCAAAACAAAAAAAGCAACCAACTTTGACTCCTCACACCACGCCAGGATAGAGCGCTCGCCTTGGCAACACCCGATGAAGGGCAGCAGAGATCGGTGCAAGTTCTGATGGATTATAGTGGCGCGCCCGCGGTGCAGGAGCAGCCCCGGCGCCCCGGTCCCGCCGCCCGCGCCTAGCGCCGGGCTCCGGCCGCGCTCCCTCCGCGCCCGCGCCGCGCCCGCACCCGCGGGGCTCCGCCGGGGGTTGCGCGTTTCGCCGGTCCCTTTCCTCTGCCTTTTTTTTTTTTTTTTTTTTTTTTTTCTACCTTGACTTGTAACCCCCGACTCTTCGCAGATGTTAGTGCACAGTTTTTCGGCTATGGTGAGTTGCTTCACGTTTCTCTCGGAGGGGGTTTGGTGTGTGCTGGATGTTGCTATTGTTGTCGGCGGTGGCGGTCGGGGTTTCGCACTCAGCTTTCCAGAGAGGGTGTTTTTTTTGCTTTTTCCTTTCCTTCTTTTTTATAAAGTCGCTGGTGTACCTTTTTGGTTCCCCCCCCCCCCTTCTCGCTTTCTTTTTTTCTTACCCCCCCCCCCCCCTTTTTTTTTCGGTCTGCTTCGCGCAAAAGGCAAAAGGCTTTGCTTGGACCCTACCGCTTCGATTTCTTCACCTTGCCACCTGCAAACGGGATATTTTCAGTTTTCTCGTTTCCCTTTTTCGGGATCGTGGCTCTTTCCCTTGAATCCTCCTCCTCCTCCTCGGAGGCCATACCTTTTTCCCCGGACATACCTGTAGTCTCTTCTTCCCGGCTACCGGAGCCGGCCGAGCCGTGCCGACCCAGCCGGGCGCGTTTCGGTGCCGCTGGCCCGTCGGGACGGCGGGACTCGGGGCGGCGCTCCCCCCCCCTGCCCGGCACATTCCTCCGCTTCCCCGGCGCCTCGGCTGCCGCCGCCGCCGCCCCCTCCGCGCCGAAACCGCCCGGTGGCGAGCGGGCAGCTCGGCCAGGCACCGGGGCCGCTCTCCCCGTAGGTGGGGGGCCGCGGCGGTGCCTTCGCCCCCAAACATTTGTAAAACTCGCGGGGGGAACGACCGGTTTGTTTAGAGCCTGTTTCGGCGTTTGTTGGTAACAAAATGGCAGTGGGCTTGGGTTTTCCAGGGTTTTCTTGGGATGCGTTGCCGGTAATCCTAGCGACAGTATTTGTCTCGGTTCTAGCCAGGGCCAGCGGGAGGATTTTGGGTCGTGGTAGAATTACGATTTTAATAATACCTGATTATGAATTATTCTTTTTATTTGCGGGAAATACCTGCTCCTGAAATGCCGGGGCGCGATCTGTCGGGAGCACACTCTGTATCGCCGCAATGTTTTATTAATTATTGTAAGCAGTCCTGTTATAATTATTGCTGTTATTGCTGTTATCATTACTGCCGTTATTATTATTACTGAAAAAGCGAGACTGCCTCTTAATTGCGTGCGAAGGGAAATGAGAGGCAGAGAAAGCCTCAGATCTGCTCTCTCCACCTCGGAGCGGACGGATTGCCCATCTTTGCCCCATAGGTGAAATTCGCAAGTCGATTTTGAGGAGAAACAGTTTGATATTATCTTTGTTTTTCTTTTCTCTCCCTCCTTCCCCCTCCCTCCTCCCCCCCCGCTCCCCCGCCGCCCCCCCACCTCAGGAGCGCCACGACAGTACCAGCAATGGGACAGCCCGGCTACCCCAGTTGGGGACCGTGGGTCAGTCTCCCTACACCAGCGCCCCGCCGCTCTCCCACACCCCCAACGCCGACTTCCAGCCCCCCTACTTCCCCCCCCCTTACCAGCCCATCTACCCCCAGTCTCAGGACCCCTACTCCCACGTGAACGACCCCTACAGCCTCAACCCCCTCCATGCCCAGCCGCAGCCCCAGCACCCAGGATGGCCGGGACAGAGGCAGAGCCAGGAGACGGGGCTACTTCACACGCACCGGGGTTTGCCCCACCAGCTCTCGGGGCTCGACCCACGCAGGGACTACCGGCGGCACGACGACCTGCTGCATGCCCCGCACGGGCTGGGCTCGGGGCTGGCCGACCTGCCCCTCCACTCCATCCCCCACGCCATCGAGGACGTGCCGGTAAGCAAAGGGGTTGCCCCCCGACCCATTCGTCCTCCGGCCCCCTCCCCGCGGGAGCTGAACTTCGAAGGGGGGAGGGGAGGGAGGGGGATCCCCCTCCCCCCAGAAAAAAAAAAAGGGGGGGGGAGGGAATAAAAGACACCCCCCCCGGGAAAGGCGAAGCCCCCACCTAGAACAATAGGTTCTCGCAGCTCGTCCCTGCGCGACGCCTCCCCGCTAACGTGCCCGCTAAAATATAAATAAATCAAATTACTGTCATCGTTAACAATATCTTTCCTTCTCAATGACAATAAGCTGTTACGATTGGAAGAATATATAATATCACCACAGGGCCGTGCATATGGGGATTTCTCGCTGCCTTGGGAAAAACACGAGTCTGAAACGCGAGATCTCATTAAATGTCCTCCCAGGCAAACGTAAAGGGGGAAGGAAAAAAAAAAGAAAAAGTGGGTGAAAGTGGCCTAAGAAGGAAAAATCGGTTTCCCGTGATTACAGAATCGGCATCTGGGATAACGACATCCAAAGTTGTAAGAGGGTACCGGCAGATCCTCTTCTCTAAAGGAATTAATTGACAAATCAGGCAAGAGGTATACTAAAACGCTGCCGCCTCCCTTTAGCAGCGGTGCAAAGGGATGACCTCATAAATCATTAGCTATAGGTTATCAAATTCGAGCCAGACCTGCTACACCCTAGATTAAATTAAATGTTGGGAGCCTATTGGAGGATGCATTATTTGGGGGACCTAATTCTGTTATCGATAAATAGAGATTAAAAAATGATTTCTAATTAAGCATGACATTAGCGCGTGGGCTATTTACAAAGCAAGCCAGGGCTATTGTTCGGTTAGGAAAGTGGCCTTATGCAATGTGATAGGTCGTGATCAAAGTTCATGTTTCAGGGTTTCTCCCTGAAAATGGAATTAGAACATGGCAATAAATTTATTAAAGCCCACAGAGCTTGTGCTGAGGGACTAAAGCTGCTCGACTTGCAGGAGGAAAGAGGAGGGAGGGAACTGTGGTATCTGGATGTGATTTTTGCTGAAATGCCATCCCAAATTACAGGATCAAATATTACAACAATATATTTGCTGACAGTTTAATGAGTACAGTTTCGTGTTGCAAGGATAATGTTCAGATGAACTTACCTATTTTTGGGGGTCATTTTGAAATCTTTTGTAAATTATACTCGGGGAAAATAGTGAATTTATTACAGCCCTCATCTGGCTAAATTAGCCACAGAAAATTGCTGGTTATGTTTAGCAGTTTTGCAATAAACGCATACATTTCCCAAAGTGGAGGATTTAGTCAGCAATTTGGATCCGTTAAAAGCAGGTCGATTCTTTAAACTTGATATAAAATAACATGAAGGCAATAGTAAGAATAAACTAATTTGTTGACTGCAAGCCCCTGATTGCTGTAGGAGGAACATGACCTAAAATATTCTGTTGAATTCTCCCTCTCCTCAATTGTGCTCCATGGCAGTGGGCTGATTCGGGAAGCCTCCTCTGCAGATCTATGAATTAATAGCATTGCTATACTTCGTGAAAACCAAATGCCATCTGGTTTAAATCCTTAAACCAGCCCAGCCATTTTTTTTTCCTCTCTCTCTCTGTAAAACTGAATCAGCAGGCTGCATGAAGGAAAGCATAAAAATAAGAGGATGTATCTTCTCTAAGAATATTTTATCTAGTTATGGAGGAAAAAAAAATTAAAAAGCCAACAACAAAACAACCAAACTGCCCTTTACAGAAATCTGGGTCGGGAAAGAGTCGTTTTTGAATTTTTCTGTTGCTGCAACAGTTAACCTTTAATAAAAACGACCGCTAAATATTTAAGAAAATCAAGTAGACGGTGAAAATTATTTAATCATAAATATCTCTGTGGGATTTTAAACTTAACAGTCCTCCCTGTATGGAATATGTGTAGAAATAACACAAATAAAAGTATTATGCCACACTACATTTACTTTATGGGTTTAGGGTGCATGCATAAAGGGATCATATTTCCCCATATAGTTAAAACACAAGAACTGCAGCAGTAGTCATTTCTGAACATTTCTCAATTTAATTATACTTAAATCCAGAAGCACTTTAGGCAAGTTACAAATGAGAGCATTGAGTATAATAAAACCTGTAATAAAGCAACTTAGTACCATCCACCCGGAATCATTGAGATCAGGCACAATTAACAGGAGCATAAATCCAAGACAGAATGGAAAATGTTAGAATCAGTATTATTGTTGGACAAAGACTAGAGAAGGAAGTAATAGTTTTTTAAATGGTAATGCCTGGGTTTTGTAACGATTGCGAAATCTTCTATCTCAGCAGCACTGGTGTTAATTTGTAAACACAGCCAGACATTATATTGCCTGTCAGTTTTTGGAATTAGAAAACATGATTTCATTTGACTTTCTAATCACGTCGTGGCTCCGCCGCGCGAACCCCAGCTGTAGCCGCGACCGCGGAACCTGCGAGGGGACAATAGTGGGGGGGCGCGGGGTGCGGCCCCCCCCGGCTCCGCACCGCTCCCGCTCCTTTGTGCTCTGCGCCCGCAGCGGCGGGGAAGGGCCGGGCCGGGCCGGGGCCGCTTCCCGGGGAGGAGGGGAGGGAAAAGAAGGGAAGGGAGGAGAGACCCCGCAGAAGCTGGAGGCCACTCGCCAGTCGGGCTCGGCCGGGCAAGCCCCGGGGGCGTGGGGGTGGTTTACTATTTTTTTCTATTTCTTGGGGAACGGGGGAAGAGCGGGGAGGGATGCAGGATTCCTCCCGATAAAGGAAATCCCCCCAAATCCCGTGTTCCATCCCCGTCCCCCCTCTCTTCCCCAGCAGGATCTGTTGTTTCCCTCCTCGCAGCTTGCCTGGGGAGGGGGTACACAACTTCTCCCGCACCCCATCCCAACCCACCCCTCCCTGCCTTTTGTTGTGGTTGTACATTTACATCCCTGCCTGTTCCTTTTGTTGCAGCACGTAGAAGACCCCGGTATTAACATCCCAGATCAAACTGTAATTAAGAAAGGTAAGCCGTTTTGCGCATACCAAACATGTCGTCACAGGCTGGGGACTGCTGGCGGGAAGGACTTACCCGCCCCCCCCCCCACCCCCCCCAAGCCCCCCGGCCCCGGGCTCCTTCCTTTGGCACGTACTGTTGGTCAAAAGGGTGGAGGCAGAGAAAGAAAACGGGCGATGCGGGTTGAAAACTGCCCTCTTAAATGGCCGCGTTTGCCGGGTATTTTAATTATTGTTGTCATTAGGGAGGGAAAAAAACATTAGCAGATGATCTAGAAAATCCGAGCCGGTGTTTTAGTGCATTAGCAAACAATTCTGTTTCATGGTTTGCCCCTTGCATCGGGCTGAGCGGCGAGGTGTAATCGTTGTTGGTAAACTGGGCTGTGAAAGAGAAAACGTTGTTCCTCCTTCTTCGGGTTTTCTTATTTAAATCACGGCGGTGACGAGGTGGGCTGTCGGGAGAACTAGGGGCGAGTTTCTGGAAACTGATGGCTGTCCGTCAGGGTGGTTTGGTTTTCGTTGGCTTTGTGCGCTTGCTTCATTTGGAATTGAATTGCTTGGATGCTGGTCCTCAAATCGTACAAAATATTTATGGCGTGTTTGCAATCTATTTCCTTTTCCCGTCTTTCTTCGGAAGACCGAAAGATTGGGAAAGGTGGCACAGGGCAGTTTGCAAACGAGGTTTGCTTGGTGGAAAGCGGTCGGTTTGCGTTTGGATCCTCTGTCGGGAGCTGCTGCTGGAGCAAAATTCGCGGGGCTGAGCGGGTGGTCGCCGGCTGCTGCCCGCGCCGGGGGGTGCCACGGCCGTTCGGCCGCCCGGGACAGGGGTACCCTGGCCGCCACCGGAGCGAGGTGCTGAGCAGGGCCGCTCTCCTCTCTGCCAACCCTAATCGCTGTGCAGCCAAGGAGCTCAAAGTTTCATTCCCTCCCCCCCCCCCCCCCCGTAAAGCCTTTGTCACGTCAAATTAGATGTGCAAGGGATAAATCTTAAGAGATGCTCTTTCCAAGTCGACATGATAATTGGCTCTTTTATTAGTAATCTCAAGAGTTCGTTTAACTCCTGTTGTATCTATTAGCCTTCCCAGAGCTATTAATGTCACAAGTGATCTATCCAAAAGGCAGAGAGCCCCCCGCTCGGTTGGGCCGTGGCCCGGGCGGAGGAGGAAGGCAAAGGCGGCCGCGGACCCGCCCGGGACCCGAGGCCAGCGGGCACCGCAAGGCAGCCGGCGGGGAGAGACCGGGCTCCATCCCGGTGCGCGCCCCGCCACCGGGGCACACGCGTCCCGGCTCCGCGCCGCCTGACGGGTTTCCACGTCAAAAGTTGCGCGCTGGGGAGGCGGCGGGGCGGGCGGGCCGGCGCCGTCCCGGGGGGAGCCTGGCGGCGCGTACCCCGGTGCCACCCGGCTGCTGCCGCCGCCCCCCGGGCGCTGCCCGCCCTCCGCGGCAAGGGCGGCCGGCGGCGCCCGCGGCGTGTGACACGGCCGGTGCTGACGTGCTTTAACAGCCGCCAGCCCCCCACCGGGCTGAAGGGGGGGGGGGGCGCAGGGTCGGGGTTTATTTTGTTTTGGTTTTTTGTTTTAATTTCTTTGCTGCGGGTCGAGGGTCTCCCCCTGCTCCCCCCGGCTAGCCGAGGGCTGCCCCGCCGGCCGCACTGCCCTCCGTAGGCGGTGCGGGACCGGGGCTGGCCCGCCGCGCCCCCCCTCCCGCCTCCCCGCCCGCTCCTCACCCTCACCTCCCTGCTCCTCCCTCCCTGCAGGCCCCGTGTCCCTCTCCAAGTCTAACAACAACGCCGTCTCCTCCATCCCCATCAACAAGGACACGCTCTTCGGCGGGGTGGTGAACCCCAACGAGGTCTTCTGCTCGGTGCCGGGCCGCCTCTCGCTGCTCAGCTCCACCTCCAAATACAAGGTCACGGTGGCGGAAGTGCAGAGACGCCTCTCGCCGCCCGAGTGCCTCAACGCCTCCCTGCTGGGCGGGGTGCTCCGGAGGTGAGGGGCGGGGGAACGCAGGAGGCGGGGTGGCGGCGGCGAATAACGCCCGCTGCCGGGCCGGGCCGTGCCGTGCCGTGCCGGGCGGGGTGTGGGAGCACGGCGACAGCCCACGCGGGGCGGCGGGGGTGGGGGAGGGCGTGCGGCGCCCGCCGCTAGGGGGCGGGGCAGCGCTGCGAGGCGGGGGCGCTGTAGCCATGGCAACGTGCTGGTGTGCCCCCCTCCCCCCCCCCCCCCGGCAGGACCCGTGTCTCCCCCCTCCCCGCGCCATGCTGTCCCATCAAGGGGGTGACCCCCCTACATACCACACCCCCAGGAGCAGGGAGGCTAGTGGTGGGTGCTCCGCCATGGGCACCCACCCCGCCACCCACTGCCCTGGGCCTGCAGCCTCAGCCAGGCAATTACGCAGCACCCGGGTAGGGAATAATATCCACGATTAATTAAACCAGCTCCCACCTGCACGGCCCGGCTCCGTCCGGCTCTGCCGAAAAGCCGCAGATGGGCCGCAGGGATTAGCGTGAGGGCGGCCGTGCTGCGCGGCGGGAGCGGGGTGAGGCTGGGCCGCTGCCCCGGCGCTGTGAGGAGAAGCTGCCCCCAGGCCCAAGGCGCCTCTGAGCTGGCCCGCCAGCTGGGGGCTGATCCGGACCTCAGCGAGGGCCCCTGTTGCCGAGACATGGAGCCATCCAAAGCCCCATCCCTATGTCTGAAACAGCTTTCAGCTGTGCTCGCTCTTCAGCCCCCCCCAGCCCCCCAGCACCCCCACCCCTGTACCCCCTTGGCGGGAAGGCGATGGGTCGGGGCGATCTGGGCGGGAGCCGAAGCCAGCCCTGTTTCTCAATGCCTGTCTGTGTGGACCAGGGCGAAGTCTAAAAACGGAGGGAGATCTCTGAGGGAGAAACTGGACAAAATAGGATTAAACCTGCCAGCCGGGAGGCGTAAAGCTGCTAACGTCACCTTGCTCACGTCGCTGGTGGAGGGTAAGTGACTCAAAGAGCGGGGAGGGCTCCTTTGGAAAATGGCCTGTTGCTTTTGCCTGATGGGAGAAGTTATGGTGTTGGGTTGGTTGGTCATCCTGTCCCCCCCCTCAAGTCAGTGCTGCTTGTTGGAAATTGGAAGGGTGTTACTTTCTATGCCTTGGGGAAAAAAATGTTAAATGTCTGCCTTTGCTTTTTGTTTTAACCCCAAGTGGGCTTCCATGAGTCCTGCAGACTCAGCATTGCATTCTACCATGTATTTGCTTTCAAGGCTATGAGCTAGATGTTTTCAAGGCCCCGTCTTGCTCCCTTGTTCAGGTGAGCAATCCCTCCCCAGCGTACCCGGATCTCGTTGGGAGCAGCATGGGCCAGATCACTGCAAACAGGGGCTGTGGGCTCAGTGCCGTACAAGACCCCTGAACATCCAGTTGGAAATTGCGGGGAGCAGAGCCTCGTAATGCTTCACTGCTGTCCTTCTGCCGCAGGTGGACAGCCAACCAATTTTAAATGTCAGAAACTGCAGCTACTTTAAGTATGTTCTCCCTCCCAGCCTGCAGCCACGTAACAGTAAATCATTTAAGTCTTCTGACATCTGCATTTGAGAAATGCGTGACCATTACTTCCTGAATTCATTTGGGAATCCTTGACCTCAGCCATGAATTAATGGTGTCCTGAAAGCCTCAAAGTTGCACCCCCCCACCCCTTTTGGTTCTCATTTTCAGGACACGTGTTCCCTTGGCTATATTGTTCTTTTCTCATTTGGCCAGAAAAGGTGCAACTTACTTTTAAAGCCTTGGGACGGCCTATGCTGTTAGAACTGGAAGGTGGGAAGCTCAAGAGTTTGCAGTCATTTAGTTTTCAAGCAGTTGCTGTGTCACACTGGCACAAAGTAAGCCCAAGACCAGCAAATAGATCCTCCTCCTTTCCCCTCACTTATTATGTGCATTTTAGACCAGTTCAGTCTGCAAAGTGCTTTTAAGCTCAGCCTGGGCTGTGCAGGTTTAACTTAAGTTTGGTTGTGTAGGAGGAAATGTGTTGCTTTGTTTTGTTGTCGCTTTGCATTCTGCAAGAAATGTTTCATGTTCAAAGGGATGGGGAAAGAAGCGCTGCGCAATGCCAGGCTTCATTTTTTTAAACATCAGGATTAGTGGCTGCACTATATTTATACTGCGTGAAAATTACTGTGTCTTCGTGTCTTTGGAAAAGCTTTGCAATTGCATCGATGCACTGTAGTAAAAAATCACAAGGGGAAAACTTGTAAAAAGTCTAGATTTGGTAGATACTTAACATTATTTGTGATGTTAATGAATATGGAGAAGGTTTTATGGTAATCTATTGTTCTGTTTGGCTTTCACATACAATGGCTTTAAAAGGATGATTTTTTTGAGAAACAAAACTAGAGGCCTGATCTCCAGATAATTTAGAGATGGTGGCTAATTTTGGGGGGGATGATAGCGTAAACATTGCTGGGGCTTTGAGTCCTGTAGTGATGAGACAGTTTCTAGAGTACTGTTATTGTTTATGATCCGCTCCATTTTATGGAAACAAGCTCACTGGACTGAGGCTTTGAAGCTCTAATTGGCGCATGCATTCTTCCGGAGCTAGAGCTAATGGCAGGAAGCCCTGCAGTAAAAACCAACTGGTTCAGGAAATTAAAACCAAAGATTTGAAAATCAACAAAACAGACAGACTCAGTGGAATGACCCTAAAATTCTCATGGTTAATCGTTTGGGGGTGAACATATAATTATATGCGATCAAGTTAAATTTTAAACACTTAGCTGTTTAATGCATTTTATTTAGAAGAGCTCTAGGAGTAATTATGATCAATATTAATCATTGATGCATTGCAAAAGAATATAGAGATGGGGCTGAGGTGAACAAACATTTCCAGAGTCAATAGCTGTGAATGAAATGTACCTAAATGGCTGCGTATAGGTATGGATATGTAAATCTAAGCACACATACTAGGTGGATGGAGCCTGCCTGTCTAAAAGTATCTGTTAGTCAATGTAAACTTTACAAATTTTTTATGCGAGATTTCACTTGTAACGATTGTCATGAAAATACACATTTGCATTGCCTTGACTGAAGCAGAGAAAACTCCTGCAAGATAAGATGTGATTAGCATTTCTTACCTTACCTTTTTCAAAGAAAGTCCAAGCCTTTTAGAAGAAAAGCCCGAGTAGAATCTAGTGCCTTTTTTTTTTTTTTTTTCTAATGGATTTTTGCCTCTGTGCTATGTGTACTGATGAGCTGTGTGTTTCCTTCCCATCCCCACCCGTGCCTCCCTTTTCAGGAGAAGCAGTACATCTAGCTAGAGATTTTGGGTACGTTTGTGAGACAGAATTTCCTGCCAAAGCAGTAGCTGAATTTCTCAACCGACAACATTCCGATCCAAACGAGCAAGTTACAAGAAAAAACATGCTTCTAGCTACAAAGTAAGACATTTACCTTCCTGGCATGTTGCTCAGAAGTCAGGGGAGGGCAAATAACCTGGGTTTGGGGCTTTTATTTGTGAGCATTTGCCACATAGCCAGTGGCTGATAGTTTTGCACGTTGTGAGGGGGTGTATTTGCTCTCCTGCTATAGGAAAACTCTATAACCCAGCTTGGTTTCTATCAAGTCGGTTCGTGCAGATTACCTTGAAAGCAAGTCGTGAAAATTGTGGGTGGATGTTTAGTTAAAGAAAAAGCAGTAATTCTTCAGAGCAAAACATTTCCTGGGCCTTTTCACTTAGCTTATCAATTTAAGTAGAAGGGGAAGGCTTCCCATTGACAGTAAAATAAAACTGGCACATTAAACTGATTTCAGTTCATTAAAATCGGCAATGGTTCTTTCTGCCTAAGCAGCTCTGTTACTTAGTGAATATGGGGATATTAAAAATATATTTTAAATGACAATCTGTACGCAGTTAAAGTGCTAGTGGAGTTTATCATTGGTGGTGCTGCCTAGACTTCCAGGTGGTGCGTGAAAAGAAAATGATTGTTTTGATATGTTTGCTGGAAATTAAAAGGGTTGTTTAGTAGCCCTTAATTACCAATGGAGGTGTCACCAAAGGGCACAGTGCCAGAGGACGCAGGCAGAAGATGGGAGCCGCTTTATGACTGGAAGACATTAACATGGGTTTTAGAATACAAACTGTTTCAACACGCCTCTGAGCTCTCTTGCTCTAAGGTGTGTTATTTCCCCAACCATTTGTGCAGGGAGTGGATGATATAACTGAACTTCTGTGCCATGCCTTTGTAGCCTTTCTTCCCACCTCCCTGGAAGGAAATTTCCAGACCTGGGTTAGCATCAGCTTTCCCCTCTGTGGGAAGGTCCCTTTGGATTTGTAGATGTAGACGTACATGTATAAATGTTTCAGAATATCCTAATTTAAAGCCTCGATTCCCCTCTCTGCCCTCACTCTTTGTTCCTGACAAACAGCCGCATTTTAGCCTTGTGCAGGAAGAGGCTCGTGCCTCTTTCCAGTTCAAAGAAATAAAATAATAAAAAAATAATCTTCCAAGACATGGTTAAATCCCTGAACCTCCCTTTAGATATTGCACCCCATCTATTCCCTTCTGTTCTGCTTGGGAACTTTGAACTGTGTATCTGCTCCAAAACCCAACTGGGCAGGAAGGATGGGTGTTTGTGGGGAGGGTGTAGGGGGCTGCGATAAGGGGACTGGTGGGGGCAGTTGGGATGTGTGGGTATCTGCGTGCCTGTTTGCCCATGCGCTGGCTGTAGCTGGGGCGTGATGTGTGTGGCAAGCGAGGTGAAGGAAGAGGTTTGTGCGTGCTGGCAAAGTGTGAGAATTAGGGAGAAGGATGTGTAGAGAGAAGAGGGAGAGGAGAGAGAGCGGAGCGTGTGTGCACTCGAGGGCAGCAGCCCCCTTGATCCAGGGGCTTGTGTAATCTAGCAGGGAGAATGCACAGGCTTTGCTGCTGCCAGTGATGGTTCATTTCTCTCCCTCTGTCTTCCCCTCCCTCCCTGCCTCCTTCCCTCTGTCTCTCTGCTCCATTTGTGCTACAGACAGATCTGTAAAGAGTTCACCGACCTGCTGGCTCAGGACCGATCTCCCCTGGGGAACTCGCGGCCCAACCCCATTTTGGAGCCGGGCATCCAGAGCTGCCTGACCCACTTCAACCTCATCTCGCACGGCTTCGGGAGCCCGGCGGTGTGCGCTGCCGTCACTGCCCTGCAGAACTATCTCACCGAGGCACTCAAGGCCATGGACAAAATGTACCTCAGCAACAATCCCAACAGCCACACAGACAACAGCACCAAAAGCGGCGACAAAGAGGAGAAGCACCGAAAGTGAGGATTCCCCCCCACATACACTCCTCTCCCTCCCCCCTCATAGCCCATCGATCCATTCATCTCCCTCCTCCCTCTCCCCTGCACCCAGCACCCCAGGCTACAGCAACAGAATGAGCATCCTTCTGCCAATCCTGTTCTCTGACTCTGCAGGACTGCTCAGCCCTCTCCCCACACCCTTTCCCAGCATCCACATTTCCATTTGCTCCCTTTTAACTTCCTCCCCTCTCCCCGCTGCCACCATCGTTTTACCCCAGTTTGGAGCCTAAGAGAACAGAACAGGGGGACGGAGCCAGCAAAGAAAAAAAGTTCTGTCTTGAGTTTGTGAACTTTTTTTTTAAATAAAACAAAAGGAGGAAAAAAAAAAGAAAACAAAAAAAGAAAAGGACTTTTTTTCTAAAAATATATAAAAAATTAAAAAAAAAAAAACCAAAAAGAAATAAATAATACTTAAAAAATTCTATGAGCTTCACCGGACTGAATCACCACCTTCCCTTACATAAACTTCAGTTAAGATTGTAGCCATATTAAAAATGAAAAAAGCGATAAAGGTACAGCAGCAACAGCAAACAGACAAAAGGCAAAAAGGACTGATGACATTTTATCAGTATTGTGAATAAACTTGAACACAAAACACAAGCAGTTCCATGTCATATCTTCAGTTGTAGAACTTTTTCCTGTCCAAGGTAAAGCGACCAACTTGAACTTTCTATTGCAACACGATTCACGGTTATTATATAAGGGAATCAGTGTTCATGTATGTATATATTTATTTATGTGTAATTTAATGGGAATTGTAAATATGGTGAGTCTGTTTTAAGCCTTTTTTTATTTATCTGGTGATCTCGTTTACCTCTTGTTTAGTGGGTTTTAAATCTTCCCCTCTTAGTTCATCATGTGGTTCATGGTACTTATTTAGATATCAGAGGTTTTTTGGGGGTTTTTCTCTGGGATTCATCATTTTTAGCCCTGTTGTAGCATGTTAAAGGCGACAATGAAGCAGCTGAACAAATAAAAAACCATGAATTTTTATATATAATTAGTATGACATTTAGTTTCTCATTGAAGATAAAATAAAGTGATGTTGGACCCTGGCAAGGTTTTTAAACATGTTAGTGGTTTTACAACCCTTATGTGTTGTGGAAAATGAAAGAAGTTATTTTCATCCACTGTCCTCCTCCCGAAAGCACCATCAGAGCAATAAATTAATATTGTCTTTTAAAACAAGATTTAGCTTTTCTCTCCTTTTTTCCCCCTTTTTTTTTTCTTTCTCCCTTTCTTTTGTTTTTCTTTTTCTCCTTTTTTTCTTTTTCTTCTTCTTTTTTTTTTTTTTTCCCAAAGAACTTTAAACATTTGGGACCACCTGGTATCCTGTATTTCCACTGGCCATATTGGAAGCAGTTATAGTTGTATTGTATTGAGTTGTGCCGGCAGTAGTTTCCATGCCTATCAATGTATCATAGTCCTTTGTTGCCCAGATAAATAAATATTTGATACGCTTTATGTCGATTTTTTTATTCAGTGGCTGTCTTTACCCAGGCGTATTTTTGTTCTTGGCAGTATTTTTTATTCAGTATGGTTACAGTAATTGAGTTTAACTCTCCCTTGACAATTGCTCCTTGCAATAAGCAGCTGAACCCATTGTTTCCCTCAAGTATAATAAAAACTTACTTTCAACTTGGAGTTCAGAGCAGGGTATCATTTAGATATTCCACTGAGTCTGTATTCAGACAAATGACACAATAAAGCACAATGTATTCTTTTGGATAAAAAATTGTCTGTACTACTAACAAAATGACACACTATCTTTTCTTTAACCAAAACATAGTTTTATTTAAAAAATAAAGTTTTATTTTATTTATGTTGACCTCTAGGTTTTTATTTATGTTCATATATAGCATGCAGAATTATAAGCCTATAAAATTTTGTACATGTAGTTGTCCTAATGGAGAGCAGAGATTAAAAAAAAAAAAAAATCTTGAGAAGGACATTTTCAAAAGAATAATTACCGAGCAAATACCGAAAATTAGGTGCTATGAAAAAACCTATATACTGGTGAATCAGAGCTGGGTGCTCCCTCCCCCTCAAGAAAAAAGAAAAGCTCCATAGCTGATGCCAACAAAATCATCTCACGGTTGTGAACTTTAGTGAAATCTTGCAGGAGACAGATTATTTCTGATTGATGGTTCGTGTTTTAGTGGAATGCACAGACTGACATTTTGAGATGGTTGTGTCAGTTTATAAGGGACTGAAATTTTTATCTTGAGTTTCTTCTTGTGGAAACCAGTTGTAAAATAGGGAAGTTTGCTTTAAAAAAAAATGGAGTGCACGTCTTGAAGATGGGCTGTAAAAACATGCGAGAATTCAGATTTTGACTCTATTTTCTTTGGCCCAGGGCGTAGGTGAAGTCGGGATCAGGCTGGATTATATTATATTATATCATAGGAGAGGAGGTTAATGCATTTTAGAATGTAAAGGCATTTTAAAGAGATGGTCTCCTTTAAGTGCTGATGATATTTTGGTGGTGGTAGCTGATTTTTCTCTCTTTCTCTTTCCTGCCCTCCCTGACTCGCTCTGTCCCCGTCCGTCCATGTATCGTACCCCCCCCCCCCCCCCCTTTTTTTTTTCTTTTCTTTTTGCTCAGGCAGAAATTGAGGAGGTTAAGAGGGAGGTGTTTACAATGAAGCTGCAAAGAGAATTAACATTTGCTCATATATTTTGACGTTTGGTAGGGCTGGTGAAGCAAAGCATTAGATAAAGCCCAAGATGTTTCATTTTGCTTTGGTAATCTACTTATGGAAGGCAGTGTAAAATCAATCTTGCCAAGCAGAAAGAGAGTTGGTGGAGTCTAAATTCTATTTTCGAGAGCCAGCCAGTTTATAAAAATGGTGAATATTTTTTTCCCTATAAATTGAAAGTGGATCTTTTGAATGCAAAGCTGCAATTGTTTTAAAAACAGTTATTTATTATTTCCAAGAGAGACTGGTTAACTGTAAAGTAGATGTAACAAAATAATGAGGTGAATGAACCCTAACTGTACATATTCTTGACATAAATGAAATGCACAGTATTGTAGCAGGTGAAGTGAAGCATTGTCTATCAGGGCTGTTTTTCTTGGCTGCATCTCAGATTGTGTGTGGGATCCTAACCTCAGGCACAATAGCATTCATAAACAGCAATACATTGCTGCTCTTTCTACAGCAACACATAAATACTCATTTTTAAACGAAAACAATCTTATTAAATACCATTCATTCATATCTGGATTTACAGATGCTTGTTACTTTTTGAAACCTGTACCCAATATAATCGTTTTATACTGGGCAATGTATAAAGCAGTCTTATGCTAGAACATTATAAGGTCATAATAAATAATGTTTTAAAGATATAATTAGCTACTTTATGCTAGGAGAGCACATTTTAAGTATCCTGCTGCTGCATTAGCAAGCCACCAGAAAACAGGAATGAAATGACCTTGCATAGATTTCTTTATTACTATTATTTCTAAGGCAGGATTTTACAGGCGATAATGGAAATCAGACTAGCTTTGGTTCAGCCTCCTCTGCTGTGACCAATATGCAGTTACTAAAATGTGCTAATTACTTTAGCATTCTTTGGATGCGTTTTTAACGTTGTGATCAAGGCACAGCAGTGAAATTCTAGGTCATGCTTTTATACACTAAACAAAAATCTGCTATTTTTCCCCCCCCCAGACTGGCTGAAATGAGGGTGAGTGGTGGCTGAATGTTAGACCCTTGCTGCCACGCTAAGCTAATTCCTCCATGTGAACCAAAATACAGCTCGGTGCTCTTTTGCCGTGAACAAGGACAGCCCTCCTCTTTGTACCATAATTTACCCCACCCTCCAAAAATCAAATATTAATATAATTTGAGATTTAACTGGTGGAACAGCCATCAGGACAGCAATGCCCCGCAGCTGAAATAATATTTAAAATAGAAGGGATTTGACATTTGAGAAGTCAGTGGCTTGAAATACCCAGTTGTACTTAGCTAATTCAGTCCTTAACCTCTGGTTTCAAATAAATCAATTACAGTCGATTCCACTTCAGTTCAGAAGTGCACAAGGTTTTTAGTTAATTGAATACATTTTATTCACTTGCTAGGAGTATTCATTTATCCAAACCCTTACATTTAAAGGCGATTTCTTTATTGTCCATGATAAATTCATGCGTAATCAGATCAGCTCCTTGTTTGTTTACTCGTCTTCTGCCTCGCATTTAAATTCCAGAATGTGCACTTCCCTTTCCCTCCTCGGTACGTGCATGTCTCAGCCCAGACCAGATTCCCAGAGCATCAGCCCTCGCGTTCGCAAAGTGTAGCTAAAGTAACAAATGCCCTTCCGATGGGGAGCAACGGGAATCCCATTCTAGCTAGTGAGGGCAGAGTGATTTAAACCAGTTCGATAATCAAATGTGAAAGGTTGGGAGCGTAAAAAATAAATGGTGCCTCTGATTCTGTCCTGTGCACCTTTTCTGAATCGAAGGGCTACATGTCTGCTCCCTGCCCTGCAAGTGGCTCTTAACTCTTAGGGTGGATTTGGAGCCGGCTCGGTGTTGGTGGGAGAAGATTTTTGTTGAGCACTGGGCGCTGGAGTTGTGTCACTGATCCACTTTGAACAGATATTGATATATGCTGTACTTTGTGTGTGTTGTTTGCAGAATCCTGCTGGCGTTGGTTTGCTGTTTTGGAAAGCAAAGGGGTTAATTAGCGTCATTATCAATCACTAATGCTTGTCTAACGTGTCCAAAGAATAATCAAGTTAGGGGACTGCATGAAGCTAACATCTGCTTCATTCTAGCTAAAGATTTTTCCCTATATCGTTCAATTATTGGAAGTCCACACCGGTTTAAGGCTTTGTCAGGGCCATAAAACAGGGTCAGATCGTTAGAAATCTAGAATGGAGTGGGAAGTGCAATATAAATAACAAATGGCTTCATTATTTGAGTTACAGGTGCAAGAATGGCTGTGAAAATGAGCAGGGATTACTAGAATGTGTTCCTTCTTTTTATCTCCAATACGAAGGAGAAAAGAAATCAGCCAAGGCCAGTTCTTAAATCATTTATTCTGCATAGGTTACAGCCTCTTTATTTGCAATATTTAGTTCAGTAACCCAAACTCCCTGAAATAAGTAGTTTAAAGCAAGCGGTTGGAAATGGAGGAAAAGTGAAAGTCTTTCATGACTTGTTACTAGTGGAGCCTTACAGGCTTCAGAATAGCAAAATGGTCTTGTTTCTCTTCTAGATGAACTTCCTAGGCTTTCTTGGATGGCTAAAACAGTTGATGTTTCAGGCAGGCTGAACAGAAATATAGCTTATGATGGCAGTAGATATTTGTGTCCCCGAACTGTCACTCCTCTGTTCTGGTGCCCAGTGCTGTAGCTATAAAGGCGACAGACCTGTGGTCTTTTATTCCCTCTTACAACCACTGTAGTCATTCTCTCTGATGCTGAGTTCAACTTTGGTGGCCCAAAGGGCCAAAATTTCTTAACTAACCAACAGGGTGGTTAGAGCAGCTTCACTGAGTGAAGGCAGTGTGGAAATCAAAGTAAGACTAACAAGAGCTTTCCGGCAGGGTAGGAGGGACCCGTTGGTTCTCAGTGGCACTTTTCTTTTAGGCTCTGATTTTGCAAGGCAAGTGCCGGCACCCAAAGCCTGTGGTTTCCCCGTGCAAGTATGTGAGTCCCTCCCTCTTGAAACCAGGGCCCTGAGGTTACTCCAAGCTCTGTGGTGATTGTCCTGTTCGTAGGTAAGGAGCTTATTTACACGGGCATCTTCAAACTGGTGCAGGGAGGGTAAAGTGGGAAAGCATAGCCTAGGTGAGGAAGAAATCATCTCAAGTTCAGAGCAGGAGGGTAGAGGGCTGCTGGGTGTGAAGTGCGAGCCATTTCACCACATCGGTCCTCGAGCGTGCTGCACACACACACACACGTCCCAGTTTCTATAGATCTGCAGCACCTACATGAAGACCTGCCCTGTCCAGAGATGCTCTCAAGCCCCATTGCTGTTATTGCCTGTGGGATAGTTAATTCCCTTTGTAACACTCTATTGAAAGCAGATGCAGGGGCTCTGAATAGAGAGTTGTTTTCTAGCGGGAGTGTGGGCTGTGCAGTTACACTCAGAGGCTGATGGACGTATATTGCTTCTAGACGATGTTTTTGGTTATGTTCCTACCCGCTCGTTGATCCTGCAAAACTTCCTGCTCGGCACTGCTTAAGGCACAGCCGGCCCCCTCCTTTCTGTGTATGATCCACCCCGATCCCCAAAGCTGAGGATAAAGAAGTGGAGGTGTGAAATATTTGGGGCATGTTTCTGGTTGTAGAGCAGAGTGTTTTTTGAAGCTCCCAGCAGAAAGGGAGAGCTGTGTTCCCTTTCTTTCTCTTTTTCTTTCTCCCTCCCTCCCTCCCTCCCTTTTAAGCCTGCTGGCAGTCTCACCTCCCTCCAGCACGTCCTCCTTGCCCTCTGCCTTGCTGCTGGATGCTGCTCCTGGTGCTTGTCCTGTCTCTTCTCTGATGCTGTGGCCATTCCTCTCCTGTGATGGAGGTTATCGCTCCACCCTGCAAGTAGGACAGTTTGGGTGATAGCTGGGGAGACACTCCATGCTGCAGCACATGCTGGTGCACCCTGGCAGGGGAAGGGCAGTGTGGCAGCACTGGGGGGCAAGGCAGGGTCTGTGCCTGGCCCCAGTACTCCTATCCTCATTAGGCCTAATTAACTGTACTCTAATAGTGCTGCAAAAGTGTTCCAGCCATCCCTGCCCAGGTCTTGGAGCCTGTGGCTTGTAGTATGGTCGTAGATGACCCAGGCCAGTAGCTGATGGGTTTCCCATTGCCACAGAGCCTGGATACAGGCTGCTCCTGGGGTGCTGGTGTTTGGGGTGAGGACGTCTTCCCATCCCTGTAAGAGCTTGCAGCTATCCTGCTGGACAATACAGGGTTTTACAGGGAGCTGAGGAAAGCGAGAGGAAGTAGGAGGTGGATGTGGCTTGGAAGACAATCAGTTAGCAAAGGGGCAGTTGAGGTTTTTGCCTTGAGTCTCCAGGAAAGCCTGGACAGGGCCCTGGTAGGGGGGATGGAGGTCACCCCGTCCATCGCTGCAGCTGCTTTTGGAAAGTTCCTGGGAAAGGGCTGGGGAAACTGGAGCCTCCAGCAGTACTGGCTGCTGCTACTACCCTCTTGGAGGCCGGCTGTTTTATTTGTTCACACTGTCATACCCGGGGAGGTTTCCCACCTAGGGCGCCTTTTGCCCTGCCTGTCCGTGTGTTGAGCTGCGTGCACGCGCGGCTGTGTCTAGAGGTGTGCACGCATCTGTCTTTATGGGTGTTTGTGTGTATGTGCGTAGTGTATCTATCTATTTATCTTCATGGGCGTGTGTATTTATGTCTCCATCCCCGAGACTTTTGGAGAGGCTGGGAGAAGAGGGGGTGGGGTGGGCTGTCTCCCGGATAGTTGATATTCCAGGTTCAGCCTCTTTCCTCGCTCTCATTCTCTAAACCCAGCCAGGGGGAGTGTCGCCCCAGGCCGAACATATGCTTCTTTCCATTGCACTAATCCACCTTCAGCGTGGAGGAATAATTGCTCGAGTGTCCATGGCTCCTCGGCGCTTTGTCCCTCGCTGGCTCCCATCAGCTTGGCACACGCCATTTCAATCAAATCCTTTCAGAGCCCTGTCTCCTTTTATCACGTCCCCGCTCCGGCAAGAGGAGGGAGGGGAGGACCGGGCTCCCCGCAGCCCCGGCGGGGCCGAGCCGGACCGGGTCCCCCGTCCCCCCGCCGGGAACAAAAGGGCCACCGAGCAGCACCGGGCTGAGTTTGCTCTGCCTGCAAAGGGTTTGAGTATGTTGTTGTTGCTGGGGAAAAGAAAAAAAGAAAAAGAAAGAAAAAAATAAATAAAAAAGAAAGGAAAAAAAGAAAGGGGAAAAAAGAAAGAAAGGGAAAAAGAGAAAGAAAGGGAAAAACAGAAAGAAAGGGAAAAACAGAAAGAAAGGGAAAAACAGAAAGAAAAGGAAAAAGAGAAAGAAAGGGGAAAACAGAAAGAAAGGAAAAAAGAAAAAGAAAGGGGAAAACAGAAAGAAAGGGAAAAAGAGAAAGAAAGGGAAAAACAGAAAGAAAGGAAAAAGAGAAAGAAAGGAAAAACAGAAAGAAAGGAAAAAACAGAAAGAAAGGAAAAACAGAAAGGAAGGAAAAACAGAAAGAAAGGGGAAAACAAAGAAAAAAGAAAGGGAAAAAGAAAGGAAAAAAGAAAGAAAAAAAGGAGGAAAAAGAAAGGGAAGAAAAAGAAAGGAAAAAGAAAAGAAAAAGAAATAAAAGAAATGAAAAAAAAAGAAAAGAAAGAAAATGAAAAAAGAAAGGAAAGAAAGAAAGGAAGGAAGGAAGGAAAAAGAAAGAAAGGAAAAAACGAAGGAAAAAAGGAAGAAAAAAAAGGAAAGAGAAAAAAAAAAAAAGAACAGCCACCCCGCGGGGTGGCGGAGCTCTGTCCCTGACGCGGCGGAGGGGCAGCTCCGGCAGCCGGCCCGGCCGCACCGCGCACTCCGGGGCAGGGAGGGGGGCTGGGAGGGCGCGTGAGCCCCCCACCTCCGGGAGCTGGTGCTGGTGACAGGCCAAGGGCTGGGAATCAGCGGCTGGAAAACTCCCGCGACTCCCCGTGGCCGGGGGAAGGGACGGGGGGTGCAGGATTGTACCCTCACCCTGGCTTGGCCCCCTGGGCCGGCGCAGGTAGCCGCAGCCCGGCGGGACAGCGCGGGGGGGCAGGGACGTCCCTGCCCCCCGGGCCGGCTGGGGACCCTCGGGGGGCAGCCTGCCCCGCGGCGTCGAAGGGCTCCAGCTCGTATTTATGTTCCCCTCCCTTCGCCTTCAGGCGAGGGGGTCGTGGATGTTGCGAAGGGGCTTAAAAATTCCCCCCAGGAGCGGCGAGCTGAGGGATCGAAAGGAGAGGAAGGCAGGACGGTTAACTGAGGGAGGTTTAAAATGAGAAGGGGGCGGGGGGGAAGGAAAAGAGGAAAAAAAAGATGTGCGGTATCTTTACATCCCTGTGGGGCTGTGTAGCTCTTTCTCACCTTCTTTTTGCGCGGCTGCCCGGGATGGCTGAGGGGGGCAGGCAGCCCCTACCCCCGGCCCACCTTTCCCGGGAAGGCCGCTGCGCTCCTTGAGGAGGGGGCTGCTTGCTGACCCCGCTTTGCCGCTGGGGAGCCGGGCTGGCAGCCAGGTGAGGGGGGGGCGGGGGCCCGAGGGGGTCCTGCCTCCCCCACCAGCTCTTTGGGGTGGCCGCAGGTGAGGAGCCAGGCTTTCCCAAAGAGCGGGGTGTGCGGGGACGGCCGGGATGCCCGCCCCTGGTACCCCGCCGTCCCCCCATCCTCCCCGCCCCGGGCTGGGGGGACCCCGCACGGCCCCGGCCCGGGCGGAACGCCGCGGGAGCTGCGAGGGGCTTCGCCGGGACACACCGGCCGGGGGCGGGGGGGCGGCTGCAGCACCGGGGACGCTGCTGCGGGGGCAGAGCCCGGCAAACATGCGCCGGCTCGGGACTGAGCCGACGTTTTCTCCTCGCAATGAGAGGAAACTGAATAGTCCCGAGCAGTCCCTGAATAGTTTTTTACTGAAGCGTGGGGCTTTCCTGCTGCTGAGAAAAATCGCCTTAAAAAGGGGGGGGGGGGGGGGGGGAAATCCCCTTTCCACTAGGTTAGGATTTAACCGCAACACCCACAGAAACTGCCTTATGAAAACCAGACTTTTCTATGAAAAGACTCTTCTGGCAGCAATTAGTCTGGCTTTCTTTAACAAAATTCTTTGTAATGTCATTCAGCAGGGAAAAAAATAAATCCCAGGATAATTCTGATTACCCAGTAAAAAAAAAAAGTAAAATAAAAAAAATTTAAAAATCCGCATATTAGGCTTTGCCCTGAAAAAAAAAAAAAGTTTAAATTTCCCCTTGATCGGATAAAAAACGCGCTGAAATTTTGCGAGGGTGAGCTTGTGCGGGGAATGGGCTTGTTCCGTCCCTGCGTGAGGGACGTGAAAGGCACTGACACACACACACTGGTCACCGACTGGTGTGGGGGGCTTTGCCCCAGCCTCTCCCCCCCCCGGGCTGGGGGGCGGCGGGAGGCTGGTGCCGGGCCCCGCGCAGCTGCGCCCGCCCCCGGCAGGCAGCGCGCAGCTGAAAATCGCGCGGCTGCTGGCGCGCAGCGGGTTGCGCTTCTCTTTCCCCAAGCTCCCCCCGCCCCCCTCCCCGGGAGCTGGTAGCTCCCAGCCCCCAGCAGGGTGGCGGTGCTCACCCCGACTCCTGAGGGGGGCACCCGGCTTGCTCCCTGCCTGCCGCCCAGAGGAGGAGGAGGAGGAGGAAGGGGGGACATCTCGCCCCAGGAGGCGGGGGTGGGGTGGGGGTAGCTGCCTACCTGGAAGGCTGTCGCGGATGCTCGGGCAAAGCCAGTCCCTCCGCCTCATTCGCAGGTTTTTGCTACTTTCCCTCCCTCCCTCCCTCTGTACTCTGGTGAAAGGTTGCGTGTTCCAGCCCAGAGATTCAAACGTTAAATTGCTAAACCAGAGTAGGAAAGGGGGGGGGGGGGGGGGGGGAATAGGAAAAAAAAAAGAAAAGGCGTGTTTATATTTCAGATCTTTTAAAAGGTCGGCTTTAATTAGGTTAAATACAAGTATTATTGGCCCAGAAACACATACTGCAGTAAGCTCGTTACAAGCCTAATTGCAACGAAAAAAAAAAAGAAGAAAAAAAAAGTGCGTGGGGAGGGAGAAGAGCCGTACTCTTTCGGCACGACACACCTCCCGAAGTGCGTGCGTGGGGTTGCGCGGAACCCCGCTCCGCTCATCCCCACGCGGTGCGGTGCGCATCCCTCCCCACGCGGCCTCCATCCTTCTGCGGTGCGTTTTGCATTTCCCCGCTGCGCTTGCCCGGAGGTGATGGTGGTGGTGGGGGGGCTGCTTTTGCTGCTCAGCGAGGTGTGGGGTGTTTGTGCGTGAATCTGCCGTGGACTTGCGATGGAGCCCAGTCCCGCTTGACCCTCCAAAATAGCTCCTCTTCCCAGCTGGTCCTGCTCTCTCAACCCCTTGGCAACACAACTTGAGGGGTCGGGGGGAGGGAAACACACACCATTTGCCCTGAATCACAAATTTTCATGGCTTGGAAAGAAAAAGGTAACCCTCATGTCTAGCTCAATTAATAAACATGGTGATTTCACACCCAAAAGGAGGACATTATTTCACGGGAGCGCTATCGGCTCCATCACAAAGGGTCACAGCGCAGCTGTGGCGAGCCCGGGGTTATTATGCAGCCTGATGATAGGATCCCGCTTGCCATCCCGGCTCCTTCCTCGGGGCGACCAATAGCCCCCGGCAGGGCTTGTGCCACCTCATGATAAAGGACTTACCCGATGTGTGAGGAAATGGAGCAGCTTTCAGATGAGAGGTAATCAGCTTGCAGGCGCAGCCCCAGCCCCTCACTCTTCTCCCCCCCCCCCATCTCCTGCCTTTCCATTGCCTTTCCATTTAACTTTTTTTTTTCTCTCCTCCCCCCAAACAACAACAACAACAACAAGTTATTTATTTATTTGAACGCAAACCTGACGCTCCCTCTCACCTCTGGCCCCCGCGGGGGGCAGCGGCGGAGGACCCCCCTCCAACCCTCACGGCTGCCGGTGGCAGGAGGAGCCGCCTCCCCGCACGGAGGGACAGTTGTGGCTGATAGATTTCTGGTGTCAGGAATTGGGTCCAGAAGCTGTGAGGCAACATATTAACTGCGATCCCATAATCTCTTAATCACATTACATTTTAAGTGAGCATGTGTAATTTCACCCATCAATGATTTATTTAAGCAAGGGAGCACAATTACTCGTCTCGCACACAAACGCTGGCTGGGGGGAGCATTGTTTGCCAGAAATCAAATCTGCGGTTTCAGGGACTGTTTCTCCATGCTGAGGAACCCCAGACCCACGCTCCTGAGGACAGGAGTTACCGCGGCTGATCCTCCTACCCAGGCAAGGCGAGGGCGAGCTTTCCCACCCTTTCCATCCCCTTTCCATCCCCTTTGCAAAGTCATCCCGGCAGCACGATCCGGTGCTGGTGCGGTGCGGTGTCGCCCGCCGCCTGGTCCCCCGGTGCGTTCCGCAAGCTCTGGAGGGAGGGTCGCCGGGGAGGTTTTCTGGTGTGTGTGGGGATCTGACCCTTCTCCGCCGTTTTGATTAAAGCAGGTGTAATTTATGGGGAGAGCTGACCTTACACGGTTTCACTCTTCCCGGATCCCACATTAAAGAAGAGGGAAGGGCGAGTAACCTCTCCTGGCGCAATGCTGACCACCGCCCGGGGCGTTTTACACCTCCGGCTGCCGCCGGGACATCTGCGGCGCTGGGGTAGCCGAGGGACCCCCTGTACTTCGGCAGCCCCTTCCTTCTCTGCGCCCAGGCTGCCGCCCCTCTAAACTTGCCTCAAGGAGAGCGACGCGCCGTGTCGGCGGGAGGTCAGCATCCTCCATCCCCCCTCCTCCTCGGCCCGGGAGCCAAACTTGCGGCCGGTGCCGGGACCCGCTGTCCTGGCTGCGAGGCAGCATCACTCGCCCATCCCCGTCGCCTCCCGCCTGGGGACGGCGGGCAGCCGCCTCGCGCCCCCCTCGTGTGCCTGCGGCGAGGGGAGGCGGGCGCACGAGGACCCCCCCCAACCCCCCTCCGCTCCCCTAGCCCCAGGCCACCCGGTCCCGCCGTGCAGCCTGGTCCCAGCGCCAGGCTGGAAACAGCTCTACAACTTTATTGTCAATAGCGCTATTATTGCTGTTATGACTCTTAAACCCCGCACAGGTTACGCGGTGCGGAACGGCCGCCCCCGGGCCCGCGGCGGGGGGAAAAGCCCCCCGAGAAACGCGTGGGGCTGCCCGGCAGCCGATATCTCCCTCACACCGGGCTGGGCTTTTCCAAAGACTTAGTCCTACACGTGCCGGTATTTTTATTAAATCGTCGATGTAAGAAGGTGCCCGAGAGAGAAAATCTTTGGCTAAAGAGAGAGAAAGCGACCTCCTCCCCTTTCACCAGCTTTTTCTTTTTTTTTTTTCCTCCTTTTTCTTTTCTGCAACTATATTAGTCAGGCGTTTGGCAGATTTAACGTTGCAAAGGAAACAAAAGAAAAAAAAAGTAATTACATTTTTGGAAAACAAACAATAATTACACGATACAATCGGTATAACAGTAAGCGAAACACAGCAGCGGGAGTTAGTAACAATATTCCAGCCACGGAGATGGGCTCCGCCGCTGACTCAGCGGTTTTGAATACTCCAAATTATCCTTACATCGGATTTCTGCAGCGCAGTTCAGCTGCAGTCTATTGGCTTTTAAATTAAAACATATCTCGCTGATTAGGCATGTATTAGCGCCTAAAAAAAAAAAAAAAAAAAAAAGGAAGGAAGCAGGTTTCTCAAGGTAAAAATAATTCAATAATTCTGGTGGATCAGGAATAATTCCTGAGCCCTGCTCCCCCGTTTGTGTGTAAAGCGGAGGAGCCGCGTTTGCAGGGGCAGCCCCCGGCCCCCTGTTATTGATGCCTGGGGGCGGGGGGGGGGGGGGGGAGGGGACACCAGGAGCGGCTCCCTCGCATTAGAATTGCTGCAGCACCTGTCACCTGGAGAAGTTGTGACTTCACATGCCCCGCGGCTGCGACTTCACATTGGGGCGCATTATTCCAGCACCGAGCGGTGTTGACATAAACACCCCCACCCCCCCCCCCCCCGCGACCTCCTACTCCCCCCCCCTCCCCCCGTTTAGCCCGGCTTTCACACGAATATTTGGGATGATCTCCAGGGTGGCAGAAAAGTTGCTCACGTGAATTTATTATTTTTTTTCTAATTAACCGTTTTTTTCCCTATCATTTTTTCCAATTGACTCAATTTTATTTTAATCGAGAGCCCTTAGGATTAGTTGTAATGATATGAATGGTTAAGGTGGGAAGGGCTCAAGGCTGGAAAAATGTTCTTTCCTTGGAAGAAAATATCAGACATCCCCCAGAAGTAACCGTTCAGAGTGTAGGTCTAATATAGATGGGAAGAAATCACAGGGCTGTCGGTGTAATCTGTAAAGTGTAATGAAATCTCGGATTTGTTCAACGAAACCTTTGTTCTGCTTCCCGTTAACTGGCAATCAAAAATAAAAGGAAAAAAAAAAGACAAAAAAGGAAGAGACAAGAGAAAAAATAAACCAAAACACCCCATAACTTTGCTTGCCCTAAAATGCTGATTCCTACCGCTAAAATGTGTATCCCAGAGAAAAGTTTGGAGCTGCGCTGCTGCTCAGCCCGGGTCCTGCTCTCGGGACTCCTGAATTCCCAGGGAACAGGCACAGGAGCAATTACGACAACAGCAGCAGCAAACACGAGGCTCCTTGTCGCCTGCTCCTCTTTGGAAAAAAAAAAAAACAACCAAAACAACAGAGTGTTGGGGTTTTTTTTTCTGTCAGGCAACCCCAGACAGAAGTGGCAACTAAAGCTTTAAACCCTTTGGAAATTCCTTTCTGATTTAAGAGAGCCAGGGGGCTTTCGCCCTCTCCCTGCCGTTGGATGTGAGGAAGGGCAACAAAAGAGGTAAAATGCCTTCTCCAACTAACTGGCTCAGCGGTTCATGCGCATCAAAGGGAAAGCAAGAGCTAATCCGAAAATGACCACTTTAATGTACACGAACCCATGGCTACAGCAGCAGAACCGAGGGGGATTTTGAACTCTCCACCACAACAAAACCCTACACTTAATGTCATAATAACAGATATTAAACAAAGGGGAATGAAAGGGTCTCACGCTGGTTTTTCTGCATTCTTGAGTCTAATTAAAAATATACAGAAAGAAGACATAGTTTGGGTCAAAATGGCATGAGAGCCGCCTTGTGCCAGTGAAGGGGCTGCAATTATCAGCTTAGAGGCCAGATCCGAGAGGTCTTATTTGCTATTCAGCTCCAGGGGAGCCGAAAGCCGGCACAGGGATGAGGGTGGGATGGACGCACGCCCGACCAGGGCTGGAAGGGCTGGGAGAAAGGGGCTGAGGGGCCCTTGTCCCCTCCTTCCCTCAGACAGCAAAGGGAGGCTAAAACAAATACGGCAGAGCCCTATAAGCCTTTTTTTTTTTAAAAAAAAAAGATAATTTTTTTTTGGAGGCCACTGGGACAGCCCTTCCATTCAGATGGAGCCAGAGTGTTTACTTAGTGTCAGGTTGTGACTGGGCTCCTGCCTTTGGGGCTGGTGCCATGGCTGGGAGGGGGAGCCTGGGGTGAGCAACAAGTGCCCTGCATGACAATACCTCCCTGGGGAGAAAATACCTCTCACAGAAGGGACCTTCTCCAAAACTGGAGGCCAGAAGCTGGAGCCAGGCAAATTCAAATGCAAGATAAGGCACATGCAGGCGATTAACCATGTGAATAAGCTTCTGAGGGCAGCAGTGGGTCAGTTCCTCGCTGTATTTTGGCAGGGGAGTGGATGTCCCCGCAGAAGATGTGACTGAGTCTAATCCAAGTGACTGGGCTCGATACAGAGATGATGTGGTAGAACACGACAGCCTGCAGTATGAGGGAGGTCAGATGCGAGACTCATGAACGACTTCAGGGCTTTGTGATTTGGCCCCTTATTCACAGTGGTGTTTGGCTGGTATTGGCCTTTGGCTGGTATTACTGATATTTAACAGTAGGCAAACTGTCTTTTCCTTGGCTCTTAGGGTAGACAGCCTCTCTTAATGCTTGTTTGGTTTATTTCCAGAGGAGCCACACTTGGCCATGCGTCAAGAAGACGGGTCTTCTGTGAAGAGTCACCAGTGTCGCTGCTTTCCACTGACCCTTGCTCATCTTTGCAGGAGATTTTCTCGGTGCCTGCAGGCATCTCGGGCTGCACCCAAGGTATTCCCATCCACCAGTGTAGCAAGCGATGTGAAGCGGTTCCTTCAGCCAAAGCAGCTGAGGAGACCCACGGATGGTACTCCCACCCCAGAGAAGGGACATAGTTGGGGTGGAAGACGAAACAGAGAGGGCAGTAATGCTTCTCTCATTCCATGGCGATCATGGGAGCAAACTACACCTGAGCTCAATGTCCCATTTAATCCCCCTCAACTGGTCTGATAGATCAACCTAAGGTATTAAATATAAACATAGCAGAGAGCACCCCCTGCTTTTGCTACCAGCAGGGCATGGGTGGCCTGATGAATCTTTCTTTCTCAGGTCCTGTCTGTGCCTTGTCCTCAGAGGCTTCTGCTGCCCAGGCCACCCTGGCCTTAGAGTCTGTCTCACAGGGAGAAGGGTGTTTCCAGCTTGCCTGGTGGGACCTTCCTAACCTGAGGGCCTTTGCAAGAGGCCCAGGAAACCTTTCCCCCTAACTGTAGGATGCTCAGCTCAGGGCTGTGTGTGCAGAGCAATTATCGTTTACCAACATGGTGACTCCTACTAACCCCGCAGCACAGCTGCCTCGCTGGAGCTGAAGGTTAACCATTAATTTCTGCCTGTAAATCCAAGAGGTCTTCTCTAGGCAACATCGCTAACAATTCTGAGGCCGGTTTTATGCTGAGGTTTTGAGGAAAAAAATTGTCCAATGGAGGTTTCAAGTCGCATCGCTCCTCAGCCTGCAAAATCATACAGGGGCGAGAAGGATATCCGATATTTGAGGCTTGAGCTGGGGTACTCCACCTTCCATTTTCTTTATGGCTTTGGTGTGACACCTATGCGGCAGCATTTGAAACATTTATGTGCTGTTTTCAGTGAACACCTGCAGAGCGATCCCGCCGCCCTTCGCGGGGTGCGCTGGCAGGGCTGGAGAAGGAGGGATGCTGTTGCTGCTTTTCCCGCTTGCACGTGTAGGTTCATACTACTGAATCCCACGGTGGTCTTTGGCTAGTGCCCCCAGGGGAGCTGAACCCTGATATTTGGCATTGCAGGGCTGCTGCCCACACACCTTCTGGAACTGATGCTGCTCTGCATCCCTCCAGGGCGTGCAGGCTCCTGCACCCAGCTGATTGATGTGCTGTCAGGTCTTGCTAGGGGAGAAACCCTACTTTGGTCAGGGCTTCAAGCATCCTGTGTGCTGTGAGGCAGCCCCGATGTTGTGATGGCTTTCTTTGTGGTAGGGTGCCCAAGAGATTTAGGAACTGACCGGGAAGCCACGAGGGTGCCCACAGCACCCTGCCTGTCTCCTAAAGGCAGGTAAAGCGAAGCTCGCAGCCTGGAATGCTGATTTGGGAGAAGCTGACGTGTGTTTCCTTAGTCGCCTTTGCGTAAGGCACGTTGTAGTGGTGTGGGTGTCATTCTCATCAAGGTGAGTACATTAAAAATAGCAATGCACAGATGGATTTGAAAATAAAAGGAATTCTGTGCAGCAGCAGCTTTGTACACGGTTAATTCCTTGAGAGAGGGACTTAAGTAACTACCCTGCTGTAAAGCCAGTCAGACTCTCGAAATAAAACAACAGGAGGAATTTTCATCTAATAATAAAATCATCATCATCTCACCTTAAAGAAAATGGTAAATGAGAACCAGAAGGAGCTTGACCATCTTTCCCAGGCTAATAGAATAATCTTCTGGTTCATTTTGCTTGTATCTGATTAACATTGTGTCTAATTGCCATGACGGTTGCAGTTCCCTTGCCAGTATAATTTTGAGGCATTTTACTGCTTTCTATTTTGTAAAAATTTTCTCTCGTGAGTATTGGTTTATGCATTACTCACAGATAAATGTAAATTTTCTTAACCAATGTTATACACAATTATTAGTTAAACCATAACAATAAATGCTGACATATTTAGGGCCCAAACTTGTCTACATTTCATTTTTATTACTATGAACACTCATGGCACGTTCTGCATGGGCAGTGCTTTTTTTCAGTGGGGCTGCTCATTCACCTCTTGGCCAGCTTGATGACTTGGTGGGTGTGCTGGGATGGGGATGGAGGTGATGGAGGTGATGGAGGCAGGGAGACTGGGAACCAGACTGGGACCTGGGAGAGCTACACTCTCTTTTGTTACTTCTGTTGTAGGGAATAGGTAGGAGGAGATGGCATCAATAACACGGTACACAAGTACCATGCTTTTGTTGTCTATTTGAGTCTTTACTAAGATTGTCCCCAACACACGTGGCTGGCTGGTGTGAATTAAGTTGCAAAACACGACTTGCAAGATGTTGTCACTTCAGAGGAACGAAAGGCACTGTGTCTCTTCTGTAATCTATGATTTGTTTTTCACATTTTTCCAGTATAGAGGTACTGGGATTAAATTCACTAGTCTGTTCCCAGTTCTTCTGCACTGAGAGCAATGGGAAACAGCTAGGTGTCTCTCTGCACTTTCAGGTACTTCAGTGCTTTAAAAATCTGATCCCTGTGTGTCTGTGTCCTTATCTTAAGATCAGAGTAACTGACCTGGAAGCAGATGAAAATTTTACCAAAAATACTCACTGGCCTGTTTCTCAGTATAAGTTAGAAAATAAAGACAAAAAGGATACTTTTGAGTCTATGCTATTCAAGCTTACCTTTGTTGGGGGAGCATCTAATAGTGCCAGATGGAGAGCTGGATCCTGCAGATGACGATACGCGGGACAGTCTGTACCCACTGAGTTTGGGGGGACTCCTCACTTCAGGAAAGCCGCTCCCAGGCCTTGGCCTTTGGAGATCTGGACAAAGAGGCTGAGCTGCTGAGGCATCGAGTCATGCCTCACACCCTTACCAGCAGATCCTTCTCTTCTGGTTTTACTGATAAAATTCATGAGAAGGAAAAGTTCTCAGGGAAAGGGAGCAAACCCTACAACCCTGCTTACAAATAATGCCAAGGTTTGAACCCAAAGTGACGGGGAAGTAACATTTTAAGCTGTGCCTGTGTCCTGGATTCACCCTGTTGAGCGAGAAAGCAGTACTGTCACTTCAGATTCCCTTCTTGCTGTTGCCCTGGCAGTGTCCAGGGTGGGAACAGTTGCATGCATCTACTGCTGCATTTCTTCTGCAGCTCTGTCACATGTCTCTGGATGCTCCTCACAAGGGTTGTTTGCCCCTAAACTCAGTGGCCTCCCCCAGACCCAGTCTCCGGTTTTCAACATGAATTCTGCTGGCAGAACACATCCTGGCAGCCTTTTCCGTAGGGTCCCCTGAGTGATGGACAGACCTGTGGCTCCTCAACCATTGCCCTTCGTCCTGTCCCTAAGCGCCTCCTGTGAACAAAAGTCCACAAAAGGACTCCGAACATAGTGAGCAGCGTGATATGTCTTGGCATCCCTGCCTAGGCCTCTTCAAAATGTGCTTCCCCTTGTTCATAGCAATCAGGCCATTTCCGATGATGGTTCAGCAATGCCTCCCAGGCAAGTGAGGGCATGATCAGTCTTTCTTCTCTGAATTTGGTTCTGAGTGAGTCAGATAAGTCAGCTAGGCAAGGAGAAGCTCTTGCAAGTCAGGGGAGAGTGGTGGCTTGCTGTGGTTACATGCCCCTCGCAGCCCTGCTTGGAGAGAGAAAATTGCTTCTGGAGCCTCTGTGCTGCTGGGGTGCAGGGGGTATTGCCAGCACCCCGGCACCTGAGGCCATAACTTGTGGAGCACAGGGTGGCCAAGCTCCATAACTGCTCCTGTTTCCTTTCCAGTGCATCCCCCAGGAGATCAGCTAGTTGCCCCCACTGACGTCAGGGGGGGTCTCGCTACCAGGAGACCTCACTACTTTTTGTTTTTACCTAAAACTGATTCTACAATCAGTGGGTGATACAAATATCTGTCTTCTTTTAAACATGTCTGTTTATGTCTC
This sequence comes from Falco punctatus, assembly GCF_963210335.1. NCBI lineage: Eukaryota > Metazoa > Chordata > Aves > Falconiformes > Falconidae > Falco > Falco punctatus. The sequence goes on along the minus strand of NC_137582.1, from coordinate 95,683,604 downwards.
TCTGTGTTGCTCTAGGGTTATATTCTGGCGTCCCTGGCCCTAGGACTTCTGACATTTTGACTTTTTGGGGCTAGGAGATTGGCAGGCTCTGAATTTAGTGATTTTCATGGGTCCTTTGACTGCAAAATTTGAGCTGTTCTTGCATCTAGCTGTAGCTTCTGGAACGGTGTTGATATGTGGAGATACAGCCATGTGTTAGTAACAGGATGACAAAATCCAGAAGTGACTCCTCTGCCAATTATCATGAAGTGGCCACCGAGGCACGAAGGAGTTTTTATTCTTAAAACGTTATTTCTTTTCCCATTGTTACTTGGTGTTTCAGTCAATTCATCAATTTTTCAACAGGAATCCTGTTAAGATCGGGCTTTATTTTATCCACTGTTAAGCACAGGACAGGGTATGGTATGAAACGAAGGCAGGGAAAAAAAGATGGGGTTTTCCATTATTATTTACTTTTGAGGCAGCAGAAGGCACACATAGCCCGTCCTCTCCTAAAAAGAAAGATCCTCTGGCTAGGCATTTTGCATAGTGGTTGGACAGAGGTTTGAGGTGGATAAGTGTCCACCGAGATACTTGATTAACCCCAACCATAGCTGACCATAGTCCTCCTCCTCCTCCTCCTCCTCCTCCCATTGTAATAACACATCTTAGACAAGAGAGCTGATAAACTTCACCGGTGCTGGGGCTTACAAAGACAGAAGCAATTTCCCTGGGAAATGTATGGCCTGCAGACCCCACTGAGCTGGCTTACCCCTAATTTAGCCTCTGTTTGGGCGGTTCTTGATAGCAGGCAAAGGCCTTGGGATCAGGCCCTCTGGGATCTGGGGCGAGGAGCAGCCTTGAGCGAAGGAAGCAGGAGCTTTTGCTGTTTCGCTCATCAGTAGAGCAGTTCCAGCAGGACCAAAAGCCCCATGAGCGCTGTGCATTTACAGCACGTGACACCTCCATCTCAGGCTTGTAGGACAGTGCTGATGTTAGTCCTTTGGTGAGAGGGGAATCAAAGCACTGACTTGTCAAAGGAGTCGTTCAAGGCCAAACATCGCGCCCCACACTGAGCTGGAGAGAAATGCAGACCTCTTGCCTTTCAAACTCTGGTGTAAACCACTTTGCTCTGCTCCTCCCTGTAGAATGGTATAGAATTTTCAGTGCATTGGAGAAACTAAGCATGCTATAGAGGTACAGAGTTAAAAGAAGATATGAAAGAGTTTCCACTAGGGTGTGAGTTTTCAGGAAGCAAACTATAAGCACCTTGTAATTGTGGTTTTTTCACATTATTGGGTACAAAGAAGGATTTGGACTGTACCCATGGATGGAATCATGAATAACTTTTGCTTTAACTAAATCGCACTAACGTGCCAGTCTTGTCATCATCTTGTATTGCTGATATCAGGAGGTAGACTACAGTTATATACTCACTGCTTAAGAAATGAAGAAGTTAAATATAAGGGTATTGGAAAAGCAAAATGTGAGAGCAGAGGTTTTCCATTCAACTTTAATTCCTGCTTGATGTGTGAATTTGCAGTGCCTAAACGGTGGTGGTGGTGGGCTTCTTTTGCACTGCTTGCTTTTTAAGGATGTAGTTCAAATGAGATTGTAAAACCTCCTGTGTTTTATCCCAATTTCACCTAGTAGCAGAAGAAAGTAAGAATATATGTGGAAAAAGGTACCACCTGCGAGGCTGGTGTTAACAGAACCGTACGAAGCACTGGTCACCTGCGTTGCAGAGGGCAGGGGTCCAGCCTTGGGCAGTGCCAGCGCTGCCCCTGCGAGGGCTGTGGGTGACGACCCTCCTGCACACACAAGTGCTGCTCCCTTTGCAAAGGGCTGGTGTGCTGTTTGGCAGCCTCACCCCTCCTTGTGCCAGCCGTGGATCGGGCTGTCTGTGATGGTCTCCTACCTCTCTATATTGCTCAAATGAAACTTTTTGCCAAGCACTTGAAAACTTCAATTTACACCGCCTGGGATGGCTTGTTCTGTCTGAGCAGCCGCCACCACCGTTCCCCAGCCCCGTCTGCTGCCTGGGCTACAGTAAATGCTTTATTAGCACCAGGATAAATTAAAAAGCCAGCACAACCCAGGAGAAAGCCCATCTATACTTAGCATCCTCTCTGCTGCAGCGGGCAGCTCTGTCTTGCCTCTGCTCTGACCTGCCAACGGGTGACATCCCCTCGGTACTGGCAAAGGAGCCCGGGCTCAGGATGCAAACCTGGCCACAGGTACAGCTCTGTCACTGCAAGTGAATCCAGGGGGGGCTTAAGGGGAAAAAAACCCTGAGAGTTAACTCTGGAGCTTTATCGTAAAAAGTATACGTGCACAAGGGGCTATTCTCTTTGCTGCATTTATGTGGCTCTCCTGTTCGTGCTAATAGCAGCGGTGTTTGTATGTCCCGCGGTGGGAACAAACTCTTAGTGAATAATGTAGTGTTAAATTCTAGGTAAGACATCAAAGTGCCAGTAAAACCAGTGCTATAAGATTACTTCTGGCAGCTCCAGCTTGTGACCAAGCTATTTTTAATATTATAAAATCTGTTGCTCCCCTCTCATGAATAGGCATACTGTATTTTGTTCTTTCAAGTCAGAACATGCTTTTCTGTATTTCTTTCTCTTCTGCTTTCTCTGTTTTTGGATATCTCAATACTCTCTCCTGTCCTCTCAGGAAGATGGTAAAACTGAGAGTTCAAGTGTTCAGGGAAATTAAGATGCATATATTTTAATTTGCTGTAGAGACCCTAATACTGTTCTTCCAAGGCAGGCTGGGTGGTTGATGTAAACCAAGAGAAGCTGTGTGCCTAGGTAAGCTTGTACATATGGTACCTACAAACATCACATGCTTATTGATCTGGCGTGTCAGCAATACCTTAGCATATGGAGGGTATAAGAACCACAAGAAAAGGCCATGGGAACAGGAAAAGGTCCTTTTAATTCCACCTTCCTGCTTTTCCATCCTCCTCCCCCATCCCCTCCTTCTCCAGCGACAAACCTAGGTGTCTGTGGAACTCATTTACATGCTTTGCTTCCATTGCCTACTCCCCTAATTTATTCCATATGTTTATTGCCCTTTGTGTGCAATACTCCTGCCTGTGTTCCCTATTTGCTTATAATTTCCTAATTTTTCAGGTTCTACCCACTGTTTTTGTGTAGCTTTTTTTTTTTTTTGAACCCGCTCACCCATGTGTGATCTCTGTGAAATTTCTGCTTAAAGCAAAGTTAGCAGCAGCCACCAGGGCTACTTGGAGCCTCAGCAAAGTGGGACTTTTAAAGCGGTGCCTTGTTCAGAGGTACTCTGCTGAGGCTGCAGACAAGATGGGACCTACTGGGACATCCAATTAGTATGAGCCCTGCTTCAGTGAGTCAATGCTCCCCTTCTCCTCTGCTGTTTCGGGAGCCGTGGCTTTCTAGGATGAGCCCACAAGGAGAGGAAATATCAAGACACCTCTCAGTACGTGGCTTGGTTTAACAAAATGCTGAGCTGTGCACAGCAGCTCCGACTCAACAGCAAAATGCTTGGAGTCTGACAAGAGTAATTTTGAGCCTGAGATTTGGTTTTGGAAGTAACAACTGTGCTGTTTGCAAGAAAACTGTGGTACTTGTCACTGCTGCAGTTCTTTTATGCCCCAGTACTTGTCAATTAATTTCTGTTTATGGGCAGGGATGGGGCAGCATCTACACTGCATCTTGTGGATCCCTCTCAAACCAGACATGTTGATGGAGACCCTACAAGCATGATGCCAGCCACAAAACCTTCAAACTCTTGGGCATCTAGATGCCCCATGGCAGTGTTGCCTGAGCAGATTTTTTTTGGATTTTCAATGAAACTGGCAGCTTTGTGCCCCTACACAAAATCTGGTGAATCCCAAAGTCCCAGACAGAAGCATGGGGTTGCGGTCTGTGATAGCGGGCACACTGCGGCAGAGACAATTTTGAGTGTTCAGCTCACCCATGGCAAGGCAGAAGGTGCTCATGAGGCTGGTGCGAGGGTGGGTGGATGGCAGGGTGTGAGACACCTCTCTGGCTCTCACAGCTGGCTTGAGCTGCTGAGCCCTCACAAATCTGTGACATGTCTCAGCAGCCAGAGTTCAGCAAGCAAAGAGATGCTGCTGAGTTTAGTTGGCAATGCCTGTAACTCACCGCTGGTAGAAGAACATCAATTAATTAATTTTTTTTTAAAGCTATGGTAAAACAAGCAATGAGTTTGGTGTGTGTGCATGGGGACATGTTAGCTGATTACTAGTTAAGCTTCTTAGATATAATCCTTGGTTTTCTTTGCAATGATGCAGGAGTGCAAATCTTTGTGGTTGTTTTTTCCTTGTCATCTTCAGCGACTCTACTTCCAAAGGGATGGAGGCCACTGCCTCAGTGATGGCTGAATCCTTTATGCAGAAACACTTACACTTGTCCTTAGCTTTAAACTGGGAAGTTACCTCTTTGGCTGTGGCATCAGCCCCATGGATTCTGGATGTGCCATCACTTGTGACAAAGTTGGGTCACCTCTTCACAGATGTCTCATATCTATATCTGCATCTACATCTCTGTCAGGATCTAGATCTATTCAGTGTGTCATTCCCAAAGACGCAGTATTATACACAAATAAATAAATGAACAGGCACAGACACACGTATGTAAAACCAAAGCATACAAATGTAATTTGTTGGAGAAATCTGGCTGTAAAAAGTCTTGCATTAATACCTAGATACGCTTAAATACCAAATATCAGTATCTCCCAAGGCATATTCTTTGGGTGATCCATGTGATTTTTTCCGACTGCTGTGCAGTGCAGATGCCTTGAGTTAGTGAAGCAGTTTTGCTGGGCTCAGGTCCCTCTGAGCAGCTCTTTGCTGTTGCTGTAGTCATGAAGGGCAGTGACCAGTGCACCGTGCGCTGGTACTGGCGTCCACTGGTGGCTGCACAGCCCAGTTCTCCTGCCATCTCATACTCCTGAAAAGTATTGGGTGCTAGATTTCCCAAATACAGATTCCCATGGCGTTATTAACAAAAGTAATTATTGGCACACTGGTACCCAAACCAAGATGTTGATTTCTGACATTGCACCTATACCACCTTCTTGATTCTCTAGGGGAACTGGGAGATTGAATAGCCTGAACTTGCTTGGAAAAGGGGTAGCGGAGGTGGGGACGGACAGAGAATTGCAGCCTCCTCTTGCTACCTCTTGCTTCCTGTAGCTTCAATCGGCCGGCAGCTCAGTAGCCATGTCTGAGTGTGGGTGTCGATGGAGGGCATCCATGGGGAAGGCACGACTTCATGCTGGAAGGAGGGAAAGGAGAGACACCAGGGAAGAGAGGCTGGAGGTGCACATGCATGTGTGAGAACCACCATGTTGCTGGAGGTGAGAGAAACCACCCAGATGAAATGCTGGTCCTGCAGAAGTCCAGGGAATTTTTCTCCTTCCCTTTACTGCAGCCAGGGTCCCAGTCCTCGCTCTCAATACAGCCAGATATTTATATCTGAACCGTGCTTTATATTTGCTTACCTGGGATGGAAATGTATCTCCTTGGCCATCGCTATGGTGCTCCTGCTCAGAACACTCTCCACGGCATTACTGTGGGTTTCGGTTCAGGGACTGTGTCTCTGTAATACTCCCATTTTCCCTGACCTGAGCTTAAATCCCTGTGAGGAGAAGGAAGGTGTTTTGGGATCACCTTGATGTCAAGCTCTGCCTTCCAGGACACCATGGCAGCTCCCATCAGGGGTGTCCTGTGTGCCTGAGGACTCATCCCTTGGGGGTGCCTTTTGTTAAATGGGGCCCAAGCAGCACATGCATGTAAAAGCAAATACCATGGGTCTGTGAGACACGGGGAGAAATGTGCTTTCCTGGGTAGTGGAAAGGGATGAGGTGTGTATGTGGGGCACGTCTTGCTTTTGTGAAGCCAACAAGGATGAACCTGGTTCCAACTTGCGTAACACTGCAAATTTTGGCTGTGCTGGGCCCCTGCCACCTGCCGCTCCTTACAGCTGGTGTTACACATCTGTGAGTCACGTCTCAACACCTGCTCCCCCATTTTTGGGAGCAGAAGCCATCCCCTTCCTCTGCAGAGCAAGGCTTTCCCCTGTGCCATCCTGCCCTCCTCCTGGGGCAGGGCACGCTGCCGGGGCTGCACCGGGGCACACAGCCTGCTCTGGTGACTGCTCTTGCCCCTGGCTCTGCTCCCCAAATTTTCCACTCAGTACAAATGCCCACGTCCTAGGGTTGCCTATGCATTTCAGGGAGCAGCCAGACCAGCCTTCTCTTCTCTCCTCACCCCCCATGGTGGCACAAGCGAACCCACCATTAAGTTTTTTTGTTTCCCTACTGAGTTTTGCGCCGGGGAAAATCTGACTTGCTGTTCAGATACTTGTCTGCAAACCCACCTTGGTAATTTTTCCTTTGTTTTGTTTAACATGTCAAATTGAGGCTAAGGTTTTCACTCTTCTGTTTTTTTAACAGTTACTGATTTTACCATGTTTGGTTTGGCAGTTTGAAAAAAAAATCAACAGAAGGATTACATTTCAATGGCACAACACCCTAATCCTCAGGCAAATGATTTGTCCAAGCTTAATATGAAGTACTTAGGATGTATTGTTTGATGTAAACACTAGTTCTAATAAAATGGTGCCGGAGGTACAGTTCTTCAACTTGTAATACCCTATTTGTGTTGGCCTGTACACATTGGATTTGAAACCATTGTGATAAAATATATCCTCTTTAGCCTGATAAAAAAAACCCAACAAAACAACAACACAACAAAAACCCCACAGTGTAGGGTCTGCTCTCCAAGGAAGGACACCAAGTGTAGCAATGAGCCTCCTGTGTGCACTGCAAGTGATATAAAGGTTGACCACAATTATGCCTTGTCATTCATGGGGTGCATCTAGGGCAGAAATCAGCTCCCTCTGGGCAGCGCATCAGTCTTGGTCTGTTCTCAACCATCCTGGGGAAAGCGGTTTCCCTGCCCCACAGCTGCATAGTGGTGTTTTGGACTCCATTTGATGTTCTTTCCAGCTTTTTCCCTAGTCACCCCATCTATTTGAAATTATTGCTGTTTGGCAATGTAAATATGCTCCAGGTGTGACCAAAGGTCTTACTAAAATGCCAGATTTAAAAGAATCTGTTAGGGGGACTGGGTGACTAACTAGGGAGGGGGTAAGGGCATGGGGGCAGCACCACAGCGCAGCAGGCATCCCCACGCAAGTCGAGCCCCGTTGAAGAGCAGCCAGCTTAGCACCAGCAGGCAAAAACGTTTGACATGTCAAGACATTGTATTTGTCTTACCACTCCATTAATATACGAGTGACAGAAAGTCACTTCCAGCAACCTCCCCTGCTGCTTGTACTACCTGGGTTCCGGCGAAAAGTTTTTGCAGAAATAAAAGGAAACCCACGGTTCTGGCAGCGTTCTGGGAGTGGGCTCCACCGCTGCCTGAGTGCCTTTTGTAAAGGGGTAAATACCAACGGTTTGGTTAGGCTTCCTCATCCTCACCCAGCTATGGTTTGTTTGAAATGGTGATGTCTTTATGTCAGCTTTTACAAAATAAACAGGCTAACAAGGGTAATGATAAATGGGGCAAGGAGACTTCTTTCATGGAGATTCTCTGTAGCAGAAATAAAGATTGAGAGAAAAGTGATTTCAAAGACAAAAAGAGGTGAGGAAATGCCCAGAAACTTGCCCATGTACAAGAAGGAAGGAAAAAAATGTATAGGCATGGATGCTAGAGAGTAAGTGCACTTACTACCAGCTTGTACCACATGTTGAGTTGCTCCCTATTAACCCTATTAAACAGTGCAAGGGGAGGATGCTTTAGTCAAGGTAATATGGAAGTGGGCTTCATATGGGTCTGTGGTGGAAATTCCCAAATTGTTACAATAATGTCCTTCTGCAAACTCTGTGCTTTCTTCCCCCTTCCTGGAGGGCAGCTCTGTTCAGCTGTGGAGTCTCTCCTGCTGCTGCTTGTGTCCCACTCCTGTCCCTGTTCCCGCTGCCAGTATCACCAGAGCTAGCTTGGATGTGGAGAGTTGCTGTTGTGCCTCTTGGAGAAACATCTTCATGGCAGTTGTGGTGGGTTGACCCTGGCTGGACACCAGGTACCCGCTAAAGCCGCTTTATCACTCCCGTTCTCAGCTGGGCAGGGGAGAGAAAAATAGAACGAAAGGCTCGTGGGTCGAGGTAAGGACAGGGAGATTGCTCAGCAATTACTGTCACGGGCAAAACAGACTCGACTTGGGGAAAAATAATTAAATTTATTGTCAATCAAATCAGAGTAGGATAACGAGAAATAAAATCAAACCTTAAAACACCTTCCCCCCTGCTCCCTTCTCCCCGGGCTTAACTTTACCCCCGATTTCTGTCCCCCCTCCCCGCCAGCGGCGCAGGGGACGGGGCATGGGGGCTGTGGTCAGTCCATCACAGCTGTCCCTGCTGCTCCTGCCCCTCAGGGGGCTCCTCACCCCCTGCCCGTGCCCCGGCGTGGGGTCCCCACGGGCTGTGGGGGGGGATCTGCTCCCCCGGGGGCTCCCTGGGCTGAGGGCACAGCCTGCCCGGCCGGGGGCTTCACCGTGGGCTGCCGGGGAACCTCTGCTCCAGTGCCTGGAGCCCCCCTGCCTCCTCCTGCCCTGGCCTGGGGGGCTGCAGGGCGGTCGCTCTCACAGTCTCACTCCTCTCTCTGGCTGTTGCTGCTGTTGTGCAGTTTCTGCCCCCTCCCTCCAAATACACTATCCCAGAGGTGCTACCACCATCACTGATGGATTCAGCCTTGGCCAGCGGTGGGTCCATCTGGGAGCCGGCTGGCACTGGCTCCGTTGGACACGGGAGAAGCTTCTGGCAGCTCCTCACAGAAGCCACCCCTGTAGCCCCCCCCCTGAAACTCCGGCCATGCAAACTCAACGGAGCAATCTCAAAGCATCTAGCAAGCAGGACCTTTTGACACTGCTGAAATAGTTCCTCCGGGTCTGGACCTGCCTTGACCAAGTAAGAAGGGACCTGGGGCTTCCCGAAAGAAGATGCTGAGCCAAGTCGCGGAGGCTGGGAGGGAACAGTGTAACACTGCAGCTGATGTGATGCCACTGGGAAGCAGTTACAGTAGTTCCCAAGCAAGCTTTCTATCTGCAGTGCAGTTCATTTGAGGACATAGATGTTGCTGTCACTTTAATGATGATAGCCCTGCCTCACAGGGCCAACAGACACCTCTGCCACTTTGTGCTCCCTTTTTGCCCTCAACCTTTCTCGTGTTTCTAGTGTTTCACAGTGAGCAATGTGGGACTCATATTTCTGCTCATTGGGGATGGGCTCGCGCCTTTCAGCCCCTTGGAAAGCGAAGCTGAGAGTTATTCCAACCTGCCCTGCAGTCTGTGTGAGGCACCAGTGACAAGGGACAGATGGACTTGGCTCGACACAGAGAGTTCGGGTTTGACGGGAGACGAGTGGTACCGCACACCTTTGTGCCGTTTCTGTTTTCCCCAAAGAGATACAGAAGCATTAGTTGTGCAATGAGAAAATGTTCCGCTTTCTTGCTCAATGCTTGAGTTAGCTCGTGGGACAAGCTCATAAACTTGGGGCATGATCAGATGTTCCAGTTGCCTGGGCTCAGTATCTTACCAGGAGAAGCTGGGTAAGTTAGCTGAGACCTTGTAGAGAGCATCGTAGGAAAAAGCATTCGATGCTTCTGGGTGTCCCTGCGCCTGGTAACGTGTTAAAGGGGGCCTGGCTTGTCCTAGCTAAAATGTGTGGGCTGACCCAGTTGAAAAAAGAAAAGGCCAAAGAGCTAACCTTTCCCCTGCTTTAGGGTTACCCTTGGGAAGCTGAACAGATTTCTGTCTGGGAGGGGCTGTGAGATGAAAAATGCAAACAGCATCCATCCCCCTCCCCTTTCTGGAGCTTGGTTTCACAATCAGCTTTCCAGCGAAAACAGAAAAGTGTCTGTGTGAAAATTCAAGCAGCAACAACAAAAGAAGATGGGTTTCTACCCTTTCTGCAGAAGACATCACTGAAATGACTGGTCCCTGATGCTGCTCTCAGCCTTCAATTTTGCCCGTTGCAGCTACTCCTACGCAAGCCTCTTTGGAGGTCCCTTCCTTCAATCATGTGTCGTCACCAATTATTTGCTGGTTTCAGAAAGAGTTAGGCAGACAGTTTGGGGAAGGTGACTAGGCATCAGGATTTCCTAAGCTGTATGGAGACACCTTGTACTGTGACAGGAGCTGTTGTTGCTGCTGGTTGGGGCCACCATACCGGCCAAGCGCAGGCACTCCTGGAGTCACCCTGGACATAACCACCAGGCTTAGCTCCAACTCCCTGCTTAGGTGGCATGGGAACCTGAGCGAGCTGGTGGCCATGCAGCCACCCGCCCCCCCTTTTTGCTCCAGCAACCACATGCCCATGGCTGGAGGTCCCAGTCCCGAGCCAGTTGCAAGATTGCCGTGACCCGGGGCAGGCTGCAATCTCTCTATATCCGCTGAGTCATTTTTAAAACCAGCACAGCAATGCTTAGCCCCAAACCTAGCAGGGAATTACACACAGAGGCTGATCAGATAAAAACTCTGCCTTCCACTCCAGGAGCAGGGGCTGAAATTACACCCTGTAATTATAATGTAGTTAACCTGTGACTGCGCTTTATATATTTTTTTTTCTCCCTTCAAGCCAATTATTACTAAAACTGTAAACTCAGTATGACTGAGTTGTTTATCGCTGCTCTGAGAGGAAATCATCATTTGGCTTTACACTCCTCAGAAGCCAGGTACACTACTTACCTTATATTTACACTGCCATTAAGATAACATTATTATTAATACTGCTATTTTTCCTGTGTTAGCGCAATATTGTTGATATTAATAATACTTAACTCAGGTCCTCAGTTCCTTAGGAGGAATCACAGCCCATGGTTATTATTAAGCTTGCAGCTGGGTAATAAGCAGTTTGTCCCAGCAAAATTATGGGCTTTACAGCGAGATGGCAATAGACCATGGGAGCCTCGCCTGCTTGCCGAAGCCGATTGAAAAATATTCCCCTGGGCTCAATAAGCTTTGAATCTGGCTCCCTGCGACTGAAAGGAGCCAGGAGTGAGCACAGGATCCACAGCTTTGCTATCACCGGGGTTTCACCTGTGATCGTGGCTGACATGCCACGGCAAAGGTGGGTCCTAGTGAGGGGCTGGCAACAAGGAGCAGAGACTTTGCTGTCATTAACTCATGGGATGGCAGGTGAGAAAGGGGAAAGCAAAGCGCACGGGCAGGGCTTGCAGTGGCTCCTGAAAGGCTGTGGCTGGCACGAGAATGGCACATCTGAGAGGCCGTGGTGAAGGGCTGGTGGATGTGTTTCTGCCACATGCAATCCCTGTGCAGGTTCATGTGAAGCAGCAGACGCTGCGGCGTAAAACCAGGCAGAAAACTGGGAATAAAACAGTTTGGCTTGATCCCTCAAAATATTTCTCATGGGTTATCCTTTGAGTCTGCTCTTTGACAGATTATCTTATCTGCAGAGGTGTAAACCTTACTCTGGTCCTGCAGGAGTTTCTGTGGAGTACTTTTCTCCTGGCTGACTTTAAAAATGACAGCATATTACTGGGGGTGCTCTCAGCCTCCGAGCAAGGAGACCAGGATATCTTCAACTGGGCCACACTGGGAGGTATGGCTGTACATTCAGCAAGCGTACATTACAATCCATCCCACAAGTGACTGGAGAAAAGGAGCCTTCTGTCTGCCCCTTGCCCCAATTTTTTTTAACTCCTCAGTCTGCAGAGAAAGGGGTCTGCTGCCAGCCAAATAATCTACAAACAGAAGTTTATGAAAACATTAGTTTTTGCTAATTGATATTTTTTCAGCCTTTCTAAACATAACATTTTTTCCCCAAACAAGTCCACTTGAAATCTCCTGTAATAAGTCAGATACCCTTTCCCCTATGCCATCAGATACGAAAACCCATTTTTCTCTTCCATGCTGCTAAAAACCTATTTATTTTGCTCTCAGTAGCTATTTGCTTGCTCATGCTTCTTCATACAGAAATGAGCTTTGGCTTCACAGCCATTTCCACTCCAAAATGCCCAGGCTGAGTGCAGGGTTCTGTGCAGGGTTTATTAATAAAATGCTCCTCTCCCGCCACTGTGCTGACTCCTTGCAAACCCAGCAGTGGGCAGAATGTGATCAAGGAAGATTGCATTGATAGATGCATCTTACCAGAAAGCTTCCACATAATTAACAACATTTGTAGCCTGAAGTTGGAGTGTGCTTTAGAGGCAGCGTGGGTCTGTTGTTTTCTGCTCTTCACGTGAATCCAACTGATCTTAACTGGGCTGACACTTGGTATTGCAAACTTCATCAATGATAAAAAAGAAAAAAAAATAGTGTGGTTTTTTTTAAATAAGAACTGCATTTTCTTTTAACGTGTGTGAGAAAGAACATGCTGTCATGCTGTTATCACCCAAATTGCCCCATTTCTTTGTTCATGGAATAGGTTCTGCATACCTAAACCTCTGGCAGCACAAGAAAAGGGAGCTCAAATCACTGTGCTTTGGCTCAGGTTGGCAAGCTGCAACTTCCACAAGTAGCTGCCTTGCAGCCAGAAGGATTTACTCATCTGAGTAGCTCCTCTTCTTGGTGTGGGTGGAGGAGGCACAAGCAACCTGGCCTACCGCAAATGTCACCAGTCTGCCTTGTCACTCTCAGAGTTGGAGAGATCCAGCAGCTGGCTCAGCCTCCCTGCTAGCATCCGCTGGTTACATTGAGCTCATTAAGAAAATATTGATAGCACAGAAGTTTACACAATATTTGATCCAGCTTGCTTCCTTTGAAGCCGCACAGATCTCAAACAGCTTGCGAGAGCAGGAGAGGGGAGCATGCGCGCGCATACGGGAGGGAGAGAGGGAAATCAAACGCTCTGAATGAAGAAATCTTGCCAAAAAATCTCTGGGTTGGGTTTGGGGCTGAGAATGCAAGCATCAGATAAAAATAACAAGTCACACGGTGGAGGACAGAGCGCAGGGCTCCTTTCTCTTGCCCGGGGCCGCGCATGCCCCCTGAGCAGCCGTGGCGAGGGGAGCCCAGCAGAAGGCTGGAGTAAAGAAGGGCTGTGTTTGATGTATGAGCTTTGGCTTGCCATTGTGAGTCACCCCAGAACTAGCTGTAGGCAAAACAAAAATCATTTGTGATTAATTAGAAAAACTGGACAATTATGAATTGACTGCACACAGCCAGCGTACGCTAATATAAATAGTAATGAAGCTGGCTGGATGTGATGAACACGCTGTGTTTATGTGAGATTGCAGAAGAAAGGATCCGATTTAGGTGGTGTCAGTTTAAATAACGTGATTTCTGCTCTCTGACTCTGTTTGGTCTTTACCCGGGATTAGATCTGAAACTTTAAAATTGAGTTTTAGTTGTCTTATCTAAATGCCTGGTTGTTCTTCTGATGTCTGCCTGAAACATATGCTTCTCTTCAACGACCATCTAAAATTATTATGTTACGATGAATGAATAAGTCTTGCAGTGCTGTATGTAAGTGGTGTGCAGTTATCGTTGCTCCTTTGTGTTTGTCAGTAGCCCTCGCACAGGGTCTGACAGGCTCCATCCACACACAGGGATCGCAGGATTATGTGAATTCCCCAGGTTCTTAGTAGTTTTCAAGGAGGGAGAGGTGGGAAAAATAAAAAAGAAAAGAAAAAGAAATCTATAGGCGGCTCTCTGCAGCACAATGGATAATTATACTTGCAATGTTCTACATCACTCTTCATTTAGCTGCCACCTAATTAAAAAAATATATCAGCGATAAGGTGACGTCAGTGCCAGAATTTGCCTCCTATTTCGGGGGAGCGGCAGCCCCCCCCCCCCAACTGGGGCTTTCGGAAGGGGGGGTGCCCTGCCCGCGGCGCCCCTCGGCCGCGCTGGCTTTGGCCGTGCGAAAACCAGTCACCCCTCCCTCGCCTGTAGGTGATGCGCAGGTTGCGCGCAGCTACGCGCCGCGACAATCGCGACAGCTGATGAAATCGCAGCCCCCTAATCCCCTGCCCTCCCGCCCCCGGCAGGGGTTTGCTCCTCGCCGGGCGATGACTCCAGCCCGCGCCCCCTGCCCCCCCGCCCGGCCCCGCTTTGTTCTCCTCTGTCACCGGCGGGGGCCGCCAGCGCTGCCGCGCGCCCTCGGGGGGCCGCTCCCGGTCGCGACACGCTCCCGACCCCCCGCCGCCGGGCCGGGAGGCGCCTGGGGGCTGCTGCCGTTCAGCACGGCCCACCTACCGGCACGGGACCCCCCCCCGCGCCGGGCCATGCTGTGCCGGGCCGTGCTGTTCCCGGCTGTGCCATGCCGTGCTGCGTCCTGCCGTGCCGTGCCGTGCCGTGCCCCGCCGTGCCCCGCCGGCCGTGCCATGCCATCCCCCGCCCTGCCATCCCCCGCCCTGCTGTGTCGTGCCGTGCCATGCCATTCCCCGCCGTGCCGTGCCATCCCCCGCCGTGCCATGCCGTGCTGTGCCAGGTGTGCAGGATGCAACCTGCCAAGTGGGGTGCGTTGGCCGGCGCACCTCACCGGGTTCATGGCTGAAGTGGCCCAGGGTGCCCACGGCCACACGCTCCCCCCCTCCTCCCCCCCTCTTGCCACCTTCGCACCTGGACTATTTCGGCCGTTTGGTTTCACGGGGAAGACTTTAATCCGAGTATTTCATACCCGCAACTATACCCAGGCTAAAACTCTGCCTGGTGCTTTTGGTGTTACACCTCTATCGAGCGTGCGCAAGAGCACCTATGGATGTGTTTCTGGAGAGAGAGCTCCTGGAGGAGAAATACTCTGCTCTTCCAAGTCAAATCGTGGTGGTGATGTACACGCGGTCTTTAATTATCACTGTAATCCTGCAAGGAAAACTAGAGCGCTGGAAGATGAAGGCACGTCAGGCTGCCTCTGAGACAAAGAGCAAAGGTGCCATGGGGCAGGTGTGAGAGGCAGGACAACAATAAACATTTCTTTAAGATTACTATCCACCTCTCAGTAGATACTGTTGACAGAAGATGAAGATAACATCATGCAAAACAGAGTGAATGGCTCATGATGGTACTAAGTGTTCTCAGATCGTATTCATTTTGGGGAGAAGGTGGCTGTTTTTGACGCTGTGGCCCCTGCCTGCATTAATGGTGCACTGATTAAAGGCTTTGAGTACAGCTGCAAACTGCTGTAAATAACAGCAGGAGAACTGTGTGCCTTACGTGGGAACTGTCCCCCTCACACGCGGAGGGAGATACGCAGGATGACACTGAGCTGTACTTTTTGCCAATACATTAGCTCTAATGTTAAATGTAATGAAACTGTGCAGTGGCCCAGACCATTAATGTAACGTTCCAGTCTCACAAGGTCTTAATCATGTGCATCTTTGAACATTGACAGAACCATAGCCTAAAACTTTGGCTGAAGAATCACCCCGGGATGCCGGCAGGCCATACTCCTTTTGAATTCCAGCTGGAAGCATAGAGGAACAAGGACAGCAATATTAACCACATTATCCTTTCTTGCATCTCTACCAGCTCATCTAGCCTAAAAGAAAACCTGGGTCTTTATCCTGCAAATCCTCCATGCACAAAATTTTCATTGCAGTCGATGATATCTGACTTTGCAATTGATTTTCTCATTATTGTTCCCATGTCAATTATTTCCCCAGTCTGAGTCAGTGTATATCTGCATTGCAACTAGGAGTCTGACCTCAGCACAAGTACTGCGTGTTAGTTTTTAATCTAGTGATCTGGAGTGTCCCTAACTGCTAAGGCATGGCAACAGCAAGGGCATCAACCTCCCAACCACGTGCCCTGCACCTGCTGGGGTTTTCATGTCTCTTTGCACCCTGAATTCTGATCACAGCATGGGCGACCCCTGTGCAGTCCACTGGGCATGTGTCAGGTTTCTGGTGTGTTCCCCTGGCTGGATGCCTCCAAAAACTCACCCCCACAATGCTCTGCAGCTGCTCTTCCTGCAGGACTCTGGGCTGATTGTGTCCCTGTCTGCTTTTCCTTCCTTGAGCAACTCCATCCTTCAGAAATCTCTGGGCAGATAATTCCGGGTGATTTACAATGCACTTGGTATTTTTGTGGGGGCAGCTGTGGAGACCTCGCTTCAGCCTGTGTGTCTCATGTCTGTGATGTGGCTGGTAGTAAAAGCACTGTCCCCGATCTGTGGCTGGGACATGCTTGCCCAGTGGTGGGCCAGATCCCACTGGCTGCTGTAATGTTTTCTTCTCAGGGTCCTTTTTCTAAAAAAAGTATGTTTTGCTTTTCATTATGTCATATTATAAGGAAGTCCTTTAAAGTAATAATAATTGAGAGCTAAATTCTCTGGCTGTTTCCCCCCCCCCCCCCCCCCAGCAGTAATGGCTGATCACTACTGCTGTCCCTTTCACCTGGGGATGATGTAAATTCTTTTTTAACCCTTGAACCATCGCACTACTGCTTCTGCCACCTGGGCTGATGCCTTTCACCAGCCTTTGGAGGATGCCAGTCTTTATACCTTTGAGAGAGAGGAGCTCTGCTGAGCCTGTGCCCTGAGCTCCTGCGCTGGGCCAGGGAGAGGACTACGTCCTTGCCGTGAGGCAGGGGTCAGTGCCTGTTCACTCCCGTGGCTGCTGTTGAACCATACCTCTGAAAAGAGGAAAAAGCCAATTGAAAGCAAACATGACAAAATAGCAGCGACCTCTTCCTGCTGCCCCCCAAACACGTGCTCAAATGAATGCACATATTGTGCACGTGGGGATGGGGTGGGGGAGAAGACCAGAAACCCCTTGATGCCGAGAGGCTGTTCAGCTTCACAGGACTTGGGTTAGCAACCATGTCCTGAGCACCCCTGGGACCTTCCCTTCATGTGCTCACTTCCTCATTGCCAGCATCTGTTCAGCAGCACCTGGCATCTGTGCCGCCTTCACATTTTTGTTGTCAGTAGCAGGGTGGGCATGTGTCACTTCTGCCAGCACAGGAGCCATGCCAACTGCTTTTGGATGTCCTCAAGGTACAGCAGGCAGCTTCAGGTCCTCCTGCAGGCCTTTCTGTAATGCAGGCTTCTCATATTTGACTTTGACACAGCCACAATAGTTGTAAGTATGTCAGGTTCCCAAATACTTACTCGCTGAAATCTCTCCTATTTAGATAGTAGCTATCTGGCAACTTTGGATGTTGCTTTTGTCCTGGCATAACCTTCTCCTGTAACTATACCTCAGGATTAATTCTATTTGCTCAAGAAGTTGGCAGGATTGTGATTTGCCTCCTGCCTACTTGCCCCAAACTGGTGAGCCTAATAAAGTGTTGTGAGGTGTGTTATGATATTTTAATGATGACAAATATCAACCTTTTTAATCAACCAAGACTTTTTGTTATCAAGTTCTTTATCATTTGCCATCTGCCAGGCTGTTTGACATTGCATAGCATAGGCTTGGCATGGTGTTCCTGACTGATAAATTAAAGAGAATTGGTCAGATTAATTGCTTATAAGCTATGCTAGTTTTTTCTAACTTAACTGGAAATGCATGTGGAGCAAAGCTAGGATTTTTAATTTGTTAATCCATTGGTATGCGCTGTGCAACACCTTATCAAAACACCCAAAACTGAGCCAGAAGAAGGCAGCAAATAAGAGGCAGCTGACTCAGTGACCTTTCTGGTTTAACTCACATAGGTATCCATCAGTCATGTACCAAAAACTTTCAGGAATATCTTGTTGTTTCACCTATTCTGTTGTATGTTGCTCCCACTGTTTATTACGGAATCACTAACTTGGTTATCTTATCTCTGGCTCACTGCTATCTACAAAGGAACATCTCCAGCTCTGTTTTTATGCCTTGGCTGAACATTGAGGGCTATGACTAAGATTTCTGACTGTTTTAGAATGACAGGCTATTCGGGGCCTTTATCTTCTGCTAGCCAAGGCAAGATGTTTATCTGGAGGTACCTAGACCCTGTCTGTTGGCTGCTCATCTGGAGCCACGCTTTCAAAATCCAGTTAGGTTGGGTCAAGTTCTGAGTTTGCCCCAGCACAGATGCAAGTTGACTTTGGTTCAAACAGGACATGGGGAAATGCAGGGATAACATTTACTTCATATTAGTCTTTTGAAATTCCTTGCTCCATTTATAATGAACATGAGCTCATTTTTGCAATTTGCTGGACAGATTTGTGCAGTTTGGGCAGAATATGATAAATGATGTCCTTAATATGATTTCCAGTGTTTTATGGACTTACTCATTTTCACCACGGTTTATTTCTACCCATATTCATGAATTCAAGAGTTTCGTCAGCAAGTTTCTTCTTCTTCTTCTTCTTTTTTTTTTTTTTTTTATGTTCTCAGTTTTCAGTTGGAGTGCAGTCCTGTGTGCCTTGCTGACAAACAGACTTCAAAACCAGGTGAGGTTATATCATGTTCTTTGTTAATCTCCAGATATTTCATTAGGGATGTTTCTGTGATTCTCTTGCTTAATTCCCAGAAGCTTTTCACTTGCCAGGCATCCTAGTGCCACTCTGAATTATCCCAAAGACACTCTGAATAGAGCACTTAACTGAAGCCAATTACAGGATGAATTTGCTTAGGTATGTTAACTTGCCTGTGAGTGTATAGAGAACTGACTTGTTTTGGTATCTTTCCATTATATAATCCGTAATTTGCTCAGATCCTGCCAAATTCCTTTTTCATTCCATACCTGTTTTATAAGTTAATGGCCTAATTTAGCTTTTCCTCTTATGTTTTCAGTTCCATACTTATTCCTTTTTCTACTTATGAGTATTTATATTTTTGACCTCAGTTGAAAGGATCATCCAAAATTGTGCCAGCTCATCTGAAACCTCCCAGTCCTGAAACATCATGTTTCTATACTTAGGCTGCAAATCCTTTACATTGGCTGTATAGATAATTTGCTATATAGATTAGAACAGTAGGGATCTAGTCTCTGAGTATTATTCCAATGCAAATAATCATAATAACCAGGTTCCCCATCTCCAAAGGAAGCCACTTGCCCGCACACCATACTTACCATTAAAGGAAGAACGATGGTATGTTTTTCTTGTAGCAGATCAGATTGGCTAAAGGCATTTGCTGACCTTCCATAGCAGAAGTGCTCTTCTTTCGTGCAGCTTGGGCATGAGTTCCTCTGCTGTTCTTTACCACTTCTAGACAGAAGAATGCAAATGGTTTAATTTGTTCCTCTTTTGCCAACAATCAGTTCATTCTGGGCACAAGGCAGTAAGAAAGTGTCATTCTGGAGAAAGACCAGGAACTCATCATGACTCCAATCTCCTGGTATGGAGCGGAGTTGGAGATTATATTTTATTACATGACAGGGGTCAGGAACCCATAGCAGCTGGGACTGATGTTATGGGAGGGAGAAAGTTCAGATTACCGCTCTTTCTGGCTGACATCGGTAATCAGGTCATCCAAAGTTCTTGCCATTGACTCCAGCCAAAAAGAGGGAAGCAGAGCCCTGACATTTGCAATGGCAAATCTTAATATCCGCTGGTGTTCAAGATATGAATGGCTAAGATTTGGTGTTGGGCTTTAGCATTAGGGAGCGAAGAGTGGTGGGGAGCAGTGTGCTGGAAGTTCGAGATACTGTGTGGCCTTGGTTCAGTGAGATCTTGGATTTAAATTGTATATAATCTGGAATCAAGATGGGCAGAAGTACACATGGAGTCAAGAGCATCATACTTCAGTCTCTGTCTGTATTACCAGCTTTGGGAGCATTTCCCAGTCCCTTGTCCTAGTGAACCCTCTTACCCTGTTATGCCTTCAGACCAATGTGCTAATAGAAATAGCTCCATAAAACTGCCATTCTGAATTTAGTAGTAGTTTCCATAGCACTCCCAGGTAGTGTCAGAAATGCATTTTGCCAGCACCTTCATGGCACAAAGAGCAATTGGATGCAACCCCTGGGAGCTGGCTCGGGAAGGAGGTGGTCACTCCAGTGGATGTGAAGCTGATGCAATTCTTGCACCCATTAAGCTCAGCATAAAGGTAAGAAGGAAACATATTTTGGTTTCTTCCCTCTGTGCAGTTATGAAGAGGCAACCACAACTCATATTGTATAAAGTTGAAGAGCAAAAAAAAAATATTCTGAAGCAGTCACATACAATGACTGAATTGTAAAAAGGATACTCCTCTTGCAGTCCAGTGTCTTTCCTGCCCACATTACCTTTGCTATAGCCTCCAGAAGCAAGGAGTGTCATGGCTGAGAGTGTAAAGATTTCTCCCCTTTAGAAGACAAGTTTATGAATGAGGGCACTTATTCTGGGCCTTGAAGAAGCTGATTTTTTCTCTCTGCTCTGCCACAGGCTCCTCCAAGTGCCTCTGAGTCAGTGACTTGGACATTTCTGGTGAGGAGGACGTGCCTAACTCCCCCTACTTGCAAAATTTACATTCTCAAACACCTCATTGAACTGCTTGGAGACAACTGAAATCTGAATGCACCCAAGGATGCATTTAGTATAGCTGCTGCAGGCTGGATACTGCAGTGCATGCAAGGAAGTGTGCTGCAGCAGCATGGGGCTCAGCCGAGGGGCTGTGCAGCCTACCTCAGGCCATTGCAGCTGTGCAACCAGCAGTCTCTGCTGGGAGGCTGGGTAATCCTATGTGAGCCTGCTGTGCCCAAAAAACCTTTGCTGTTGGTGGTTAAGGCCTTTATGCACCAAGAAGTCAGCTTCTGGTTGAGTGACCCTCCAACGCGTATGCCTGGAGGAATGACTTGAATCCCTGAAGGTCTGACCTCGGTGTGCTGTTATTAAGGATGGCTGGTAGCTCCCGTTTTGGGCCAGAGTATAGGAAAACAGGCGAGTTCAGAGTGAGCCTTCACCTGATCTGCTCTCCCATAACTGTTGCTGTTCCTGTCCTTTAAGGTGTTGAGTGGACACCTCAGAGCAGGGCCATGGGCTGCATCGCTTGCAGTGCGGTGGCTGCCAAGTCTTTCTGCCGGCTGGTCTGATTGTGCAATTCGTCCATCAGTGCCAGTGCCATCTCTGAGGGGCTCTGCATCTGCCTTGCATTGGCCAGTGGGAAGTCCTGAAACCCTCGCATTTGGGGTGTCTTAATTTCCTTTATGGGACTCGCCAGCAGTCCTCCATGCTGCCTTCTTCCTGTGCAAAATGAGATCTCGTGCGCTGGCATGAGTGTCAAACAAACAAACCATTGTAAAATGCAAATTTTTAGAGCAATGGAAAGCATTTAGGTACCTCAAAGAGACAGCCAGAGTGCTGTGTATACCCTGCTATGTCATGCTTTATTTTCCCTGGGAAAAAGGGAGGACTCAAACTCGCTTGTGTGGTGCTGTTACATCCAAAAGTTATACCACAAGTGGGTCTGGCCTAATATTCTCTAACAAATTTATTAATGATGCCTGACAGGCTGTCTATATTTGAGGATGCTCAGTTATTAGTCAGAAAATTCAACTTACAGCTCTGTCACCTGTGTGAAAAGAATACAGAAAAGTACACGTAAAAGGAGCCAAAAACCAACATAAAAATCAATATTGCAGGGGTAACAGCGTGTTTGCTAATACTTGGTCGCTGGCAAAAGCTGACTTTTTCTGAAAACTCTTTTCATATTGTTTGTTTATCAGTTTAACTAAACCCAGTTGAGTTGCCTTTGGTTTGGGATGACAAGACTGAAATCCACCAAGAAAAGTATATGTGCTATTTTTATGTTATTACTCAATTTTTTTCTCCCCTTATTCCATAGAAATATTGTAATTCCATGAGTCCCACCTTCCCCCCAGGGAAGACAATGGTAATTGTGCCCCAGAGCAGCCTCCAGCCTAGTGGAGCCTCCAGCCACAGCAGCACTGGCTCCTTCCACTCCCAGTGCTCAGGTGCCACTGGTTTTAGTGGGAACGGGGGGATTTCAGTGCCCCTAAGGAACCGCATCCTGGTTTCCGAAAAGCTGAAAAATGCCGACAATGAGGGAAGCAGGTGATGAGGAGGATGTCTGCATGTTTGCCATCCGAGGGTAGACGCTGATACTTTACCTTATCCCGCTGAAATCTCTTGGAGATGTGGTCGATTTCTGAAGTGGTGGGCAAGGCACGCTTGCTTCTGGTGGAACAGAAGAGGCCAATGTGTAGGGCTTTTACTGCCTCAATTTCCCAAGGAATTTCTAATGAGTCAGAGTTAACTCTAGTGTTTAAAAGTAAAATATGGTTATGGCTCTCAAATGCAAGCTACATTTAACAACCATATATTGATTTTTTTTTCCCCTTGTAATTTTATTTCCGTGAACATTTCTGTTTTCTTAATTAGTAGCCTTTTAAAGAGAGATTTAACATCTTCATTATCAGAGGGTAACTTATGAAACAGCTGTATGGAGACAGAGGAAGAGACAGAGAGGGTGGGAGGAAAAAAAAGCATCCGTGGAAGACTTGCTGTCAGTACTTCAAGGGGAGATGTGCGTGCATGTGCACGTGTGTGTACATGCATACGGACAGGCTGACCCTGACGTTACAATGAAGACAAAATAGCAGTGGCAAAGCTGGTGACAAAACTCAGCAATTTCCAATTGCACAGTCACCCTGTAACGGGAAGAACTGTTTACCCCATGTTCCTTATTAAACTGAAGTATTTTATTTAATGAGCATGACTCATGCAAGGTGTTCTCATAAATCATCAGCTGGTTTACAAACTCAATAACTAGGCTTCCTGCTATAACTAGGCTGTGCACACCTTAAATTATTAACACGCCAGGGCCTTAAGGCAGATCTTTGATGATGATGATATAAACACTGTGAGGACAAGGTGCTCTCTCAGCAAAAGATTATTGACTCTAATTACCATTTACCACAGGAAAAAGAAAAGAAAAGACAATAAAATATGAGGGAGAATTTAAATCTCAGATTTAATTTTATGAGGAGTTTTAAACCCCCAAACTTTTTGTTGTTGTTTTTGCCGCCGCTGCTGTCGGTTGCTGCTGTTGCATGATACTCTTTAGTTGGCTGGTCTTGAAAGCATGACAGTTGTTAAGAAGAAAAGAAACAAAAAAAATAAAACATGAGAGAATGTTCGGTTGACGCTATGTACATTCTTTGAAATGGATGGAAAAAGGCCAGAGGGAACAGAAAATGATAATACATTGGAAAGAATCCCAGCCTTAATTGTTTTCATGTATGTAATGTAATAAAAAGGTTAAAGCACTAATATGCCTGACTACAGTCATTTGGTTTGTAAACCAGAACTGCAGGTCAGCCTTTAAAAAAGGAGGAGAAGACTCTTATTACAGGCTTCAATTTTACCCAAACCTCATTAGAAGAATATTGGAAGAAATGCTATAGGGGTGGAAATACAGTGGACAGGAGAATTTTATTTTTCTTTCTGCCCAGGTGAGAGAACAAGACAGCCTCCTGTACAACACACATTTCATTTCCATGAGACCAACACCGTTTCAGGGTGGCACAGCGAGGAAGCAGAAGCTGGATTCGGTGCAGTCACATCCTAACCGATGAGAATAAACCCGGCCTTTCGCTGCGAGAGGAAATGGCTTTCGTTTTAAAGGCATGTTTACAACGTTGTTGCTTTTTCAACCTCATTTTTGAACCTGTGTTTTTATTAATGTAAACAGCAACTTCTTACATTTTTAATGATCCTTCCATGCCGTCAGATCCCAGAGGTACTTGGCAGATGGCATGACAAGGGCTCCCTTTATGCCCGCTGCTGAAATACATAATTTGAGATTGAAGTAAGCCTATCATCCTGCCTTGTTGTGATAATAGGACCATGTCTTTATCAAGAAGAATTTTCTCCTTCCCAACCCCAGGGCATCAAAATCCTCCCATTTCTTGATTTTTATTGTTGTATCTGTCAGTCCTTTGTGGGTAGAAACATGGCATCCCTAAATTTACTCCTTATCTGACAGTACTTTGCAGCTACTACTGGACTTTGTGTGCACAGATTCTGTGACTTATACATGGCAACGCAACTGAGGCCAAACTGTGCAAAAATAGAGCCAATGTATTATTATTTCTCCTCAGAAAGGGTTGGAGCTTTGATTTTATTTTTCTTTTAAAAAACAGCATGTCTGTCAGCACCAGTGTGTTGCAGCTGGAGTACTGGTTCAATATTGAGCATTAGGGTTCTGCACTGCATAGTGAGCCACTAACACCATGTTCTGCCGTATTGAAGCTCCTTGAAGGTCCTCTAACCAAGCTCTGATCAGTCTCACTTCTACTTAGCTGGTGATAAATGTCACAATCGGAGCCAAAGGTTGTAAGCTACAGGCAGTCACTGGGTGTTATAGTGTGGAAAGCTTTTAGGTACTGCTGCTGCTTCTATCTTCCTAGCAAGAGATGTTGCTGCGGGAAATACGGCTGTATTTTGTTAGGAACATTCTCCCTCACATTGCATAAGACAGAAAGGTAAGTGCATGATGCATGGTATCCGGCACTAGTGGGTCCTTAGGTTGGTGTGTGCCATTTCATCTGGATGTTAGTATCCTATATTTGTATCGGTCCTGAGAAAAAATGAGTTTAATGTGGTGCTTTCACACTCTCTGAAGTTTATTGTCCCAACAGTGACTGGGAGATTTCCATGAGTAACTCTTGATAATATTACTGAGAATTAGGAAAGGTACACAGTGCACATTGTGTATAAAATGTATATAATGTAAAAAGCTGTGCAAGAACATGTATGAGAGAGATGAAAGGAGAAAGATAACTGAAAGTGTTCACACATAGTAAAGTAAAACAAAAATAATCAACATTTCTTTGTCCCCACAACTCCATTAACACGGGATATGGTTAATTTTAATTACATAAGCCAGGAAATTCTGAGTTTCCATAGAAACCCCAACTATATTCTTCTTTGCGCATGTATTACTGCCTTATCTTTACTTGTTCAGAGAACATAAAAGCTGTCACATGCCACAAGTGCTCTCTAGAAACAGAAGCGAGGGCTCTTCCATTGCAATGTCTCATGACCACACTGTGGGCTGAGTATGCAACTCTGGTCAGATGTGTGATGAGATTCATTTCAACAGAGTTTCTGTAGAGTGAAACTGCAACGATGGAGCTGTGAATCCAGCCCTGCCCTTATGTTTATGGCTTTGTTGTGTGATTTACTTCACATTGTGTCACTTTGCCCACTAATGGCATCTTGAGAAAGTTGCAAAGTGACAAAAACAAGTTTTGTGTTGCACTGGAATAGGAGCTATATCAATCAGAGATGAGAAATAACCAACTAATTATTGCCTGGGACGTACAGAAAACAGAGCTGGCCGCTGACAGAGCTGCCGGAGTTGCTGTAAGTGGTGAGGCAGCCTGCTGAAAGCACAGAGCGAGAGGGAAGGGTAGCAAGCTGTCTGAAGGCAGCTGAAGAAAAGCTGATCCTCAGGCATGTTCTGGGCCTCTTGTGTTAGTGGTTTATTTATGCAAGGGAAGGCTGAAAGAAGACTTCCCTGTGGCAAAGAGCCTTACTCAGGCCTGCAGAGACAGCCACTAAGCTAATTCCTGAGCTTCAGCCCTGCTGCTGCACTATCCCCTTCCTGCTGCTGAAGCAACCTGCCCTGTATTGCCTCGGTTCTTTGTTCCCAGCTGACACCATGGCTGCTCTGGTTGGGGTGGGAAGAATGCACTGTCTATTTTCTCATGTTCTTTGGCAGCAGCACATCATCTTCTTCCCACCTTCTGCCCCGTGCAAGCCTTTCCATACAAACATGCACCTGCCAGCTCTCCCCCAAACCTGAGACTATTACCAGTTAAAGATGTAGCAACACCTTCAGAAGGAAAGCTGTGTACAGCCTCAAACCAATGGACAAGAATAGCTGTGCGGTTTCATTTTGTCTCCTTTCTCCTCACCCAAAAAACCTGTTGGAACCATAATCCCACCTGTTTTGGAGAAAGCCGTTTGCAGGCAGCCAGCAGAATTGAGCCCAGGGGCGAGGGAACCCTCTGCCTTAGAGGGCTGATGGCCAGGCTGGGCCACGTGCAGGGAGCATGACATGGTCCACACCACTCTGTGGTGAGCTGAGTGGTTTGGTCTGGGTAAGGTGAGAGTTTGAGATAGAAGGTGAGAGCTTCAGTTCATATCTAGAGTCCTGAGCTTTCGTGGCAAGACAGACCAGCCTTTGTCTCCCTTTATATCCATAACTTGTGTGGAATAGCTTGACTGTAGTAAACAGATGCCCATGCAACTTGCTTCTGGGGCAGTTTAACCGTAACTTTGACTTATGCTTTAGAGAAACCTCAGAAATGATCACAGCCATGCCAGAGAGGAAAAGCAACATAAAGACAGGTGATGCTACAAGCAGAAGAAACGGCGTTACCATGAAAAGCAGATTTCCATTTTTGCATACAGATGTGCTCCGGTATCGATCTTCTTTCTGTCACTAGTTTACAATCTATAACCCAGGTTTGTTCTTGGGTTTTATGCTTTCTCTTTATGTGGAGTGTGGTTGGTTGCTCCCCCATAGCTGACTGACTTTGAGAGCATGGCTGTTTGAAGCTGTTGAAAGTTTTGCAACATGGATAGATAGTAGGTATATCTGGTAGATACAGACCATCCCAGCAGAGCACATGTGGCTATCATGTCTAGCCACAGGACTGGTGATGGCTCTTACTTTACCTAGAAAGGTCTTGAGAGAGAGAAGAAGAGTTCTGGAAAAAAGCACAGATACATAACAACCTCAGTGCTGTATGTGCCTTTAAATCTGCCCATCACCATAAATGATTCCAGGCAGAGTATCTCTCTTTTGGTGAGGAAAAAAGGGACACAGCTTTCCAGTTGGAGATTGAGAGGCTCAGCATGAGCAACAAGACACCCTGAACTTCCAAGTATGTGTGTGCTTGTGAAACTGAGAGCCACCAAGTCTTCGGATGGCTGATTTTGTCTCCCACCTTCACCCAGAGGAAGTGTTTTCAGGTTTGCGTTTTAGCTCTTCTGTTAAATGTGTAATAAACGCTGTCATAACTTGTAATGCAAGAATGTAATGGAAGGTAAACAATTTTAACTGTTATTCTGTTTTCCCTCCCATCTATTTAAATATAATAGTGTTTAAAAAAACATAAAAAAAGAGAAGGGGAAGTATTAGGAGTTCTGGGCAATGTGTACAACACAACTGTGTGTGTGTGAATGATATGGAAATTTTAATCTCTACTACTAGTTTGTTGCTGCTCTGGGAGGAAGCAACAACAACAAAAAACTGCCTGTAAGTACGTGTTGAAATAATGGCCCCATCAAACCAGATGTTGGCCAGATGAACAGTCTTTTTGTATGTGTTCATGTTTCCCTTGCTAATATTTGATTTCTGTGCAAAAATTAAACCTCACTTAGTGACTGCCTACAAGCTGGCAAGCCTCCAGATTATTAGGACATTTTAATGCTCTTATATTTTAAACAAAAAGCTCAAAAGCATTTGCTGGGGCTTTTTTTTTTTTTTTTTTTTTTTTTTGATACTTAAGCAAACAACAACAAAAAAAAATTCAAGGGGCCAACCTCAATTGAGTTGGCTCATATGGAAGGTCCTGCTGAGGAGAGTGTGTATGCTATACTCGGATGTGTCATGTGGAGCCATGGATGTGGGCTCACGCTCTGTACAGGAGATGCCCTCTGAATTAGGTGTTAAGGCATCATTGAAGACTTGATACCAATCTCATCCGCTGTGCCTTTCAGTGAAGCATGCCGAGTAGTAAACTCTAGTCATGATAACATGACTTTTTAGCTCTTGCCAGAGAAGCCTAATTCTTACGCAGTAGCACAGAAAGCATTTTTATGATGAAGACTTCACAAGTCAAAATACCACTGGTTTTGTGACTCTGGATATCCCAAGGGTAAAAATTGAATGAGTCATTAGGTTCCTGAAAAACACTATATTCACATGGGTTTAAATGTGTTCACAAAGCAACCCATTTTCTCTGTCATGACTCTGCCATTATGAGAAATTCTGAGTCCTTCCCTGACAGTAAAGATGCCACATCTGGGAGATGAACGCAGGAAAGATGATGCAGCATCTCCTACTGTCCTCCAAGGCTTTCTCCTGAGTGTGCCACAGGATATGTCACAAGAGAACAGGGAAAATTCATCCAAGGAAACATTATCATTATGTTCCTACAGGTATTTTCTGGCTGGCATAATTGTATATTGATGGAAACTGGGGTTCTGATTCATTGCATATATTTACATAAGCATGAGTCAAAGTCAGTGGAGTCAATAGTTTAACATTGGTGCGTGGCCTTTGGGAGATAACCTTGAGACTTTGGGGTCTGATTTTTCCACATAGTAAAGAGCCTTCTGTTCAAATTACAGTAAATGGAACTATGGTGTTTTCACCTTACCGGAAGTCAGGCCCCTTGATGTCTCAAGCAAAACATGAAAACAAGTTCCTAAAACACTAAAGCACTAAAACATCTCAGTTTTTCTGAACATTTTGACATCGGAATAACTATTGGGCCCAAACCAAAGCCTACACTAGGAAACTGTGCTAAATGCTGAGAGGTTGTATTTTAAATTGCATTCAAGCAAAGAACTATCGCGTCTCTTAAAGTAAGTTTGTGATGCGCTATTCACCAAAGAGACATTCTACCACTCAATTTCAGCAGACCTGTCAAGTGTCCCTATCCCAAAGTAAACTGCTCTTTTATTTTTCATGACTGGGGTTGATGTGGTGATCGTATCAAATCCTGATGCTGGCTCACCTGTATGTTTATCTGAAAGTTCACAAACTCTGGCTACAGCCATTTTCACTCCCATAGGTCCCATTAGTACCAAATAAAGTGTTCAAGTGATATTTGGATGCTTATTGCAACTTAGTAGGCTCATACCTGTATGTGGCTGTGGTGCTTTTTCAAATTAATGACAAAATTTATGAACTTATCCACTTTATGTGGAAACCGGTCCTTCTCCATGGCCTTACTATATGATAAACCCTTGCTCCTTAAGGGCTTTGTATGTAAAGTAGCACAGATTTAATATAAGCATGTGTTTTATTTTGAGCAGACTCTACATTATAATGCAGCAGTGTAATAGAACTCTTCTGGTTGACAAACGCTCTGGTGTAAATGATTTAATTTACTAGCTGAAGCATGAGTCTACATATTATTGTACTGATCAGTCATTGCATACTAAAATCACTCATCCTTAATGTAATGATTTGGTATCCCTACAGAGAATTTGAGTCATCAGAAAGTCATTAGATACAGTAAAAAATGAAAATTACTATTACACAGCAGTAAACACTATTAACTGTTAGTTAAAACAGCATTTAATTTAGCAATGCAACAGTTTACAAATTTCTGCAGTTTACTTAGTTCTCATGTAATTGTGACTACAAAGCTAATGCTTCCAGTGCCAGTAGCATGACAGAAATATGGGGTGGGTGAATATGACCAAATATTCCAGCTCAGAGTGGAGCAACTACACATCGTGACAACACATCACGTTAACCTTAATGTTAACGGTTCAGCTATATGAAGTAGAAGCCACGACTGACTGTAGAGAAGGCAAGAAAGAATAGTATGGTTCTTTAAGGCATCCAGGCACCGAACTGTCCCTCTGTAGTGGGGATGGTATGTTATTTGTTCTCCTGTGGTTAACGGAAAGTTTGAAAAGTGTAGAGGAAGGTAGAATGCAACAGTTCAGAGCTCTGTTATGGTTTTCAGACTTAGGGAATATAGTACCTGGGCACCTATGGTGGCTGGTTCATGCTGCTTCTAAGGAGCAAGTTAATATTCTTCGGCAATGCTGAGGCTCCTAAACACGTCTTAATGTGAGCACACACTTTCTTGTGTCCATGATCTGAATGAGGAACGAAGGGAGTTTGATTTCATGAAAGGGGACATTTTGGGTAAGGCCATGGCAGATTTAATTGCCAGGGACAAAGTCTGAAAAGGGGCCAGTCAGTGTCGATGGGTGACTTACAACATTCACACAGGTTAATATCCTCCAGGTGCATTCAACACGACTGACACTTCCACCATGACTGCCTCCTCTCATGCTTATGGCTAAATGTTATTACACTGCTGTAAACATGGACTAGCAGCTGACAACCTGATGGAAGTTTGCTTAGCAGTTAAACCACTTCTTTTAAATATAGTCTATTTTTACATTTGGATAACTGAAGTATGGTTTCTACAGGAAAACAACATCCGTGTTTCTTTAGGTGCTGGCATATTTGTCCTGATGAAGCTTGTGAGATGTCACACCTCCACCAAGAGGCTGTGGGGCTGGTACAAGGGCTCAGTGGCTCCTCCCTTTTCACCACCCTGCACACAATCTGGTTTTGTGGCTGAAGCCCCTGACTAGAGGGTTCCTACCATACGCACTCAACCAGCAGGTAGCTGCCTTACTTAAGGGAAGGGGATTCCCAAGCCAGATGTGATTTCTAAAGCTAGAGCTGTCACAACCCTGCAAATAATTTTTTCAAACTAGTGTTACTAAAAATTTAGTGAAGGTGCTTTCCTATGGTACAGCTAGGCCCTTTTCACATTTGTATTTAAGTGGAAATTAAAGGGCATTTGCATTAAGTGAGTGCAGCCTGTGCAAAATCACACTTTTTACTGGTAAGGTGTCCTCTTGAAGACAAGCCCCCAATAAAGGTCCTCTCCTCTCCTCTCCTCTCCTCTCCTCTCCTCTCCTCTCCTCTCCTCTCCTCTCCTCTCCTCTCCTCTCCTCTCCTCTCCTCTCCTCTCCTCTCCTCTCCTCTCCTCTCCTCTCCTCTCCTCTCCTCTCCATCTCCTCTCATCTCATCTCATCTCCTCTTCCCCCTTTTCCTTTTCTCCTTTTTTCTTTTCCTCTTTCTCTTTCTTTTTCTCTTTCTTTTTATTTTTCTTTTTTCTTCTTGTTTTATTTTTTTCTTTTCTTGTCTTTTTATTTTTCTTTTCCTGTCCTTTTTATTTATTTTTTTTCATTTTCTTTTTCTTTTTTCATATGTGAAACTTGTGGCAAAGCTCGGAGTAGAAACCGTATCTCTGAAGTCCAGGATTAGCTCCTTAATCACAGGGCTGTGGTTCCTTTCATGTTGTTTTCTTTTTGTCGCATAGTGTTTTATAAATGTCAGAGGCCAGTTTTATTTCTTCCAACCGTAATCCACACAGATTGCATAATGGACTATCTTCTGCCATCCTGTAATTCATCTGAAGTTGCTGGAATAACACCAGGTGAATCTGATCCTTCCCTTTGTGTATGCATGTATACTTTTTGTGGGTTCAGTGTATCTATAAGCCTGGGAAGTATTGATTTGATATGCAGAGGATCAAATGTGTGTGTCTAGACTTTACTGATAAGATAGAATTGTGGGAATTTTCTCATTTTCATATGTTTGAATGAAGAATTGGCTGGAGGGGCATTTTTTGTTAGTATCATATGAATGTCTGGTGATACTTTTCAGTTAGCAATAATTACATTACATCTGCTGTGTACATAACAGGAAACTAATTCTTCTTATGAAGCTGCAGTTCATGGATATAGATTTTGAGTTTTGTACTGTTACATTTGCTAACCACATAATTGCATATTTAGTCCTATTACACTAGATCCTGAAATGTTATGGTGCAGGGTATAATTACATCATTTACTCTTGAAGAAACCCTCAAGATATAATATAAATAATAGGATTGCAGATTCATAGAAATTAGAGATGGGAAAAGAGCCTATTAGGTCATCTGCAACCCAGCGAGAAAAATTCTAAACAGTTTGCTGGAGTGTATCTTACCATAAGCATTGATTGCCCTTTCTACCTCCTTGTGCTAGAATTCCCCCAGATTCCTGCAGAAGAGCTGCTTGCTGGCATGGGAGAGGGACTGTGAACCAGTGTCTCTGCACTGGCTGACAGCTGCCTGGGAGAACCGGCAAAAGCACACTGGTTTCCCCTGGCAGTGGCAAGTCTGCCCAGAAATCCATGCAAAAGTGCCTTGTCTTCACCAGAGCCATCAAACCTGGGGCCGCATTGGTCACTGGCAGGCGTAAGGATGAGGGCTGCTGTACATCCTGGGCTGCTCTCTGCGCAGGACCTATGCTGAGGTTTACGCTGCCCACATCATTCGTCTCACCTTTAGTTTAGACCCTGGTCTTTCCCTCTATGTAGCAATTGAATTGGAGTGTAACTAGCAATTATAAAGTAGCCACAACTATTAACAGCAGCTCTTACCCAAAACAGCTATCTACCCTTCAGCCCTTTTTGCCTCTGTAATGGACAGCAGCCTTCTAAGGGGTACAAAGACTGGAGAGGGGGCCATGAACAGATCGATGGTCACTTCTCAGTTTGGTACCCCTTGTCATCACTCTGCTCTCTCCTTGTAGGCACAGCTCTCTCTGTCCTATGTTTTCTCGCTGGTTGTCTTCTTTCTTCTTCCTTCACTTTCTTGTCACTCTTAGAGAAGCTGGTTCTCCTTTTTCTTCCCTCCCGCTCCCTTTCCTGTGCTCAGGAGAGCCCAGCCTCAACAAGAGAGCGTGTGGGTAAAACCGCTGTCTGAACACACTCACCCACGGTGCATTGAGATGTGAGTAGAAAGAAGATAATTTTAATTGAAGTTTTATGGCTTCAGCTGGCTTTGCCTTCATTAGTTCTTACCACAGGTATGTGAGGGAGAAGGTACCGCCACCATCCCTCTGCATCATCCATCCGTGTCTCCAGACAGGCCTCCAATGACATGTTTTGCAGTCCCATGCTGTTTCCATTAGCTTTTGCATGCTGCTTGTGGCTTCGATGCTTTCAG
The DNA here is from genome assembly GCF_963210335.1 of Falco punctatus. Lineage (NCBI taxonomy): Eukaryota > Metazoa > Chordata > Aves > Falconiformes > Falconidae > Falco > Falco punctatus. The sequence continues at coordinate 95,651,004 of NC_137582.1, read as the reverse complement.
TCTCTCCTTCCCACGGCAGGGATGAGTGTGAGCCCCAGAGGGCTCCGTGGAAAGCGGTCCTGCCATGAAGCAGCACCCCCGGGGGATGTCTGCAGAGGCCATGTCTTCGGGAAACTAATCCTTTCCCCAGGATAAAACCAGCCGTGCACTGGGGGGGTGTCTCATGGCACCCCTGTACACCTCCATGTGCTGGGGTGGTGGGGGGCTGATGACGCGTCTCCTCTGGGGGTCACACCTGACCTGCTGTGGAGCTTCATGAGTTGGTTCACCTAGGGGGATCTCTACTGGGGATCTGGCCCTTTCTTACTTGATCCTGAACCAGCAGCGCAGCATTCCTGAAGGATGACTGCAGTGATGAGGCAATTAATTACAAAGCTGACTTAACTGTGTGCTCAGGTTTAAACAAGTTTGCATCACTAACATTCCCCCGTAATTGCTTTTAAAGGAACAGAACCCGCTGTGAAGCAAAAACCATCCAGGCAGATGTTGCTGTGCAAAAGGGCAAGGGTGGCAGGGGCAGGGAAAGCCAGGAGCAAGGATTTGGTTCCAGTGAGCAGTGCAGCACAAGGGAGACTTTACGGCTTTCAGTTCAATGTCGGTTGTTGCATGTGAACCAGGGAGCTGATTTGGTGGAGGATGGAGTCTGGTTTGGTATGGCAAACCAGGATGCCCCTCCTTGAAATCCCAATAGTATCATACCGATAACGGAGGATAACTGCAAAGGTGCTTTGGGAAGACTGCTTCCTCCTGATGCCTTCCAGCATGAAGAGCCAGAGGAGTGTCACTCTCAAGAGCTCCATGGAGTCAAGAATCACCACTGTTAATAAAGGATGGCTACATGCAAACATGGAAACATGCAGAGACCCCTCACCTGTGGCGGTCACTGCTGACCTTCTTGTTGCCACAAACCAGTTGAGACTGAAATACATGTGTGACCGAGTCAGTTAATAGTGATCTTATACAAAAAAGGAGCAGGAGCAAAATGTACTAGCAAGAAAGAAGGCATTTGGAGGCACAGAAAGCATGGGAAAAGGCATATTCAGAATTTTATTATGCCATTGTAACCAGTGTCTTCTGCTGCTATCCTTTGGAATTTCTAACTTGTTCAAAAGCTGTCTTTAATTAGTATTTCTGTGGAACCTTAACAACAGTAAGTCCTCTGTAGCCTGCAACAGTTGATCACTGAGAGCTGCCTGTCTGTATCTGAGTGAAGTTAGGCCCCTGTAATAAAATAAATTATTTTGTGCCAACATCTGTCCTTAGTGGCTTTCAGAGGTGGACTTGAAGATTGTGGACTAGAGTTCCTCCAGATATCCAAATGTAACAAAGAGCAAGTTAGGTCCATGCCATCCGTTAAGGTTAGAATGCAAAGTAATTCTCATTTCAGGCTGTGTTTTTACTTAAACTCTACCCATAGATGTATATAATAAACTCTAGTGGAAACTAATTTACATTCTAAAATCTATTAATTTAATCATACTCATTATATAAGTCAACCAATAAATAGCAAGTAAAGCAAGCAGAGTGAAACAACAAAATGAGCTAACCAATCTAACTTAAATAATGGCCACCTATAACAAAAAAATCACTCAAGTTAGTTAACACTTTAACAGCATTTGCCATTTCATCCAATAAATGCACAATGCATCCCAGTCTATTAGGTCTTTCATACTTGGTGTGACGAAAGTGTGGGATGAATAAAAACAAGTCCTTACGGGCAAAATTCAACCACGCATGGAAAGGCTGGATAAAATCTTCCCTGTTCTTTCAGTCCTATGGAAGGAGGAACTAGAAGAGCCACTGGGTAGAAAATGTGTGTTTCTCTGAGGCAAAGAGCAATGGCAGAACCATGGGGCCTGGGAACAAGTCCAGACGTGATGTGTCAACACCTTCATATGGAGGATGCTGTGTTGCTGTTGTGGTCCATGAGGCTGGAAGAGCAGCTGTTTCAAAGCTTTGCAGCCCACCTGCAGGGAGGAACATCTCTGCAGTGCTTCCAAATGCATAATACATAAACTTGGCGATTTCACCCAGAGAAAGGACAACGTGGTACTTGGGCCAGAGGATGAGACGTTAGCAAATCTGGTTTTGGTCCTTTTACCTGTTGAATCTCCTTGTGAGAAATGTCACTAGGCTAAAACTTTTTCGGGGGTCTAAACTTAGTTGCAGAGCTAGTGGTTTTGGTGCTACCACTCCAGAGAGGCAAAGGTGACTGTTCCCACACAACAAAGGTAGCAGCGCCAGTAGCGAGGACATGGCTTAGATAGGACTGGAGAACCTGGCCTCTTTTGAAGAACCTGTGTGATGGTGGAGCACCTTGAATGAAAGAGTGACAAGTTTATGGTTAACACTTACTTATATTTAAAGATCATACCTTTCAAACACACCAGATTGCTGTTATCCGCTGCAAATTCCGTCCCTCCTTCCCAAAGCAGTGGTGACCCCTGTGGTCTCTGCAGGCAGCTCCACATCCTTCAACAGCAGCATCAGTTCCATATGTAATAGACAAGGCACAGTCCATAGTGCATCCACTGATGGTTAGGAAAAGGACTTTGCTCCTAAGGGTTGTAGAGCCCTTGGATGTCTTTCTGGAGCTGCGTCTATGGTTTAGAGAATTTCTCCTTATTATCATTTCTCTCTGATCCTCTCACTCCAATTTCCTTCTGTGTCCAAAAATCAAACGAGTCCTGAGTGTTATGACTCCTCCCTGAGGGAGGAGATTTATTGTTTTGGCGAGAACCACCCACTGGCCAAGCACTTGCATAGGTCAGTTCCTGAGTGGTAAAGCCCATAAATAAGTTTGTTTAGAGATTTGGTGATGCCCTGGGAAACTTGACATCAACACATCTGTGTAGAGGCACCTCCAGGCCCATGCATCTCCCATTAATTTTATTTTTAGAGACTTATTCCCAAGAACAGCAGACTTCTATCTTGGGGCCATATTTTTAAAAGTGGTCCTATCTCTGCATCCAAGTGTGAAACTATAATAATAACAACAACAACAACAACTAATGATGATGATAAGAGTAATACCTTTCACTTATGTGTTTCTCATTGCAATGATTTGCATTACATCAGAAATGTACAATAGGGGCTCCCTGCCAAGCAGATAACCAGTGTTGACCTGAAGAAGCTATGCTCCAAGACATAAGCAAGCTCCAAATAAAAACACACATGCAAAATTATATACGCTCACATATATGGACTCAATCTGATTCATCCAAAGAGATGAAAGCAGTTGGCAAACAGCAATTAACTCATTTTCATGCAATAGATAAGCATCATCTTTCTATCTGATGGATGAGCAAGACAAGTTAAATGACTTGCCCAAGGTTACACAATGCATCAGGGCAGAGCTTGGAAGCAGTATAAAGGAGTCCTCATTCCCTGATCTAACCTTCCTCTTCTTGACTTTCATCTGAATTTTCAGTGTTCAGAAGAGTAGACTTTCAGAAATGTGCACACACATACACATACAGTTGTAAACCTGGAAGATAAAAAGACATTAAGGTTGGTCTCTAACTGCATATGGTTAACAAACTCCCCTTGAAGATCTGTATGTTCTCCACAGCCTGCTTAGTTTAAAAGGCTGGAGCCAATTAGCATTTGATTTTGAGTAACAAATTTTCTGTTCCAACAGAAATTAGATCTGTGTCTCTCTTGATGTTACAAAGCTCAAGTTTCAATGTCACTGGGTTTTGGCTTTGGGTAAAGAAGGAGCAAGAGTTACTGGTGAACTGCAAGGGGATGCTTCTCTTAACAGCAGAGATTGCAACTGTTTAAGCGGCTTCCTTTTTTTTTTTTTTTTGGTGTCTACCTGAGAGGGAAGCGCTCACTGTTAATCTCACAGCAGTAAATTACAGAGAATTCTCTCATTTCTGTAACGCTATTTACTCCACTAATTCAGTACGACAGCGCTGCTATAAAGGTATACGGTGCTCCTCCACATTTTACAGAGGAAAAAAATTATAGAAGGAAATTTGAAGGTCTGCTTGTTAGCAACAGTGCTGTGTGAATGGTACGTGTGGGTGTAAAGAGCCAGGCATATAAATGTAATAGTCCACTTCCAGGGACAAATTGGAATACGCATGTAGGGCAAACTGTTGTACCCAATAGCTGCAGAATTTAATATCACGCAGTTAAGTGACTTACCCAAGATCTCAAAGGAAATCTGTGTCAGAATCGGGAAAGCATCCTGCTCTTGTTCTTGAGCCGCAAAACCACTCTTCCCTTTGAACCTCCAATCAGTCTTTTCTTTGATTTGAGGTTGACTGAGATGAGCTGATTAAGTTTCCATGTATCATCTGGAGGCTTCAGAACAGGCTTGTTTTGCTAGACATTCCCATCAGCCCCCATAGTTTCAGGCCTTTTGATTATAAAATGCTTTTTACGTTAGTCTTCGTGGAAACTCCCTTTTTCTTTTGTTTTAATCATTTACAAGCTGGAGCCTTGCCAATTTATGTAACATGGTCTCATCCTACTCATTATTTCATCATACTCCTGCCAGATCTTTATTAAATATATTTCTTCCCCCCTTTAGTAAAAAAGGGATGGGTGCCTGGGAACCTGGATATGCAAAAATGAGTGGGAATTCAGATTTTTTTTTTCTCTGCATTTTTTACTCTCTTTTTTTCCAGACTTAGAAATATCAGTGAGAAGGGTTATCTTCCCAAGTTGTGGGAGAGCAGTGCCTGTCAAGTTTAGGTGGGTTATTAGCAAAGGGGCGGGGGGTCTCATTCTCCCAAGCTCCCTGGTTCCCACTAAGAGGGAGCCAAGCCACAGACTTTGGGATCTTATTCATGGTCCTAGCACACACAAAATCTGTAAAATTTTCTCTGTAGGTCAATGGAGCAGGATTTTAGCTGTCCTAAATACCTCCCAAGCCTAAATACCTCCCAAGAGTTTTGTATCTGTGGTTCAGGTACTCTTGGCTTTCCTATATTCTTTCACCATTTTGGTATTTTCCTTCCCTTCCCATCTCATCCCTTATTTTTAAGGCGTGTGCCTTGCTAACGGAAAAAGCTATATAACCAACTTTTCACCATGCCGTTCACCCCTTTGAATGCCATGAGTACAACATCTATAATGTGGTAGTGGGAACTATGCCCAGGACATCTTCAAAGGGACATAGCAGTGTCCTTGGCTTAGCCGGGCAGTACAGGGAGCAAATGTCAGCACACAGCTGAATCCTACCAGTCAAGATTGGCTGTGGTGGATGTCCATCTGTAAGGATTCGTTTGAAGACACCTTTTGTCTTACAAAGACCCATCTTGTGAGCAAGCCGTCACAGGAGGTTTGTCCATCTCTACCTGATAAAGCCATGCTTCTGTTTTTGTTGTGTTTTTTCTTTTTTTTTTTTTTTAGGCCTAAAGAAAGCCATTAAAGAACATGTGATTCCATACTCTGTGGGGCAATTGCTGGACCAGGCAATTTCCATGCAGATCATGTCCTTGAGCAGATCACAGGTCCCAGTCTGCCCCTCTGACTGCCCCACTGCCTTCTCCGTTCAGAGATGAACACATGTGGCAGATGTGGGATCCTGTAACTCCTGGCCAAAAACTGCTGGCAAGTAATGGGCCCACTAGCCTTTCCCAGACATTCTTCTTTGCTGTAGCCCTTGTCCACATGAGACTTCCCTCTCCCCTCATGCTTGCATCCCATGGGCATAAACTCTTTCGCTTGTTCCCAGGATGAGAGGTTTCTGACGTATTTCGCATGTATTTTGAACCATGAGCCTTTGTGAAGTTCTGCTAACTTGTGGTTTCCTATGCGTGCGAGATTCTCCTTACCCCCAGTGGTTTTCCTAACCTTTTACTGGTGATAACTATCAGCTTTTCATGGTTTGAAGAGAACAGGACCTCCCATTATTTAAACATTCTGCTGCGCTGCAAGCATTTTAATGAGGAACTTGCACAAACTTTTTTTCCCCTGACTTGATGGACACCATTTTAATGTTCAGAAGGTCACTGGGCACCAGGGAATCCAACCATGCCTTATTGGTGTAGGTGCTGACTGCACGCTGGGTGAGATCTTGAAAAACATGCCGTGTGTGTATAGTACAGCATGGTGCTGTACTTGTGTCATTGGAAATGTGCTGTCAGCTGAGATGAGGACCCTGGGTTGGTATTTCAGGGGTATTCTCCTTGGGATCCCCCCTCCCAACCCTCACACATGGCTTATTTCAGCACATTTCAAGTACAAACACGACTGCTCTTCAGAAGTACTTTTATGAGCCTTGGGGGTAAGTCATCTCTGGCAAGGATGATTTAGCAGTATGCCTTTGAGAAGGTGAACTCCAGCAGAGGGAATCACCCCAGACCTCTCACGAAGGTGGTGGCAGACCTTTTAACGCAGATCCTGAGAGCCTCTTCTTGCCCCTAGCCAGCGTAGCCCCAGGCAGAACTAGGGGATGCACTTCAGGTCTCTGTGGCCCACATTGTACCAGAGACTTTTAAAAGTAACATCGAATGTGTTGTGTGGAAGGGGTAAGTGCCCGTCACTGCCGACTGAAGGCATCAAAACCTGGATGCTTGAACTGTGTGCAGGAGGCTGGGGCAGGGTCTTGTTTAACCTCAACAGCAGGAAGGCAACGGGGGAGTCTGGGCCAAACCGCCACAACTATGTGCTCATACCATGGCAGAGAGGGGGATGAAACCAGCTCAAAGACCTTTGGTTCCAAGGAAATGCTCACTGAAGGTAGGAAGTGGTGCCAGCAGGCTGCTGAGAGCCGGGAACAAAACCTCAAATAAAATATAATTGGGATACCCAAAGGTCTGTAGTGAAACATGGGTCAATTGGCTGGAGGGCGGGGGGTGAGCGTAGGGCGCGAGAGCTGTCAGAAACTGCTGAAATTTCAGTTAAACTGGTACCATGTCAGACTTGGCTTCTGTCTCAGTTCAGAAGTGGCTCAAGAAATAGGAAAATATATTGGGATAGCAAAGGGACCACTGCTCTTTCCCAGCTTCCTTTTCACTTGCCTTCTACTTGGCTCTATAGTAATTTCTGTATTTCTCCTCCAATTTTGTCTTAATTCGTGGAATTAATGGTGTGGAAAATGTGAATTTCTGGGGATATGCAGCAGGCTTACATAGGAAGTAACTTTTTCAGGAGCTGTGGCTATTGCAGGGTTATTTGTTACTTCGGCTCCAACCTGACAGTAACGTTGTTTGTGGTTTTAACATCTTCAAAGTACTTTCCAAATAGAAATCCCAATACTGAACCATGTTGTGGAAGTACTTTTCAACAGTCTCAGTGTCTGGGAGGGGAGGAACATCAAGACTGGCCTTATGGTTTGTGTTTTCAAAGGTGGTTTTTCCTTTTTGGTGCTCAGCTTTTGAATGCCATGCTCGCAGGCCAGCTCTGTACTGAGCATCCCCAAGAGATGCTGAGTTTCTGCCAGGATGCTGAGTGTGGTGTCCCATTACCAACACAGCCTGTTTATTAAAGCTGAACAGTCTCTAAATAAGGGTATTTTATGGGATATATTTGAATATTTAAGTCTATATAACGTCTTCGACTTCATATGGAGAGTCAGTTTTCCTTCCTCACGTGGACTTGCAAGGAACTGGCACCCGGTCTTGGGAGATGGACAGGACTGGAAGTGGGACAATCAACCCCAGATTTTCTAGGGATGTTGAGGTGCAGGACAACATGGACAAGCAGAAAAGCATGGACACCCCAGTGTATGGGTAAAGGAGCAGCAGGTGCATGGGCATGGCTGGTGGGACGGTGTTTTCCCAAGCCAGCTCTGCATCGTCCAGTTTATCAATCTGAATTGAATTGCTTCCAGCAGAGCCTTTGGGGAGAAGTCATTGTGTGAGGGGACACGTCAGAGAGACCTCAGTACTATGAAGCTGGGTGTATTTCAGCTACAGACCCATCCTGACGCCACAGCTCCTGTTTGCCCTGTCCCCTTTGCTGTAGCATCCCAGTGTCTACTATTTCAGTGCAGGCTCAGTCCTTGCTTTTTGACAAAGGGTAGCCTGCAAAATATCATCTCATAATTTTAATACGTATTAGTTTCACGGTGGGGCTTTAGAGGTTTGCAGTCATCTTTCAGGAGGCTCCAGATCAAGTTGTAGTTGTTAGTTATGCTATGCAATGGAGCAGCACTCACACAAAACCAACATGGCAGCTGGTGCTGGGGTTTCATGGATACATAACAGCCCAAATGCCAAAAAGATGAGGGGAAAAAAAATCTATTTAAACAATTTTTTCCTCTCTATAGGAACTTAGTCTGTCAGCAGCATAAACACTTGCAATCATGCACTTCCTAGGATGCATGTGCTATCGAAAAGGGAGGTGTTAATTGCTGTGCTAATTACAACATGATTGCTTTGCACTTGTTTTGCACTTGCAGGTGATTAAATTTTTAACGAAGCATATTACTTGGCACTGTTAGCACAGTTAACACATTTCTCTCTCTTTCTCTCTTCCCCCCACCCCCCCCCTTTTTTTTTTTTATGCCTTGGGAGAAGTCCCGTGCCGCAGACCCTTCGCTGGCTGTGATGTGCTGTTGGGCTTGGAACAAGCCTCTGTTTAGGCTGTCGATAGCAGTACCCCGGCTTCCTGCTCGGAAAGAGCAGCAGCCTGTTATCATCAGGCTCAGCATGACGGCGCCGGCCAGATGCGAATGCAGAACCCACCAAGGTATTAGCTAAAAATTAGGCAAGGCTGTTGATGCCAGTCTCCCAGATTTCATTTAAAAACTACGCCAGCTCGAGCCAGTCAGGCGGCAGCAGTGGAGGGTGTGCGGGAAGGTGGAGAAATGACAGCAAGTTCCCGGTGATTTATTTCTGCTTTGCCGAGCGGGTTCCCAGCTGAACGAGAGCAGGGGAAACTTGCATCTGTTCGACGGGCAGGCTCATCTCTCTCCAATAAAGCGGCAATTACACGGCCCAGCGAGGCTGCATGACCAAAGGAAAGCTGGGTGAACCAGCCCGTTGGATTTATCGATGGGCATAGATGGCTTTTCCCTTTCTTGCTGCTTCCTTTGCAAGTTCCATACAAACTTGTTGATTCTGGTGGGTTTGAGCTCATCAGTCCCAAATGAATGACAATCTATCCTCGGTGGATGCTGTCCAGCCTGGTGGATTGCTTTTGAATTGCTTGGTTTTGTGGGCCTTTGCCTTTGGAGACTGTCTGGTCTGTTTGTTATGGCAATGGAAACTTTTTGAGGCTCTTGGGGTCAGGCTGTATGAATAGATTGGATGGTTGATAATACTATACATAAAAAAGGGGTACGAACTAGTCCTGGAAAGGGCTTTTCACGACAAGATGCCAAAAGATACCTACTGTTTCTGTTTAGGGATGATATAAGTAAAAGGAGGGAAACTGGGTGAACAATGAGAAATACTGAAAAGATTGGAAAAGATGATCTCACTTAGCCAGTTTTTTAAAATTCATGAACAAGAGTCATTCAAGAAGGAAGCATAAAAGGAGAAAAGAAGATCTGAAACGGATAAGGAAATATTTTTAGACAACACTTAATTAACCCTGGGAACTTATTGCCACATAATATCACTGAGCCCAAGAGATTAGCAGGATCCAAAACGGACTAGACATTTGTGTGGATAACGAGAACAACATTAGACTAGATTAAAAAAAAAAAAAACAAGGGATGCAAACTCTCATGCTTGACGGTGCTGGGAAACAGCTAACTGATGAGGAGCAAGAAAAAACTTCCCCTATGGGCAGATCATCCCATGATGGTTCATTAGGGGGTTTCTGGGGCTGTCCTGTGAGGCAGCTGGTCTCGGCTGTGGCAGGGACGGGCACCCAGTGTGGCAGAACGATGGCCTGATTCGGCAACTGGCCATTCCTTTGTTCCTGTGCGGCATTGTTCTGCAGTCAGGCTAGGCCAGGGGTACCTTTGATGAATTGAAAAGGGGGAAACCAAAGAGATTACAAGTCCATATGAATACTCCTGACATAAATCTTTGTCTCTTGTGCACGCACGCACCCAGTGAATTAATAGGAACAAAGGAAAAAGACGCTGCTGGGATTGCTTACATAATATGAATTAAAAAGTGCCTGGGAACACCTTCAGAATGAATTAGCTGAATTTATTTTGCCTAAATGTTTGTGAACTGTTTCTAGCTGCGTGTGCTGCATTTACCATGTCTGGGTGCACACAAGCACACCTTGATGAGGAGTGAAATCCTGAAGGATTTGGGGCAGCAGGTCTGGTCCCTGGGGAGCTGGGAAATAAGACAGGGTGGCACCCACAGTGGCAGAGTGCCCTGTGCCCTGTAGCTGATTTGTCTTTAGCATTAAGTGTTAGAATAAAATGCAGGCTTATAAATTGCTGTTGAGGTGATGGCCTTCCCGTAGCGTCATGACTTGGCAAGTTCAGTCTAGAAGTTCATGGACACTGACCCTTACATATTAAATATAGGTAATGAAAATAGATTTGCACATTGGCATTAAGGGGCCAAACTTAAGTACTTCAGCCTCACAGTTTTTGTGCCGTGTAATTGTTCACGTGTCGCTGTTCACATAATTGGAGGGCTAACAGGCCAAGGGGGAATGGAAATGACAACGGGAATATGTTTTCTGCAAAGCTGGGGAGTTTGCATTAACAATTTAGGATGCTAGCGAGGGTCTCTAATGTTTCATGAATTCTTTTGGCCTACAAATCACAAGCCTTCACCTTTCCCACCAATTTGGCCACATGGCCCCGCAGGCAGGTCCATCAGGCAGGAGCAAAAGGAGAATGGTGGGAGAAACTCCTGCATGCCCTGGGGGAGGCAGGCTGTGTGCGTGTCCCCTCCACGGGGGCTGAAGAGGTTGGGGGGCAAGGAGGGGGGGGCGGCGCTGCAAAGCGGAACGTCCAGCAAAATGTCTTCAAATGCAGGATCGGTTTTTGCTTGACTTTTCTGTGCCAACTGTAATAGATGTGAATTGATATCGCCTTTAACTGGCAGGTTTCATTATCTGCAGTTTCATTAAGAGCGATATCTGCTAAAGGACCACTGACTGTTTTTTTTATTTTTGCTTAATGGGTTCAATTATATCCGTAGCAAACCTTGCCATTTTTTCCCCCACCAAACTTCATATTCCAGTCTATTACTCACTGTCTGTCTGGCCCCCATCGTGCTTTCACTGCAGATGTCATAACAGAAAAGAGATGAACAGGCAGCTCTTACTTCCTGATAAATTAATGTGCTGCAGTCTAATCCATATCCCAAATGATAAAGTTAACAACAGTTTGCAAGCCTGTCACATAATCTAAAAAATTCAGATGGATATTTTTCCCCCTCGTGTGGGAGGAAAAAGCTGTTTCGGGGATGAACAGTTATTAATACATTTAAGCTGCAGCAGAATGTCATGGAAATGGCACAATTAATTCATTCGCCGCCTCAATCTAGTGGTGAAGCACTTTTATTGGGAGCAACCTGTTCGGCAGGCTGCCGGCCGCGGCGCGGTTCCTGGGGCTGCTGCATCCCATCCTCCCTCCTTTGGCTGCTTGCTCCAGCTGGGCTCGGGCCCCCGCTCAGCTGCCAGCCTTTCAGGGTGAATTTCTGCTGCGCTCTTTGGGGTCAGTCACCTGCGGCTCTCCCACACTCCCCAGCATGTGGTTACTGGGACGTGGAGACAGGGGCTTAGCGAAGCCTGCTCTAAATCTGCCGTGCCGCTCCAGAAACCGCCACGTGCCGCAGTCTCAGCAGCACGTGTCCATTTGCAAGAGGCAAATTAATTTGCAGACCTGAATGATAGATATCCCTAGACCTGCCGCTGTGTGACAGGCGGGGAGGGATGCGCTTCCCCGTGTCTGCCTCCTGTATGGTTTCACTGGGGAAAATGGTGCGCAGAGCCTCCCTGCTCATGCAGGGCAGCGCAGGTATGCGGGGCAAGCATCCAAGGGACGGATCCTCAGCCGAGGGGAACTGGATTAGCTCCTTATAAATTCATGGAGTGGAGCTAGTTTACACCAGCTGACAATCAGGCCCTTACTGCATAACTGCCTGCAGGAGCTAAATGTGCAAAATGGGTTTGTTTGGATAAACTCTCCAAAAATGGGAAATTACCCTGATTTCTCTGACTGGAATTCTTATATTTCCTGTAAGACTTTCCCTGTGTCTTTCTCCAGCCATACCACATATAATGGGAAAAAGCTCGTATCTTAATATTTTTCAGTGATTTTAACCACAATGCAGATGGGTAGAGGAATAAGGGGGAAAAAAAATAAAGGCAATAATGAAAACTTTGCAAGCTTTCTATGCTGCAAAGTCATCAGCTGAGGCATGGAAAAGGTGTGAGGGCTGGAGAAATCTTCATATGAAAGCTAAATTGCATATCCTTGATTTCAGTGCTGTGTTTTGCTCTTCTTGCCAGTTCTTTTTTTTTTTTCTTTTTTTTCTTTTTTCTGATGGTAGGCATGGCTGACATGAAACTTAGATGCAAAGTTTGCATTGCTGATGTTACACTGCAGCTCCCTCCAACCTGCAACCCCACTTTGAAATCTGGGCTAAGCAGACTTTCAAGGTGCAAATACGTGGGGGGTAAGGAGAGAGGGGAGGTGATGGGTTTTGAGGTGTTAGCTGCAGTTACTGAGCTGGTGGCCTGAGGAAACCAGAAGAAAAGTGAGACAGCAGCTTGCTGCAGGGCTCGCTGGGGAAGCTGGAGGAAAACTGCAGTGGGCAACAGCTTTTTCAGTGTGCTGGCTCCTGTGTGGAGCAGGCACACCGTGCTACAGCCTGCACAGCTGGCTGCCAAGTGTGTGGGCAGCGTGGGCCAAAACAGCCTCCTCCAAGCCTGCTTGGGGTTTTTCTTTCGCTTCAGAGTCACCTTTGCTGGATGTGGGGAAGGTAAGGCCATGTGCAGGCTCTGCCCCTCTCACTCCTGTTTTGGCACGTCTGGCATCAGTGCTGCCCTCACGCTTCCTCAGCACATGTGTTTCCATCCAAAAAGCAGATGGGAGGCAGGGGGTGGGGGGAGGTGGGTGTCCCTTGAACAAAGTACTGCCTATGAATGACTAGCAAATGTCTCCCTCACTCAGAGCAGAATGGATTCAACAGGGGCTGAACAAGTATAAATGCAGAAAATACCACTATGGGACACATATCTAAATCTGAACGGATAAGAACTAGAGGTGCTGGCTTTAAGAACATTTCTCTCTTTGGGAGACGTGGACAGAGCAACCCGTTGTTCAGGAGTTTAATGGTCCCTGGAAAAGGACCCTGCAAGCAACCCCTTCTCCTCTTGGGTGGTTCTGATGCCAAATAGAGGAAGGCAAAGCTGGTTCCTGAGGCTGACCTATTTCTGCAGAGCAGCTGCAAGCCAGGGTAATAATCCACTTACCTGGTGTGAAACCCACAGCGGCACCTTACAGACAGGCACCATCTTGCAGAGCTCTGGTTCAGTGGCCCTGATGGCCTCCCCCAGTGCCCCCCCCCCCCCCCCCCTCAGCTGCCCACTGCCCAAGAGGAAGGTCTGTCCAAAAGATGGGGTGGTGTGGGCTACTGAAGCCTTTGCTTGAAATTTTACCTGGTGGTGACTTACAGAAAGCCTCACAAAGTACCCAGAACTGCAAAACTAACAAAAACTAGAACATAGCAGGGTATTTTGGAGAAAATCTGTCATGCAAACATCTTCAGAACATGGCAATGTCTTCACCAAGGTGTCACTCTGGAGAGCATTTTCCGATGTCTTGCCTTTTCAAGGCGGCAATGGCTGAGGGATGGATGGTGTCCCCACAGTCACACTCTTAGCCTTGTTAGGTGGAGGGTGCTGGAGCACAGGACAGCCCTGGTGCCCAAATGCTGGTGATCAGCTGTAGCAATGTCACCAGGTCTGGTCTTGTGCCAAAAGCATGATGCTGAAAGGCGAGATCTCTGCAGCTCCGTACAAGGCCACTTAGCTCTTTGGCCAGTTGCCACCATGCTGTATTGCTGTCGGTTTCCTCACAAACCTCACATTAGGGATGCTGCTGAGATCAGAGCTGGTAACAGTTCCTCCTACTTCAGGAGCTGGGCGGGAGGGCAGGGAGGTGGAGACCTGTGGTTTATGTGCTGCTGCAGGCTGAGTGAGTAAGCTGTTCCCTACTGACCAGGGCAAGCATGCAAGCAAGGGACCTGCTCGAGCCTACCAAGAGATCTCATTGCTACCACCACAATAACTCACGTCAGTTCCCACTTATTAGCAAATCTTTCCCATATCAGGAATGAGGTAACTCTCACTCACCCAGTTTGCCGTGTCTTCCAAGAGCCTTCCAGGCAAAGAGCAAGGTTCTCCACTGAGTAGGTCTGTGTTATTTGAATACTTTTGCTGAGCTTTCCTTGGCTAAAAGAATTACCTTACCCCAGGGGACACCTGTGCCTGAGGCACCACATAGTGTTCTGCTGGGCATGCCAGTTGGGTGCTGGCTGAGAGTTCAGACTAACTCCTCTTGTGGATTTGGTGACCTACGAAAAAGAAAGCTGGTGTATCTGAAGAGTGTGGAACTTGACATATTTTATATTTCAAAATCCATATTATGATTTATCCAGGACACACTTCTACCTCTTTCCCATCTTTTGTAAAAAACAACCCCACAATGGTTATAGAACAAGAAAATGTCACAGGTTCTGGCCATGCATGTTTTACTAAGTACTTGGTAAAGATATTCCCAAACTACTTGGGTAGTATCTCACATACACCAGTTGATTTCCAGCTCCATCCCTCTCACCCAGACGAATCTCTTTAAGCATTGTGGGATATCAGAACCTAATAGGCATGGAAAAGCACTTTTCTGCCTTTTCCCTTTCTACGTTAGAGCATTTCTCCCTTCTGGAGAGAAGTGGAGTGGAGTAACACACAGACTACCTAGGCCATTAGGTTATTAGGATTTTGTGGTGTGATCCTTTCCTGTACATGGGTTTGGTGGTGTTGGATTTTCTTTATGTTCTTGATAATAATAATGATAATGAAAAAAGTTTTAAAATGTCCTCAGCTCCGCCCTGCATCCCTGTTTGTGGATGGCATTGATGTTTGGTAAATCTTCATAATTAGAACAGATCCAATTTTAGCACTGAAGTCACAAAAACCAAATCAGCTGACTGCTTCAGCTGGCTGGTGAATCAGCAACAGCCAAAGTTAAAAAGCTACAAGATGCCAGACTGATGGGAAGATGTTACATGTAGGATCCAAATCTGTTGAATGTGAGTGCATTAAATAATGCAGTCAGCCATTGTGAGGATTTCATAAAGACGGGCATGTTGCAAAAGAAGGGTTGCTTTGGTGTTTGTCTTTTGCATAGAAATCCTTTATGAATACAAAACATGATTAAACAAATAGTTCCAGGAATAATGAAGCTGGTTTCCAATAGCTCCTTCCTGCATGGATCCTCTGCTGGTAGAGACAGATCTCATTAGCTTTTCCCTCAGTTGGCACTAGTAAATTCTTGCATGTTCCTGTCCACCTCTTTTCATAAAACTTATGGGCACACTTCTACATCTTGGCTTGGTTGAACCCAAGCAACAGGTTCAAAAGTGACTGGGCAATATGAGGGGGCAGGGAGGTCTAACCACAGGGTGCCCCCATGTCTCCACTGGGAAACAGAGCCGTGGACTGATCATTGCTGGGAATGCCCTTACCAGACTTCACCTTTGCTGCACCATGCCATGGCTCTTCACCCTCCTGTGCCACCCCAGAGCAAGTGGAGAGTTCGGTGGTGAGGACAGCTTACAACATGCCCCTGTCCTGTTGTTGCACGTAAAGTGAAACTCTCTTTGTGCACCGACAGTGTTCATACTGTCAACATTTTTGAGACATCTAGAAAAGCCCTCAGTGTGGAGGCTAGCCGGGAGATAGGTTCCCTTTAGGTCAATTTTTCAGGAGCATGGGGTGATATTTCCACTCCCTCGTCTCCCACTGACCGAGAGCCGCAGTGTGGATTATTACCCAGAGGGTTCAGCTTGGCTGCCCTTTTGTCTGCAGCACCCCACACAGAAGAAACTTTCCGTAACAAATTCACAATCACGCTCCGACAGAGGAGAAGGAAGTAGGTTTCCTTTGTTTCTTGAAGCAAACAGGAGGAGCATGCCTGCATCAAAGGACAAATCAGAGAAATGTTATCACCATGTTCCAGTATTTAAAGGGGGGCTACGAATAAGATGGAGACTCCCTGTTTACAAGGAGTCACATGGAAAAGACAAGGGGTAATGAGTATAAGTTACTCCTGGGGAGATTCTGACTGGGGACAAGGGGAAAGTTTCTCACAATGAGAACAATCGGCCACTGGAATAATCTCCCCAGAGAAGTGGTGGATTCCCCAACATCAGGCACTTTTAAGATGTGTCCGGACAGGGTGCTGGGCCACCTTGGCTAGACTGTGCTTTTGCCAGGGAAGGCTGGGCCAGATGATCCTTGAGGACCCTTCCAACCTGGGGTTCTATGATTCCGTCAAATCCATTTTGAGAGCTGTCCGCAGGGTACTCCTCCAAATACAGGAGGCCGTTGGGCTACAGAGGTTCTTCATCTGCAGCAGCCCTGGAGGAGCCTTTATAAATCCTCTGGGGGCTCTGAAGATTTCCCAGGATGAGAAGTCGGCAAGATAAACCATCCTTTTAATCTTATTTTTTTAATTAAAGAGGTTGATGACACAAGCTGTTCTGATTGTGGGTGGTGAGCTGTGGGCCAGTAAAAGAATGGATTCAAATTTGAGTCCTTTATAGCTCAGACCTATATTTCTGGTCCCTGAAATGGCACGTGCATTTTTATTTCTCACTTTCTTCACGCACATAAAAGCATTTCATTCTGAAACACAGCAAGTACAACGTGATGAGACAACATCGTTTCATCAGATGCAAACCTGTGTATTCTCAAGTGATCCCCGCTGAAGTTAAAACAGACACCGAAGACCGCATTTTCATTAACTTGTGAATATACACATATTTTACAATGGTAGTTTGAGTTTGGAAGCGGGTCTCCATCTGCAGCATGGGGACATCTTGTTAGCAGATGTTATTTGTCTGAGAGGTTGAACTTATTCTAATGACAGTAGTTTTATTTTTTTTTTTTTTACATTTGCAAGACACTGAGCAAACATAAAGACACAGCTACTACTCTACGAGCAGCAAACTGCTTTCTAGTTGAAAATACTGTATAAAGACAAATTGTTATTTTTACTTTGCAGGCAGTTTTGCCTGCAAAAGTGTGTGGCGGCAAGGTGATATTTGGAACCTGTTTATGTAAGTAGCTGTTTCCTAGTATTCTAGGGGATTCATGAATGTAAAGCATATAGATAAAATCCCGCTCTGTGTGGGTGCATTTGTTGAGCAAAGTTGACAGATGTCTATTAAAAGGAAATAACACCTGTATAGTTTTCACAGATGTAGTATGTGAAAATTATTATTAAAGTGTTTCTAAGATATTTACAGCAGAATGAATAGGGTGTGATTTGTGAAATTATTATTTTGTGGCCAAAGCACAGAGAAAGTTGGAATTTGAATTCAGCCATATACATGGTTCTCCTTTTGTGAGTCTTCTAGATTGCCTACTGCGAAGAAAAATATTTCAAGATGTTTGTTTTGATAGTTGAATGCACTAAATCCAGGCAAGTAAATAACAACCCCCCCTAATGATATGGGACCACTGTAGTCACTCCTGATGGAAATTGATTCAGTTTCCATGTTGCTGGATTCTGCTAAACCCACTTCTCTCATTTGGCTCAGGCTGCTGAAACACTTCTTTCCTATGTTGGACATTTTTTGCTGGGGGTAGGAGGCAGCCTACAGACCACAGCAGAGGCAGGAGCAGTTCAGGAGAGCTCTGTATGCTGCCCATCTTTCGTTTCCCAAGGAAATCGGGAATTTCCTTGGGGGGAAAAAAAAAAAGTTGAACAGGACATGGGGCTGAAACTCCTCCTCTGATGAAGAGCAGCAGCGGGGATTTTCCTGATTTAAGCTAAGCAAATGGGCTCTTTACATTGCTGAAATCTACCTTCAAACAGGTAATGCAGAGCACTGTTGGCAGAATATATGCCTTGAGCTACTGGGCTACGGGAACCTTTGGGGGACCTTCCGGGCATGGATCAGGAGATGCCTGTTAGAGTCACTGTTGCCACCATTCTCATATGCTTTTCTTGCTGTAGTCAAAGTTTTAATTAGCATTCCCATTCATGAAGATGCATTATTGGCTTGAACTTCAGAGTTTGTTGGGTTTTTTTTATTGGGAGGTGGAGAGGGACACATTGGTTTCTATCCCTTTTGGTGGTGAAGAAAGCTCTGAAGTTAACCCAAATGCATCCTAAAGATGAAAAGAACAAAGAACACAAAGACCATTTTTTGAAAAAGAGCATTTTTTTCTTTCTTTCCTCTCCATTTTTTTTCCTTCTTTTTTTTAGCCAGTGCTGTGATTTTGCCCTGATTGATGTTTTTGAATGCTGGAGGTTGGCAAACAGGGGTCAATCTGAATAAATATCTAAAATAAATAAATACAGCAAGCCTGATTAATACCCAAAGCATTTGTCTTCCCAGATACACACATAAACCAGCTCCACCCTAATTAATCAGGTCTGACTGTACTGTGTAATACTCACTATTTTTTAATTAAAATCGAGAGCTCTAACTGTCTAGAGCGCTACATGTGTGTTCTCTGAAAAATTACAGCACAAGCACAGACCATTTTTTTCCTACTCCCGCTACAAATTTCATACTGAACTTTAAAGGCAATTTCAGGTGCAGCTGAATACTATCCATTATCTTTGCCTGTACTCCTAATCAGAGCAGCACAATCTACCTCCAAAAACATTTGTTCTGAATGGCTGCTGTTTCTGAAAGCAGATGCTCTTGAAAATGTAGTTGTCAATAGCTCTACTTACCAGTGTTTTCTTACAAAGAAATATTCCAGTCAAGGTTTACTTGGATTTAACTACATGCTTGTGATCGTGCTGGTGGGGGTATAGCATTTTTGCCTGTGCGCATGGAACAAATCAATAAGCTGCTTCTTCCTGACCCTGGTTTTGCTTTTGCTCCTGCCTGTATAAATCAGGAAGATCTCTGCTCAGATGAGTAGTTATACCTGGCTAAGATTGTGGGAGATGAGACTCAATTCCTTTGTTTGAAAGAGAAGCAGCTTTTTGTATAGGGAGGGAATAAACAAGTGCTTCATGGTTGCCTTCCCTCTGTGCTCTGTTTTTTCCCTTTTTTATTATTTGAACAAGTAAGGTTTTACTCATATATTACACCAAACCAATGACTCCATCCAGCTTCCCACAGCACGCTTCTTATAGGAGAGAATACTCCTTCCTTGTCTTGCTGAAGCACATATTTTCACATGATTTGCACTGATAATATAACTCCACTGTGTAGCTTGATAGAATATATCACTCTTCACAGTCGAGCAGTCCCCCTCCTTAAATAATGGAAGTGGTAGACTCCTGGTAGGCTTGATTTTAAACATTTTAAATATATATAATGGTTTGCATACTGTGCAGCGATTTGTAAAATGTGAATGCCTACAAAAACCATGGTTACCAAGCATAACATTATCTTATTTTTACTTACACAACCAGTAAAACAGCTGGAGGTCTAAAATCATGGCCTGGCATTAAATGCATTACTACTTTTTAACCATGCAGGATGAGGCTGTCCTTTCAGTTGGGAGATAAGAGAAAGAAAGTGTAGTAATTACTGCAAAATTAACACCTCTCATTTTAATAGACTGATTATACCATCAGCACTTAAATAGAAACCTTTCAATTGAAATGAACTGGAATTTTATCTATCTATCTATCTAAAAAGTGAGAAAGACACAAGTGGCTTTGAGCTACACAAATCGTAGCATCAATCTTCAGAGTGGAAACTGAGTAGTATTAGTAGAAATGGAGTATTTTACTAATGGAGATTATGCCTTTTAAGATCCATATGTATGACACCATTTAAAGGTCTTTCTTTTTATTCCTATCCTTGAAAAAAGATCCATATCAACAGCACTCCCATATTTTCCCTTTTTAGCATCCATAATTGCAGTTGACTTGCAATAATTAAGCTGTAAGCCATAAATCCAGGTCACTGCAGCATGCCCACTAGGTTTCCTCACCTCAAGTAGCACTACCAAGCCATGCCAGTAAACCTTCACGAAAGTGGTGTCAAAGGAGAACAATTTCGCTACTGCACTTGGTGCCTCAGAAATAACAACTATCATTCTTCAAAAATACGCCCTCATGGGCATTGTTGAGATGTTCAAGCTCTCCTGGGGTGTGGTTTCAGTGGGGGGTTGTGCCTGGCAGGAGGCTGGTGGCAGGTGAGGTGCTGAGCCCCTGTGGGACCAGGGGAGTTATCCCACTCCTGAAGAAAACCACCAATGAACAGGGCACCTGGAAGATTCCAAGAGTGAACGACGTGACAGAACTCAAAGCAGAAGTTTCTCATAGTTAAGAAGATGCCCTTAAATGCATTTATTCATGGAAAGGGACCAGAAATGAACATTTCTCTTTATTTTATCTGCTCTCACACATTGTGGTAGCTCTTGGCGGTGTCCCCTGTTGGATCCAGAGGCGCACTCCACCAAAATTGCCCCAGTGAGTTCTTGAATTCCTCAGATTTCCGGAGTCTGAGGATGATCAGCAATGTGAAGGGGTCACTCGGCACCTGGTCAATGTGACTCTGATATCCAGTCAGCAGTGCAGGTGTAGATTGAAAACTGTCAGCACTTCCCAAATCAGCCCCCAGCAGCTGCATCCTCGTCCCCTAGGTAGATCTCTTCTTCCAACTATAAGTCCGTTCATTGCATGCAGTGGCTGCAGCGTGCATAAATAGCATTTGCATGACTCCTCCAGCCCCAAGAACAGTATAAGGAAGGGTGGCGAGGAGCTGATATGCTGCTTTCTTTCTCTGCCCATGCTGGGGAACAGTGGGAGATTTGGCGAAACCTTACGCTGGTGACATTAGGAGACTGAGATCTGATTTATCTGATTATCTGCCTGATAAAGCTTTGAACAAGGTACGGGGGGAATAAAAAGTTTGATTCCTGTCTCACGACACGAGTTTTACATCAGTGGTATTACTGGCTGTGTTTACACAGGCAGCCGAGCCAGCTCTCAGACTCCACAAAGTCCATTAAAACCAGCTTGAGCACCCCCCTGCAAAGCCTCACAGCTCACTTGCCTGGTGCGCGCTCAAAGGGCCGTACCAATTGCACGCTCCCCACCTCCCCGCACGCCAGCGCCCTCCAGGCACGAGACCCCAGCTCCCAGCTCCCAGCCCGAGGGTCCCTGGGTGGGGAGGAGAGCCCTTCCCCTCTCCCAGGCCGATGAACAAAAGTTGGGGAGGGAGGGAGGGCTGTGGCATCACCTGCCCCGGCTCCACCAGCATTGCTGTGGATGACGGTGCAAGTCCATCTGCCGGTGTGGACATGGTCATCCTGGGCACTGAAGACCTGTTTAAGGAGCCAGGGTAGGAGCTTAGCTGGGATAAACTGCAGTGCTGCGACTCCCCGGAGCAACGCCGACCTACCCCGGCTGAAAAGGTCTCTCCTTAGAGACCCAACAGTGCCTCTGCTTCCAGCAAGGAGATTGCAAAGGGAAGGTTGTGGTGGTGATGGCAAGGCATCCTGGAGTCAAAAATGACTTGTTTACTTTGGAGAGGATCAGAGAAGGACACAGATTATACAACCAAAAGGAAGAATGTGACTAGTTAATAGTGCTGGCAAATAATGGAGGAAAAAAATCTGCACTTTTATTCAAAGAAAATGAGCATTGTAGTAAATATGTACACGATCCACACCACGTACAAATCTGGTTTCTGTGTGTAAATGTGTGGTCTAGCTGCAATCTTTATGGAAGCTGTTTCAGCTTGAAATGAATGTAGCCTTTCTGAAATATTTTAAATGAATGTGATCTGTCTATGAAAGGAAAAAATGGATCTAGTGAACAAGCAAACTTATTGTCAATAGCTGAGCAAGGATGTGGAGTATTTCATCAGAGGAGGGCTAAGCGTGGGATTTCTGATGTTACACCTGTCCAGCACTTGTGCTCAGTGGGGACAGGGATGGCTTTGCAGCTCATGACAAACATGTCAGCCCTGCACACTGCAAAGTCAGGGGACGGACACCTGCTTTTGGCAATTTCCAGCCGTACCAATGGGAATGTGCTCAAAAGCAGGGATCAGCTGCATGCCTTAAAAATGAAAAGCCTATGCATTCAATGCGGTTCAGATGTGGTTTCACATTTTTAGCACCTGGCCCATTTCCTTACTACACCCTGCCTCAAAAGGACGATCTGCATTACAGAAGAGCTTGGTAGGGCGGCCTGGCTCTCCTGCCCTTACTATCCCCTTCCAGGCTTTGCATGTGCCGGGGGTACAGATGGATGGCACACCGCAGGGAGGGAAGCTGTCCTCACGTGGGCTGAGCTGAACCCAGTGCTACCATTGGTGGTACCAAGTTTTGTGCCGTTGCCTCTGCTGCCAGCTCCCTTGGGCATGGGCTGAAACTCCCAGTCGTGGCAAAATTTAAGCAGCTGTTCCCAGCTGTTTGTACTTAGCAGTAAAGCACCACATGAGGAAGAGGAGGGTAGGAGACTGGGACAGCCCCTCGCCAGCCTGCTCCTTCTGCATTCCTTTGATGCGGAGGTTGCTGTTTGCTCCCACAGGGAGGGTGGCAGTCCGGGCTGAACCCTCAGCATCCTGCCCGAGGACCGGGGACATCCCCCTGCCCAGCAAAATGTGCTGCCAGCACCGGGAAATCCTGCGGGCTTGTGCCTTTGGCACTGCTACAAGGGAGGTGAAGTCAGTGCAGCAAGCAAAGTACAACATTTTGCTTTTAAAGCAGACAAAAAAAGATCCCACAAAGATGCACCATGGTACCATTAATGTTGCAGGACTTGCTAATTATTTACACGTTCCTGACTTACAAGCATGTGACTTTTTGTAGCCTTCACTCTTCACTGGTGTTATTTTTGCATTTTTTTTTTTTTTAGGGTGACAAAGAAGAACTTCAGCTTACTGTCTGCTGCTAATTAGCTGTTTAGCTCTTGACCCACAGTTGAAAGGCTTGTGTGACTTAGTCTCACAGACGTTGCCAGAGGAACCTCAACAGCTTCTCTCTCTATACCTAGTGGGGATGTGGATTTACAAACACACTTTAAGGAGTTTAGTCTGAGGCTGAGCAGTTGGCTGTGTTTAAAAGCTCTGCTTACTGCTCTGTAAATCCAGAAGATTTCATAGGTTCCTTCTCTTCCACAGAAGAGCTTGTAAATGCCTTGGACCAAATAGCTGTGCAGTTAATGAACTGTACATACCAGGCACTATGTCCAGCTATGAATTCACACTTAATAGTTTAACAAAGATGTCTGGTTTCATGTGTTTTTCATTCTTTTTTTTAATAGTGATGGTCTTGTCAATTAAATCCATCTTTAAAATAGATTTTACCAAACATATGTACTGCCCATTGAGATTCATTTAATGTTATCTTTTCAACATGCTTTTCCAAGAGAAATAAACGACCCAATATTCTATTATAATAGGTTGATTTTTTTTTTTGGTTTGTTTGTTTTCAACTTCCCTAAGTACCAAACATCTGACAGGATACTGTAAAACCCTCTGGAGGAATTTTTCTTTTACGGAGAGATCAGTGTGAAAATTTTCAGTCTGAAATAGATTTTCAAAAGCATATGCTGCTGCCTCCATTTGTGGATTTCAACCCAAGATACTCCAAGTATGATTTTTCAGGGATGCTGAGCAAACATAACTCCTACAGACTCTAGCCAGAATTTTTCCTGTTCGCCACTGCTGCAAATCAAGCTCTGCATTGCTAAGGGGACCAGAGAGCATTTCTTGAACAGTTTTTACCTCCAATATTTCCTTACTGTGGAAATAGGCTTAAGTGATACTTGATGGCATTCAGTCACAGATGACACAGTTCATAAAGCTGAAAAAAGAAGCAAAACTCAGGTGGTGAAAATTCACCTCAGTGCGTGAGAAAGAGGGGAGGGGGAGAGTTTGTGAGTGAAAGCTTGACTGACTGAAAAGGAGACAGATGGTTTGCATCTACCAGCATGAATATTACAAGCTTCAGGTGTCCCAAAGTGCTGTGAAAAGCAACATTAGAAATTGGTGGCAAGTAATATGTCCAAAGGTATCCAGGAAGACAACAGCTTTTGCCTCTGCTATAGGTAATTTGGGGAAATCTTCCCTGACTTCCTTTTTTTTTTTTTAAGAAAAAAAATTCCTTGCTGAGAATGAGGAGCACAAATTGATGCTGGTTCCGTTATAAAATGCTACATGTCTAAAAGTATTTTTACTGTTTTTTTTCAATATTGCTGGATCACACCCTCCTTAGCACCCCCCCAAAACTCTGCCCCCCTCCATCCTTTTCTATAACTTTTAATCAGATCCTTCATTTCCCCCAAGCAGGCAGTCCTTAATTACATTTTACGTAATTTACAATGCAGCACAAGCTGGTCAAAACAGCTGTGGGAAAGTTTCTGCTTTGTAGGAAATGTTACTGGGGAGGATAATTTTGCGGCCAAATGGAGTTTTCCTTCATTTGTATTAGCACAGTGTCTTCTATCTCCTCCCAGCCAGTTTCCATATGCACAAGGAGGCAGCATTTCTTCCTGGTCACACAGTGGTTTTCTGCATTTTCAATTTTGTGAGCCAATGTTCAAACATGGATGTTTATTGCTAAGATGTTGAAGATCATAGTGGGGCGTTTGGTACTCGAATACCACTGAAAGGTTTCTGTGAAATCACTTAAATTTACTAATGCTTCTATGGGATGCAGAGCAAAACATTCACAAAAGTAGAAGTTCACAGATCTTAATTTAGACTTTTCAAAAACAGTAATTCTCACTTGACGCAAAGAAAATACTGTGGTCTTGGCCAGGGTTCCCTGATTTATTCCTGATACTGTGTTTTTAAAGTATTGCTATGAGCTGACTTGTGGCTAAATGGGCTCTTATGACAGTTCCTTCCAGTTACCCTCAGAAACCTGTTTGACCTGAGCTAATCAAGCTCAAGGTGGCATTGGCTTGTATTTGCTGCATTATGAATCTGTCCCAGAAGACATGCAGAGAACGTTTGTAAGCATTTTCCCAGCAAACAATGCAAGATGTGATTATCCTCTCATGCCAGCTTTACCGTGGTGTAAGTCTGTTTACTTCTATGGGGTTATTTGTCACTTACATGGTTACAAGAAAGTACACTGCAAGACCCTAAACATTAAGGGTTCATGAGAGAACGCAGGATAAACTGTTTACATTGAATCACAAGAGTGTGATTGCTGAGCTAATATTTGCAAAGCATCCTTTCTTAGCAAAACCGATTTTTTCTTTCTATGAAATAACCTCCTACAGCAGAACTGTGATATGTAAAGAAATGTGTTTCATCATTTGTGTTTATGAAAATATTATTCTCACGTTTCTTTTATGTATCTGTTATTAGATCTTTTATTGGTTGTTAATGGATATTATCCAGCTCTCAAGGGATCTTGGACATTTTCTCAGGTAACTTATCGAAAGCTCTGAATTCTGCAGATCCTGTTTTGTCCTCCTGATCCTCACTTCCTAGTGTTCTCACTTCTTGTTCACTTTTTATCATGTAGTATTGTAAGTACATTAAATTAGTAACGAAAAATGAAACCACAGGAGTCCACTGCATTCTAGATAATGCCCGATATGCCTTCTCACTTGTCTGTGTTACATTATAGTGTCATAACTTTCCTTTACATCCAATAACATTTTTCATTATTGCACCATCCACAGCACAGAACTGT
Organism: Falco punctatus; assembly: GCF_963210335.1. Lineage (NCBI taxonomy): Eukaryota > Metazoa > Chordata > Aves > Falconiformes > Falconidae > Falco > Falco punctatus. The sequence goes on along the minus strand of NC_137582.1, from coordinate 95,625,309 downwards.
AGGGGTTTGTTCAGATTCTAACAATATTTTCCTTAAGTAAATCCATATCTAATAACAGCATTTATTCTCTCTTTGGTTTTCTTGCCATGTAGTGGAAGGCAACACACTGGTTTCTCTTAGACCTCGTATTGGTTTTACAGGTACTCAAACATGTCATCAACAGATATTAAAGAAAATACATCAGAAAATAAAAGAGGCCAAGGAGCAGCGATGCTCAGGGGCTACAAACGCTTTAGCTCTGTGCCCTGGTGTCATGGGGATGAAATGTGAATTTGGCAGCAAAGAATGGATGGGGGGTCAGTGGCTTTGAGCTGAGATCACCCCCAGGTGAGCATGTGGAGGCCGCCCAGGTGATGGGCACAGCTGCCCCCCATCCACTGCAATCAGCTGCTGTTAAGGCAGAACCTGTGGCTAGTTAGTGGCTTTATCCTCCCACCCCCTCCCTCCTTTTTATTTTCCCTCCTTCTGTCTGTTGGTTGGTTTGTGTCTTGGTGTGGGGTTGTTGCTTCCTTCTCCTTGGTGGTGTTCCTGCTTGTCTGGGCTACCCGTGCTCTGGTGGCTTTGGGGAGTGCTTGTCTCCTGAATGCACTCTTTCTGGAAGCAAACATAGTCTGTTTTTTTCTGTCTGGAGACGCTTTTGCAGTTACTGGGGAGGACAGGAGTCTATGAACTGTTCAGAGCCCTTAAAGTCTCTAGGGCTCCTTCCTGGCCGTGGTGGAGTGTGAGGATGCCCTTCAGGGTAGGCCTTGCTGCAGTTTTGGTGCCATGTGGTGAGTAATTTTAATTTCTTGTACCAGGTGACTGGGTTGGGTGTTCCTGCACAGGCAGCATGTGAAGGTGGCGTGTTTTGTCCTGTAGAGATGAACTGTGGGAAACAAAATGTGTATGCAGGGAATCCTCTGATGTCCCCGAAGTGGAGCAGTGGAAAGGATGAATTTCTTTGAGTACTGAAGTGAGCTTAGTGGTTGCAGTAACTGAAATAAGTTGCTTGCTTAGCATATTTGTTGTTAAATGTTTTTATTTCCAGTAACTTCCATTTCCCCTTCACCAAATTTTATATTGTGAAGGAAAAAAAACCTCTGGAAGTACTTTTAAAGGTGTTTCTGTGGCCCAGCAATAGGTTGTCCTTTCAGGGTTTCCTTGTTCCCTGAGGCCTGTCTCTTGCCCCTGTAGGGATAACAGGGATTCTGCCATGGAGGTAGGAGCTGCGAGATTTAATTTATTCAAGTCTGAAAGGCACTGTGAATCTAGCTTCCACTTTTAGGTAGTCACCAGGCTACTAAATAGCAGCTTTTCAAAAAGCAACCCTCCGTGCACCACTTTCCATGCGAATTTAACTGCAGGGCCGCCCTGCCAAGCCTGCAGCCATGAGGTGGTGGAGGGGAGCAGGGGTGATGTGTGTGTGCCGGTAACTGGTGGCCTCGGTCCCTGGTCAGCAGGAAAAGCAAACTGGGGGGACAGGAGGTCCCAGACAAAGTTTCTTGCCTTTGCTGGCTGTATGTTGATACGTCTTGTTTCTCTCTCCATGGCTGGCTCATTTTGCAAACGGGCAGCTTGACACGGAGAGCGATTGTTGATGGCTTGAGACTTCTGCTTGTTGTGCTGGGGGTGCGAGGACCCAACTGTCGTTTACATAAGTACCTGCCATTACTTATGGTTATGTAAAGTAGGGATGAATATCTAAACCCAGGATCAAAAGCTTCCTACACATGAATGAGTCTGTTAAGGGGGAAAGAAAACAAGGCAGAGCTGTGTCAGTGAAAGCATGGGTCGCTTCACATTTTGGTTTGTGGAAGAGCTGAAAGTAAAGACAAACAGTGAAAACATATGGTATTTCTCAACCAGCAGGTCAGTGGGGAAAGTAATAATGGGAAAAAAAAAAAATCCCCTTCTCCCTTGCATGCACACAGGCACAGAAAAATCCACTGAACTGCAGGGAGAAGCCAGGCAGGATTTTGAGGAAGGTTTTAGTGAAAGAAGGAGGAACTATTGTTTAATGGGAAGTGACTCAAACTGCCTAAGCACACCACATGCGCTGCAGGAGGCAGCCAAAAGGACGAGTGGCCTGCTCTACCTCTCCTATGGCAGGCTTGGCTCCCATCCTGCTGGATGAATGAAAAAGATGAGTTTGTTATTTGAAGGGTAAAAACCATCCTCCTCCAAAAATGTTTGTGTTTTTGGAATGCCTACACTGACTTCAGATGGTTTGGGGATCAAAACTGCAGTGCTCAGAAAAAAAACTCGGCATGCTCGTTGCAGCAGGTGTGGGTTATCTGTTTCATCTTGGAGAGGTGGCATGGGAGACAGCCTGATGTGAGGGGCTGGCGGCTGCTCCTGCCACTGATCAGACAGAGAGCTGCAGGAGGTGTTTTTACTGCATGCAGCTATTTCTTCCTCCTCCCACAAAGAGGGATGGCAAGCATAGCTGGTGATAGTGGCACAAAACCTTTGCAGCAAAACACCATCTCTGATGCAAGCATTGTGTGTGCGTGCCCAGCTCTGCTCTGCAGCCTGGGTAGTGGCTCCCCACCTGCCTGGGGGTGGCTCTTGTATGTTTGCAGATGGGAAAAATACTGCTGTTGGTGCACTTCCCTTAGAGGGAAGGAACACCTGAGTATTGCATACAAAGGAGGAGCTGTGATAATTTCTTTGACTCTGTCAACTAAAGCGGCTGTAGGATGTGCTGGTGACTTCTTCTTACAGTGTTGGCTAGTGATGGGTTATAGTTGAGCCTCCCCAGTACTAGCTATGGGCCTTGTGGAGCAGATAAAATCTTGGGGTAGTTTGTGTGGTGTGTTCTTTCTTACCACTGTCCTCCCTGACTTACACCTCTGTCCCCTCCTTGAGTTACCATCCCATGCAGAACTCCCCTAGAAGCACTTTCCTTCCTGTACACCCCCTGCAGAGCTTCACCTCCTGACACCGATGGAGACTTCAGCTGTGAGAAAGCCAGGATTTCTGTACGCTGGCTGTGAGGACCAGAAGCCATCCAGATTACTAAACTTTCCAATACAGCCTCTCTAATAGCATTTATACACAATAAAATGCCTTATTACAAATAAGGATTTTAATTCTAAGCTTAGCTTGATAGAATGTAATTTAAAGCCATTTAGGATGGCTTAGCCTTCAAAGCAAACTCAAGATTGTTTAATTAGTCATGCGAGCCACTGAACGCTACCCATAACACAAAACAACTAAAGTATTTATTAGTTTTAGAGCTAAGTTAAGCCTTGCTTGTTCTAAATTTTCAATAAAGTGCATCAAGTGTTAAGCACATCTTGCTTTTTCCTAATCTTCTAATGCTCAGTAAATTTTATTTGTTAATAAAAGCATAGCCCAAGTGTTGCAAGATGTAGAATGAAACCCAAATTTAATCAGTTCTTGTATGCATTAGAGGAAATAGTGGCAGTAGCAGTGTTTGGGATGTTCTGAAAATTTTTCTATTTTTTTAAACTGTCTTCAAAACAAATGCAAACCAGTTCAGACTTTTTGTGGCTTCTGAATGTCTTTTTTTTCTATTTCCTAAACTTTCTGAGGCAAGCTATGCTAAGAAATGAAGTCCTAGTAAGTAGCCCCATAGAAGCTGGAAAATGCAGCAAGGAGTTAGTGAATATGTTTGTGTTCCACAGGAGAAAAAATATGGTCTCCACGGTTTCTTTCAAGAAGGGGCTAGCACAGGCAATGCCAAGGTTTCAGGGTTTACATTGGAACCATTTCTGATGGAGTCAATATGTAGACAGTTCAGGGTTGCAGAGTTTCTTATTGCTTGTTTGTACTGTTTGGATGCATGGATGTCTGACCGGGATCATAAGCATTGCTCAGACCTGGGTTATACCCAGGTTAGAGAAGCAACGTCTCAGCCCTCTGATTTGGGGCACGTGGACACAAACAGATTTGTACATTAAGAAGGGTTTGTGTTGGGTCTGATCTGGGGTTTCAGCAATCTGTGGTGCGGTACTGTCTGGAGGTTTGTCCAGGATTTGTTATGAGGACAGAAGTTCTCAACCATGATTCCAGGACTGACCAGCCTTAAAATATCTCCCAGACAAAAGCCTCTCCCAAATAGCCATGTTCTGTGTCTAGATGTGTATCCATTGATATCAGACAGCAAATGGAAAAAGACCAGGGAAAGACAGACAAAGAGCTAATGTGAGCTTGTGTGTCTCCAGGAAAGGCATGTGATCTTCAGTAGTGACCCTTCATGCAAAATTGGTGCTATTAGACGTAGACCCATCAGAAGAATTTGACTTTTCTGCCTCCATGGACTCTCCCCTTGCAGGAGAGCCTATAATGCTTCTGTGGTGCCGGGAATGCAAAGGGTTGTAGGTCGAGACCTGCTGAAGTAGGATTCAGCCATTTTATGTCTCTTTGCTCCCTAAAACGCGTGACTTGCTGCCTGAGAGCCTGAGTCTGGGCCATAGTATGTCTCTGCACTCACTTTTGTAGAGGGAAACCTCTTCTTCAGACTCAAGAGAAATCTTTCCAACAGCAGTGGGGACAAGAATCTGCTTACATGTTTTCTATTCCGGGCTGCCTGTAATTAACTGGTGAGCTGAAATCATTGCCATAATGCTTTTCAAATATTCTGCAACTCTGGGGAGGAAAAAAAGGTTCCTTGTCTCGCTACTTCTGATTGTCTTCAATGCCCCAGGTATTTTCTTGGTCACAGCATTCAGCTTTTTACAGGTGAATTGTTTTCTGGATTCCATTGATGTTTATGATGAATTATGTTTCCACCACCAGTAGCAGCAGCAAGAAATGCATGGCTTTCCTCCATGAAAATCAAGCCTAAAATAACAAAAACCCGTAACAAATTAGCTGCATCATTGAGAGTGGATTTATGTGGCTGCTGTTTGGAAGCAGTATTTTTGGTTTTATGACTTTTTTTTTTTTTCCAAGATAGTGATAAAACAGGACCGTTAGACAACTGTTGCGGGTATTTATTCCGTGCTTTCATAACTGTCCTACTCTAATTCCTCTTCTTTCTATAGTAAAAGAAACCCCTTATTGGTCTATGGAAAGAAGGAGTATAAAAGGGTTATTGTAGTAGAAACTAATGTTATATAAAGAGCAATTCGCCTATGGGAAGAAATCAGCACAGCCTTAAGCAGCAGACTATTTTCAGAAACAACGTGCTTGTGACACACGTGCAAAACATACAGACAAGGCATTTGGCTTGCTGAGCTGCTTGTGCCGACTTGTTCTGGTCAGGATTTGGGCACTGTCAAAAGCTTGGGGTTATTTCTGACTTCAGGGGGGATGCAGCACCTGCCTGTACTACTTTGGGGGCTTTTAGAGCCTTTGGGTTGTGAAATAATCCCTGGTTAAAGCAAGATCTTGCTGGTAAGGTTGCCTTGAGGCTCTGGCAGCACCGGATACCTGCCCACGGAGCATCCTGCCCAGGGAAAGAGGTCTAGCTAGGACCGTGACTGGGCATGCTCTGCCCAAAACTTGTGGCTTCTCATGGAAATGGCTGGATCTGATGAGGCTAAGTTTTCAGACAGAAGTGTTTGGAAAATCCACCATTGTCTCGGCCTTGGAGGGATAACTGCAAAGCAAAGGCTTGGGAGAATGTTGGGTATCTTTTGATAATATGCTCCTATATAAGGACAAAATGTTATAACGCTATTGCTTGTTGATTTCCTGTCATGAGAAGTGTTAGTTTCTGTGGTGAATGAGAGAAACTCTTACATATTATCAGTCTTTAAGTTAATCTGCCCTAAGGCTTTGGTAATTTAACTTCATACCCTTTCAAAGTTTAGTGTTGTGTTTTTTTTCCTTCTTGCTTTTAAAACTTGAAACTTACAGGGGAAAAAAAAACAACCCCAACAAACCTTTCAAAATCTGCCCCCACTCCCTCAGGTGATGCTCTTCTGAAGTGTAAATGCCGAATTATGCAAAGATAAGAACATGAGAAACTTTGGAAAGCAAAAAAAGGTTACCTTGATTAATGAGTAAAGCTGTGTTAATAATGGATTTTTAGTTTTGTGGCCAAACCAAGGAAGGGGTGGGGGAAGGGAAATAATCTAATTGGAAGTAGCACTTGTTTCAAGCCAGAAGTAACACCAGGGAGAAAGAAATGCAGGTGGCTGGGAACCCTTCTCATTTTTAAACTCTCCTCTGATCTCTTCCCATCTTTCCTGTGGCAAGAGGGATTCGGTGATAATGGACGTGTGCAAGGATGTGGTGCAGTCACTCTTGGGAGAGGAGGCTGGACAGGGATGGTAACCGTTCCTGCCAGGAGAGGTGGAGGAGATCAGGGCTGCTTTTCCTGTAGGAGCTGCAGCCAGTTTCTGTATGAAATACCATGCACAGCATTGGGCTGAGCTGCACCTGCTTTGCTCCAGACAAGGCATGCTGCAGGCTGCCTTTTGCCCAGTGGTGGTGGTAAAGGGAATGTTTTGGAAGGTTTTATTTAGGGGACAAAAGACGTGAAAAAGGGGTAACTTGGTCTCATTAATTTTGGGTCTTCTGTGCAGTCTACCACATGTTAAAAGCATGCATGTGTAGGCATGCCCCAGGGTATCCCTATGTACAGAAACTTGTATAGGTAAGAAATTAAATGTGGTCACCTTGACCACTTTTGACAGCCTCTAAGGCTGTTAGGTTAATCTAACCATTTATTTTTAAGCATTTTTTTTTCCAAATCAGTTTTTTCATTTTAAGTAGTGTGATCTAAACACTGATATCAACTAGATGCTGGAATTAAACATACTTTCCAATATGTTGTTACCTGAAAGTTACTGGATAAGCCTTGTAGGTAAAATTATTTTGGTCATGAAAAGCAATTTCTTTAGAACAAGCTTGGTTATAGAGTTTTTGTAGTTTAGGGAACACAAATCATGCTCTCAACATGCAGGTATGAGCTACTTCTAGAGCCTGGTATTTGAGCTAGTACCATTTATCATGCTGTCAGCTTCAGGTCTGAGCAGATTAAGTGTGTGGAATAATGCTGGGATGTTAAGGCTGAAGAAGTCTCCTTCCAAGACTGCAACAAGAATTATGTTCCTGGTTCTGAGTGTCCCACTCCCTAACTACACTTTACAGATGGTTTTACTGTTTGCAGGGATTCTTTTCCTTGATCATTCTTCTGCCTTTCCATGTTTATCTCTTTGTTAGATGACATTGCACAACATACAAGGCTTCTGTTATTTGTCTCTGTCTTACCTGGTGTCCTGTATAACTTTGTTATTGGTGTAGTTTGTCCCACATAAGTTATGTTTTTTCTGCCAGGTGTCACTGGTGAAGGAGATCAGTTGCAGAAATACTGTGATGCTCCTTTTTGAACTACAAGTATTTGCAAGTACCTGGCTTTTTATGGCCAACTGTTTATTAACTCATTATGAGCATGGTGGTTTTGACAACTTAATTTTTTTTTCTATTTAGAAAATGTCATGTCCTTTTTAATTGAGCTTTAGAAAACAGCATCCATTATCCTTATATAAGTCATCCTTACTAGGGAGGCCTGTATTAAGGATACCTTGTTTGTGTCCAGTTCAGCCACTGAAGCTTAACAGCATTCAATTTAATACATGAGCTGTTCGAAATGCTGTGTGCATCACTTGATGCGTGCCTGCCGCAGACCACACCATCCTACAGTGTGTTCTTTGTTCTGTGGGATCCCAATCACAGGCTTTGCAGGTTTGAAATCCCTTAAGAGAGAAAATCGCCCCATGTCAGAGATTTTAATTGATTTTTAAATCAGTCTCTTGATGTGCGCAAGTGAACCACTCGCTTCTCCAGGCAAGGGAGCCGATGGTTATCACTTACTCAATTACATATTGGGGAGACTACACTCAGTTAAGTGAAGTTGATTCTGATTCTCAGGCCCAGAGAAACAAAGATAATTGTAACTTGTAGCAGCGTGTTGACCATAATGCCCAGAGACTATTGTAACTGCTTCATTCTCAAAGTAATTCATGATAGACCTTACAAGGACTGGGTATATAAGACCATTTAAATGCTTAATATTTTAGGGTGTTCAATGCCTAAATAAATTAATCTTACTGTGTCTGCATCCCTTTTGAGAACTGTTTCTGAAGTCACTTGGGAGCTTTGAAAAATGTTGCCCTCCATGCCTAGAGGTACTTGTGTTGGGGGTCTTAGTCTGGGCTTGGCTGAGCCCTGCGATATCTGTTCTTTGTATTTTCCCCTCTCTTCCAATAACTGACACCCCTTGTCTGCCTTCAAAACCAATGAACCTGATGGACTGACTCCAGGAAATACAGTTTAGGTTTGTTTGTGTTTGAACACTTTGTAAGCACCCGGGTGCCTGGGACAGCTGTGCAACAGGAGCTGCCTTCCAGTGGGAAGAGCTTGAAACTTGATGTTATGTCTTGGCAAAATGTGAATAATATATAGTTGTCGACATATTTTTTTATAAGTCAAAGTACAGTTGTCTTATGCAGTTTCACATAAAAAGCACTCACAAAACATTCGATGGGGGAACTCTAATGGGATTTTTACTGGTCTGCAAGGAAGGAACATACAATCACAATGGAGAAGTTTGGAATGTTTAGAAACAATTGAACTAAAGCATTGTTCAGCAAGTACTGAGATTCGGACTGAAAAAGCAGAAGCCCCCCAACCCTGCCTCGTCTTCTGAATTTTTGTGAATTTGAAGTAGTGCAGTACCTCTGGGCTTCTAGTGGCAACAGAAAACTAAATTTAATGTTGTATGGAGGAAGCTTGTGTCACCGATGCAAAGAGTAAAGCTGAGAATAACTGTTTCCATCCATTCAAGTAATCTGAATAATGCACAGCCCTCTGAATTAATAGGCAGGAAGTCAATCATGTTATTCTGTTAACTTTATAAACCTCAGAAAGCCGTGACTTGAGTGGATAAAGAATGTCAGCAGAACTTGAGTGGCATTTAGCAATGTACAATTAATTTGGAAATGTGTGTTTAAAGGGCAGGAGACTGAGTGAAACAGTTTGCTCTCCTGGAGCAGGTTTGCCTCTTCAGAAGAGATGTAAAACCAAAGTTGTGAGTAGTAGTAATACTGCTTGGGCTTCACCTGTGATGTCAGTGTGGGATCTACCTGTATTTTTATGATAATGTCTGTTGGTTAAGGCATTCTTCACTTTATTAAACTGCTGCTGCACCTCTGCAATGATCAGAGATGTAGGGTTTACATGTCATCTCACAAACACTGAGGTTCCTTGAGATATGTGATGCTATTTGTAGTCCTGAAGTGCTTGATTATTAGCTGTAATTATTTGGTGAATGAAGTGGTAGTCACCTGAACATCTTGAAATGGAGGCTGGTCAACAATAGCATAGTGGTGAACAAGAAAGTGAATGCAATTTGTTAAGATCAGTGAGCTGCAGATGCAGTAGATATCCAGCCACTGGAATCTAGTTCATTTGCCTATCTCCTCCCAGGAAGGTTTTAATTTTCTGATGCCCTTTTGTCATGTCTGATAATATCTTGAAAGCAGGACGTAGGTATAGTCTGACTGGTAAAGCAAAGCAGTACTATTGATCCCTCTCTCCTCTTGAACACTAGGGTGTGTTTCTGGCAACCTGAGGCATTTGGGTGACTTTCAGCACCCAAACTGACCCTGCTAAGGCCAGGGGCTGGGTTTGCCCTTGAGCCCCCAACCTTGCAAGACCAAGCCCTCAGTATTTTAAAACATTTAAATATTTTAAATGGAGCTGGCAAAAGCGAATTTCTTGGATGCTTGCAGTACATATAGACTCAAGACAGAGATCAGGCTTTAGTACATGTTGGCTCACGATGGAGAGGCTTAACAGCGGAGCAGGTAAGCCTTCTGCTGCATGGGCTGGAGTAGGTGGCCCTGCTGTTACCTCCTGCCCTTGGTTGTGCTGGTGTCTGGCAGACGTAGGGTGAAAATGTGTAAATGTAAAGGATAAGCCAAGCTGAACTCAATACATGAAAATCTGTGTGACAACTGTATGTTTAGGAGAGTCATGGCTTCCAATTAAAAAGTGAGATCAGGATTGGATCCTGTAAATTTGCCTTCAGACTTTACCTACAGCCAAGCTATCTGAAAAACATCAGAGGCTTTGTAGGTAATCTGTGAATAGGTGTTCCCCCCAAATCTTTTGGGTTGAAAGACTTTGAGGGTACATTATTTTTATACTCTGTCTCTAAGGATAACATGCTGATGAACTTTTTGTTCTCCAAGATATGATGTTTAATATTATACAACCTCTAAAGAAAATGCATTCTCCAGGAGTAACTTCAAGGTAGCAATGAATGTTAACTTACTAAATATCAGTCCACAAGACTGTTAGTAAGTTAACTGCTTGGTTAAGTCCTTGCTCACATATTATTTTCTGTGTTCCAATGGTAGCAACAAGAGGCACTCGGGCCCTTTGTAACCATGTTGAGTGTAGTGATTTGTCATCCAAGCCAGAAAATTAATTTCTATTGGAAGTGTAGTCAAATGGGCCTTTGCTGTCTGAAATGTCAAGGAAGATGTCTGTGAACTGGGTGCCTCTTGAAGAAATACCCGGGTACTGCGAATGCAACAGAAGTGCTATCTGAATGTTGGCTAAGTGGGAGGAAAATTTGCACTACTATGTTCACTGGACTGGTGCCAGCCAAGTTTGGAAAGTTCTGTCTTGTACCATGCAGCTTCTTTTCTAGAGTAAACTTCCCCATAACTCTTCATGCAGTGCCACATCAGTGCCACTTGACTTACTGATTTCATCCTGTATTTATTAGTTCAGAGCACTTGTTCTTTAAGATGCATTTATCCTGGGCTTGTAGTCCGATATCTAGATCTAGTAAACCCGCTACAGACTTGCACAACTTCAAGCATGTGCATGGGTCCAGTTACAGGACTTCAAACTACTCTTGATTAGATCTAGTCTAATTTCACTCCTGATTAACTGTAGATGGTAAAAACAAGATGATAGACAAAAAGGCTTTGTAAAGTAAATATTGAGCATTGCTACTGTGCAATGAACCCCTGAGATGTACAAAAGGCAGTGCTGTACTATTTCTTTACCTGGGGCTGGTTAGCCCATTTGCCCTTCTATGGGGCTGGGGGTAAAAGTTCCCCTAGCATTTTACACCAGCAAGGTAGGTTAGAGCAACCCAATACCAGCATGAACTAATACTGGTCTGGAGCAGGGAACAGTGGGGTCAAATTATTCTGGGATGCAGGACAAGAGTAAGAAAATTTAGACAGTGAGAAGGAGGAGATGACCTAGCACATGTGACATGCCTTGTCCAGCAAGGAAAAAGAATTAAAATTAGTTCAGATCCTGGAAGGAGTCTTCCTCCAATGCAATTAGCTCAGGATTACTTATCACTTGTGACTTGCTGTTCTTCTGCAACTGAGGTAACTACTGGGCTTGTCTCTTGCAGTAGGTTTCTCTCTTTGTTGGGAGGCAACAGCTTTTCAGTCCTTCATCTTGTGGTGTTCAGGTAGGGTAGGATGGTGAAAGAGGCAGAGAGAGATATTGCTTCAGTGAGGTTCATCAGCCAGGTTTGGAGGTTGGGGTGCTTGGCTCTTTGAGCTTTTTCTCTGGAATCCCAGGAAATCTGAGGTGGAACCAAATGTTTCCATTTCTACATTGAAAGCACTTGCCGAAGTAACGAAGGGCTGTAAATGAAGAAATGCGGTAGGCTTGGGAGAAGGACACGTGAAGCTCGGGTGCGAACAGTGGAGCCAAGAGCATTGGAAAATGGGATCAAGTGGCATAAAGGAGGTAAAGTATTGCTAAACCTAATACTTGATTTTTTTTTTTTTTTTGCTGAAAAAAGAAACTCCCCCCAAAAGGCGTGCATGGGATACCTAGTTGTGTGACACTCCTTCATACTCTGAGGCCTGCTATGCCACTTAATCTAGTTTTTCCCTCTTCATGGCACGTAGAGCTGAATTATTGCTCTGAAATGTCTAAGTTTCCACTGGTTTTGCAGTTGAGTTATGGAAATCTAATTTGACCTGGTGGTAAATAGTTTTTTTTAAGTCAGACTTTTTAATGTAATTGTTGCACTTTGGAGGACTGGCTGGAGCAAAGTATGGTTGAATCAGCTTCATGTAATGGACTGGCTTGAAAAATAAATTAATTGGATTCTTTAAGAAAACACTGCTATGCTTTGGCTAAGGTTGCACCGACACACGTTGTAAACTCAGCAGCACTTCTGAACAAAATGCAGAAGTAAATGTTTTCTTAGCTCTAACAATCATTGAGGCCATCTTTGGTTGTCACATTCCCTGTTCATATATTATTTTTATGTTCCCAGCATACAGAAACAGCAGCTAGGGGAAGTTTTTACTTTGCATTTGACAAGCTACATTTTGCTATTTTTCAACTTGCCTTTTTCCCTCTTGCTGTGAGGGATTATGTCTGGGGCTTAGAAACTACAACTGTTGTTTAGATATGTACTATGAATTTCAACTTTATCTCTGCAACTTCTGTATTGCTGTCATTTTATTGTTTAGGTATTGGTTCCACTTAAATTTAAATCCTTTACTTGGGGGCTTTACAGCTTGTATAGTTCCTAACCAAATTTTAGATGAGAATACATTTTTAAATTGAGATTACGAAGCAGTTTACTTACTACAGGAGAAGCAGTTTAAGAAAAAAATGTAGTTATTAAAAACAAAAATTAACTAAACTTGGCAGTTGCTTTCTTCTTCCTTCCAAAGTAGCCGAAATTAATGTTTAAAAATTAATGTTGAAAGTTAATCACTTGATATATGCCATATGCTTTGCTATCTTTCCAGTCAATTGTATTGGGTCAGCTTCTCTCTACCCCTGAATCGGGCTGTGATCTGAACTGCATCATAACACATGAAAAATGTGGGGGATAAGGGTGTTTCATCTAGCTTTGGTTATGTATTACACTGGAATTTGTTCAGACCTTATCTAAGGAACTGCTGAATTGCTGCATTCATGGCAGCACACAAATGACTATGCTGGATATGGAGGATGGGGGGAAACCAGGATTCTGCTGATATTCACAGCTGTTACGGGCTGGACTGCAAGCTAATGGAGAGAAGATGGGAAATAACGCAAAAATTAATAGCAGTAATATTACGGGGTATATTTCTATACTGTGTATATTTAATATAAAGAGTATCATAGCTGAATTAATATGCTTCAGAGAATTTGCACGCAAAGACTGATAATGCTATACGTGGCTCGGTCACTCTGCAGCACTTCTTACAAATTTACCTGCTGCTTTATTATTATTTTTTTTTCCCCTTCCTAATTCCATGTGAGGCTTGAAATGGTGTGGAAAGCGAGCTGAGCTTTGTGTAAGATGGGAAACGTGCTCTCCTGGCCACAGGCAGGCTGATCCATTGCGGCAGGCAGAGGGAAGAGAGGGGGGTTGGCCAGCTGGTGCGATGCGTAGGTGCTCCTTGAGTGTGTACTTACGTAACCTTCCCCAAAAATCAGGCCCTGACAGCTCCGGAGAAACTTGGCTTGTCAGACTGCACGTATGCCACCTGAATTCCGAGGAGCTGGCATCTCTTGCAGGGCAATTACGTGAGCGGCTGTCAAACGCAGGCAGCGGTGAGGGCAGTGCCTGTGCCAGGGCTGCTGCCTACATCCCTCCGTGGGATGAGGCTGCCTGTGCTGGAAGGGGAACTCGTGGACCCTTCCAGCCTGAGAGAGCTCTTGGGAGGGAAAGACTAGGTCTGTCCTGGTGTTTCCTAGAGTTGTTTGGGGTGTGTGTGGTGGTTTTTTTGTTTTGTTGTGTTTTTTTTAACTGATGAAATCACTTGGCACTGCTTTTATAGCCCCCTCTTATCAGGCCAGTTGGGCTTTTTTTTGCCCAAAAACTGTCCAGGCTGAAGGCAAGTGCATAAGATTGTGTCCCCTCATTCCAGGCTGCAGCACTCCGGGCCAGATCTGCAAGGTGATTCAGCTGCTTCCAGCCTATGTTGGTGCCTGAGAATGTAGCAAAAGTGCCTCTGAGTCAGGCACCCTGCTCTGTTGACTTCAGTGAGGATTAGATACCTTACCTGCTCAGGCGCTTTGAAAGAGACATCTGACATTTGTGAATGTCTAAGCAGCTTTGAAAATCCTGATCTTCCTCTTTTAATCTTTGGCTTCTAAGTGTTTCAACTGTCTGGCAATTCTAATTGTTCTGAATATACTCCAGGCTTGTTAAACACACAGTAACTCCTCTCGTGCTGGTTACACGCGTGTCCATGTGAAAGGCTGTGCCATCACTCTTCATCATAAACCACAAATGCAAAGAATTTCTGTAAGGGTCTTAGATATCTTCTGCGGTTCCCATCTCTTCCATAAACTGTAGAAAATACATCTCTGTAAATGAATGACATCACCTTAGTCCCATCAGCTTTAAGATTGCCCCTGGGGCTGCAATCCTTTTTTTGCAGTTGCTTTTGCTTGGCTCTATAGAGCTTCTAAATCCTGAACTACCCATTTGTTGTGACTTGGGTCCAGCTTCCTTCTCATATCTCACTCGTTCACCTTCACTCTTCTACTTCCATTACCATCTACCAAGAATTTTCTTACCTAGCTCTTTTTCAGTGGTCCATCTGATGGCGTTTGGCTTCCCAGTTGCCTGCTCTTGATTTCAACTCACATCAGCCATGAACTTAATTTTCCTGAAGTGAGATGGACTTTGCTTGATGTTTGTTGGACTGCTTTTTATTCCTTTGCAAGTCACTCTGCTTGATCTTCCTTCAAAGATATCACTTCAGTATATTCTAGAGCTGCAAACTGTCAATTGGTTTTAGAAGGAAACCAGACTTTTCAGTCTTTACATACAAATAATTTATTGAATCCTAGGTATTAAAAACAACCAACCAAACACAAACTCAACCTCTCTGTGGAAAATGTTATGCTAAGTGTTTCAAATGGAGACCTTTACTTTTTGGCCAAACATATTTTGTTTCTTCCTTGAAGACCCTCTCAAAGTGATTAGGGTACAATTTTCACTGACATTTCCACAAGATGTGCTTTTGTTGTCAGTCCTACTGTTGCTCCCTGCTGCTTCCTCTTTGTCTCTCTTCAAAACTGAAGCACAAATTCACCAGCCAGCCCAAGCTGCATGTCCCTGGGTGCCTACAGCTCCTTCCTGAAGGTGAGGGCAAACATTCTTCCCAAATGCCTTGTCTTTTGGCTTTCTTGGGGCTGGGGACAGCTGATGGGTATGACTGCCCTCAGCTGTCTGCAGGGACCCTGTGGGGCTGCCTTTATCTCTGGGGAGGGTTCAGGAGGAGGGAGGGGGTTGTCTGGCAGCATTGTGGCTGCAGAGGGGGCAGGGTGCCAAGCTGGCTCCCTCTTTTCCTTCTTGGTAAGACACAGGGGTTGGTGCTTATGTCCCTGAAGTGGATCTTGAAGGACAATCCACTGGTGCTTTCCCCATGTGTGGAGCAGGGTGAGGAGGGAACTGCTGCTCTGGGTGTCTTCTCCCCCCACCCCCCTTAATATTTTACCCCTCTGCTGTTCGTTAGCTCTAGATGTTCTTGTTATCCCTTATAGCTTGGCCACACCTATGTAAATCCCTCAGCGGTGCAGCCTTGCTGATGTTTTGCAGAGATGGATTATACAGGCTCATGTGCTGTGTATTGCTGGGGAGGGGTGGGGAAATCAAAGCACATGGTTTTGTTGGGTGGTTTCTTTCCTGTTGTAATTGCAGCTTTCCATTTTCATTTAAAAATCTCAAAGCATTTTAGCTACCCTTGCAGGGGGCTGCTATTTCCACTCCTGTTCATCTTGTGTTTAGAAGATCTTTTAATAGACATTATCTATAAAGTGTAAAAATAATAATAATTTATTTTTTTCTGTGTTAATATTGATAATTAATTGGAAAGAAAAAATCTTGTAGTAAACATGGCTACTAAAAGTTAGGGAAGAGGCTTCCACTGATGCTTAAATGAATGGCTATAGCAGCCAGAGGACCATAAAGGTGTGGGGTTGAATGTAAGCAAAGTTAAACTAATATACACCAGAAGGTAGATTCTTGCACTGGCAAAATGCCTGGAACTTTTGAGGGATATTGAGGAATAGCCTAAGGCCCCAAACCTTGTGGCTTTCAAGGTTTGCTTCTTTCTGTCTTATATGGTTTGTTTGTCTTTATTTTGTTTTTTAGGAAAGTCTTTCAAGTAAAGTTCTGACATGAGACCAGTACTTCTGGAAAGGTTAACTCAGCCATCAAGTTTGTTTGTTCAGCTTGGGGTGGCTTGCTAGCATGGTTTTTTTTTCTTTTGGTGAAGTGATGTTGTATCTTTGTCTAGTCATCCTTATCATGTGTATGAACATATTTGCCCTTTCTTGTGTGTTGCCCAGCCCAAAGCACTCTTTTAGCTTCACATGCTTGCAGAAGACCTATGTGCTGTTCCATGCTGTGGGCGGAGGAGGAGGTCAGGTGTGAAAGCTGGCAGAGCTTGAGGGCAGGACTGAAATTTTTGGATCCTCTGAAAGCGCAGTAGCACTGATGGTTTATTTTTTTTGGTCTGGACTTGGATGTGAGTTGGGAAGGGAGGCAGCTCACCTGGCTGCTGGGCTGTACAGGGGCTTCACTGCCGTGTGCCTGGCGTTGCCTCTGCCCTTGCTGCTGACACGCTGTGTCTGGTGCTTGTGTAATGGACTGCTGTGGCTTGCAGGGGCTCAAAAGGAGTTTCAAGAGTTTGGGTAGCCTTCATGTAGGGCAGAACATCCTGGAGTGCGGTTTTCAGCAATTTAAGGCATGCGTGTGCATTTTTTCCTTCTTGTAAATGGGCTTTCAAAGGTGAGTAATGCTCAGTTTGGGGAGGACACGCAGAGCAGCGTGGTGTGCATTTTAGCATGCCTTATCTGCATGTGTGAAAATACCCTTTTGTACACATGGTTCCTCCTTGTTTCCCACATTTTGGGGGGTGGAGGAAAGGGTGTGAAATTTGGAGCATGTTCCAGGAAAAACAGTTGGCTCCTACCTCAAGGCAATGCAAGGCTGGCCCCTTGCCACGTTTTGGACACTTTGTTCCTGTTTGCAGAGGGAGACCAGTGCTTCAAAAGGAGGAGGGTGAGGGGGCTGGAGGAAGAAGCAGCTCAAAAGGCCGGGCAGACACCTGCAGAACAAGGAGGCTGTTGAGCTGGGTGCAGGATGGGCAGCATACCCACCTGTGACCTGGTGGGACTGCGTGCCCAGCCGAGCTGGAGCAACCTAGAGAGCAGCCAGGAGCACTCCTTGAAGCTTCTCCCCTGCTGTGCTGGGTGTGCAGGCATTTTGAAAGAGGCAGGTTTGGGCGTGCATGGAAGCCTCCTCTTCCACCTTTTATGATCGGTGCAGCTTGCAAGGAGAAGCTGTCATTTTTTCCCAGGGCGTGTAGAACCAGTTTTGCTGGTCCAGTGTGCTGTGGAGCCAAGGTCTATCATGAAATGGGCCGTGATGTATCTGCCTGTTGGTGCTCTTGATTTGTGGGAAAGGTGCAGACGGGGAGCTCAGGCTGTGTGTGCTGTCTTGGCCACCTGCAGGAACATCTATTTTTCTCAAAGGGCTGTCACCATGCGGTGTTGCAGAGTTATTGGCCACTGGCTAAGCACAGTTTCAAATGGTGGTTATGGAGGTGTTAGCCAAGCATAGCTTCCTAAAGGAAGACTTTTCATTTTGCTGCTATTTTATTTTTTGCTTACATTGTCATGTTTGGGACTTCTAATGCCCCTGCTTCTCCAGAAAATAGGTGGGATTGCCAGCTTTCCTGATTTGAGTCCTGTGGCACTTAGTGTGGCTTTTTTTTCTCTTGAAGTGCATGGTCTTAAGATTTTCTGAATGTGGGAATCTCAGATTGCATAAAACATGGTTCTAATTCTGATGATGAAGAAAAGCTTAAATGTACTGGTGCAAAAAAAACCCCAACCCTATGAATAAAAGAAACTTTGGTTTCCGCTCTTGTTTTCCCTAAATGTTTTTAATTATTTTAAATAATTAGCATTGGAAATGCTGCAGTAGCCACTGCAGGCAGTGTTTTTAAAAAGGTTGGATCACAAACTAGTCAAGTTGGGTAATAGCCTCCTCGCTGTGTGGGCAATGATGACTGATTCTCTAGGCTCTGTTTGTGCAGACACTTCCCTTTGTGATGGTTCTGTGCATGCCAGTGCACAGGTGAAACCTTGTACAAGTTTTTGCAGGATTCTGTCCTGCAAATTAAGTTTCTACACAAAGTCACCCTTAGAACTAAGCACTGAACCGCTTAGGGACTTGATCTTGCAAAACTTTTGCTTGCAAATGGTTTTTACTTAGCAAATCTTCCTCAAAAAAAAAAAAGTTTTGAAAGCTCAAGATTTCAGTGTAGTCAAGTAAAGCCAGTTTAGGTCATAGGTTTGGTTTAGTAAGGCTGCTGGCTGCCGAGCTTATGGGAAACAGCTTCTTCACCATGCTCCTATCCATGCCCTCTTTTTGCTCCCTTCTGGTATCCCTAGCATGCCAGGCTTGCCAAGGGGAATTAATGCATATGGACTCAACCCTGAAACTGAAGGGGTGGTGGGAACCACCTTAGATTTGATCCAGAAGCAGAGTGTTTTCAGTTTTGCACTCTGTCAACAGCATTTGTCCTGTTTAAAAAAAATAAAAATAATTGAGGATTTTTTTAGATAATTAAATGTATGAAAACTGAGTGAAGGGCTTTTTCAAAAAAAAAAAAAAAAAAAAATGGAGGTGTGCTTGGAGCTGCTAGAAGCAGTCCAGCTCCGGGACAAAAGCTGGAATGCCACATTCCATTTAAATTCACTACCTTCTGGTTGGGAAATTTGAGCATGTCAAAATGTTTAATTCTAAAAATCTCAGGAAACAGAATAAGTCTGTGTTGAAAAGAGCCATGTATTTCCCAGCCCTGCAGAGAAAATGGCTTTTTTGTTGATTTTCGCTAAAAAAAAAAAGACTGTCTTGACAACAGGGTTCTGTGAAATTTTGTGTATGTGAGAAGTGTGGAGTGCCATGCTGATGCAGGTTTACATCTTTTATCACAGAATTAAGTAATTAATAGTTTAGCCTGTTTGTTTTACCACTTTTCTATATACAGAGCTGTACAACTTGAAAGTACTATAGGAACAGCCTGAGAAGCACATGTGGTTTTACTCCCTTTTGCTACCTCCATTCTCATCAGACTTATTTCCACCAGTCAATTGGACCTTTGCATGGTCCATAAAGTAGCAGCATAAAGTAGAATAAAACAACAAAAGAACCAAGCTTTTGTTTTGCTATGCAAATACTGCACTGGAAAATCTGTTGGTGTCAACGCTAAAATTAAGAAGCAAACCTTGCCCAGTATTGATGGGTTGTTTTAAACACAATTACTCTTCTATTGCAATTAATTTCCTCCAGATAAGCACATTTCATGACAGTTTGCAGTCTGCCTACAGGTTGTGCTCCTGGTTTTAGCCACAAGCGCACGTGTGGGCTGTGGGATGGGATAACACTGTGGTCCAAGGGCTGTGTTTGGGAATACCTCAGCACCGGCACTGCAATAAGCCTGGCTGAGTCTCTTACATTGTCAGTGTCTCTTGTCTGAGGAGAGTTTGGGGCAGCCTAGGGCCTCCCCCCCCATTCCTCCAGGGCGGTGTAGCCCTGTTGGACTGCGAGTAGTGGATAATGGTGCAGGTCTGGGCTCGGCACCGCCAGTGCGCAGCATCCGACCCATCTGACTGCTGCTATGTGGCTGTGCTGTCCTGTCCCTACCTGGTGGCCCTTGTGCCACTGTCCGTGCTGCTGCAGTTGCATCCTGGCATCGCAGGCAAACCTCCCTATTGTGGCTGAGAAACCTGCCTTAGCACCTTTGCAGCAAGAGCTGCTTTTGCCTCAAACGTGGTTTGAATTCCGGCATAAACAGGGCCTTAAGCACGGTGAAAATTTCGTGTTACCAGCCAGCCCCTCTGCCTGGCGTGGGGCTCCCAGGGAGCTGCCTCCTGGAGGCAGGAGCTGTGTCCCTCAGCAAAGCTCTGCACCAGCCTTGGGGCTTTCCAAAGGAGACTGGCACTGCTGGGACACGTCTGAGATGCCAGCACGCCCCAGGGTGAACAGGGATGTGGAAATCACAGGGTTGTTTTTCTCTCCTTTTAAGCCTATGTAACGGGGCTGAAAAAGCATTTTTTCTTTAAAAAAAATCATTTTCTGCTGAAGAATGGGAGGCAGCTTAAACTTGCAATTCAGTCTTACATCTCTGTGAAACTGAAGAAATATCAGCCAGTTAGGTGTTTTAAAACATAAATATTTAATTGCTACTCAAAGGATAGGCCGGTAGTGGAAGATGGAAGAAGTTTACCATATTCTTATTATTTTTGCCTGTGGGCAAAAGTCCAACAAATCTTTCATGAGAGAGATAATTACACGAGGAAGGTACAGAGATGCGTGTTGCAGCACATGCGAATGCTGACCTGGCTGCTCCCAGCACCCGGTGGGGCTGGTGTGATGCTCAGAATTACATTTCTTTCTGGGAGGCTGGGGGAGGAAGGACTGAGGGTCTGGGGTGCAGGCAGGAGGGGCTTCCTCAACTAAAAACCCTTAAAATTTATGTTGTCGAACACTGAGGGGAAATAACTGATGCTGATGAGGGATCAGAGGCAAGTCTGGAGTCTCTGAGCATCTTCTCTCCCCTTCCATGCCAGAGCTTGCTATCGCAAAACACCTGATGGGAGGTGATGATATAATTTGCAGTCAGATAAGGACATGCATATTTATGCAGGCTGTGGGAGGTGGGAGAAGGAGCCCTTGTGCAGGAAATGTAATGTTATTTGAAGAAACATGCTTCTTGGCCACTTTAATTGGCCTTTTCATTGCAAACCTATTTTTAGCATTCACCAAGGGATTCCATATGGATGGAGATTTTTTTGATTTTTTTTTTTTGTTTTGTTTTCTTGGAGGGGACAAGATGGTGGGAGAGCTGAGGAGAGTAAGGTCTTAGCAACTTTTGCAGTTCTCTGGTGATCAAAGCTGAAAGGAGGGCAGTAATGTCAGGGAGCTCCCAGCAAAGCTGCTGGGGAATATAAACTGGCTCTATGGAGAGGGGTGAGGGGAAAAAGGGGAGATGCAGAAAAGTCATTAAAAAAACAATAGGGTGTAAAAAAGTCTTTGCCTAATCTTAAATTTTTTTGTTCTGTGTTTTTAAAATTTATTGTGGCCAAGCAAAAGGCATGCCTACCTGTAAATACAGAAACACATTTTGGATTACTTAAATTACAACAAAGGGCTATGTTTTATGTGTAGAACCTCAGCATGTATATTTTTGTGTGTGTGTGTGTGTGTGTGCCTTTTATTTCATTCAAAAGGAAGGCCTGTGAGGACTAGAAAAAGAGGAGGATACTGTCTCTTTATGAATACTAATAAGGAAATCAAGGGGGACAATGGCACTTCAAGTTTCATCTTTCCATTTCCTAGAGGCGCAAACTCTGCAAGTTGTCACCTTGGTGTATTCAGTGCCTCTTGAAGCACTAGACTCCTCCAGAGAGAATGTCAGCCCCAGCCCTGGGCAGTTTTGACAAACAGAGTATATATTGATACATGATAAAGTATGCTAGAAATCACCCCAGCGCTAAAGGCTACTATAGTTTTAATATCATCATTTGAATTAACAAGCATTCTGTGGAGAAATAATGAGCTTTCATTATTCAGAACATCATCCTTACCCCGGGAACTCAGAAACCATTAGCTCTTGAGAACTTAATGAAAAGATGATAAAGAATGTTTTAGATAAAAGTTTGAACGGGTGCACTTGGTAACTAAGGTAAAATATTAATGTTTCTCCCGGTGATGAATTGCTGTTGCTAAACTCGAGGAGACAGAGGGGTGTGCAGGTGTTCCTGTGGGCAGCGGCCAGGATGGGGGGCTGGCACCGCCAGTGCACCCCCTGCTGCCACCGGCATCCTTTGGAGAGCAAAGCGAGGCGGGGAGTCGAGGCGGGAGAAGGGGGGGAGCTGGGTGGTTGGCTCTCCCCACCAGGTATTTTCCCACCATGGGACTGAAGCTAAACATCCTAATGCTGTTTCCCTCTCATTGGGATTCCCTTTTTTCTTCTTTATTAAAAAGATAGCTGGGGCAATGCAACCATGAGACGGTGGGAAGGGGCTGAAGGAACAAAACAGAGCAGAGCAAAAAAGCCCTTCTTGAAGCTGCTGGCCCCAGGCTCGGTTCGGGCAGGTCTGAGGCGCTCAGGCCAAGTGGAGTTGCCACTTTCTGAAATTCCATATGGGTGGCTTGCTACATGTCTGCAATAAAAACCCTCGGCGCAATAAACGAAGAAAAAAAATATATAAAAGTTTAAATTTTATTGGGTGTAAAGCTCTTAAAGAACTGCTGTTCACAAAGAGTATAAAGATTGCTGAGTCTTAGCATACGTACCCCTACTAAAACGTGTTAGTCCTGCTGTTTTCTTTCTTTAACTGTAGCAATTTGCTTTCTTGCTGTTCTTTAATCCGTGCGCTTAGTGGTGCGGAGGGCTGGCAGCCTGCTTCCACCTGTGGGCGGCTGGGAGAGGCTGGCTGTCCTGCTGGAGCAGGTGGGGAGGCGGCACGGGGACCCCCCGGGTCCAGGGGACTGTGAAAGGGTTCGTTCTGGCTAAGAACGTGAGTGGGGGGAGGAGGAAGAAAACAAATGGGAATAAACTATCACATAAACAGTCTTAAGTCACGGTGTTTGCTGCTAACAGATGCATTTAGGTAAATGCTGTTACCTCAAGAGGTGTTATCTTCTGGGGATCCTTATCATAATTTTGTTTTAAATCTGAACAGCTGTTGTTTAACTACCACAGACCACAATTTATCTACAGCTTGAGGCCATAAAGGTACTTTTATTACACTCTCTTTCCTTTTTTTTTCTTCCATTTGATTTAATTTCAGCATGTCTGACACCAAAATGCTATATACAATTTGCATATTACAATATGCACTATTGCAGATTCCATACACTCCTAAATGGGAAAATTGGAACAGAATGGTAAATGGGGAAAGCTTGCAATGACAAATAAAAGAGGAAGATGAGCTCCCATGTTTCATTTACATGTAAAATATTCTGACAATAGTTGTTTCCCCAAGAACAAAGAGCTGGTTTTTCTAGGGTGACTGGTTTATGATGGCTGCAAGAAAAAAAAAAGGATGTTTTTTTTGGCACTGGAACAGAAGCATGCTTATCTGAATTGAGCCCTGGGGCTTGCCATATAATTGGAATAAAACTTAAGTCTTACTTAAGAAACCAACAAATATGGAAGCACAAACCATATCCAAAAGGAGCAGCCAGGGTGTACTAAGATCAAAAATCGCCTCTCTGCGGGCAAAGTACTGTCTGAAGCTTGAATCCTGAAGAGGACTTCAGCAAAATGTAGTTTTGTTTTGAGGCACCTGGTCTTTTTTAGTTAATAAACTTTGGAGATCATGGGATGCAGGGAGGAGAGGTGTTCCAGTTGTTCTATGGTTCTTATGTGGGATCATTCCAACCTGGCCCGATGACCCAGGTGGTATCTGCCAGCCCTAGGTTACTGCTTCCAGTCCTGCAAAGGGATCTGCGTGGATGGAACTGAGGTTTTCACTGCCCTGCTGTAGGAAAGGTGTGCGGCTCTCCTGGTATTGCCCTTTTCCTTGGGGAAAAAGGTGGCCTTTGCCTCCAGAGTTGTCAGTCCAGCAGCTTTCACCAGCACAAAAATTGTGACGGGAAATCTCCCCACATGTAAGGTTTTGGGTAAGAATTTGAGTTTGGACAGCCCTTAACACTTAACCCAAACCTCTAGAGTTTTGCCCTATATTAGTTTTATTTTGGCATAAATAATAATTACTGACTTAATTGTATGTTTAATAGCTTGACGACAGAAAATGTATCTCGCCACCTTTACTCCCCTATTTTCTCCATCCTAGCTGCGAATGTGAAAGCTGTATGCATCTCTGGGAGAGGGGTGTTCTCGTTGAACTGCTTTCCTAAGTGCAGAATACATTAATCTGTTGGCATTTATTAAAAGTAAATAAATATTATTCCATAGCTTAGCTTCTGTTTGACCTTTTGTACTCTAACATCCATTAAGTAATGTGAGACTGCTTAGCTTGGCTTTTCAAGGACAGGGTGCAGAAAACAATCTGGTGAGGTGTAAGTGGGCTGGGGTGTGTGTGACCAGTTAATAACTACCCCTCAATGCCCCTCTTGGATGCTGTTGGTGAACAAACTGTGTTTGTCTCCTTGACACTTAATGCTTAAAATGAGCACAGGTAGAGTGGGTGGGCTATGCTGTGATCCCAGAAGTCAAAAAAATTTTTTTAATATCTGTCCCAGTCAGTTTAATGTCTCTGTTTAAGCTTCCCCAACTTGGAAAAGTGGAAAGAATGAATATATTTTTTTTTCCTTCTTCCTGGAGAGGTAGCAGAAATAGGAAAAAGACACCTTAATGTAGTAGTAGACTTGTCAGCATGGAGTACTCGTGTCCTTACAGATATTGTGCAGTGCTCAGTGTCTTGCAAATGAACAGTGGTGGGATTTATTGCAGTATGTGCAGGTATGAACCAGTGGCTAATGTCTCTTGTATAATATTACTCCTGGAAGTACAACTCCACAAAGAATACTGTCTGGAATTACAGGGCAAGAGCAAGTCAACAGTTAATTGGCTGTGCTGTAATTACTTCTAGATGCATAATATGCAATACTTATAGGACTTGTAGAAGTGGCATACAAATTTCACAGTGGTCTCATGGTACTTGATCATGTGTGGAGGATTTTGGTGGTCTCTGTAGACCTTGGGATTAATGGCACTGTAATAATTTATTCCTGCTCTGCTATTTTAAAATAGTGAGTGTATTTTTATTTTCCTTTTTTTTAAAAGATGAAGTCTGCCTTTAATTGACTTATAGGGTAGAGGAAAAAAATAGGACATGCTGTTCAAAGGCTTTGTCATTCCTTGCTAGGATGGAAGTCATTCTACTTGCTTTTTGTTTGCTTGGAGTTGTTTATGCTTCTGGCGGAGCATGGAAGCAGTGTGTAGTGTGCCATGGTACTGCAGCCCAGCGGGTCTTTGAGTAACTGATACCTGATTTTCCTCACCTTTAACCCCAAGGTGTGTAAGATGCAATTTCACCGAGTTTATAGAATTACTGTTGTGGTCGTACTGGGTAAAGATCTGAAATGTCCAAGAGCTGTGTGGCTGGGAACATGGATGAGATCTCTAGGCAGCAGTGAATTCTTGTCCTGGCTATGTCTCACAGTTTCAGCAGTCCCCAGAGCTGTGGCTCTTTGGATGTTATCCAAGCCTCTGAAGTCAGCTGTAATCCTTCCCACTGCAGCTGTGAAAAGGCTCTGCAATTTGGTGGCATGACAGGCACCTACCAGGGCTGCTGAAGCCAGACTTGGGAAGTGGCCGTGGTGGGACTCCGTGCACGTGAGGTTTGTATGTGCTTAGCTCACCTGCCTTGTGCAAGGTGGATACTGAAGTTATTGTGAAGCTTTATAATATGGACTTTGGAATCCCCAAAATGCCATTTATATTTTAACTTATTAAATATGGAAATCATGTCAAAGGTAAATGTCAAGGGGCTATAAAATTACCCTTCTTATCTCCTGTACGTTTATCAGTTGATAAATGGAAAGAAGCTGCTGCCAAAATAACTGTGAATGAATAATTTATAAATGACTGATGCATCGTGTATGTTGTTTCAGGCAGAAAACAGTAGGACATCAATAATCAAAAGAAGTTGGATTAATTTAGCAGTATTTTGCAGTTAATATTTTTATCTAAATGCTGCAGTCTGGACCTTTTGTCATCGTGAGATCCTTCTCTTTGTCACTAAGGACTGATCCACAGATCACTGAAATCAATAGGAGTCAGCTGTTTACTTCAGCAGGCTGTGAATCAAATTTATAATATGCATATATAGCTTTTTTCCTCTGCACTGACAGTGTTCTGAATTTGAATTTCTTTAGCGCTGTGTGCCTTCGCACAGAATTTGGTTCAGATGTTTCTTCCCTCCCTACCTCCTTGTGGGCTGAATGTCCCAGGCAAGAAATTAGGAGAACCTGATGAAACAAAGATGAGGGAAAGGTGGCTGCCAGAAGAAATACCGATCTACTTTTGTTTATCTACATACTTTTGTTTCTGTTCACACAGAGAAAACTGATTTCTTGCAGCTTAGGTTTCAGTGCGAGGCAGACTCTTTCCAGCATCTGTTTTTCACAAGCCTACCCCAAATAGATAACATTTTGAAGGTGCGGGTTTTTTTTTTTTTTTTGCACCAGTCATCACAAATAAGGTTAAATACTGAAGAGGTAAACTAGATTCTTTCTTCCTGTTCTCTTCATGTGATTTAAATATGGACCATTTTGCCCATCACATGACAGAGCTGCCAGAGATTGCCTCAAGCTAGTTTATGGCTTTAACTAAAGGTCATTTTAGGGGGGAAAAAAAAATCCCATGGAGCAAGGGGAGGAGACAAATGTATTTTAAAAAAAATACATTAAAAAGTAGCTATTAAGCGTTTGTTCTGAAGAATACAAATGAAAAGGAGAAGCTGCCATTATGCTGGAATGAGTCAGGGGAAAGAAATAAAACCACACTAATAATAATAAACTCTTCCTCCCTCCTCACAGCGCAACGCTTCACGAAAGGAAGGTGCACAAAGCAATTGCCTGGATTTCGGTCTACAGCTTTTTCTACCTGACCTAGATATCTGACTAGCAGTTCACCACTGCAGAAAATGCCCTACTGCAAAACTCCTATCCCACTGGCTGCTAATAAGAGCAATTCTCACGTACCACTACATCCATCCCCACAATGTAATTGGTCTGGCTCTCCCAGCTAGCCGCCGCTCCTCCTGTAGGGCCACACTGTGAAGAGAAATCCCAGACCTCCCGAGGGCTGAGGGGCTCCAAAACTGCGCTATGTTATCAACAGCTACATGGTTAGCTAACTGCTGTGACTAAATGGAGATTGGGAAGCACTGCAGGCAAGGGATGAAAAGTGATGCCCTCCCATAGCACAATGCCGATATGCAGAATTGGCCGAAACAACGAAACTTCACAGACAGTGCAGCAGAAGGCATTGGCTCTCTTGTTTGGGCATTTTATTACCTGGAGCAAAATGTGCAGAGAAGGGAGATAATGAAGTACTTGACTAATTCGGTGTGATCCAGCTGGCTAAGCCAGAGGGGCTGCAGAGCAGGAAAAGCTACAGAACTCACTGCTAGCCATTTTCCCTTGATACCTGTGAAGCCAAAACAAAGAAGTGCAGAGATCAAAAAACAGGGCAATATCAATATCGGGAAAGGGGAGGGGGACAACAAAAGGGGAGGAGAAACCTCTAGGATTACCCCCCCTTCTCCCTTCTGCTCTCTGTTTGGTGGTGGGTGTGGGTAGGGAACGTTATTTTCATTTGCCTCATGCTAACTTCTAATCTATTGGAGAAATTCACCAAATTCCCGAACGTTTAGCACCCTGTGTGCCACAATGCTCAATGCCAGCTTAATTTTTATCTACCATTTGTAATTGGGGAAATAAAAGGCAGGTTTTGTAATACAGGCACATACATAGGAGTGCCTACAAAAACTCATATCCCCCTTTTCCGCAGCCTAAAAGGTTAGATAAACTATAAAATTCTTATCCAGAGGGAAATTAGAAAATAAAGTGTGCAAATTCCTCTCTCCAGCTCCTAGGCATCAGTGTGTTTTTTTGCTGCTGCCTGTAGGTTTTTTGTTTGTTTGGTTTTTTTTCTCTGACAACCCAGCTATTTAAGCACACAAGACTCATTGCTGCCTCTGCCTCTTCCCCTTCCCTGCCTGCTCCACACTATCTTCCTTCAAAGTGCAGTGCAATTCCAGCTGCACTAACAAGCTGTTTCCCAAACTAGTGTATTGTTAAAAAAAAAAAAAAAGCCAAGCCAGCAGTAAGTAAAAGGCTGTTACTCTACTTAATTAAATAGAAAAGGCTAAACTTCATACCTGGTGTAACGTAGATGCGATGCCATGAAAAGAATTGGAGAAATACCCATCTCTACCATGTAGCCCATGCTGCTCATCATGGCTGCCAGGGAATGAATCACTGCTGACCAGTCTGCCTGCCAGCCGCTGTTCATACCCTTTTTTTTTTTTTTTTTTTTTTTAATAGGAGACAGGCAGACACTATGCATCATTCAGAGATGAGCATCACAAACATGCTTTGCAGGGAAGGCGACCACAGCAGACTGCCAATGCTCTTCCAGTGCCAATTATAGTGATGGTTTAATCGTAAAAGCAGATTCATTAAAATGGGATCAGAGCCAAGGTGTTTGTGATTTGGAGGCTTGTGCTAACTTTTGATAGTTATCATCAGGGGCAGCTGATGTGACATCACCCTGCAACTCTACGTGACTCATTTTTTTAATGGACCACATGCCTTTGCATGATAATTTTGCTGCTAGAGTTAGCTTGGTATTAGCTCAAAAGACAGAAACATCAGCACCCAAATCTGAAGATGTGTTGAGAGATTGCAGTTGTCATGGAAATAAGGGGCAATGGCTGATGCTTACCTCCTCTCTAAAATGGAAGTCCACATTTGCTCCCTTCAGCCTGGAAGCTAACAGAAAGGACTAGGTGAAATGGCTACTTTCTGACAACATGGATGTGATGAAATGGGAAGCCCTTTTTTAGGTTTATATATAAGTTTTCCTGAAACATTTTTCTCCAGGAAAATATTTTCAATATTGGAAAAATAAATCTCTGTACCTGGTTCAGTTTTTCCATATGGTGGTGGTGTGACCAAAAAATGCCTGGAAAGCACCTTGCAAAGGCTGTTTTTGAGTGTCAGTGGTGAAGGGGCAAACATGAAGCACTGGCTTGTGGTCAGGCTCGGTTGTTGTGGTACAGTTGGGATTTCCCTGTAGGAGATGTGTGTATATCTGGCTGCTTTTGCATGGGTACAGGCTGTGCTCTTCATGAGCTGATATGGAGGTTACATGGTGCTATGTGCCACCTAACCGAGGGTATCCATGTGATGCAGATTAGCTGCTCATTAATAACTCATGAGTTCAAAGAGTTACAACCTGACAGGCCACCTCCTGTATCAATACAGCTATCAATAGTGGTGATGAAAATTGTTCAGACAAAGCCTCTTAAGGCACCACTGGATTTAGCAGCACAGGGATAATGGGAACGTACTCGTCCCTGGAGGAACAATAACCTGGAGCTATGTTGAGTTTAGGGAAAAAAATTAAAGCAAAAAGTCTGTATTCCTGGGCATGATGGTGACCAAAGAATATAATGTGAGCATATACATACGTATGGTATCTCTGTTAGTGTTGTGTGCTGTGTTGCTACAGCTGATGAGCTCTAATCTCATGAAGACGTATTTCAGAGTAGCAACCTACTGGGACAGAGCTGTGACCAAACTGTCTTTGTGATTGTTCTTGTACTTTGAATGCTTGGCTTTTCAGCCTTCATGTTACTCTGTCTGGGAATGTGGTTGAGAATCATTACCGTATTTAAAACCATAGCTCTGATGTGATAAGTCTTTAGTGAAGTGTTTAAATAAGAAATGGTTGGGCAGCATCACATAATCTGCTGTCAAGATTGTGTCTGGCTCGGTGGTCCCACGTGCAAGTAAGGATCTATGGAGCTGCTAAATTTGTGGGAATGTTCAAGAGAATAAGTATGTGCTGTGAAGCTCAGCATTGTACAGAGAGTCATTTGGGCAGCTTAAGCCCCAAATTAAATCATGCTTAAATCCTCTTCTACGAGCAGTAGAGACATATTAAGCATATTAAGCACATTAAGCATCCCATCCCTGTCTATTAGGATGATTTTATACTTAGGTTATGGTGGAAGCTTGAGACCAGCTTTTATCAAGGCTTTCCTGCCCCTCCCCCCAAGTGTAGTTTTTGGCATAGGTTGTTGCAATACAAATCAGAAAATCAAGGCATGTTGTGTACCCTATTTTAATGAGGATTAAAAGAGAGAACATAACGGCTAGAACTGGCTGGTAAGGGAGAAGGGGAGAGCTGTGTTGCCAGCCTTCTCCCTGACCACAGCTTGCTTTACTGTCCCTTGCAAGCTGGAAGCACAGTGGGTCCCAGCACATACAGCTTGCAGGAAGGCCTGCTTCAGGGATGTGGCTCCCAGCTCCCCCTAAACGTTCTGCAACCACTTCACTGGTACAGGAAAATATGCCAGGCTGCTGCCAGAATGAAAATCTATTGAGAATGATGCAATGTTTGTTATAAGGAAACAAGCTTGGCTCCTGTTAGCCTTCCTTGCTCCTCTGGGTGAGATTTTTTTTTTTTTTCCCCTCAGACAGCATGAACCAGCACCAAATCCTTGCTTGGCACCCAGGGTGGTGGTGGGCAGAGTGGAGGGGAGCTGCTGGCCACTGGCCGTGCATCCCTGGGTCACCCCAGGGCTCACAGGGGTCAGGCAGGCATCAGTTGGGTAAAATCTGTGTGCCCTGCCTCACACCACTGAATGTTACTCTCATGTTTAAATAACTCGCAGGTCAGTTGTTTTTCTATTTTGAGTGTGTGGCAAATGAGGCTGAGGCAGCTAGTAAAATGAATGACTAATTTCCAGGTTTTTTGTCTTTCTGCCTCTCCTGCTGCTGCTCTCCCTGAAGGTCGTCATGGGGCAGCCTTACCCCAGTGACTGGGGATGGGCAAGCTGAGAAAACAGAAGCAGAAAAGCATCATTTCCACCTGTGGGAGCCTGGTGGAGGCTGTATTTCTGCAGGGGTTACATTTCAGTGTTCTGGGGGGTAGGGGGATATTTCCCCCACTGCCTGCAAGCTGGTGGGAGCCTTGTGCATCTCTTGACCAGGGAAGCCTTCTGGAAGGGGGGCTGGTGTCGTAGCCCTGGGTGAGGTGGCCACTGTGGGACCCAGTGAGGAGAGGTGGGGAGGGAGGGCGATCAGTGTGGCACTGCAGAGAGCTCACTTGCTTTACTGCTGCTGCTGCTGTTGCTGCAGCCACTGCCTGCAAAGTTGTGTTTTGGTTTGCTTTTTTTTTGTTTTATTTCTTATGTGTGTGTGGTTGTTTTTGTTTTTTTTTTTTTCTACTGATGGTGGTGGTGTGCCTTTGGGGTAGTGGCACACCCCTGCTTTGGCAGAGGGCTGCAGATCTGCAGCAGAAGGGAAAAGGAGGGGAAGGAGGGAAAGATCATCGGGGCCAATTCCTAGGAGCACACGCAGCAGTTCAGACCTTTCCTTCCTTCACCATAACCTCTGTCTTCCAGTCCTGACTGCCTGCTTGCATTAATTACTCCGTGGTCCCTAGACGCATTCATTTCAAGCTACCTTTAGGGTTCAAAGTGCAGAAACCAACTGACCAAGGTTGAAAGCAATTAACAAACAGGTTATTTTAAATTAACAGCTTCTTTTAACCAGCTGTCCAGAACTGCGTTTTTTTTCGACAGCAGAATTAGCAAGGCAATTTACCTCAGTGAAAAGATGGCTTGGGATTGCTTTTGTTATTGTGCTGCCTTTTCCCCTTTTTTTCTTTTTTAAACTCATGCCAATTTAATATAAGCACTTCCAGCTTGGATTTAAAAGGAGCATTGAAATATACTGACTGCCTAAATGAATTGGGAATGGTGTAGGATATTGAGAAGGAGCAGTTCTTTTGCTTCCTTTAGCTATCTTGTACTGCATCGAGATGGGTCTGCTTGTGAATGGCATATTGAGATGCCAGCACTTTCTTGTGGGGTTGGTTTTTTCCTTCCTTTTGTTTTTCTTTTTCTTTTTTTTTTTCCCCCTTCTTCTGCCTTGCCTTCCCTCTTCATATAGGTGCTTTGTTGCCTGGATCCTCACTGGCTTCTTTACCTCTTCATCAGGAGCTGGATTTGCAGACAGGAGCAGACTCAGGCCGTACCCTGGGCTCAGCCAGGAGCCACAAGGACAGTGGTATGCAGAACCCAAACTCATAGCCTTGATCCCTGCAGGAGCTTATTAGCTTAGCCTAGGTGCTCTAATGACTTTTATTGCTTTCTGGTCAGCAGAGAGCATGAGCTGATCAAGCTGTCTTCAGAAACCTGGGAAACAGAAGCAGAGCTCTAAGCCCTTTAATACTGCCAGGTATCTTCTCTTTTCTGTGGGTTTTAATGTTAGGACTGTCATGTCTAAGGATGTTATGAGGAGGAGCTTACAGCAGTAATCTTGAGGGATTCATTCAAAATACGCTGGCCTTGGTTGTCCACCTTGACTCAATAATATGCCTTATGAATCTTCCAGCCTCTGAACCCTGCTGTGTCAGATTGCATTTTGGCAGTAGGACGATGCAGCAAGATCGTCCTGACTGATCACTGAGAAATGTTGCCCAACAGTTTTAGCCCAGGTCCACCTCTGAATTTTTCTTCCATAAGCTCTACTCAAGTCCCCTTTTGCCATGCTAAGTAACTTTTCTTCCTCTTTGATGCATCTGCTCTTTAGAGGCTTTCACATTGTTGTGCTTTTCTTAGCTATTGTGTTGGCCAGAAACGATTCCCAGGGTGCAGATGGATACTTACACATGACAGCAGTTCTGGAAATAATTGCCTCATCAGTGTTAACACCCTTCCAAGTCAGACTTGGTAATTCTCAGAGTAAGTCCCAACTGCTTTTGGTGCAAAAGCGAGCAGGTTTGCCTAGCCTACCCTCAACCATCAATGATTTTGTCTCAGCTTCTTAAATTGTGCTGCTTTGCAAGAGAATGCCTGGGTTATTTGTTTGGGGTTTTTTATTCATTTTCTTTCTTTTCCTTTTTTTTTGTCAGCTTTTGATCTTCCCTGGTTAGTTCTGCTAGCCCTCCAAGTTATTCTGTAGCTGTTTTGTATGAACTCCCTCCAAACTGCCATTAGTTTTTGTTTACACAAAATGCAGAATTGAGCATGCTTTTTCCATAGTAGACTGCACCCGATCAATATAGATAAAAACCTATTACTTCCCTGTTACTTTCTGTCTCTGCATATGCAGCCTAAAATTGTGGTGACCTTTTTTGCTGTCAGACTGCATTGTGGACTCATGTCTAATTTACTACCTGCTACTGACCCTCAGTCTCTTCTACCCATTGCTGCTTTCTAGGTTTGCATGGTCTTGGAGGTTTTTTTTTGTTAAAAAAAACCAACAAAAACAACAACAACAAAAACAACCAAAAAAAAAACCCCAAAAAACCAAACCGCAAACCACCCACACCATGCAACTGTATTGTATTTTTTCCAGGTTGAATTTCATCTTGCAATTTTCCTGCTTGTAGGTTCAATCTCTCGACATCTCAGCTGTTTCTCTGTCCTCACTGAGTTTTCTGCCTCTTACGGGTGTGGTAGTCTCTGTAAATTTAATTCAAAGAAACTGCAACCTTTTAATGTGATTCCATGTAGAAGAAAAGAGAGGTTTCACTGCCCTACAGATGTTATTTTGTTGCAAATGTTTTGTTTGCATCTATTAAATGTATAAATCATTAGTATAGTCAGCCTATCTATTACATGTATTACATCTATTTGTTTGCATCTATTACATATAAACATCGTTAGGGTAGTTAGCAAGTGCTGATAGATGGAAGCTGAGTGGCAGGTTACTTATGGAGAGGTGATTTTGAGAGTCGTTGGCTGTGTGATAACTGAATCCCTTTGGATGGATGAGATCACCTGTAGCCCTTAACAAGGAGATGAGCAGGGCAGCATGCTGGGGAACTGCTGTGGGACAGAAACCCAGTGGTCTGGCAAGGAACTACTAAGAGATGCTGACAGACAAACGGGAACACAAATGGAAAGGCAGGGAAGTATGAAGCAGCTCATAATGATGGAATTTTTAGGTGAATGAAGAAGTCCTCTTATCTGCTGTGTGTTCTTAACTCAGCATTTGTAGCCTTGGTGCCTATATTGAGGTGAAGACAAGGCAGTGTATGCTTTTAATGTGGGGTAAATGCCCATCTTGTTGAGTGCTTTTACTGCTTTAGCTGACTGCTGTGTCAACTAGACTTTACCTTGCTTTCCATAGTACAGCCTCCCTTCTAAAGGAAAGACAAGGGTGCCATGGGGTAGGAGGTATCCCAATTTCCAGAAAGTCTGAGGAAAAGGACTTGATTTTCCTTTTCACTTGGAAAAGACCTATTATTCTATATGAGTAAAACAGGCTTTGAATATATGTGTTTATTTGAACCCGGTACACATATTCCACAGGGAAGTTTCAGAAGATGTTCAAGTCCTTCTGAATCAGTAATGGGGAGGGGAAAAGCTTCTCCAAGTAACTGTGATCTGAAATAACTGAATTTCTCACAGCTCTAGTAATATGAAATGTGTATTTAAACATGGGTATCAAGATGAAAGAAACCATGATTCAGAAGTTTTAATTCATTTGTTAAATGCCAAATATTCTCTCTGATTTCCTAGCAGTAGTGTTCAGAGTCAAAACTGACTGAGCTAGAAAAACAAAAAATTGACCTTGTGCTGTTGATCTTGGGGAAGCTACAGTCACTGTGTGCCAACTCAGGATCTGGTCATGAGAGTGCAAATCACTCTAGCTTCATGCTTGGCATGTCAGTTTTGCTATTCATCTACCTGCTATTAAGGTCAGTGGTACTAAAGCGCTGTGGTCTGTGGCCAGTGCAGAAGCTTCAGCAGTAACACTATGTGTAATGAACGTTTATGTGAAACGTGCTCATGCTATCAATTAATCAGGGTTTGCTTCTCTGGCTATTTTTTTTTTCATGTTTTCACCATTGTACAAATTTGACAAGCAGAGCTGTAAACAAAAAAAAAGGTGTTATTAAAAACATAAATGAGTTAGGGAAAGGAAGACATTGTCAGGAGCCTGGGCTTTAACGTTCCCCAGAAATTCCTAATGATGTGAAGAAAGGATTGTGATTTTAGATATCTAAAGCTGATTTTTGACAGGTCAAGAGATCTGCTCATCAGTGCCTTCTGAACTGTCAAAGCTTGATATCCTGCTTCACAAAATGCGAAGGGTCCTGTACAGCAGCGTGCAGTGAACATGCCACATACACCCCAAGGGTCTTAAGATCAACAGCTGGAGAACAGACACAGTGAGCTACTGTTCCACTTCTTGTTTCTCTTCGTCTCCGTTCCAGAAAATAAGGGACTAGCTCCATCCTGGGTGTAACTCTATAAAGGTTTTCTGCACCTGAAGAGTCTTGAAAGATGTCTGTCCCATCATCTGGAGCTGTGACTGCTGAATAATTTAATGGCGATGTTTACCCTTGTGTGTCAGGGTGGCTGATGAGAGACATAATGTGCAATCAGGCAGAACCAAGATAGTGCTGTGAAACTGCGCGTCAACCGCTGGGTTATTGCCCGACCCAGTGCCTAGTTAGCATCTCCCTGCTTCCCCCGGCCGATTTCAGATCGTGTTTGCACAAAGCCCAGACATTTCTGTGCAAGCGTTGAAAGAAAAAAGAAGTTAAACCAGAAGGTATTTTTTCTGAAAAGAAATTCCAAATGCTTTCTTCCTGTTTGCAATATGCCTATGCATGACTACACTTTGTGGTGTCCCAGCCCTGTTAATAATGGGGACCCCAAGCCTGTAAATAACAACTGCTGTTTCTACAAGGCAAGGTTTGTATAACTTGCCCTAATTTTGATCTCATTTACTCTTGATGTTACGCTGCTGACGTTCTGCGGAGGTTGCTGATTTACTCTGGAGTAAATAGTAGCAGAATTAATTCCAGCTGTCTATGTGATACATCAGGATACACAATGGGATGTAAAGTCACAAATGCCAGAATGACAAAATTTGGTTACTGAAGCTGTACTTTGTACCCGACTTATTACGGACATTGTCCTTCACAGCCTGTGACTGGGAGGGTGCAAGATTCATTTCCATGAGAAACGTGCGACTTGTGCCAAATTATTACAGATAGATTTATGATACGGACAAGAGACTGAAAGGAAACAGTATGTCAGAAATGAATTAGAAGTCAAGAAGGAAAAAGAAATGTAAAACACTTGGGCAGCCTGTATCTTTTTAATATTTTAAATAGAAAATCATATTTCACTTGCTCAGGGCCTTGGTCTAGGGAAGGTACTTAAACTGATTCTTAAATTTGACATGGACACATTGGGACTTGAAGCACAACTCTTTCTCTAGTGCTTTCCTGCGACTGGGTTTAAGATTTCAGGGGAATGGTGCCAGTAGTATGCTTTTTTATTCATTTACAAATGGCAGTTATTAGGATATGATCCATATTGCTTTCATCTCTTGTTTTATTTAAACACTCGCAAAGCGCACCAGCTAGAAGCTTTATTTGGTAGGATAATTACATGGCGTGTACTACTGATAAAGAACAGAGTTGAGCAGAGTATCTGCTCGGTTTAGGAGTAAAACTTCCTTGCAGGTGCTTGCATCTGTGTGTGTGAGAATTAGGCAAGCTGAGTTTTGTTGTCCTTGATAATTCTGAAAAATTGAATTTCAGGCTGACATACTTCAATATTTTTGTAAGGTGTTGCATATAAGGAGCTAAAGGAACCAGTTCTGCACAGTTGAAGTCACAGACATATTTTATATTTTTTTTGGTGAAAACATAAAACAAAAAGAAAACAAATATTGAAGATCTATAGTGAAGAAGGCTACCAAGGGAAAATCAGCTCCTCTGCAGTAAATTTTACAGTGGTCCGCTTACTAATGGAAATCATATGCCTATACCAAAAACAGGGAGAGGTATTTAATCTCATGTGTTCTAGTTCACTTTATTTATGACCTCTGTTACAGATATTCAGACCCCTTTTCCTAATGTCATACGTGGCTGCAATTGCATACCAATGGCATTCGCTTGCCATATTTGTGACAAATTGCAATCAACAGAATTCAAGAATTCGTTGCAGGGAATATCCACAGAGTAAACTTCGGCAATGTGAAGAACATACATATATGTGTATATATATATTTGTACTATGTGTTCTGGCAGTTGTGATGTGAGCAGGTCTTTTTCTCTCCCTCTTGCATCATCCCAGGTAGGTCCTGCTGGGCTAGAGGCGTGGGTGCTAGCCATGAGCTGCATGACCAGTAACCTAATGGCCAGGAGGCACCAGCTTACCAGTTTGCCAGTTGCTGTCGGAAAGAGTGGATTATGGCTGAATTTGGACTCAACAGAAACATTAATCTGAGTCTTTCCCTCCTTGCCCAGCTGTTGCATTTTATGAAATGTGTAGGAATGTAAAGATCCCTGAGACACCAGCTCCTCTTTTGGATTTGGTGGAACTGGTGTCTGGGTTCATGGATAGGTGTGGGAACGAGAACAGATTTAGTAGACAGGCAAAGTTGACCCATTTTTTCTCTCAAAGAAAATGTACTTGATTATATTTTTTGTCCCCAAAAAACTGTGGTGTGCTAAGAGGGTCACGATGATAAAAAGGCTAAAAAGTTATCACTCCTGTTTATTTGCTGTAAATGATTCTCTCGACTTAAGTCAGAACATAATGCGCTTGAATGACTGCACCTCCCACGCTGTGCTGCTCTGAGTGGAAATAGGCTTGCAGGAGATGTTCTGCTTTCCCAGTTTCATTTTCCCTTCTGAGTGCAAACCTTTGTTAAATCTAGGAACCGTTGTAGACTGTTTTTATGAAGGATCATAAGAAGTTAGGGTTTGCAGAGGCCAATTAGTTCTGCTCCATCTCTCTGCCAGTGCAGAGTCGTAGTATACAAAGTAATTCCTCGTGCTTTGTCTAGCTAATTTTTAACGGGGCCATGTAACGTTTTCACAGTTGAACAAAAGTCTTTATTTTTCCCCCCAATGTTCAGCCTTAAAATGTTCTCTTTCTTGCTTTCATCCCATGACCCCTTGTTATATAGCCATGTACCACACTCGGCAACTTGATTTGCTGCTTAGTGTTCACAGCATGTAGGTGCATGTGGAAGGTTGTTGTATTTTGGCTGTATAGTGTTTCTTTTCTAAAAAGGGAAGTCAGAAATATATACCACTGAACCCCTACCATGTGCTGTGCAATCAGTTATACTGCGTGGAGGAGCACTGATGACAGACTTTGAAGGCTTAACAAGTCACTTTGTTGCAATGAGCTGCTTTTTTTCATGTATTATTCCACGTTCTCCTCACCCCTGTGCTCACAGTAGGAGCCAGCTTTTTTTTTTTTGCTTCTCCTTATTTGAATTCTTTCTCTTTTAGCTACCCAACTCCATAATACACTGTAACAAGGCAAAGATGTACACATAGTAAATCGCTTCTTTTGGCAGAGGAGGAAAGTTTGTGCTTGCTTTCATAATCCTCTTTACATATTCCAAATTAATTTCTTTCCACAGCTTTTCTCCTTTGTATGTTGCTGACTTTTTTTTTTTTTTAAATGAAGCTATTGTCTGTTACCCTGGAAAACTGCTGTCCCATACACACTGTGCTGAAGATATCTCTGCAGCCTTCCATAATCTGCTGGCTTTTACCAACATCACCACCTCCGCTTAGTGTTACAGGGATACAGTCAGATTGATTTTGGCCAACAAACAGCCTTCAAGTTCCCGTGAGACCTGGCAGTTGTGGAGTTCGGATTTTTCCAAAATAATTTAGTAGAAATAATGTATGTAATTTCAAACAGATATTTTAAATGGATACATGCTACAAATAGAAATTCTTCCTTTAAAGTTGGCCTACTGCACTGTCAAATTTCTATGTGAAGGTAGCAATAAACACAAGCAACAATTAGTCTGTTTAACAGAAGATGCTTCTAGAAAGAAAACAAACTGTGCCCATAAAACTATGCTCTCTTCCCTTGCACTGACCAAAATATGTCGTCCGAAGCAGCTTTAACATCTATTGATGTTACTTGTGAGGAATTATCTTTCTGTTGCAGTTTTCCTGTCTTTACTGTGGTCTGGAAATGGCTTAAGCAAGCCAGGTGTATGTCCGGTTGGTTTAGACAAAGAAGTTGAGTTAGGTAGCTCTAGTGTAAACCCAAGCCCTAGTTCCAGTCTAGCTTTTTTTAGCTGTGTTACTATTTTAATCAGGTGAGTTACAAGATGTGGCTAATAAAGCGGCAACTGAGCCAGTGGACAAGGAGTATTGAGAAATGTGTCCTCCTACCCATGAACCTTGTTTAACTCCAGACCACTGAGTAATCTTTGCAAAAGGTATGCAAAAGTCCATTTTCACAAAACGTTTCAGCTGATCCATGGTGACATGTCACCCAAAGTACTGGGTGTCTTGGACATTTCCGAGCTCATTCTTTGAATATTAAGGATGCTGAGTTTCTGCACGCTGCAGAAGAACTGCTTCCTGCTTGAATGCAGCATACTTCGTTTGCACTACCTGCTGCTGTAAGCAGAGTTTGGCTTGTATCATCACAAACAAAAGTGATCTGTGAACACCATCTGCATAGTATTGCTGCTGCTTTATGCTGCTGGTGTTCCTGGCTGTTTTGAGCCCAGGGTGTCGATCTGGCTGTAAGGCTTAACATGCTGATGTAGATAGGTGTGGAGAGGCTGCTACAGCTGTTATGTCTCCTGTGTTTTCTCAGTGCTTCCCATTGGTATGTCCTTCAAAAAAAAGAAATAATTATCACTATTCTCCTTCTGGTACCAAATTGAGGCACAGTGAAAAGATGTATCATATTTTAAAGTTAGTGGCCAGGCCAGGAATAGCACATGGTGTTGTGAAATTTAAGTCCAGTATTAGGTAGCAAAAAGGCATGCAGGCTGGCTTTTAAAGCTATAAAAGGATAATGCGAAATAATGGTTTCTAATAGCACTAGGGGTATCACCATGGCTTTGGAAGACACCCCAAAAGCCTGCTTCACAAGTGAAATTCAAAAATTAAATGCAATACTGTCAGTTCTGGTCTTCACGTTTGGTAACACATGGTTATCGCATCTATACCTGCTTCTTGGGTTCCAAACTTTTCGTGTCTTGCTACTGAATGAGTAAGTTAAGTCACTGAGTTATTACCCCATGCAAAGTGCTGTGATTTTTAATGTGATTATAAAGATAGAACGGAGAAGCATGAAATGTGTTAGTAGATAACAGATCACCTGTCCCCAGTGCGTGCATATCACTACCTAAAATCCTTGGGTTTGACCCAGGAAAATAGATCTTGCACATCGCTTGGGGTTTTTGTTTATTTAGTTAAGGTAACCAAGTTGCTACCTTTCACAGGCAGGATGTAAATTGCTTTTCTGTAAAGTTTTATCAAAAGCATCAGTGAATGTTACTTTTAGAAGTGACTGTTATTTTTCCAGATGATCATGTGCTGTATAATGATGGATGTTCCAGGCACCAGGGAACAGGCTTGTAATTGTTTTGGTTTGCCACCCAGAAGAGGGCCAGAAGTGGCATGCTTGGCCATCTATCTAGGCTCCTGGTACAGTTTTCACAGTCAAAGGAAAGGTGATGAGATCTTTTAAAATGACCTAGGAATCTAACAAAAAGTGAGTTTTCTTTGGTGAGTTTTGGACCTTCAAGTTTGGGAGAAAGCTGAATCCTGCCCCGGTGCTTGCATTGCACACATCTTGGGATGCTGGCCAGGCAAATGCCCTCAGCTGATGGAACAGTTACAAATTTCACCAGGTCCTCAAAGCATCTCCCCCTGCTGATTAACATCATTTCTGCCTTGTCCAGGTTGAGCAGCAGCCAGCTGGCCTTCTTCCAGAAACCAATTTCTGCCAGACATCGAGGTTGGCAGCAACCGTGTCTGGGTCAGGAAGGAAGGAGATAGAGAGCTGGGTGTCATCAGTGCACGGATGGTAGTGCAGTGTGTGCTGCTTCACAGATGCCCTGCAGCAGCTGATGAACCAGAGAGGTGGATGGAAGTGAACCCAGTAGGAAAATCTGAGGATGCACAGTCGCTCAGCAAAAGATTTGAGAGAGCATATAATCTCACATGGAGGGGAGGGGAATGTCTGGAATTTCTCCCTATGGATTTTTGAGCTCATTGGTGTGTAAATCTCATAGTGAGCAGCTTGTTCTGGGCAGTATTTTCACTCAGCTGGTGTAAATCCCTGTGGCCTGGGTTGTGAGCGATGCTGGTATTGCTCAGGCAGCAGAATGTGAGGGATGGTGACCTGCTTTCTGAAACACCCCCAGTTTTATCAGCCTTTTCCAAGCATGTTACAGGTGTATCATATATCATACATAGAATGATTTGGTCTGGAAGCAACCTTAAAGACCATCTAGTTCTACCCCCCCCCCTGCCATGGGCAGGGACATCTTGCACTAGACCAGGTTGCCCAAAGCCCCATCCAGCCTGGCCTTGAATGCTTCCAGGGATGGAGCATCCACAGCTTCTCTGGGCAACCTGTTCCAGTGCTTCACCACCCTCACAGTGAAGAATTTTCTCCTTGTATCTAATCTAAATTTACCCTCTTCCAGTTTAAAACCATTCCCCATGAAGTGTCCTATCACTACATGCCCTTGGAAAAAGTCCCTCTCTAGCCTTCTTGTATGTCCCCTTCAGGTGCTGGAAGGCTGCTCTAAGGTCTCCCTGGAGCCTTCTCTTCTCCAAGCTGAAAAGCCCCAACTCTCTCAGCCTGTCTTCATAGGAGAGGTGCTCCAGCCCTCTGATCATCTTCGTGGCTCACCTCTGGACTTGCTCCAACAGGTTTGTGCCATTCTTGTGTTGGGGGTCCCAGAGCTGAATGCAGGACTCCAGGTGGGGTATAATTTCAGACTATGGTGGATATTTATCAGTTGAAGAGACTGAGGTATACAAGTGTATGGTTTTGTACTACAGGTTCAGCCTGTGATGTGGACGTGTCCACTTTAACATGTAGCCCTGTGAGTTTGTGTTTCTTTTGTAGGACTTTGCAATACTTTACCATAAGGCATTGCTTGTGTGCTGTTTTAGCAATTACCTCTATCAAACTGTGCCTGGGAAGGGGTAAAGATTTCACAATTTTCAATTTCAGAGAGCTGAAATGTACCTGGGATGACTTGTGACCTTCAGTGAGATGAAACTGAGCAGGCAAGCCTGAAATGCAGGACATCTCAGGAGATGCCCTGAGGAGAGGGAAGAAGTGGGAGAAGCAGTGGTTTGAGCCCAGGAATAACACCTCTCCCTGAGGCTTTGTTTAAGATGAATATTTGGAACATAAGGCTGAGACTTATGAGTGGATTAGTATTGTGTAAAATCTGTGAATTCAGCACGAGCTGCTACTTTAATGCAATGTCTTTAGGACATGAACTCATTATGATAATGATGTGATTGGTAAGGAGAAATTCAGAGAGTTTTGCTCCAAAGAGTAAGCGCTAAGAAAAAACAGTAATAAGAGTTTAATGCTTTAAGTTGAGTGTCTGTAACATGTAATTTACATGCATTTCGAGTTTTTACATACCAACAGGACTGCTCTAAGGGTTGTGTCTGCTGGCTTTACCCGTAGCAGAAGCCCACTGACATTGGACAGCCAGCTGTGCTTCTTATCAGAGTAAAATATTGCCGAAGAAACAAACAGAATTTGGCAGAAAAGGGTATGGAATAAAATACCAAAGAGAATGTTTTCACATAACTGAACTGTAAACAAACACTTAAAAATAAGTTGTGTGCAAAACTTAAGCACTGTCATTTGTTAGTGAGACACAAGCTGACAAACCCCCAGCAGTGGTGGCTTGGGGACAGCAAGTTTTTGAAATAACACTTTGGGAAGATGGTATTTTAAAACATGTATATGTGTTTGTATTTCGTGTGTTACAGGGAAGTGTTATGATTCCATAGGTTTAGGCTAACTGTAGATATTTGGACTTTGAATTCCCATCTGACAGCCTTGCCAGGGGTGTTTATGCCTCCTCAGTTTTCTGTGTGCACCTTACATTTGAGAACAGAAGTTGAACAGTAAATCATATCAATTGAGCCATTTTATTTTAAGCTGGTGGAGGGATTATGTAAACTACTAGATGTTGTTTTTAATTATCTGGATTTGGTAATATGCAAGCTACTAATTCAGGTTTCCAAAATAATTTGCAAAAAACACGGTTGTGGTTCGCTGCACTGTCAAACAAATAAAAATTTCCCTCTGAAAATTTTCTTTAAACAAACAAACCCTGGAAATCAATTCTATACCTGAGCCTGTATAGGGATTTCCTACATTATATAAAATAAAAGGTTGGAGTTGTATGTTTGCAATCCTGTCCCGTCTCATTCAGATTTTCAGATAAATTTTACTCCCTTTTAAAATACTCGCATTACAGGCATTTCAGATTAAGTAGTAGAACTTAGATAAGGCTCATTCCAGGACTTAGAAGTTTTACACTTGATCTAATAGGTAAAAAGATTCTGCAATGAGTATGTCTAGAGAAAGCATAGGTGTATGCCCGTGTTTGATTGTGCTTTAAATAATAATATGAAAAAGTTACATAGGATTTAGAGTGCTGTTGTACACGGAATGGTGCATCAAAACCCCTATGGCAGCATTCAAAGAATCTGTCCCACTGGAGCCCCATTAGCTATCTCTTTACAAAAAAAAAAAAAAAAAAAAAATATCCCTTTCACCCCTGTACTGCCCCCTTTATGTGCTTTTGAAAACAACAGTTGCTCGTTTTGTACTTTGCCTCAGCGGGTCTGTTTCGCCAGCCATGTCCAGAGCTACTGCGTGTTCATTCAGCTTCCATTGAGAGTAGCTGGGAGCAGAGTCCTCAGCATCACTCCAGATCAAGTTCTCTTGAGATTTATTACATTATAATACAAAATAGCTCATTATTATTTAAAGCAGTAGGCTGATTGAAGAACACACTTGGTCAAATGCAGGGTCTTCACTGGCTAATAGAGCATTTGTGATGAGGTTATGGTTTTCTCCTGCGTTCATATTGCTGGAATTTACAGCAGTTTAATTTCTCCTTTGCTTTATGAGTTAATTACCAGTGGTTTACTATAAGTGCTCAGTCTTTGACAGTTAGGTTGTGCAGCTGCATGGGGTCTGATCAGACATCTTGTACAGTGTTTCTCCTGTCGGGCAGAAAGCAACTGTTATTAACCAGCGAGGTGGCTGGCGGGATCATCGGGGTTTCGGGGTCTCAGGGAGGGACGATAAACAGGAGCCTTCTGGTCTTGTTGAGTAATTGGAGTCACTTATCTGGCTGAATTTGGGGGCTTTTGAGCCTCATTTGCTACCTAGCTGGCAAACAGATTTTATCCATTTCCTTAGGTATTTTTTTCTTTTATTTCTTTTACCAGTTGGAAATGCAAGAGCCTTTGTTTCTTACCAATAGTGTGTCTAGTTGGAAGAGTCAGTGTGTCTTTTTGTATTTTATGTTTATTGCTACTTAAAATAGCTGAGAAAATTGGCTTTTAAAGTCAGGGGCATCTACTTCTGTTGGCAAATTTGCAGGGAGCTGATGCGACCAGCTTGCTTTCACATCTTGTAAAATCCCAGCTTGAGAGAATTTTAGCTTTTCTTTCTGGTCCCCATGGGCTCTTCCCTGGAAGCCATCATCCCTATCAAAAAGAGGTTCCTGTGAGACTTCCTGAGTAGATGCAGGCTCAAAAATAGGGCTTTTCTCAAGCTTTATAATAGGATCTTATTTCAGCTGTGGGAGGATCCAAGCACCTCCTTCACAGATGTCCATCTCGGGAAAATGATCACATCTATGTATGAAATATACTACGCTTAAAAATATTGACTCTTAGCATTAATCCAAGGTGATAAAGTCTTTTGCTGATGAATACTTTACCATTAATGATGACAGTCAGTAATTTGCTCTGGTAAATTTCAGTGTAATTTACGCAGAGACCCATCAACCATTTATAAAAAGCCACCATTTTCTAGGCTGGCTTAGAAAAGGCAACATTTCCCTGTTGTGAGACTGACTCAAGAGCTGGGAGAAGTCTTGTGTTTTCCTACTAGGATGCACCACCACTTACATGGAGGAGAAAGCCAGGCTGATCAAAATGAAGAAACAGGGTAAAAAAACCCTCAAGGTTCATGAATAGTTAAGCAAGATCTGTGTTCCCAGCAGATCTTGCAGGTGAGTCCTCCCTGCTCCTGTGTCCCCCTGAGCTGGGAGGGACCTGCGAGCCCAGGGCAGAGCATCAGGACTGTGACTTGACCTTGCTTGCCCCGGGAGGAGTTGAAGGAGCTCCCACCTCAGTGTTTCTGCTGGGGAAGCCAGATCTCGTTCTTCTATGGACAACATGGTCTTTG
Organism: Falco punctatus; assembly: GCF_963210335.1. Taxonomy (NCBI): domain Eukaryota; kingdom Metazoa; phylum Chordata; class Aves; order Falconiformes; family Falconidae; genus Falco; species Falco punctatus. Next base: position 95,580,399 of record NC_137582.1, on the reverse strand, counting down.
TTTTACCTTAATTTTGAAGATGGTGCCCAGAAATGGGTGCTGGGGGTCATTAGGAGGAAACGAGCGGGTGTGTCACAGCGAGCTGCACAGCCAACACTGGTTACCAAAACCAGCCGTGTTAGTACTTTTCAAAGAATAACAGTGTTATCTGCTGGCATCTGATGTATTATTAGATTGTATAATATGTTGACAGTATTGACGAAGTCTAGTATGAGAAACAAGATTGCTGCCTTTACGCAATGGGAAGGAGTGTTGCTGGCTGGTGGTGTTAACTCTTCAAGGCAAGAGCTGCTCTGGTCTCTGCTGGAGACTCCTGGCTCCATCGTAATTTAGATCATTGTAAACACTGTGGCTGTCTACTGTTTAGGGGAGATTAATCATTTACCATTATAAGCCTGAGAATTTGTTTGAGTAATCTTCCCCTAGTTGCAGGAGTACATGATACCAAAATAATTTTCCATGATATTTCTTTCCTACGTTCTCTTGACTCTGAAGCTGGACTTGTTTCTTAACTAAGTAGCAATACTTTTAATAACTAGACTTAATTTGTTGCTTGACTGTATGCAGAGAAGAGAATCCTTTAGCTGTGGTGGTGTGGTATGTAAACAAGATACTATTACCAGTGTCAAGATGTAGAATTTAGTTTCCTTATTTATAGGAAGAACATTGTTCAAACAAATCCTACATGTAACTCCTGCAGATAGTAAATGTGAATCTGGCAGTCTACCTGTGAGTCACAGCAGATGAGGTTTCTTTTTGATGGGAAGAAATACTTTAACAAGTCTGTATCCACTCCATTCTTGCCTATAACTAGGCGGGATGAGGTACCTATCTGCAGATGGACTGTGGCGATGGAGGCGAGATTTGCATCCTTTCTTGTGACAGTTCCAATGTAAACCCATAAAGGAATTAAGAGCAAACGTGTGTTTTTCAAGTCCTGCTTAGCATCTCAAGCTTTGATCCATTCCTTTTACTTTCCTGTGGAGGAAATGCCTTTCTTTCAATTTGTTCACTTTCTGACAATCTTTCTGTTGCAAATCAATATTATTGACAGCTCTCTCCTGAGCCTAGTTGCATTTAAAAAGTAAGCTTCTATAGAAAGTTTTAGGTTTATGTCCTTTGCACAGATTCCTATAGTGAGCTGCATGGGTGCTCTGACCATGGTGTGAACTGCTTGGATGGGTGAAGGGCAGTCCTGCTGTCTCATTGTGAGCCATAATATATTTAATATGCTGCTTATTGGTAACTATTATGCAAAAACATCCTGTCAGTAAAACATCCTGTTAGTTAATGGCAAGGAAAAAAGATTAAAGGGACACTGCTGTCATTGTGAACTCCTGGTGTTTTTTATACCTGGTTGTGTAGCCGTGTAGCCTCATGATATCCTAGCAAGGAAAGGCAGAGGCTGGCCCTCAATTGTTGCCATATTTCACAGTCAGAACCTGCAGCTTAGGTAACCAGTGTCCCTTGAGAGTACAGGAAACTGAGAATAAGGTTTTTTTTCTAACCTGCTGAAAATAAGAGACCAGAGGATCACCAGGACAGAGAAAGTAGCATATGGACAAATCAAGACCCAACTTAGGGAAAAGAAGCAACCTGATGATAGCGCAGAGCTTGCATATAATAGCTTGTACATAATTATACCTATAGACATAATCTGTGCTGCATTTCTCTGGCATTTTTAACTCCCCTAAGCAACATGCAAAACTGTGTATGAAAATGTTGCAAGTATCACCCAAAGAAAGGAAAAAAATTTAAGAGCTGGGCTAGTCTTAAGATTCAGTGGGAATTCCCTAGTAGAAGCATCAGGTCATCAGATGTGCGTCATGTGCACTGTTTGTGCATCACATAATACAAAGTATTTGCCTGGCATGAACCCCAGTGGTGTCTCACTGGTGTATAACTGGTGTTGGAGAGCCTACCCTGAGTGCTCTCTGCTGAAAGGGCTCTGGATGTTGGGGAGTGTGCTCTTTACCACCTGTAAATTGCTTAGCTTGTTATGGAGGGGAAGAAGCAGGGGCGTAGGAAAAAGAGAAAAGCCTTTTGCCTTTGCTTCTATTAAGTAGTGTTGCTTGTTTAATGGATGGGTAACAGGAAAGAGTGTAAAGGGACGCCATTGTTAATGTGAACTCCTGCAGTTTTTATTATACTTGCACCCGCTATAGTTAGGGTTGAGCAGCTGTTTCCATTATGAACTCCTATTTCAGGGGTTTATAACTTGGTTGTAAAAATTTGCTCCAGGCTAAACTGTAACTTACTGGGTCTTAGCCTGGGAGAATTTTCTTAAACAAAACTTCAAAAGAAGAACTCCATCTAGTCATTGTTCTGCAAGCTTGCACAGAAGCCAAATTTTATGAAAAGCCTTGAGATCTGTTTGTAAAACTATGAGTTGATTACATTTCCCTCTGTCATAGTTGTTTTTTTTTTTTTTTTTTTTTTTTTTTTTTTTTTTACAAAAGCTGTTGGAACTGCTTTACAAAATATGGCTGAAGAATGCAAGTGACCAAGAGAGGAATGCCACAGTGACTCAGCTGATGTCCATTCAGTCTGGGAGCTGCTGGGTTATGAAAAGTTTTCCTTTGAAAAGACAGCGATGTGTTTTTGCCATAGGACAAAAGAATGCTGGATTTGCTTTTACTCATAGGATCTATGAAGGTTTAGTGCCTGTGTGTGTTGAACTGTGCCTACATAATACCAGCACTGAATTCACACTTTGTAGCATACCATTTCTGCAAAGGTCTTATAATATGTGCTTGGCCATATGTATATTTAAGTCCTCTGGGCATATTGTTTCTTTCAGAAAGATCTTAGAATGCCATCACTGGTCTGCCCATGTGTTCAGTGGCCTTTAGCTGCCTTTGAATAATGTGTTGCTGAGTTTGGTTTTTTTATATAACATACAGTCATGCTTTATAAGGACACATTTTATCTGTAAGAAGGATCGTCTCTTGACCCTTCCAGTTTGTTTCTGTGGCAGAGGATATGCATTGGAAACCGGCAGATTTCACCAAAAAACTCAGGAAAAAAAAAAGTTGCACTAAGATTATGAAAAACAAATTCTTAATACATTTAGTCTTTTGGCTTGCTAAACTACAGTTGTAAGACTTCAGGAAAATGTGAAATTCCTGCTCACAGCTTTGTGTGTATCATCTATGGTCAGATTTGCAAATATATTTGAATACATGAAACTGCAAACCAACTTCCTTCAGTTCCCAGGGGCAGGAACAAATTGTTTAGACAGATTGTCCAATGCATCTGAAGACATATCTGAATATTTCCTTCATTGGCATCATCCTTAGATGACCTGAGGAAACCTTGTGGTGACCTCTGGCCAACGCTTATGGGAATACAGATATGGACCAGAATTAAGTTTGGTACTTGGTATCAGTAATAGGCTAAAGCTTGCTTCTGTTAACACTTTTGGCTCTAGAAAACTGAATTTTAAGTATGATGCATTGCCTTTCAGGTTTTAGATGTTATTCTGAATCAAAACTGCCAAAGTAGGTAAAGATGCTTGCTTACATTTGTCCTAATCTTACGGAAATAGGTAGGGAAGGATATAAGAACCCAGGTTTCAGTTTGAGCATCTTTCATAAGAATATCTGCACTACTCAGAGCTACGTGTCCTAATTTTTCTGAGGTGTTTTTGCCACTAAGAGTGAAATTGTCCCATCCTTTGTGATGTATATGTGGTGCTCCACAGTTGTCTTCTCACCCTAGCTATTCAGCAAGGAAGCAGTCTGTGGGAATGAGTATTTGTAGATATTGGTGTTTTACAGTGTCTTGGTGTCTCCCTGTGCTGCTCCTGGTGTGGTGATGAATGAAGGCTGAACTTTGTCACTGGCTAAGCTTCTGTAACTGCATCACTCTTCCTTCAGACTGTAGTATGACAGATGTTAATTTATGGTGTCATTGTTATTTAGAAGTATGCAGAAAGCAAATAGCTAAGAATGTAAAATATGTTATGATTATAACCTGCTTAGACACCAGCATAGAAATATCATTCAAACTAAATCTGCTGATGCAAATAATTTCTTTATCCCAGAAGCAAGAGTATAAGAAAAGTGTAATGAATAAGTCTGCTTACATGAAAAATGAAGTTATCTCTTCATTCTTCTACTCAGAATCCACTTAGAAAGATGCAATCTCAAAATCTAGAGTCTATGGCTGAAGATAAGATGGCATATTCTTCTCTGGCATTGAGGAGGGTGTACCGTGAATCTGACTGCTCTCCCACAGCAACTGTGGCTGCACAGGGTAAAAACAGTTTCACACAGACAGAGCCACGAAGTCTTGCTAGGTCTAAACCGATAGTTCATTCTGTTGGAAACAAACAAATGAGCAGACCAACACAGGTGTCTGGCATTGAGAACTCCTGTCAAGGTGCCAGTTTCACTGTTTAAACCTGTAGTTCAGGTATAACAAATTGCAACATTGCAATATGCGTAAAAAAACATGTTTTGTCTATTTAAAAAATAGAGAAAAATAATTTTCTTCAGGGATGACAAAGTAGGCAGTCTCTGAATTAGGGTGTAGTGGTATGTGTAATAAGGATAGACCGCACATCAGGACCCTTTAATGAACTTTTCTCCCTGCGAACCATTGTTCTGGACTTTTTTTAAATAACTGTACTTAAATGTAGAGTAAAACTTAGGGGTCACCAGTGGATGAGTTATAGCCTATCTCATGAGGTATATATCACATGACTAAAATCAGGTAACAGTGTCCACAGATACATGGTGGACATAAGTCTGTCCTGTGATGAGAAGGGGTTTCAAGGTGTGTGCAGGAGGATGCCCTATCTCGTGGCCCATAGTCTGCATATATCTCATGGACATTCCTGCTGACAGTAGCCATGGCCAAACAAATCACCCTGCCAGGCAAGGACAAAAAAATTTGTTGGTGTTTTCATCTTAGGTCTTGTAGAAGAAAAGCCCCGCCACCTTATTTGAAAGAAATAGAAAGGAACAAATGAGATAAGGAGCGGCAGCAGGACAGACAGTAAGGGCTGATGCAGTTTTCAGCCTCGTTAGGGATTCTGAGTGCTCCTGGAGTGCCAGGTCAGGAAAACTGTGCTTTTCTGACCTGCAGTTGGGACTTCCCACGGTTACTCTGAACATATATGCACGGAAGCTGCTAAGCTAACAACATTTGGTACTGTCTCGCTTTCCTCTGGACACAGGCTCCAGAAGTGTACGTTGTCTCATGATGCCTCTTAACAGCACTTTCTATTAGATGTGCCACTGTGCTCTCCCCAGGCTTTACACTTCCGCTCCTCTGATCTTACTCCTTCCCCCCAGTCTCCCTCATCCCCTCTTCCAGCCAGATTGCCACCTCCACTGCCTCTGTTCTGCACTTGGAGTTCATCTATTAACTCAAGTAACTGCTTTGAGCATCTCCATTGCCTCACCCTTTCTCAGGTCACTGGGTTCTCCCACCATGAATCCTGCTCCCCGACGTGCTCCCATTTTCACTGCCTCTTGGATGCTCTTTCCTCTCTTGCGTTAGATTTTTGTACCTCCATTGCACTCCACCGCAGCTGCCCCTGTCCATTCCACGGTGCCTTTTTCATTAGTTCTCAACAAGGAGGCAGTGAGCTTTTATCTGCTCCCTCATTAGAAAAGCACTACTCTTTGTAAGGCCAAAAATTTGATGGGTTTCTTACTCGCATTAGCCAAATCTCCTACCCACTCTGGGTAATTCTAGGATCAAATACCTCTTATAAAAAAGATCAAGCCAACACACAGGCAAAATTATAGTGTTTTAAGTCTAAATGTAGTATTTCATGTTTAGATGATCATTTTTATTGCTCAGGTAGGGTACTGTAGAAGTGAACTCAACCCAGTTAATGACCATAAATAATAATGATGGCATTATTCTTTTGTCTTGTCCTTTGCACACACTAATCTGCTCTGACAGCCAGCTTTGCTCTTTTATTAACTCTCCGTCAGCTGTAATCAGTGATGGTGAAGTCAGGCAGCAAAATTTACATGTGCCAAGTCTCACCATTATTATTTTTTTTTCCTGAACCATTTCAGTCTTCAGTTTTGTACATCTTTGGGATGGCAGTCAGGAGACAGCATGGGTGAAAGAGGGCGCAAATGTGCTTTTTGACATGTTGGCTTACCGCACCAGACAGCATTCATAGCACCACAGGACAGTGATGCCTTTGGTTACTCTTTTCTTCCTTCCTGTCTCCTGCCTATTTTCAGGAAGAATAAATACGTAATAGGAACTGAAAGTCTAAGACACGTCCTTGAATAACTTTTAAAAAACAAAAAAAATGAGAGGATTTAGAATCCAGTGTTTATTTGTGAAGGGAAGGAAGAGCTTAATGGACCATTTTCTAGCTCTTGTGACAACGCTTCAGCCCATTTTAATGTATGATTTATGACATTTACTAACAGATTACCCAGAAGTTGATGATTAAAGTAGAAGTTTCTTTGGAGAAGGGTGATCTAACTGAGGTCGAGACCTCCTAGTGACCTTGAATGTAACTATTACCCTTCTAGGTTAGTTGCAATTGGAGATCAAAGTGTTGGTACAGGAAACATATTTGATCCTGAGGTTGTAGGATGGGGGATGTTATTTGACAGCAAGGTAGACGTGGTGGTTGGAAGGGAAATAAGTGTTTCCTTGCAGTTTCTCCTTTGCTCACAGATAAAAGACAGGATAAAACACTCAAACTGCATTTTGGGGTGTGGTATTTAAATTATTTTTCATAAGGAATTCTACATCTCACCTGAGTAAAACATCACTTCATAAACATGGGGAAACTATTCAGGCTGGTGGTTGCAACTGGCTTTTTGGATGTGGCTGCAAACTTCTTTTTCTCACCCATTTACATAGCCGAGAAACTTCACTTTATCTGCAGGAATGCTATTGTTTTAGTTTGTGTGGGTATATGTTGCAGGGAGGGAGAAGCAGCAAGAGCCTCAGTACTCGTCATGGATCACAGAGCATTTTGTAGTGTACATGTTGGTCATGTGTCAGTACACCAGTGCTTTGCTCAGACGTAAAGGAGAGGAGGGGAAAAAAATGACAATGAAAAAGCTTATTTCTGAGTGGCCATTTGTGCTGAGTGACGAAGTGATCTAGGCGTCTTTCACCTAGACTTTTTATAAGCCTTAAGGTAAGAATGGTAAACACTCCTGGTTGCTAAGTGTGCCTCATTTGCAGCTTGTGCTCATGTTTTTTAATGAAGAGACCTTTGATCTGAGCACCTCTCACCTAAGCCAGTGAAAATTGTGAGCAACATCACTCACATTAATGGAACAACTGCTTTGTACCTCTTGTGGGCAGAGAAGTTGAGCTGCTGTTTTCTACCATGGAAACACAGCTGTACTTCCAAGCATCAGGCAAGTTTCACACTGCCTCTCACAGCTTTGCTTTCCATAAGACCTCCCTTTCTCCTGGTCGTGCTGCTGTTGTCCCATCCTTAAGTGTGCTTGTATGAGGGCAAGGGGCTGCGAATCGGGAAGAGCTTGTCTCAGCAGTGCACAACCGGGCTGTGCTCCAGCTTGTCCCCTCTTATTTGTGCTGCCTCTGCAGAGGTGAGGGAAAAGCTGCAATGCCCGAGCCATGACGCAGACCTGTGCAATAGGTTGGGGTGGCTTGGGTGTTTTTTTGATGGTGTTACTTCCTAGAGGAAAAAAACCGACCCTCTTCACCCCAGTGCAAATGTGTTGGGTTTTACTGAGATGCTGCTGAACTGTGTTGCTTCGTGTTTGGGTGATGCAGAGGTGAACTCCTTGTACCACTCTTGATACGTGTAGGTCCCTGGCTTAGGGGCTGCTGCATGCAGACACCGGCTCTTCTGCATGTCTGGATCCCCATGTGCTTCTGCCTTCAAGCACAGCCTAGGTCTTTTGGAGCCATTTATTAAGTCAGGGCTTGAGCTTACGAAGGGCTCTAACATCATCTTGGCTGAAGACCATGCTATAAAATCACTAATAGTGAGAATACGGGTGGCATTTCAGGAACATGTTGAGAGATCTGCTTTACAACCCCTTTTTCTCTTGGTGTCTTTTACTACGCTGATCAAGTTGCATGACAAATTTCAATATGCAAGGGCTCAAGCTTGCTCTGCCAGAATGGGTGGGTGCTGTAATTCGAGCGTTTTCAGCAGGGCTCTGTTGTCTTCGAAGAGCCATTGCTGAGCTCTATTGCAAATATGCTGTGACAGCAGGTACTACAAAAATAGAAGTGAAAACTCATGATAATGGCTCAGACAGTCCTGCCAGGGTGTCCTGATTACGTATTGTTTTTCTTGGTTTTGGTTGAAGTTACCATAAGGGAAACACTGACGATTGAAAAATGACTTTTGGAACAGCAAATACCTCTAGAAGAGGTCCCCAAAAAGTGTTTTAAAAAGTCTGCAAGATTAAAAAAAGTCCTTCTGTTTTTTTGTGTGTCACTTAGATTTTCCCCATTTTCCAGCCACCTGAGTATCCAGAGTCTTTAATGAACATTTCTGGACAATTTTCCTCTATTTTGCTATGAGTTCATAAAATGCCTCATCAAGATCAAAGGCAAGGTTTTCTTGATTTTCTTTTAACAAGTTTATAATAAATAAAATAGAACACACAAATGACTGACCACCCAGTTAAAAGAAAAATACGTTCGGCTTCATTTCAAACGAACATGACAATTTATTCAGATGTGCTGATGGAAGCAGTTTCCGCCTCCTCTCTTATTGCCAATAGTAGGCAAACGTCACATTTTTTCTAATGTTGACAAAAGCTAGGGTTGACATCTTTAGGTCTGGTGCAACTTGTCTATGCTCTGGATTCTTCTTCAGGAGAATTTCAAAATTGCTGCCGATGCCTGCCTTCAAACTGCTTTTCAAAACTTACCTTCAAAACTGCCTTTCACTGTACCACAGAGACCTAAAAGAAACTGAGACTTGTGGCCCTGTATAAGGTGGCAAACAAACAGAAAAACAAACTATTTCCAATAGTAAACCCATACACCTTAACATAGCCTGCTTTTGTGTAACATAACACTATACTAACTTGGGTTCTAACTTATTTATTCCCAGCTAGAAAGGCTGACCAATTTCCTTTACAATCTAATATTTCCTTTAAGACTACATGTGGCTAAAATAGTCATACTGTGCTGTCCGCTGTGGCTGCAACTGTATATTTCGGTACTGCTGCAACAGAGGTTAACAGCAATTAATTGTAACTTTAAAAATTGTGGTTCCCATTTACAAAATGTTCTTCAAAACTAGTTGAATTCAAAGTTTATTTCCATTTGAAATAGCTTTAGGAGCCAAGACACAAAATAAAATGGAATATCAGATGTGCAATAAAATCATATATGCTGCAGAACTGTGTTTGTAATCCAGTATGATGACTTTATTTTAGTCCAGTAGTTACTGCATAACAATATTGCAGAAGGAAGGTGAGTGGGGGGGGGGGGAAGCTTTTTAGAAAATAAACCAGATGTGTCTGTGTTGGGTATTTTGAGGCTCACCGCTCCTGTTTTGTACGCACACCCAGATTTGGACAACCCTATGGACTGCTTCCTACTCAGCATTTTCTAGTTGCAAAATGTGGCCTGAACTTAGGGTAAGAGGCTTTCTCCCTATCCCTTTGCCTGTATCCAAGAGGATTTCAAAGAAACCCAGGGATTAGCTGACCTCCTCCCTTTATGTGTTATGGCTGGGCATGATGGGGCTAGTACTGGGGGAGGAGGGTGTAATTCCATCGCGTCCTACTCCAGCAGGCAAGTTTGTGGAGGAAAAGTCACTGTCTTGCTTATCTCCTCTCTCAGCACTAAGGGTATGGCAGGATTTGCAGTTACACCTGATGGTATCTGAGGAGAGGCGGAGGAATTTCCTCCTTTGCCAGAGCATGTTTTGCACATCATTGCGCTATTATAAATCACCCTACTCAGCTGTACCTCATGAATGAGCATGGGGGGGGGGGGGGGGAGGAGTAGAAAAGGGGAGGGTGTGGAGGTTGTGTAGGGTTAACAAAATCTGAAACAGATTTATTGAAAGCCCTTCAAGAGTAAATAAAAAAAGACAGCCCAGCTGCTGCTGTTCTGCAACAGAGAACTATGAGCTAGAAATCTTAGTAATTAGTTTCATTTGTAGGTGAAAAAAGGTCTTTGAGAATGTCTGGTATTAATTATCATTAAGGGTTAGTCATAATTTCCATTTGAAAAACCTATATATATATTATTTTTAGCTTTACGTTTTGTCAGCTTATGCCCCGTTAAAGAATCCTCAAAGCAACTGAATCGCGTGTGTCACTGGTACAACTTCACTGGCTCCGGGAGAGCAGCCCCCCCTTGTCCCAGCTCCCCGGTGTCCCTGCCCTTCAATGACAGCCTGTTGGTTTGCACTAGTGCAAGAAGCAGTTCTGCTGCCGGGCTCTGCGCCTCGCTCACGCCCTGTGGGACGGTCTGGCTGCGGTGGCAGGACTAATTCGGGTGGCTCGGCAAGAGCCTGTAAATCTTCGGTGAGGTATGTGGGTGGGGACTTTCAAAAGTGGAGAGAAATGCTGGCTATCTGCATAGTTTCAGTGGTAAAGCTTATACTCCTTTGTACTCTTTCTTAGAAACTTTCTTATACCTCCTTAGAAATCATTCAAACCAGGGGTCTCTTAAAAAAAATGGGCTCAATTAAATGAATTTATTTAAAATCCAGCTCTGGGTTTGCTCTTCAGCTTTGCCTTGTGGTAGGATGGGTTTCTGTTTGGTTTTAGTTTAAATACTCTCTTCAGTTCTGAGTTGCAACTGCTGCGTGCCACAGCACTGTTTATCTGCTGCAAATGATCTTTGTTTATCTCACATGTGAATTTCAAAGTCCTATCGCTTCGGACTGTGTTGGTAGGAAAAGGCTGGTTGTACGCCTGGTAATTGCTTTATTGTGAGTGGTAAAGATGGGGAGAGAAAGGATTTGAGCTGGTTGAGTAAGTATGCAGGTAGAATCTAATTTCTCTTGAAGTTTTGCCATGATCTTAAATATAGCCAGGCTCTCACTCCTTTTGAGTAAATCACTGTAAGGATTTGGTGATTTGATCTCTTATCTTTAAATGGGGCAACTACTAATACTCTGCTGGCAGATCTTCCTTGCCCGGTATAGTACAAGAGGACACGTTAGCTGGTGTATGTGATGCAACGCTTGGCTCCTGCACTGTTCAGTGGAGCTCGTCAACAGAAAATATTTTGGTTGGCTGTTCCTAAGACCTGAAGTAATCCTATATCATTCTGGCTCGTTATGGCATTAAGGTTTTCTTGTGTTTAAGGGATAAAAATCCGTTATAGGTTTAGGAGGAGGAAATAAATAGCAGCTACAAAGATGGGTGAGCGTAAAAGGAAGAACTGTTTTGAAATATTTGCCCACTGGTATTAATAACTAATGGCAAAACTAAAAATAGTTCCGTCATTGTGCTCCTTTCTATTATCTAGTTACAGTAAATACTCTTTCATGAGTTTAAAAACCAAAATAACATATATATGTATGTCCTTTGTGTTTTTTGATTTGTGCGCCTTTCCCACTAACCTCAACAAATTATCCTGCAGACAGAAACCTTCTGTATGTTGCAAGATTTGGGTCCTGATGGAAAAACAACAATAAGAGGAAACAAAGAATAAAGCAACAGTTATTAGCCTTGAATAGCTTTTGTATTATAATTTTGACTCTGGTTTACTTCCTAGAATATATTATTTTGGATCATTTCCATATTAGTTGTTCAAAAATCTCAACTCGTATGTTCCTTTTCTCCTTCTCTTTGTGTGATGTGCTAAAATGTGGGTCAACTGAATACTTTAAAGTGGAATCAACATAATTCTGTTCTGTGACATCATCTACACTTTTATCGGGATAAAAATCCTAATGTAAAAAACCTGTTGGCTGATATTAGTACTAAATCATCCCCTGGGAAAAGCCCTCAGTGCTAATTAATGAATCATGAAACTCACAGTTTTAAAGATAATCTTTGACACCTACATCTATTAATAAAAATATTTTCATCAGTAGATTCCATCAGAAATTACTAATTACAGCATCCTCTTCCCACTCTGTGTTTAGAGACAACATAGGGGGAGAAACGGCTGCTAAAGCTGGGATTTTATTCAGATTTTCAGTGCAGTCCTATTTGCATAAATTCTAATAAAGCATTATTAAAATCTATTAACACTTGTCTATGGCAATTAAGTTAAGTTTGCTATTTTGAATGACTGCATTTCATGCGAACTGAGATAAGGAAGCATGGAGGGCTAGCAAAGAATGAAGTGTAATCCTGGGAAGGACGCATGAAAGAAATGTTATTCACAAGGCACAAACTTTAGGAAGGAATAAATATTGTCTGCTTTCTAAAAGGCAGTGGAAAATTCTTGGCTCTGTGGAGTTGAGATTCAATCATGGCTGCCCTCAGATGTTTATTTTACTATATATATGAATGATATACAAGACTGGTTGAACGTAATAGTATTTTATTATAAAACCTGGAGGGCACTGTCCTCTAGAAAGAATTGAAGATTTTAACTAATATTATTTAGTACAGACTGTAAAGATTGTAGGTTAAAATGGGAAAAAAGAAAGCCAAGGAAAGATTTCAGATTTTTTTTATAGACTCCTGAAGGTTTCGGGGGAACTGGTGAAAATTCAAATAACATTAATTCATAGAAATCCTTTAATTGTGAAGGTGTATATTGCATTTGTTTGTTTACCCAAATTACAGCAGAAAGGCTTGACATGCAAACCCATGGAAAGAGCAGGCATTGGTACCCAGTTTGCCATTCTGGCTTGGAAACCCACTTCACCTGTATTTCTGCAGTGCAGCTCTTCACGCTCAGCTGTGGGTGAGTGAGGGCATCTCAAAACACTTGGACTGGTGCTGTTGCAGGGTGACTTCCCATCACCTTCTCTTTGACTGGAGCCCCATGCTGGGCAAGTGGGGTGAGGGCAAACAGGTTTGCTGGGTGGTTCCTATGCAGCCCAGCCCCAGGGGCTGCCTTTGGTTGGTTTGGCACTGAGTGCCAGGGTGGGCTTTCCGCACATCCAACCTGCTCTGGGAACCCGGGGGACCGCTGGTGGCCTGAGCTGAGACCTTCTCATGCCTTTCTTGCTACACTTGTCACCGCCACCACAAACGTGAAGCTGCAGCTGCTGTTTCTACGTAGTTAAAGAACTCTTCACTCAGGTTAAAGAGAGGGAGCGTAACTAACCAGGCACATCTCCCATGTTTAATGAGGAATCCCGCTTCTTACAGAGCTTCCTGAGGAGCTTTGGCCCTTTAGATCCCAACAATGTGATATTTGCTCAATGTTGTGGAGAAGTTCATCCCAAGAGATAGACATGAACACACTGTACTTATCACAGTAATAATTTGCATTTGCCATTTACATTGGACCAGCCCACTTAGAATTCCGCTTATCAATCAGTTTCTAGGGCTCTTAAAAGAGGATCTTGAAATAACCAAACTACAGCCAAGAAACAGCAGGTCTTTTCTTCCGTATCTGGAATTACCTTCTACAAATTACGTGGGTGATGAATCAGGATGGTGATAGTAGGATTCATCCCTGTGTTAGTAATGAGTGAGAGCTGGAAACGTAATGTTATTTGGAAGGGAAGATTCTTAGCTCTTTGTTTTGGGTATCGGTATACCTGGAGGTATCAAGCTTTGCTTTTGTCTCTGTGTGCTTGAAGACTTCCACTCTTATTTCCCATGTTCTAGAGGGAGGAAAAAAAACCCAACCCAACAATAGAGACTGTTGCAGTAACGCATTTACTTTGCAACGACCTTCCAGGATTACATTACCCTGGAAGTCAGCTATTTGGCTCTCCCTTGCAGAAACTGTCTGTCTCCATCTCAAATTGTCTGTTAAAACCACATAAAGGCTGGATTTAGTTACCAGAGATAACCTTGGCAACAACTTTCTACCAGTGCTGCTTATGCTTCACTGGAACCAGAAACTGTGAAGTAGTGAAGAGAGACTCCTAGGGCGGGACGTGGTGCTGGCCTATTAAACCATCTTTCTCAAAGAATAAGATGTCCCCATGCCTTATCTAGAACCAAATGCAAAGGTCGTGGCCTTGAATTTGATGCTTTTTCTTGCCAGCATCTCATATGCTAATTCTTCTGCACAGCGTAAAATAGAATAAATAAGTTTGCTTGTCACTAACCATGGCATTTTTTTGAAAGGCTAGAAAGATTTAAGATACCTTGCTTTTGTGGATCTGTTCTCTTAAATGGGAAGGTTTTTCCATAGTGTGGCTTAGGTGGCCACACAAATATCTGAGTGGACAGGCTGACATTGTTTTACATATTTTTCAAAAAAATTACTTGTAGGGTATTTTTATTAGAAGTTTCTCTAATTTATTCATTAATGTTTTATTCTCTGTAGCCTGCTAAGTTGGAATTATGAAAACAATACCAGCAACATTTTGGAGTGTTCTTCAAAGCATTTTTAAAATAGTTTTCCAATACTATGTGGCAAGAAATGGAATACACAATATTTTTTCTATTGTACAATAGAATACACACAAGTATAATAGAATATACATGTTTTCTAGGCGCTTTTTTTTTTTTTATAATGACCTCCTAACACATTGGGGTTGCACCTCTTGCAAGTGATGCTATGGCTCCCAACTCTTGCTGGAGGACTGTTTATCTCCCACCATCCAGCGTGGGGAGCAGGACCATTTTCTCTTTCTGTTTCTGTATTTGTATGACTCGGTCTGTCACTACAGTTGGCAATAACCGAGGGCATGCAAAGAAAGCGGGAGGAGGTCCTCTGCTGCTACTGCCCTGAAGGGAGATAGAACGTGATGTTGTTCTCTGTTTCTCAAGCTTTGCTGTAGTTTGAAGAATTTTTATGAGGGGGGATTTAATTTTGCAAAGTGAGTTCTCTCCTTTGTCTGTAAAACAGTTACTATGAGAAAAAATGCAAAATATTCTGAGATCTGGACTGATCTGACTAGTCATACAGCATTAACAGCCCTCTTGTGCTCTGCGCATGGCTTTCCTCCATGCTCCTGGGAAGGAGTGTGCCCTTTACTGTGTTGGAATAAGGCAGTTGGTGGCACCAAAAACAATCCGTGAAAACTGGCTACCACTACTGTTGTGCTACAGCCCAGGCACAGAAATAAAAACGAAGTCTCTGGGACAAGTATCAGATTTCTCAATACAACTTAAGTCTTTTGGTTGTTAAAGGAAAAACAGAGTTAATGTATTTAAACTGAAATACCGCTGTTCACACAAAGTGACCGGTGAAGACCTCATTAAAACATTTTTATTTTTTCTTTGTAAAATTATTACTGGGTTTCCTTTTTACTTTCCCCATCTGGCTATTTCTTGCTATCTGTGGTAATCATGACTGAAGTCTGCAAGACTTAGATTGGCAGCATCCTTAAAAGTGCTGAGCAACTTCTTTTTTTTTCTTTTCTTCTTTTTTTATGTAATATCTCTTGTGCCTTTCTACAGCTTGCATGCAGCTCTCTAAATATGTTTTCATGTCTGTCTTTTTTGCTCACCCGCCCAGCTTTTCTGTGACAACTAGCTGCCTTTGCAAAATGCTTCTGGGTTTGCTTCATACCACATAAAGTCTAGGCAAATGAATGTTTTCTCTAATGTATTTATGTAGATTATTAAGAAGAAAACAAACCTAGGACAAGAACAAAATTAATCACTGGCTTATTAGTTTGCCATTGTTGCTTGCATACAGAAGCGCTTTATATCAAACATGTTTTTTTATAAGTAAATAAATGACAAGCAGGAGTACCAAGCTTAGCCCAGCATGAGTATTGACAGTGGTTACTGCTGACAGCTTTTTACTGTTTCCAAACAACATGTTTCATTCTCTTAGCTCCATTGTCATAGGGAATAGGGCATTACCAAGCCACCCAGCAGAGACGCATGCAATAAGGAGTATTCATGGCTTTACTTTTGTCTTGACTCGAAGAGGTTTTGATGAAATTGTGCCGGGAGCCTTCAGCCTGACACCCCCGAGTTAGAGGCCACGTCCCCAGCAGAAATTGGAGACCCACGATTTCCCTGCAATGAGGCTGAACTGTGCTATTTTGGGAGAGTGCTTGTTCTCAGCCCTCCAATTCAATTTAATTCAAAACCACCAAGGAAACGTGGAGGAGAAAATCCAGTAGTCCCAGTTGTTGCAAGGACGCATCTCTTATTTTGGCTGGAGTTTCCAGTAATGTTAAGCCAGAAATACTCACCAGAAGGGGAATATGCCATTTTATCTTACACCACGGTTAGTGCAGTAATCCCTTGAATGTAATAAAGTCATGTGTCAGTGTAGCTGGTTTGGCTCTGCTTGGACACAGAGGAACAGGATGATAAAATAGAACCTAGACGATGAATTCACCCTTGCTGCTCACCTGTGCTTGGTGTGAATTGGGCTTCGGGAAAGGGGGGGATGCGGTGTGAAGGGCTTGTGTTCTGAGCTACAGAGGCAGTGGGGATGCTTTGCCTTCCCGAGCTGTGCGGGTCCAGTTCTGATGGAGGCAGGGTACGCATGCCCACCGCTGCCTGAATAGAGCAGCCTGGACAGCTTTCCCCTCCTACATGCCTTCCCACAAAAGTCAGCTAAGTTAAAAGATAGCAACACTGAATCTCTTAAAAGAGACTTCTGCAAAGTGAAAATATTCTGGTGTTTCTCCAAGCTGTCATGTTTGTCCTAGTCTGTGTCACTTGCTCTGTAGCCTGTATCACTGGAAACCTGATGTTAGCAGCAGCCGGTCTGGTTGGTCTTGGCAGCACTTGTTGCTTTGTTGGTTTTGGTTTTTTTTATTTTTTTCCTAAGAGCACTTTAAACCTTGCATCTTCCAAGAATTATTTTCTTTTTTGTTTGTTATTTCACTTCTACCAGACAATCTAAAACCTTTTGCTGTTCACTGGAATTTAAAAGCTGTTTTTAATTACAGGGCTTCATACAAACTTAAGTAGAGAGAGATGATATGTGGCAAGGGAATTTCAGTCTGCCTTCAGACAATGTAATTTTACCTGGGAGGTCAGGCACGTCGGCTACAACCTGTATAGTGTGGTTCCACCGGAGCAGAAGGGAAGATTCTGTTTTCCTCAGTTCATGGCACATTGCACTGGAAAAAACAGAACAACTCACATGCACCTATGGGCACTTCCTACTCATGTAGCAACTTACAAGTAAAAGCAGAGACACTCTCCCTAACCCCTGCCCTGCTCCCCCCCCCCCCCCCCCCCCCCCCCCCGGCACTGTTTTTGCTGGTAAATTATTAAATAGATTTCTGATGCCCATTGAAACCTATCTGATGCCCTTCACCTTTATTTTTCTTCATTTTAAACCAGAGGGAGCATTTCCCTCCATTTACTCTCTCACGTGACCAGCTCCAAAGAGAAACTTTTTTCTTACGACTTCTTCTGTTCTTAAGAGTAGCAGGACACTTAATCTGAATAAGACCACAACCCTGGTAACCTGATAAATAAAGGAAGCCAAACAAGGAGAAACAGGGCAAGGTCTGGACAATGCACAAGCCTATGCCAAATATTGCAGAGCTGTGCATGGTACATGTTGAGGAAAGCATCGTGCTGGGTGGGCTATGAGACCTGTGTGCTAGGTATGCTGATTCTGGGTGCAGGCATCGGGAATGGATCTCTGCCAGCTTCACACTCGCACAGAGTCTGCATCAGTATTGCCTTGTCATCATACCATATTATATCCAAAAAAAGACCTTTCGGTTGTTAGTTACTGTGTGTATTTCAGGACCGTTAATATCTTCCTATATAAGTTGCGCAGAGACAACCTAAAGAGATTGCTGATGGGTGCTTTTTAAACAATGGGGGTAACTATAAAAAATAATATTGAATGATTTAAGTAAAAATTCAAGCCTTGCCCTTTGCAAAGCATTTCAGAATGTTATTTACAAATAAGTTTATACTAAAGGACTTAACCTTGCTGGGTAAGTCTGGGATATACTGTAGAGGTAGTTTCAAAAGTGATGTTATTTGGTGTGTGTATGGTATTTTGAGATGTGCCTTTACTTGCAGTGAAGGGTTAAACAGGTCTTTTTGTAACGGGTGGATTGAACACCATTGGCTTGAAATACCTTGAATCAGGCCTTGAGATGTTAAAATTACATAAAGATGCACCAGCTGCACATAGAAATATCAGCACCCCAACTGTACAGTAGCAGGGAGCGTGGCTGGCATCCGGACCTGGGCACTAGCCGGGAACTATTCTCTAGGGTGCCCTGGCTTGTCAAGAACCAAAGATGTGGATGGATTTTGCTGGGACTTAAACATCCTTCTGTGCAATTTTCTTTGAAACAGTTTTGTGAAGACACAGTGAGCAAAAGTATTTTTTTTAACTTATAGCATTTTGTTGAACAAATTAAATGATTTAAAATGTATAAAGTTAAAAAAAGAAACCGGTATGTAAAATGACTTTAAAATTAACATTTAAACCAGTCAAGAAAATTCCGTTCAATGCCTGAATAAAACAGAACTTACAGCTGGAGTGATGGGGTGCTATGATACTTCACTGTGTTTATGGTGCACTAATAAGATGATTAAAAAAAAAAAAAAAGGCAAGAGCTAATGCAGCCTGGGGGGATTAAAATATTCTGCTTTGTGCTAGGACTTATTCATGTGCCCAAACAGCACCTATGCAGACCACCAAACACAACATAGCCATTACCAGTGTGAGTGGTTGCCTTAAACCACATCTTTTCCTAAAGGAAAGGAAAGAAAAAAAAAGAGGAGACCTTCCTTTATCTTAATGTAAATCTTTTCCACAGCATAGAACTAATACCTTTTATTGCTACTGTTGTTTAAATATTAGCTTTTGTAGTGCACTTGCCAGAAGCAACATTTACTGTATTTTTCTTAAAAAATAGCTGAAGCTTACTTCTGTAATTTGTATATCAAAAGGGTACTCTTCTGGCAGCTGCGAGAATGCCACGATATGTATACATGTATATGTACCACGATGTGATATGCATGGCATACAAAGGTATAACAACTGACCAATTTATTGTATTGGGACACTGCAGTGTCTGTATCTACACATGTGCATATACATGTAATTACCATTCTGGTTATAAACAGTGTTTCCAGTGTGATATTTTAATTGGTAAGATTAATCCTGATGCACAGGTCCTCTTGAAGATGAATAACAAGAAAAGGAAGGAAGACAAATTCCACACCTGTTGGTCTTCTAATGCTCTTTGTTCCTGTGGAAGCGGGATGCAACCCTAAAAACAGCAAGGGGACTTGAAGAGACTCTGCAGTATTTGTGGGATCAGTGTGTGTATGGGATGACCTCCAAGCTCGCCATTGATCCAGTCAGGGAAGAGGATAAAAACCCCACCCCTCCTAATCTAAATCTATTTACAGTGTGAATTTAGAAATTGGACTCCAGAGGAGCTGCAATGTTATTTGTTAAATTATTTTTGTAGCTGATTTCAAGGAAAGGTAGTCCTTTTCCTTTCTTTCTTTGAGTGATGTCTCAAGAAAGTATCCTGTCACAAATTTTTTTCTCCCCTTTTTTTTTTTTATTAGCTCAGCCCCAATACATGCTTTTTAGAGCTGTTTTCCTCTGAAACAGAAGCTCCTGCAGACTTCTGTAAGGCTAGGGTTTCCTTGTGGTTGGTGGAAGGCATGGTGTGAGCCCTCAATGCTTGGGCTGTGCGTTGAGGTCAGCAGATAAGTCCTACCTTGCAGAGATGACACAGGTGGGAAATGTGGTGTTGCTCTCTGTCTGGAACAATTGCTCTTTTATGAAGCTGTGAGGGGCATCTGCATTGACCAAGGACTGTTTTAAGCCCTTTGCTGAAGGCAGAGCTGCAGGACCCGGGGGAGTGGGGTACTTTGTGGGAGGCCACAGCTCATGGTGGCTCTCGCTGTTGTGCTGTGATGCTTCAATGAGCTGCAGGACTGGCAGAGCCTGGCTTCCTTTGGTGTTGTGACTCATGCTGGATCCTTTGGAGTCCAAGGATGAGCTGGGAAGCTTTTTCTGCTCGGGGACCGTAATTAGGTCTCCCTCCCCTCAGACCAGGTGCCCATTTTCCTGACTACTTGCAGGAAGCTGGTGTTGTCAAGCTCTCTGACCTTCTGCCAGCTGTGATCAAAGTCAGGCAGATGCTCACAAGTTGCTGGGAAATACATGGATGGACACATGCATGCATGCACTCAGCATGATCGCATTAGCCTTGTCTCCTTAAGAAACAGATGAAAGCTATATAATTTAATGGTTGGATACGAGTTCTGTGGGTGGTAATGAGAACAATGCTGCCTCCACCACACCACACAAAGCGCTGGCTTCTGAGGGCCTCTTTGAAGTGTTTGGGACAGGCACAAGGCTGCAGTGGCGAGACGTCTGCAGTGTGAATAAACACAAGCTTGGGCATCACTTTAAGTGACGCTGATGTTCGTTTCTACCTACTTTCTATGCAAGCATCTGGTTGGAATAAGCTTCGTGGGGGAAGAGGTTACCTATGCTCCTTGAGGTGATGGAGGCAGAGGCTGAGCCAGTTTTGAGACACATCCGTGTCCGTAACGACAAGCTGTGGCCCCAGATGTGGGGTTTACATGGTCGCTTGGAGTTTTCCTTTTCCGTTTCTCAACTGTTGCACAGCTTTCCTAGGAACCAGTTTCCAAGGGTTGTAGTAGCTGATGCAAGAGCTCTGAAAAGCTGCAGGGACCGGTGGCTGAGAACACAGTTCTGAGCGGAGCAGCTGCAGCAGCAGGCTGGGCAGTGCCAGCGGGCAGGCTCGGCTCTGCCTGAGCATCCTGCGAATCACACTCTGGAAATGAGAAAGCTGTGTCCTGTGACAAAAATTGCTTTGTGGTACGCTTCGACAAAGTGAAGCCAGCATGAAAATATGGGGGAACTTAAAAATCGGTCAGGAAGAAGGCAGGAGATTTTTGATTCTGTTCCAGACTGGTGGTCTTAAGCCATGGATGTCACCACAGGGGCACAGACTTCTGATTAGCTAGCTTCTCTCCACAACTCAGAGTGAAACTGGAGTTAAGGCTTCTCATAGGTGTAAAAGCTAATTTTGCTTTAGACAGGGTAAAGAAGAGTTCGTTTTTCTAGCTAGAAACTTTGGGCTGCTTATAGTATGTTTCTAGCAAGCGTGCACTGGCTTATGATGTGATTGAGAAACGGACCTTTTTAGTTGTAGCAACACACAGAATACCGTGCCTGTGTGTATTTTGAGCTGTGGGAATGCTTTTTGATCTTTAATTACAGTCTATTGGCTGAATAATATGAGGTCTATATTATATAGATATATAAAGCTTTACTGGATACATGCAAGAGGAGACGGTTTGAACTGTGGGGCATTTTTCCCATCTTTCACTTGCTTAATCACATGAACCCAAGACTTCTCTTAAATGAGTACTTATGATAATGTCTATGTAGCAATGTTTTTGTCACTCTTTAGAGGTAAGAGTTCCACAGAAATCGCACGCCCCTCCACCCTGATGCCCAAATTGAGATGTGTGCTATGCTTTGCCTGTGTTTCTGCTCTATCCTTGTGGTTTTCCACCTCGTGTGTACACAAAACCCTGTGTCCTGTCCTGCTCTGCGTACTGGCTGCATCTGGGCATCTCCCTACAACTGGGGGCTGGGAAAATACCTCTGGGTCCCATGGGACATGAACCATGGTATTATATGTGGTTCCATCTCTAGGTTGCTTTTTATAACTTCAGCATTGTTCTTATACCTGTGAGATTAATGTTCAGTGCCACGGAAAGGATTTTGACAATTACACCTGGACCTTTCGGGAAATATCATTTTTATTCGATGATATCATCATTTTGGCATTTGCAAAATGTGAGCAACAGTGAGCTAAGAGGCTGCAGTAGGGTACTCAGAGCCTCAGATCTGGTTAAAGTAATAGTTAATGGCTATTGCAGATTTACTTTGCTCTCGAGCCAAGAAGGGTTGAATGCTGGGAGCCAAATTTGAAAGCTCATCACAACCACATGAGATGGAAAAGCAGTCTCTGCGACATATTGATAATTGCAGATGACAGAAATGATATTTATTGCTGCGGACAGTAAAATTTATATATATTAAAAAAATGCAAACTTTGGAGGACGATGGGAAGCACTGACAGGAAACGCCTTAGAAGAAATTTCTGCAAGAAAAAGTGGCCGGAGGAAGCAGCTTCAGTGAAAATGTTTTATTTGTTCTGATTTGGGGGCCAATGATAGAGTATGAGAAAAGTCAACTTTGAAATATCATTTTCCTTCACTCAGTAAATGTCACCTCAACTTTGGTATATAATGTAAACGTTCTTCCCTGCATAGCTTTGTAATTAGAAATATTGATGTCTTTTTAGAGAAGAGAACTGCTTAATTGGAAGCCTTACTCCAGCTAAAGCATACTGGAATGTCCAAAAAATGTCTGGGTAAATATTGCCCTGTTCTCTTGAGCAAGTGGAATTTGTATATTGCTCCCCTCCTTCCTAACACAAATTCCAGTATTTAAGAAACCTAGCCAAGTATTAAGAGGAACACTAGTTTTGTACAGTAGATTATTTAAATTCATGTAGGTTTTTGTTTAAATTACAGCTTCCCCCTTTGGTTTTTCCAGCCCAGCTATTGCTGTCCGATGCTGCTGCTTGAATACTGGGAAGCAAAGCTGAATTATAAATGAGAAAAATGAGGTAGGGCACTTTGATAGGCAAAACTGGGTAAACTGCTAGACATAATAGATACTACAACTTAGAAATTTTGGGAAACAGGAATGGAAGAAGTAGGAGTTCTTTTCACCTGTCACAGAAGTGTTAGTCCAGAGTTGTGTAATTTGGTTTTAAAAAAATCATATAATCTGTTTGTTCCTATACAGCAAGCACCCCTAGAACATTGGTGCATGGGTTTTGTCTTGGCTTTGTCAGGGAGAGGTGAGAAAGTGTTTGGTTCTGATTTTTCCTTCCTTCTGTATAGCAGGTGGGGAAGCTGCGGAGATAGGTTTCTTAACCAACTAAACTGGTGCCAAGTTAAAAATTCAGTTCGAAACTGCTTTATATAGTACACTTGCTTTTGAACTGAACCTTAGCCACATTGATTTCTGCAGAAGTCTTCTGACATGTCAGATAAGGAGAAAAATTAAGGAAAAGCCAGTATTTTCAGCGGAAGTTGATAAGTTTAAAATATTATGAAGGTGAATGTGAGGTCATTGTCTACCAGGCTGTGGAGCACCTCGAGGGAGGCTGGAGGGAGAGAGTGGCACGGTGAGCAAAGTGCAGTGTTCTGGGGCCCCAGCCAGGTGCTGAGGACAGAATGGGGGTGGCCAAGCTTTGCCAGCAGCCAGAGTAACCATGGGGTCAGCACAATACATGAAAGAAGGAAATGATTTTCTATGTGTATATGAATCATTCATAAAAATAGCTACATATATGTATTTAAAATCTGGCTAAATTATTTGAAATACTGCAGTAAAGAGAAATGGAGCTGTAATGGGCAGCACTTCCAATAAAAATAGTTAATGAAAGAGTGGTCATGCTAGTTAGGGAAGGAAAAAAAGCTGGTATTTCTTGCCTTATTTTGCAAACTTCCCTGTGGTAGGTAGACGTTATAAGCTCCAGACTTTCAGCTGCTTGAGAACTTGCAGGCTGTGACCCCAGCCCAGCTGAAGGCAACAGCAGAGCTCCTGTTGACTGGGGCAGGGCCAGGCTTTGCCTCGAGCCTGCATTTCTTCCATCACTAGTTACAGCAAATCCCAGGGGCTCCACTGCTGGCTGCTGCGGGCTCTGGGCTCCCTTCTGGCTTTGGAGCGGCCGGGTGGTGCATGGTGTCTGGCCGTGCCGGCGGGCCACGCGTGGGATGGCACGGCTGTACCCTGCGAGATGGGGAGGCACAGAACGCGCTATACGTCATGGTCATTTAAGCTGCTGTGCGCTTAGCACTGAAAGTTTTATAGAAAGGCAAAATATACAATTCAGTTACAACTGCCACAATGCAATCCAAGTTGATCTAGTTTCTCCCACATGAGCTGACCACAATTTTAAGCTTGGCATAGCCTGAAAGCTTGAGGAATGTATTTCCAGTAATTGCCAGGCCACTTCATTGTTTCTGTGTATACATAAACACTAGGCTGTGATCATAGTGGTCATGCTTGAGCTGCTATCTGAAATTCACTTGTGCTATAGGGCTTGACTAATCTGGTTCATACTGACAGCAGTTTCCATTTACTGTATTAGCTCCCTTTGACTGTTAGTGCCATGCAACTCCAGCTAGACTCAGAAAACAAAAACTGTTAAGAAGTACTAGGCACATGAGTCACGCAGCAGAAAACCCATGTGTCGTCGCAGGGTCCGTGATTTGTCAGCTCAGGAAATCAGGCTGGGTTGCAGAAGATCCGTTTATAAGATGCCAAAAGTGCTAAGCACCTAGTGAGGAACAAGAGTAATTTAGTTTTTAATCATATGGGAGAGGAATAGCAAAGAGTTGGCCTTTTGCAACCTCAAGACATGCTCTTACTTGGCCTGCATAAGCTTCTCCCTCCGTTTTTATTTCTCTGAATGCCATGCCATGTGTGTGAAAGTTAATTCCTAAAACCTGCATCTTTTTGCTCCCAGGCAAAGTTCCCTGTGAAGTCGGTAGGTTTGGGCTTTTTTCCTGTTTCTCTTGGCTTCAATCTATGCAGCTGTTACAACTTCTTTAGCGCTGGGCAAAGTAAAGCTCCAAGTTAAACCTGGGTGTGCTTCTTTATTCCTTCCTAGCAAATCTATTTCTTTTAACTTTTTCTCTGGATATTGATTGCTGGTAATTTAATGTGTCTCAAATGTGAAAAGCTGTTATGACAGTTTCACATGCTATTGCAGTCTTTTATTTCCCCATTCACAGACAAAAATGGAAGATTTTCCTTGCTGGAAACTGTAATATATAATTCAGCTAGCATCACCCCTCTCAGTAGCCGGATGCTGTAACTTCCAGCAGCTGGACCATTATTTTAAAGTAGCCCAGTCTCTATTTATTTGACCTGTTCTTTCTTACACTTCTATAAAAGAATTAGCCCAATTAAATGGATCTTTAGGTAGCTGAGCCAAAATTTGGCAAAGGATGTGATGAACTATTTTGAACCCTGCACCTAAAACCAAGCCTGTGCTTAGGTGAGAAATGGAGAAACGCTTGGGATCCTCAGGATTCCTGCCAGTCACATCACAGGATCACTTTTGTGAGCTGACTAGGGTCTGCATGTAACGTGGATAGAAATGAAGTGACCCTATTTTCTACCTTTCTGCTCACCCCTGATGCCAGTCCTGTCCCTGCCAGCCTTCACTTGGTTAAGGAAAGCAAAACTATCAGTCCTCTTGCTGTCTGCTGCTTCTCCATTCTCCATCTTGCCTTGAGCTCACCCTGCTTCAGGTGTTCTTTCAGGCAAGGTCTCCATGCTGCTGTGCAGAGTGAGATGAAGACTGCTGTAGGTCCATGGACAATACCCACTAGTTTTCCCTGGCTCCCGTTTTAAATTAATAGCCTCTTTCTGCTGCCAGCCAGTGTGACTCTAGAAATACCCGATGTGGTGATTAAAACATAGGTGCTCTCATTAGAGGGTGGGAAGCAAGTTACAGAAGGAAAGTAAGGTCTTATTTGTATTTGATATGCCTTGAGAAGTCTGTACTGCATTATGTACACAGTTGAAAGAACGTTTTTAAGATCGTAAAGTCAGGTGCACCTGACTCCAGAAGTGTTAAATTTACAGTTACTTACACACCCTTTGCTTGGTGCTATGGGGGGGACCTTTCCCCATATGCTGTGATTTTTTTATCAGCAGCATCCCCAGCCTGCCTTCCAGAGTCCCTGCCTCCCAGAGAATCCCTGCTTCCCCCTCCCCAGCATTAGCTCACCTCTCCTGGTGTTTGGCCAACAGGGGCTCCAGGCTTTGCCTGTGTCAGTGCTTGACTGCTCTCCTGGTTGGGATGAGAGGAAAAAATTGAGTGACAAATTACAGGTTGGGTGAAATGAAATGTTCCCAAATCGTTTGTTGCTCTGGTTTATTAATAGCAAACCTAATTTGTCTTCTGTAGATCAGGGGAATTGGATACAGTGATGTTCCAGCAGATAACCCTTGTCTGTCTGCAAAAAGGGGTATGTGGCACCCCATGCAGATGCCACCTCAGTCCATGAGGTTTTCCCTGCTGCCTTTGGTGAGGAGACTGGCACTGCTTTCCTTCAGCTGGCTTTCGGCTCAAGTACTGTAGGGAGAAGTGAAAGATCAGGATGTGCCACACAAAGCGAAAGTGTGATTTATTCTCTAGTTAGTTGATATTGATGTGAAATTATCAAGTCCATTTTTAGTGAAAGCCAAAAGCTGGCACGGTTTTAGTCCAGCTAAATTCATATATATGGTTCCACAGAAACACA
Source organism: Falco punctatus (assembly GCF_963210335.1). NCBI lineage: Eukaryota > Metazoa > Chordata > Aves > Falconiformes > Falconidae > Falco > Falco punctatus. The sequence goes on along the minus strand of NC_137582.1, from coordinate 95,554,072 downwards.
ACAAAGCACTACAGTGATAGTTACAGACTTCTAGGATAAAGGAGAATTTATGGGTGTGGGGCTTTTTTCAATGGCAAGCAAGGGACATTTTGAAAGAAGGGGGAAGAGGGAAGACCTTAAAAAAAAAAAAACACCACAACACAAATGATCCAACATTCCATATGCAGAGAAAACAATTTCCATGCTTCTTATCAAAAATGTGTTAAATCAGCTAACATTGATATAACTTCAAGCAATTAGGAGCACGCTAATAATGATATGAGTCTTCAGCTGTAAATAATTACGCTGCCTCAAGGCTATGCTTTAATTTTTGGCTTGCTGTATCTATAAACAATAATCAAACTGCAAAGCAAGTTGTGTTGTTTTTGTTCACAATTTGTGAAATGATTTCTGTACCCTACAGTGATGCTGATGGCTATTTTGACCTTCAGGAACTCCGGCCTGTGAGGCTAAGAGCTAATGTGTACTTCCATCGATCTGAGTTACAGGCACACAGCAGGTTCCTGTGCCTGTTCTTCACAAGTACAAAAGCTGCTATCGTCAATCAGTGTGTGTTGTGAAAAGGGGGCTTGCTGCTGAGACTCAATAAATAGGGACATTAGGAGGAAATGTTATAATTGCCGCTACCCACATCTTGTTAATGAGTAATGTACAGTTAGACTCCATGCAATTGCAGCTAAACTGTTTATACAATTTATTCTTACGTTGCAACTAACATTTAACATAATGAAGTATCATAATTGCAGCCATTAAAGTCAAGATTAAGATTTGTTTAATTAGAATTAAGAAAATGTAGAATAGACTTTGAAAATGTAAGGTTTACTGGGTAGAATCTGCAGCATGTAGGGAAATGCAGAGAATGGGTATTAAAGAGCTTTGTTTGTAGAAAAACTGTGCCGATGGGGCGTGATTCCTCTGTCACTTATCCCCATGTCTGGAGCAGCTCTATTGCAAAACGAACAGTGCACTGATGCAGGTGTAAAAATGAAAACACAGCCTGGCCTTGAGTTCTGATTCTGATTTTTAAATCCTCAGATCAAATGTAAAAACATATTTATTTTGAAAGCAATGTGCATGCCTGCCTTCCTATTTCAGGGTTAAATCACACCACCCAAATGCAGAGCCTCTGTTTTCTCCCTGATGTAAACCTGAAGTAAGTTTGCCATTAATGGGGAATTAGGAAGAGAATGACTCCTTACACAAGATACAGATTTGTCCTGTATATATAGTCTTTTAGGAATAAAGTAAGTGTAAGTGCTTTCAGCTGTTTTAAAGTGCTCTGCAAACACACAGTCAGATTGATACAAGCACTAGTATTTGGGGGGTAACGTAGAAAACTGAGACTAGACCCCTGGAATAGCAACTGCATGAGATATTTGTGTAAAATTACAACCAGTTTTTTGGAAGTGTAACAGCATTCAGAGATGGCAGAAATATATTAAGGCTTATAAATAGAAGAAAACCCCATGTCAGACTTCTGATGGAATAGAGTAAACAATACACTGGAAAAGTCATGTTGGTTTTGATGCAGCTCTATGAGCTGGGAAGGGCAGCTGGGTGGGATGTCTCTCTCCCAGGGCTGGTATGTCCAGAGGAAACACCACCACTACCATCAATAACCTCATCCCTATTTAGAGAAAAGTGTTTTCCCATATAGAGATGCAAATAATGCTATGGTTGTGGTTTGGCTGAGAAGTAAGTATCAATAACAGAACCTGTGCCTTGAAAAAAATCAGAACAATTTAAAAACATTATTGGCAAAATGTTTGCTTTACTTTCACATAGTGATTTTGAAATTTTTTTCCTTTATTTTGAGGTGAAGGGACGGGGCTGACCAGATTTGGCATGGGCTGGTTAATTTGGCAGGGAATGGCTAATTGTTTTGGGATGCTGTGAATTCTCTTGCAAATAGAATTTTGTACAGATCATAATTGGTCAAGATATCCTCATGAATAACATGGGTTTTTTTATTCTTTTCATCAGTTTTAGAAACTTATAAGAACATATAAATTTGTGTTACTTTCAGGCTGGATTTTCAACTTGCTGAGTAAATGTATGGCTGTAAAGATTTTTATAATGGCATATTAAGGAACTCACTGATCATAAATGCTGTAGTCAAACTTGATAATTGATGCAGAGAATAATTATAGATGACAAACAGAAACAAAGGCCAATTAGGATGATTACTGCTGTAGTGTCATATCAAATGAAGTTTTCACCATTCTCGTTTTCTCTGGAATAAATCACAACATAAACCTGTTGGTCAACATTTTGAAAAAATGAACTGAGCAGCTGTGAACACTGATATGATGATAAGGTTACTGGCAAACTCAGTGCTGGTTATCCAAGGTTTAGAAGCCTGTTGATTCCTTTCAGAAGGATCTCTATAAATATGGAATAAAATAAAATTTTGGGGGAGAACCCTCGTACTTTAAGATAAGAGATATATTCAAGTCTATCTGCTGTAGCTTGCAAGACCTAGTGAGCTGTGCAGTTGTGTGTGTATTCTTGGCTTGCTTTCGAACAAAATGGGAGCTCTGTGATAGCATTTTTAAAGGCTGCTGTTCCAAAATAACTTGAAACCTGGCTAGCTGAAACATGGTAGTGTTGTTTCCACACAATGATGCATGCACAGGTAACATGGATGTCCCCAGCAGCGTGACTTGCTACTGGAATGATTTGGTTTTGAAAGCTAAGGACCATTTATAGTCCTGTTGCCTGAATTTTTGAAGGTGGACCAAAATGCTTCCATGGTTCGTTACAGATCGCTTTCACCTTGCGATTTACTGCTGATTACCTTTCCTATCTGGAAGGGCTGATCATAAACAGGCTTTGAAGACAACCCACCCTCTCTCCATTGTCTGTTATTTAACCTGACCTCCTCTTTCTACCCCAAATCCTATTCCATACGTTTAGCAGAGCTTGTGGCCTGGGGTACCAGGTGTGCCACCCTCTCACGCTCCTCCTGGCTGTCATGCAAATATCCAGTGGGAAGCCTAAAACTTAGGGTTCCCTGAAAGGGGGCTTAAAGGGGCCATCTGAGTTATCAAATGGGGCATTGGAATCACAGGCAGCACATGACTAATCCAGAGAAAAATGCCTTTTCCAGGTGCCTAGTAAGTATGGAGTCCTGAGATGCTGTGCCATGCTCACCTTGAAAGCTATAAAGATGGGTAAGATGCGCTATTATGGAGGGCTTTTCACCAGTGTCCTAGGTCCCTGCAATAGCAGGGGATTTCCTAAGGTAGGTTATCCATCCTGGTGGTTGTAGGCAGAGACAAAAAATACCTCACAAGTTGTCATCAAATAGACCTGAGGGAATTTCTTACCTGACTCTAAGTTTGGTGATAAGGTGAGTCCTGTGTGAGCAGGACACACCAGGCAGTCACCCTGGAGATTTTCAATAGCACGTGGGGCACCAGTCCACCTTGTTTCCAGCTGTGAAATCTTTTTTCTTCTTCCTCCTTGAAAATAAGGCTAGGCATGAAAGGAGAGGGGAGGGGGGAGTAAAAACTGTCTTTGCCCTCTCATTTGTTTGCAGCTGACAAGGGTAGTTTTTCTCTAGAGTGCTCCAGATTCCCGATTTAAAAAAAAATAAAAATTGTTATGGAATTTAAAGCAGACATTGTAGAGGTGAAATAGACACTTTAAATGATATTTTTTATATATCAACATGTATTCAGCATCTACCTGCTTGCCCTTCAGAGAGGATCCTTGCCTGGGTAGAGCAGATTTGTTGTGTTTTACTCAGCACAGGCCTTAACCAGGATTTACTTTACTTCTTAGTTCTGTTGGATGTGTTTCTATGGGTTAAAAACCCCACGAAAATAATAAGCCCCATGCAAATTGTATATCCATTAAAGCTATTGTGCCCGAGTAGGGAGCACAAAGGGTTTCCAGCCGGGTGCCACCCCACTGAGCTGTGCTGCTGCAGCTCCCTTTGTCCCTGGCGCCTGGGATGCCGGTGTCCTCAGCTGACTCCAGCTGGAACGGGCAAACCAGCACTTGGCAGGTCTTCACATCCCACTGCAGGGCTGTGCCCTCGGCCAGAAGGGGATGAGCAAAAATGAACTACCCCCCCTCCGCCCCCTCCTCAGACAGACCTCTGTAGGCACCCTATGAAATTAGGGTGTGTGACCCCGTCACACCCTCTGAAATCATTCCTGTCTTCTCTATCTCATTAAAAAAGCAGTTTTCCTTTTGCTAAGCTTGGCTGGCTGGTAAAAGAAAATCGGAGCACAAAAATATTTGTGTCTCTGCAGCAGGAGGGAAGAACTACACCCTGTTACAGTGGGTCTCCGTAGCCAGAAGTCCAACGATAACAACTGCAGAGGAGCAATTTTAGTCCTTCCCAATGATTACAGGTTTATAGTTCCATAATTATTTAATGCTTGTTAGATATATCTATTTAAGTATGCTTCTTCTGATGCAAGATCTCTTGCTAAGCTAATTTGGAGTGACTCCCTGCCAAATCAATATCAGTCTTCTGGCAAATATTATTAAATATTTGTTTGATACCTATTTACAAGTAGGAAAATAATTTTGCTGCCAAGGGATTGTAAATGTGTGAAAAACCCCTCTGACAGCTTACTTCACTCACTGTCTACAAGCCGGCGTCTGTATGCCAAAGTTGGAAGACTAAGATGAAGAACATAATTAAGGAAACATATGAAGGCTAGCGCAGGGTTTGAGATTAATTAGCTGCGCGTCAATAATCTCATCAATATCCGATTAACAAATGACACATTGCCCAATGAAACATATTGATTCATTCACACTCCACACTGTTAATAAATTGAAGCTGCTTTGCTAAATGAGAAAGCTGACAAAATAATAGCTTCCTAATACTTCTCTAGTATTGTGATAAAAACATAAAATTAGCCCAAAGTATGCTTAATTTAGCAGCACTGTCACTGCACTTATGAAGCTTATTAGCACAATAGTGAGGAAGATTTTTTTTTTTTAATAGCCTAATTGTTAGAATGGGTACATTGATACATGGATGCACACAAAAGTAGAAATGGAAATGTTATCTGTTTGTTTGGAACAGAGTTCTTGGGTAAATGTGTTTTGGCAGGAGTGACATGAACCTTTTGTATAATGCTGGGACTGGAGTTTTAATAAGGATTTTTTTGTTAAATATGATAAAATATTACTGTCTAAGACTAGTGCCCAAAATGCAATTATTTTTGGTCACTGGGATTTTTTTCCCATTAATTTAAGTAGAAGTTGTATCAGTATTTTGCCTTGTGATGACTAGATTAAAAAAATTATCATTTTTGATGAGGAAAACTCAGAAAAGTTGGTGAAGAAAGCAGGTGTTGGAAGTAAAGGAGTCCTGTTCTCCCTCCTATGCATTGGGATACCCAGTCTGCTCCTATGAAAGTGCTTCATAAAAATGTGAAAAATGTCTGCAGACAAAATGTGCTATTTAATTGTCTTATTAAACTGTCAAAAGCATTCAAAACTACAGAAAACTCCAGCAGCGTAAACCACTAAGTGTGTGTTTGCTATGGGACTAATATCAGGTCATTGGTTTCTTACAGTATTTGAAGGAATACCGTAACGGGGCTACTGCAGTAGCTGCTCGTACCGGCTGCGTTAATACTTTAGCAAAGTGTGTGTAAGAGGGTGCAGAAGCTACTGCAGCTGGCAAGGTGAGGATGTGGGTTTGTTCTGCACAGCAAGGGGAAAAAGCCTTTCTTGTGGTTTTGTGGAAGGGGATTCTCTTGTCCATGAGCTGCAATTCAGCACCCTGGTAGGAGCACTGGTTTGGTTTTTTTGTGGTTGGTGGGGTTTTTTGGTGTGTGTTGGGTTTTGTGTGTGTCTGTCTGTCTTTTCTTTTTTTTTTTTTTTTTTTTTTTTTTAGTTGTAGAACTCTTCCAACCAGGTGAGGAAAACCCTCCAGATGACTTTCTTCCCTCCCTCATCCCCCAGCCACAGCACCTCTTGCTCCTTTGGTCTGAACCTGCATTGCTACAGCAGAGCAGCTGTGTTCCAGCTAGCTCTAGCTGCTCTGCTGTTTTGCAGCATCCCACTGGCGCTCTTTGCTGTCACCCACTGAGACCCACGGGGCTGTGACAACCTAGAGGGACCACCGGCCCCCTTGCTGGCGGGTGCCACATGGCAGGCGTGGGTGGCAGGTGTGAGGGGGGGCCCATGGTGCCCAGGGCAGTGAGATGTGGGGTGGCAGCTGTGCTGGCTCACTGCCCACCAGCTCCTGTGGCTTGGTGGGGAGCAGCTGCTGCCACCTCAGCCTGCTGCTGCAACCCCTGGTCCCCCTGGAGTGGGATGCGGGGTCAGGCTGGGAAGAGGATCCCTCACCTGCCTGGTACCGACTCGTACCCTGTGCTGATGGCAGAGCCGCAGTGTGTGTGGACCACGCGTGCCTCTCCAGCTGGCCACCACAACCAGGATGGTTTTGCTGTTAAGGGCTGAGTTTAGCAGGTGGCTTACCTGTGTGCATCTGAACACGTTTTGGACAGTAGTCAAAGTATCTCGAAGTTCTGGGATCCAGACTATTTTGATTTATCTCTATGTATGTATGCATATATACACAACACATACATACATAAAATCTTGTCTCAGACTCACCAGGAGGAAAAAAAGTGATCACTTTAAACTTTCAGGTTATCTAGACTGTGTTCTAGGAAATTTGGAAGGTTTGGAATCTGGAGGCAAAACCATTTGTTTTATTTTTAATAATTACGGTACTCTTGTGAGGCTTTTATGAGTCATTGTTATGCACTCAAAAAACCTTAACTCTTGGACCTCATAAAAAGAAATAATTATGACTGTGACTAGAAATTAGTGATCAAAAAATATCTTTTTAAGTATTTGATCTCATTGCCCCATTGTTGAGGATTGCTCCCCCACAGTGTGAACTACTATTTCTAGCCCAATTTTAAATGAACCGGCTAATGTTTGGTCCATCTGTAGCTTGCTCTTAACTAACTGTCATTAACTTTTTAGGGATCCATGATATGCTGAATAACTTGGAGCAACTAATGATTTTATTACCAATCTTAATATTTAGAGTTCCCTGTGGAGTCGTGTATGGTTCTTAATGAAACTATTACTTACAGGATTAAAATCTTTTGGCAAATTCCTTTCCTTCCAACTGCACTGAGATTAACACACGTTTGCATTCCAGCCTGGGATGAAAAACGGGCTTTATGTGAGGTGTAACACTTCAGTCTGGTTTCTTTAAATGAATTGTCTCTAAAATGTCAACAATCAAAAACACATTTACAAACTCCTCCAGGTCAATTTAGGATAGCCTGCTATTGCAAACTATTATTGTTTGATTTGCTTCTGTGTTGTCTTAAGGCCTGCTCTTGTAACAATTAATTATTTGAATGTAGCAGTACTTGGGTACTTCTCCCAAAAATAGGGATGTTTTGCCTCTGCACTTTTGTAATAGTAAAAGGTTGTCCCTGTCACGAAGGATGTCCTTGTAACCAATCTTGTGGAGTCTTGGGTTATACAACTGGGAACACTAAGGGCATTATCTGAAATACATATATGAATAGATGCTTACTTATAGGAAAATACAAATTAATTTCTCATTGGGTCTCTGGCTGTGTTTATGGTCTGCGGCACAGTCGCTAGGTAAGACTTCCATTTGGTGCAAATTTGGTTTCAGATGAGATTTTTGACACCAGTTGGTATAATATCAGCTAAACTTGTACCATGTTTCTTGTACACCCGCTTTTCTAAAAGTTTACCCAACAATACCCTCTTTCCAGAGATATCCTGTTTTCTGAGGCACTTATGAACTAAAAAGCAGTGATCTAAGGTTTGTCTTGACACCTTCAGGCTTGAAAGAGCATCCTGGAGAGTTCTCTCATGAGTAATTCATTGCAATGTGATGTGTGAATGTACACAGCTCTGTGTCCTACCTCACTCAGAAGTCAGTGGAGACCATCTGCAGCTTCCACAGAAGTAACTGAAAGTTTCAGCTCTTCCTGCTGTCTCATGATGTCGATGCTTTGCATGCTTTGACTAGATACAAATCACAGTAATATCTCCCTCCATCACATAGATGAGCAGTAGCCGGGAATAGTAACTTCTCTAAGGGGTACATGTCCACCAGATATCATGAATGGACTCCAGAGCAGTTCAGTCAATAGCGTAGCTCCTGACAATAGCAGCAATATTTCAAAAGCAGTTAACAAGGGCAAGGATACACGTCTGCCTCCAGGGAATGATCCTTAGAAACCAGCAGAAGGAAAACCTAATTGGAAGTGTCAAAAAAGGAGGGGGAAAAAAAATAAAAAATCCATTGCTATTAGACCTACAGCATACTAAGACCTGAAGGAAAACCAAGTAAAGCTTGTGAACTTTAGCTAGTGACTGGAGCTTTCTGTCATTTACCTGACAGTCTCTCAATGAAGCTGGTCTTGTGACAAAAATGGGGAGCTAGTGGGTGTTTTCTCATGCAATTCCTCATTCCTCCTCTTATCTGGTCTAGTTACAGTGTATTTGAATGGTTTTATAGTCTTTCTCCAAACCCAGCCACGTGTCTAGAAATCTTCTTAATTTTCCTGGTTTAGGTAGCCTACTGGGAGAAGTGTGCTCTGTCCCCTTCTTTGATCTGGGCTTGTGTGGACCAACTCCTCCCACTCATTCCATCTTCACTTTAAAAAGTACTAAAGACAGAAGTGAGCATTCAAGAAAATCAAATTAGCCCCACGCTCAGCACTGCTCCCTGGTTTCTCATCATGCAAAGGTGCTAAGAGTGACTGGCATCTCCAAAATTTTTCCTCAGTGTGTTTTTCCAATCTTAGGGACTCCCTGAGCAAGCGATGATGTCTGTGTGTTCATAGGCTTTGCTGGGCTTCTCTTCCAGGAAAGATTCTGCCTAGTTTTAAGCCTGTGTAAGCTCGCATCATCCACAACATCTTGTGACAGAGAGTACTTGACTATGCAACATGTAGGAAGTGTACTCATCTTTATTTCAAACCTACTACTTGTTAATTTCATTGGATGACCAGTAGTTCTGGCAGTAGAGGAGACAGTGAGCAATGCTGTTTTCTCCATGCTGCTTGCTGTTTTATAGATCTCTGTCAGATGCTCCCTCTGATCTGTTTTGCAGGCGAAGAATTCCAGACTATTTAATTGTTTCTTAGACAGAAACCATTCGATATCTTTGATCTTCTTTCTTGCCTTCGTATGTACCTTTTCCAGTTTTATTATATCTGTAGCTGTGCTCATGTTTACTATTCTAACCATGCATCAGAGGCTGATTTGACATCCCAGCGACTATTGTCCCTGTAGTCGCTGGCAGTGTTAGAGTGCCTAATCGCCGTCTCTGCTATACAGTCTGTGGCCCAGTGACTCACCTATGTTGTATCCAGCCTGGTTTTGTAATTCAGCTAGACAGAGAGTCCTTTGCATTTCTACTACAGTTGTAACTTTGGTCTGATATTTGCTATCATCTTAAATTTTCACCTGGATCTGTCAGTTTTGCTTGAGGTTGGATGATCTGGTGAATCCTGTTTTAGTCTTTGAAACTTTAGCTCATTAATTCAGACCAAAATTTTGAGGGCAGTATTTGGTTAAAAAATAATAATAATAAAAAAATCTTAAGCTGCTGTTCTTTCGGGAAAAGACTTTTATAAAAAAGTGAGCTAAAATAATTTTGTTGTCCTTTTCTTTCCTCAAAGGTGGTGAAAAAGATCTTAAAGGTTGTTCTGAGATGAAGAAAATCAAGCAGCATCAAGAAAAAATTTTAGAGACTTTTCCTTACTAGTTGGATGTAGATTATTGTACTTTTTTTCTACTTCTTGTTTAAAAATAGAGGGCTCAGAGCTTCTGTGAGAGGGCTTAGAGCTGGTACATGGTAACTGATGGGCTTGGTCCCCTGTGGTGACATGTCCAGGACTTTGCCCTGTGCAGAAGGACCTTACTGAGTTCTGTATGAGACATCAGGGTGCTGGATGTGTGGCACTCCTTCTTCTTCCTTCTGAACTCACTTTTAGGCATTCCAGGATTTCGGGCACAGACAACTCCCTGGTTCCTCGCTGTTAATAACTGTAGCTTCAGCTGTACTGTCTGCATGGTTGAAGGCTTCCTTTGGGTCCTGGTCAAGTCACAGCTTTTAGGCTTCGTGCCGGGGTCTCAGCAGCCCCAGCGGTGCAGGGTTCATCCTCACGGCATGCGTGTTGTCTTAAAGACCTGCTAGTTTTCAAGTCAACCAGAAGGAAAAGATCCCTTGTATGCCACATCCAACCTGAGTGTCAGGTGGGAAAAGAATGTGTGATGATGCTCTGTCCCTACAGGTTTCAAAGTCTTCTCTAGGGAAAGTTCTTCATTATAGCTCTATATCTTCCTGCACTGTAAGACCAAGTTTTGGAGATTTTGCTTTCCCTTTGCCTTCCATCAGGGAGCATCATAAGGGTGGTGGTGTGTTGCATGAGGGTTGAAGGTTGTGGAAGAGAGACAGAATGTGCTGTCGTGGTACCAGTGAATCCTGTGCCTCACTTAGTGTGGGGGTTCCCTTGCTTTTCATTTTTTTTTGGCAGGAGAGCAGGGTGAAGTCATGTGGGATACCTTTTCACAGTGTGAGAAGTTACTGATGTTGACAGCCATTGTTTTGTTTCCTGATGCCGGGCAGTAAGAGGTGGGGATGTGTCCTGGTTTCAGCTGGGATAGAGTTAAGTTTCTTCTTAGTAGCTGGCGCAGTGCTGTGTTTTGGATTTGGTGTGAGAACAGTGTTGGTTTTGGTTGTTGCTGGGTGATGTTTATGATAAGTCAAGGACCTTTCAGTTTCTCGGGCCCTGCCAGCCAGAGGGCTGGAGTGGCACATGAAAACTGGGCGGGGACACAGCCAGGACAGCTGACCTGAACTAGCCAAAGCGATATTCCATACCATACGACATCATGCTGAGTATATAAGCTGGGGAAGAAGAAGGAAGGGGGGGACATTTGGTGTGATGGCATTTGTCTTCCTAAGTCACTGTTAGGCATGATGGAGCCCGGCTTCCCTGGGGATGGCTGAACACCCACCTGCTGATGGGCAGTGGTGAATTAATTTCTTTGTTTTGCTTTGCTTTTGTGCACGGCTTCTGCTTTGACTATTAAACTGTCCTCATCTCATCCTATGAGTTTTCTCATTTTTACTCTTCTGGCCCTCTCCTCCATCCCGCCTTGGGGAGGAGTGAGCGAGTGGCTGCGTGGGGCTTGGTTGCTGGCCGGGGCTGGACCATGACAGGATGGAAGAGCCAGTTCTGTGTTTAGAGCTCCATGAATCTGCGCTGAAGGGTCTTTGCTGTGCCTCAGGTGTTGTGCTTGTCTCTGTTCTCCATCTGCACTATGGGGTCAGGAAACCTTTGCAGCCCCACCCCCCTCGTTCTTTTTTAATTCGGTTAGAAGTATTTTGAGCAATGATTCTCTCTTCCAGAGGGTTGTGCCCAAAGCTTCCTGGCACGGGCACTAACACTTCTGGCACCTCTGAGCAGGCTGGTTAGATACATACACAATAACACTTGAGTTAACCTAAAGCTAATAGGGTGAGCCATAGAATTTGGGGGTTTCCTTCATGTAAACTCTGGCTTTTGTGCTATACAGCCTTTCATTAGTGGGTGGTAACTCACTGAAACGGCAATTCTTAGAATTAGACACTCAAAACAAAAGACTTGTTTTTAAATAACCAAATCCAGCAATCACAAAGAATGTAGCTTTTGAAAAATTGTCTTGTTTCCTTGAATCACATTTTCCTCCTAGTCCTCATCCTTTTATTGATGACAGATAGAAAAGGCTGTTGCTTGTGTTAGTTGTAAACTTGGCTTTGTCGGAGCCCTTTCCTCCATCTGTCATTGCATAACTGTATGTTCCCAGGTTTGTAGCTCTAATGTGTTTTTGCTGTTTTGTGTACAGTACGTTACAAGTTATAAAAGCTTGAGTAAATAATTCATGTAAAAACCTTTGTAAATATTGTCAAACTGTGGAATAAATGATTTACTAAGAGGTCTCTTGGCTCAGCCTAGCAGCTTTATTACTGTAACTTGTTTTGTAAACAACCTCCTCCCCCCCCCCCCCGTATTTTTTCCATCAAGTGACTTTGTGTAAATTCTATTGCTAAGCACTACTTAGATGCATTTCAATCACCATAAATAATGCAATATCAGCACTTTAACCACCTGGAGACTCCATTCAGAAGTCAACCAAAGGTGTAGTTTGTGCGAGACCCTTAAGGGAACATATTTTCAATGCGTGTAGAGCAGTGTACTTCCCACTGTTTTGATAGCTCATTGCATTTGCCGGAGATGACTCCCTCTCAGCTGAAAGACAGTTTTCTGGTAGACCCCACATTTGCAGAGAGCTGGTACCTGTGCTTCGTTTCATGTCCTGTGGATGTTCTGCATATATGGGAATAGATCAGGACCTAGGGTTATGAGAGGTGGTCCTGAAAAACACTTGATTTTCCTTCTAAATGTTTAAATAAAGTTTTGTCTGAGTGGTTGGATGAGAAGTAATCAGAAACATTTGTGTAAATGAATGACTTTGCTTTGATGTATTCATGAGCCCCTTGTTAGCCTTCTTGAAAACACAACTGAAAATGAAATGTTTCTTCAGTAATGTTAGTGGAATGGAAATATGTAGATGAGAGAATGTGTTACATCTGAGTCTTTATGGGCAAGCGTAACTGAGTGGCTACGTGTGCTTGTTCTGAGTTTGTTCTGTGAATACAGACACACTTGGCAGGTAGCAAACCATGGCTGAACTGTGGTGATCATGACACTGGAAGCTCTGGACTATTCATGCTGTCATATTGATTCAAAATTTGAGTGAAGGCTTGAGTCCCGAAGTCTCTGAATATTTGTATTGGTTACACACTGGTTTTCATGCTGGCTTCAGTACAGAGCGAGCAAACTTATTTTCCAGGCAGGAGGACACAGGCATCGCTGGAGAGAGCACTTCAAAGTGGACTTGTACTGCTGCAGGTAGGATAAACACAATCTGCCTTGGGTGTGCTGGCTCTGCAGATTCAAACAAAGGAGAGCACGGCTGTTGGGTGAAATGGATACAGCCAGCTCACCTTCTGCTCGAGGGAGACAATTGTTCTCTTCATGTAGGTGATGCAATGGTTGCAGAATAGGGTTTGCAAGTGTAAGGATGGGGGGAAGCTGGAGGGCATGGGATCAGTCTTACAGTGATCCCAGGAGCTGATGGTGTCTCCAGGAAGCAGAGCAAACAGATTATGATGGCCATGCCAACCCACCTCACTGCTAACTCCACCTCCCTTTGCTCTTAAGCTCTGTGGAAATGGACTATTCACTAAAGCGCCCCATGCGCAGAGAGCTCCTCTTTGTCTCTCTTGACCAGTTTTCTGTGTAGTAGGTATAACCAATCCAGCATAAACAAACAGGACTTCTTCAGACAGGTCACCTCAAAGGCAGATGTCTTCAGACATTCCACTTATGGAAATGATGTTATCAGAGTCAACTGCCGTGAAGTGACTTCATGCTATGTGGGTCTGAGCAGCTTTGGACAGGCACTTCCAAAGATATCTGAGACTGAGAATGGTGAAAATGGTTTGTGAGCTTCACAATATTATGTCTGATAGCAAAGCTATCCAGAAATAATGAAGTACTGTTTTCTGATTGTAGAGATGGCATTTTTTACCTGATCTTAGGAAACGAGTTGGCCATCTTTTGGTGACTTATCTGGGTTCAGGATCTAAGGAGCAGGGCAACCAAGCTGCCTCTGCCTTGAGAACTAAAAGTAGACTTCAAGAAAGAAATCTCTTGGAAAACTTGGCAATGGATATTGGGTATTTCTGCATGTCTGATGTAGTGAAGAAACAACTTCCTCCCTCTGGCTTTTTAACCCTTATACAAAAAGGACACCAGTGTCCCAGCAATGAACATAACTGAGTGCGTGAGAAAGAAGAAGCTGATAATGGCAGCATTTGATCATGTAGAGTTGATGAAAGAAGAAATAATGGTGTGCCCTCTACGAGTTATTACTGGTACTTTCCATAAAAGTTAAGTAAATGAAATCTGAGGCTCAATTAAACAACATCTTGTCTTCTTGTGTGCCCAGGACAGTACATTGTTTGCTGTGAATAGACCACCCGAGGGCTGGTCATGTGTTTTGGTAGAAATCATAGTTTTGTCGAACAAAGCAAAAGACGTAATTATAGCCTTTTTATATTAAAAAAAACTATTTTAATTATTATTGTGCACTTCCAATTAGAAATGTGTTAAACAGTTACCATCAGAAGTTTAAAAAGCATGAAAATAGCAAAATGTCAGAGAACTTGTTCTGTGAAAAACTCATCCTGATTTGGCTCAGTAGCAACAGGAATTCCTACCTCCTCCCCTCTCCTCCTCTCCCCCCCCCTTTTTTTTTTATTTTTGCAAGTGGGGGTGGAGGTGAAGGGAGGCTGGCGGGTTTTATTTTCCTAGATGAGAAAATCTCAGAAGTCACACAGTTTGGCACAACAGAGATGGCCACAAAATAAAAATGGCAAAACAGGTATGGCGCTAGGAGATGTATGTTCCTTGGATGTATGAAGTCTAGCTGGTGATGTTAAATACCTGTGAAATATAATAGATGGGTATAGGTTGAGAAGGGAGTATGTGCTGTTCTTATGGAGTATATGGGATTTTGCATGGTGGACAGTAGGAAGAAAAATAAATCTCTTAGAAAGATCGCTTCATAGTCTCAGCAAGCCTAGATATGAGACCCCCTCCTTGACATTTCCTTTTCTTTTTGTGGTGTTCATGCACAGGTATCAGTTGTAGTTTGCAGATCCAAAGTGATTGTATCCAAAGATTTTGTTTCAGATGCTCTGAGGAAAACTTCTATTTATCTTTCATTTTAGTTACTTTAAAGCCTGCTCCTCTTCTGGCCGTGCATTTCCCATTAAACTCTCCTGTGAGTTACAGGTTAGACCTCGGAGGCTGCTCTCTGTTCTGCAATGCTCTGTGATACTCTGACCTTCAGTGTAACCCACTTAACTGTGGAGTTACACTGTGTGCTGTCACGCTGATACTACCGTGCCCTGTGGTCACCCTTTGCTGTCAGGCATCTGTGGAGACTGGAGAAGGAATGGTTTAAATTATACCTTGGTTTCCTGGATCTTCCCGATACTCCTTGGCTGCTGATGGGCTTGGCAACATCACCTTTGCTGGTCTACTTCTCCTCGTTGTGTTGGTGGGGCTGGCTGCAGGTCCCTGATAGAAAGGGACTTGCCGGCACCTGTGCAACTCTGCTGACATCAGGACATACAACCCTTCTCAGTCCAGTGACCTCTGCATCCCATGGTTTGACTGAGAGATGCGTTTTGTACCTCTTTGTCATGAAATAGGAATTAATTCTGTATGGACGAGGAGAGATGGCTCTTAATTTGAACTTCTGTTGCGATTGTTTAAAAGCAAATTTATTGGCTTCTGCAGTGCACCTATAGCTGGTGCTTCTGTGAGGAGGAAAATATGGAGGAAACTCCATCACTTTGGTTGAAAAGATGATGTCTGTGCTTACCAACCATGCAAACTGAGGCACTGTATTATTTGGGTGCAATCCTCACTTCTCGGGGAAGTGCAGTTACATATGTGACTAAGATGTGTACCACTGTCTCCTTCTGGACTTTTTTGTATTTCCTCTCAAACCGCTTTGTTTTTATATTGTTGTAGCATCTAAAGCCTCAGGCAGGGACCAGCAACCCAGCATGAGAAGGGCAGCACACAGAGCAACAAACATTCCCTAATCCCAAGCATTTACAGTCCGAGCGTTAGAAAAGAAGCGACACATGAATAAGGATCAAGAAAAGAACGTGGGGAAAAACCTCTACACAGTAGGTTTGGCACATCAGTGACCCGCTCTGGGACTAGACTTTTAACAAGCATTACAGCAATGCAAGTGTTAGTAATGTACTATTGCTATTATGTCTTTTCTGGATTGTACTTGTTGTTTGCCAGGCTATTAAAATTTTCATCTTTAGGATGATGTGCTATGTGTATTTTTGGCTGACTGGTGAAAAAGGACATGGAAGCTTAAGGAAATACAGGACTAATCTGTGTCTTTTTTGAATTTTCCAAATATTTATTTGGATTGAACAGGACCCTTAAATTTTGTGTGGATGACCTTATGGGAAAGGAATTGTGAGCTGATTGCAGCAGTGTGTCACACAGTTAAATCCTCTGGGCAAGACCTGCTGCCACAAATGCTGCTGGCCCTTATCTCCTCCCCTGCAGTAGGGAGCAAAGTTGCAGTGACAGAGCTGTGCCAGGCACCTTCTGCTGCAACCTTACAAAAGGTCAGTGAAATATAAAGAGAATCTAGAGCACCTACAGGGTGTGCAGTATCAGCAGGTGCTGGTAGAGAACTGAGGCAGAAAGTCAGACCTGTTTCCCTGAGGCACTTTCCCCCCATTTGGGAACCTAGAGGGAAAGTGCTGGTGGGAATGGGACATCCTTCCCTGTGCCTGTAAGCTGCTACAAGAAGACATGTTACGATGGAGGTGTGTTTCAGCGTTACACGACAGATAGGTATATAACCCTGGTTAAATTTTACAACGTATAAATAATAGCTGGTGTTTTGTAACCCCAGTGACTCACCGTATCTTTCCTAAGCAGAGAAAGTCACCGGAGCCACCTCCCGTGGCTGCCTGAAAGGCACACCTTTGCAGGTCCACCTGCTGCTCCTCACTTAACACTCGATAAAAATCTCCCCTCTTGCTCCTCTCTCCACTAACCAGGAGCCAAGAAACATCCTTCTGTCACTGCTGGTTCCATGTGCCGGGTGGACAGACATTGCAGGAGGTTTTCATCATGCTGCTTATCAGCCATTTCTACTTTGTGACGCAAATATCTTCTCACTGTCAGCCCTCCTGGGAGAAATTACCTGTAATTAGCTGATTCTGTGTAGGTTATCCAGATACACTCTTTGATAACAGCGCTATCACTTTGGTTTCCCAAGTAGCAGTAATTAGTATTGAAGAGGAAAATAAAAGAGCTTTTAGACCCCATATTTAGACCCAGTTTCCCCCTCTTTTAGGCATGGGATGGTGGTTTAACACTATTTTCTTTACTGGGTTGTCAGACCCAGTTCTGGAGAAGAGTATCCATGGAGGAGCTGGAGAGGTTTCTGGTGCTGATGGATTTGCTCTGGCACCTGACCCGTGTGCCAGCAGCCATCTCATCAAGGGGACCTGGACGTCACTGTCACCATAGAGACAGCAACAAGGATTCGGTTTCAAAAGGTGAAGAAAAGCTGGGAATTAGGAAGGTAAGGCTGGGTCTGTCTCTCAACTCTCATGAAGGGTTTTAAAATGGTTCTGTATTTGAAAGGATGCCACAGCAGAGGGATGCTTTACTGTATATTTATACACGTGTAGATACGTGCATATGAATGCACCTACGTACATGCATATTTGCGTGAACTGTTTTGAATAGGCTTGGATGCAATAGAACCCAACGGAGGTTTTTAAAAGACCTTGCTAGCATTCTGGTTGTGCTCCTCCAATTAATTTTTCTTTTACAGGTGGTGTAAAACAAGACTTGAATTCTGTTTAAATTTTATTTTAAGAAGTCCTAAAATATTTGTTATTTCCACAATTCTCTGTTTTGTACAGAAGCTGAGTGAGCTGTGATGCATTGTAAATTAATATTGTTCACTTCTGCCCCTTGTCATGGTCTTCTGCAGTGCTTTAGCAATGATACACATCTAAAGCAATGGTGAATGTTGACAGGCAAGACAGAGATCAGCCATGAGTCATTGTGCAACCACATGGGACTTTCAAAGTCTGGGTTTATACTGGTCCAGAACAACTTGCAAATGATCTCTCTCTGCCCACTGTTATATCAGCAGATAAAACCACCCTTCCTGAAAGCTTACCCTGTCACTTGCAGATATAACCTCAGTGATGCATGGACCCGCTTAAAGCTTTGGATTGTGCACTTACAGTCCCTGGCAAGGTCGTGATCCTGCAAGCATGTTTCTAATACCTTGAAAGCAAATTAAAACTTCACAGGTATGGCTCTGAGGGGAGGGGAGTGGTGGCAAGGAAGAGTCCATCCAGCAAAGCCATATAAGCATTACTGCAGATGAACTATTAATGAGTAACACCATATAAGCACTACTGCGGAGAGGGTGGTAGAAAGCTTATAGAGACTGATAAAAGCCCTGTGATGCTGTGCAGGGCCGGATGCCACCAGAGTGGACGGGGCTGGATGAGTGTTTCTGATCTTGGGCCAGGGATGCTCAGCAGAGCCCTCGAGCTCCTCTTGTCTCTGCCCAGCCCGCTGCAGCTCCAGCGGGGAGTAGCCAGAACACAGCAGGTTCTTTAACCATGACACACTTCTTGCCTTGACAGCTGGAGGAAGTCTGGCATGGGAGCCAGATCTATTGGCTTTGTGTCAGCTCTGGGGTATCTTTTCTGTTTTGGGAATTCCCCGCTGGGGAGGTACCACTGCTGTTTGGAGCAGAGCTCAGATCTCAGCCCCTGGGGCTGTCCACTCTGGGAGAAGGTTTTGGCAAGGATAAGTGTTTTTTGCTATTTCTAGGTCTCTCTGATTTTATAAATAACTGACGAGTAAAATTTTGGTATTTACCCTATGGCTGAATTTTCTGCAGGGATGTTTGCGTGTGTGTGTAATACCATTTGTATTTATTATTCCTACTTCTGTCGTCACTCACACGTTTTCTGCAAACACAGAACAAAAGGCAGCTCCCTTTGCAGTAAGCTTATGGTCCAGCTGCTGCATATAGACAGCAGAGGACACAGAGAGCGCCTGGGGGGCACAAGAAAACCCTGAGATAACATTGCTTGGGCTTCTGTTTTCAGACCTCTACAAACCATGATAATAAGTGTTTGCTTGATACTAGTAAGAGGTAACCAGGGTGTATGTGAAGAATGAATTCTCTATTTACATGCAGCTGGGGTTTGCGTTTTTGGGGGTACCGTTGTTGGGACATGCAGCTAGCTGGCTGACTTACGTAACAAACTGCATTTTTAACTGATTTTATCTGATGAGTGCTGCAGGATCTTGCCTACCCAGATTTTAGTCATTCACTTCGACTTCTGTGTCAGGAACCTTCTGACCAAATTGATCTTTCCTATCGATATGAAAATCTGTGTTGGTGAACTTTCAGGTTTGACTCACTTTCTGGGGATCAGCATATGTCTCAGTTTATGGCCCACTCTCTTCATTAATCATTTGATCATGCTTTTTAGAGAGAACAGAAACTGTGATTATGTTAGATTCAGAGTTCATCCAGTTCAGTTCCTTGTCTCCCATGGTGGTGGTCTCCAGCTGTTTCAGAGGAAAGAAAAAGAAATTCTGTATTAGGCAGGGATGAGATAGTCTGTCATTCTCTAGAAGCTCTAATAGAGACATTATTTCAGTATTTCTTTAATTATTTTTAATAATTAAATGAGAACATTTTTAGCCATGCAATTATTCTATCTTTTCTGGGATCCTGTTAAATTGTTTGTTTTCATGACATCCTTTATCAAATGATTTCCCATTTTACCTTCTCCCTGAAAGTATTTCTTCTTAAATGTTGACTTCTCCCCTTCCACTTTGTTGAATGCCATCTGCCTTTTGAAGTACATGACAAGCCAAACAGAGATCTTGTTGATGTGTAGCTCTGGGTTATCCAGCATTTTGCATGCTTGCTTGATGATTTCTTCAACAGACAAACCATTCTCTGAGAATTTGATTACCAATTGAGATTACCACAAAGCCAGATGTCAAGAGACAAGTTGGATACCAACATTATCTAGGAGGTCTGATCTGAAAGATTTTACTGATACAGAAGCCGCTTCTGTAGGACAGCAGAAGCAGGAGGAGTGGACAGAGTGATATGCTTGATGTCCAGCCTAAAGCCCTGCTCCTGGCATGTTCTATCAGTTGCTTCTCGACTAGAGGGGCTCTTTAGCCACTGCTCTGGTTGCTCACCCCCTAGAATCTGCTCTTGCTACAGAAAGCACATGCTTTACCTGCTGGGGGGAGAATGGGAAACAACACCTATTCCAACAAGTGCCACCTTTTATTCCCCCTGTTTGTTAGTGGTGTGGGTAATACAATTCCCCTGCTATATATAATTCCTCTCCTATAATGCTTCACACTTGATTGCCTTTGTGAAGTGGTCAAGACCTGCATCTGGAAATTATGCAGTTACAGCATTTTTTTTTATTTCCTTACTACAGCAGGAATATTTATTTTTACCAGGTTTATGCCACAGTTTACCAGATGATACAAGAAGTAAAGCAACTTCAGCTATCTCCCTTAGAGTGTTATTCTGTGATATTCTCACTTCTTCATTAAGATTTCCTGAGATTTTCCTTGACTCAAGCTGTTAAAGTTGGCCACAGTTGTGGTTTTGTTTGGAGGATAAGAGAGTACATGTCTGAAATCATGCCATTGTGTTTGTTGGCGTGTAGATAATTTACCAATTTGTGTTCAAAAGATAGGCAAAGGACAATGTGAAAATTGTGCTGGGTATGATTTAAGAATATAGAGCTGTTTACTCACTGTAAGCATCTTTGGTGATCGCAGCGATTATTGCCCTGGGTTAGATACTGCTTTCTTTTTACATACTTCCATGCACTAGGTTAGATGCTTGGGTTTTTCCAATTGCCTCTGAGTTAAATCTTTCAAGTGACCCTAAGATACTCACAAAGCTTGTTTATTTTCACCCACATTCATTCTGTAAGAGGATGAATGAGGCAAAATAACTGTTCTGAGTGCTCAGTGTTGTAGTTGAGGGTATACGATCCCTTTTTGTGAGAACCAGTGGATTTTGCGGAGGGGTTCTGAGTGTGTGGAAACCCTGCTGTGCTGTTGATCTTTCTCTCAGACTGGGCCACAGCGAGGACAAATTTGCAGGCAATCCAGCCAGGATTTTTCCATGTCATCAAGGGGAAGGATGAGGAACTCTAAGCTCTGAACAGATGACTCAGTGCCACTGGTGCTGAGTTAGACCTATCGCTGTACCCATTGTAGAGGCATGCAGTCCACACCCAATTTCATCCTCTGCCCACACACGTGTGTCATCTATCTGTGCATGACTGAAATGCTCGTATCAGACACATTTACCTGCCAAAATTGTGGGAACTGTCCTAAAAGGTTATTATCTTTTTATAACTTTCCAAGTATTTCTCTCCTTTCTGAGCATTCTGTCACCTCTTTGGATCTGTATTATCTTCTAGCAGGTCCACCTGTGCATATAGATCTGTATTGAAGAACTGTATTTGCAGAGCCATTTCTGAGTCATGTCAGGCTAAGGAAAACTAGTGGGAGGGACCCAGTAGCTAAAACACTGTATGGAATAGAAATAGATCACCTTGCTTATTTTGGATAAAAATATTGTCTCTTAGTGCCAAGTATTCCATTCAAAGATTAGTTTGGATTAGTGGAATTGATAAAGGCTTTTTATTTCCATGAATATCAAAGGATTAAAACGTGGGTGTATCTGGCATCCTATCCATATGTAACTCATGCTGGAATCGGTTTAATTCTATGAAACTTAGCACTATGAAATTCATTCACCCTCACCACACTGTGTAAAAGAGGCTGTGAATTCTTTCAGCTACTAAAAAGTCACAGGAAAAAGTGACTTTCCAATCTAAAGGTATGTGAACACACATTATTAAACCTTGAGATGTATTAGAGATGTGGCCTTCCAGGGCCTCGGTGAGGGCTTCAGTGTGTGCATGTGCACATCTCTGAGGTTAGGAACTCTAAGCAAGGTTCTTTGTGGTTTCTTAATTGTGTTTTTTTTTTTTTTTTTGAAAGTGTAAGTCCTCAAGTCATCTTTCAGAGCAGATGAGATCTGGAGTTTCCTCAGGCAAAGTATAATGAGACACTGTCTCAAAGCAAAGGTGGAAGCTGAGGCATGGTTCATGAGAAGGTGGTTTCTAAGCCACCCTCACCAGAAGGGAAAGAGGAGACATGATATCCCAGCTAGGAAGGGTTGCTCTGGGCACTGCTGACAGACCAATTGCTAAACAGCCCGGAGCTGCAGGAAAGAGATTTCTCCTGTGGAGCTGAAGAAATAAAGGAATAGAAACAAAGAAAAATCACTTTCTCTATTCTCCTTTCCCATCAGAGGACTGGTAGATTAATGTCTTCTGAGGAAGGAATACGTGGACGCACAGTAGAAGACCAAGGTTTAGAGCAGCTACCATGACATTTATCTTGGTTCACTTTCCTTTGACTGCCAGTCACAAGAATTCCCGATGTGAACTGAAACCAGAAGATTTCACAGAGTCCTACTTCTGAAGCGAGTCATGGCTGAGTCACATCCTGCCTTACCTGACATTGCACAAATGATCCAGAGCAAATGGCGTGATGTGACTCCTCTGTAGTCATTTAAATGAGAAGGATGGTTGCTGGCATGCATTTCTCAACATGTGGTACAGCAAAATACTTTTCTGCAGAACTGTCAGCAAAGGCTGGTGCAGAACAAAGGAGGCACAGGCATTAATCTGGGATAATGATGGACAAGAGGTGGTGGGAGGAGCTGAGAAGATCTGAGTCTTGCAGCTTGTGACAATTTTTACTGGAAGGCCAGGAGCACAAGTCTGACAAGTTCCCAAATGAGTCTGAATTGTTTGGCTAGTGTTTAAGATGCAACTTACAGTATTAATGGCAGCAATACAAAGGAAAAGAGGAAGATCTTTATCAGTCATTTCTACTTCTGTTTTATTTAACTTTCGTATAAAAATATTTAAATATAACTGTGTAAGCACATATCATGCTGTGTTGTTAGTACGTGAGTTATTAAGATACTGTTACATGGGAACAGGAACAAGTAGGAGCGAAACATTTGATTCCACGATGTCTGCAAGTGACAAGTGGCATTCCTCAGGGGCTGGTATTGGGACTGGCACTGGTTAACATCTTTGTTGGCGACCTGGACAGTGGGCTTGAGTGCACCCCCAGCAAGTTTGCTGACGACACCAAGCCGTGTGGTGTAGTCAACATGCTGGAGCAGAGGGATGCCATCCAGAGGGACCTTGACAGGCTTGAGAGGTGGGCCTGTGCAAGCCTCACAAAGTTCAACAAGGGCAAGTGTAAAGGTCGCGCGTGGGTTGGGGCAATCCCAAGCACAAATACAGGCTGGGCAGAGATTGGATTGAGAGCAGCCTTGAGGACAAAGACTTGGGGGTGTTGGTTGACAAGAAGCTCAACATGACCTGGCAATCTACATTTGCAGCCCAGAAAGCCAACCGTATCCTAGGCTGCATCTAAAGAAGCATGACCAGCAGGTCAAGGGAAGTGATTTCCCCCCTCTACTCTACTCACATGAGACCCCACCTAGAGTCCTGCATTCAGCTCTGGGACCCTAACATAAGAAGGACATGAAGATGTTGGAGCAAGTCCAGAGGTGGGCCATGAAGATGATCAGAGGCCTGGAGCACCTCTCCTATGAAGACAGGCTGAAGGAGTTGGAGTAGTTCAGCCTGGAGAAGAGAAGGTTCCAGGGAGACCTTAAAGCAGCCTTCCAGCACCTAAAGGGGACATACAAGAAAGCTGGAGAGGGACTTTTTCCAAGGGCATGTAGTGATAGGACACTACATGGGGAATGGCTTTAAACTGGAAGAGGGTAAATTTAGGTTAGATACAAGGAAGAAATTTACTGTGAGGGCGGTGAGGCACTGGAACAGGTTGCCCAGAGGAGCTGTGGATGCTCCATCCCTGGCAGTGTTCAGGGCCAGGCTGGATGGGGCTTTGGGCAACCTGGTCTAGTGCAAGATGTCCCTGCCCATAGCAGGGGGGTTGGGACTAGGTGATCTTTACAGCCCTTTCCAACCCAAACCATTCTATGGCTCTATGAAATGTAAACAGAAGTTTAGCTCCACATAGCGT
Organism: Falco punctatus; assembly: GCF_963210335.1. Classification (NCBI taxonomy): domain Eukaryota; kingdom Metazoa; phylum Chordata; class Aves; order Falconiformes; family Falconidae; genus Falco; species Falco punctatus. The sequence goes on along the minus strand of NC_137582.1, from coordinate 95,530,244 downwards.
GCAGCATTGGTTGGTGGGTTCAGACCTGAGACTATCGCTACCAACAGCCTGCAGTGTTTGGGCTTTGAAGTATGCTCTGTCCTTGGGTAATGATTGCTAGGAGAAACTGCATTTTAAAAAAAGTTAAAAGGCTTCCCCCACAAATCAGAGGCTTATCCACTGTAGGTACAGGATGACATAGCTCTACTAAAGTATGGGTAACAGCTTGAAGAGTCTGAAGACCTGGCACAGGGTCATTGTTAACATGCACTGGGTTTTTTTTGCCCATCACCTACAAATGCTTCATATAAAACCAGGCAGATTTACTGCTAATAAAAAGCCCTATCTGATAGGGTTTCACATGGCCGCCTTCTCCCATATCCATGATCATGGCAACCTGTTTCACACCCACACCCTATTTCCCAATTTCCTCTGTTGCCCTGTTCAAGTATCCTTGTGCTATGTAAAAAGCAGCTGCTAGTGTTTAGTAACTTTCTGCACCTGTAGTGCTGTTGGTTTAGGACACTGCAGTAGATTTTCCTCACTTGGGCATGTTAAGGTACAAACTTTGCCCCTGGGCTGAGTGCTGGAAAGTATTCAGTAGCATCATTTGCAGATGGTGTGAAGAAAGCTGCTCTCAAAGCATCTTGTCAGTGTCAAGGCTGAACATTCATGGTCCAAGCTGAAGCAAATTCTTTGACACCCTGATATGAAACCAGCCTGTTCCTGTTGTCTGTGTGCCAAAGGAAGCTGTTTGTTAGTTGATGAATAGGGTATGAAGTGTAAACTTCATGTTGAGACTCATGCAATTACCTCGCTTGTTCTCAGGAGAAGGAGGATTGTGTGTTCCTGGTCAGCTTGAACCCAGATGTCAGCATATAGGTTGAGATTTATTTTCAAAGAATTTTCAAGAACAAGCTTGTTCTTGGTTGAAACTGAAGCAAGGGTTGCATCTTGCTGAAACTCTTTAGGTTATTTCTCTTCTCATCCCAAACTTAACTTCTTAAAAAGCCTTTTCCCCTAGCAGAGGGAACCCCTGACCCCAATAGCTGTGCCTAGGTGCAGTGATGGCTGTGCATGGGACAGCTCAGCTCCTGTGTCAGGCTGACGGTGCTGGGGCAGAGCGCTGCATCCTTTCCTGCACTACCATGGCAGCTTCCCCTCCAGGGAATGGCTTTGGTGCAAGGATGCTTTCCCGGGGGCTATTCCAAAATCCAGACTCTGCTTCAGGCAGGCTGGACTTTAAGGGTTTGAAACAGATCCTCCGGTCTGGCCAGCTTGATGCAGCTTTTCTCGACTTGTATGCCCATGCTGGCCACCAATTTTTGTGGTTTAGCCTGGAGACTTGTCCAAGATTGCACAATAAACCTGAAGCAAAGCCAAGAACTGAACCTAAGTTTTTTTGGGTACAAGCAGAATATCTTGGTTCCTGAAACCCTCCTTCTTTCTGTGATTTTTCTCCTTGGAGGGGCGAGGGAGGGAAAGAAAAAAGTTAGTGCTTTTAATACGTTGAATGTCTGCATATGCTTTGTTGTGGGATACGTGGTGTCCTGAATCTGGATCCATATTTTTGTTAAGGTGAAACCCATCTTTGAACTCTATATTAAAACCTACAAAGTGATTATAAGTCTCATGAGAGGACAAAACAACTCTCCTGAAAAATATTATGTTTATTGTTTTTGCAGGTGGGATGATCAAGATGACTCTTGGTTCTGATCTGTCCTGTTGTTGTAAGTGGCTAATGGAAAAAAGGAGTCAGTACAGTGAAGCATCATTATTAGCATCATAAAACCACCACCTTAGAGACCTGGCATACTTTCCTTCTGTCCAAAAGCATGGACTTCAGAACCTCTAGCTGAATTCCATATTTAGGTCTGGTTTATTGCCATTAAACAATGTATTTGGGGCAGGGATAAAGTGCTGAGAGGTTTATAGCGTGCTACTGAGGGCTAGTACTCACATGATATTTACTGCTGTCTCAGATACATTGGCATGGTTTAGTACAAAGAAAAGAAAAAGCCCTCAAGATTAAAGGTAAGCTTTATAATGCCCAGTCTTCTTGTTCACTTAAGCTGAATATCCAAAATCTGTTCACCTGATCCAAGTAAGTGGCTGATGGAATAGTGTATGAGCAGGCAGTTAGAGGACGGGCTCCATGTTAGTCTCAGCTCATAGTCCTGTAGTGGTGCCATTGCAGAGGACCTTTAGGTTCTCATGGAGTCCTGCTGGATATTGCTTGAGGAGTGGCTTGCCCACACACAGCTCACTGCAGCATAAACTCCTGTGATGGGTCATGTTTTGTTTTGCTTTCTTTGGTCTTAATTAACTGAAATGCTCGACCATGTGAAACATCCATCAACTTCACTCTTTCAACAGATGAAGATATTTCCTAACCCACTCTCCAGTGTTCTGGAAGCATCTCTAAAACCTCTTGAAAGAAAAGATTTGACATTCTTAATTTGGATAATAATAAAAAAAAAGCCCCCCCCCCCCCCCCCCCCCCCCCCAACTCAAAAATGGATTTTTTTAAGGCATCCTTTATGGATCTTAAGAAAGAGTAATAGGGTAAACCCTTTCTTTTTCACCTTAAATCTTCACCTTTTCACCTTCATCTTCAGGCAAGTGTGAAGCGTTAAAAGTAACTAACCAAAAGCTTAAACTTAACCTATGGGTATATCAGTAACTTCAAATCAAAATGTTATTCCTTTGGGTTTCATGAGAGTGAAGGGAAAAATGGAGAATTAACCCACCCATTCGGAGACAACTAGCCACTTGCAATACAGTTTCCACTTGGAACATCCTAAGTCTTACCTAGGAAGAGCACATCAGTGAGCTAAGGTCTGCAAGGAGCATCATAAGCAATATCTTTTGCATTTTACTATCATCTCCTTTTCTTTGAGGGCTCAACTACAGAGGAAAAAAACATGGGGGTGGGTCAGATGGTCCTGAAGATCTATTGGTGGTTTCTTCCAAGTCCTGATGTGATAAGTCACAGTGACATTGAGCAGACTTACCCCCTCACTCACATGTGGGTCAGGGCTGTGCTCACCCTTTCAACAAGTTTCTGAAGTCTGAGGGAGAGGCTGAAGCTACAAGAGTTTAACGTGACCTTATGCAAATACTTGTTTAGTTTTGGTGTTAGCAGTCTAGGAAGCTAATTGACTTTACACAGAAGGAAGTAAAACAGAGATGGTTGCATTTCAGTATTTTCAGCTATTGTGAGAAAAATCCACAAGAAAATGTCACCTAACATAAGCATGCAGTGTAAGTGATGCCTGTCAGTCGCCTGTCCAACCCGAGACACAGCCCTCTGTGAGTGCTGGTACTTTACAAAGGTCACTTCTGCTGTTCATACCAGCTTCTCTGCATTTCCTGAGGTTTCTAGTTGTCCCTACATTTTGGACAGGACTTGTGTGGTATTGATGCCACACTAAAAAATGTTTCAAAACCAATAATAGTCTTCTCATTGGTTCCAGTGGAGTCTGTGCCTTATTTAACTTCTGCAGAGCACCGTGTATGGGCTGCAGTGGGAAAATCAGTCTGATTGAAAAAGCTGCTGCTTTTCAATAGCTGGAGGTTACTACTGCTCTGCTGAGCTGTTGTAACTAACGGGCCAATCTGCAACTCCTGTTGCGGGTAGTAACAGCTCAGAATAGGTTTCACTTGATAAGCAAAGCCAGTAGTAAGTGGGCACTGGTGAGAATTTTTAATCTCTCAACTATAATTTTTGGATTCAGTTAAATAGCTAACCACTTCTCAATACGTGAACATAAATGAATTATGGTAACAAGAAAATGCATATGATCTCATGTTACAGCAGCACCCTATTGAAGTCTGTATTAAGTCCCTCTGTTAACATTTGCATGAGGAAACCCTCTGCTTTTTAGGATAAGAAAAAATAAATGTTGAAATTTCAGATGGACAATAACTCAGTATTTGAGCTATTTTATGTCCACTTCAATGCCTTTAGTTTTTAGAGTGTGATTGATCAGCAGTAAGTATTCGAAAGTACTTTCTTCACCTTCACCAAATGAGAAATAATTCTTTCAAGTCAGTGAAATTACGCCAACCTGAAACTACTGAAAATGCTGTTAGAATGAGCTCCTTATGTCCTTAATTTGGTATTTGGAGGAGGAAAGCAGGAAGGAAGGATGAAGGTAATCATGCCTTCTTAGTTTTGTAGAAATTTTCATACGTTCTCTTACTACAAATGTTCTCAGTTGTGAGTGCATTTACACATTAGTCTCCTGTATTCAATGAAATAATTTATGCAAACATAAAGAAGTGTGCACATAAGTGGTTTTCAGGATTAAGCCCTATGAATTACGGGCTTCCTTTTCTGCTATTCTTTTCCACTTATTATGTAATATGTCTTTTAGTTGTAATTGGCCAAACCAAATCCTAAATAGGCAATCAGCTTGTAGACTGTAGTAAATGATGTGCTTTGTAGAGTTGCTTTTCAAACTCCTTTACTGTAGTAGTGAAAAATGCTGTATTAAAAGCTGTTTTTAGATTGAACTATGGGTATGACCCAAACTAGCAAAAGACAAGAGAGCCAAAACTCACTTATTCTGCAACAAAGCGAGTGATGCTGGGAAAACATCTGCTTCTGGGTCAGCTTACTTGCTTCTCCAGGGAAACTGGCTCTTTTCAGAGAGGCTATCAAAATGCCAGCGTGCCGTTAAAACCTCAAAAGACTTCACTGATCTGTAAGCCTTTTGCTTACCTTTTACAGAAAGGCAAATTTCCTGGTTTTGACTTCTAGGCTGCCCCAATCCAAAACTTGAGCAACTAGCTGTGGGGCAGCAAGTAGTACTCAAGTGGGTGAGAAGGGAGTGGGGCTGCCCTACTCTTCCTCAGGCAGGGGACAGCTGAGAAATTGTGCTCTGTGTAGGCATCCTCTCTGGAGCCAGATGGGCTGGACTGCTGGGCATGGGAGTGTCTCTGTTCCCTAGTTCTAAATCCCTAAATCAGAGCTGCATGCTACCTTGGTGAAGTCTTCCCTTCCCCCCCTTTTTTTTTTAATCTGCAATACCTATTGCAAAAGGAGAAGTGTTGGTAGATTCTGTTCGAGCCCTTGTGATGTCAATCAGTGCAGTTTTCTGCTTTGTTCTAATGGTGGAGGAACATAAATATTTTCAGATCCCTAGCTTACAGGGCTAGCAGTAAACTCTAATGTCATTGTGGGGTCTAGTTTCAGAACGTGTTTCCTCTGATGGATCTTCATAGCTGGAGTTCCTTGTGCCCTGGTTGTGGTGGTACAGCCATGTTGCAGGACCAGTGAAGTGTTTCAAGGTAAATAACACAAAAAGTGTTTTGGGGACAGATATTTTTAACTAGGCTTAGACCTACAGTAAGACCAGCCCAATAAGACTGCAGTGAGCTGCAGCCCAGGGACAGGAATGAATGGCTGGAGAAAGGAAGGGGGCAGAGAGCAGAAACTTATTAAGCTTTTGCTTCGTCACCAAAAAGAACGCGTCATAGGATTGCTGCCGACTCTTCTACTCTATCAGATGATACAGAAGTCATGCATACCGTTTTTACAGCTACTATTGGTTAGAAACCAGCTTCAGGCCTCTAAGATATGTCACCCATCCCAAAATGCAGGAATTAGGGTGAAGTCGTTCTTGACTATTCTTTGCCTGCTCAGGGTCTTGAGGTGGCTGTTTTTCATGAGTAATAAATGAAACATCACTAGCATTTATTTCAGAAGGGGATTTGGTTCAAGAATTTAAATCCCAGAGTCAGAATTCCAATTACTGATTTTCTGGCTGGAAAAGAAGAAAGAAACTCCACACCTCCCCATGCTGGCCGAGGACATCCAGTTTAAAACATGCCAGGCATGTGTTTTCCTGCTGTTATTGCTTGAAAACTAATGGAAACCACTACAAACTTCAGGCTGTGTGTGTCTGGGTCTTATCAGCTAGCTGGATCTCAAAAACCAAGCTGCAACTCTGCTTGTTAGTCAAACTATGTCTTTACACAATATTAGTATGCAAACAGCACTGTTAAGTCCCTGTCTGTTTTGTCACCTTCTCAGTTATAGATGTCATTACCTCAGTTTCCCTTCATCTGTACTCAGTGGTTATGTCTCATTAACAAGTATCTGACAGAGGAATGCACTCACCAGGTTGAATGTATTGATGTATATATATAGTCAATGTCAGCTGGCGTACAGAACAACAGGAGGAGGAGCGATGAGAACGTATGAACAAATAGCCTATGTTGTTTTGTGTTGACAAGTGTATGACACTAATCCAGAAACTCATGCCAGAGGCAAGTGAAATATGTTTTGAATCACTAGAGGTATTCCCTCTGGGATCGCTCATATGGTATGATTTCTGTCTTTTTGACTGAAAAAAACCTTCTACTGATTTATTAGCAACAGTTGATACCTGAAGTGGTGTATGTGTAAAAAGTGTTACTTTTACAAGACACGTTTTCTTGTATTTTCCAATGTATCCTTGCTTATATTGCTTAATTCAGAGAAAAGACCCTTCAACATTATAATTTTATCTGTAAATTTGAAATTTTAATCTGTAACTGATAAACAGCACAACTGCCTTTTTCCTAGTGCACACCACATGCTCTTTGCAGGGAAACTTTCCTGGAAAATGATGCTCCAATAATCATAGACTGATTCCCTAAACTTCATTGTATTAAAATAATTGTTTTGATTTGTTTGGCTTTTCTTTGTAGTAGTAGTGGAAACCGGAGAATGAATAGTAGAAGTTCATGAGGAAGTGCTAAAGTGGCTAATACAGACAGTCACCAAATGAACTATTTAATCCCTGAAAATAAATTGGAGAGGGAACTCTGACACACTTTTTAAAAAGTTGGAGCTGTTGTCACTAAAATTGTCCATGGTCAAAATACATTATATTTGCTAACGTGTTTATCGATGGTAAGCATTTTCTACCCGTCTAGATATTTATTTACCTTTGCATATGGTGACCCCTTAGATTTTACAATATTGTTTTTGCACAAGCAAAATCATTTGCTGGTTTTGTCTCTTAAGTATATACATTTCTTAGGATTTCATTTACAGCTTGGTACTCCTAACTGACATGCTGCTGCCACGTGGAGGCCACGTTACTTAAGAATTACAAGTCACAAAAGCTTTTTGTAGTAAAAACCCCTTTTCCTTTGCTGGATAAGGACTGGGATGTGGATGGGAAGGGAGAAGTAAGGACAGCAGCAGTGCTGAGGTTCCTGGTACCATGATGTTGCATCCAGTGGGGTCAGCAGGAATCCACCATGGCTGGTGGAGTCACAGAGGTATGTGTATTATGTATATTATGTATTGTGCTTTTTTTTACAAGTGGAAAAGAGAGATTCATGCTTCACAGTGACCATAAAGAGAATGAGGTTTCCTTACCGTGCTCGGTCCTCCAATCTTGCTGCCCACTATCTGGAGCCATTTCTAAGCCTTGTGTTGGGTAGTGATGCCAAAGAAGAGCCTGGCAAAAAATGCTGGAGCTTGTCATCCCATTCTGGAAAGCCTCTTGTCCGGGCTGGGGCTGACATTGCTCTTCCCCCAGTACTGACTGTTGGGTGATGACCATTAAAAATTTCAGCACAGTTAAACATGAGCCCTGGGACTTCATCAGGGAGATGATTGTCCATAAACCAGGCTCTGAAGTGGTGTGATGGGGGTTTGTGCATGGTGCTTTCCAGTTGGTGACAAATGGGAATATTGGAGTGGTGGCACGGAAACTAAAATTTGGTATTTGCCACTTTCACACATGCAGTGTACTGGTTTTGGTTGGGACAGAGTTAAATTTCTCCACAGGGACTTGTATGGGGCTATGTTTTGGATTTGCGATGCAAGTGTTGATAACACGGGGATGTTTTAGTTACTGCTGAGGAGTGCTTACATGGTGTTGTGGCCTCTTCTGGTTCTCACACCACCACACTGGTGAGTAGGCTGGGAGTACACTAGAGGTTGGGAGGGGATAAAATTGGGACAGCTGACTCCAGCCGGCCAAAGGGATGTCCAGACCATATGATGGTCTATCTATAGATAGGTAGGCAGATCTATATAATGCTCAGCTACAGAAGTGGGAGCAAGGGGCATGGGTGAATGTTGGCTGCGGTGGCCATTTCTGGGGAACTGGCTGGGGATCGGTCAGTCTGTGGCAAGTAATTGTTGTCTTTTGCATCAGTTGTTTTTCTTTTTTTTTTTTTTTTTTTATTTTCTTGTTTTGTTTTTCTTTGTGGCTTTTTTCCTTCTTTGGAAAAAAAAAAATTAAACTACCTTCATCTCAACCTGTGAATTTTTGCACTTCTACCCTTCTGATTCTCTCCCCCATTCCACTGGAGGGCAGGTAAGTGAGTGGCTGAGTGCTGCTTAGCAGCCTAAGGAGGTTTATCGATAGAAAAATCATGTATCTACCTACTTTGTCAAGCACACAGAAAAAGTCTAGGAACATTACCACCTATCAAGCAAAGTAATTGAATGTGAGCTTAATTTTAAATGTGTTAATGATCTTTATAAAAGCATATTTGCAGTAAATGCCTTACTTTTTAAATTAAAAAAAAAAAAAGTAAGGATGGAAAGTATCTGAGATTACTTTGAAGGACCTGCTCCCAAAATTGGTGATTAAATAAGGGTAAGCACAGCGCTTGTGGCTTCAAAGGTCAGTCCTGCTGAATTTAAGTGACTGATGAATTCTTTTCACCAGAGGTGCAATTTTCCCCTGAAGAAATACTTCTTAAAGACCAATGCTGGCTAGCTGGTATTTATGAGCGAGTCCGAAGGGAATTACAAGTAGGTTGTTAGGGTTATCATTTACTCAGTGGTTTCTGCCGATATTGTAGCACAGAGATCCCACAGCACTTCTTCTTAGCATGTGATAAATTGTGTACCCAGGTGAAGGTGAGAAAGGAGTGAGGGCAGCCACCGTGATGACAGACTGTTGCTTTGCTACTCCTGCTACGAACCCGCTATTTCTCCGCCAGCAATCACCAGTACTTTAGCTGTGCCCAGCATCGCTCTCCTTGGCCTGTGATAACATGCCTGCACACTGGGGAGTGCTTTAAGGAGATGCTGGGCACACGCCTACAAACAGGACAGTTTTTTTTTTCTCCATGCCAGCATGGCAAGAACAGTACATTTCATGGCTACATTTGAAAGACCCTTCTTGTATACCGGCTCTTCATGCACACCAAGTGATTTCCAGTAGCTGATACAGGATAAAATATCAACTAGTGTGAGGAAAAGATACCTCAGCCTGCTCCGGTGGAAAGGTGTATTGTTTTGATCTCTCCCAGATCTGTGACTGGTGCCAGGAGCCCGTCAATGCAGTTGTGGTGCTATAAGAGTTATTTTTGTTGCATCTCTTTATTTAATTCCTCTGTCTTTGGATTAAAAATAGATTATTTTCATTACAGAAAGCTATTCAAATATCTTGCATATTTAATATAGCTTCCTTAGTTGTTCCTCTTGTGGGGGGAAGAGAAGCATAATTAGGGAAAAAATGAAAAAAAGAAAAAAAGAGAAAGTGCAAGCATCTGGTTTAAGAACTTCTACATCATTGTTTTGCTTTGTCATTTTACTACAAATGTACTTAAAAATAACTGAAGTTCACCCCTAAATCATGCAAAATATTACAGCAGCTGGGTATAAAAAAATATATATATATGGTGAGATCTGGAATATGTTTTATGTTGTTTTTTTGATAGAAGAATCCTGTACTCTGTTTTTGCTGTACTCTTTCAGGACTGCAAGCCAGTTTAATGCTGATTCAGCTGTTATCCAGCTAAAGAAAATAGGCTGATGAGGTTAAGTAAGGCCACAGTCAACATCAGTTAATGCAGTGTTGAATGTGTTGCCCCATCAGTATTAAAAAAAAAAACAGGAAAAGACATGTCCAGCACCTTCCTTTAAAAAAAAAACACACCAAAGTGTCCCCCAAACAAACAAACAATCCCCAGAAAACCCAAATAAAAATAAGTTCCTGAATTCTAAGAAAATCACTGTTAAGGCACCAATGTTATTAATGTCTCCTCTGAACTAATTGTTTATATCTTTGCTTTGCTTTCCTCATTTGGTCAGCCACATTCTTTAAGATGAGACTCCAAGTCTTCCCATTACTGTTCGGATTCCTGGGACTACTGTGGCTTTGAAAGTCCTTATTGCTGCATCTTTGGCTCCTCTTCAATAAGCAGGTGTTGACCACAGGTGAAAATGTTGAATTTACAGTTTACAGCTTTATCAGTTCCTTCTGCTGACAGCTTCTTGTGATTCTACTTTGGAGAGGAAAGGAGCTGTTTTGAGCTTTTATTGTCTCTGGTTCATACAGGTTCTTTTTTGCTGCTCCCGTTTGAGTCATAACAAGGAGTGTGCCATGCCATTGGGATCAAAACTAGTTACCTGTTGTGTTCAGTGGATGTGCAAACAGATTAGGGCAACAGCTGAAAAAGTGATGCACATATGACCTTGGCCAGGAAACCCATCCCAGATTTTGGAATGGGGGTTCTGGAGTTATTTTCTGAGCCATACAATGACTAGATACTTAACCTGAGCCTACCTGCGTGATCTCAGTGGGGTTTTATTTTCAAAATCTGAGTGCTGTGGAGCAGCGGAGGTCGGGCATGGTTTCTGCGACACCGTCTGGGAAGGGCTGGCTGCAGGAGGAGCAGCAGTTGCCAGAATTGCAGCCCCCGTCATTGCTGCAATGGCCTTGGCACCCCAAGGAGGGCACCAAAATCGAGGAGCAATGGCAAAGGTCAGCAGGCTCTCAGCGTCAGCAAGGCTTGGGCAGGAGCTCAGCCCTTCGTTCATTACTGAGCAACCAGAGTGACAAAGCAGCCTTTCTCCCCAGTGAATCTGTGGCCCTGTCCACTGTCCATTGTAGGGATTTCAATGAAACTTTAGCACGTACTTAGAATGAAGCACTTCTTTGCCTGGTGCCCTCAGGAGAGAGAGTTTCCTCAACTGGGGCCAAACATGTACTTTGTACAGGGCATCTTCTGACCCAGAAGGTCAATTATAGCTCCTGAGGGTCTCTGAAGGGATCTTTTCAATTGTTCCAAGCCTTGTTTTGTTTTCAGGCTCTGCAAAATAATCCAAATGTGTGTTTGTATAAATGCAGAAGGGAAAAGCTGGCAAAGGAAGAATCTTTCTATTCATTGTGGTTCAGGTCCTGCGACTGCAGAGTCAGATGGAGTTTTCCTATTGACATTGGTGAGCGCAGGGGCAACCTGTCTAGCTGTTTTGAATGAATAATTTTTTTTCCCACATAGAGACAAAAGTATAAAATCGAGGCATTTTTGCTGATGTGATCTATAACTTGTGAAGTTATTGTATGTTTGCTTAATGGTTATAACCTCAGAGTAGAGGATAATTCCATCCTTTGAATGGAAATTCCGGTGCAGGGAGCGAGGTGCTAGTGGGACTGATGTAAATGCAGGGTCACAGAAGCATTCCCGACTCTGGCAGCTTTGGTATTGTAATCTTCAAGTTAGGTGTATTCCACAGCAAATTCTGTGTTGTTTTGGTAGTTACTGCCTGGGGGTAGGAATTACCTGCTTCTGGGCTACTTCCACTCCAAACCGCATCTTTGTTCATGTTATTTCATCCGAGCTTAAACTATGCTTTTCTTGTCTATCCTGGTTTGTTGTGTATTTTAATGTGAACTGATGCAAGGTTCTTTTCAAAAAGATAAGTGAAGGAACAGTATTTTGCTCTTTGGCAAGACAGGAGCAGGGACTGCAGCAGGAAAAGACCTCCCATCCTGGCAGGTTTCTAGGCTGGTGATCTGCAAGCCTGTGTGTTAAACCTAAGGGTATTAATGACTGTGTGCGGGCTGAAAATTCAGATGCTCTCCCTCTCCTTTGTTGCAGGAGGAAGTGTTTTCTGCTTGCAGGTCTGAGAAAGGGCAGGCTGGCATGGAGAAAGAGGTAAGTGAAGAAAACCCATGCTTTAAAACATAAAAATTAAAGGGGCTAGTCCTAGCATTGCTATTTCATAATATTATTTGTAGTGTCATGGGAGGGAAGTCAGCAGACGTGTAGTCTCCTTCATATCATTGACAAGTCAAGGGGATGATTAACGAGAGTACCAGACAATGTAGTGGTAGGAGAAGGCCCGCAGAAGTTAAACAAAAGTGCCTTCAGAATTTAGAGAATTCCCATGATCCATAGTAGGACCTCATTGTGCTTGTCTACTGTTTCTATTTTTGATTAGATTTATAAACACAGCACCACATATTTTCATGTGGCTCATAGCCCTAGGGCAGAGTGAGATTGACTGCACTGAAACTGTGAGGCTTGTGAATTTCGGGCAAGGGATGGAGCGAAATAAGTAGTGTAATTGTTTTTGTGGAGTGACCGTGGGACCTCCTCTGTTCTGAATTACACATGGTTCAACCCTTTGACCTAACCAACCTCAGCAATGCCTGGTAGATCTCCTAAAGCTGTGCTGAAAGGTCCTATCAGTGACATGTTGGAACATTATCTGTCATGTGAGATGTGTGCCAACAACTATATTAAACTACATTAATTACTAGTGAGGCCATGTTTGTGACAATCTCAACTTCATTTAACCCATCATCATGTTAGTTATTGTTTAAACAGGAAGTACAAATGGGGACAATTTCTGAAATCAAAATGCAGCACCAATGTTTTCTTTAATAAATTGTATGTTTTACTTTGTTTTACTTCCCTTCTATTTTTTTTCCCCAGCACTTCTGTTCTTGTCATCAGCTGTGCTGCTTGAGTTTTTTGAGGGCTTTTTTATTTTAAGAGCAAGCAAGGAAAAGACGACTACTTAGTTAACTAAACTAATATGCCCCTGAAATTGTTGTTTCTTTCAATGCAATTGTAAAAGATACCACAGTTGACTGAAAGCTCCTTTTCTAGCAAGAAGCAAACATGCTGAGGTAGTTTATGTAAAGTAATAATAACAATAAATAATAATAATAATAACGATTTTTGTACACCTTGACGTATGCCTTCACTGCTTTACACCCCAGCTAGTGTGTCTCCGCATGGCAACGCTTGCACACCTCTGGATCGGGAGCAAAGCGTGCATTTCTCAGAGAAATTTTCTCATAGATCTGACCCTGTAGGTAGCAAAGTGTACTGTGAGTTCTCAAAAGGCAGCCCCGTATGTAGAAATTCAGAAGGATTCTTTGCATGTGGCCATTTGCTGAAATAATTCTGAATTTTATAGGGCAAGAGGCAAAAGCTTGCCCGCGTGCTCCTGCATGGGCAGCGCACAGGTTCAGTCATGCCTTGCTGTGCCTGATATTGCATTAGACTAGACACATGTGGTTACATCTTCCACCTACACACTGAGCTGCTCTTTTTTTTTTTTTTTTTTTCCTTTAGCCTCGTTCTCTAGCTGGAATGGGCCTAAATGAGGTGGGTACTTGTTTATTTATTTTTTAATTGCTGCGGAGTCAGCTAAAAAAATACGTTTGACCCTACTAAGTGTCATTCTCATTAGCAATGAAGAGTTTGCTCTCTGCAAAATCTAACATGGAGTGCTTAAAGCAGACAGGTGCAAATTACAAGCTGGTTCTCTTTGGCTGCCATCCCTTAAATAGACAAAGTAATAGGCTTGGAGAAAGAAAAAGGTTCCAGCTCCAGCTGCATAAAGGAAAGCCTTAACTGGGACTTAGCAGCTGGTTGCAAGAATTAAATGCTGTAAATACCAGCTAACGGGTTTGTGTGTGCACGTTCATAGAGGGATTTATTTTTAGTAAGGCTCCATCCTTTTTTATGCGAGAGGATCATTCTTTGAAAACTGTGCTCTGCTTTATGTTGAAAGGCTAATGCTCTCGCTGAAGTGAATGAGAACAGAAGCCAACATACCTGTTCCTGTTTACCATCATTACACTCCTTAGAGCATTTCAGGCATTATTAGGTTCTTGGAGCCCTACCAGATTGACAATATTTCCAGCTACTTCTCTTTTGGCTGTATTCAAACAAGGCCCCAAAGGAAAAAAAAAAACAACCCAACAACAAACCAACAAAACCAACCAAACAACCAACCCACAAAAAAACCCATGGATGAATCTGCTGAGCTAGTTTGCTGATGTTAGAAACAGTTGTTCATATTAGGAACACCTAATTTAATTTCATGAAAGAGACATAACATGCCAGTATGTGTATGAATCTAAGGTATGCATTTCCTAAAAGGAACTAAAACTCTGTCATTCCAAAGTTGCTCTTCTTTTTGACTTCCAGCTTGCATGGGGACTGCTGTCTGGAAGCAGTAACTTTAACTTTAACTCTAAGGCTGCTGATGAGGTCTGTCTGTGTGATCTTCGTAAGCAGATAAGGGTAGGGAGACAGCTCAGAGCAGAGCTTGTTTACAGCAGGACAGAAGAAAACAGCTAGACATAAATGAGGGCTGACGGTTTCATGAAGCACAATTGGTTGATCACAGATTCAATATGACTGCCCTGAACTGAGCGATGATCCGTACAGTATGCAAAATTCACTTTCTTGCTGGTCTGTGCCCACCAGCCTTCCAGCAGCTTTCCCAGAGCCCCTCAGCCACAGCTTTGAGTGGAACCAGAGCTGAACGCAGCATTGTTGTACCCAATTCCTTTTGACAACAATCACATTCTTTTAAAAACTTCATAGGTTTTAGTTGTCACTGGTTATAAATGAGGGTTTTTTTCCCTCACTGTTGCTGCTGCTGTTGTTGCGGTGCTCGCTGCTCTCCTCAGACCCGAGTGCAGTGGTTTCTGGTATTCCCGGTTTTCCTTTGTTTCAATTGGTATCGGAAAGCAGGCGGTGCGTTTTAATGATGACGGCATGCAAAAAGGCATTTTAAAGGTTTAGGTCACTTTTTGAATGGCACGCTGATTAGTCTGCACTGTGCTCAGACAATTCTAATTCCCTGTGCCTTTGCTGTAATGCAGCACACTCCAGGTAAAAAGGCATTTTTTTTTTTAAAAAAAAAAGTTAAAAGGCAAGACTTTTTATTTTTCACTAACCGTGGTGGAGCTTTGAGATAGGATATGTTGCTATCAGCAGCAACATCACCCTTTAAACTTGACTTTGCAAGCAAAGGACATCCCCTTTCTGTGTGCTGGTGGTGGATGGACAGGTCTGGCGTGTATATTTGTGGATGCAAGCTGGACCACCTCCACCACAGGTGTAAACCTGCACAGCCTTTGTGTCACTTGAGGTTCTGGCTTCAAGTGGTGTAACTTCACTTCTCTGTAGGAGTGCTTTTTTTATGCTTATTTTTGGATAATGTGCTAAAATTAGAATGGCGCTTTCTGTACAGATGTGCATTCACGTACCTTTGTCTGGGTATGCTCACACAACTGGACTTTGCCTGCAAATATGGCAAGTGCTCACCGAAATAATTTTATTTAATTTGCTATTGGAAACGTAAGTTTTGCAGGTACATGTGAACTGATTAAACAACAATTGCTTTAGATATAATTTTGCGTAAATACATATATTAACTAGTAGTGACTAATGATAGAATGAATATAAAATGCAGCTGGTTAATTTCCTACCTGTTCTCTGATGAGAAGGCAAAGTGTCATAAGGGTAGGGGGGCTGGGGAAGGTAACCTAAAACGAAGAGAAGGGTGGGGGGAAAGAGTGTAATTTACACTACTTAAAAGTGCTCATGTGTAAAAGAGACAAGGATGAGGAAACTGGCTGGAGATAGGTATGAAAGGAAAATGTCTTCTAAATTTCTCTGAAGCACAAAGTGACAAGAACATGTATTGATTAAACAAAGGCCACCACCAAAATACTCAGTTATTCAGTTATGTTGAGAAGTAACCCTGGAAGAATTCCTCTGTGCTGTTGAAAATCAGGCGTTGCTTTCATTCGAAAAATACGAACTCATGAAAGGCACCTTTTCAAAACCTGATCACGTTAAGGGATGAGAACATCATTTTTTGTAAGTAAGTAGGAGTCACAAGTCTGTTATATCAACTACTTAAAAATAATTATTTGTGTTTGTGTGAGTGGTGTCAAAGAATGTAGTCTATTGTGTCCCTAAAAAAAAAAAAAGGTGTTAACTATAGTGAAACTATAGTGAAAAAAAAAAAACCCAACAAAACAACTGACCAACCAAAGAAACCTCCCAAACAAAAACCTGCGAGATAGACACACACACACTCTCCAAAACATCAAACCCTACTCTGCATCTTTATTAGATGTGGGGGAGGAGGAATACTTTTTTTCTTGTTGTTGTGAAAGGAGCTTATGCATTTTGCAGACTGTAGCAATTGACAGTTGGCTATGGCCAATACAGCCTGCAATTGGTTTTGCTAGGGAAATCTAGTGTGCGGAAGGAATACATAGCATATAATGCAGATCATCTTAATTCTGTCAAAGTTACAGATGTAAACTGATTTACACCAGTTGGAGATTTGTCCCAGAATTCTTGTCTAGATGTTGTTTTCTTTAGCTGTTAAAGTTAAGTTTAAGATTTTGTGTGGTGATTATACGCAGCATAATAAGAATAATTACCACACAGCAGTGTCACAAATACTGCTGGAATCTTTAAAAATGACTCAATTAAAATTTTATGGTATGCAGAAATGCAGCAATGCTTTAATATTGGAAAAGGGGTAACATTCTAAAGATACTAAATGAACAAATATGTATTTTTTTGAAAGATTTTTCAGTTGGGAAAAAAATCAGAAGCAGTAGACTGAATTTCTGAACCCATTGAACTTCTGTCAAAATTATCATGACATTCAGTTGTGCTGCATGTGACTTGTAGGAATTATTTCTGTTACAGTATTTATTTATTGTAGCTTTCAGAATGTGTCTGGTCATTTTTATGCATATTTTCTTTTTAGTAGGATAATAGACTTAATTTAGAGGAAGTCCACTGTTTTCAGAATAACATACACGTGTGTGTGTGTATATATCTGAGGATATTAACATCTATTTTAATCTGTCTATTGTATGGTTCAGTTATTTTGGACAGATTTATTGATTGTCTGCTGCAAGTGCTGTTTTTTTTACTGGAAATTGACACCCACAATCAAACAGGAAAGATGGATGCTATAAAAATTGCCATTTTTCAATGGGTCTTGTAATTAATCCCTCTGTATTGACAGTTTTCAGGAGCTGTGTCGCCAGGAGTGGTCTTTATCACTGGACAATTAAGCAACTGGCTTGAAAAAATAATGCTGTTTTTGGAAGCTGTCACATGACATTAGAAAACAAATGGGTCTGAATTCTTTTCTTACTTTGGTTTTGGCTTTGATTAATACCCCTTGATGTGGTTTGATTTAGGTATTCTTTGCCTGCTTGGACTGTTCGTGTTTGTTACAGGGGTTTGTAGCCACACACGAGCCCACACGTGACTCCTGCTAACGCTGCCCAAGGTGTTATGCAAGGACAATGTTTAGCGCTTGGGTCTTCCTGGTGGAATATGTGACCACGTGTTTTTTGAGCCTTGCTTTCCCACAGGAATATAACATGGAACTCGTCAGAGTTTAGGTCCTCCAAGATCTCCTGCTATTTGTTTTCACTGTAACCATTGTTGACATCTCTCTAATATTAAATGAACTTTTCATTGTTGTAATGAGTCCTGCTTCCCCTCTGCCCTGGGCTGTGACCTCTCTTTTGCGACATCCTGTTGTAAATTGTTTTGGGGTTATTTTTATTTCATTGCCTCGTATGAAAGGGTAGAGCTTGTTCGTTTTTAGCTGCTCTGTGATGAAGAAGCACGCTGATTATGTAAGTGGACCTAGAAAAGAAAAGAACAGGGGATGTCAGGGTAGTCTGTCTATAAATACACTGCATAACCAAACTTTTCTAAATGAAATGTTGCAGTTCTGCAAGTGAAATAAAGCAGTTGCTGCTGAATGCATACTGTAAAGACAAGTCTTATAATGTTCTTCATTTGTTGAGGTTTCTTTGCATTAATTAAAAATGGGAAAAAACAAAGTATTTTAATGTGACCTTCATTTGGCATTTGTTTTAACTTTTCTTCTATTTTATTTAATTCTTCCACTTCTGTTGTTCAATTAGTGTTTGACCCCTTTAGCAGAGATGTAAATTAAATGACATTTCAATGCCATCCCATATTTAAAATACTGTGTTAGTTGTGGATCATAAAGGATGATCTTCGTTCTTTAGCTAATTTATTCATTTAACAATTTCCCTCCAGAAGTTCCAGCAGAAGGCTCTGAAGCAAACTAAGCAGAAGAAATCCAAGTCGGCTGAATTTCTGATGGGTGAGCCTTGCTTGATGAGTTATTGCTCATAATTTGTGTAAGGATTAATTAACTAATTACAGACAAATGGCTGTGGGCGAAATTTTGCTCTTGCTTGTCAGGGTGCAATTTGTAATTATTTTAATCATTTATTCTTTTTTTTTTTTTTTTTTTTTAGAGTTAATTTTAACCTAATTCTGTTTTGGCGACATTTGAGGACGATACACTTGAGTCTTTCAGCAAAGGAATTACTAGAAGGAATTTTCTGCTTGTCATTGAAATACACTTTGCTATAATGTGCTCTTCTGACCTCCTTGTTTTCTATAGTAAAAGAAGAGAGAGCAGCAACAGAAGGCATTGAAAATCCAGCTTTTAACATCAGCAGCACAGATCTTTCAGCATATCAGCCTTCAGAAGAGAAAGTTATTAGACATGACAACCCAGATAGCACCCTTGCAGCTCACCAACAAAAACTCAGGCTGCAAGCCCATGCCGAACCAAGAGGTGAGACATCAAACCTGATTAGCTTCAAAGGCAACAACAGTGGTTGTGTTCCCCATCCAACCTGCGCACTCTGTGGCCTCTGCTGGGTGTTCCCATCCCGACATGTCCAAACAGGCACCTCTGCAAACCCTGGATGCGAAACCCAAAATAGTGCCCAAAACATTGCTGTCTAAATATTGAGAGACCTGGGCTCCATCTCCATGCTCAAGCGACTCCTGGTAAGGAGGTACAGGATGCGCAGGGCTCGCCAGCGGCGAGGATCCAGCTCCCATGGCAGCGCTTCCCGGTAACTTGGGTTGGGTTGGGTTTTGTTTTGGAGGCACCACAGCTGGTCCAACCACACAGATGCTGCTCCCTCCCTGGCTCCCGAGCACTGAGTAGTTTAAAAAAGCTTACAGATCCATGATTAATTGTTGTCCTTGGGTCTCCCATATGCCCTCAGTCAATCAGCATCTTGCCTCTACTTTGTCTTTCATTATTTTTGTCAGCCAGTGTTGCTCAGATGGTTGGAAAGTCATATTCGCTTGGCATGTCTAGGGGAGAGATCCTGGCTTTTAATCTCAGCTTTGATGCAGCACCCAAAAGAGTCGGCACCTCAGGAAGTGATTTCTGTTTATTGTTTAGGTTTATTCAAACAAACTATAAGGATCTTCACTGATGTCAGCTTTCCTCTTGCAGAGGTTTAATATCTTTTAGCCTGTTATTGAATTACTCCAATTTGAATTGTTATTACTGCTGAATGTTATGATGAATGCTTATTTTTACTTAGTAACCCAGTGAGGAAGAAGGTGAGGAAAAGAATTTAGAGGCATCTTGTGAGCTATATGAGGAAAATCTTGGGCCAACATTTAACATAAAAGCAAAAATGCCTGAAGTCAAATGCAAAATTTCCCTAAATATCCATAAAAAAAATCTATTTAACTTATTGGACTGTGTACATCCACAAATATGTGAATGCGCATCCAAGGCCCAAGACCTCCCAAGGTACCAAACTGGTCTGTCTTTGAAAAGTCCTGATCACCCCGCGTTTCCCATTAAACTTGCAGGCGGTGGTGCTGCTCACTGAGTACCCTTGCGGGCCAGCCCAGGTATTTAAATGGGCAAGTGCAGGCTGGTGAGCAGAACTTCAGGCATTTGCTTTTAAAACATTGGACCTTGTTGTGTTAAGATTTTATCCTTGTGGGACTGGAGAGCCCACGGCTCCTAATGGCCCCTTGCAAAATTAGGTTTGGCTTTCCATTTAGCCTTCATGTGACTCTGTGCAGCGCTGCACGGAGCAGGAATTCTTCGTCTTTCCTTTGCAGCTTGTCAGAACAGTGATTAAGCAGACAAAGGGATTGATTGTTTTTTAATGAAATAGTCTATCTGGCAAAAAATGAAGTCGAGCTCGCTGGAGACTATCCATGCTTTCAGTCGCCTCTTCAGAAATTCATGAATAGTTCCCTCAAGAAAACACATTTTTTTTAAAAGCCTGAAATGTGTTTTTAAACATTTTGATTTTTCATCCTAAGTAGCATTTTGTTCAAAAAACCCTAACTGAATATAATCTTTGTGAAAGGAGTAGAAATTGTTACATTTTGCCTGGAATGCAATGTCTTGATACACTGCTAAGTGTTTCTGTAATGGGAGAGGGAAGCTTGCCGAGTGTTGGAAAATTTTGTTTCCCAACACTGTGTCTCCCTCCTTGACCTTCTGTTCATCCAGTTAACCAAAAGATCAGTTATTCACATAGCTCTGCCTCTAAATCATGCAGCTATTAGAAAAAAATAATAATCATGCATTTATACCTTCATGAAAATATCTAGATTGGAAGAGATCTCTAGAGATCATCTGGCCCAACCTTGCATTAAATTATTCTTAGTCTAACTTATGTCAGGACTTGTTTGGCAGTCACGGGGCCAGTTCAAATTTATCAAGGGCTGCTAATAAAACAAACAGCTTCAAGCCTGTCCTGAAACCTGGGAAAAAAATTGAACTGAACCTTCTGGCACCTCGTGAGCTAATTTTCCCCATTCCCAAGTGTAACAATACTTCATTAGAGGGAAAGGGAAAAGCCAAGTGCATAGGTAAGCAGCGTCACATGAGTGCAGTAATGTATAAATGGTCATGTCACAGTCCTTGGTGAAGATGAGGTCTTGCAGGTAGCATACCCCTTCATGTGGCCATCTCTTTTGGTTTGGGACTGCCAGAGCCAAAGGGATTGGTTTCTTGAGTCTTCTTTCCTTTGCTTTGCTCCGCGCTGGTAGCTGCTGTTGCTTCAGTTCATAGCGAAACCATATGTGGTGTTGAAAACTACCACCAGCTTCTAGCATAGGAGAAACTCTTCCACAGCTTCCTCTCCCTCCCCTCAGCTCTCAGGAGCCACTGGGTGGTTCACCGGAGAGATTTTTTGCAGAGAAGTCTCGCACCTCCCGGGAGGCAAGACTTGAAGGCCAAGCTGGAAGCTGTTTCTCTAGGAGGGGGTGCCCACACACGCTGGCACAGCTTGCTGCCCCCGGCTTGGCTATGCCAGTAAAAAGGCAATCCTTTTGTCACGTCACAACAGGCGCCCTTACCTGGAGGGAGATGCCTGCCGAGCACAACAAGCACAACCTGTGTAAAACAAGTGTTTTAGGCCCCTCCACTGCTCCCTTTCATTTTCCTCCCCTTTTCTTCCTCAGCTGCCAACAAAATACTCCTCCTTTTGGGGTTTCCTCCCCTCCACAGTCATGGGGTGCTCCTCCAGCTTTCAGCCCCCAGGCTTAGGTTTGGTTACTTACTCAACGGGGAATGGCATTTATCAATTCTAATGCTCAGTGTTAAACTGTACAATTTAAAACCAGTTATAACCTTAAGCACAATTATTTAATCGCTGTATTTAGCAGATTACAGGTTGAAAACACTATATAAACATCAAGCTGGATTTTCAGGCTATGCACTTGAAGGCAGGGCACGGGGATGGTATTGCCTTTCCATTATCTTTCCACCCATCGCCCGTGTCGTTAATGGCAGCAAATAATAGCTACAGGGGTTGCTATCATTTCCTCCATCTTGCAACAGTGTCGCAGCCTGTTCCTCTGTCAGCAATTGCTGGAGGGAAGCGTTCTCTAGGAAAAACCTCCACCTACTTTTTGAGATGCCTTCTCACACACCTCCGTGCTAAGGATACCAGAAAGGAGTGTGAACAGTCAGTTGCATGTTCAAGACAGCCTTAAACCCCATTCCTAGAATTTGGATATGTCTGCACAGGAGGCTGCTCTGCAGAACACACGTCACTTGGAGGTGTATAAATTAAATAGCCAGTGCAGAGGTATGTGATATTGCAACGTGCCTGCATTTTCCCCCAGCTTCATTCACAGGTATGGTTGTGCTGTATTGACTTTTCCATCCCCTCTCCTCTGATAACAGAATATCTCCTGAAAAGGGGAGGTTGTGAACTGATTCTTGTTTTCAAGAAACTGATCAAATCTTTCCAGTGTTTTTTTCCAAGACTTTTTCACTTTTCAAACCAGATTGGTGGGGACTCTTCTTGTGACTCAAAGTGCAAGGCTCCCGCATCCTTTGCTGGTGAGGAAACTGGGGCAGGGCATGAGGCCATATCTGCAGTCACCCTGCAGGCCTGTGATGGAAATCAAAATAAAACCTCTTGTCCCTAATCCATTGCTCTGTTTGTTAGGCTGCTCCATGTCTCTCACTGTCCTATTTCCCATGATGGACAAAATTCCAATTTTTATCATCATCATCAGTAGACTGTTGTTCAGGAATAAGCCACTGAGTAACTCATTCTGCTGTATGCTTTCCATCATCACTCCTATATGGTGAAGACGTGGTACTGCTGTTAAATGTTATAGTGACCCAGGGGAACTGGCTGACTATTTACACAGATTAATCTCCTGATTTTCAGCCAGCTAATTGGTTGCAGTGGCTTCTACCCTATTTTCTCTTCTTGATTCTATGCTGACTCTTTGCTGATTGCTCCTATCACCTTCATTTCTTTCACATATTGCTTGTGAAATTAAGGTTGTCTAGCAGCAGACTTATCTTTGCCAAACTGTGCAGTTTATTTGTTTCTGAAAGCACTTAGGCTTTCCTCACGACTAAATTCAACCAATTCTTCTGCCTTTCTATCCCTCAGCAAATATTGAATTTGCCAGAAATTTTCATGTTGGCCATCCCAATGTGGAAGGTCTAATAGGAAAATTTCCTTGGGAAAAATATTTGGGGTTAGGTCACCCAAACCTGGAATGTCAGGAAGCTACGTCCTCCTGTTCCTCAGTTGCCAGGTACTTGATCTCAAGGTGAGCTGGTATTGGTTTTTCTCTTTTCTCCAGAGGGGTTTAAACCCAAAACACTTTGTAGAGTGCCCTAATGTTCAGGCTGGCTTGGGAAAGTCTCTGCCCAGCAAAGGGTTTCCAACAAACTGTTGTGATGGAAGCACCAAACCTCTGGAATATGCCATCTTTGGCTGACGGCAGAATAGGAGGGCAGCTGCTCAACTTCATGGGTGAGGTACGTCATAAGCAACCTCTTAACTCAGGACTCCTGTATTTAACATTTTATCACAGGCCTGTAAAGCAAAAGTTTCTATTTTTAGCATCTGATACATTTTTGTCCTCAGCTGCTGTGCTCACCACAGCCACAGTGTTACACAGGTTTGGTCCAGCTACTCCTGAGAAGAGCCTTGTGCAATGGCACTGTGCACATTTATACAAGATAGGTAAAACTTCCAGCCCAACCATATAGACGGTGATATATGTCAGAACAAATTAGACTGATCTTTCTGGGGTGCCAACGACGCGTGCAAGCCACAGAATACAGGTACGGGGCTTTTTGAGCATCCTCCCACTACATGGTCTGCCTTGCACCTGGTGATTGCATAAGCACCTTCGGAGACCGTGATGCTCCGTGGCTTTTGATGGAAGATGAAAGAAAGGCTAATTGTGTTCTCCTGTGTCCTGCTCGCTTGTACAAAGGCTAGAGGCAGTCTGACCCTAAATGTTGATGATTCAAGTTAAAATTGTCTCCAGATGACACAAAGCATTCATTTTCCCCCTCTATCATCCCCAATACACAAATCTTTTTTCAGAACTAGATTATCTCCTAAAATCAAAAGCTCTAATTAATTCTACCATTTTATCTGCAACAGGCACTGTTAACATCTCATATCATGCTCCAATAAATCTGCCCACAGAGATTAACAACACTGGGTAGGGGGAGAAAGAAAAAAAAAAAAAAAAAAAGGAGGGAAAAAAAGCTTTTTCAATCGAAGACCAGAAACTATTCTTCTAATTATCCCAGCTACAGCATGGCTTTAACATGGCTGTACTGCTTCTGGGAGCAAATCAGTGTCTCTGCACGGTGCTCTGTTGCACCAACTCCTAGCTGCAGACCTAGGTTGGATGTATCTAATACAGTCCTGTGTGTGTCCTATGGGAAAAATCTCGCTATAAAATAGAACAGTTCTGCTCCTTATCGAAAGCTAAAGTAGAGAGAAGCTTTTGCTAAGGAATGGTTAGTGCTGAAGGTAGTTCAGATGTGGTAGGGATGTTATTGTAAGTCCTTTCTTGCTCAGGAGTGTAACTGGGTGAGGACCTTGATCGGGGTATACACAGACAGAAAAGGGTGAAGGACCTGTGTGGGATATCAACTTGATAAAAACATAAGCAAATGCGTTGAGTTTAGTCTGTTTACAGGGAACTGGAGGCTGAAGCTTTTTGAGCAGGGTCTAATTTAATTCCAGAGAGGTGGTAGGTACCCACTGGAGAGACAATAAACATAGATGAAAAAACAGGCATCTGCTGGAAACTCACATTTGTGCTGCATGTGAAGGAAATGAGAGCTTGTGACACTGGCTGTGTTGGAAAAAATGATTTGCATAAAGGATGAGACCAGAAGTATGAATCAAAACTGTACCCTCTTTTTCTTAAACAACGGCAAAGTTTATATCTAATAATTCAAGTTCTGTGTATGTGGTTCCATGCTTTCTGATTCCAACAGGGACTTGAAATGGAAATGCCAAACCCGGTATGCAGGGCATGATGGATCACCATGTATGCATAGGAATAAAAGGGTTGTCATTGGAAGTAATTTTGCGTTGAATTACACAATGTGTAATCCAATTGAAATCAGCAGAACGGCACAAGGTGTAATGTAGTGTGCAAAACGTGATCCATTGCATGCAATTTCAACAACAGGGATACTGCACCACTCATCTAAGTGATGTGCTAAAATTGAATTTGTGAAAGGTAGGGGGAGAAGAATTGTGAAGAATGGATGCATTTTATAATTGGGAAATACTTTTTCAGAAGGTGAGGGAATATGTATTTTTAAGGCTAATTTATTACACTTGCAAATTGTTTACTTCATAATAGTGCTGTGGACTCTCAGAATTTGGCAAGTTCCCTCGCTGGAATAGTGTGGGAGCAGCCGAGCCTGCCAGCCTGGGAGCACTCAGAATCCATTTTCCCTATTGATATATGTCACATTATCTAATACTGTTCCTAAATGAACTCCATCATCATCAGTAAATCTTTTTGTCACGCCTTCAACCACCAACGTTTTTCCAGGAAAAGCAGCAGGTCTCTCACTGGCGTCCCTTGGCACAGTGCCCTCTGTTGCCTGCAGGAAAAAAAAATAAAAAAAATCCTACCCTATACCTTTGCTTTAACAGCAGCAAAAGCAGCAAATGTGGTAAGTCTTCCAGGACTGTAGTAGTGGGGGGACAGAAAAGTGGGTGCCGTGATGCAGTGTGGCGTTTCCCAAGCATGGGTGAAGGCGCAGCATGGTCGGCGCTGCTCAAGGTCACGAACGGCCCCTTTGCCAGCGTCCTGTCAAAGCTGACAAGCGAGTTTATTCAAGGCTTACAACATAAACATAATAAGGCACAGTTATGTGGTTTACCCGTTACCTATGGTCTCTGCTGAGGATAAGGAAAGTGACATACGATACCTTTAAAACTTTTTAAAATCGGAGAACTCACACAATGATGGTAGTATTTAACCAAGCTGTGTTTTCAGATATAATCTACTGTCCAGCCACTTGCTTCATGCTCCTCAGGTTGGGGATGCCATTTACATGCAATTTTTCGTTGAATTCTGCTTGGTCCTCATGAAATCGTGAAGCTCTACGTAAAACACTCTCCCCTCTCTATTTAGTGATAATCTGGAATAACTCTGTGCTTCCCAGGAAATCTTCTTTTAGATCTGTGTCTAAAATAATAAAGTTAATATTTATTTATATTTATGACGTAGATGGTAATGTTAGATGTAAATCTAAAATAGTAATGATGTGTCTTAAGGTTTCTTTCAGCTTCTATATGTAACCTAGATCAACCTATATAAATTTAATTAAAGGTATTTGTAACGCTTATGAGCTGAGGTAAATGTAACAGAGATCATGGTTCAGTAATGATAATTAAAAATCCAAACTAAAAGTATAACTTGCAGTTAATTTATAATAATTCTCTATTTTCTTTTCTTGCCAAAATGAGAAGGGAGAGCTAACGTTGTTTTGTGGATTACATATCAGTTCACTATGTTCTTCAAAACTGAAATTTTATTTTTAACATCTTCATGACATTTAGATGTGAGTAAATCTAGCTAGACAGAATTCTGGAATAAAACATCAAAATGTTTCCTTGTAAAAGTTTCAAACTTTCTTGATGTGTTTTCTGGTTTTAAATCATTATTTCAATCAGTTAAGCACCCATATATTCACTGGGAGTCCCGTCAGTCTTTGACTGCCCAAGGGTTATCACTGTTTATGCAGTTTTAGCGATGATTTTTCTTTTTCCTCATTTCTGCGTTCCGTGAGATTTTTTTTAAAGAGGATAGCTTCTTTCTCCACTCTTATGCTTTAAACATTTAGAATTATTTTCTTTATAATTCTTTATAGATTTTTTTTTTTACAAGGTGCAGATTAGAAGCAAAGACCTGCATCCACAAAAAAGCAACTTGTAGGTCCCAAGCTCTGTCGATGTAGGTGCTGAATGATACAGAGCAAAAGGGCTGGTCCCAAGACCCGCCACGCCTCGAGGAAGGGTGAAGCAGTGAAGCCGTTGGAAGTACAGTAAGCGGGATCCTTCTCTCCCCTTCCTCCTGATCTCAAGTCTTAGTCCTTGCTGGCCCAGTGGAGGTGGGCACCTCTCTTAGAGGGGATTCAGGTTTGACCCCAGGCTGCTGTTTTGGCTCGTTCCGTTCCATACTCTTTTCTCATAAAGAAACTGGGAAATACGCTAGAATGGAACCTTATGTTCGGGCTGCCCACAGGGCTGTATCTGCAAAGTAAAATGAAAAGTATCCCTAGGGAAATAAGTTCAATTCTGTCGAATGGAGACAGTGAATATTTACCATGATGTTTACTAACAGGAATTGCTGCTGATATCGATGCTTTGAGACAGCTGTGTGGAAAGGAGGACTACTCTTTTCCATTCCCCACTATGTTTCAAAAGCACTTTGGGTCAAAATGCCGTCTCAGACTGGAATTTCATCTTTCCAAGATGCCTCTGTCTTATTCTATCTTATGCAAAAGGCTTTTATCATTTGCCCAGTAACGTCTACCAAGTCATTGGTAGAGACATGTGTTGACCCCACTGCCTGAAAATGGAGAGCTGTTACTTAGTAAGTCCAGTTTCCTTGGCCACGATCTGTAATTCTGTCTTCTAATGAAAACTGGCTCATGCCAAAATTTTTGCTTTTATCCCCAAGACCCAGCATCACTCTGAAAACAAGCACCAGTAGATGCTTATTCAAATTCTAAGTAATCAGACACCTGGTTATTAATAATTCCTTCACTTTTACACTGTTTAGGAGGCACTTAAATCCAACAGAGTTTTGTCTGTTCTTTCATTAACTAAAACCCTAGATCAGTAGTACAATATGAATGTAATAAAATTGCCTGTTATCCAAATTCCAGGCTCTGCCCTTGAGGTGATATTGATATGGGCTACCTGATCTCTTTGTGGAGCAGAAGATGTAGAAATGCAGCTTGTTCGTGCCATTTCTGTGGTATTCTCAGGACATAGACCGTATAATTGACTACAGACAATTTAAAAGCCATCTTAGAGTTTCGTCTGGTCCTAGTAATACGTGTGCAGTCCCATGGGCTGCATCCAAGGATTATGCTAATTTTATTAGCAACTTCTCTTGCTTTAATTAAACTGTATAAATTCCCACCTGGTCACTGTTGTGCCAACACCCTTCTTTCCATTTTTGTTTGACTTTTTAGATAATCTGTGGTTTTGCACTTCAATTCTGATTTCCTGAATTATCCATTCTGTCTTCCACATGAAGTAATGCAATTTTGAGGTTTGAATGGGGTTTCAAATTGAGTTAATGGGTTTGATCAAACCTCTGGATCAAAGCAAAGACCTAAGTTTCTAAAGTTGGCCAAGTCTTTGTAGGAGCAGGTATTCAAAGTAACTTGCTGACTGAAAGCACCAAGCTATACACTGCTGTTCAAAATACCTGCAAGCAAGCTCTGTATTAACATTTACTGTGTTTATACCACGAAGCAGAGCAATGTGAATTCCTTAGTGGACTGTTAATTTACATGTTATACACTTTCAAATATTTCCAAAAGCAAATGTGAAATGATTAGTAATCCATTCACATGCTCACAAAATGTTATTAGCAAAATGCCTTGGGCAGTATGTTATGTTGACTAAAATTGATAATTTTGTATTTTCAAGCTAAAACAACTCCCCCTGCCCCCAGTAAATCTGAGGACTCACCCAGACCCTCCTGGTCACACCAGTTCTCAAGGTGTGTGTTGAGCTGAGGGGGGGAAAAAGACCCCAAATCCTCCCCACACCCAGCCACCCCTCGAGCAGTGATCTGAGGTTTGCAGTGATTTTGAGTCTTCAGAAAGCCTCACTGAAAGTCTTCTGTGGAGTCCTGCAGTTTGAAATGGCTTGTTGTCTACAAAATCACTGTTAGGAGGTGGTTCTGGCATTTACCACTCGTTCCAACTACACAGGTTTTAAAGTGTGTGCCTTGCTCAGGAGAAATCAAACCTGCTTCTTCTTTTTACTTCTGCATAACCTTCTGGCTCTAGTTGTGGGTGGTTCTAACAGAGCCAAAACCCTGGACAAATTATCTCTTACTCCTCAAAGAAGGGTTGAGGTTTTTCTTTTTTTGGAGAGGACAAAAGAGCAAGCTGTTTAATGGTATTTGTCAATACATCTCTTTTTTGAATAATGGTTTCCATGCCTCTCAGACTCAAATATAACATGACACTTCCTCCTAAATGCCAATTATTCTGTCCAGAAGAGTTTTCCAATTGTCCTCAGAGTTTCACACCAGACCCACAGGATAAAGAACATGGGGTGTTAACATTCAATAAAAGCTGTTGTGATATTAAGACTGCAAAAAGCCTATACGCCAGCTGACTATTGCTTGTACAGTTGCAACATACTTTCCAGCAATTTACATTTACAGCTATGAAGTAATTGAATAAAGAAATGCATCATCATTTTCTTTTTTAGCACATGGGTGAATTATTTTACCTACATGTGAAGGGGTGTTCATATAACATCACGGTGCTTTGTGCTAGAGAAAAACAATTACAGTGAATAAGGTAGAATGGCTCTGTTATTGCAGTACATAAGACTTTGATTACATACTGCCAAGATTCATACCAGCCTAGTAGTTGTTGACAGATAAAGTAACAAAAATGAAACTCATTTATTTTTTCTTTATTGAGACCTCAAGGTAAAGCAAATTTTCAGTTCTTGTACTTACTACATTGAAGGAACAGAGACTGACAGTCAAAATGTGCCAGTCCAGAAATATAAATTAAACCTAGTTTCATATCAAAGTTTCATTTAGTCTCTGAAAACGAGCTGCTGCTTGGATTATTTTTGATCCTAAAACAAATACACTGTAGACTGCTATAGTGTATCCTGGATAAATTAACCCCCTCGTATATTTAGCTCTTATGTATTTTCCAGGATATAGATCTATGTGTATTCAAGCAATTTTAAAGTTTGTTATAGATTTAATTATTTTACTTTTTCTCTGTTTAGTAATTATTTACTCTGCTGGAAAACCCAGTGAATGTGAGGATGGTTTTAATAAAGTGTAGCACTTTTGCTGAAGGAAGGACATTTTGAGGAAAAAGGCCACCTCCTCTTGTGTAGAGAAGAATCTTCTGGCTTTTACTAGGAGTTCCTCTAGGCAGCTTGATCATTGCTCGATAAGTCTAACAAATGACTCTTTTTTTGTGAACTTGATTAGTTTCTAAAGAACAGATAAAGCTAGCTGTTGAAATGGAAAGTGCTAAAGTGAGTAGTTTTATCCCATCAAAATCTTGGATTAGTTACCTAGCCCAACTGAAAATAATTGCTGTTCAGATTAATGAGGCAGTATTCTAGTATCTCCTCTGTAATTAAACACTTTTCTGGTTGAATACAGTATTAAAGATGCACCAGACGTTGAAACCTCAGTGGTGAAATTTAAAACTGTTGAAATTGGAGAGGTCAGCTGTGAAACACAAATTCCTCTGCAGCATGGGTAATTCACTTGTACGACGTGTTTCAAGAATAGTTTGGTGTATGTTGGGGATGCTGGATTTTTTAAATTTTTCTTATCTTTCCATCATCTAAATTTGAGAATTTTTCTCATTAGTTCCTGAGCAAAAGTAACATAAAGTGCACTTGTTTCCAGAATTACCTTTTCTGACCTTTCACAAGATGATAATTGCAGTACTAGTAGGCTTAGAGGACTTGTTAAAAAAATTAAGCTTATAAAGTAGCAAAAAATGCCCCTTTGCTTGCTGGTGTCGATTTCAAAATTAACATTTTGGTTCATGTGCTTCTAATAATCGCTGACCCTTACTTCATGTGCTTTCCACAGGAAATGAATACAGCAGAAATTACTTTGACCCGTTGATGGATGAGGAAATAAACCCAAGGCAGTGTGGGATGGAGGTCAGTGAAGAAGGTGAGGCAGAATTAAGTATGTAATTTTGGTGTCAGAATATTCTTTTCCATTCATGAAAATGAGGTGACAAAGATCACATATGCAGTTCTATTTAAATATTGAGGTTTACAATTTAAATTATATGCCTTAACCGCTCTGAACACGATAGGCAGTATACGTAGGCTTTGATCAAGGACAGTGAGTTAAAGGATGGGTAAAAGCGAGCCTGTGGTGTGTTTGTTCTGCTATAGTAACAACATGAAGCACACTCCAAGGACATTGTCTATGCCATGTTCTCTTTAATTAATGAAGTTAGCCCAGAACTGAGTACTAAGCTGTAGCTTTTTTGCAACCCTGCTCTCAAATTCCTTCTAGGAGAGCAGTTTCATTACTGAGCTGAGCGTGTCTTCGCCTAACAGAAGGAAACCCCAGAGTCTGTAAAAGTTCTCAGCACACAAGAAGGCTTTTCTGTTTTTTTTTTTGCCAGTTTAACCCAGATGTTTAGCTTTGCTGTCTGTGGGCGATGGTGAGGAATGGGAGGGTGTGACTGCAAAGCCGGTAGAACAAAAGTTATGCATGGGTATGAGAGAGATTAACCAGGAGGTATTGTCTAGTGCAGGAAATTCTCCTTTGCTGTCATGGCTTTTAGATAAAAAAGGGTGGGAATTGGGCCTGCCTGAATTTGCATGGACTTAAGTAAGAACATCATCATGGTAATGAAGTGCTTAGCTATGTGCTGAGTGCTTTGGCCCAGCTCCTGTTGTGAAGCACTAACAACCCAATAGCACGCAAGACCCAGTTCTTGTTCTGTTCCTAGCCCTTTGCTTTTTTAAACCTTGTGCTCATTTGTACTGCAGAGTGTCTAAGCATGCAGGTGCAGCCAAATCCAAGAAAAATTACCTGCTATAAAGGGTCTTAAAGTAGGCTATTTCTGAAATTAGTGAGAAACTTTGAGCAGATATGGAGGCTTAAACTTTTGAGGCAAAAACTTGTGTGACTGAGAAAAGCAGACTAACTCGGACTACATGTCAGTAACTAATTTCTGTGCACTGGTAAAAAAAAATAATTAACGTTTATCAAAGGTGAATTATATCTAACTCCTATAATTTCCCCGTTCATTGTACAGTGCAGCAACGTAATACCTTGGAAGACAACTTCTGGCTTGGAGTTCTTAAACGAAAGATTATTTTTTTCTTGGTACTGCCTTGGTTCATCTTATGAATAAGCTTCATGAGTCACGATCCACTTCATAACCAGAGAATGAAAAGTGGATTAGACTCCTGTAACTGTATGTGTGTGCCTAAAAACATGTACAGATAAAGTGGTGATATAAGGGATACATGTTCTCTTGACTGTGGTGAAGATGCTGAGTGACACACACTTAACCTTAAATGTTCATTGTGGTTTTTTGTTTTGGTGTTTTGTGTTTTTGATTGCTTGGGTTTTTGGTTTGTTTGGTTTTAGGTGTTGTGTTTTTTTTTTTTTTGGTTTTTTTTTTTATACTTTTGGAACAGATGAAACCTCTGAGAAAGTCTATCCAGTTCTGGGGGTGTGAGTGGAGAGGTGATTTTAGGCACATGGATATCAGACTAGACCCGAGATCCATATGTGAACAACTCTCCTTTGGTGCTCATCCTTTTTCTTCCCAGCAAAAAAGCCACTCACAGGTTGGGGACATATTTGTTTATTAAAGGTCTGTTAGCAGCCGTTTGGGCCTCAGGTTGGTTGTGTTGATACTTGCAGAGCAGTTGTAATGCTGTATTTACCCACACCTCTGCCAAGAGAAAGTCTTTCGCCTTGGAGAAGCTGTCTGGACATGGTCCTGTGCAACCTGGCTCTAGGTGGCTCTGTTTGAGCAAGGGGGACTGGACCAGATGACCTCCAGAGGTCCCTTCCTACCTTGACCAGTCTGTTTTGGTGAGACTCACAAACCAGGCTTGTTGTTTGGTTTAGTTTTCCTTGCAGAAGGGTTAAATAAGTGGATCTGCATTTGTATGTAGCAGATGGAGTTAGAAGGACAGTCAGAAGTGAAGTCTGGTCCTACACGGGCAACCCTTGGTTGGAAACCATATTTGTTTACCTCCTCTTTCTAGCTAGCAGCTTGTCACTAACAAGAGACAAAACCAGAACAGGTTGAATAAAGCACAGCACATTTTAAAGTTACACTCTTCTTACAACTTAAGCAAGTCAGGCCCAATGCCCAAAGAGAATAGCTGGCGAAAAGCAAATTTTCAGCCACTAACTCTATTATGCGAAGTTAAATATCATTTTAAAGTGCTCATCATATGGGATTCTTTAATGGATTATTCTGTGAAAATGAAGATATTGGCAATTATCTTTCCTGGATTTGATAAATTAAATTTGTTCTGGAAATTTGTCTGAGTTGATAATGCCCTGAGAACAAACAACACCCCACTATGGATTTACTTTCCCCCCTCGCCAAGGGAACATTTCAGTGTTACATGCTAAAAGAAATCGAAAAGATTCTGCACTTGCAGAAGAGGTTTGCAGAAGCCTCCCTGTTTGAATGCTCAGTGTAACTGAAAAACTTGGTCCTGAAATTTCATGATAAAAAAAAAAATAATCTTTGGGATTCTATTGGGCACTTAACAAGAGCCACCCAATGTTACCTGTAGATGTACTTGGTGTACCTTGTATGCACCTCTTTGGCCTTCTGCCTACCTGTCTTTGCTGACAACTTAGAGAAGCCAGAGTCTTGGAGACTGGGAGAGGTGACAGTCTCAACTGGTTATTTCTCCCTTGAATATAGACACTTGGAGTGTTTTTTTGTGTGGGTTTTTTTTTTGGTGTCATGGAAAAAGATGTGTGTCCCCCTTGCTCCTTTTTAAAATCTGCAGATGTTACTGGGAATTTGAATGACTGCCACAAAATCTAAATTTATTGTGTGCTGTAATGACTACTCATACTAGATAACTTGCTACTATTATGGACATCAAGGTAAAATTTCTGATAAAGATTAAAAATCACATTAGAAAAGAAATTAGGTACTTTGAGTTTTTATTGAGTCAAATAGAATTAATCTGGCAATTTGAAAATAAATAATGGTTTCAAGTAGTCTATTAGCAAAATTAGTAAACCAGTTTCAGTCCAGATCAAGATATAATATTGCTCACCATTTAAAATTATGGGATTATATATTATTTTTATTTTAAACCATCTATCATAACTCAGAAGAAAATGACAGTCACCTCTGCTATGAAACTAGTGATGTGAAAATGATTTTTAAGTGTCAAATGGTTTCTTAACTTTTGTATTTTTATATCTTTATAGTTTAAAATAGTGTTTCTTGAAATACTACAGGAATAAACAATAGATGTTTCACTGTGTTTGTTTTTAAGGTCCTGTGAAATTTGATGAGCAAATTCTGTATGGTAAGCTGATGAAGCTTCTAGATGAAGAAAACAAGATGCTGGACTTCCAAGGTAAATAACAAAATCATTTGCATAAAGAAAAATAAAACTCTTTTGAGTCTGGATGTGGGTAGAGGAGTGGGTAATCCATCCCCTTGAACTCAGAAGCAAAAAGGACATTGATTTTAATGCGAGCCTGTAAGATCTTTTTCCCCAAATGTTTTTGTTTTGAGTCATGTTTATGTGGTTTTAAGTGTAACTTAAGTGGCATGCTTTCTCTAGACTGCTTCATTGCACGTTGAATTCCACCCTTACGAAAGAAGACTGGAAATATCATTGCTTGTGTGCTCAAAGCAAGAAACCTAAATCTTTATTTAAGCTCATAAATGAGTGGGCCATTCGTCAATGCGTGGGTCATATCACACAGTGTTTGAGGTTATCTATGTAAGGCTTTACACTAACAGGCGAGTAAGAAAATGTCTTCTGTGGCTTTGCTAAAAAATACGAATTGATGTTCCATCTACAGTAAAAACAACAAAGTGTAGAAAAGATTTCTTCACCTCAAGCCAACAGCCTTACTTTGACTTCACTTATTTTTACAGGTGTTATTTAACACCCAGTTAATTCACGAAACTGTTACTAGCTCAGCCTTTGCACAGGGTGCATGTCTGCTGCTCTCCTCTAGTCCATCCTAGGAGAACTGATGTATGAACAAGCCCCGGCTCAGGGCTGCCCTCATATTTTTGGGTATCTCTCTCTCCTTTTTCAGCAGCGGTCTTTTGTGCAAAAGCATTTTCTGTTCTTTGCATCTGTATGAGGTTTCCCATTATATTTCAGATAGACACAGGACCTACTCTTTTCAGAAAGACAGAACAGATGGCTGCCTACAGCAGTGAAGCTCCAGGAGCTGCAAAATTTTTTATGACGATTTAGTTTGTGAGCAACGTTAGTTGTAGAAGGGGCAAACGTTTTTACTTCCCTAGGGTTGCAAAATCCTTTGACCTGGCACTGGTCCTATCAGTAACGTCTTTGAAACCCATTTTGTTGCATTTTAAATGCAAGGGGGCAAAAAAAGAGTACAACCATCACAATTAATTAATGCAGATAGTTTAAGCAAAAACCTTTGACAAATTATTAGCAAGCTCTCTATTGGTGAGTGTTAATGTTTACACTGCTGAGAAGGATTATGGTAGTGCTGCAGGTTGGTTGTTGGTTTTATCCTGCAACAACGTAGATTAAAATAAAAACGTGTTTAGCTGTGAAGTCAATGTTGTTTCCGTAGGAAAGATTGGCACGGGATGTCATCTGTGGTACTTCTGTAGTTCCTGTCAACCGATATTTATAACATCTCATATTCTTCAATAGCTTTATCATCAAAATAACCCTGTATGATTAAGGAAAATGTCCTGACGTCATTTCACAGGCTGCCCCAGGGTAGGGACTCATACCCTTTCTGTTAGCTTCTAGGGGTCCCCCAGAGTGGTGGGAGGTGGAGAGAGAAGCAGCCCTGGGCAGCAGTTCAGCTGGCCTCATGCAGACACCTCTTAGCCGATTAGACAAATCGCACCCTGGAAGCAGTTCATGTCTTTCCTTTGGCCCCAGGAGGGTCTTGGGCAACTGACTTAGACTTGACTGTTGGTTTTTGGTGACTAAAGGTGAGCGAGCTGAATTGCACCACATGTATTTGTCCTCTTTTAAACAAGGGAACCAGGGAGCGAAGGGCAAACCTTCCCACCCACCCATCAGGGGTTACTCTCTCCTTCAGCTAGGGGCCCTAAAACTTCATGTTATGTTGCAAATGACATTAATGAATATTGTTAAGACAAACAGGTGCTTTTCAGAGGATAATAGCAAACAGCATATTTAGAGAGCAATAAGGATCCCCTCAAATGTTTCTGATTTAAACTCACCAGGTATGTTTGAGTTAAGAATTCCTTTTTTGCCAGCTAGTTTTATCAGACCTCTATGAGAGGCAAAATGGTCTTACTCCTGTGTGGCTATGTGGGGTGTTATGTTCAAATCTCTCACCCACCCAAAGCCATCTGAATGGGCGCGGTGTGCTCTGCGGATGGTGGTCTCGCACGAAGGGTGCTGAGCTGCCAGCTCACCGATTCAAGGACAAGCAAATGCGATGCTGCAGGTGCGTGGGAGCCCCCTGTGCAGGCATGAAGGCAGCGAGTGGGAAAGACACTGCAGCCCACTGCTGTCTTGTGTCTTGAGCAGTGCCTCAGTGCTTTTGTTTCTTAAAAATGCCATAATGGGTATCAGAGCTGGTCCTGCGGGTGAATCTTGGGCCCTAGCTGAATTTTTCATTTTTCTTGGTTTGGGTGAATAAAATCAAGGAAAAAGCAAGATTCTCCTGAGGAAGCAAGGCTTGTACAGTCTCCACCTCTGTGTACATATATCAGGTTTTGTATTTATTTCTGTCTGTGTTTCTCCCTCCTAATTTTTG
The DNA here is from genome assembly GCF_963210335.1 of Falco punctatus. Taxonomy (NCBI): domain Eukaryota; kingdom Metazoa; phylum Chordata; class Aves; order Falconiformes; family Falconidae; genus Falco; species Falco punctatus. Next base: position 95,493,881 of record NC_137582.1, on the reverse strand, counting down.
AACCTGTTGTTCACTTCCAGACTTTTTTTTTTAACACAGAGCAAGTCTCGCAGGCCTGACTTCCCTATCAGTTTTATGGAAGTGGGCAGCTGAGCCGAGTAGACAAGCATTATTAATCTCTCCGCTGAGGGAAAAGCTAATATGGGAGTTTGACCCTTCTCAGACATCAGAAAATCTATAGAAAACTGGGATTCATTTGGTTCCAGTATTACAGAACTGCTTCTTTTCTTCATTTGACCACTGAGCTGAAAAATCACGTAGTCATACAGTCTTAATTAATAGATGATCCCCAAAGGAAAGGAAAGAGCATGTCTCAGAATTTATATAATTGTATATTTAAAGCATTTTGTCACTGAGTAACCTGTTGGTCACCTTGTGGTATGTCTTAGTTCATATTATAAGGCAACTTAAAAGGTAACATTGCTTGGTTGGTTTTTAGAGAAAGATATAGACTGTATATTTCTTACCTAGGGTTAAAACCGCTCAAACAATGTAAGATAGTGATTCATGTAAAATCATGCTAGGTGAATACCATAAAAAAATATTTTCTATTATATTATTCTTTGGCAACAACCAAAAAAATGGAAGTGCAATGTTTCATCACATTTTGCTTGTTTGAAACTGATGCAGGAACCTTTGGTGAGGTACTCTTCTGGCTACAATTTATACACAGAGTCTTCTAGAACCAGGCAGCCCAAATGCATTTTCCATGTGAAGTTTATAGCTGCTTTATGCATTCAGACCCATGCTGAGCTGTAGTCTGCTTGTGAACCTACCCTTTAAATTCTCAACTCAGTATATAAACCACTGCTATCCAATGGACAAATGCAGGAGTAAATGAAGTTACAAGCAGCCAAGCTAATACCGGAGAGATTGTTTTAATTACAGCGCAGCATCTGCAAATACAGCCTGTGCTAAGGAGAAGTGATTTAAACTACGTGGGAAAGTACAGCTCACAGTGTTAAGTACAGCCGAGGCAATGAAAAGTTCGATGCAGATGCTAGCAACTTGGAGCAGCCCATTTTTAATTAGTTTATCAATCTATCAATGAATTTGCTCGTAAATTTTCAGCAGCTTCCTTCCGTGTGCAGAAAGTAGTAGCATTTTTAACACCACGGCTACTTCTGTACAGCAAAGAGGTGGAGGTTTGTTTTGGTCAAGTGTTGCTCGGGGGCGGCTGCCCAAGCCTCTAGCCTGTGGGTAAGTTCAGATAAGGAGCAACCTCATAGTGACTGAGTTTCAGGGATTTCTTTGCAAATCCATCATGGAAGGAATAGACCAGCTAAACCACCCTGTTTCCCCCCTGCCTCCAGCTCAGGCAAAGGAAGAGTTTTTCCAACTGTGCTTAAATGAGCATGTGTATCTTTTAATCAAATATTTTTCAAATCAGGATCATAATTTATCTCTGTTTTTTTAGCAGTTACTTCCCTCAGAAAGGCTTTTGACAACATTTTTTCTCTTCTTTTGCTCTTTTTCCACAAAACATGTGCTAATGAGCCCAGCGCCTTCCACCCAAACTAAGTCCACTTGATAACAAAAATAATAAACACAAAAAAGAAAAAGGATATTTTTATGAATCCCTGCATGGTCGTCCTTGTGAGCCAAATGTTTTTATTCCTTTTTTGATACATAAGAACTGTCTCTCTACACCCAGAGGATGGTGAGATAGGAATGTACAGTCTTCCCAGGATGCAAACTTGCACTGCCCCTGTGAAAGCAGTAAAGCAGCTGATTTATACCAGCTGAGCATATGGCCCGTTGTGTACAGCACAGCATCGAGGGGATCAAGCGATGCTGCATCTTTGCTGTTGGCAACGTTTCCTTTTCCAGCACTTCCTGGATTTTCTCTCTCCTAGCCAAACCCTTAACGTTACAGTAAATTTAAATGTAAATATAGTTTTGGTTTTGGAGTTAATAATTGTAGGTCAAATCGCTTTTCATTAGGCTTGTAAGATGCTACATGGATAGATTGTGTACCCTAAGGTAATGGTTTGGGTTGTTTATATGTACTGTACACTTCCCCCAACATGATTTTGGGTTGTATCCTGTTGTAATTAAATTAAAAAGAACAACCCAAACCCCAGCCTACTTCCTGTGTGTTGGTGGCACCGAGGTGATTTAAGTACTTGGGAGGCTCAACAATTAAAGTCATTAAACAATGAGTAGTGAGCAAAACTGAAAATGTTAATAGCCTTAGTTTTATCTTTCTTTTTCTGGTCTTCATTAGAGAATGAGAGACTTCAAAGGGGAGTGAGGGGGGAAAAAATCTTTTAACTGCTTTCATGTCTTGGGATGGACAAAGAGAAAAGCAAATAACTAGATATGGCAATTTCTTGCAGAGAAAGGCACAGAGACCTATAAAAACTTACACACAGAAATACGTGGCAAGAAAGATAGTCAGATGTGGACAACCTGATATCTGTCATTTCTTAGTGATCCTAACATGGAGAAACGAGCAAAAACAGTTGTCTTTATTTATGACCCAAACTAGTATTAGTACCATAGAAGATACCAATGAGAAGATCCATTTTTTCAATGTAGCATGATGAATTAAACTGAAAAAAAGGACACAGCGTCTCTTTAAGGTGGGAAGTAACTTTGTGAATGGGATTTATTTTTATTTGTGTGTAGCACATACCTTTTGGTTCTGCGTATGTCACCACGGTGAAATGAGGGGAATGATGTGGGTGAGAACAGAACTGGACTCAATTACTTAGGCAGGAGCTGCGTGCACACACCTAAGGGAGGAATCCAGTCCTCTGGGGTGAGTGGGAGGGAGGTGAAATGCTTGGTGTGGCTCCACCTAAAACTCCCTTTCAATTGCAGTTATTCCTCTTCTTCCTCAGGAGTGAAAGCCAAAGTCAATCAAAATCCCAATTCCTTCAAGATTTAGGGGGAGGGGGGGAAGTGACAGTGGAAATGCAAAGCATCCCATTGAAAAATAATTTAAGGAAGAAGCTGCATGTACTGAATTTGTACCTGTATGTGGATGTTGGTCTGGAGGAGAGTTTTCCTGGTAATGACACTTGGAACCCACCCGTTGTTCTACTGCTGTTACTTATTACTGTTCATTTTACGGCATGAATTGTTGTTTTAAAATGTTGGTGGGCCAAACGTGAACTGAGAAGGTACTAACCAGTGTGCTTGCTAAGAGATAATCTACCACTTTTGTTTCAAGCAGCCCTTGTCGCCAGTGAAGATTTTTCAGACTCTGTGATGCCTGTCAGCTCCAGTAAGGCATGTGACCTTCACAGGGAGCTTGAAGATGAAGAGATTCCTTCATATATCGAACAGTTTGAGAGAGATGTTCAGGATGACATAATTCTGCTTGGCAGCTTTTCACTGGAACAGGTCAGAGTTAAGAACTATAAGACAATTTTATCGCTTGCTTCATAACATGATGCTGGCTTGTTAACCTTGTACACCCCAATTCTATTTCACTGCCTGGTGATACATATATTGAAAGGGGAAAAGATAACCCATTTTGTTGGCTTGCTTTATGTGACTGGCACTTTGCTAAGCTAACAGCAGGACTTTTATCTTTGTCTCCATTTCAATGTGGATAAAAATAGATTGCCTTCATTGCTTCTTTCCTAAATAGTGGAGTGTCTCTGACTGCTCTGTAGTAAGTATTGCAATTGAGTTTCAATCAAGAGTCTAAGCTTAGGACATCCCTCTCTGCCAAATTTAACAGAGGCTTATTCATCTATCAATGAGCAAGTTCAGATTGCAGCCCAGGAAGGGTTTATGTAGCAATATTCATAGTACAGAGGATAAGATTATTCCAGAATTATAAATCTGTTGTGTTTTTCAGGGTGGCAAAGCTTCCTACAGTTTTCTTTTTGTTGTTTCGTAGTGTAAAGGTTGGGTTCGTGTTGACAAAGGCACAAGTTTTCAGGACTGAACTGTTACTTGTGGGCACATAACTACCATTTGTCCCTTTGAAAAATCTCGTACCAAGATTAGGGGACAGGAAGAGAGATTAATTGATGAATCTATCATTTTTAATTAGCAACATGAGAACAGCACACTGGCTCTGATGGGCTTAAAATAGGTTATCCAGTGACTGATGGTGATCTAAGCTTTCTTTTATTTTCAGAGGAAGTTTTTAGAATTTTTTCACTGCAGGACTAAACCTCATCATTGCCTTCTGCATGTTGGTGAGGGACACAATGCCCTTCCTTGCTCCTTTCCTCTAAATCCTCGTGTAGCTGTGTTTCATTCCTTCTGACTTTTTATTGTAGCTGTATGAATCATGCATAGAAGATGGTTTGGGAATATTGATCAGAGAACACAAAACGGGAGGGAAACATGAGGGAAAAGGATTTAGATGGTACTAAGAGTATCATCTGCCTCAAGGGACTGATGGAGTAGGAACCTGGGAACAGGTGAACAGTGTGTGCTGTACCTTTCCAGGAGACACTGTAATATGTTGTCAGCTCACACCTTTAAATTTGGGCTATTTGGATGCCCCAAAACTCTGTGACGCTTTGCGACACCTGACAGAACACCATAGACTTATCTGTCCTTCGTTTACCCTCCCTCTAAACTTGGTCCCTGGGAGGCTGATCGTCTTACTTGGACTCTTTTTGGAGTTGTTCAGCAAAGGTTGTTTCCTAGACAGGAACAAGCTATCTAGTCACTTCAAAACAATATTCTGCTTTTTAACTGACAAATGCATATGGGCATCCACATGTAATATAATGCAATACTGCTTTTCTTCCTTATTTTCTTGCAAAAGAAAGAAAACTCCTAATTTAATGTGATTGATTGAGCTGGTCTACCATGAGCTTACAGATAGGGAGTCAATACTTCATACTACACAGAAGTCTCGAATGCCTATTTTTCTCTCCATTTGTCCCACACAACTTTAACTTCAGTTGTCCATTCCCTGTTTAGGAATTCAATCATACTAATGTGGTATCAGCTGTCACACCTGCATCCTGCAGTGTGGAGGCCAACAGGAGGATCGCTGTAAAATATATATTGTCTTTTGGATCAGTGATGCATACATCCAACCTTTCCTTGGAAGCACATAGAAATGGTGCGTTCAGCCCCTTTGAACAGAAAATGGAAGGCGAAATTGGAAGTAGAGGCTGCAAACACACACCTTTTATGTCATATTGGTACTCCAAGATGTCTAACAGTAATGCAAGCATGCTTATTCTTCTTAAATTTACCTTATTTCTTCTTTAATGGACTGTCTTTACTCTTTGATCTGTGGATATATTCCTGCAGTGTTCAGCGTTGATGTCTTTCTGCAGCAGCTACGAGTTCAGTGTTAGGCTGCTGCTGTGGTCTTCAGAATCTGTTGCTACCATCTTTGGGATGCTTCCAGCTTTTGTTGCTTGCATGTATGTTTATTGATTTGAAAAAGTCTTTAATTTGCTGCATGGCATTTACTTTTTACTCAGAAAAAAGCCCTTTCCCTTCCTTCTGCAGGTTTAGTGAGTAGCAGATGTACTTTAGCCAGTGTAATTTATGATTAGTTAATTTAATCTGCCATAATGACATAAAGTGAGCCTGAAACAAGCTTCTATCAATTTCGCCGTTAGAGGTAACATAATATTTTCAAATGTCTACCAAACTGAGTAATTAACCCCTGGACTGAGTGAAGGAGTCTAATAGACATCTCTCTCACATTCCTTTGCTTTGACAAAATGAAAACACAGGAGCCCAAGGGTTAAAAATAGCAAGTGAAGGTTTACAGTACATGAGACTGGGTTTGTAAGCAAGGTTCAGAAATACACTTGAGCTGTTGCTGTTTCTTTTTAGGCTGCCAAAAATTCTCTCCAATGAGGCATCTGATTTGCACTAGAGCTTTGCTGGCAGCGTTGGCACGAAGAGGACAGCTATGCATTAACTACCTACCCCTTAGTTCATTGCTTTTCTTCTCTGCTTTGTAGCTTTACAGTAAATGGCTGGCTTTTGTTTAAAGAGCAGCTCAGTGCATGAGATCATTAAGATTAAGTTTTGAAAGAGCAGATATGCTTTCAAAATGATAACAATAATAATAAAGGTTTATGCAAAATTTTAGCTCCAGAGCTTTAAGCTGTGTTTTTACTTCATGTTCTGTTTTGTAAATGCAAAAGTTGAGAGTTGAGGTTGGCAAGAAATACATTAAGGGGAGATCTGATAGATTCTTGTAAAGAAAGCATTAAGCAGATGTCAATGTTCTGTTAACAAACACTTTAAAGAATATTAAATTTGGGAAGCAGTACTGTTTCCTGTGGCCTACCATGTAGGCCTACGGATTTTAAAAGCCCTGATGACATTTTCTTTGAATAGAGAAAAATACTCCATTGAGAGAAAATTGTAACTTTGGGACTGTGTTGTGGTAGAAGCTGAGCAGGTACACCCAAGGCTGGGGATGCGGAATGCTGCACAAAACCATCTGTCATGAGACAATGCAGGGACAAATGCTTATGGGCAGAACTTGATCTTACAGAGCAGAGAAATATGCAAGGAAAGACCTGACGTAATGCTGGCTTAATGTGTTTGATTAAAGGCAATATGCTCTCAAAGCATGAGAGACTGCCGAGGATGAAGCAAACACTGGTGATTGGAGTGAGATTGCACTTGATGGGCCTTTGGCAACATAATCTTGCCCGTCATTAATTCAAATGCCATGGAAAAATACCAGCAGTAGGATTTTCAGCTGTTTCTGAACAGAGACGATAGAAGTGACTACTCGGTTTTACATAGGTTCTGTCAGAAAAAAAATAATAATGGGGCAACTGGAAGGATCAGTACTGCCCTGAAAGTCAAGAACATCTTTCCTGCTTTGCCATCTTCTTCCTGCAACTTGTTCGGCATTCTTAACTAAATGTAATTTATTCAAAACCCCTGTGTCTCTCTACAAGATTCAGCCACTACATTTCTCTCTTTGTGCTAGGCATAACACCTTGCAAGACTTGATCATTACAACTGCATAATCAGTTTTGATCCATGACCTCAATGCGAATTACTCATGAGCTTCTGAAAGTAAAACGCAAGTTTTGCTCTTCGGTACCAGAAATTGAGTTATAGTAGTAAGAAATGAGCTATTTGTTGCAGGCAGATAGTAATAAAATGTTGCCTTTCATCACGAGATTTACCTTTTGGTTAAACTAAGGTTAATGCCTCTGGGCATTAGACCTAATATTCTTACAGGGTCAATATCATCACTGCTCTGACTCCTCGCCAAGTCACAGCAAGATCAATTTATATGATGATGGAGTGATCAGTTTTCCTTTGGTTAATGGTGGATAACATGTAGGTAAAATTTGGTACTATGTAAGATGGTGACAAACCTACCCCCCAGTCAGGAATTTAATCAGTGGGATCAGGCCTCGGTCATACGAAACACCAATGCACATTTGTTTGCGTGTTCTACCCCACTGGATAATACTGTCATTTACACCTGAATGGTACCTGCAGACCTCCCCTTGTCAAAGCCGTAGCCTACAAAGCATTCTGCAATCCCTTCTGATCGTTCTTTGTGAATATACTACTTATGTGAATATCTGCACCTAAGAGGAATGCAGAATTGAAAGTGACTTTTCCTCAGCTGAAACCTGGCTACTTCTTTTTGACATTTGCCAAGATTTTAAATGGCTGTCATGTGCAAATGAGTAATTTTTTTTGGTTTTTTTTTCTGAGAATTGTAGGTCAAGAATACAAAAGCCGGCAGTGTTTCATTTACACCATGTCTTAAAAGTGGGTGACTTCATTTTAGGCAAGCTACCTATACGCTACACTCATTATTTGAGCGTTAAAGCATCTCTACAGTCTGTTAGCTTAATGGTTTCCATGTAATTGATGTGAAACAGTAGGAATTATGGGTATCTCCATTTTACAGAGGAAGAACGAGGGTGCAGATAGACTGAAATCTACACTCATCAAAAGTCCTTAGCACCTAATTTCCTTTTGAAATCTGTTATTAGGCCAAGCTTTTTGGATTCATTATAGTCCTGCCAGGTAGATTGCTCTTGGACTGAGGAAAAGGCACTTCTCTTAAACATAGGTTTCATTGGAAAAAACTCAAGGTGAACTTCCCAGAGCTTGAGATATTTGGCTTCTGGCCCTTGGGCTTCTGATGTCCTGCCTAGTGAGTGTCCATGGCCCTCAGATGTGTGTCAGCACCCACCGAGCAGACCGAAAGTCTGACCAACATGCCAGTGTGTACATCTAGGGGTCTTCTCTACCCTGTAGGCTGGCAGTCTGAGAATTCTAAATAGCTTTATTTTACCAGGCTTCCTCCTGCTTCCTCGGTGGGAAGCCTGGGAACCCTCTGAATTTCTAAGGTTCCTCCCCCATTTCTTCTGGACATGCAGATATACACTTTTTTTTTTTTTTTTTTTTTTTTTTTTTTTTTAAAGAAGTCAGGGAGATGGAAGGGGAGCGATGGAAATGAATGTCAACAGATGCAGAACTGTTGAAAAGATGTTTTATATATTTGTAAAGAGGTTGTCACAATATCCATAATATTGCTATAGCTGCTTTTTTAATTGTAATTCTTTTTTTGATTGCTTTGTTCAGGAGTTATGTGGATTTATGGGTAAGTAAATATTTAGATGGAAGTGATGGAAATCTATATATTTCTTACATTTTTCACTAAAAAGGAATCTGCTTAGTTTTTACTGTGTTCTTTCACTCTTTAAGATCAGAGGGGCAATTAAATAACTAGAGTAATTCTTGATATTCTATTGAGCTGGAACAATGAATCCTGCAGCTGCTGTAAATGGTGATACTGCATTTGCTGCTGCTTAAGGTAATCTGACTGGTCAGCTCTCTGGCTCATTATCCTAATATAAAGTCCAGTAAGGAAGTCTATTTCTATGGTTCAATAAACAGAGACAATTGGAAAGATACTTCAAAGAGAATCAGTGATTGCCAAGGCCTGTTGAAGTTTAAGTGACTTCATCAAGTACTGACCACCTGTTAAAAGAGCTCAGATGAGGATTGTTAAGGAAAGAGTGAGCATTACTGATGTAGAGAGGCACAAACCTGCAAAAATGAACACAATGAAAACACAGTTTCAGTTGCTCATCTATTCTCCAGAATTACTTCCCCCCCCGGGAGATTTTATTTGTATTTTTAACACATCTGGAGCCAAACTGTAGTCACAGGTGCAGCTATGTCTACTGTTGGTGAGCTTTTATGACAGGAGACTCCTTAGCAGCGTTAATAGATTACATAGATTTTATGAGCTGCAGATAAATGAATTGCTTTAAATGTTGTAACTTTTTTTTTGCTTCTGCAGTCTTAGAGTAGAGCTGAATTTTTCCAGTGGAACCTCTGCTGGATAATGCTTTTGACCTTTACTTTGTAGAACAGTTATGTGGGGAAGGACCAGACCTCTGGAGGCTGTCTACTCCAACCTCCTGCTCAAAGCAGGGCTCACTTTGAGGTATATTGGGTTTTCCATGTGTAATCCGAGTTTTTAAGGGCTTTGGAGTGGTTCACACCAGTTTACTAGTGTGAAACATAAGCAGGTCACCTGTAAGTTGAGGCATAGAAATACTGGGAAAGACAGTCCAGTTGCATTTCAGGCATGCTTGCTTACTAACTTAGTACAAAGGTGGGAAATCATCCCTGTTGCTCAACCTGCTGGCAATCTGTTAGCACAGTTGGTTTCTCTCACTGTACTAAACCCTTAGACAAGACGCAGCTTCCAGGACTAGGTGGTTACGATACTAACGTATACTAAAATGCATACATTCACTCAAAGATGTGTCAGCATAGTATGATGTTATGATACAATTACTCATGTCAACATTCAAATCGGGGAAGGAGGGATTACTTTTCAGCTGAAAATGTGAAACAATTTCCACCTGTAACTTTCATCAGAGAGATGGAGCAGGATGTGGGCTTGCAGGAGGACAGCTGTTCTCTACACAGAAAAATCATTAACCATGGCAACTTGTTATTGCCACTGTCGTATTTAAGACAATCATATAGTAAACTATACTGTAAGCATTGTTTCCCTCTCTGTAATTTTCATATACTAATTGTAAGTGAATGTCTATTTTTATTATACAGTGTTCAAGTGTATGTCTGCACATTTGAAACAGAAGATGATGTGAAAGCCAGTAGAAATGGAAGTTCCTGGATAAAGTTAAAGCCTGTGCTTTAAGATTACAGTTATGGAGACAAATTTGTGAGAAATGCTTTATTGACAGTCAAAAAAAAAAATGGGGACTCAGAAAGATGGGATAGACTGTAACCTCAGACCAAGACATCATGTTTTTGAGGCTGGAACAAGCAAATTAGTTATTATGACTTGGTTTTCCCTATCTGCAAAACAGACCTAAAATTAGATACCTGCTTTAGGGAAGGGTAAGAGGATTAAAGGAGTAAAGTTTCATGAGGGACTTTGAAAAGGCTGTAGAAATAATAAAAACATGCTGTGCTGAAATTAACAAACATTTTTAAATTGAGGAAGAATGGGGGAAAAACCACAAAAAGAAAAAAAAAAAAAGTCTCAGCATTTCCGATTGGTATTTCCTTTCAGTTTCTCTTCAGTTTTTCATGCCACGATTTGCTGTCAGTATCCAGAAAGTAGAAAAGATCATAAAACCCTGAAGCTCATGTCATAGCTTATGAACATTATTTCTTTTTCATTTTTAATGTAAACTATTCATTTTAGATCCATAGATTGGCATAGTTCGGTTAGTTTCCACTAGCATTGCTCATGCTGCAGGAGTTTATACTGGAGGGAATATGTTCCCTAATAAAATGTAGTTATCATCAGCCATTATATATTACTATTTAGGCTAAAACTGAAGGTTCTTAGTAGCTGTTGATTTCTAGGCTAATCTGGAGACGTCTGAACTTGCGAAGCTTTGACAGGCTAGCGTATTTCTGCTTAAAGTCTCTTTATCAATGGCAAATGCCATTTCAGCATCATACATTTTCAGTGCTCGGCTATGGTTGTCAGAAACTCTGATAGATGGCCTTGCATACACTTACAACACTCCGTAGATTTTGATGAGGACATCAAAGCTTTATGACCTTGAAGCTACATCTTCTCAACTGTGAAATAAGAAGCATCTAAAGGAGCACCTGGTGATTCTGAAGAAACTACAGGTGATCTGTCTGTGAACAGCAAGACAGAAATGAGAAGAACAAGTCCTCTTTTTTTGAGGCTGGAGGGGCAAAATCTTTATTTTGTAGAAGCCGGGTAGCTCTGCAGCAGACATCCCTCCAGTTTCCTCACTGCATCTTAAGCATCTTTTAATTTGTTAGTACTACCCTCTTGAATGAAAATCTTGAATGAAAACATCTCTGAGTTTTGGGGAAGCTCAGGTCCTTGTTCATCCCACCTGCTTTACACTAGTTTCCACAACTGTCCAAAATTAATGTTTTTTATATTAAATGTCTTATGAAAGCACCCACCTTGTCAGCAGGATACTGCCTTTTTGTGTTGACTGGTAGCTGAGTCTTCACTTTGTTGTCAGAGATAATGCAATGCTTTACAGATTTATCAAAATGATCAGCCTATAATGTTGTCACTAAATGTATCTATTACTCAGTGTAATAACGCTGTAGCATGACTAAAGCAAATCTCACTTTGTGTTCTGCAGTATCAATTTTAAAAGAGTATGAGTTATATTTTTTCCCCCTGGCTCTTACAAATGACTCGATTGTCTTAAGTTTTTAATTTTGGGCTCATGAACAGTAAAAAGGTTTAATTTTTTATTTGGAGGGAAAGTCATGGGGGATTGGGGGTGTTGCTTTTTCCCTTTCCCTTTTGAAAACACATCTGCAAGTTTGTGACAAATTTTTGCCAGAGTGCACCCTGAACAATACTACCACATATCCAGGATTTTGACACAACTTTACCTCCTGGTTCGGCCACCTCCGAGACAAGGTGCCCCAAATTCCAACAGGCAATGGACAGTACAATTTTCAGAGCAGACTGTATCCAGCTACCAGGGACTTTGCTTTCAATGAAGGTTACTCACGACACTTACAATGCCTCGCTTCCCTGTGGTCTGTCTGTAGTTGACATGGAGAGGGCAAGACTCTCAAAATCCCACTTGGCCTGAAAGGAATGTTAACTTTTCTTGCAATATTTTTTTCCCCCTTCGTCTCCAATTGTTCTTCGTTGTTTACTTGTTTTGTGGTATACAGTGCGCTAGAAGTTGAAAATCACTGTGAGTGAATCTCCGTGCAGCAGCCAGACTGTGGAGGAGGAGGACTAGGTGGTACCAGACCAGTGGGACTAAAGACGGGGGGTTTGTGTCTAGTCCTGCTGTCACTTTGCTCAATGAGCTCAGGCAAGTCACTTCTCACTGGCATCTCACTTCTCCCACCTTTAAAAATGTAGTGGACAGCATTTTCACTGCTGTAAAACCATTTATGATGGAAATCCTAGGTAAAAGCTTTTATTTGGGCATTTGCTTACAGCTGGAAAGATGGCACTGCTTGCACTGTGAGGTACCAATGTGATTTCTTAAGGAGTGGAACTAAGGGGAGGCACCAGCATCCTCAGCATGTGGGATCCCTGTGGGTGGTGGGAGGCTGCTGGAGACCCCACTAGTGGTGTCTCCATGCTGCCTCTGCTGCACCCTGACCTCGAGGAGGACTTGCAGGAAGGTGGATCCCCACAGCACTCCTTGTAAGAATATAATTTCATCAGGGCCAGGGCTCAACCGACTGTTTCAAATCACCGTGGGGCAAGTACCTCACCAGAAGGTTGGCATACCAGTGCTAGGACTGATAAAAAAGGGGAGGGTAAATATTTTCCCTAAATATGCTCTATTTTTGCTAAACGATAGAAAACCAATTCTGTTTTGCTTCAAAGCTTTGCTGAATTGTGGGCTTTCTCCTAAGAGGAAAGGATGTGTTTGAGTGGGATTTTCTTTATTTTTTTTTCCAAATTGATAATTGCTGTAAGAATCAAGTCCTACAGTTTGTGAAATAGTTTCACAGTGAAAATAGCCAGTCAGCACTGATTAATAGTATTGAGTCAGGTTCTTGGTTTTGTCTACAATAGAAACAGTACTTGGCATTGTATATCTCCAGGCTGGGCCCAGACTAAAAGAGCTTTTTCAAATACTGGTTGTGATCATGCTCTCTGAAATCAGTAGATGAGCCATTTGTGTAATTAGACCTCAAGATAGAAGATGAAGAAGCTGAGAAAGATGTGTGAAAGAGCTGCTCACAGCTGAAGCAGCACCCGGTATCAGGACAGGGAGTTGGACAAAACGATGCTGTGATTGAGCCCTTCTGCCTTCAAACAATGCTCCACTTTCTGCTGTATATCCCAGGAGAGCTCTGAAGGGTATCCAGTGGTTGGCAGATTTTAGTCACTTTTTTTTCTGAAGGCTTCTGCAATGTCTACATTGACTTGAAGCTAAACCACATTTTGTGCCGTCTTGTTGGGAACGGCCGTTGCCAACAATGGGTCATTTTTACAGTCTAGACAATGCCGGTATCATGATGAGAAACAAGCACTTAGCCATGTGGGTGATGGTATATGCCATTGAGAAAAAACGTTTGGGTTTATTCCAGTAAATCTCTGATTCAAGGGATATTGCAGCAGTGATTATTCCACATTTAAAAAATTACATGGGCTGCTCTGTTTTTGAAAACTTACACATTTTTTCCTCTATGAAATTGCTTCCTGGTGATGGAAGTGTCTGGGATTTTTTTTTTCTACTGCATCTACTTTCCTTTAGCTTGCACACCCTTGAGGTAATTAGTGTAGGTTAAAATTTACATAACTGACTTTGGGGTTTTGCAAATAGGAAAGATGGAAATTTATTCAAGGTGGTGAATAATTCATTTTAAAGCAAGTTTCCTGTTTTTTTTTTTTTTTAATCATGTAGAAGATGTATTACAGACTCATAGAGGTTTTCTGAATAGGACCCTAAGCATTGAATTTTTGATATATTTTATTTCTTAGTGTAGGTAAAGAAATATTAACCATGACTCATTGCACTTTTCCTGTTCAATAAGATTTGAATAAACTTAACAAATTTATTAGGTAGATGATAGAGCTTTTTAAAAATTATCATGACACACTGTGACAAATATTTCACTAGGATCCAGAAGAAATAGTTTTAAATCATATTCCCATTGCCACTTCAGAGACTGAGAGATGGAAAACAGTGCAGTTCATGCAGAGAACCTTGATTCATATTTTCTTTTGAATATTCATTATTTAATTAAGATTAGAAAGATAAACAAGGGGATTGGACAGCTATGGGAGTCTGGTAATATAATCTTTTTTTTTTAAAAAAAATATCTCCATTTCTGGCTCAGCATAAGCCTGGATTGGTAATGTCTGAATGTTGTAATATGGCTACTTGATATTTTACATGAAGTGAGTATTCCATTTCATCTTATTTCTTAATCTAAGTGCTCACCTCAAAAATGGCTATCCCAGGCATCACCAAGAGCTGCTTCCAGAAGGAAAATCATGAATCCAGCCTTCCTCTTGCTTTCTGAACTTTAGCTCCAACTGCCCCAGCCCAAAACCTTAAACCCCTTCTCATCTGCCACCAGACGCTGGGAACACTTGATGTCTTTCACTTGGTAGTTTTTGTCATTAAACTTTCTCAGAGGCTTTGAGGTCTGCTTCTGGGCACCCTCCCCAACACCCCAGCCTGATGCCTGTCCCTCACTGCTTGGTCCTCGCTGCCGTGGGATGGGTCCCCTGTGCCTGGGAGGGCACGTTCCTGCGGGGCAGCCGGGAAGGAACAGCTTGCTCTTTCCCTTGGCACATTCCCCAGTGGCTGCAGCCCCCACTGGACTGCGGGAAGTGGCATGAGGAGGGTCCGATCACCCTAACCTGGCGGCTACCAGCTCAGAGTCGGGATCGGAGCCAGCTCCCAGCCCTTCCTGGGGAAGTGGCATAGGTGGTGATTCACTGGGCTGGGGAAAGAAAGTCAGTGCCAACATTTGTGGGAACAGGAGAGAAACGGGTCCTGGTCCCTGCTCCGGGGACTTCTAGTGAACTCCAGCCAAAAGCTGAGCAGGAGAGCAGGAGGGTTTAGTTCCTGCTGATGGAGGAGCAGTGTGAAGGAACCAATGCCTGTGATGCAAGTGTCATGTGGAGAGCTTCAAAGGTCTTGCTTTGAGCAAGTTTGGTCATGTCAGCTTTGTAATCGTGCACCTGTGATGCTTTATCAGGGCCTGGAGGATTTATTGCATCCATCAGAGCCCGTCTGCTAGGACTACCAACAAATCATGCTGGATTTTAAGACAATTATGTTGTGTCTGCTTTGATTTTACAGGGTTAAAAAATGTATGTTAAAAGCTACGTGCACGGGCTTTTGTAATGTTTCTGTAGTCTGCTTTTATATGGTGATAATTTTCATTTTGGAAATAAGCAGGATGCTTTGCCTTAGTCTTCAATAGAGATTCCTAAGCTTCCATGAAAACAGCCTAAAAATTTAAAATAGGAGAGAATTCAACAGCCAGATATGGAGTCTCCATTGGGGAATTTGTTTCCATTGACTATTACATTGTTTCCCTCCCAAAATGTTTCTTTGGCTTTGAGGCTTGATGAGAGTGAGTGGAAGCAAGCAATAATTTTACGCTGTTTAGACTATAGGGTATAGAGTAGGAAGCCTTCTTGTTTATTGGTAGTGTTGTAGGCATGTTTTATGTCTGCCTCAGGGACATCCACAGAAGATCCAGACATGAGAAATGTCCTTGAATCCTCAGCAAGATCTCTGAATAGTACAGGTTAGGGAGAAGAATTTTGTTTTCCTGAGTTGTCACCCTTCAGCAGGGTTATTGTTTTCAGGTTTTGCATGGAGAACACAGCCCAGAAGACGTGGATGCTGGCTTCTTGATGGAATGACTTTTTCAGCTTGGTGTTCAAGAGTAAAATAACTTCAAGCCCTCCAGCTTCATGCTGGAGAGCTGCAGAACCCCAAGGAGAGAGGACTTCTCATATCAGTCAGCCTCCTAGGAGTTGCAACCTCTAAAAATGCTAGTTCCTCTTATCAGACATTCAGAAACAGTTGTGGTAAGACAAGGCATCAAGATTTATGGCAGATTTAAAGAGGGGCAGGTTGTGGTCTCTCTGGCAGTCTATGCCTGTTTTGTGTGTTATATTTTGTTGCGTGTATACAAACAGGCTTATGCATGCGTATATGTACGTATGCATATATATGACAATGTGTTAGGTGGTGTAAAAATAAGGATTGTAAGGGTACTACCATGCACAAATACACATTGTACTGATCAAGCTTTTAAAACAAGGTTAGAGTTCACTTTCCTTTGGAAATAATGGAGTAAACATGGAAAAATATATGGAAAAAAGTTACAGAAAAAGTAATGAAATAAAGCATTAGTGGCTGAAATTCCTGATTACTGCTGAACACTTTCAACTGGAAGACCTAAGGCAAACCTCTGGAAAATTGCACATTTACGGCTTTATTTCCATGTTCTTTCTGCACATTAGGAAACAAACTGTAAGTTTTTTCTTTTTCTTTTGTTCCCTTTGGCATGTGGGACTCAAAGCACCGCAAGGAAGTCTCTCACCACAAGAAACAAAAGTTGAAAGCCAGGATTCATGAACTCTTTCAAAGGTATGTCAGATAAGGGATACTTTGTACTTCTATCTAAGGTGCTTTCCTTCCAAAGATCTTTTAGTGCTTTACGGATATTAATGAATGGAACTTCTCCCAAACAAAGGACCTCAGGCCTAGAAAAATTCAGCCTGTGCTTTTGAAAGAGGCCTCTGTTTGGATACCTCCATTTTCAGATACCCAGCCTGGGCTGTAATTTTTAAGTGCTACACACAGTGCACTTCAAAAGGTGACCAAATGGCTTCTCCCAGTGCCCTTCGTCCCTGCGTCTGAATTATCCTTAGAGGGTGAAGGAAATCTGAATCAGAGCAATGGGTTTGTGATCAAGCTACACGTTACCTTCAGATAAATACATGCATCACGTTGCCTGTAAAGAAATGAAGGAGTAAATAACCCTCATGGATACAGCAGAGGAAACTATGTTCTGCTGTGACAGCCAATGAGCATGCTGGTGAGCACAAAAGAGGCCTGACTTCACTGAGTAACTCATTTCACTATTCAGTCCAATACCCAGCAAAAGGAGGGAAAAGAGAAAAATAGTGCGACCAGGAAAGAGATCAAATGTGGTTATTTAAATGTTTGATGTTCAGTAATGAAAACTGTTTACCTTCATAATTGTGTATTAGCAGCTAATAAAGGCACTAGATACAGTAGTTTAAAAGTAATAAAATCAACAACAAAGTGTATTTAATTTTAAATTGAATTGCAAGCAAATGTGTGTCCTAATGAACCCCTGTGTCAATGCAGCTCTAACCAAATTAAGTGAAATAATTTCCATCATGAGAAACTAAATAAGTACAAAGTTCCAAACAGACCATTCTTCTGAAGGAGAGAAGTTAAATTCTCAGATGTTTCAGCTCTATGAGTTAGATAGTGCCTTTCAAGAACCATCATATATTACTACCATTTAGGACAGCTGGACCCAAGTTGACTCGAGTGCAGCTCAAGGATAAAATTTTGAAGGTGCTTGACCCTGTGCTTCTTGTGTTCAGTCCTTAGTTCTCATCAGTCCTGGCTTGGGAAAAATTCCCATGTATGTCATAGAGACTAGTGTCTACACAGACCTTCCAACTAATTCAGCTATTGCCTAAGCATTTACTTGATGCAGTTCTAATGGTAGAGGAATCTGGAAAACAATTTAGCTATACAGCAGTGGTAATTTTACTGATGTAAAATATATATATATATATTATATATATATTAAATATATATATTTACACTGATGTAAATATATATTTCTAAAAAAAGAAAAAAAAGCACAGGCAAAGTCCAAGTAGAAGCTGATTTGTAGCAATGGGCCAGGAACTTGGAGATGGGAGCATCTGTTTCAAAAGAGGGGAATTTGACAATCTGCATTCCCCAGCTAGCACTTGTGCTTGTGACTGGGATGTTTAACATCATTGCAGAGTCTCTGTAATTTTCTTCATAAAGAACCAAGTTCATTTTACAAATGTGGAGTCTTCTCATATTATCACCTAGCATGCAAAGGAGGAAACAGGAATGAAGCCACTGGAGTTGAATTTTCTAAGAGCAAGTTAGAAAATACTGAAAGAATGCTTCAGAAGTACAGTCCAGCGAGATGTTGATGGTTTTGATTCTTTTTCCTTTTTTTAATGAACATCAAATTTTAGCATTTTATTTTGTGGCTAAAAACTGAAATGCACATGGTTTGGCAAACTAAAAGGACCTGTCCTTTCATTGCCCGTGTTCTAGATGCCCAAGCTAATCCTGAATTGCAACTGTACATAATGTAAAGATTTCTCCTTGGCTCCATGTGACACCTCTAACTACACTGCAGGCAGGTCCCTTGACCTCCAGGGTGGCATGTGGCTGGCCTTGAGCCACAAACAACCACAATGGCCTCCAGCTCCTGAGAGCTGCTGTGTCTTTGCTCTGCTGCCTGCCCTGGCTCCACCTGCAAGTGTGGCTGGAACATTGCCAGCGCTGGCGTGGCCGTCTGACCCTCCCCAGCCTTTTAAAGCAGGTTGTGGAAGCAAGACCTGAAGTGCTTTGAAGCTAGCAGAGCATCTACAGATGTTTTTACTTGGGACCATTTCTCTTTAGATACTTGTGCCGAGAAGGGAGAAAGGAGTCATTCACGATTCTGTGTCTGTTGAAAGAAGGGATGGGTTTATTAAAGTATAAAGCTTTATAATGCTTGTTGTAACTGACTTGGTTTTGAATTTGCTCCTGCTGTGCTCTAGCAACAAGGCTTTCTCCATAGGGTACTGTGCTTTTTGTGTATCCTATGCACCGAGCAGGGCAGCGTTGGGTTATCTAGTGTAGGGCTGTTCTTACACTATTTGCTGGCGTTCTGTGTTGCTACAGAGACCTCTCTTTAAAACAGAAAAATCTTGCAGTTGATATAATTACCCCTAAAATTACTCTAATTATGTAAGAAGTTAAAATATGAATGCCAAGGAAGGTTTAATGGTTCACAGGAAGTTGAGAATTTGTGTATGTGCATGTACATATGACTTATTAATTTATTTTCATATAGATAGGTTTCATATATAAGATCTTTTAGTGTATTTATAAATTATATGATTTATATATAAATTTATAAGCTTTTTTTGAAAAAAAAGTTAGAATTATACCTATAATATGATTTTTTTCAGTGGTTTAGAGCAACCTGTTCCCCAAGGAACCAATGGTTTCCAAAAACTCGTTCCAATTTATTGAAGCTGTCAATCAGTCGTCAAAGCATCGACAGAGGCAACGGCTTTCTACTTTAATATTCTTAACCTAGAACCTGAGCCTCGACGCCAGATAGAGCTGATTATACATGGGCAGGGAAACTTTAGTTTCCTTATGTCGACCTGTGGCAGAGACTGACAAATACTGGTTGTGTTACTAGGGCTGTGACTGCATTTTTTGTGCCCAGCTTTTTGAAACCAAGCCATTTCTCTGCTTCAGCACACTGTTGTTTCTCCTGGGTGCCCTGCAAGGCTTATGATATATTCAAGGAAAAGATCAAACTGTGATGTATTTCCAATGGCAAGTGCTTTCTGTGTCTGCGTTGTAGTTAATTTCTTTTCAGTCCTTCCACCCTCTTCCCTTTCTAACTACTGCAGAGTGGGAAGTCAACCCCTGAAAGCAGAGGAGAATGGATGTGAAGAAGAAAAGGTAGCCAGCTTTGATAACCTTGCAGGTGTGAATACTGGATTAAATGGAGCAGCAGGACCTTGTGGGAAGGTGAGGTTCTCTATGAGTGCTGTTTTCCCTCGTGTGACCTGCTAAATGACTAGATCAATTGCATTGCATTGTTGTTTTTTTTTTTCTTCTTTTTTTCTTTTCATAGTTTAAGAGGATAGAATTTAGCAGGTTTCAAAATACGCTTTCCAGCAGAAGTAACCATACACTTAAAGAGAATGTCTGAAGCTATTAATGATGAATCATTTGGGCATGGCAAGAGTTCTTCAAAACAGTTTGTCAGCGCTGGCCAAGCAAAGTCTTTCAGCAGGAGATGAGACAGCTATGCCACCATGCAAATGAGACAGGCTTGAAATATGATGAATCTTCTATCTCCTTTTCCTACTCGACTGACACTCGCTTTGAGGAAGGTTGTAAATGCAAGAGAGATTGTGGTATAATTCCTCAGACTGGCGTTTCTGCCCCCCAGTCACTATTCGATTATCTTCCAAATTGCTGTGTTTCAGAGAGATAAAGATTTTTTATGGCTTGCTGACTTGAAACAACCAGAAGAGCCAGAAAAGAGATGGCTAACCGGCCATGCATAGTAATTCCATTGGTAAATGACAAAATCTTTGTTTGTATGACATTTCCAAAATTACTACAGAAGATGAATCTAAAATACAAAATGTCACATTTGGCATGCAAAACTATCACAATATATTTCAGTATAAAATTCACAGAGGCGTTTAATTTAGAATGTGTTTAATAACGAAGTCTGCCTGCATCAGTAATCCTGCCTTGAGGTTTAAAAAGATTGTCTTATTTATTCACATAATGTTAATTTTTTTATATATGATTCAGAAACCAAAAATATTAAGGTTAAATCTTCATTGTTAATTAAGATTTTCTAATTAAGCTGAAAATAATTGTCATTCAGATTAGTTGTTAAGTATGGTTTGTGTTGAGAAACAAAAGAAGTTTAACAAATTCAACTGTTTATTTAACTGCTTAATTTAATTCCAGAAGCTTTCTATCTATATGGAAATATGCTATCTCTTCCAAAATAAATCCAAGACAGGATTAAAGAAGAGATTATTAGCTACTGTAGGCTTAAACTGTGAGATTACTAAACCTAGTAGTCAAGGTAGCCATTTGATTCTGAAGTGTGGCATGGGTTCTTGTATCACATTTCATTAAAAGAAGATGACCTAGCCACTAGTGTTTTCTCAAAATAATGGAAGAAATTGATTCCTTGGGGGTGGAGGGAAATCATTGCTGATTTGAAGCACTAAATAGTTATTGCAGGAGCAATTTTATCCATTGAAGTAAACACTGAAACCAAATTGGGATTCCCTGTTATGTGCTTGACCCTGCAGATTGCATTTGGGCAGCACTGAAGTACCTGCTGGTGTAGTGGGAGAGACCCTGCGCCTTTACTCAGGCAAGACTTGTAAGGATTCTACTGCTGTGCCTGTTCCCCTCTGCCAACCTCTGCACGTTAAGCTGAAAGTACAAGGAAAGCACCAGAAAGGCATTTCTAATAGCAGCACAGCGTTTATTCCATACTAAACGTTCTGTAACTCAGACAACATCTTGTCAACAGCAAGCAGCAGATGTTTCCTTTTGTCTGGACTTGGAATAAAGGTGCCTGTAGGGAGTTGTTATTAAACTCTACACATGTTGCACTTTGATTACTATTTTTAAGAGAATCTGATTATATGATAATCAGAAGGTGAAAGGATAGCCTGTGTGTTACACAGCGCTAACAGCTTTGGCAAGGCTAATAATTAGTATTAAAACATGGCCTGCCCTGTCTTTCACTCCGTGCCTGCAGCCTGCTCGTCACATCACATATCGTGCCTGTCTTGCAAAGCGTGCTGCATTTCTGAAGGTATTGTTTTCCAGTTAATTCTGCCTTATTATTGCAGGCTAACGGCTTCTGGTGTCATACTTCAACAGCTCCACCTTCCCCCAAGGATGCTGAACATTTTATTAGTAGTATTTGTATTATTTTTTTTTAATCTGTCATCTCCATGACTTTTGACCTCCCTAATTGCAGATCCTCGGTTAGCAATAGGTAATTGCAGGTTGAACAAGAAGCATGTTGTCTGCATTTCGGTAGTTATTTTCTTGAAGAAATTTGTTCTTGCTAATTGTGTGGTTAAGGTCAGATCAACCCAGGTCAGTAACTCAGAGTCTTCTCCCTAGGTTGACTGCTCCAAGACTCCGCAGCTGATAGACATTCACGTCAAATGCCTGAGAGGAATCAAAGATAAGGTCCCTAAAGGCTACTACACCCTCAAAGTGTCTGTTCTCAGCCGCTTAGGTGGTGGCTTGCTGGAGTGGCCCAAACTGCAGGAGCAGCCTCCGGCTGGGACAACGGCTCCTGTTCATCACAACGGAAACTTCTACAACACTGAAATCTACTTCAGACAAAGTATCCAGACAGTAAGCAACACTTCTTAAATATGCTGTCTTTGCTTTGAAAGTTAAAACACATCCGCTCTTTCTCCTTCAGGCTTATATATTTAATGCATTCCATCATGTTAATAATTTATTTAATAATTTAAGGTGCAATTTAGGAAGGTGCAATTTTTTTTCCCCTAGGTTAACCCTCATCACTCACTCTAAAAGTGCCAAATATACACTACATCATATAGTGTTGTCAGCTAATTTTAAATTTTACTTTTATTCTCTCTTATCTATGCAGCTTGTCAGCTATGTAATTTGATTTCTGTAAAGTAGCTTTAGAATAATAAATGAACGAGTGGGTGTATATAAACACATGAATGCCCAAATCCTTCTGTGAGTTTTTAGCTCCATTGACCCCCATTTGCCAAAAAAGCAGCATTTGGATTATTTTGGAAGGAGCCCAAACACTTGAGGCTCTATTCTGTCTTTTGTGACTGAGGCACACATATTTTCCTGCCTAAGCATGCTGTGCGTGGCAGGATTGTTGTGTGTCAGTTGCTCACTGTTGTAGCTAATGCCTAGTGCTGGTTGAAACACTGGTCTCAGATAAACTCTCTGGCACATGTAAGCTTCTTCATGGTTTGAAAAACAACTCCCATCTCTCTGTGTGGCTTCTTCGTGTGTTATGAGGCATTGGTAGGATAACAGAGTCTTTTCCATTTTCAAATATTTAGCTTGCAGTGTAACAGCAGATTTCCTCCTCCGCCCCTTCCGTTGTGCAAAGTGTTGTGTAGATACAGAGCAAACAATCCCTATCCCAAAGAGCTTTCAGAAAAAGCGACTTTTATGTATGGCACTGAGCTTTCAGTTATTTGTGGATAGGTAATTTCAAGTATTGGGTCTGTGATATCTAAAGTGCTGATAAGTCACATTTTCTCCTTTTTAATTGTTTATCATCTGTAATGGGTAGTGAAGAGTGTCTGTAAATACAGCTGTTGGTATGAAAAGAATCACATGTATAAAGAGGGAAATTGTGAATGTGACTGTCACATGATGTTAAAACAAATACATGTGTCTGTCAGAGAAATCACTGAGAAATTCCTCCCTAGGCAGAACGCATGCATCCTGCTTGCTGCCTCAAAGACAAAGTACTGTCCTCTCAGGCTTCATCGAAGGAAGGCTACGGGCAGTACAACTGAACGACTTCGGCGTGCCCTGCTTCTTGCTTTCAGCTTCGTGTTTTTCCTGGCTCTTGTTTGTTGCTTTTGCTCCTACCTGGGGAGCGTTCCCTGTTCCAAACTGCCTATCTCAGCCCTCAGAGCAAAGCAAGAGCTAGTTCAGATTGACCCATTTTTTGTCCAGCTGCTCCTCAGTGCTAAGGAACTCCTGACATGGATTTGTGAGGAGCACGTGAGAAGTCTACTGGGTTGCAGTCACCTCAGGAGCTGCATAGTGATGGCTACTATGGTTCATCCAAAGGTCTGAGAGAAAGGGTTGGTAGTTTTACCATTTTACCAGAGTTTTCTTTGAAGTCCTCTCTGAGTCTCACAGCGGACCTTAATTAGCACCTCCACGAAACTTCATTTTTAGTCTAGTGAACCAGGGTGCAGATCTTGGGCAAGTCCGCTTAAAATGCAGGACCAGGAGGAGAAGTTGGATTAAATGACCTTCTGATGGTTCCCTGTGTTCATTACTGTAGAATGGACAGCAGAAGCTTAATTTTAAAGAATCTCCTCCACCAGTTCCTTTTGAAGATGTAGATGTCATACCATGAATGTTTCTATCTTTCTGTTCTTCCACCTCAGTATTGGTCCATGGCCTTAAGGTACGTTTCTAAAGAAACCTTTAGGATCTGTGCTGAGATGAGGCAAATTTTAGGCTTCAGATGGTTAGCATCTACTGCAAAACTTAGTGTAAGTAGTGAGGTCTTAGTGGTGGGCTCCAGATGAGCATCTGGATTTGAACACAATCTTATATACGGCACTGCTGCCCTGGGATATATTACAGGGGGAAAATACAAGTGCTCACAATTGAAGAATAAGCTTTTGTTTTCATTGGCCAGAATAACGATAGGAGTTCAGTGTAAACATGGTGAAAATGAAGACATGCATGCTTGATATTGAAGGAAAGCTTAGTTTTAACTAATATATTAGAGAAATTGTTCCAGAACGCTACATCCTTCCAAAAATAATAACCCTGTCATGTCAGTGAAGTTGGTGTCAGCATGGGTTACCTGCTGCATACAGAAAGTGCTGGTCATGTAAGTTAGATCTGCCTCAGGGCTAGTCTGACTTGCGCACCCGACCTTTCAAAAATGTTTTTTGTTCATTAATCAATGTTCTTTGCTCCAGCTTGCCAGCTTCCCCTCTTTCCCCTCCTTCACTGTCCTCCTTTTTAGTTTGTCAACCTACCTCCCCCAATAACCTCTCGCTGCATATTAGACAGTGGCTTCTAATAGCTCCAGCTGAATTTTATTTGGCTTTCAGTAAGGCCAGACAGTCACATGAGTCAATTTTTCCCCTTAAATTATGCTGGACAAAACATCTATTTAATGCTTTGGATTACAATAACATGCAATGCCTGTTTCAAATGACTTGAAAATGTTAGGAATGGCAGCTAACAGAATGATCTGAAGGGGACTTGTTTTGGACCCAGCATTTCAAGGACGTTTCCATATATTTAGTTTATGCAAGGGGACTTTGGACTTAGGTGGGTTAACGCTGGCAGCTTTAGGTGAAGCAATAGTTGTTTTGGAGCTTCACCTGTGTTATCACAGAAACTGAACATGAACTCAAACTGATATTCAAAAAATGCAGTAGGTTAACTCTAGCAGTAAAGAAGCTTTGTTCTTAAACTTCCAATATACTCTTGTACTGCCTGATTTTCCTGGAATGCAAGTTGAGTAAGAAGATGGTAGAAAAGGAGATGAGATGCTTACAGTGCATCTAGCAAGGCAGTTATGCAATTAGATTGTTCTTTGCAGTGCTTGCACAGATCTGACTGCATCATATTTACACTAGATCAACTAGATTACCAGTATCATTTCCTTATCGCTGTCTCATGGTAGCTAAGATTCTACTAGAAGTAAGACTTAAGTAGTCAGTAAACATTTCTCGTTCACGGTTATTTAAAGCAGTGTCTTATTACTCCACAGGGTCCATGTCCCAGTATTAGCAAGTCAAACTATGTTTTTCAGTTTAATGATGACTTGAAGGGCAGAAATGAGTTGTGGGATGCAAAAGTTTAATTTTGCTCAGAAAAATAAAACTTGGGCTGGTTTATTTTTTTTTTTTCCTGTCAGCCTTTCTTAAGTTAATGCAGTAAACATTAAGGTAGTTGTATGAAACAATTACAACAGTAAGAACAAATCCTCACTTTGCAGAGTCAAAATATTCATTGGTTTCAACGGAATGAAAATTGGAGTGTGGCAAAAATGCTTCTCTTCCTTAAAAAATAAATATGTTTTCAGCTATAATTTCAATTATCAGGACCAAAATATTTTGTTGTGTATTGCAAGTTTCTCATTCTAAGAGAAGGAACTTTTAAGGAAGGTGTTCCTATTTCAAGTATTTGCAATATATGATAAACATTTCTGTAATGCTTTTCTGGAAAAAATATTGCCTGTTAGGAAGCGAGATTTTTGTTCAGAAGAGGAAGTTCACATAGGGAATATTCTGCTGTTGCAAAGAGCACTATAAGCCAATGAAACTGTCTGCAAGTGCCATTTAAAAAACATTCATTAAACCATCCAGTCATCTGGGATGTCAGTCCAGCACTGCTGAGGAGTAACGGGGACAATCATGTCAGCTTTGGGCTCCCCAAGCTGCTTTTTAATCCCAGTCCTGCTGCACCCATTCAGCATCAGTCCTTACTCTGTGCTAGCCTTCCAAAATCATCACTTCAGTGAGAAAAATGTGAGCTTCAGAAGTATGTGAGCACCGGTGTTATGCATTTTCCCCAACGTATCTGAAACTCAGGATGGCACTAAATCAGTTAATATGCATATAAAGCCACTGTTGCTGACAGATCAGTTCACAGATCTGTAGATTTTTAAAGAGTATATCAACTGGTTAATATTTATGTATCAGTGTGGCAAGGTACTAGCAATATTATAACAGTAGCTGGGTACCATTTTGTTTTACTTGAGGGAAATTCAATATGAATAAAACAGCAACTTTTCAAACATGACATTTAATCCACGCATGTAAATCATACCAGGAGATCTATTATTCATTATTAAAAGGGCACCATATTTTTATTACACTGAAAATGAAACACAAATGCTGTGAAAAATTTAGTGCCTTTTCCTGAAGTTTCAGGACACTTATCATGCAGTCATCTAGCAGGGGCTGACACTCATTTTAAAATATAGCTACAAAATTAATACATTTGAACTCTTTTGCTTGGAAAAAGAGGATGTTCTATTTCACTGAATGAAGTGGATTTATTTTTTATTTCAGGCTTCCTAAATACTTAAGAAGGCAAAGTACTTTGGTAATGTTCACATTTGGAGTTGGAGATCTAACAAATAAAGTTCATATCTTTGTTGTTATTAGTCATTGCCAACAGTTTCTTCCCTGAAGTGCATTTTGAAAACTACATATATCAGAAACTGATTAACATGACCTAAGGTATTAATTCTTAAAATATGATGAAACAAACAGTTTCAAGGACCTTATTTTCTGTATGTCAGCAGCTGTCTAAGGACTGATGCTTTTAGTAATTACAAAACAAAGGTATCATTAGGAAAAGTAGAGCACAAACTTCGCTCCCCCCCCCCCCCCCCCCCCCCGCCCTTTATTTTATTCTTTAGTGAAGTGCTGGCACAGATGAAGAAAATTTAGCTCTAGGACACTTTGTAGGACATAACATAAGAGTTTGATACACTATGAAAAAAGATAGGAAGTAATAATGCTTGGCAGTGCCAGAGGACTTTCAAAATGAGAGCCACTTAAATTTTCCCTGGATGCAATTATTTGTAGTTGGGATGATAAGGTGCTACGTGAACCTTTTGGTAAATGCAAGAACTAAGCTTAGATGGATGCTTGTATTTATTTCAAGGCTGAAGGTTTGATGTTTTGTTCACGCAGTAGGAGCACATACTTACCACTGCTTCTGTTTTGTTTATCTGCGTTTGGTTGCGGTTTTGGTTTTTGATTGCTATTTGCTAAATGTCTTTTTGCAACAGCTCCTCGAAACACATGTTTTCAGAACAATTCTGTTCCAGCTGTCATGACTCTCTGCCACCCTGGAGCCGGACCTCTGTGGCATGCAGTGAGCAGCCTTGGGCGCTGCTTACACCAAGGGGCCAAGGGTCCTGCACTGCTCAGGCTGGCTGCTAGTGCTTCTGTAGTGCTCTTCTTCCCAAATGGCCATGAGTCTTTCTCCTTGCTGTGTGCCCAGCAGACAGTGTCACAGGGACCTACTCTGGCCCCATGCTGTGCTCTGCACAGATTCTATTCCAACCATGAGCTGCAGCCAGGCGGTTTCTCTGGAGATGTTTGCTGCACATAAATGGACTTCCCCAATGTGGAAAGCTCCATTTCCAGCACTGTGTGAAGACTTGAAGGGATCCATTAACTCTGGTGTGCTGACATTACAATGCCATTGCATATTAAAATCTATTATATTTACTTTATTTAGCATTATGCAATTGACTTACAGATGCAAAAGGTTAGTACTTATCCCAGGTTTTGTTTTCAGTAACTAATTGGAGTTTTTACACATTGCCTAGTCTTTGTGCTCCAGTGGAGTAGTTCTTGGAAACACCCGCTGGACTGTACTGTGTGTGCTCCTTCAGCACACTGCCCAAAGACCTGAGAAATGTGGCCTACATTATAATGCATCATATCTGACTCTAGGGTAAGATATGTGGTCTGCGTTGGAAAATCTAGCAGACACATGTTAAAAATCAGGAGAATCTAGCGACAGGCTTTTATTTTGGACCACTCCATGCCCTATTCCCTACCTGATAAGAAATTACATCTGTAAGAGAACTTGACATGAGCGGTAGGATACAATAGCTGTACAAAAGTCATATATTATCTGGGGTGGATCAGTGGGAAGGCAGAATGCAGAAGCCCCTGCTTGTATACTTAACTCCAAGTAAACTCCAAACAACAGAGGACACCAAGAACAAAATAAATGCCCGCCCCAACAAAAAGTGCTGTGAGTGGAAAAACAATGGAGCAATTCCATGACTTGCTAGAGCTGAGAGCCTGGAACTGAGAAATGGGGCTTAAGCTGTGTTTTAGTCTGTATCTGCAAGTCATGGGAACCAGCAAAACACCCTCAGAAGACACTTTTTTTTTTTTCTTAAAATACCTAGCTTTGAGGCATTTTACATTTTCAATAGTTATCTGTGAATTTGGGATGATTAAGTTATTTGCAAAGTTGTACTACAGAAATGGGGAAAATACGCCACAAAATAACAAGCAATCCTGTTTTAACACACAGTTTTTAAGCAGAGCACACAAGGAAAAGGGGATTTATTATCAGGGGTTGATCTTCCTGTTTCTTTGCTGGAAGGGCGGTAGCTGAGCCCCTGGGAAGACAGCAGAGCCTGATCAGGTTGGGATCATCCAGGAAATACTGCAGGAGTGTGAACTGAGCAGTGGCACAACTTCCCTGGTGAAGGGGGTGTCGCTGCATCCCTGAATGGACTGGAGCTTGTGGGACAAGAGGATGCTGTGGTATGCGAGGAATGATGGGGAATCCAGAACAGCATCAGCAAACAGACCAGAGGTGGAGCAGCTGGTAGAGCAAAGAGGAGAGGAAAGCCGCCTGCTCCTGCGCTGGAGCCCGGGGCAGCAGAGTGGTACTGCTGTGTGACTCAGCTCTGCGTGCCAAACGAGCCACGTCTTCATGAGACTCCTTGGCTCCGAGTGGTTTCTGAGCAAAGTACGCGTCCTCTTGACACAAAAGAAATAAACTTCGCTGTTTCATGTCAGTGGCCTACGTTATCCCGGGAAACTCATGATCTGACTGTGCTGGAATCAATCTCAGGAATAAATAAGTGAGACAGGAGTGGTAGGAGAAGGAACTGGGGTTCCTGCCTTCCTCTTACAAAGGCAATTTCTCCCCTTGCATGATGAGGTCAGAATCCACCCCGGCCAGCGGTATATCACCAGAAACGCTCAGGGAGGCTAGAGCTGGCTGTACCATACATTACTACTCCCTGCTGGTCAAAGAACAGAAAAGAATTAGCAGCAGATGTGCCAGGACAATTAGCAACAGATGCAGAGGCTAAAGCTCAAGAATGCAAACATTATTCCCCTGTATTTGGGAAGATAAAAGGCCAGATTCTGGTCCTCTGGTGTAAGGTAGTCGTGCTGCATGCGAAGCTGCTGGAGTTAACTACGCACTGACTTATCTCTCCTAGAGGAAAGGGGGGCAGTGGGGAATCATTGCTGCTCTGGCAGCATGGGAGAGGGCAGGAGGTGTTCCCATCAGGGTGCTTGGTGCGGCTCTGGGAAGGCTCTGGAGTGCTTTGGCACAGCGTGTCAGAATTCCTGCTTGCTGTCACCGGTGTGGGACTGAGCAATGAATAAATCGCCTGCTTACAAACACTGCTGCCCTGTGCTCTGCGCAACTCATCCCTGGTCCTGAGCTCACGTGCTGCACAACCGCTTCTGGTCCATACTCCGCCACAGTAGGGGGGTGGGGGTACTGGGTCACAGGAAAGATGGTGGTACTGTATAAAGGTTTAAGGAGATCTGCAAGCTGTAGGGAGAGGAGTCAGGGGGTTGTTTGACTTATGACAGGCTTGAAATGTCTATTCTTTTTTTCAGAATATAGGAAAAAACATATATATGGGGAAATGAATGATAGTGCACTGCATGGTCCTTCTTTGATATGTGTTATTTTGTGTTCAGATACCTGTTCAAAGACAGGCAGCGATAGAAAGCTGGGGAAGTAAGTTTCCAGCTACTCCAGGATATTCTGGTGATAGATAGGACTTTTGGAAAACTCTAACAACATGATATTTTATTTTTACCTCAGTCCATGTTTCTATTCCCTCCCCTCTGGCCTTTTATAAATTTCAAAGTTATACTAACACTTCCCAAGAATGCCCTTCCCTCTGCCTGTATGCTGACCTGGCACGTAAACAGGGAGGGCTTGAAATCTGGTTGTGAAAGCTCCACCTTATTTTGATGATAACAGACTTGTCTGCAGCACTATTCACCTTACATAGCGAAGTAATTTTTTATTTGTTAATGAAATAGTTTGATGGGAACTGCTTCCTATTTAAAAGGCTTTCTACCCATATTTTGCACCAGTGGGGGTCATTTGCCGCAGTTTTCATAATCAGAAACAATGAGTTATTAATTTAAAGGGTGTTTTGCAAGATTCTTCTATATAAGACGTAAACATTGAATTGCCTTTCATATTCTATTTCACTTTAATCCATTTGAGTTGTACATGTTTAGTGGTCAAATCTTTGTGTTATGTGAAGTAAGTAATGTAACTTTTGTCCCTTTTCTTCTAAACTGAAAACATTTGAAGGTGCAGAGGAGAGAAGTAAAGGTTTATTTCTTCCCTGACAAGGCTAAAACCCAAGACTAAGTCAGACAAAACCCCCCAAATCCTCACACTTGATCTGTTTATTTAAATATTCAAATAGAATTCATTCTCTCTCTCTCTCGTAAATGATTTCTTTGCTGAAATTATGGTGGCATATAGGGAAGTAAGATATATTACAATAAAACTGATATAAAACAGTTGAATTCAGAAATAGTGGCAAGAGATAATTTTAGTTCACTATGATTTAATTCAATTAAATGCAACACTGTTAACTGCAGTCTAAGAAGAATTACTTGTGCCTGTGCAGGCATGCAGGAGCATTATTTATTCTCTGCTGCATCTCTCTTTGCAGGAGAAATTACACCCGTAAAAAGTGGGTGCCGGATGCTTTCATAGCACTGTGAAAGGTTATATATCTCACAGACCTCAATGGAAATTTTACCTGAGCTAAGGTGTTCGAGAGAAGACCTGTTAAAATCCAGGAGGCTGTGTTTACATAGGATGCTCTCTTTGAACATCAACAGCGTTGATGCAGGCTTGTGGACTAACTTATCAAATAGTGCCTTGCAAGAGGTTGCTACTAGCATGGAAAATGTAACTGCTAATTTTTTTTTTTTTTTTTTTTTTTTTTAAGTATTGTTCAGAAGCGAAACAGCCCATCAAAACAAAGCGGTCAGTATGAGCTGCCTGTGCCTTGCCCATCCCAGGTACCGTCCCAAGTCTCTTGAGAGAGAGAAACCATTGAGTCCCCTCCTCCTCCTCTAACCACCTGAGCTGTCTCCTGCACTGTACCTGAGCATGACAGCCCAAACCCACAGAGGCATGCAGGCACTCAAAGACCATGGATTTCAGTCAGAGCTATGTGCCAAAATGCCTTGGTGCATCTATGCCTATGGGTCCTTCTGGCTGTGCCCCAGATCAGTGCTCTCAGGCTCAACGCCTAGGAGGAGGCTAATGAAGGGCAGGTGGCACAACATCCAGCTCCCTCCCAGGGCTCTCTGACCCTCAGGCTGTGGGACAGTGACCTGTGATGGAGTTGTGCTTTCATCGTGGTGATGGGAATAGGTTTAGCATAGGGCTGTTGAGGGGACCTGCCTCCTTTTTGGAACTTTTCTGCTTCAGCTTGGCAGTCCCTTCCTAAACAGCCGTTCCCCCATGTAAATCACAATCCCAGTGCCCATCGGGATGGAAATGAAAGCCCACAGGTGCCCGCATGAATGCTTGGCCTGTTGGCATAGAGTAACAGGCAAGGACTTGGTGAGGATTTTTGTATGGATTCAACATAAAGAAATTCCTTACTTAGTAGGTATGTTTTATTTGACTGTGTAAACTGAGGTGTGTGGCACTGCCCTACCTGGCTCAGGCACCCAGTGTTCATGCATAAAGACTCCCAAAATGATAATCCTTACAACCTCAGACTTTGCAGCACATAGGTATGTGACAAAATCCTTGGTTTTGTTTTGTCATCGTGTATTTGGATCATGGCATGGCTTAAACATCCAGCCCTTGTAACTGTAAGCAAAGGGATGCTTCCAGTCCCCCAAAGTGAGTTTGCAGTCTAGGTCCAGGATGAGAGCTTATAGCAAATGAAAAATAACTGTCAGCCAGAAACAAAGAAATAAATTTTTCATAGTCACAATGATTACCATTACACCAACTGTTTGACTACTGTCTGTTTATAGGCAGGTTGGTAGAAGAGCATATACTGTTGGATTTCTTCCTAAGAAAAGAGTAAGTCTGGGAAATAAGGGAGAAACCAAAAGCGATGTTGCGATACAGTAGTGATTTCAGCTGCATATGCTTTGGGATTGTTCAATAATGCAGGTAATTGTCTTTGATCATAGCCTTGTAACCACCACCTTTAATTTGTAGCACAGAGGTTACTATCTAGCACTCAGCTAGCCAAATGAAATGTATGGCTTGATTAAGGATCTCTTTTGTCAGTAATTTGTGCCTAATGTTTTTAGCTTTCCCACGGGCTGTTACAGAAAATGGTAAATCTGGTTTAAATGAAACCTGATACTGTTAATGGTTTAATAGCAGCTGCCACAGGGTTATGGCATTTTTCAACAGATGCTTCTGTTTCATTTTAAGCCTACACTAAGTCTTAGAATATATTTACATAATTAATATAAAGTACACCTACATAATAATGACAATATTTATAGTTTTAAAAGATTTCCTTAAATGGCTTCCTCTTTCTTGCTGTTATCTAATCACAATATACAACTTGAAATGGGAAAGTATATTATTAGAAATAATAATTTATATTCGCCTCTTCAAAAAAAAAATAATCTAGCACAACTACAAACATGTATCATCTCCTAACATAGCAGTTACTGATATGGGTAAATCCCTTAGCTGCTTCAGAAAAAGAGAAAAAGCTTGGCTGTACCTGAGTTGTGCTTATTATCTTGCTTACTGTTCAATCAGGAGTTTAAAAAAGTGATGCTTGTATTTAAAAATATCAGTCAAGAAAGAGCTGTGTTGAGTTGTGTACTTACGTGCAAAAATATTAGAAGCAGTAGAAATTTGTGTCTGGTTATCGGCTGCAGAATGTTGTCTGATTGGGGAAATCCTTGCTAATTTAATAAGATTTTGGTATTTTAGGATTTTAATAGTGTGTGATTGGTTTGGATGGATGTCTTCTATTTGGAGGCCTTATTCTGAGTTTCAAAAAATACTGAGGGTATATCCTACGGGACACTCAAAGTCAGAGGATACCCTTGAATATTGTGGCCTTCTATAAGTACATGCCAGTTCACAGGGAGGAAAGAAAAAGGCTCCTCTTTCTCTACCTTGGCTGGAAGGCAGGGTAAGGCTGAGCAGGAGCTTCTGCAAGGCAAGTAGCAAGGCATTTGCTGCTATGAACTGTGAGGATTGTAATAGGAACAATAAAATGTGGAAAACATCCAAATAACAGAAAAATATCTCTATCACAGAAGCATCCAAGACAGTTTATTTAAGAGATTAGGCAGTCCCAGTTCTCTGTAATCCAGGAGAATGTGTAGGAGCAGTGGTGATACAGATGTTTTGCTTTGTGAGAGGTGTAGCTGATGTATTTGTTCCCCTTGTCCTCAGGTGACTACCCTTCAAAGCTGTCAGCCAGAGTATGATGGTAGTCATAGAGTTCTAGCTTTCGTATGGTTTTTGTTTTATATGCCCTTTTGAATGTGTTAGAACTGTTCAACAGGACCTGGGTCAACCCCTACAATAATTAAAAAAAATACTTAAAATTGTGGCATAGGACCGGAACCTTTTGTCTTTGCCCTGCTTCCTTCTCCAACCTCTTCTCCATGATCTTGCATTGCTTCACACAGCAAACCTGACAGAGGGATTTACATAAATTCATTACTTCAGGGTGTTTCTTCACCCTGATTTTCAAATCTTTGCCATGGGAACACAATTGCTCCAGGCCCTGAGGCACTGGTAACCCTCTCCCTTAGCTCCAAGCTGCTCAGAAGAATATCTCTAGGTATCTTATGAAAAATGTAAACAGTGTTTACCACTCTTTGGTATGCTGAGAGTTTACTACCTCAAAATCCTTTTTGACCCTACCCTGAGGTTCACATACTTTGCAAGAAGAGTTTCCCTGCTTTAATTTGAAGGAGGAAAGCTATTGTGTACCAATATAATTCCCAGAACTGGGTGGAGAAGAGCTTATGACTCAGTGAGGAGCAAGCCTGCAAGTGTTCTCACTGGGTATTTGGATGAACTCTCCGAAATTGTTGCAAGAACCCAGTGGTGAACCAGTAAGCCCTCACAGGGACGCCTCAGATTCCCAAGTAGGTTAGTTACTCTGTCTTAAAGTTTTCTAGTGGCAATGTTTTTCTACCACTGGTAAATAAAGACAAAATGAACACATTCAGAAAGCCAAGGGAAAAAAAAAAAGAAATCAGAAAATTAGCATGAAAGAAAAGCACAGCATATTCTGTTGGAGTGGAAAATTGTTCAAATGCATGATTTGGTGGAAAGAGAAGAGTTGTTAATTGTTTTAGCATGCAAAATTGGTTCAAAGGTATGAAGTTTATAGAGCTTTATATGATAAAAGAAACTTGGTTCCCTTGTGATGTTTTTATGACTAATAAATCTTCCCTTTTCTTCCTTTGCTAGGTTCTACCACCTAGAAAAGCTGTGAAGCCAGGCACGGTCCTTCTCTTTGAACTCTTCCTTCTTCGTGGGACCTGCACTTGCATCGATCGAGAAGTGGGATGGGGAGCTTTTCCCTTGTGTGACAACAATTTTAATGCTTTAGAGGGAAAATTTAAATGTCCCTTCCTCAGAGGCCATTATGACTCCAAAGTTGACCGATTCAAAAAAATTGAAAATTTCATTTCCCAAGACTTGGATCATTGGTTATGCAATCTCTACTTTCAGGTTTGTATTTTAAAAAAAATTAGATCTGTTAGTTTAGTAATTGTTCCTCCA
Source organism: Falco punctatus (assembly GCF_963210335.1). Taxonomy (NCBI): domain Eukaryota; kingdom Metazoa; phylum Chordata; class Aves; order Falconiformes; family Falconidae; genus Falco; species Falco punctatus. The sequence continues at coordinate 95,458,851 of NC_137582.1, read as the reverse complement.
AACATATTCCGCTTTTGCTGTCAGCCTTAAAATCAATACTGTCCTTTTTATCAACCTACCCAGTATAGGTATATAAAGTAAATAAAAATCACATGTATTTCTAAATTTTACATTAAATTAGTGGGTTTTTATACAGCTAAAGTTTAGGACTGTTTCAAATATCAAAATATTTTTTCGGGTGCCGAGTAATTGGATCAGAAGTTGAAATTCTGAGTTTAAGCCTGCCACCAGTACATGTTAATTTCCTCTACAATTTTAGTGAATCTCAGAGATGCTTTCACATGGCTACAAAATAAAATAATATTTATCATATTGCTGAATCTGTACGTCTGGGGCCCCCAGCTCTAGCAAGCAAGGCTCTGGTGTGGTAGGAACCTTACTTTTGAATAGTTTTTATATATAGTTCAGGTGTGAAAGTTTTTTGTATATCCTGAAAATGGGCCTGAATTAAGAACTCCTCTTCAGCAGAAGCTTTGTTTCTGGACTTGCAAATTAAGGTCTTTATTGTAGCTGAGATATGTTCCCTCATTCAGAATCTTAAAAAAAACCTCAGACTTATACCTCTTTTATAGTTAGTTATGTCTGGCTCAGGAAAAAACTCTTATCAAAACAGATGAATTCTGAACATATGGGTTTACTGAATAGAAAGTGTAGTTATTCATTTTCTCGTAGTGATGATTTTCAGGCAATCTTCATTTTTGGGTCTACCAAGAGTGAAAGAAAGTGAAAATAGCTTCAGAATCATGTAGAGAAATAAGAATTTTACAAAAAATTATACCAAAGATATACTAGGAATGTCAGAAATAGTATTAGCTAAGCTATGGTAAAAAAATAACATAAGAGTCAGAATGTTTGCCGGGGGGCAGGGACCCCAAAGCTGCAAAATTAGTCTTTCAACTCAGTGTATAAAAGGAGATGATTTAATTATCCAGATTATCTGTGTTTTCCCAGGTGATTCTGAACTTGGATTGTGAGTCACCCCCATTGACTGGGATGTCTGCTTCAGTCTGTAAGCATGGGGAAGACATACATGGGAAAGTGATATGAGAGAAAAGTGTAGTAAATGGAGTATAGAGAAACAAGAACTTCCTAAAATACTCGTAGCAGCATCTTGGACTTCTAGAGTTCACAAATAGTGTACAAACAAGTATGTTCTGGCTTTATAGAATACTGAATTGCTTATCCTCATCTTTTTTTTTTTTTTTTTTTTTTTTTTCCTTAATAGATAATTAAACTACCACAGGATTCAGATAAGCAAAGTAAGTGTGATATGCATCTTCATCTCCCACCTGAGCTTCTCACGTATTCAAGCATTGCTGAAAAGAATGGTGTCTCAGAGAAGGTTGAGCAGTCTGGACCACAAGGTGATAGATTCAAACTTTCATGTTTATGTTCAAGCTTTCATTGAAGAAACCCATAGTTTCATTTTAATGCTGGCTAGTCATTATTGTTCTTGTTAAGCCAGATTTTTCTCATTCAGATATTGGTCCAACATGTGTTATAGCAGGAGTACTCTGATTCTTTTTATTATTATTGCTTAACTTTGCTTTCAGTTGTGAGCAATTTAAACTGGCCTCTCTGCTGGGGGTGAAACTTTTCATGCTGGCCTTGGCTTGAGGCTGAAGAATGCTTGGAAAGTTGCTTATGACACCAAACTTACAGGAAGAAAAAAGAAAGAAAAAGTAGTTATGTTTTTGTCTAATTATTTCTGGAAGAGCTCTAGCACCTCCCTGGGCTACAACAGGGACTTCAGATTTGGCAGGGAAGGTAGTTCTGGCATCAGAGGCATGCCTTATGCTACCCCTATGAAATTCCATTAAGATTCAATCAAGTGGTAACCCATAGGAAAGACAAATTATCATTTGCTTATGTGCAGCAGACCTCCCCAGGAGCTTTCTTAAAAAATTGTTGAATGTTACTTTTAGACTGAGCATCCTCCCTGGCCTCTGTGTGTCTCCTGGTGTAGCTGTGCTGAAGACGTAATTGGCCATATTGTAATGGACTCACAAATTGCTCCTGTTAGAAATCCAGGAATGAGAAGAATGGCAGGACACTGCTGTTGGTTTTTCTTTTTTGGCATGTGGGATCTGACTGCTATGGCCCAAAATAATTTTTTTTTAGTATACAGACATTCCTATATTCCCTCTTGTTTAATGAACTGAGGGATGCGGCCAACTCGCAGGTTGTAGTGTTTGTTTGAATATTATGTGCAGATCTGAAACAGAGATTTAGTATTTCAGGAAGAGGTTCCTCAGGCATTTGAGAACATCAGGGGTGATGCACTGTAAAAGGCATCGGAGGAGAAAGAGGAGGATATTGGAAGGAAAAAAAAGAGCAGCAGATAAGTGATAATCATTTAGTGTGGTGCATGTGCAGCTCAGGTTGGAAGCACAACATGAAAAGAGGTCAGTAGAAGTACTTTTCAGACAGTCAGTGATGGTTTAGGAGATAAAGAAAATGAAGTTTGCCCTGTGACACTTTCAGGCTAAGCAGCAATTGCACTGTGATCAAAAGGCTTTTTATATAACCACCCTGATATGAGAAGCATGGAGGCATAAATGTACATTGTACTGAGTAGTAAGGTCCTTTTTGTTGCCATATATCTTCTACATATCTGCTAAAGTGCTTAGAGATGCAGCACAAAACCATGAATAGCAGATCCAAAAGGTGGAGTTGCAGCCAATTTTTCTCACTAGTGAAGTGTCATGGACAAGTTCTTAATAAATCAGACTTGTCCTTACCATTGTTTGGCCCTACCATCAGTCTTCCCATGCACGTGTACACACATGCACATCGACGCTGCAACTAAATAGGTCACATGTCTGGAAACACATAGAAAAGCTCGTGATACTCAGATTGAGAAGTCCAGAAAGACTGATTTCCAAGAGCTGAGAGCACTAGTGTATGCCCTATTTTGCACGCAGACCTCTGAAATACGCTGATCATGGAAGATCTGCAATTTCAGCGTCAAACAGATCTGCACTAACAAGATTTCTAGGAGTAATTTTTGATATTGTTTATATTTATTTATTTTTCTTGGAGCCTTCTTTAAAGATATTATTAGCTGCTAATATCCCCCATGGGTTTGTTTTTTAATGTATCTATGCAGTGCTACAGTATGCTGTTTCTGCTGGTGATATGTTGCTAAGAGATTTAATAATGGGTAAACAAACACAACATGTGGTAATCCATTTCAAATTAAAAGTTTATTAAATGCTAGCTTGATGACTTTCTGGCTATTTACAATTAAAGGAGCAAACCTTAGAGAACTGGAGATCACTTGGTGAAAATCACGACTTCAACATTTCCAAGAGAAAAATGTGTTTATGATCTGTGGCAAGCTGTCGCACATCGATATGCTCTATAAATGCTGTATTATATCTGTTAAACCACCAAAAGCCGGGGGGGGGGGGGGGGGGGGGGGGGAGAGGAAGCTCTGTTAAAGTGACATTAAGGCTGAGACACAAACCAGAGAAAGCAAGAACAGTCTAAATGAAGACTGGTGCTCTGTAACTCACATTGCTGCAGTAGTCTAAATAGTGAGTGATCTTACATATCGATACCATATGTGGTGCTGCAACATATAAGCAAAATAGAGCAGGTTAGGAGATGGTGTTTTAACCTTCACTTCAAATTTGTCTTGGTTTTAGAAGTGTAAGACAGAACCTCCGTATTATTTCCATTAACTCCAGGTTACATTATTCTTTTAAACCACGGCTCTGTGTTGGGCTAGGTATGGCTCTTCCCTGCTGCACACGATCTCTCTTCCAGTCTACAACGCAGGGGAATGCAACTTAATACCTCCCATCCCACCTCCTTTGTAGGTCACAGATGCACATTATCAGATCTCGCGTGTGTCTCAGTCCAAACTGTATGTATTCTTTTGAAGTGGTATTCCATGAGAGGTTCATGGAAAAAGACAGCTTCTGCGTTCATGACCACCATCCTTCAGGTTTTTTTTTTTAAAACCTCTGTTGATCTGTTGCCCCATTGAGGGATCAACAGTCCCTGTCAATGAATAAATGACAATTTCTCCATGGAATTCATTAGCTATGGTTGTGTGGAAGGTGGTGACAACTCTTAACAGAAGCAGCATAAGTAGCAACTACCAGATGCAACTACCAAATCTGATGCAACTACCAGAAATGTCACCTTGTTAGGCTTGGATCTAAGTAGCTCAGTCTTCTAGATGCATGAAAGCTTCAGAAATGTGGCTCTCCATATAAAACACTAAATACAGAAATTCTTCAAGAAGGCACTCTTTCTCACTGTGAAATTCACAGCAAGATCCCCTTTGACTTTAGTGTCCATAAAAGGAAGAGATTAACATGCAAAATGTCAATGTAACTCAGTCTTTTTTGAAAGTGGCAGCTCTTTTGTCTTTGGAAAAGTGGCTGGACATCACTTGTGTATTTGTTCTCTTTTAGGTCAGACTCAGACTCATTTGGGAAGTGTTACTCTCTGCTTATGGGAACATTCTTCCAAATGCTTGCTCTTATGTCTAAGCTGTTGCTCTGACCTGACATGCAAATGCGTATTTGTGCCTATCAGAAATGGGGATCAAATAAAACAGGCCACTTGCAAACCAGGGGTGATTTTATGCTCTGTAGTTTGTGGAACCAAAGGAAACCCTTTTTCATTCTAGCGACTTATACCTCTCTAATATTGGCCAGTTTGAAGTCCTGAAGTTATGGTCAGCACTGTACTAGCACGTAATGATGTGCACTCAAGACCTAAAAAGGGTGATTACAAGGGAGAAGGTAGAAGAGTTGCTGAGGAGGATTAAGATACTGAAACAATAATATATTTTTATTTTTATAGTGGCAAGCTGTGTGTGCAGTTTTTGCTCAAATTACAGCAGAAATCACTACCTGTACCTAAATAGGCATGACCAATTGTACATCTCTTTAAGCAGAAGTTATCCCAAGAAGTACAGTGTGAAATCCAGACGGGAGTTCTGCTTAGCCTGGCTGTGTTGGAGGAGAGGTGTTAACGAGGCAAGATTTTCAAGAAAAGTGTTCAAAGGTAGCCAGGCTAGTTTGGTCCCAGCAGCAGGATGATCTCGCTGTAGTAGGGCTGTGACACAGGCTATATTAGCTTGGGTACAGTGATGTGTTAGCATGATTACACTGCTCTCAGTATCTGGGCTAGCAGAAGTGTTTGCTGCTGCTGCTTTGCTGGGTAGGTTTGTCATGTAGAAAGACTCCCACTACCTCAGCTGCCTTTGGACTAAATACTTCCATACAAATTTCCTATGTGTCTGTAATGTTGTCTTTCCAGAAACTCTGCTTGTTCCTCATTCCTCCCTGCTGTACTGTACTTTGGGAGTGTAAAGAAAAAAGCAACTAGGCTGTCTGAAAAGGTTTTAAGGACACTTATTTTCGTACAATGAACAAATAGCTCATTTTTTTCCTAAACTTTATTTTTCCCTCCCCCTAGAAGTTTTACTGTCTAACTGCAGTACATGGCTCATGTGCCCTATGCATCAACCAGAAGAAAAGTTAGAACAGCTGAAATGTTTTCAGTTCCCAAACTATGAGCTTATAGCAGAAATTAATGTTATACAGAAGGACCATTTTCAGGTATACAGATTATCTGGTTACTGTACAATTCAGAGCATTTTTCAGTCTGTCTTCTTTCTGTCTGCCTGCCTGGCTGTTAAAAATAAGGTTGGTTTGTACCACTTGGCTTCGGCAGTCCTTGAGACTCGCCAGAGTTGTAAAGCTTTAAACAGTTGCGCAGGTCTTTAATTGTAAATTAGTTTTGACAGGACTGCTAGGCAAAGGCCTGGCCCAGCCCGTCGTGATGCTAAGCCGACAACCCCTTACTGCTCCTGGAGCAAGGAAACATGTGGAAGGAATTGTTCTTTTACATTTCACAGCTTGTCATTTCCTCTGCAGGGCAACCTCTGACCTCCCCGAAAGATCCTGACACCCATAAGGGAAGTATTCCCACTGTTGTAAAGGAAGTGGAAAAGCAGTTTAATACTGCGAAAGGAGGAGAAGCGTGTGTGTCAGAAGAAGCTGGGAGGAAAAGAGACGAGCTTAAAATGCTTCCAGCAGGTTAGGACTTTTATTGCATTATTTAATTTACTGAAAGTTTGCAAATAGATCTGCTTGGCGTGTGTGTAAATACCTCCATCTCCCTTCCCCCTTGCTTGTGATACCATCTCTTCATTATTTCACTAGGCAAAGGAAGCGATGGAGAAGTTTAAATCAATTGTGAGGGATCAAAAGCAGCTTAGGTGAAAAGGTACAGAAATGGTGGGCTCCCCTGTCTAAGAAGTATTTGTAGGCTAAATGTGTTAGTAATTACAAGGTGTGTGTGGAGTGCACTGACAACGTTAGATTATGGCTGGTGTTTCCGTGACATTTTTACATCCTTTCATTTTATTTGGTCATTTATATCCATGGATCACAACATGTTGCTGTTAGGTGCTTGGGAAGTATTTTTTCTTCCTGCAACATGTTAATAGCAATATCCTTTGTTAATTGTGCTGAGCTAAATTACATAAGAGTGTTTGCCTGTATTAACATCAGGTAGCATTAACTTTTGGGATGTGGGGTTTCTTTTGAAGGCAAAGCCTTGCAAGTTGAACTGTGTGGTTCTTTCTATTTTATGTTATTTTTTAAGTCTGAGAATTAACGCAAGCCCTAGGTCCTCTCCTAAACTCAGATGCCACCACGATAGCCAGAGGCAGATTCATCATCGCACAGGGATCTGAAGGTACCAACGTTACAGACAGCCACCCCCACTTAGTAACCTGGGTAGTGAATTGTGCTTTCCATCTCGCAAAAGGAAAATAACTGTGCAAGCACAGAAACTGCTGCTGCCTGCACTCCCCTTCATACCCGCACCCATGCATGTGCCCTGGCTGAGCCAAGACCCCTGGTCACTTTATGGATGTTTAGGATGAACAGGCAGATTGAGTAGCTGAGGCAGTGGAGAGGGTACTGGGAGCTGACCTGAGATCTACAACTGTGCCCATTGCTCCTGACTCTCACGGCCACCACAAACCAGGTGAGGGTCAGCTTTCATTTTAAGGGAAAGGGCAATTCTCACTCCCTCAACCAGTGTGTAGAGAGAGCTGAAAGTGCGAGTGAAAAGAAATTAATTCCTTCTTTTGAAAGGAGAGAGTGACTCTCCTTCGGTACCAGGAGGCTGTAAGTCATGTTTAGACATTGAACTGAGAAATACTAAGTAAGAGATAGTAACCTGAGGTCTGATAGCTGCTTCTTATCTATGTAAACAGTAGTTTGTAGTCGTCTTCAAGTCTGTGGGCTGCCTGAAATTATGCAGTAGAATTTTGGATGCTGATTTGAAGCTAATTGGCGTGCTAGCTTTCCTTTTACAGCAACTGTTGTGGTTTAACCCTGGCTGTCAACCAAGTACCATGCAGCCACTCGCTCACTCCCCCCTCACCCATAGGGATGGGGAGGAGAATCAGGAAGGGATGTAAAACTCAAGGGTTGAGATAAGAACAATTTAATAGGTAAAGCAAAAGCTGCACACACAAGCAAAGCAAAGCAAGGAATTCATCCACTGCTTCCCATGGGCAGGCAGGTGTTCAGCCATCCCCAGGGCAGCCGGGCTCCATCACGCATGATGGCTACTCGGGAAGACAAACACCATAATGCCGGATGTCCCCACCTTCCTTCTTCTACCCCTAGTTGATACACTCAGCATGACATCATGTAGTATGGAATATCACTTTGGCTAGCTCAGGTCAGCTGTCCTGGCTGTGTCTCCTCCCAGTTTCCCGTGCCCATCCAGCCCTCTCACTGGCAAGGCCCAAGAAACTGAAAAGTCCTTGACTTAGTTGTTGCTGGGTAATGTTTATACTAAAACCATCAGTGTGCTATCAGTATTGTTTTCACACCAAATCAAAACCTCAGCACTGTGCTAGCTACTAAGAAGAAAATTAACTCTATCCCAGCTGAAACCAGGACAGCAACCCATGAAATGTATTTCAAAAACCATTTCTTTGGAGCTGTCCTTCTCTGTTGACTGCCCAAGAAGACTAGGACTATGCATCTGCTGTTACAGGTACATCTTTTGAATATGTCATGTTAAGCAGGCAAAAATAGAGGTAGGAGCTAGTATGGCATTGTGCTTATTCAGGATCCATAAATGCTGAGTATTGATGTTGACCATCATAGATGTGTAAGAAGTAGAATAAAGAGCTGGTGTCAATTTTTGTTTAATGGTGTTGGTGACAAAAGGTTAAACACGTTACAGAAAAAAGCAATAAAAATTTCCAATCTTTCAAAGATTCTCAATACACATCCTAATAAGACCAACACTTCATTATCATGTCTTTTCTAGATGTTGGTCCTTCCCAGAATGTAATCACAGCCCTAGTTTAGCCCAACTTTTACATAGTGGAATCTGCTTTGAAGAACATTTAATCCATTTGCCCAGCATTAGTTGTCCAAAGCAGTTTAGAATACTCACAGTATTTAAAACATGAGAAATGTGCATGAACAAAAGTTGTTTCAAATAACGTTTAATGGTATTTGACATTTGCTTTTGGCAGCTTTTAAAAGTTTTGGCTGAATTATTTTCCTTGCCCACATGTAGATGTTTCCACCTTTCTCAAACCCCAGTTATTATTTGTGCAGGTATACAACTATTCCTTCTACTCTTTCCCCCCCACCCCTATCACTATTGCTTATCTAGGTCTAAAACTACCACGCTGAATTTTTATTCAAATTAGTTATGTGGAGTTTGGCAGAGATCCAATACCAAACAAAGCATTTTTAGAGTCCATGCTTTCAATTCAAGAGGGTGCCTTATGAATACCCTGAAACAATGCAGTTACAGAAGTGGCCTGATTTTGAAAGGTATTGAATTACTAAAACTTTTATCAAAGCAAGGTTAGATTCAAAGGGCATTGTTTTGCATCATCAGAGGATCTGACTCAGTATACTCTAAGAGATAATATTATAATCTACTGAGGATTTTAAAAAACAGGTTGTGTATAGAAGGGAGTCTACCTGAACTACAAGCAGATCTCCAATGGCTTTCATCCATGGATTTGAATTAGGTGAAAAATATTTTGTATAATTATCTTTATTCACAAGACAACAGAAGTTTTACTTGATGAGCTCAATTTCTGGTACTTGCTAAGTCTATTACATGTTAATTTAATGCAAAAATTTGGTTTCAAAAGGCACATCACTAAAGCACAGATTTTCTGTGATGGAACACTGTCAGTAATGTAACCATTAAACTCAATATCTGCACTCAGAACTAGGGAGGGAAATACCTTCATTTTTAAAACCCTGGATAATTTCTGCAGAACCACATATAAACCAGGATTTATACTGTAACTGATGTTTAATTTGGTGCTTCAACAGTGCCTGCATTTTCCTCCCCACCAACGCTCATCCCAGCAGGCAGCTGCTTCACAGCTTTCCTCCCATGTGAAGCCTGATTTCTTTTTTCAAAGCCCCCAATTATGCATGTACCACAGTAAACCCCCTGGAAACACGTAAAATGTTTCTCACAAATATTGTTAGTCTGACTGTTACAAGCAGCTTTCATTCTGCCCATTTTGGGGTTTAACACCACTTCTGTGGTTCCTTCAACCCTCTGCTCTGTCACCTTTCTGTGGCACACCCGGAACAAATTTCTAGCCCCTGATTTTCAAACCTTCCAGCTCAGGATTCTTTCACTCAATGTCTGTCTTCTAACATCAACTGAATGCTGAAAATTAGATATTAAATATTAATCTTATTTAACATCTTCACTTCAAACCCCTCTCTGCATCGGTGGAAAAAGTGTGGGAAGTGAATTGTGTCCTTTCATGACATCAAAAACCATTTCTGTTTTAACAAATCTTCAGAATAACACCTAAGCAAAAATGACATCAGGCTAACTGAGGTGTTAGTACACTAGCAGATAACACTCAGAAATGTATTAAAAAGATATTAAGATGTCTCCTTTATATCAAAATACCAAACATAGAGACAGCTTCATTCTAATTTTATCATTACCTTTGGAGAAAAAGTTTTTTGTTTGTTAAAACACACTTGTGTAGGTGAGAAATGGTTGTGTTGAGAGGATTATATTTATGCTCACAGCCACTTCTGAAACAATTTCATGAAAATGGGTGACCCTTCCATGCAATATTTCTCACTATACTGCAGTGAGATTCTTCTGACATGCTGTTTACCTCTACATAACAGTCACATGCAGATGCAAAAATAATTACCTAAACCAAAACCCCCAAAGCTATTCTCATTGGTAGTTCCTCATGGATGCCACTTTAAAGGCAACAAAGTTACGTTTTTAAATGAAGATTTCTTGCCCTTCACTTTTTTTACAAGTAGAGCCTCAGATAGCTGAACCTTCTCTTTCTCTGCTGGTCTTTTCCTCCTCTGAGCAGGACTGTGTAAAAGATTGTGTTGATTCTTGCAGATAGGATCGAGTTTAGCTCCTGCTTACAGTTGTGCAATCCACGTAATCCAAACTCTTTTCTTTTCTGACTCTCACCGTGCTGTTTGATTTCCCACAGGCCAGGGTATTACTAGGGAGGGAGTCCAGATAGGATTTTCATGTTATTTTCTGTTTCTGTGCTGTAATCTAATCAAGCTGGTGATTTCTTTGTCTGCTACCCTACTGCTGGATGGCACCACTCAAATTATAGAATCGTTTAGGTTGGAAAAGGCCTTTAAGATCGAGTCCAACCATAAACCTAGCACTGCTAAATTCACCACTAAGCCATGTCCCTCAGCACCACACCTACACGTCTTTTAAACGCCTCCAGGGATTGTGACTCAACCGCTTCCCTGGGCTGCCTGTACCAGAGCTTGACAGCCCTTTCGGTGAAGAATTTTTCCTAATATCCGATCTAAACCTCCCCTGGCCCAACTTGAGGCCTTTTCCTCTTGTCCTGTTGCTTGTTACTTGGGATAAGAGACCAACACCCACCTCGCTACAGCCTCCTCTCAGGCAGTTTTAGAGAGTGACGTCCCCCATGAGCCCCCTCATCTCCAGACTAAACACCCCCAGTTCCCCCAGCCACTCCCCATCTGTGCCCCAGCCCCTTCCCCAGCCCCTGCCTGGCTCTGGACACTCTCCAGCACCTCAATGTCTTCCTTGTAGTGAGGGGCCCAAAACTGCACCCAGGGTTTGAGGTGCGGCCTCACCAGTGCCCAGCACAGGGGACGGGCACTGCCCGGGTCCTGCTGGCCACACTATTGCTGACACCAGCCAGGGTGCTGCTGGCCCCCTTGGCCACCTGGGCACGCTGGGGGCTCATGCCCAGCCACCTGCTGACCGCCCCCCCCAGGCACTTTCCCACTGGGCAGCTTTCCAGCTGCTCTGCCCCCAGCCCGCAGCGCTGCGGGGGGCTGTTGTGACCCAAGTGCAGGACCCAGCACCAAGCCTTGTTAAGCTTTATGCAATTTGCCTTGGACCGTCAGTCCAGCCTGCCCAGATCCTTCTGCAGAGCCTCCTGCCCTCCAGCACATCAATGCTCCCCCACAACTTGGTGTCATCTGCAACCTTACTGGGGGTGCACTCAATCCCCGCATGCAGGTCATTGATAAAGATATTGAGCATAACTGGCCCCAGCATGGAGCCCTGGGGAACACCACTTGTGACTGGCTGCCAAATGGATGTCACTCCATTCACTACCACTCTTTGGGCTCACCCATACGGGAAGTATTTTACCCAGCGAAGAACACACCTGCCCAAGCCATGAGCAGCCACTTTCTCCAGGAGAATGCTGTGGGAGGTGGTGTCAAAAGCTTTACTAAAGTCTAAGTAGATAACATCCACAGCCTTTCCCTCACCCACTAAGCAGGTCGCCTTGTCACGGAGATCAGGTTTGTCAAGCAGGACCTGCCTTTCAGAAACCCTTGGTGACTGGGCCTGATCACCTGGTTGTCTTGTATGTGCTGTGTGATAGCACTCAAGGTGACCTGCTCCATAACCAACCCTATCACCGAGGTCAGACTGACAGACCTATAGTTCCCCACATCCTCCTTCCAGCCCTTCTTGTAGACGGACATCGCATTTTCCAACTTCCAGTCAACTGGGACCCCCCCAGTTAGCCAGGACTGCTGGTAAATGATGGAAAGTGGCTCAGTGAGCACTTCAACCAGCTCCCTCAGTACCCTTGGGTGATCCAATCCAGCCCCGTAGACTTTTGTGGCTCTAAGTGGTGTAGCAGGTTGCTGACCATTCCCCCTTGGATTGTGGAGGCTTCATTCTGTTCCCTGTCCCTGTGTCCCAGCTCAGGGGGCTGAGTACTCAGAGAACAACTGGTCTTAATATTAAAGGCTGAGGCAAAGGCAGCGTTTAGTACCTCAGCCTTTTCCTCATCCTTTGTCACCATGTTCCCCCTTCATCTAATAAGGGATAGAGATTCTCCCTAGCCCTCCTTTTATTGCCAATGTATTCATAGAAACATTTTTTATTGTCTTTTACAGCAGTAGCCAGATTAAGTTCTAGTGGGGCTCTGGCCCTTCTGATTTTCTTTCTGCATAACCTCATTATTTCTTTCTAGTCCTCCTGAGTGGCCTGCCCCTTCTTCCAAAGGTCATAAACTCTCCTTATATTCCTAGCTCATCTTTTGACACATGGGGGTGGCCTGCTCCTGTGTCTTTCAGATTGCCTTCCTGAAGAATGTCCAGTCCTCCTGGACTCCTTTTTCCTCCAGGACTGCCTCCCAAGGGAGGCTCTCAACCAGGTTCCTAAACAGGCTGAAGTCTGCCCTCAGGGAGTCCAAGGCAGCGGTTCTGCTGACCCCCCTCACTTCTCTGGCGATGGAAACCTGTCATTTCGTGATCGCTGTGCCCAAGGCAGCCTCCAGCCATCACATCACCCACGAGTCCTCTGTTCACAAACAACAGGCCTAGCCAGCGCCTTCCCTCGTCGGCTCACTGACCAGCTGTGTCAGGAAGTTCTTCCACACGCTCTGGGAACTTTCTAGACTGTTTCCTCTCTGTTGTATTGTGTTTCCAGCAGACATCTGGTAAGTTGAAGTACCCCCGAGAACAAGGGCTAGTGATGGTGAGACTCCTCCCAGCTGCTTATATAATATTTTATCTGCCTCTTCATCCTGGTTGGGTGGTCTATAATAGACTCCAACCATGATACCTGCTTTGTTGCCTTCCCCCTGATCCTTCCCATAAACACTGAATCCCATCATCGCCATCATTAAACTCTAGACATTCAACAGCTCCATACTGTTACGGGCTACCACATACATACATACAGGGTTACTCCACAGCCTCTCCTTCCTTGGCTGTCCCTTCTGAAGAATTTTTAGCCATCTGTTGCAACATTCCAGTTGTGTGAGCCATCCCATCATGTTTCTGTGATGGCAACTGTGTCATGGTTTTCCTGCTGTGCAATGGCTTCTAGCTCCTCCTGTTTGTTGCCCATGCTGCGTGCATTGGTGTAGATGCTCTATGGGTGCCACCACCTTTTTGGGGAGGAAAGCCCTAATTCCTAGGTGATTGTTCTCAGGTGCTTCCATGGTTTCTAACACATCAATACCCTCAGCTTCTCTGCTGCCACATGGATCTCCAACCTCTACCTCCACTGAGACTGAAAGACCTCACCAGTGCATTGTCCCTCAAACATTGCTGTGCTGCCCCTAGGCTGATCTCTAGCGAGCCTGGTTTTATCCCTTTCCCCCTTCCAACCCAGTTTAAAGCTCTTTCAGTGAGCCCTGCTAGCTCCTGTGCATGAATCCTTTTCCCGCTTTCAGACAGGTGTACCTTGCATGTTGCCAGCAAGCCTGGTGTCATGTAAACTGACCCGTGATCAAAAACCCCAAAATTCTGCCGGTGACACCAGGCTCGGAGCCAGGTATTGATCTGCTGGCTCTGCCTGTTGTTTCCCTCACCATTGCCTGCGGCTGAAAGGATAGAGGAGAACACCACTTGTGCTCCTGATCCCTTAACCAGCCATCCCAAGGCCTGGAAGTCCCCCTTGATTGCCCTCAGACTTCTTGCTGCAAGTTCATCGCTGCCTACCTGAAAAATCAGTAATGGGTAATAATCTGCGGGCCGTACCAGGGTAGGAAGCTTTCCCTTCCCACCTTTAGCCTGGGCCCCAGGGAGGCAGCAGACTGCCCTGAGAAGTGGGTCCACTCTGCATATCGAGCCTCTTGTTCCTTTCAGAAGGGAGGCTCCTGTGACAATGAATCTTTTTTACTTTATGGAAGCAGTTTTGATGCAGGGGGTAGTGGCGACACCTCCGTGGTAGATGAACCATTGTCCTTGTTGTTCGGTTCCACTTGTAAAGCCTCACAGCTGTTACGCAAGGGCAGGTGGGGTGGGCACAGAGGGGACAACCTGCTGTGCCACGCAGGAACTTGTCACCATGACCCCCTGTCCCTCAAGTTACTGTGTTCAGCCAGGTGGAGAGAGGACAGAGATCCTCTGTACCGTATGTCCTGCCTGCCTGTTGAGCCTCTCTCAGGAAGGTGAGGTGCCATTCCAGCGGTCTGTCCTCTGTCTTGCACCCCCTGATAGTCCCCAACCTCCTCACCTCCCCCAGAGCTGCCAGACTAGAGCCAGTCTGACATAAACTCTTCAACAAATAGTGGGGTCCCCAGTGTTTAGTGGTGTCCTTCGAATTGCTGGTTTCATTCTACAGATCCATTCCTGTTGCGCCACAGTATTTGTTACAGAAGACGTAACCAAAGAGGATAACTTCCAGACTGAATGCAGAGGATAAAAATGGTTATGTTACACTCTACAAGGATTAAGAAGTAGTAAGACATACTGTCCATTACTAAAGGTCCTACTATTGCTCTCAACTACTGGCCCAAGAAGGCTGATGCTGAGAGAGGCAACAGATTAACACTAACATTTTAGTTTCCAGACTCTTTCCATGCAGTTTTAAAAATGCAGGTCTCAGCTGAACTCGGGGACTTGGTGCAGGTGACACTTTCTTTGTATCCCCTACCAGGTGTGAGCTGTGTAGCATCTAAGTTGTTTTGTTTGGACTTAATATCACCAAGAAATAAGACTGCTCTGAGGGCTGTCAAGGTCTGGAAGCAAACTCCATCTCACCACACTTTCCCAGATTCAGGCATTACTCTTACCACGTCCATTTCACAATGCTGGGGAAAAAACACCACCCATTTTTCCCAATTTTTCTTATACAAATGTACAGCATTAAAACTATTCTGCTGGATTTATTAATTCCTGATCACAGATTTATAGCACTGGATTAAGAATTTTATTATCTTTTTCCAGGCTCTGGCATACTCACATTTTCCTACTCTTATGCATGTGTGTGTTGACTTCCAAATAAACCTATTGTCAGAAAGTTTACACTTGCTATTGTACTTTTATCATGGCTATGATACCTGTCTTTGATCATTTTTGCTTGGTGCTATTTTCTCCTCCTCAAATTGTTCATTTTTATCATGAATGGTATTATGTTGCCCTGTCAGGGAACAGAATGTATTTTGAGTCAATTTACTAAAATAGTCACTGCTAAGTGCTATATCTGGACAAAGTTGACACCTTTGACATTTTCTAAAATGGCAAAAATAACTGTATTTGAAGTATGATTTATGGGTACTGTATGTCAAAGGAGTTTCTATGTTATTACAGTTTCTGATGCAGTCATCCCAGCTCCTTCAATGAACAAATTGCTGATAGTGCAGCTAATTAATGCTTTATTAGTTTTCTGTGGTCAATTATAAAAAGTTATAAAAAAGTAAAATGCAATTTAATAATAAAGAACTGTGTGATTCTTGTTTTTCACAACTGCTTTGTTTGGAGCATGTGGAAGAAACAATTTCTACATAGCTCAGTTTTATAAGACACATTTTCCCCACTAACTAAGAGCAACTCCTATGATTAAAAAGTAGATTGGAGTCTTTAAATGTCTTTCTGATTGCTGGCCTCTATTAAAAACTTCTTAAAATAATAGATAGGTTTAATTCCTCAAGCCAAAGAAAAATTATATCATCCTAAGTATTTTCTATATTTATTATATTGAAGAGACTTGGCTACAGAGAAAAAAAGAGGAAGCAAAATCTCTTGTATTGCAAGTTTTAAATGTACCAGGCTAAGGTTTACTTAATTAGAACCTCCAGGCAATAAAGGAGCCCTTTTTTAAATTCTGTGAATCTTAATATGCTAAATAATGCAAAGCTTCAACTCTTCAAGCATGAGACACACATCTGGCAGCTTAACATTTAAATTACAGAAAAAAACCCACTTCAGTAGTAATTTTCATGAAGAAAAGAATGGGAAATGTATTACAACTAAATTTAATTTCTTTTTAGATTTTTCATCCTGTCTAATTGCAAGCATTTCCCATCTTCTCCTTTATTTATTTATTTTCATACAGAATTTTTCTGTAGTTTTTATTGATCGTTAATTTGAGCAGCTTCTTACTGTTACAGCCATTGAAGAATTACATTGTGTTTTTACTTAGCAAAAATTGTTCAGAGAAATCTATGAGGAATTAAAGTAATGAGCTCACTGGTATAGAAAGAAAAGAGCATTCAGAGCCTTACAAATAAAATATGAAAAGAGCATGTCATGATTAAATAACAAACTTGAGTTCCTTCTCCCTCCCATTTCTTAAATGTAGACCATTATTGCTTGCTTTATTCTTTTTATTGTGCTATTTTTTTTTGGCCAAGGTAATTACTGTTTTATTCATTTGCCTCCAAAAACATTGTCAAAGTCTTCATTATTTCAGCAAAGCTGTTTAGAAACCCATCTCAGTGAGCCAAAATTAAAAAAAATTGAACAACAAAGAAAACCACAGTAACCATCTTTACAAAGGTACGTTTATATTTGAATGTCTGTTTATGGGTTTGTACATGTACCACATATATGGGATATGAGGAGACAATTTGAACAATTTGAAGGTGTGCACACATGCGACATACCCAGCAGCTGTATGTTACACAGTTTCACCGATCTCGGTAGATGTCTTCTTTCACCACAGATGACGTAAATACCTCGTCCGCTATGAATGCTCAGCGTATACACACCTATACATGTGTATACATACGGAAATTAAGAAAGATATTCATAGGTACATACACAAACACACAGGCTCAAAGCTGTGACGTTGTATATGTGTATATTGTATATCTACAACTATAACACCTAAGAGCAGAGTCTGCCTGTACTGTGATTTTAAGTATACTCGGTGGTCTTTCACTAGGGAAAGTGGAAGTAACTGAAAAAAAGTAGTGAAATAATTAAGTGTATTTTTAGCTTATCCTCCATGCGCTGTATGTTAAGAAGTGCAATACAGACCTTTTGTTTCCATCGCACCACCGCTTCCTGTGATGTGGGAATATATTTTTGTTCCTTCCACAGGTCACAGCTTTTCAGGACTCTGAAGGATACACTACTTGAGTAAACATTACTTAGAAGACACAAGTACATTGGATCCTGTGCCTCATTCGTGATCCACAACCATGCCCATACAAGAAAATGAACTTCTCTTTTCTGAAGAAGATACCTTGGGGTGTTTAAATACCCTTCACTGTTGTTGTTCTTGTGTCTGTTGTTTGTTTTTATTCCCCCTGTCCTTCTTATCTATACAATTGTTATTTTCAGCACAACAGTGTCTGAAGTCTTGTCTGCATTTATCAACCTAACGCTTCTGTAAGGCAGGAGAGAATTAACCACCTATTTATAACTAGGACAGAGAGGAAAAGATAATCTGCCTGGAGTCACATGGAATCTTGGTGGGAGAGGGAACAAAACCCAGCTCCTTCCTTTCCAGAGCCTTGCACTAATACAAATCCACTTTTTCTCCCCCCTTACAGATGGTGATTTTCACCGAGATTGCTGTGGCAGTGCAGATGAGTGCTGCGGTTTGTTTTGGCTGAAAGAAGGCCAAGGAGGACATCACAAGGTACTGGCCTTGATCTTAATGTCACCATCTCCCTTAAATCACATGGTGAAACCATGGGAGCTTCTACCTGTCCCATTTAGGAATGATTTGGAGGCTTGCTTCTTGTTGCTGTTTCTTTAATTTATCACAGTGATTTTTGTCATAGCTACTGTAGGGCTTCATGTGGCCCCAAGTATTGCTGTCTCCTGCATAGATCTATAGGGAGCTAATCTCTCCAGCAGTTTCAAAGGAGCAGTAGGAAAGACCATACAGTAATCAGACAACAGGTTGTGCTGCAGGATGATATTATTTCAGTAATGTTTAAACACAATAGATTTCCTATACATCTATAACTTTCAAGCTCTCATGTCCTTGTGCAGAAGACCCCTACCATCAGATGCTTTTATTATCCTTATTTGTAGTATCTCAGTCAAGGGCATAATTAATTTGTGGACAAACGTTGTGACATCAGTACAAGTTACTGAGAAGTCACATCTGCATCATGACAATGCTTTCTGGGTGAGATACTACTGGAACTTTCCAATTTGATGCAAATATTGACAACTAAGACACAAAGAAGACTTTCTATTCCTAAGAATTGCTTCTACCTGCATTATCTGTTCTAAATTAGGTATTTTTCCAAAGAAGGATGCAGGTTTTTTCTAAGTGTTACTCCACTTCCCTCCTTATATCAGCATGGCTGCAGTGAATTATAACTGCAAAAAAGAATATTCAAATTAATCATTCTGGCAATTTGTCTCGTCCTGTTCTAGATGTACTTTGAAACATTTTTAATGCTTTTAATTGCAAATGGAAAAAAAGTCATCATAGCTCTCGGAGTACTCACAAACTTGTGTACTATGCATTTTTATCTGTATATGTACTGTGGCACAAATACTTAACAGCCTGGAAATATTATTGCAACTTTGAGTTTAGTAGTGTGATGCTCCACATATAAATGAGCAAAACCAGACTGGCCAACTGGAAATTCCCTCCATTTTAAATGACTAAGTTTTCAAGGGATTTATTTCTTTAGGGAGGTAAGGATAACTTGGACAAACCAGACTTGTATATAAACATAACTGCAGATTTATGTGTGCATGCGCATGTGTTTCTAGCCCTATATCTATAGGAAGACCAATTTAAGGACTGATGGAGTGGGTGTGATGGGCAAAGCAACCCAGCCCATGGGAGTGGCAGAGTGAAATTCGTTTCCTACAATCCCATAATAGCACATTGCCTTTGAACAAAATGCCACGCTCTTATAGGAACCTCAGCTGTGGGTGGCTCTCAAAGCCACATTAAAGTGACCTGGTTTCAGTAAGGTGCGTAAGCCCATGGGTAATTCAGCATTGCCTAGTCCCTTTGGACGCAGCGAAATTACTCACAAGCTTACAGTTATTGACATGTTTAAATAGATTTCTGAACTGAGCCTCTTACGAGAACACGTCTGCACAAAAGAAATGTGAGCATATGAAATCTTCTTTCAAAGGTTGTAAGAACCCCTCTTCTTTAATGGGATGAGTGAACCCTAATGTCCAGAGAGAGCCTTGTTTTAGCACGTTACAGATTTAGACACTTGGGCTGAATTATGTAATTTGGGCCTACTTGTATCTCTGGAACAGAAACCGTCTTCTAAAATAATTTTATACAACAATCATATATTGGAAACAATTACAGACTAATGTAAAGAACAGATTTAAGGCAGAAAGCAGAAATTCATATAGTGGATTATTCTCCTCACTGTCCCTTTTCTTTTTGTAAATAGAATTGTTTTAATTTATTTTATTTTATTTATTTTCTTTTTGTAACAAAAGCAAACAGGAGGACTTCTGGGCCTGATGACACCTTTTTGAGGAATATAGGATATATCAGCCAAACTAAAGGTGTTACTGTCTTGCCCCCTTGCCCCCATACTCATCTATGCAAAGGAGTTGCAAACAGTCTCCCACTGGGTATCCTCTGAGTGACAGGAATTAGTGACAACTTAGTTTTTGTTGCAATGAGTGTACACACCGTTGCATGTATTGAAGATAATGAATGGTGACTATGAAGGACATAATGATCCCAGTCAGTGACTTCCAAGAGAAGTAAAATATATTCTGTGGCCCTAATCCCGTCCTCATGTGGATGACTGAGCTTCTCCTTTTGGACTTCAGACAAGATCAAGCACAGACTCAGAGAAATTAATTCATAATACTCTTTAACACCTTTGGAATTTATGTCTTAAATAATGTTTTTGTATCTACTTTGCCCAGGCATAGTTTCATGGAGACTATGTCAGTGCAAGCAAGGTGCTTTGCACACACTACCTGCTCTGCAACCTTGACTTTTTCTAGGGAATTAAGTTGGGCAGCCATGTGACTAGCTGAAACGCAATGCTATCTGTAGCTGCTTGGTCTTAGTATTTGAAAACAGCTTTGAGCACACTACCCGCTTCTACTCTGCCTTAACTATTCGTGTTTACATAGAATTGCTTTTTGACAATATATTCCGTTGCTTGTGGCAGCTTTTCTAGTGACTGCTGAAAATACAATGATTGTATCTTGTTTACTGATAACCATATTTAGCATTATGTAGGTATGGATATGAACCTCTGTCTGTTATGTCCATGAGCTTTAAATTAAAATTCAAATGTGTATGAGGTCTATGTAATCCAAGCTTCAAAATACACATTTGCCTTTTAGAGCAAAATGGTTTACTGAGTTAAAAAAAAATAAAAATCTTTGTAGTTTTCATAATTAGCAAAATATTCAGTGATGTGACTACATCCAATGCCAGCGCTGTGTTCCTTGAAAACACTGAGATTTTTTTGAGATCTACAGAGTAAACTTGGATGTTTTGTTCATTGCAGATTTCATAAATGCAAAAGTCAAACAGGACCTTAAATCATTTAGGTTAGCTTCTAGTATAGGCTAGAAAATTTCAACCACTTGCTCCATAAAATTTGCATCAGGGGATGGCAAACCAAAATTTCCCTTTGTGGTTACTTCTAAACAGTATAGTTACCATCCCCCTGTCTAAAAGAAAGAACAAAAAGGGAGTCTGTTTCTAGTTTGAACATAACAGGATTTAACTTTCCTTCCTTTGTTCTCTTGGGGCTTGTTCACTAAATGTGAACAAACCCTTTACAGAGTTTGGTATCATGCCTAGGAATGTATTAATAGATAGCTTCATGAAGTCACCTGTAAATGTCTGTTTGGTAAGTTATGAACTCATTGTGTCTTTTGGTGGAAGTGATGCTTGGTGCTCTGTCCGGGGGCGATAACGCTGAGCATGTGAGAAAACCTGCTGGTCACTCCAGAGAGAGGCAATGCCAGTGCTGAATTGGGCCTTGTGTGTGCAAAAATATTATTCCAGAGATGAGCACAGGTTAGGATTCTGTCCTTTGTAGCTCAAGGAGTAGTTTAAACCAACATAAAGTGGTACCAGCACTGAAGGATGCAGTACTGTCCCTCTCTTCCCTTGTGCTGGCACCAGTGCAGGATGGCCTGGATCAGAATGGGTCCAGCTGAGACCTAACCCAGTTAATAAAAGGAAAAGTAAAGAAGGAGGCCAAACAGCATTAATTCTCTTCCCAGATCAGTTGCCTCTGTGTGTTTTACTATGTGGATGTCCAATTTTGTGCTGATGGAGCATGATGTGCAACACAGGAAAAATCGAGCAGGTAGAAGGCTGGATGATGACTTCTGGTGTCAGCATGAGCTTATGTCTCCTTGAAAGGGTCTATCAAACCACAGCCTTATAGGAACAATAAATACCTTGTGTGCAGCCCCACAAGTTAAGAAGGATGTGAAGGTCCTTGCATGCATCCAGAGGAGGACAGTAAAGCTGGTAATGGGGCTGGAAGGCATGTCCTGTGGGGAGTGGCTGAGGACACTGGGTTTGTCTAGTCCGGAGAGGAGGAGGCTGAGGGGCACCCTCATCGCTCTCCTCATTGAGGAGGGGAAGTAGAGAGGGAGGTGCTGAGCTCTTCTCCCTGGGATCCAGCACCAGAACACCTGGGAATGGTTCAAAGTTGCACCAGGAGAGGTTCAGACTGGACATTAGGAAGCATTGCTTTACCATGAGGGCGGTCAAACACTGGAACAGGCTTTCTGGAGAGGTGGTCGATGCCCCGAGCCTGCCAGTGTTTCAGAGGCATTTGGACAATGCCCCTAACAATGTGCTGTGGCTTGGTCAGCCCTGAGCTGGTCAGGCTAGTTGGACTAGGTGATTGTTGTAGGTCTCTTCCAGCCAAAAGAGTCTAGTCTGTTCAATTCTTAAGTGTTTTGAGCCAGCTTTGCCACTGCTGTTTTGCAGATTTGTTACAAAGTGAAGAATAAAGCAAAGCTAGAAGTTCAAACCAGGGTAAAAGTGGCAGCTCTTACTTTGCTAGCTGTGCTCAGCTAATTGCCTTACCATTCTAACTTGTTTTTTCTTTTTATTTTAAGGTCAACTGGAATAACCCACCTGACCAATGTTATCAAGAAGAATCAGGTCCTGAGAGCAATGCAAGCCCAGAAGAAGGGAAAGCGTCTGCAGAGAGCAATTTTTGCTTGCAGGAGTTAGAGAAATATACTTTTTCTGTGTGGTAAGTAATCTCAGCAACAAATAGTTTCACAAGCCAAAAGTATGCCTTGTTATTCTTGTATTAAAGAGGTATCTGCATTCAGGTGAATGTTGTTGGGCTGAAAAATCCAACACATAGCTTGACAGTCACCTAAGCAATGTCAATTTGTCCCCTTTGTGCATAAATGTTATGATTATGATGTCATATCCTATTTTCCCACAGAGCTCATTTTTCTCTGTGTGTGCTATTTATTTCTGTAAATATTAAGGATTTTATTTTCTGCTTTTGGTCACTGTGGCCCCTGGCCTTATTTACAACATGTAGATGGTGCCTGAAGTTCAGAATTACTGATTTCCTCATACTGCCAATAGAAGTTTACAAATCGTTGTGAAATAAGGAGAAGGTTTATTTCACCTTCATAGATTAGGGATATGAGGTACGATATTTCTAGCACTAATAAATAACCAGAGACTTGGATTTTCTTTGACTCCTTAGTATTATTTATGATTGAAGTTGATTAGAAAAAAATTGGAAGTGGTTTTTGTGTGAGAATGCAGTTTTGACATTACTGCATTGCTTTGAGACACTGTGTGAGGGGAAGAAATTAAAGGATTTCTAGCAAAATATTGTCAGGATTTTAACAGCAGTACACTACCTTTCTTGGGTATTACTTTATTATTAATTTTCTCTGTTAGAAAATACACGTATGGGTAATGACTTAAAATGAAAAGATAAATCAAACTGAAATTAAAAAGACTGCATCAAAATCAAATCTCGTCAGTTACTCATAATTATTTTTCCTGGGATTTCATCTTCTAAGTAATTGCAAAAGTTGGACAGTTATTTGTAATCAGTAGAAAACAATGAAGACTCAGTCCTTCACTAAATGAAATGATTTGACAGTCTTTCATGTAACTCTGTATTATATTTTGAATGTTCAAAACCCAGCTGCAATCTGGCACCTATGGTCTTCTGCAAATCAGCCCCTTGAGTTTCAACTAAAGCATCCAGAAAATGAGCATCAGGATCGGGTGGATGTCTGTGAAAATTTAGTTTAAAATTACTTCCCTATCAAAACATTTGAAAGCAGGATTATCTAATCAGGCAAGTCAAGCAGCCTTCAGCATCACTAGTCTTGTTATTTCTTGCTTTCACTTGCCACATTCACTCGTTGCCTTTAAAGTTTGTCAGAAAGTTGGGTAAAGACCCTACAGACACAAAATGCATTTTCACTGCAGAAATCTGAACTCAGCCCTATAGGTGGTCAGCCCTGAGTATTGCAGGAGGCAGCAATCAAGTGGAAAAATAACATACAGTCATATAATTAGAATGCCATAATTCTGCTGAATTAATAGTGGTTATTTTGGAAAATGAAGGACTCCCCCATCTTGGCCACAATTTCATAATAGTTTTTAAAGTAGCAGTGTTCATGCAAAAATCTTTGCCAGCTCCCACTGTTTTATTTTACCTACCTCAAATTAAATCAACCAAATCATCAGCCCTTCCTATCTGAAGGTGCTTGCTTTCTGTGGCGGTAAACTTCACTGTCACTCTTCCGCGTCTTGCCAAGTTACACTGATACCATTAATGTTTCAGGTCAGCAGCACTGATTCTGTATTCTTTTCAAAGTTCTTCAGCTTGAAAGTGTTGGGAAAGGGGCCCAAGTCCATCCTTCCTCAGCGCTGAAGAGCTCCTGGAGCAGTTGGTTCTGGTCACTATCTCTGCAGCAGCCTGGACCCAAGCTTTGAAGCCTGTGGCCTGTGCGATTGCACAAGGTGCCCAGAGGAGCAGGGTGAACAGGCATTTGTCTAAATCGGCATGCACCTTGCCGTCTCATTTGGGGACCAAGAAAAAATGATGTTTTTTTCTTCCTTTTGCTTTTCCTTTTCCTTTCTGCATCCTTTCTTAGGAAGCCCAGTTGACTTTGGAGCTCCATGCCTGTGGGGGACACTGGTTTTGCTAGGGTTCCCTGGATGGGACAGAGGTATGTCTGAGCACAGTAAGTTACAGGGCATGAACACTATATTTCTGGTAGGAAACAAAGGCTGCAAGGCATGCTTCATAGTGACTGTGCTGCCTGTACTCCTCTGAAGACAGCTGAGGCTAGTATTTTATTATTTCAATATGCTGTTCTATCTACTGCCTCTGCCATCCTGTTTAAGAACAGTGTTTTTTTAAATTTACTTATTTATTAAGTGAAAGTCCTGTGAAGATAGAACAAAACAGAATTTAGTGAGAATTTCTTTGCTTTCCACTTTGCTTGTTGTAAAACATCAACTTTATCAGAGAGAAAAAAATAGGAAAACAGATTACTCCACTCTTGGTCAAATAATACAGATATTACACTTACCACACCATGTAAAGAATGTGTGCCTAATAATATATTTAAAAAAAAAAAATTAGTGTGAATTCATTTTCCCTATGTGATTGAAGGACTATCCAATACCTTATGAGTTGTTAGTTCCATTTGTTACCATACCAGCATGATGTTTCAGTTGTTACTCACTTCTGTCTGTCTCTTCTTTCCTTCTTCCTACTTTCTCCATCAAAGGACATCAACTCCTCTTTTGTTTCCAGACATTCCTCTCTGTTAGGATTGCTACCTTTTAAAAAATGCAATGCAAGATAATTAGCTACTACAAAAATTTTTAATAGCACTGTAGATCTGGGGGCAGCTTAGATCTCCATAAACTTCAGAGTTTTAGATGCTCCAAGATGCAATCTGAGCAATTTCCTTGATCTTTTATTGCAGCTGGTAAATCATTTATTGGGCTAGGTTATTTTTCAAAATCCTCTTTAAAAACCAAATCCCATAAAATGTATTTATCATAAAATACTGCACGACCAACAGTCTTCAAAGTTGTACATACCCTGTATTAATTAAAAGCTAGTGTTGTACTGTGACAAGTTAAAAGTATCCACTCTGTCTCAGGCTCTACCACCCCCACCCTCCACTCCCCCCACCCTCTGTATTTTTTACTCTCTTCTTTCTTCTCTCTTCTCTCTCATCTTCTCTTTTCTTGTAGGGCTTGCCAAAGGGGAGATTGGCGAGTATGAGCAAAATATTCTTTTGTGATCACAAATAGTTTTCTGATAATTGTGATATTTTTTTTTCTGTTTCCCTTGCTATAGCATGCTTGTCCTTTTCCGTTCATATTAATTTGACAGTGGTGTCTCACGTCCGTAGGCCATAGTCAAACCTCCTTACAGTGGGCATTATACACGGATGTAATAAAAAGATCATTCTGGCTGCACAAGCCCACAACCTTCAGTTTCGATCTTGCAGCCTACACAAGTGCCTGTTCCACTGTGCCCACATACCGTGCTGAATGCAGCAGCCTTTTGCTTAGGTCCAGTGAGCTGGCGATGAAGGGGATGAGGCCAAAACACGGAACAAGAGACAAAAGGTTAAGACAATAGATGAACATGGCCACATATGGAAGCAAATGCCACTGAAGTGGTTGGCCGTGGTCACAGCCCCATAGCTGCTAAATGGTCACCAAGCACTTTGCAGACGTACCACAGTCTCTGAACCTCTCTTCCTTCAGAAGCTTGTGTTTCTGGAACTAAAAGCCCATGTAACCTGCAACAGAACATGTATATTTTTAGTGGCTATTCCCTAAACACGGTGAAATCTATAACCTTGAGAGAGAAAATGTTTGGAGGAATTTTTGTCCCTTGCAGCCTTTCAAAACCTGCTGTTTGAAGCTTTCTAGCCCTGTTCTTCTGTTTCCTGAAACAAGAAAAAATTGAGGAAAAAAGGTTCTTCATTGCTATTTGTCATAAAGCCAGATTTCCTGAAAGTGAATATATATTTTTATATATATATATATATATATAAATACAGATCTGAGAAATAATTTCAACGCTTCAGCACTTCAACACTGCGTTTTATGCATAGTTTTAGAGGAGATAGGGAAAACATCCCTGATTTCAAAAAAACTTTATCTGTCTTAATACAGAAGAAATAATGACACCAACACCTTCTGTGACTCTAGGAATCTTCAGGCTTGAGTTTAAATATAAACAATGAACAAGCTGTTTCAATCACCAACAACTTATCATCAAACACAGCTCTTAAGGGTTAATATTACACACTAATATAAAAGTAACGATCATCCTTTGTCTCCATGCAATTAGCTTTTTAACAACGTGCCTGTAGCTCATACCCAGGCTAAATGCTGCTTTGAAATATTTTCTCCTGAACTCCAAATGTGTTAAGCTGACTCTGGCCAGCTTCTATAAAAGTAATTTATTATAGGGTGCTGCCTTTTGTGAGGGAATACCCTGTGCCCCATGCAGCAGTGCTGCTTGTTGCCCCTGATTGCTGGGCTGCGGGCTGGTCGGTGCAGCATCAGTGCAGGATCAGACAGCATCTTGGGACAGGAGACAAGCCCGTGTTCCACTGCACACAAGCATCACAAGAAATAAATCCTACCTAGACTTATATTCTTGCACCACCAGGCATGGTGGGCCAGGCTTTAGTTCTTACTTGCAGCTACCAGGAGCGTATGCAGCCTCTGTCCAGGAAGGGGTAGCAAGGGGTGGGTGGAGAAGAAAAAGACTCTTGACACCAAACACCAGCCTGGGTAGTGTGGACAGGGATGAAGACTCCTTTGCAACCCTGCCTCTGCACCTATAGACTTTATGATTTTACCCACTGATTTTTTTTGTTGTGTTGTTATTGCCAAATTGATGAGAACACTGAGGTGCAGGAAGAGTTAACTGTAAACAGCACAATATAGTAAACTTGTTTTTTAATAAAAACAATAAACTTTCCCTTTATAATACACATGTGATTTGACATTGAAATAAATGCAGATGCTTCTTTGCTTGGTGTATTCCCTGTTGTGCTTTCTAAAACACCTTCACATATGGTTTGCCTCATTCCTGTGTAACTGCTTGTTGTTTATGTCATACAAACAGAACAGATTGAATTTACACCAAGAAAGGAGGGTGATGAATTCTACGTTAGAGGAAAATCCTTGTCTGAGTGTTTAAAATTTGTTCAGAATTAGTGTTGCCTGTTTAAAGTTTCCCTGGATCTTCCCTTGAGCTTTTCTACAGATTTCATTAAAATAAAAAAAAGAATTCTGTGGCTGCCTATAAATGCAACCTTTTATTCAAATATGTAACATTTACCTAAAATAAAAGGTCAAATTTTACCAGTATTTTATAGCTGTCCTAGTAGGATCTGTTTCATGCACTATATATAAAATACTGGCATTAAAAGCGGGCATTCAACTTTCTTTGTGAAAAGGAGACTAGCTCTTTATTGCTTGCTTTAAAAAAGTGCTAATAGTTTAAAAATTACTTGAAGAAACAGTTTCTCAGTAACTTCTGATAGTCCACCTAAATCCTGTTTCATTGTTTTTAATTTGATTTTGAAGTGGAATCTAGTTAATAGTTTTCAAGATGGAGATTTAAAGGCAGGCCAAGCTTTACCTCTTCGGAGAAATCAGAAGTCCCACTGGTTTCTTTGAATGCCTTCAAATCTTTCACATGTCATTCCTAAAAGTGCTTCAGCTTTCCTTGTGCAAGCACAGAGTTTCACCACGATTAGTCCTGATTCTGGACTTTTTGTAGGAGTTTTGTTTTGCAGGCAAGTCACAGCAGAACACAGGTCATGGATTTTTTTTTTTTCTTTTCTTCATGTATTCAGATGTAAGATCAGTGTTTACATTGGTGCATGTCCTCATGTCTCTGCAGATCAAATTTTTATAGAAGACCTGTACATGTGAATCACCATCCCTGGAAGTGTTTAAAATATGCATAGATGCGGCGCTTAGGGACATGGTTTAGTGGTGGACTTGGCAGTGCTAGGTTAATGGTTGGACTCGATGATCTTAAAGGTCTTCTCCAACCTAAATTATTCTGTGATTCTATGATTCTATGTTTCTCTGGAGTTTTTGCTTTAGTCTTAGTTTTGTTGTTTTTTTTTTTTTTTCTGTTGCAGTAAAAGTTTACTTTTTGGAAAATTATCTTCTAGACTAATCATTAAATACAGCTACGGCATCTCTTATTCCCTGTGATTTTTCTGAAGCTGTCTGTTGCTTCTTTTATTACATAGTATAATTTGTAAATGGGCAAATTGCAATGAATTGCGTACATTTAGAGAGATTGTATTTCCTTGCTGTCTTGTGCTATTGAAGAATCACATCCTTATACCAGTGCATTGTGGT
The DNA here is from genome assembly GCF_963210335.1 of Falco punctatus. Taxonomy (NCBI): domain Eukaryota; kingdom Metazoa; phylum Chordata; class Aves; order Falconiformes; family Falconidae; genus Falco; species Falco punctatus. Next base: position 95,430,273 of record NC_137582.1, on the reverse strand, counting down.
AAAATGGTGCAAGTGAAATGTGAAAAAGAAATAAGGTTTATCTCCTGCTGATGGTTCAGACGTAGAGATGAAGACTGAGGGGACCACACTGTTCGCGAACAAATTTGAAATCAACGAAAAGGATTATGTAAAAACTTACCTAAACTGATGGAAAAAAATGGGAAACAAAATTTTAAGGATTGAAAGTACATGCTAAGGAAGCACGAGTCTTTACTCAGAAGTGTCTTTCACAGTGGTCATTTAAAAAAGCCCTCCAGTATCTATGCACACACTTGATTTTGCTAGAATTTGATGTTGTTATGGTGACAGGAAACATTTACTATTGTAAGTACCTACGGTCTTCAGTGCAATTATGCTTGACAATAGTTTTATTTATATGTTCAGGATGATGAAAAGAGTTGGCAGCTGCTCCCCTTCCTCCTGCTGGTTCCAGACCTGCAGAACTCCACCAGCTGGGAGCTGGCCTCGAGCAGTGGAGAGGAGAAATTGGTGATAGAAATCACTCAGTTGAGAGTGTGAGTTGAGAGTCATCAGTGAGTGAACACTCACTGAAGGTGCCAGCGGGATGGTTGGTTGGTTGGTTGTGCTTTTTCTCTTTTTTTTCCTTTTCTACTGGCTTGAATATTCTTGAGCAGAAAGGAGTAGAGAGCTCAGTTGTTGAGCAACTTCAGTACAACCCCAAAGTTTTCCTAGAGATCCTGGCAAGGGTCTTGTGTGATCGCCATCTGATTATACGTAATGGAGCTGAAAGAGCAGGCAAATGCTCCTGATGTTGGAGCAATTCACAATTTGTCCTAGTACTGTCCAGGAGAGCACGTTTATAATTCCCTGCCAAAAAAATATTTTTCCACTTTCTTCCTCCCCCTTAGAGGATTTCTATTTGGTAAAAGTGAAAGAAGGTGGTTCAAATTTGGTAACAGTAAGGGGAAAGCTGGCCATCTTGACAAAATACGGCTATCATGCAGCTTTTGGCAGAAACTGCTACTTTCTCTTCTCCTTAAATACTGGGAACATTGACTCTCCAGTTACTGAGCGATCAGGACTCCCAAAGTTGTTGGAGCCTTTGCCATGAGGGCAGTCTAAGTGCCCTGAGAGAGTACTGCCAGCATTCCTCCTTCACAGGCATTTTACACTATTCAGCCTTGATTCCTGCTCAGCACAAAAGCACTTTTGGACATATCTGAATTGCTCTTTGGTTTATTCAGACTCATAGGAAGGTAGAAGAGTTGGCAAGCTGGCTGTGAAACATCGGGGAGAGAGAGATGTGTTTGTTGTTTGTCATTTAATACACATTTTGTTTTCATGAGCTAGAAAAGATGACATTACTGATGACTAGTGGAGAAAAGCAAAGCTATAAGTGCGCCATACACGGTCATCTCTAATGAATAGAATGAATAAAAATAATAAGTGCATTACATAGCTAACTGTCACATCTTCAGGGCACTACAGTAAATAAGTGGGAGTTATACATGTGCATTAGTAACAAAATGGGTACCACACTTTGGATCCTATTGAGTACAGTGTGGAGAGAAAAATATGATAGATTGCTGCTTTTTATCTGTCACTGCTGTGGCACAGAAGCATAGACCATATGTATGTAAAATGACTTTGTTATTTCAGTAAATTCTCTAACTCTTTCTGTTGTAGCCTGTAGCAAAATGAATAAGTAGCTGAAGACCCTGGTGGGATAGTTCTGAATCTATTAGAATAAAATACCTCTGCAGAGGCATAATTATTATTAAATATACAGTGATGTGTGACAAAACAGCCGATAAGTTAGGAGGGTCTCTGCCCTTACAGGTTTGCAGTACAGGCTGAGACACCGCAATGGGTGGGAAAAAGAAGCTGTGATGGTTAAGCTGAAAAGAGCAGGAGCAGAAAAGTTTGGGCAGATATGGGCCTTGGTAACAGGGGTTATGATAAAAGTCATCTCAGAGGTGATGATAAAAGTGTGGATGACCATCAAAATCCTTCTCCTTAATCACCTAGCCAGAACAATATTTCACCCCATGTATTTTGTCCTTGCTTTAGGCAGAATACAGTATCTCCCCCTCTGGCAATATCAAATCAGGGCAGGGCAGAGATGAGAAAGGTGAATAGGAAAGGACAGAGAGGATTTGCCCTTTGCCTGGCCTTGGGTCCAGAAATCCAACCCAACCTGCCAGGTTTAGGAGTTGGGTTACAGAATTCTGAATAAAATGCAGCCTGTCTGCCTTTTGATTTAAGAGGAAGTCCAGCAAACAGGGAATTTGCAGTTGTCGTGCTTGATTGTTATGAAGGTGTGAATCACTGTCTTGAGCCTTGAGCTTAGTTTTAAACAGACTAGGTAGCTCTCTGGTGTACTCCGTCCTCATAAGTTTTTCTGGCCCGTACCTAGATCTATCCCCGTTTTTGTCTCTGCTGAGAGATAATGACTGAAAACATGCCAGGCAGCTTGTTTTATGGGATTCACAGTAATGAAACTCTTGGTTCAGCTGTTCTTTCTTGCAGCTGTACCGAACACTGCATCTTTCTCACAAAGTGCAGAGATGCCCTCTTTGACTGTTAATCTTTCAGTGTAAACAATTGCAGGGGAAGAGAGCTGGGGATGGAAAAAAGGATCCCATTCCTTCATCAGTCCCATTACTCAGAAACAGAGGGCAACTTATTTTACAGAGCTTTTAACTAACTACTGATGTAATTTGTTCTGCATTTTTTTACCCATTAATCCAAAAATTACTTTTCCCTTTGAAGCTTTCTTTATATAGAGGAAACAACACCACTCTTAACCATCATGTGTATCATTTTATGCAGGATGACTGCCTGTTTGTATTTGCCTTGCATTTCAGTTAAATGTAGTACAGGGGCCTTCTAGCATCTTCGGTTGCTTGGTAAGTTATAGTATTTCAAAGTTGGAATAATTTCCATTTCAAAACATTGTATCATGATCCTCATCTTCTAAAAGACACTTGGATGTATCTTCATGCCACAAGTATTTAATTTAGCCTTAGACATGGCAGGAATTTTGAGGAAAGAAAAGATTCTCTCTCTGAGTATTTGTATTTCCTCCTCTGGCTTTAACATACGTACATCAGATACAGAGTTTGACCTACAAAATATCAGGGGGCAAAAGATGCATATTCAGTGCAGTTCATCACGCATTTCATTGTCCCGCACAGTGCATCTGGAGAAATACTTCCCTGTTGTACATGTGTTATAAATGTAAGGACACAAAGAGAGTCACCAGTTTTCCTGGAGACAGCTATAAGAACCAGCATCTCCACTGTGGTAGCGTCTCTCTTATTCCTCAGCTTCAGGAAAAATATGATAAAGTTTTTAAAACCACAATGCCTATATTTTTTTCCTCAAGGCAACACTGAATAAATACTGAATTTCCACATTTAAGGTCCCCAAAAGGTTGGTCGCTAGTCCTGGAAGCCAAATGATCTTTTAGTGGCTTTAGATGGACATATGCTTCCTTGGTATTTTTAATCAGTCCCTAATAAATGAGCAGCCCAGACATTAAGCTCCTAGCAGGATTGTCCAAATGGTGGCCCAATGAATAGCTCCATCCAGCATATCAGTGGCTTCTAGCAATTCCTTTTGATTGCCTGTACCCAAAAGCTTAATGCCAGCTGTGCTGCAGTCAGAGAGATGTGACTCTGTAGTGTACTGCTACTGATCTGTGGAGTCATGGGAGATTAAAAAGCCTACTCTGGCTCATTGGTAAATTGACTATTATTTTTAGTTAGTTCCCCAGGTGAATGCATCCATGCTATGCTAATAATCAGTCTGAATTAATTCTGCGAGAGAGTTTTCAAAGCGGTGTACAGCAGGCTGGTATCCCAATGGTAGGGTCTCTCCTGTGTATTAGTGTGGAAATGTATTACATTAAAAGCTCTGTTTATTAGAATATCCTGTTTCTCTAAAACACTGAGTCCATTTAACCTACTGTGTAAGTTATTTTCCTAAAGATTTCCAGACCTGTACTTTTCTAATAAAAATTAACAGTGGGAGAAAAGATGGGTGGATGGGAAATTCAGTGAAATCTGAACTGGACAATGTAAGAAATTCTCAATTATGGAATCAAGTGACAAGAGAAGTAATATTTTAAACCTCGCCCGCACAAAACTGCAGCCATGTAGAATCTTCCCATTTGACTTCACTGGGCTTAGGATCAGGCCCTGGAGATACCAGTCATATTTCAAGGGTTTATGATCATTGCTAACTTCAGAAACACTGCCAGGCTTCAGAACAGGGACTGCATTCCACATGCACCCGGAGTAGCCTTTTCCCTACTTTGAGTAATGTTACAGGAACAATAAAAAATTCTTGCTACTGGAAACGCCAAGCTCTGTGGGACTTAGATGGGACCTGACATTTATACAGTTCATCACTACTGTAGATCAAGGAATGCTACTTCTAGCAAAGAATGCATATTCATTCTTTTTTGTTAACCTTTGCTTCAGTGCATTCATGACAAGATTGTATGGGTATGTAGCTGTGTTTTAACAGTTTTTTAATTTCAGTTGTTGCTTGAAGCACTATGCTGGAAATTAGACACTTTTAGTAGTTCAATTATTGTTGATTTATTCATCCCTCTTGTAGATACAGTGAATGTAGTTACTATAGTAAGGTTATCTAGTTCTGAATGCCAAATGCCAAGTTTCAGAGCTTACATCTTGGCAACTGCAAGACTTATTGGCTTGGAATTTGTCATGCCAGCAGTACTGCCTTGTAGCATTTATTCCACAGATTTTCATTAAATGGGGGAAGACAAGAGAGAATAGTGCTACTAGTGACATCGTGCATCAAACTGTTTACAAATGTTGCAGGGAAATCAGCTCAAAATAACATACTCTAGGCTTCATTCTGCCATTTTCCTAGACTTCATTGGAAGAATGGCAGCATTACACTAAAAATAAAGATGTAAAAATGTTAATTGGAAAAAACATTTTATTTAATCCCACTCTTTTTGAAAAAAATGGGAAGCTCTAGAACAATAACATAAGCTAAAAATGCTGTATAATGCTTGAACATTTGTTTTCTCTTTGGGGGCAATGAGTCAGCAGAAACTTGTTTAAGTTCCATCAGCTTTAGGATCTGTTTTGAGTATTTTGCTAAAGGCAGCAAATGTTGCAGTAATACAAAGGGGCAGATCCTTAGCTGAGGTAAGTTGTTAAAGTGCCATTTCCAGTGGAGTGATGACAATTTACTTTGACTGAAGCATAAACTTTCGTGCTGACCTCCTGTAACACTTCCCATCACACTGTAGACTGTCTACATGTGAAATATGCATCTAATGACATTTAAATTAGCTAATATTGGAGGCATCTGTCATACTATAATCTTTCCCAGTCATTTGTAAGGTCTTCTACTGCTTAGCCTTCCCCTACTTCTCAGTAGTGTCTCTTCTGGTGATGTTACTCTACACCCAAAGATATCAGCTGTCATCTCCCCTTACCACTGCTTCCATGTGCAGCTTTAACCTATGACTTTTACTCAGAAATAACTCCTCATGATGTCTATGAAGTCTTTCCTCTAATCCTGTCTTCTCCAAAAAGGCAGCTACAAATCATTAACATCTAGCTCTGCTTAGAGTGATGATAACCTGAGAGTGCTGAGACTAATGTAATGTTGAATGAAGGCAGAGCCCCATACATGGCTTTCAACTTACATTTGTGTTTAATTCTACACTGTGCAGTTTCAATGCTACATTCTAATCTCTCTGAAGCATCAATTGGCAATGTTATTAGCTCATCCAGCACCTTGGATGCTTCTAGAATAGTAAAACAAGGAAGAGCAAAATTATTAAATAATTTGCATTTACCATTTAGCAACAACAGGACTTCAGCTGAAGGTTAGTGGCACTGCAAGAAGCTGATTCTACAAAATTTTAGGCAAAAACTGTAGCAGGTGTGTGAGAATAGCTGATACACTCAGTGGAGTGATCCATAATCAGCTTATAAATAACACTATGTACCATAGTTATTATTTTGTTTAAGCGGCTGTCATCAGCTAAAGATTTTGTCATTGTTTAGGTTTAAAATGAAAAAACATAGATCTTTCTTAATTCATACTTCAACGGTCCTTTCCAAAATAACCAAAGCAAAATTTTCAACTGGAAAAAGAAGGAGTGTAAACTTTTTTCCACTGTGATTATTTCTTCCTAGAGGTTGAAGACAGTGTTCTACACTTTAAAATGGAAATTCTGCATTGGAGTTTTCTGCATATGGTATTCACCAAAATGTGAAAATTTTGGCTTAGAAAAATGATGCTTTTTGCACTCACAGTACTTTGATCTCTGGATTTAAAAAAGCTAGCAATGTTGGGGTTTTTTGTTTTTTTTGTTTTTTTTTTTTTTAAAGAAACACCAAACTTAAAAGATAGCAAATTGTAATATTATTTTGATCTGTAACTGCATTTCTCATTGTCTTTCAATCCTTGACCTGATGATTTATCAACTATTTCTTTTTTACCAGGCTAATTCATGCAAGTGAAATATTTCTGGTTTCATCGCTGTCCCCTTTTACTCATTAGTGGTTTAGATTTTCTCAGGCAGTTGAAAAACAGATGCTGTTGAAGGGTACTTTCTAATCTGTGTTTGCTACTAACTGGATTATACGTGGGTAGCATAGCACATATTCAGTCTTTCATCCTGTGCTGGTTTTGAATGGGATAGAGTTAATTTTCTTCGCAGTAGCTAGTATGGGTCTGTGTTTTGGATTTGTGCTGAAAATGGTGTTGGTAAGACAGGGATGTTTTAGTCATTACTGAGCAGTGCTTACGTGGAGCCAAGGCCTTTTCTGCTCCTCACCCCACCCCACCGACAAGCAGGCTGGGGGGGCACAAGAAGTTGGGAGGGGACACATCTTGGACAGCTGACCCCAGATGACCAGAGGGAATGTTGTGGTTTAACCCCAGCCAACAACCAAGCACTACACAGCCCCTTGCTCACTCCCCCCCTCACCCATAGGATGGGGAGGAGAATCAGGAAGGGATGTAATACTCAAGGGTTGAGATAAGAACAATTTAATAGATAAAGCAAAAGCCACACATGCAAGCAAAGCAAAGCAAGGAATTCATCTACTGCTTCCCATGGGCAGGCAGGTGTTCAGCCATCCCCAGGGCAGCCGGGCTCCATCACGCATGATGGCTACTCAGGAAGACAAACGCCATAATGCAGGATGTCCCCATCTTCCTTCTTCTTCCTCCAGTTTATACACTCAGCATGATGTCATATGGTATGGAATATCACTTCGGTCAGTTTGGGTCAGCTGTCCTGGCTGTGTCTCCTCCCAATTTCTCGTGCCCTCTCATTGGCAGGGCCCAAGGAACTGAAAGGTCCTTGACTTAGTATAAAAGTTATGTAGGAACAACCAAACCCATCAGTGTGCTATCAGTATTGTTCTCACACCAAATCCAAACTTCAGCACTGTGCTAGCTACTAAGAAGAAAATTATCCCAGCTGAAACCAGGACAAGCATGTCCCAGACCATATGACATCATGGTCAGCATATAAGGTAGGAGGTAGAAGAATGGAGTGGGCGGGAGACATTCAGAGTGATGGCATTTGCCTTCCCAAGTAGCCGTTACACGTGATGGAGCCCGGCTGCCCTGAGGATGGCTGAACACTCACCTGCTGATGGGCAGTGGTGAATTAATTCCTTGTTTTGCTTTGCTTGTGTGCACAGCTTTTGCTTTGACTATTAAACTGTCCTTATCTCAACTCACAAATTTTCTCATTTTTACTCTTCCACTTCTCTCCCCCATCCCACCAGGGGAGAGTGAGCAAGTGGCTGTGTAGGGCTGAGTTGCTAGCTGGGGTTAAACCATGACACATCCTTATCTGTTACTTCATCATTACTTTCAATCTGCAGTGAAAAATGTGACTAACATGTTGTGTGGTATAAATAGACACTGCAGTTTGAGATCATTTATGCATGGTTTGAATTTTGATGAAATTTTATACTGCCCTCTGGGCTAAACACTTAACCTAAGTGATTGTCCCAATAATTTTGTTGAATCAAACCTTTTCAAATGGAAGTTTTACCTTTCATTATCTTCTAAATTGTTTACTATAAAGCTTTCCAGGAGTGTTAGGAAGCAAATAAAAAGGACACGGTTGCTGTTTATCAGTGATTCTGTGAATCATTATCTTGTCAGTATAAATGACTGGAAATAGGAATACAAAATACTTCAAGTCAAAAGACTGTTTTCAAGTAATTGCAGGCCATCTTCAATATGTTTTTTCTTTTACACTCACAAGATTGGGGGTTATACAGAATGTGAAAGTATAAACATAGTATTTGTGTTTGCAAGTATTTGTGCAAAAATGCATTTGCATTTGGTACAGTTCAATATACCAATTTATGTAATTCTTTATTTTAATTTCTTAATTACCACAGTTATGTGATTTCCCTTATTTATTTATTTGCTATTAAAATTACTTCAACAGTATTTCTGTTATGTTTAAAATTATGTTTCTGGTCTATATTTGGGATAATTTTTATTTCAATGACATTGTCTCCATGTAGCTTTATTGGTTTTGATGTTTAAAAGTCTAAAATGTATTATTGTGAGCTGAAAGCAGTCATTGAACACTGACATTTTAAGTATGACAATACTGCAAGTAATTGCCATTCACTCCGTTAAGATATTTCTATTTCTTGCAAGACCTAATTACAATACAGTGTTCCTGTCTTTTAACTGGAAAAAGTCTCCTTTGGTTTCCAACTGAGTATTTTGTAGAGATTTTCACTGTTCATGCTCATGATGAGTTGCTGTTCAGACACCACTCACTACTTTCCCTTAACTGTTCTCAATGGCCCTGATACGTTGATGAAATTTAAGGAAAGGATTCCATTGTCGTTGTCCCCTTCCAGAAAACAACAGCTTTTGAACAGAGTTGAAACAACCAGTCCAGAAGAATTAAGTGCCTCTGTTATGAACGGCTGTCACTTGGCTGCCTGCCTGCCGTGGCACAGGCAGGACCCATGGCACCCTCTGTGGTCCCTGTCTTCTGGTCCTCTTGACAGAGGTAGGTCATGGGGTGGTCTCCTATGCTGCTTGTCCTTCTTGGTTTCTTTGACAGAAACGTGGGTGTGTGGGGTGAGGGTGGAGGGGACAGCACTCAGGTCGCATCTCCCTATTTTCCTCTAAAGCCAAGGCTTCCCAGGTGGACTGCGTGCGTGTCCCCTGTGCAGCGCGGTCTCTCAGCCTTTGCGTCACACTCTGGATGTTTGGCTCTGGTATATCCAAGGGAGGTGATCGGGCAAGAGTGCCTCACACAGCACGTGGGCTGTGCAAATGAAGAGCTGATTGCTGATTCTGAGGAGAGGGACTGCTGAAAAAACCGCAGTTTTATTTTTTCAGCACCAAAACCTGAACATTTTATCAAGAAAAAAATTCCCACAGTTTTTATCCCTGGCAGTTTTCTGGCAAGTGCTGCTAGTCAGAAGTCTCAATTCCCCTTCACACAACAGCCTCAATGGAAAATTTTATGGCTAGCCCTATTGCAGACTCTTTCAGAGGTGTTGAGCACCCACTGTGCCCATTAATTTAAATAAGCCCATAATGTGGTTTACATTTAATAAAGTTGCAGCCTCCACATGAACCAGGTTTACTGAGTGTTGCCTTCTTTCCTGCTGGGTCTGAGTCTGCTGGTCTGGATAGTGTAAGAGTCTTGGACTCAGAGCACGCCTTCACCCCTTGTGTTCATTAGAAATCTCCAAGCAAAGACTACTACAGAGAGTGTGTTTTCACCTAGTAGAGATGACTTCTATTCAGGGATAAGCTTGCACACAAGTAAAGTGGAAAATGAATAGGTTTGTACTTGGAAGAGCCCTTTTGTTGGTTGCCCTACTACTAACTTATCAGAATTGAGGTCTGATAATTCTGATAAATCAAAGCAACGTATTGCTTTAGTGGTTGCACACCACTAGAAAGATAGCTTACTATTAATTTTAGAATATTCAGATATAGTGGTAGAATAAAAAAGAAATAATCAAGTGTATATTAAGAGAATAAGCAAAATGAAAACAGATCAGAAACTTCACCAGTGTGATTTAGCTTGCAAGTCTGGTGGCTTCAGCTGGGCAGTTGTGTCAGCTGAAAAACTGAAGTTCAGTTGCATTTTTTTACAAGAGGAAGTGTGTGCTGTTTACAGAAAGAAAGTGTGAAAAGCAATGTATTGGTGATTGTGTGCTGACTTGTTCATATTTACTGTAGGAGAGCCCAAGTATCTGTAGCTCACAGGAAACATTCTTCATCTTTGGCATTCAAAATTTAAATACACTGGTGGTGGAGGCTTTTGTAACCAAGCCTAGTCTCATAGGCTGGCTGCATATGTTCCAACGTTGTGTCATCCAACTCTGCTCATAATAAATCTAACCAGTTTATTGTTCAGGCCTCTGCACCAAGCGCTTGTCTACAACTGAGTCCCAGCTTATTCCTTACTGAGGAGGAAAAAAAGATATGTGGGAAAAACATTTTTAAAGTCCAGTGCAGACAGCTGTCCAGGGTTTTCAGCACTGTAATATTAACTGGTTAAACAGGTCCACAATCACCTTTTAGCTGGTGGATTTGTGTGGCAAAAACTTGGTTTTGCCTTTCAGTGGCATCCCAGGGGTGACTTACTCAGTGCGGAGCTCTCCCCTTCTCTGTCTTTCTCAGGGACTTGCCAAGCATTCCCCAGTCCTCCCACGCAGCCTCCAGCAGCCCTCTGGCCAACTCAGAACACAATCCCTCAGCATAAGGACGGTCCCTGAATTGCTTGGATCGCACCATGGAAGACACATTTCCAATTTGCACTCCTCCTCACTGTGGCTGCACTGTCAGTGCCCTGTACCCTCTGCCACAGCACTTCCAGAGTGGTGCCAGAATGGGAGACACACCAGTATTTTACAGTCTGTCTCAAGCTACCCACTGAAATGAAGGAAGCATATGACCTCACCAGAACAGAGGATGTGTGGTATTGCTGCCATGGTTGAGGGTTTTTTGACAAAGCACTTTTCACTGCAAAACAAAGACTTTCCAAAAATGAAATTGTGGGAAAGAGCTGGTGTTAACTCTTCTTCCAGTTCAGGAAAGGACAGTTGGAAAGAAGTTTGGAGACACATGAAATATTCCAGTTTTGAAAAGAACATTTGTTTTGAAATTACTTTTGTTTCACATGTTGTACAGAAGGGTTCATTTTTAATTGAAAAGGTCAAAATAGTTTCAAAGCACTTTTAGTGATTGAAACAGGTCCTTTCATTAAACAAAATATCAGTACATGAACATTTTTGTTTTCATTATTTTCATCCCAATTTGGGATCAGAATTGACTTTTGAAAATCTTCACTTGCAGGGAAAGCTACGTCTCATCCATCTTTATTCCACAATTAAAAACTTCTAAAATATATTTATATATTAGTTAAAATGAGGCCCCATGCAGCATGAAATAAATAACTCAGGTTTTTTTTGCCTGCATCGGTAATTACCTTGTGTAACTCCCATATCTCAGCAACAAAGAGTTAGATTAAGCATGAAAGAAGACCAAGTGGGCAATAAGGACAGTTCTCCAACCTGCTACTGGCTTGCTTTAACACAGAGAATATTCTTGCTGTCTGTGTCTCAGCATCCTTGTTGTATTCTTATTGCAATATGTATCATGGAAAAACATTACAGATGCAGACCTTCACGTCCATTCTGTTTCACATGGGTGGTTTTTGCATGCCTTCATTTTTGCTTGCAAACTCCTGCTCTGCCTATTCTTTTATATTTTCCCTGCTCTCTTGTTTCAATTTCTGTCAAAATCGATAGAGTTCAGGCCAATGAAAGCTATGATATTCCCTGAATTTTTACTACTGATTGGTTGGACTATTCAAAAATTATCACATAATGGAAATACCTTCAGGAAAATGTTACCCAGTTTTATGTTCATTTCTCACCCAACTTCATAGAACCTGGTGTTTCCCAGATTCTCCCTTTTGGTGCTGGGTGGAAGCTGAAGACTTTCAACATTTGTTCAAGATGTCTGGACCTTTGACAGCCCATGTGGTAATTCCAGATGCATCCACTGGACTGTACAGACTTGCTCTACAGCACGTGAGAAGGGATTCTGTGCCTGAGACATGTTAGATCTATTGTGTGTAGACTAATAGCCTTCAAATGTGCAAGAAATCTGGTGCTTTCTAGATGACTTGGCCTTATGGCACACATGCAACTCTATGGATGGGACTTCTGCAGTACTTTCTTGAGCATGTTTGTGCTCTGCAGCACATGCAGATCTGTTTCTTATGGAAAAGCCCATAGGTATGAATACCCTAAGCAGAATAGCTGAGATTATCGAATACAACATGAAAAATATCTTATTGATTTTTTTCTTATTATTATTTTTTATTTTACAAAATCACAGAGATCTGACATACTGTTATGCAGTGTTTTTCATTCTACACAAAGAGGTGTATTCTCCAGTATGGCTTTCCATTAGGAGATTTGCTACTATGATCTGTTAGGAGGCTGATTTCCAAATCATACCACTTAATCTACATATGAAAAACCAACCCTCAACAAATCACATTGTAATCAGGATTTTTTCAGTTTCTGGGATTACGGCTTAAAGAGTCTCCCGATGTGAAGTTCTCAAACACTGTTCAGTGTTGGGAATCCTGTGGACTTGTGTGCCAGACGACAAATTGCAGATGCAATATATGTCCCACCTGCCTTCTCTGTTTTTCCATTTCTTCCTAACTTCATGTAAGACAGAAATACCAACTGATGAAATAGCAGGGGGAATGACAAAGATCCATCAAATAAATGTAGATGGGCCTATATACACAGTGTAACCATCTTGATCAAAGGATTTACTGTCAGGCAAAGTTGACTAACAGGCAAATGATTGGAACCAACTTTTTTCCAGCCTGGATTATTGCAGGGTGGAAGAGGCAGTCTTTTTCAAAGGAGAGACTGTTGGTGACAAATGAGAGGTAGAGAAGATCCTGGTTTGCTGAAAGAAACTGACCTGGGTCAAAGGAGAGCTCAGGAGTGGAGAGGACATGCAGAAAGGCTGACACATTTACGCTTTTTAAAGCTTGTTTTTTTACTACCATATGCCTCAGGAAAGATGCTTCATTAATGCAGAGCCACCACAAAGCTGGAATATTGCATTTCAGGAGGTTAGACCTGATCTGGATAGGCTAAGGCAACTGGGCTAATGCATCTCATTTTTCTGGAGGTCTAACACCCTTGCCCAGAAAGTATGCCGAGAGAGGCCAAGGAAAATAATGTTATTTCTCTCCCTTAGCAATGCGACACAAAATCACCAAGAGAAAGAAAGAACATCAGGGGTAATTTGACAATTGACACGTCAAGGCTTAAAGGCTATATTAAAAGAACTATTAGACATGTCAATTAATTTTCCTTTGCCTCATTAATGAGCATCTTAGCTATGCATCTTCTGTTTGAAGCAGCAAGCAATCATTTCTCTAGGTTCCTTCATGCTACGACAAGTCACAGCCCTCCCGAGACATACATGAGGCAGGGTATAATATAGTATGATTATTGTTCCTAATTCATGAATGACTCTTAACTTTCAAATTGAAGGGAAATGTAATACTTATTTTGAATGTTAAATGCTGTCTCTGAAAAAAAGAAACCTATGCAATTCAACATTTTTCAAAGCACCAGCTTGCTCTACACGTTCAATTTGATTCTCTTGCAGTAACTGAATTTATCCACTAACTCCAGCCCCAGATTCCAATCAAAACCCCAAAAGAAGGGGTCGGGGGGGTGGAGGGGGAAGACCAACTCACATCCCAAACCCAAAGCTAAAGCACACTCTCTTTTGCTATGGGAACTACGAAGTTGCTGACGACTGTCATTAAATGCCACAGCCAACTTCTGACGTGCTCAGCAGTGAGTCTCATGACCCACAAACAGAAAGCCACTCTAAATCACAGAGTGGTTGTATTTGTCTTTTGTGTCTAGAAACCTGCTGCTGGAATTTGCTGAGTGCCTCTGAAAATGTAGCAGAAGGTTCACTGACAAAAGGCATTGTCTTTGTAAATTTTACCTTCAAACCTTGAGCCCAGCAAGCAAAACCTATTTAATAAGCAGACAAAAAAAAAAAAAAAAAAAAAAAAGCACCAAAAAACCAACCCCCAAACAACTAAACCACCAAAACCTTCTCTCTTTCTTTTTTTTTAATGATTTGAAGTCTTTAAGCTGAAAGAATAACATCAAATATGACCTGTGAACCAATTTGCCTTCAGGTTAAACCAGAAGTGAAATAAAAAACAACACAGTGTGCTAACACAATTTTAAGGTTACACAACTAAAATATCACCAAGAAGAAACTAGGACATATGAAAACTAAAGTTTTAACGTAAGTGTAAATTCTGATGCATTGTGGATCAAGTAAGTTTTAGGTTGATCCTTAAGGAAATAAAGATTATTAAAGCTACATGTTAAGCAAGAAAAAGAGGGTATGAAATCCTGAGAGCCTGAGAGATCATTACTGTCTGAACCGACGCAGGGGTTTACAAAGTAGTCTGTGTCCTGTAACCACAGCGCTCTTTCTAGTTGCATGTCAGCAGCTGAATTCCTTCGGTATCTTTGGAAACCTCACCCTAACTGCCCTGCCTGACTTCTTGAGGCTTTTGAATCCATGTGCTGCTACCAAACTTATGGGAACTCATGGGAAGATGAGCTGGCTACTTAGCTAAACAAAATGAGTACTGTTTAAACGTATCTGATTATTAGGCTTTGCAATTAAAGAAAAGCTCTAGATAGGAAGGAAGGACCAATAAAGATCCTGCTACATCAGGAGCTGTTGAAAAGGGAAGGAACATCAGCCCCAGCAGTGCTGTTAGTCCATCACACCAAGTTTTGGCAAAGGCCAGAGGTGGGGAATATACAACTGTTTTGTAGGTGCTTGTATTTGGCTGAGTTATCACTTGCATCAAGTCCAAGGAACACAGTCTACTGCAAGCCAGTGAAATCTTTTCTGAATTCAGTCCAGTAGCTGAAATCTTACGGGTCTAAGGTAATGGGATTTCATCTTCTAGGATTGTGTGGACATCTTTATCATAGATAGAAGGGTAGAAAATTAATCAGTGTTAAGGCTGATTGGCAAACTGACTGCAGCCCCCCAACAATCCAGCCTCTCAGCAGAATAAGGGAAACCCAAAGCTTAAGTTCAAAATCACCTTTTTGGCACCTTTTGGAGGTTATTTAAGTGTTTCTTACCTTTATTGTCTGGGTAAACAGGGCACACTGAAAAACTGCAGTTGTGTCTTTCAGGTATTTGGAGTTCTTTGATGAAAAATCTAAAGGTTCCAAGAAAAAGCAGAATCATATCTTTATAAAATGACAGTTACAAAATATTTTCGGCAAGCTTCAAAACAAAAATTTCAACAAACTGTATTTTTATTATTTACAAATACACTTGCAGACAAATGTACGCATGGAAAAAATCTCCAAACAAACAGAGAAGTTGTTTGCATGGTAAGTTCAATACCTGCCAACTATGGTTTATCAGAGACAGCAAAATAACAAGGCTTTTGTTCTGCTCAAATGCATTATTCTTCTGCTTTGGTCTAACAGCTCCTGAACACTGGGGTTTATTTCTTAGCCAGGTTTTTTAGGAAAGCAAGGTATATGCAGTAAGGCTGCCTGTCACTTTGCCTCGAGTAACTTCTGTACCCGCTGGCCAGTTTTAGCAAGAGGGATAAGAGTAGAGGGGAAGGGCCTCAGTTATTGCCCCCACAGAGAGAAACACTGACGTGTGACCTACTAGAAAGTCAGTTCCCCTGTTCCTAGAAATCCTTATTGTATGGGTGAAGCCTCACAACTGAGTCTCTTTTAGACAGTCACTTTTTAGAAATTTTGCATGTGGTGGATAAGAAGTACAATACTTCTTTATATCTGAACTGAAGGAAGAAGTTTATTGCCATCTCTAAAAAGTATGTGCCCCTTCTTTACTCTTGAGCAAACCTTTCTTTTGGTTAGGGGCGCAAAGTCCAAAATATTCTACCTGCCAACCACTGAAATATTTGATTTATTTAGTGTTTTTTTTAGAAGCCATACAAAAAGTTCTTTGAAACTGCAAATACTAATATGGATGTTGATTAGCTATGTATTTTATAAGTCAATTTTTATTTTTAAAGGAATGTGTCTTTACTACATCCTCACTTTCTGCTCTCTCAGTCGATAAAACTTTCTCTGAGGGTGCTGATGTCTTGGGCGAGCACACTGTTATCTCTCCTATTTTGTAAATGCATAAATAAATGTGTTTCTTGCAGGGACTTGATTGTAGACATAGTCTCCTTTTTGTGCCTCAACATCCTTTACCTACCCCTCTGCTTCTCATTATTCTCTGATACTGGTGTTTCTCACGGTGACGCTGTTCTGTGTTTTGGCTCATACTGGAGCCATTTAGTCACACCTGGGACAGCAGTTTTGAATGTGTCTGAGAGGAAATGCCCCCAAAGAAAAACATAGACCCAGAGAACATTTTTATCTAGAGCACACAGAAAGCACATAATGAGTTTATTATGTTACACCCAGTATTGCAAATCAACATTTCTACCAGGAAGGGATGGCCCCTGTCTCATTTGAGCTTATTTTTTCACACTGTTAGAGCTATGTGTTGCCATGATGCTGTGCAGTAATTAGCAGCAAGATTCAGGATTTCTTAGCATCAGGTAGAAAAGTTTGCTTCTCATAGCAAATGTCCCCTTTGGGAAGGAAATTTCAGATGACGAGCATTTCCCTGGATCAATAGATGACACCAACAGAAAAGGAAGCCTGCATTTGTCTTGCTGTGTCTTACATGCAGCTATGGGCAACAGAGGAAAGTATGTTATCTAGAGATTGTTTGTGATAAGGGGATATCCTTCAAACTCCCAGTGCAGCTAGCAATCACACATTGTTTCGCGAGAAACAAGCTGTGGCAATTTTTAAATCTCTGTTTTATACTATGGAACCAAAGTAATAAAGCCATGTCTTCACACTGAAAGAAAATTCGTGGAATTTCTTCCCAAAGGCAGCCTATTATAACACTACTTGAACACCTTAAACACAGCTAGTATCCATTATGTCATGTAGTATAACAAGCAGGAAGGAGAGCACTGCACAAGAAATTACACGTTTTTCTTTCTTTCTTCCTCTTTTCTTTTTTCCTTTCTTTCTTCCTTTCTTTCTTTCTTTCTCTTTCTTTCTTTCTTTCTTTCTTTCTTTCTTTCTTTCTTTCTTTCTTTCTTTCTTTCTTTCTTTCTTTCTTTCTTTCTCTCCTCCTTTCCTTCTCTCTTTCTTTCTTTCTCTCCTCCTTTCCTTCTCTCTTTCTTTCTTTCTCTCCTCTCCTTCTCTCTTTCTCTTTCTTTCTCATTTTTTAAAGGCGGAAGACCTGATTTCTGTAAACAACCCCCTAAAGGTACTCCCCTACCAATAGCAGTCCACTGTAAAATAGATAAGGTTCTCATTATGTATCCTCCATGTCTTGATCATAATTTCTATCATGGTTGACATTCTGGTCCAGTTATATCAGGTACATTCTGTGTAAGTCCTTTAGAAGACCGGGATAAAACCCTGCTGCATGCAGGATCATTTTGCCTTGGGGAGAGAGTTAGTCAAAGTGCACATAGTTCAAGGTGGATTTCTAGTCAGATTCTGCAGTACTGGGACATTCTGAGAGAAATATTTTTGAATTGAACATAGCTCAGAAGGAATTAAATTAGTTCTTTAATGCTTGGTTTTTCTCCAGAGCCATCAACACAGATTACTTTCTAAAACAGGCAGCTAAATATAATAACATGGCATTAAACTGAAAAGAAAAAGTTAATACTGTTATTATGTGATGCATTTTGTTTGACTAAATTGTATGGATAATTTCCACCATAATTTCAGTGGTGTTTATAAAGATCTTTTAAAAAGATTTCAGTTTAACATTTCCTATAGCTGTGTTTTTTCATAAGGTAATTGAATTTAAGATATCTGTACAGTATCTAAGTTTTCTCATCTTGATAACTGCTTAATGATGTTTTAAATATAATAGTATCCTAGAGTATTCTGCATATGTGCATAACTCCCTTCCCTTCTTTTCTAAGGCTCTTAAAGATTTAATTAAGCTGGCCTAAAATAGATTTGTTTCTTTCAGAAAACATGTTGTATTAACGCAATATTTTTTTAAAATGCAATGTTATAACATCAGTCATCTGCTCAAACCTGAGATTGTTCTCTTTCATCAAAATCTTGAAGAGTTCTTCCAGAATGGTTTGTTATAGCTACATTTAGACAAAGTATGCCTTGTAAATACTCTAAATATTTCAGAAATTTTTCTGTTTGTAAGATTTCTTCTTTAATATATTACATTTTCACTGTAGTTTCATGAATTGCCTTCTCGGGCACTGTCTAAATCCACAAGGATTTATTTTTAACTGTATTGTAATTGGTGTTACCTGGGTCACATCATACTTCATTCTCTTCATGGACTGCTGTTCTTGTGTCAAACTCTTCTCTGCATGGACACATTGGTGCACAAAAAATATAAACTAAAAAAAAGGAATTGATATCAAGTAGAAAATTAATTCCTGAAGTCAAAACTGCTCTAAATATATGTCCCATCACCCCGCTAGACTCCATCTGTTTTACCTGCTTAGTTCTTCCTTGTAGAATTTGCTATGAAAAAGGAAAGGTCATTTTTGTCTGATCAGTACAGAAGCTTCTAGAGATCTGACTGCAATAACACTAATAGTGTTTTAGAAGCGTTTTTATGTACAAGCTTACAGCGATAGATTCAGGTTTTTTCTCCCATCTTTATACCCACCTATTCCTATGATGCATGAGTATTGTAAATCTGCACGTGAAGCAAACAGTGCATTCAGGTTAACAATCAGCATCCCAGCTCCAGCACCTTTACACACGTACAATTTAACTGTGGCGAGGGAAACAAGGCAAGCACGCAGGAATTCAATTTCTGTTTCAGCCTGTTGCTGCAAAAAAACAGCTCCAACAGAAGAAGCCAAGGTGCTTCGCCTCGTGACCGTTCTGTATTTGTGTAAGATGAAGTTTCACTGTGGTGCAGCCAGAGAGAAAAGGGTCTTTCTGAAATGTAGGACCGTGATGAGCGGTGTGTCTCCTGCTTGCTCTGTCCATATCAGCTGTGAGTCTGGGCTCTCGATGAAGGTGGCTGTTTGACTCCAGCTGTACTGATCCATGCTCCTAGTGTGATGCTGCAGCTAATTAAGTCCAGAATGGAAAAGATCAAAGCTGTGCCTAATTTATTTGCCTTTTTTCCCCTCTCTCTTTTTTTTTTTTTTTTTTCATACCACAATGCTGTTTCTTATTTTGAAGCTTCATCGCTCTCTGCTACAGCATTCACTGCAAACCTCACCTGTTTGCTTGGTGGAGTTCTGACTGGTACTGGATTGCCATTTTAACTTGGCAACTTCCGAGTCTTGTTCCCCAGTGGCCTGCCAGCTAAATTGGTGTGTTACAGATGAATGCACAGCTCACAGATGGTGTCTGAGTGTTTAGTGGCTCTCAGAAGTAGATATGTATTTGGTCAGGAAGAAGATTGCATTTTTCCTACAGACAGAGCAAATGTCCTTGGGGAGGTTTTCTGTGTCAAGGTGGAAACTGTTCCACACATCAGGTACAGGGGACTCTTAGCTTAAGCAGGAGTACTACTTATGTATACATGTATTTCTTTTTTCTCCCGGGTAGGTTACACTGCTACTTTTAACATAAATGAAAAGTTTTTAATCTTGATTCTCCTGAACTTCTATAGATATTTTAAGCCTAACATCCCTCTTCCTTTTGTTTTTCTTTTCTTCTTAACTGAGATGAGCTTGAAGGTGTATTTATTACTCTGGTGTCCCTGTAAAGTTCTTCTTCAGGTCTTAAACTCTGTTTTATTGCTCATGCACAAGGTTGAGCGTTGGTGCTTATTTACTGGCAGAACAGCTTTACAGACAGAGCTGTGTTTGTGAGATCTATACCTCCGCTGGCATCTCACATCCTCCTGTACGCGGGTTGTGTCTTTTCCTTGTTCATTCATCTTATTTACTCAAAGCAGTCAGAGGGCAAGACAGAGGGGAGGAGTTACATGCTTTCTTTTGCTTCTTGACTGGCCTAGTCATGTCATGAGGATGAATAACAGAGACTGTCCGCTGCCTTTTGTTCCTTTCTAGAATGAAATATAAACCAGAGCTTCTTAAAAGTTCTGAAAGCTGCACTCAAGTTTCGTCGTTTCATGTTTGTTCCCATCCAGAGCTGGAAGCAGACAGACTGGAATATTTTAACAAAGTCTGTTCTTGTAAGATTTCCAGACTGTTTTGCCAAGCCAATAGGCTCATGAAAATGCAGTTAAGCATGAAAATAGACAAAGTTTTAGTTGCCTACCTCAACTGCAGGCATGATGATAATAATTTGGTTTTTTGTCATTTTTGCTTTGTCATTGTCAGATGCTGCTCAAAGCTGAAATGTGCAAATCTCTGCCAGCTCTCTACAAGGAACCACACTGTCCTCCAGCACTATTGACACTCTGCTTAAATTCTGTAATTCTTCCTTCTTCCTATGCTTCTGTCCCCAGTTTGGTAAGAAACCTTTTCTTGAGAATGTCTCAGTTAATTCCCTCGGGAAATTCTTATTCAGTTAAAGGAAGGAGATGGGTCCCTCAGCCTTATGCCATCGGGTAAAGGGACTGCTGAGGACATGGACCTGCTGTTGTTTGCCAATTCTTTGTTGTCATAAACTCTTTTATAGTGAAAGCTGAGCATCCACCATTTTAAGGCTCACACAGATGTAAGAGGAATATGAAGCACGTCAGCACTTTCTTCCTTTCCTCTTTAATGAACACGTCTTGGCCCACAGACCCACCAGTGTCCATCCCCAGTATGGAAGAACATGATGCTCCTTCCAAAACAACAGCTATGCCAGCATATATCCCTGTGAGCTTGCTGCTGCAAGAGGGTTGTGGGAAAAGTTCAGCTGATGTGTTTGTTCTGGCTCCTGGCTATGCATGTGATGCAAACACACCTGGTTGTTGCTGATCCAGAGCTTGTTGCCTGCTGGCCATCACCTTGTGAGCTGGCACAGCCTGGACCTTGGAAGGAACTGGGCCACCATCACCCTCCTCCCGCCCAGCTTGGTGGGGCGGCATGGGTGTTGCCAGGTACACTCTCATACCTGTGTCACGTTCTCTGCAGCAAACCAAAACTGCTGCAGTTATTGGCTGATGATTTTTTCTGCTTTGCAAGCACGTTTAATTCCTAAAGCCTTCCTTCAGTGTTTTTGGAATTTGCATGCTTTTGGCAGTCTCTTTTTTCCACCACAGGTGCACTTGAAAAATAAACCTGTCATGATTTCCAGAATTTCTTCTGGACCATGTTTTTGGATTTTTCAGCAAACTGTAGAACAAATTCCTCTATGGGCATTTTGTATGTTTAGGAATTACCTAATGTCCCCTCAGGTCTTTTGCCACCTCTCTTCCATCAGATATTCCCTAGACAGCCCTTGTAACTGTTTGTGGTACCCGCTTTCTTGGTGCTTGCACATTAAGAATATGAAACATAGGTGTGTCCTGGAAAGAGATGAGAAAAAACAGTGTCTTCATCCTTGGCAAATGTTCTCCCTAGTTACATTCACTTTGCATACAAATAAACCAAAAAGTAATATTTTATTAGGAATCCAGTGGGTAGAATAATGGACTGTAACTCAGCAGAGCTCAGTTCACAGCTCTGCTGTTCTCTTATTGGGCAAAGCCATTTGTATCATTGCCCTACAGCCTGGGATAAAGACAATTGCTTTGTAATATAATATAGTATCTATAAAGGAAAACTATTATGCAGAAGGAATAATAATAAAATATTTCCAATGATAATAAAATTATATGTTTTAGATATATGTTTATGTTGTGCACAGTGGAATGAACTGGATTAGATTCTAGCTCATACTTCATCAGTGGCGCTTTTAACTGGCTTCTGTTTTAGAGGGCTACATGAATTAGTGTATTATTTTTAGATGTACCTTCAGATACAGGTGTGCTTTTCCACTTGAAGTGATAGCATTTCATTGTAGTAACACCAGGCAGCATTTCCTGCTTCTTCATTACTGTTGATAAACCATAAAGGGCTTTACAGCTAAGTTTAAATACCTATTATTTACAGTGATGATGATGAGGAGTCTTTTTCATTTGTGAACTGAGTAAATATGTTGCATAGATTCTTGGGCTGCAAGGACTGTGACTCCCTGAAAGTAATTTACATAAAGTCGTTCATGTCTGCATTTGCTCTTTAAATCTTCTCTGGCTGTATGGGTAACATCAAACATTTATTTTGCCTTATTTTATGCAATGTAAATAATAGATACATTCAGGAATAGATCCTGAATACCTCAGCTGGTGTATATACCAGTGCAGCTCTGGAGCACGCAGGGTTGCATCGGCTGAGAATCTACACCCCCCCATCAGCTGTAAGTGCCTATCTTGCAGTGCATTATACAAATGTTCACCACAGTTTGTCAGCAGCAAAGCTGTCACCCAACAGTACACACTGCCTTCTATCAGCCATTACTTTTCCGTCATCATCATCAAGTGTAGCTTAAGAGAATCTGTGCATTGTTTCTTTCCCTCTGAACAATTTCCATTGAAATAATTGACCTGCTTTTATGGTAATTTGGTCTCTGCTATTTGTTACTGCAGCATTTTGCAAAGAAAAATGCAAAACTAATGCCCTAGAACAGAAACATTCAGCCAAATTACTTACCAGTAATCCAAGGAATCATGGATAAATCCATTGCTCAAGTGGCTTCTCATTTGGAGCTTTTTATAGTTTTCACCCAAGGGTTGAGATTTGGGTTTTTTGTGGGTGGAGGGGTTGCTTTGTTTTTGAAAGGTAATACTCATGCTCTCTGCCCTAGAGCAACTTTACATAAATCTCTTCTGAAAACTGTATCTGCCAGCACTGTCACCCCACCCACGAGCTTTCACTAGGAGCACCAGTGAAAAATATTTAAAGGGGCTGTTTCCACTTGTTTGGTGCATTTCATTTCGTGTTTCTGCCTCTTCCTTTCTTCATTCTTCAAAAAACTCAATAAGAGATATCATTTAAGCCCAGTGTTTTGAAGTGACAACCAATAAACAGCCTTATAGCATGATTAACGAGTGCTCGGGAATAGTTTGGTGTAACTTACAAGTAAATTGGGGCCCACTGAATTTGTTTTAAAGTAATGAAGAGATTCCAGTTATGGGTTGGGACCTTCACCTAGTTACTGGATATGTTATATTTTTCCACCAGTTTCTACCATTGGCTGATGGTGTTCTAGTCAAGGTGTTACACAAGGAAGTACAAGCTAGCACAGAAGTGACATTCAGAACCTGGACTTCTGACAAGTTAAACAATAAGAAGGATTTTAATTTCAATGTAAAAGCTGGAAGGGATGGTCAAGGTGTTTGATCACGAAGTTTTGAAAAAGGTAATTGCTGCTCCAAAAGTAAAAATGAATGCTGTTTGGTTCTACCTAGTGGTAGAACCAAATATTCCTAGTGTTATATATTTTTTTCTTGATTTCTTTGACTTCCAGTAAGTTTGGCTTTCTGTGCAATTTGTGGGCTGCTATTGCTTTTTTTCAGAGGAAAGATGAACCAAAGGCATCTCAGATGTTGCCCTGCTGGTTTAAGTGGTGTTATCACCAGTGGAAGGCTTCTAGAGTTTGGTAACAGTGAACATGCTCTGGATTTCTCTCCTTTCCTTTGGAAGTTTTGTTGAGTAGGTGGATTTCCGTGGCTGAAAGGGCCAGCATTTCAGCAGGGGTGACATAGCTCACGGGTGGAGACGTTAGTTCTCTTTTGACCTCTTGAAAGTGGAAGTAGGTTGGGGAGCAATGGGGTGATGAAGGCACAGGTTGAATATCCTCAGTGCTGCCTAAGTCTTAGGGCAGTTCAGTAGCCACGCTTGGTGAGGTGTGCTCACAAGGCTTACACCAGCAGCTTCCACACAATGCGTTACAGAGCTGGAGGAAGCGTATTCTGTGAAGGTATGGATTGTATTGTCAGATCCTGCCTTTGTGAGGAAGAAGTTACCGCACCATCCCAACCTTGCATTTTGGTCACTAACATTTCTCACTGTGTCTGGTACTCCAGGACGGCTGTGAATGAAAGAGAACTTGGTATTTTCAGCACTCTGAACTGCATGGCCTCCTTCTCAATCTACGTGTTGGGTTGGAGAAAGGATTTATGTCTCATAATATTTTACAGGTGGTATATCGAACATTTCACTCTGGTGTTGCCTGTTCAGAGGTAGCTTCGTTTAGTGAATTGAACCTAAATAATCCAGTAGCAAATGACTCTTACATGAAATGAGGTGGTGATCTAAATCCAGACTTTTGTGGAAAATACTTGGTTACTTGTGCTCTTAACACAGAGATGAAGATTGGCAGTGATCCCTGTAGGATGTGGATTTCTGACATGGGTGAGGCTGGGTGGGGCATCTATGTAATTCTGCTTGTTTGCTGAAAGATGAGCAGAGTATTATGAGCTAAAAATATTTTTTTTTTGTTTTTGCACAAACAACAAAATATTTGGTCTAACTAAAATAACTGTGTGGCTAATCCTGCCCTGTTCACTCTACTCAGGTAGTGAATACCTTAAAAATAGATTTTGGTGGAAGTTGTTAAAAATGACAAAAATTGCTTTATGTAAAAGGAAATGTAGTGCAATCCAGCTTCAAAGTTCAGAACAGTCAGAATGCCATGGTTATTGTAGTATAGTATCACAGTCAATTATATTTTATATTTTACATTTTCCTTTGTCTCTTTCTCACAAAAGCCTAGACTGATTTCATAATGTTAATGAAATGTGCTGTGATGTTCCTGTAGGGTGCTGTCGGTAAATAATTATGGCATGAGGAAGGTGATTCATGATGTGGCCCTAAGTCTGTAAAGTAGGACTTTGTGACTGGTTAAGATATAAGGATAATGTCTCCAAAAAGCTCTTCAAAGTCCCTGTCAGATCAAGCCTATAGTCACTGCAAGGACCACCTGCCTCAGCCCAACAGATGCTTCTGGGAGAAGGTTTGATAATTTGTACCTGAGGCCACCTTAGTGACCCAAAATCTATTTTTTGTGGTGTCTCCCTGACAACTTCTCCTGTTCTTCAACAAACCAGGTAGACTAAAGCTTGAGCTTTCTGATGAGAAAAGGGGCTGGCTGACAGCACACCTTCTCCTGCACACGCATCCTGCACAACACTGAGGATCAGGAGTAACGCAATGCCAGGGCTGGTCCCAAAATCCAGACATTTGGCTGGCAAGTTTGGAATTTTTGTTTCTCCTGCTCATTCAAACCTATAGCAAATGCAGAATCCTTTTAAGTGTCTCCATTGCTGTTTACAATTCTCTTTGTGACTGCTGGAGGAAGAAATGTACACAGCTATTTAAGAAATTCCTATGTGTAGGGAGGAAAACGCTTCAAAAGAGTATAAAATACAGTGCAAGTATTGCTGTCGCTTCTTCTCCAGTCATATGCTACACTTTAAAAAGCCAGCATGTTTTCTTCCACAAAAAGATCTTTATATTTCTGAATTTTCAGAAGCCTTAATCAATATAAATCACAGTCTGAGCATGATGACACCATATTTAGTCCTAGAGTTGTGCATCTCAGCTGCTTAGTCATTTAAATCAGTGGAAATAAGCATAGCGGTTCAAAGTTTCAAAAGGTCAAAGAAGCTACTGTCTTTTCAGCTTTGAATCAGTTGAGAGACTCCAGTTTCTTGGAAACATAATGCCAAGGCTGCATCTCTGCATCTCATTTCTCCCCCCGCTTGAAGCAGTATCGTAATTAGTTTAAAGGGCAAATCACACCACACTCAGTAGCAGAATACCGTACAGTGGAAGTTCCTTTCTATTTTCTCTTTCACTTGAAACTACTTTAAAGAGGAGTTTTAGCCCACATTGTGCACTGAAATATTTGACTGAAGCTCTCTTACCCCAAAGCCAAAACCCTGTTCACAATTTTCAACAAAATGAATACTTTTTCAGTACAAATATGACAAGTCCTTTTACCATTTTCTCAGAAGGAAAATAAGTGATAGTGTTCCTCAGAGAGCAGTTTGTGAGAAAATTAAAATCAAAATGAAAGCAGAAGACTTTTAAAAGCTTGCTTTTAAATATTTGTTGTTTTCTTTACAAAAGTAGCAGCATGATTTCCGGGAGGACCCCTCCTATCTCCTAGACTGCAATGGAAAAAAATGTAGTTTTTATTGTCAGATGCATTGGTCAATCAAAAGTTATGATCAGAACCTGTGCCACATTGATCTGTATTAGAGGACTCTGCAGTGTTAGCAACTGCTATTTCGTGTATGTTTTTCCTAATTACTCTTTGGGTTTTTTCCCACATATTTCCAGCTGCCGTTCTGCTGCTGAAGTGAAACTCTCCAAGCAGGTTGTCAGGCATTTCCATTTCATGGTGTACGCAGCCTTCTCAGAGCTGGGATCCACACAATGGTGCTCCAGGGACGTCTGGCTGCTCCTGCTGCTGGTAGTTTTGCTTTGGTTCGTGAGACTTTACCTGCATTATTTGAGCCAATGGCTCTTCCTTCAGACCATCTCAGTTCCTGTCACGAAGTAAGTCTCGCTGCCTTTTTTCTCTGTTGGAATATTTCTACAAATAGCTTGATTCAAAGCAGTTCCTTCACACTATGAAGAGAATTGCTGACTAAGAGTCATGCTAAGGGCTCTGCATGCAAGTCCTGATAGGCACCTCTGCAGAGACTAGGAGAACAAGGACCATCCAGATGCCAGATGATCTGATATGTAAATGTGACCCTAACAGAAAGACGAAGGTGTTAAGACTGTAAGTTTTCAAGGCAGAACAGGATGTGTCCATTTGTGTCATGCCTACCTCTCTCCCTTCTGAGATACCCGGATGGTTATGTATCTTCCACAAGACTCATTTATCATTTTGGATTAAGTATTTCAAAATGCCTAAGAAGTGCACAAAACTGAAGAAGCATTTAAATCATATTTGATGTTACCAAAGTGATCTATGAGTGAAATACTTTGAAGAATTTAGCTTTGGTCTATCAATTTTACTGTGAGGACTCCAACGGGTTGACATATTTTAACTACATGATACATCGACTTTAGCTCGGGAATCAGAGCTCTCTAGAGAGTTCCAGGAAAATCATTGCTTGTCATTACTTGACATGGAAAAAAAAAAGATGGAGAATAAGTCCACAAGGTGATATATACCTGGTTCTCCATATGTTGCTGTGGGGTAGAGAATGGGTTTACAAAGCAAAAAAAGATCAATCTTTCTCAGGGAAGGGAAGATTTCGCCAATAGAACCAATTCTTTTTTTCTTTGCTTTAAAGCATCATGCAAACCTGAATCAGTCAGTGGGAGCCAGTACCACATAACTCTGTGACCTATATCTGCTGTGATACTGGGATTATTTGCTATAATTTGAACAGGCTGTCTGAGCAGGCTCTGGACAGTGCAGGGTATTGCCAGGGTGGTCTTCTAGACCTTAATGCAAAGCCAGCCATCTCTCGCTCCTGGCCTTGCACAGCCCGGGCGGGCTCAGCCAGCTGGCATTAAAACTTCTGGGAGGCCAAGCATCAAGTCTGTGAAAGCAAAGGAAACACAACAGAAGGAAACAACGTGTGTGAGAGAGGTGGTCATGTTCGAAGCCACTAATCACAGCTGTCCCAGGCAGTCAGCTAGAGAAAGAATAATGTTCGCAAGACAAGATGCCCTGGACCAGCATCCCCGTCTGTAGCTGTGTGCCACAGAACATGAGACTGACTCAAGCACTCTCTAGTCTCACCGAGTACAGTGGCAACACTCATGAGTCAGAACCAAAGTGAGGATCAAACCACTTCACCTTTAGTTAGAAGTAAAATTTAAGTCACTAGCAATTTTTGCCTTAAATTTCAGCATCCACATGTAGTTCACAATACCATCCAGTTCCCGTCTCCTACGGTGCCAATGAATTTGCTCACTGTGAGCTTTTCAGAACCCACGATCCCATGGTGGCAAGAGGGATGTTCGCAGTCACTTTAGGGATGCCAAAAGACATGTCTTCCATGCCACATTTTCCGCTTTGTGCAGTGTCCACAGGTGCTGCAGCATGCAGAGAGGGGTGGGCTCCTGGGCCTGTGCTCACACCAGTGCTTCTGAGAGCTGACGTCTTTCTATATTATATGTATATATGTATATTTCTACAGCCTGGATGTGCATCCACTGACTGAAAGTCAGTGGGGATCAACGGATGCAGAGGCAGGAGAAGGAGAAAAAGTTTATTTTTCTGAGTAGTTTTCAGTCAGAGAGTAGTGACCAAGATGGGATGCAACTTTACAACGCAACGTGTTGTATGCATAATTCCGTTTTTTTTGACAGTGTGCCCAGAACCACAAACAAACTCTCTCCTTTTGCTTCTTTACAGATTCCAGCTTTTCCCTCACACTGTCAAACTGTGCTACCAGAACTCCTTGCTGCAGACCAGTGAAGAGTTGGTCATGGTTGTGGTGGGACCCCTAACCTTGAACGCAGGGCTGCTTCTTATGGTCCTGATCAGATGGGGCTGTCAGCAGCTGTTTGACTCATTCCCTTCCTTCTTGTCAAAGTTTATCATAGCTATGGGACTCTGGACAGTGCTAGACCCCTTGGCAGTGTTCGTAGTGGATTCATTCCTGGGGGTGAGTCACTTAAAATAACTTGGACATGAGACCTTGACGTAGAAGTTTGTTTTATTCAGTGAATCACTGAAAGATAGGAAATTCCACCCCTGGCAATGGAACATGAAAGTTAAAAAGAAATTAAATAATAATGTTATACATTACCTTTTTATTAACAAAATTCCCATCTAATGGAGTCACTGTGTTTCTGCATAAAATTAAGATCACTGTACAAGCCTTATATGGAGATAAGAAAGTAAATCCACCAGTGGAGTGATTGCATCTGCTTTGAAAAGGATTACTGCAATTATGGATGTTAATGGAGGTGGGTTAATGAGCAGTCCTGATTATTAGTGCTTCAGATTTTTCTGAGCACTGAAATAGGCAAAATGCAAAAATAGAGGTTATTGTGCACTTCTCTGACGTGCAAGGTAGTTAATATAATTTGCTGGCACACCTAAAAAGACTTGTGAGGTTGAAAGACAGACGTCTTTAAGGCAAGAGCCTCCTTATATGTAAAACTATGACAGCAAAGCTCCAGCTCTCACCTGTGCCTATGTATGTGCTGTGTAGCCCACCTACGCTATGGCAGCTGAGGACTTTTATCACATCCCAGGTAATGCTGCATCTCCCAGAACACTTGTTTCAGCTTTGGCTCTCCCTGTGTAGGTGACACAGGGACCCTTTGATGGGTGCAGGGCACTCAGAGCTTTTCTGGGCATGCGGTGTTGAGGTTCTTCTGCCCTTGTCTGTCTTTCAGTGCCATCTTTGTTTCTGGTGCTCACTCCAGATCAAGCAGTAATCCACAGCCCTTGCTGTGGATCAGGTTTTCTCAGGTCTCTTGGTTCCTCACCTGCTAACCTGTGCTTTGCTTTTAAGAGGTCCTCTCAAAATGTGATTTTCCACTGTTTACATGCTGTTTCCCATCACAGTGGTTAAGCAAATTAAAATTCAGCTGTTCAAGAAACTTAATTTGAGCCTACTTGGGAGGTAATTGCAATATTTTAAGCATGTGGCAACACAGTAGTTTTCACTTTTTTCACTTGAACAGCCTGTGTTTTTTGGTTTGGGTGTTGTTTTTTTTTAAATTTCATGGTGTAACACATGCACAGAATTTAATTTTAATTGTAATCATTCCGATGAAGTTTCTTTTTTTTCCCTAGGAGAAAAAAGAAGTATTTCCCCAACATTCAGGCTAGAAATATTTAAATATTTAAAAGGATTTTCTCCCCTCCCCCCCTCCCCCAATACAGGTTTAATCATAAGAACTAGAGGAAAGGCTGAGGTCTACCTTGTCTTTCCCACACTTGCATTGAGAAAATTGTTGCTATTGACTTCAGTGGAGCTGCACTCAGTTCTAGTCAGACTGGATTCGTTATCAATTTCAAACAGGGCTTGGTCAGGGGGAAACATGAGATACGAATAAAGTAATTAAGTTTTTCATTACAGCATTAAAAAAGCACACCTCTCTTCCTACTTCATACTGAAAATTTGGCAGTTTTACCCTCCAAGATTATCTTTGGTAGAAACTCATTTGTTCAAGTATTACACAATATACTGTGTGTATCCTTTCCAAAATGAAACTATATCTCTTACATGTGTTTTCGTTATTGCATTTGTATTTTTTTCTCTCCTGGCATTCTTTCAGCAGCTATTTCAAATTTACTTTCCAATCTATTTTAGATCAGGCATTTTAAAAATGTTGTGTTGTGGTAATATGAGTTATTTTAGTGCTAGAATGTGTTTTAGTATCCTAAATGGCCTGAATAGTTATGAAAGATGACAGATAGCCCTGGAGACAAGCGTTGCTTTGTTTACTAACTAATGTTTTTTATTGTTAAGAGAAGACTAGAGAGCAGTTGCATATTTTGGGGGGTTTCGAGTCATAGTTCAAGATACTATGTCAGATGTCTGATTTCAGGTTTGGTTTAATGTCAGCTTGTAAAAGGATGTTCCAGGGATAGGAAACTTCCCTATGATTTTGGAGAATACATTTCAAGTTCCAGTTCTGCCAGAGCTTTCTGGGGACCAGTCGACCCATTTCTCTGTAGCTTGTAAAATGCAGAGTAACACCTCTTCAGCCACACAGATACGTGTCATCATAAAAAACATTAAAGACTGCAAAGCGCTTACATGACCGTCACCCTGCAGTGTGATAAGCACCTGAGATAGATGTTGACAAATGTTATTTAAATGATTTAAAATGAAGACACCTTTCTTGGATCATGACTTTGAGGACCACAGGACTGACACACTCCCTTTGCTAGTAAAAACAGTTAGAAAGGTACATTTCCCCCATTTGCCTTGCTGGAAAGAACTGCTTGGATAAGAGAGAAATTTATTCTTATATGCCATTCAGACTTTTGCCTCTCTGGAGGGATGTCAGTACGTGACTGCTGTGCAGGGGATTTTCCTTGGTAGACAGTCTTTTCAGTAAGGAAGCAGTGGAGGCAGCCAGCTTTTTTTTTTTTCAAGAAAAGGTAGAACAGAACCAGAGTATTTTAATCTTTTGTAATGAATATGGACAGATCTGAATTAGTGACTAGGCTTTATATGCCAGTAGCTGTCTCCTGGGACCTGTAATTTCCATTACAGAAAACTGACAGTGTTGCAAAGGGTGGAGAGAGAACAGAAATATACCCAAGGATCTCAGCCTTTGTATAGGTCATCATTGAACTTGGAATTGTCTTTCCTTTATTACACACATCACTGTGAAGGTAGTAAAAAATGGGGAGAAAGTTTAAACTCTTCCTAAGGATTAGTCCAGGCAAGTTGGTCAGGAAGGTGCAGGTTTCTTGAAGCCTAAAGGTCACAGACTCCCTCTCTGAATGATAAACTCTAGATTTGTTGGTGGGGCAGTTTCACATCCTTGCAAAATGTGTCAATGTGATTTAATACGGACATGGATTTCACTGGGTCACTTTAAAAAGAAAAAAAAATGAAGAGAGAAATTTTTTTTAGCTCTGAGTAGTAGAAGACCTGTGGTATGTAGCTGAATTCTTCTAAATCGATCCAGCAGAGGGCAATAATATGTCAATACAGTAGCTAGTTCTTGAGAACTAGATATGGGGAAAAAAAAAAGAAAGAAAATAATAGATGTTTGGAAAATATTTTCCCATGTTTTACTGGAAGTTTAATGAAACATAGAGTGCTACGGAACCTTCAGGATTCTTTGTGAATCTTTGCAAAAATATACAAACAGTCTTATTCCCAATTAAATCTACCGCAGCAGTGGGAGTATGATATAGTCAGGTCTCTTCAGAGGTGTTAGTCTTATTGTGTCTCAATTTATTCTTAGAAAAGGAAGAAATTAAATTAGAGGGCTGTATCATAAAATAACTCTGATGCTTTTTGGTTCTTCAATGTTACAGGCTGTTCTTTGTGGCTTCCCAGACTGGACTGACTGGACACTAGGAATGAGGGATGAGGGGAATATCTGATTTTCCAACTTAAAAGGTTGCAGACAGACTTAAGAATGCATGTACATAAAATACTGCTTCTTAAGGGGGAACTTGTCTCTTTTGCTCTGAAAAAAAGGTCAACCCCTTTGGGCAAAACTTAACAAAACCCTGCTGGTGTCCCCTGTTGATCTACTTGTAATTGCTTTCTCCATTTTTCTCACCTCATTGGGTCTCAGTCAAGCTTTGTGATTCCGCTGCCTTCTTTGACCGATGCTGTGTTTTGCAAGGCTAGTGGAAAAGCTGTGCTAGGTGTCAGCTAGCACCAGGCACAGATGCCCTCCGCTTCCGTTTGGCATTTCAGATAACATGATGGCCACTTTTGTTTTCCAGTGGTAGCACCAAACACTGAGCTGAACTGAAATTGGGAACTGGTGTGTATACACCCTTCAAAGTGCACGTGTTCAAAATGATGTATGGGTAACTTGCTGAGTCGGGTAGGAAAGAGCATTTTTCTTCTGACAAGGGCAAGTCATTTTGAGACTGGTCAGTTTGGAATTATACACTGGCAAAGGTGTTTTCCGCTCACTCAGCACTCCTAAAAACAACAGCATTAAATCATTCAATATGTTGCCTCTCTGGTCATTGAAATAAGGTAAATTTCAGCCTTCTTCCCCATCCACTTCTCCTAAAATATGTTAACAAAGCTCACATTGTTGAGTATTTTCACTGTGACATGGGTTTTGCTCAATAAGCTACCTCTAGAGGGTAGATTTTAATCATATTAAAATAAGCCAGAAATTTCACATCTCTTGGTTAAATTCAAATTCTGTGTAGCAGACTCTTCAGCTTCAAGCCGTGTGCCTCCAAAATCACAGCCAAATCCTTCTTATAAAGAAATTCAGGTTCTTTTGTGTCTGGAGGTGAACACTTTAATCGAGTTTGCCGTTTTCTTATGTTGATTTTTTCTCCCATGACAGCGACTTGGGAACAGTGCAGAGAAACCCATTGCTGATGCTGCAAAGCTCTCCTGGGTCTTCCTAAGAGCAGAGGGGTCGTGGATTCCTGGTGCCTTAATCACTGTGATACTTTATACAATCCTGTTCATCATCTCATCGACAGTGTTGTACCTGTACTTTTTAAGGTATATCTCTTTATCTCATTATTCCCTTAGGAGCTTAGGCTCAAGCCCCTTCTCCTGTAAGATGAAATAAATGACATCAGAAAAGACATATCAATGTCACATATCCAGAGCCCAGAACTGCAGGCAATCAAGGAGGAGTTAGCTCCTGCTTAACTTTTAATACACTGGTATGTGGGGGGCACAGCAAGTGAGAGAGGGAGACACTTCCTCAACAGGACCACAATTGATATAATGATTTTTCACAGACCATAGAAGCCTCTGTTTCTTTGGCTTCAGACAATGGTGTCTGTGTCAAGGGTTTAAGCTCTAAAGTGTGTGTATCTTTTATTTAGGTACTTTGGAAGACATTGGTCTTTAGTCTTCCCAGCAGGGTTTTTGTGACAAATAGAAAAAAATCAGAAAGTTACACATGGTGTGAAGTGCAAAATCTCTGAGTCTGCACTGGCCCACAGACTCTTACAGTCTTTTGATGATACAGGATTTTTGACTTGATGCAACTGAGGGTTTAACCCACCGTATGACTTAGTCCAAATAAATTTTCCATGACTTTAGCCCAATATCAATATTCAGTTCATCTTGAAATTTGACCAACTACCTTTTTGCCACCTTTCTAGCAGGCACCATTAGCTGTACAGTCAATAGGGACATTGAAAATGAAACAGATAGGTTGTCTAATATATAGAATGAAAAAGTGTGTTGCCTTTTTTTTTTTTTTTTTTGAGAGAGAGATTCATCTATAATCAGTATGAATTTTGTGCTGGCCCTGGATTCACCCAGTGATAAACATTGAGTAGTGGCAAACACCAACAAAAAGCCATACACAAAGGCAAGATGCAGGCAGGTGTAAGAATAGAAAAGATCAGCAGACGCCTTCCATCTGACAGAATCATCCCTCGGTCTCCTTTCTGCAAACTCTGTTGCAGCAGGCAGAAAAAAGATAAATGGCAATCTAAATTTTTGCAAAGTATTTCAAAGCTCCTGCTTTCCTGGAAGCTGTACACAACTCCAGTGTACTGGTAGTCTAGTTAATTAGTTTTTGAGATGTTAATGCCTTCTTAATCATTGACTTAATAGTTTTGAATAGCTTCATAAGTTTTAGCTGCTGTCGTTTATTACTCAGGAAAATTAATTTAAATTAAAACATTTGTAAGGCAGGTTTTTATGAGAATATTACCAACATCTTCATTGTCTGGGGAACAGGTGCAAGATCATCAAAGGTTCCTTTCCTTCTGGATCAATTTTCCCATAATGTTTTCCAATAAAGGGGTGGGGAGAGAATGTTACTAGGGGAAAAAAGTTGTCTTAGTACGACACATTTTAAAAATGATTTATAGCAAAATACAAAAGCAAAGGGAAGATAACAAAATCTGTTACAATGCATAAGGTCTTTGAAGTTCTTGATAACAAAAAGAAACATTTTGAACACTGGAGTTTGCGCAGAGTAAAGTTATACTATGAGCTTCTGAAACTGGATCAACTTTCTCTTCCTTGTATGTCCACAGCCCAGCACAGTGGGAAACTTGGACCTGGCTAGGACTCCTGAGCAGCACACTGTCAGTTCACAAATGACAGCACTAAAGCCTTTTAAAATGTTTTTAAGGAAAACGTATGTGCAATTTATGACATTGTTTCCTGAGTATTGATATAACAGCATTTGTTTTCAAGAGAAAATAGTATTATAAACAAGGCAGTGGTATCCCTTTGTGTCGATATTTCTCAGGTGTTATATGTCAGAGATACTCAAATGTGATGTTGCTTGACTCAGAAAACATATTTTTTACACAGGTATCCACCACATCTGTGTCTTGTAAGGTAAACAAAGATAAATATTGAGGGAGCCTTAAGACACCGGTCCACAGGGAAGGCTTCAGCTGTTGGGTGTTGGAGCTGGTGCCATGGGTTAGAACTACTCAGCAATTGCCATTTTGCAGAAGTGTTTGGCAGTGTATAGAAAAGAGATAAGAACAGTAAACCCACCAGACCACCAAAGCAAGTAAGGGAAGTATCTGTTTCTTCCACAGCTAAAAAGCTTCATGGAGCACTGATGAACAACCAGGTAGCTAATGAAATCATGAGCAGGGGATAAGCAGCAGTAGGCATTTATTTGTGTCTTTACAAACCAACATACCTCAATAGATCTGGCTCCCCTTGGGTGTCTTGGGAGTCTGTATTATATCTAGCATGGAGAGATATTCTAAATACTTTTTGGAAAAATGAAGTGGCACTGGTTGCAATTCCTTCATTTTAGTTCTACTAGACATTAGAAACAGTCAGGAATTTGTGAGTGAACTGTTTTCTGCACTGTGAGAAAATGAAAACCCATCTCAACTAAAAGGCTCTGCTGGAAAGTCTAAATTTCCTGGTATTGAAATATTTTCTGGGGAGAAACTTCAAAAATATAAATCCTTTATGTTAACAGCAAGATTATTTTTATATTTTTTAGTTTTGTTTTTTTTTTTTTTTTTTTTTTAAAAAAAAAAGGATGAGAAAGGCTCAAGTGAAGATGTAATGAATTGTTTTAAACCACTTGAACTACCCTTCAATTTTTGGTTTATGTGAATTTTTGAGAGGTCCAGTTTTTGATCTGACTCTGGATAGCAAATCATTTAAATGTTTTCTGTTCTTTCTGATAAATAAATGAACTTGCAAGGTATTATACTGGGTCTCATGTCTCTAGAAAATGACATTGGAGTTTTGTTCCGTTCTTTATTGCATTAGCAATAAAAATTACTAC
Source organism: Falco punctatus (assembly GCF_963210335.1). Classification (NCBI taxonomy): domain Eukaryota; kingdom Metazoa; phylum Chordata; class Aves; order Falconiformes; family Falconidae; genus Falco; species Falco punctatus. The sequence goes on along the minus strand of NC_137582.1, from coordinate 95,394,362 downwards.
TGTCACATTTATAAAAAGCCATGCTAAGATACAAGAAGAAGTGTTTTCTTAGTTTTTATGCCAAAGAAGAGAAGTTAAAGCAGGTAATAGGAGAAGGCTGAGTACTTTTGGGCAAAAGGAACAAAGCTGGAAGACAGGCTTCATGATTCTTAATTAATTCAAAGTTAATTATATTGTTTATAACCATGTGCTTAAAATCTTCATATAGAAAATGTTTATGGCAGCAAGTAGACAGTAATTTAACTGCATTAAATTTTACTTCATTTGAAATAAGAATGTTACATTAAGTGAGCTTAAATAAATGGCAAGGTCTTTTTCTTGTTTAGCAAGATAAGTGGCAAGTAATTTAAATTGCTGACCTGGAATTTCAAAGACAAACACCATAGGATATTATCATTTCAAGATGAGTGGAAGGCCAGAAAGCCCACCAGCTTGATTTCTAGTTTTTCAACTCATCACAAGATAGTTCTGAGTCAATGTTTGCAAAAACCTATCTTGTGTAAAAAGAAAATCTAACGTAGACCCAGGGACTGAGAGACAAGGTTTTTTTGAAGACACTTTTTTTTTTTTGAAGAATTTTGAAAATTACTCCATGAAGGGTGTTAGTTATTTATAAAAAAAATTCTCTTCTGTAGCATGTTTTAAGATACCTTAGTATCCTACTCTGCCTTAGCACTGATTTACATTTCACACTTTAGAGATTTTTGTATTATTTCTTGCTAGTCAGTGTGTTTATATTCCGAGGACTACCTACATGTCAATGAGGTTATCTTCCAGCTGCTCTCCTCTTTTGATAAGAGAATCCCAAAATGACATCTTGGAAACTACATCAAATTTAGGGCTGCAGCTTCAAAAAGGAACGTTTCAAAAAAGAAGGGTGGGGAAAAAAGGACAGAGAGCACCTTTGCAGCAAAGCGGGAGATATAAATCCCTAATCTGATGTTAAGCCAGGCTGCCAGATTTCGGTATCAGAATAGCTGCTCCATCACAGAAACTCTTGGATATCGAGCCTGACCCTAAGGTACACGCTCCCCTTTGAAAAGAGAGCTAAAGATCAATTTGAAAAGCTATCTGCTGGTGCATCTCCTTATTTCTGTTCCACACTAAATCTCAGTTGTGGGCAAAATGGTGCTAAGCAGCTTATTGAGTGTGCTTCTCTGCAATTCCCATGTGCCCTATAAGGTGAGATGTAGAGCTCGTGTAAATGTGAACTTCATTCTGATTTACCGAAACAATCCACTGCACCCCACCCGTGCACACGTTGGTTAGCACGGACATGACAATACGAGACCCAAGAATAAGGATCAGACACAAGAACTGAGTCTAGCGCTGCTGCTGTACACGGGAAGGATGAGAGAATGGCGTGTCAAAGGTGTGATGCCTGTGCTCTCTCGCCCACCTGCCAAGAAATGAAGGACTTGTACAGCCCCACAGAGCTCTGGGCTTTTTGTTGGTTGCGCCGTCACACAGTAATCCCTGCGCTTCTCAGGACTACCCAGCCCATCTCTGGGAAGGGTGGAAAAGCTGAGACTGGCATCAAGCAATGGCTGAATTGTAATAAAGTATTACCTTGGAAAAGGGTATAAAAGGAAAGACCTCGGTTCATTATCCAAGACTGAGATTTTATGATCATTATTTTCTGAACCCCTGGTTTTGGATTAAAAGTCGGATGCAAAAGAGATGAACTTGAAGAGGTTCCATTTGAATTAAACAGCCATGTTTTGAAGTTTTAAAGTTCATCTAAGGCTAAAAATGTGACACTGGGCTTTTCCAAAAGCCTCGCAATATTTCTTGGTTTCACCTACACTAAGAAATACCACACAGCAAGCCTTTCTTGTGGTGGAGAATTTTACTGTGTAGTGCTTATTCAATTCCCTACCACAGCACAGAAAAGTCATAGAAAAACAAAGCTGGCAAATGAAATGAACTTTTTTAACATCAAGAGAGGTTTAGATTCTATAGACTTCAGGCTTGGGGTTGAAAAAAAATAAAATAGTGCGTGGTTCCTTTCTATATGATGTGGTTTGTCTGTTATTGAACCCTGGCACAGCAGGACTTCCATTGGAGCCTGAGGTACTCCATGTAAGCACTGGAATTAGTTACTCAGACCAATGCTAAGGGCAGACATTGGATGTTTCTGAAGGAAAGGAAGATCAGGATCTTTTGGGGAAGTCAGTATCTTGAAATAATTAAAAGAAATTGCTGCTTAAGTTTACATGATTTGATTCAGATATTGTAAAGTCTCCAGAGGGTTGGAGGATTGTATGTTGGAGAACTTGTGGGAAAGAAGCTTCTTACTCATGGGTGAAGAAGTCATGAAGGGAAACCCAAGATTTAGAAGGTTACAGAAGGGTAAGACACCTTTTTCTTTTTTGCATAAAGAGGCCTTTCAAGGACAAACCAAATGTGTCATTCCTATCCTTAGGCTACATCGCGAAGGCTGGCTGTTGGATCTGTTTCAACGCACCCACGGTGAGGAAGGTGCATTCTTTGTTCCACTGGACTTGGAGATTTCCAGTCAGGAGCTAAGCTACATTATGAAGAGGGCTGAGCAGTGGAGAGGAATCAATGGTGAAAGGCGGATGGTGAGTGGTGAACAGAATCTCCAAAAGGCGTCTGTGACATACTGGTCTACATTAATGCTTTGTATTTCTGGATATTACCTAAAAGGACCTAGATAAACAAGAAAATTATTCTTAGGGTGCTTCTAAGAATGGTGAAGCTGAGAAGCATGTTCAGGAGAATTCTGTGAGTTGTATGCATTGCCTAAATATCCTGAGGGGTTACAATCTGCTTAGCATCCAAAGGTTTAGCAGCATCACTGACGTCAAGAATTATCCATGCCATCTGGTGATTCTTGACTGGGTCATAGAGACTTCCTACCTGTTTACATGTCAGTACTGTCCCAGACAATTTCTCAGGCAGCTCAGCAAGCTGGGGAGCTCCATGGACAAATAGAATTTGACTCCTGCAAGGGCACAGATGGGGCTGCACTGAGGAGGGGGTGTGTGTTTGGTCAGTCAGATGTGATAGTCATGCTCTCCTTCCAGGATCACCCAGAGGAGTGGGCTGGGTTGGAAATGTGTGGAGGGAGGTGGGAGAGGTCTGAAGCTGGTATGTTTTATGTTGGCTATCAAAATAATTCCTCTTTTCCATTAAACCACTAGCTTCTAGTCCCATACGCAGACTTTAAGCTGTGATGTGCAGAAGATGTATCTGTGTTTGCAAAATGTCCAGTGTTGGGGATGCCATCCACAAATAAGGCTTCTGGTCATAATTGTTTTCAGAGAATATCTTATTAAAAAAAAAAAAAAATAGCTCTTGGACAATTGTTAAAGTGCTCATCAATTGGATTTATACATCTATGAATGCCTCTGTGTACAATGCTTTGTTCAGTAACTCTCCTGCTTCAATGTAAAAATGAACAGATTTCAGATAGGAAGGAAATTAGTCCTCTTAATCATGTACAAGTTGTTTGTTTTGTTTGCTTTTCTAACCCACTGGAACAAGTGATTTCAGATTAGGGTCTGCAGGTTTTTCAAGTCTCTATAGCTACCTCTAAAAGATCAGCAGTTTATATAAATATATAGCCACAGTTGTCACTGTTATAAACATCTGCCACAGCTGTAATTATTTTCCTCATTTTTTTTCGTGATGACAGTTTGGACCCTGAAAGGAAAAATAAAAAGGTGAATGTGCCAATTGAATGAAAAAGCAGATACTCAGTAAGCTTAATTTTTGTGGGAAACTGCAGAGCACCACATTGCATTTCAAGGGAGGGGAGGGAAAAGGTTTGAAGGAGTGAATGAGCTACCGCAGCCACCTGCCTCAGACATTCCCATTTTTTGTACAGATAGCACTTTACCCCAGTAAGCAAAATGACTTTTTTTTTTTTCACTTAAAATCTTTCTACATTAAGTCAAATAGCCACTGATGGTTGGTTTGTATTACCTTTGTTAGAAGTTAAGTAAGGTCAAACCAAGAATATACACAGTGGACCTCATCTTACATGCCAAAACTACCAATGCCATATGGAAAAAGTGGTGAATAAGGCAACTGTGAACAAGTACTTTTCTGTTTCAAGTGCTGAATACATTTCTAATGAGATTACCAGCATATAATTTTTTGCAGCAGTACAGAAAGAGCTGAATGAGAGGAAGAAAAAAAAAAGGTGGTGGTGGTGGTGGGGAAAGACGTGGGGAGGGAAGGGGTAGAAGAGGGGGGAAAGACAAATGGAAGAGAATGGAATGAAAAATTACTTCTCTATATACAAATAGTCTGTCCCTGAACAGAAGGGATTTGGTTTGTGCACTGCTATAACAAGACATACTTCAGAACACTGAAAACCATGACCCATAGATACAGGCGTACGGAAGTGCCTCATTTTGCTCCCGATACGCAGCTTGGCATGTGTGAAACACCAAACTGAAATGTGGGTACCTGACGCTTCATCTGAGAGCCTTTAAAAAGGGACCCAGCTTCAGCCAGATCCCAGAGCCAGTGGGGATGGTGCAGGGCAGAGGGAGGACGCCCTGTGCAGCACAGGCAGCACTGCGCCCTGCATTCCGCAAAGCGGAGCGACGGACGCTTTTGCCTTTAAGTCCCCAAGATTCCGATCCCTATTCCACCTACATCCGCGCAGATTTCAAGCCTTTTCCTTTGTACCAACCCTAATCCAATGCCAGGCTGTGAAAGTGTTAAACGTTCCTGGTCTCTATGGGACATGCTGGTGCAGACAATACAACATAAGCAGACAGGAGTGAAGTGGAAAGGGTGTAGAGGTTTGCGGCATGGACATCAGCAGGAGCTTGACCATCTCCTTCAGCAGGTACAGGATCTGCTTCACAATGAGGGAAATCTGTGAGCGGAGGCTACTGTCCAAACATCCCAAGCTATCTGTACGGAACATGAATACTGTGAAAAAAGAACCAGTGTTCTTCAGAAACCTGAAATCTACCCTTTCTGCTCCATTTTTGTTTTTTTTTGGTGTTTTTATACTATTTTGATGCAAAAGAGAACCATCAAACCAAGTTTTGTTAGCTCTTTGGCAAATCTAGATCTGTAACAAAAACTTGCTCTGTTCCAGAAATACATTCTCCACATAGAGCATCTCCCTGACAGACCAGGGACTGTATTTTCAGGTCTTTTATGCTCCAAGGCATTGCAGCCACTGAAGGACCCTTTTTCCTGCCATGAATTTGCATAAGGTATTTATCTTGTCCCTCTCTTTTTGTATGTCTAATTGTACAAAGTAATCAGTATGGAAGACACATCACTAGGCCTTATTGCGTGCATTATTAATGTGTTAATTTTTAAATAAGATACCAAATTAACTGTGAGCAATTTTTATAAAGGAAAGCATGAGACTGCCATATCTTACATCACTCTGTATAAAAAATATATTTTAAATGGAGGTCATTCAAGTAAATAGTCAGTCAAACCTTCTGGAAAAAATAGGTCTACGTTTTTGCAATATTTTCTTGCTATTAACCATGTGCTTCTCATTTTTATTCCCTGGATTAAAAATTGCCCCATAAATGGGTATTTTATAATATGCTTAATTTCCTTTTATTAAATTGATAAATGCAGCAGCAGAGGACACATTTACAGTATGATGAGAATTTAAGGTTATTGCATTTTATAATTTTTATATTGTTCAGAGAAGCGATTTGTCATTTGTGGAATGACATCCATGCCATCATTTCAAAGTATTTTTAGTCATTCTTTTGATAGGAAAAAGGTCACTTTCTGTAGACCAGGAAGACATCACTCTATTAAACTAATTTGCCTACATGCAAATTTTGTCATTTTTACCTCATTAACTATTTATCATAGAGTAAAAAAATATATATATTCATGAAGGGGCAGCTAGCAGCCTGATGGAGCTGGAACTAATATTTTGCAACTCTAATGATTTTTTGCATCCTTAATTAGATAGCATAAGGTTGATATGATTAGGTCAGGATGTAGTGTTTTTCATTAAAATACATTTTAGAAGCTTTATTCATAATCTGCCCTTGCAATTAAATAATGAGCCTATGAGTTTAATATTATCGACCCAATTATTATCCCATGGAAAAGTATACCTTTAATAAATTTGTGCCGTAGGACCTTCATTAGCAACAAAACGAATTATATTTCCAGGTACACAGATTACATGGCCACAATCACATTTACGCAGCACTTTGGGAGTCACTGTGGGGAGAGAGCCACCAAAGCCCTGCACCGTACAGAAACACACTCGATTATTTTGGAAAAAAGTCATTTACAACGCCTTTAATGAGGAAAGCTGCAAAGAAGTCAAAATGCCACCTACAGAGGCAGACAGGAACATTTGTAGAAACAAACATTTGCAGAAACAGTGTTATGGGCAGCCTCTGCTGGGAGTGAGCCTGGACCCCTATTCCTTAAGCTATTGTAAATGTGGAGGCAGAGCTGAATATTTATTGACTGAGCTTTATTGGAGGTGGGCACATGTTAAAAAACGGTATGTGAAGTTTTAGCATCAAGAATACCAGGACCAGTGGCAGGCAGGAACACATTAACTTGCCCTTGATAACCGCAGATCAGCGTTGAGGTCAGGACTCGTGGTTTTAGCCAAGCCTTTTTCTTTTTCTACACCTGACAGAAGTGACGATGTCTTGCTGTCCTCACCGAGTAATCCGTTTCCCCAAGTTAAGTAACCGTTCAGAGCCAAAGTATGAAGTAGGGTTTCCTTTTGCCCCCAAAAATAAGAGCTTGGGAAAAAAAGAGTGGGTGGGTGGAGGGGAGGAGGGTATTTCTAGTACAACAAGCTCTGACCAGGGATGGTTTCCCGAGTGGAATCTGTTGTGGCTAGGTCAGTGGTTAGGTCTGCAGAGCCCAGCGCATCGCTTTGCTCACCTTTAAGGCCTCTGAACTATTTAACACGTGAACTGTGGTCAGCCGGGGTAAAAAGGGGAGGGTCTGGCCCTCTGATTTTTTGCTGGATTTAGCCCTCAGGGGACCATCGCTGCTTGCAGTGGGACTTTTTACATATTAACAGTGACAAGGAGCAAAGTTGTAGCAGCAGTAAGCTGAAACAACAGCATTGGTGTTCCAAGCATGGACCCAAAAGGTTTGCATATAGAGAGGGTTTTGGAAAAAATATAATACAAGCTCTATAGGCAAGAAGACAACGTGAAACGTACACTTGAAATAAAGCCTGATGCACTGCAAAATTATTTTAATGAGACTAGGGCTAATTTTCTAATTCTAAAATGATATTATAGCAAACCATAAAAAATTACCCGGCAGTAGTTTTTTGAAAGGAAAATATATTTGTAATTATCTTGAACACACAAGATTACTTCAGGGCCTATTATCGACACAATTTTTGGTACCACTTTACACTAATTTGCATTTATTACTCTCAGGCCAACTATTAATATGTTAATAAATAAGTCATTAATACTTGTTATTTAATTGCTATCTATTTATTCCTGTTCAATAATGCATTAATTACTTGTGAGTAGTTGAGGGCAAAAACCTGCCCTTGCTAGTGGAATCAGCAGTGGCAAGAGAGGAAAATGATGTTGGATGTGTCGGTGTTACAAGAGTTGGTAGAGAGCAGGTTGTTTAACCCGTTTAGCATGAGGAGGTTCACTTTTCATCTTGTCTTGGAGGAAGCTTCGTGAGCTTCCAGGTAGCCTGTGCTGCAGCAAAGCCGCTTGGCCACAGGTAGAGGCTGCTGAAGGCAGGTGGAACCACACCTGAAATCACTGTAATTTGTCTTGTCTTACGGTCCTGGGTTTGTTCCCGTGGTGGAGTTTGAACCCTGGGTGCAAAGCCAGGTGGGCGATGGATAGGGAGAAGCCAAGGAGACTGAAGCCCTCTGAGAGCAGGCGCTCCACTGAGGCAAGTGCGGCGCAGAACAGGTGGTCAGAAATGGAAACAGGCACGTCACTTCTTGAAGTTGGATATTGGAAACAGAAAAAGGAGGATCCCCTACCCACCCCAATCCAAAATTCCAGCTTCAGGCTCTTTGGTTTCACTTGTGTAAGTAGACCCTAGTGTAGATCAAAAAAGGCTAAATAAAATACTGACAGCACAACCAGTGTAGTTTCTGTTTGAAGGTTTAGCACTACTCTGAGTGTGATTTCTTGCTGATTTTTGGAGAACGGGCACATCTAAAAATGGATGGTGTGACCAGGCCAAATTCTGAAGAAAGTCAGCCTGTCTCTGTGGATCTAATAGATCTGATCATCTTAAATTTGATCTCCCTGAAGCTGCAGGGTGAATTTTTCACATGGACACAAACAGAAATTTTGCTGTTGCCCTTCAGGATGTTTGATTTCCAAAAGATAGGTGAAAAGTTGCAGGGGTGTTTTCATTTTTTTTAAAAAATCAAACAAAACATTGAAGGAATGTGCTGCAAGGGTAATACCATGGTGCAGAATTGTGGGGTCCTGAAGGAAAAGTCAGCAAAAAGCAAGGTGGTCATAGGAGAAAAGAATGGAAAGTGGTTCAGGACTTTGTGCAGAAGACACAACTATGCCAAGGAAAATGGAAAGAAATTGAAAGAAACACCAGATAAGAGAAGTTGATGGTGAAAAAAGCACTATAAGTTGAGTTTCTTTTGATTCCCCTAAATGAGTTCTCTTCTGAAACTGCTGATTCAGATATCACTCGTATGCAAATTGAGAGATGAAAATACATAGAGAAAGCAAAAAACAGAAAGTGTAAATTTCCTCTTTCCTGTTTGCAAACTCTTTCTGACTGTGAGTTATACTGTATATATAAGTTCTACCTCATCTACTCTGTATTATAGCTTGAAAAAATAACAAATGGCTGAGATCACTCAAGGTGCAGTAGAAGATGTGGTCTCATAATTTTGATTTGTGGTTTCTTTCCCCTGAACTAGTTTCAGTGATCTTTTAGAAGCCTAGAATTTTGTGAGTTCACTATCAGGTTTCATTTTCCTAACCTTAATCCATGTAAATTTTCTGAAGCTGTTCACTGGACCTCAGTACAGTCTCTCCAGCAACTTAGGTTCTACCAAGGATCTAAATGAAATCTGCTGCAAGAGTAGCATAGAAGACCAGAAAGCAGTAGCAAAACCGACTTTGATCATATCCAGATAAATTAGCAGTAATACAGAATTTAATTCCTTAAGTGCCAGTATGAATAGGTCACTATGTTGATCAGGGGTAATCATAATTGTTTTAACTAGTAAACCATGCCTCTAGTCCAAGACAATTCAGCTCAGCACGTTGAGATGGCAAGACTAGGCAATAAGAAATAATCACCTTTTGCAGAATTTGTTATAATAATAATCTAATATAATATTGCAGATATAATAATAAAAATAATATAATAATGCAGAAATTGTAGGAGGGAATACTTGACCCCTTTGCAGTCAACGGCAAAACTTGTACTGACTTCATTAGGGCCAGAATTTCCATCTGTCTGTGTAAGCAAAGAAGGGAGGAACTAGGGCCATGTCTCACTGAACTTCTACGTGATCTGTGTATATAAGGTCAGATTCTCATCTGGGATAAATTATTGAAGGCAGAGTCTGAATTTTTTTGAAGATTAAAAAGAGATTGAAAGTCATGAGATGAGCAAAGGGAAGGCTCACCCCAGTAATGGGATGTTAGAGAAAATAGAGCAAAAGGTAAGGTCAGAAAAGAGTGTAGCATTCTGTCGCCTCTTAGATTTAAAATAAAATGATTTCTGTATGAAACGATGAGGCCTTGAACTGTGTAGGATTTAATTGGCCAGATGGTTCTGAAACACTTCGCTTGTTGTTCTTTTGGAGTATTTAGTCCACAGGGAGTGGTGGGTGAAAAGAAGAAAGGAGGGAAATGCGGATGGTCGGAAGCATCTGGAATAGCCAACTATGCTGACCATACCCAGCTATGCCATTAAACCTCACAACAGTTGATCAGTAATTTATCACGAAGTGTGTATGTGCAAGCTGTGGAAAGCAGGGTAATGCAGCCTAGGTAAAGGAAAAGCTTCTTTTGCCTGGGTGGAGAGGTCTAACGAGTGGAACTGCTTAAACAGATGTGTACACAAAAAGGAGCCTTGTAATAAATTGTAGCAATGGTAGAACAGTTACAATCAACAAGTAGACTAATGAAAACAGCATTAGAAATTGAGCCAGTAGAGTAACACTGCACAGGACTTTCTTGATTCCATGTTGTATCTCATCTTTAAAAAGAAAAGAAAAGAAAAGGAAAAAAAGATTAAAAATAGATTAAAAGCCCAAGCAGCTATGCAAGATTCTCTGAATTTGAAAGTTGCATGACAATAAGGTAATAGAATAAAAAAAAATAAAAAAAAGAAAGGCTAACTATGCAAAGGCAAGTATTGTAAGCTACTTCCAGCATTTCTTTTTTGGTCGCCATGTGATATTTCATATGATAAGACTGTAAATTGAATACCAAATGATTTAGTCAAACTCCATGGAATTTACTTAAGGAGGTTGTAAACATGACCTTATTTTTAGAAAACATGTATTTTGCTTCCCTTTTCAATAAGAAGGATTTATTCAAGTCTCCTTTGCTATCCCCATTATATGCACAATATAGTATTTCCAGAGTGAATGGTAACAAATCATTTTAATCCTATAATCAATACATGAATTATATAAAGGCATTAGTGCAGATGGACCAAATTAATTGTCCTCTGACATCCTTCTGGTTACTACACTGGCAGAAAGGTGTTAATTTCTGTAATACTTCAACAGATATCCAAACTGTTTTGTCAGAGAGGTTGGACAGTGATGGAGGAGGAGTACACTTAACTGTAATTTTTGTAGTAATTCATGGGAAGCTTCATTGACATGTGCTAATGGCACTTGATCGCCCTCAAGATGTTTTCACAACAGAACTCTGCAAGTGCCACATCAAGGTTTGCTCAGTCAAATAGCTTTTTCTCCTTGCATCTAGATAATTTGTGACCGCAGGCAAACTTTTGAAAATCCAAGGTGGTTTGCAACACTCCGTTGGGGTGAATCTGTCATCAGCTGGCTGGTACAGATCGGTGTACTAATGAAGAGCAAGCTCTTTGGGTTTTTTGTCATTTCTGTGCAAGCAATCCATTTCATTTCTCCTCAGTGGCAGGGCATGTTATACATCTCTTCCCATATAATCTGACTTACATTATAATTTGATTCATACACAGCCTTTCCACAGAGATTAATTAGCAGCAGGTTTGAAGTTTGCAAGTGAAAATATGATAATTAGTTTTCTTGGAATGTTAACATTTCAACACTTCAGGTTCTCTCCATCTTTGTCTTCAATGAAGCTGCAGTAAACGAGCACTATTTCTCTTCTAAATCAGACTCTTGTGAGGTTTGAAATACAGACATTTTCATCAAGCTGGATAATTTCCATAGAAAATTTACTAGCTCATGAAATATTGCAGGAGTAATTCGTACAATGACTCCCTCCTCCCCTCAGTAGGTTGAAGTATGATGTGAGCAGTTCTGAAAACCCCCAGGACAGTCACTTATTTAACAGCAGTGATTCCTACTCTTTGTAACAAAAATCAGCTGACTCTTCATTTTTGCACAAAGCAGAATTAGCCAATAGGTCTCACATGTGGTTCTTGGGTAGCGCTGTAAACAAGGTTACATCAACACCTCTGTCTTCCTGCACTCGTTTGTTCTGCTGGAGTCTATAACGCAGGTAACTCGTTGGGGCATACATCTCCAAGTCCAGTAACTTAGCAGGATTCCGAAAAGAATTAGCAATTTATTTGAATAATGAGAACATTCTAAGTTATGATAGTGAGTAAAAACGTTATATGGAATATCAGCTCTGATGATTTAAAGACATAATGTAATTGCTAACAGATGGGGCTTAAGAAGAAACTCATATTATGGAAGAGTTATTGTGGTGTTGTCTGTTATGGGTGGGTGTAGCTGTTTAAAAGCTAATATTTGCTTAATTATTTGTGATTTCTCCTCCTTGGTGTTGTACAGATTTCTTTTTCCCCAATGATACCATTTAAAAACATCTCAGCCTCCTCTAATTACTTGTCTCATCTTCTTCTTACATCTATGGCGTCAGTCATCATCTGAGCTTGGGTAGGGTATCGTCGATGCCTATTGATCTAGTCAGGTAAGGGGTAATTGAAATGCTTCTACTGAAGTAACATCTCAATCACCATGTGGTTGTGAGCTTGCATATGCAATTGCACTAAGTTCATGTGCCAATTATATATGTAATTACAAGCATGTTTTTGCAGATCAGGCTCTTAATTTCTTCCTTTAGAGGAAACAGCCTTACAACCAGTGTCTGATTGTCACACAAAAGGCTGCTAACACAGAGTAAATTGTTTCAGATGTAAGCATGTTAGAGAATACTTGAGCAATGCTACAAAACTGAAGCCTCAAGTAGTTTGCTTTCTAGTAATGACCTATTCCGTGATCAAATGATGATTCTTTGTTTAAATATAAAATCCCCCACACTGACGGCTGAGACTCCTGAGTACCTGCACATAGCAGAGTGAGATCTCCTTGCCCCCTGAATGGGGCTGGAGGGATACAGCAAGCACGGAACGAGGGCTGGCTGTGTATAAGAACAGCTCTAGGAGGCTGAATGGGAAGGCTGAGGTCTTGCCAGTCTGCGTCTGTCTATGTGGTGAGTTTAGCAAAGATGCACGCTTGTTTTTAAGCCCAAACAGGTCCATCTTTTCTGTCTTAACCTGAGCTCAGAAAGTGAAGTAAAACTTGTGCCTGAGCCTGCAGGTCAGCTTTGGCTAAGCCAAGTGGGGGCAGAATGCACGTAGTTCGTAGGAGCCAGCAAGTACACCCGGTCCTTCCCAGCGCAGGTGTGCCAAAGACCATGGTCTGAGAGTGGGCTACAAAGCCCAGCTCTAGCACAAGGTTTGAAATGGTTATCCTTTGAAGCTGTATAGAAATGGGGGCTGAGTTAGACTTCCCCTGCTGAAGCCTGACAGCCCTGTCCAGAGCTTATTTGCTAGAGTTTTCCGAAGGGGTCATTGTTTTCACCCTGATGTGTTCATCAGGACAGAAATGCGCTCTCACCCTGCATCCCATCTACATCCATTTTTCTATCTTAGTGATAATCAGGGCATCTAACCCAGAAATAATTTCCTGGGTCTGTCTGAAACCTGGCACGAGCACCTCTGAGGCCAGCCAGCAAGGCTTTGTTGTTGCACAGAGCCTTGTTTTCTCCTGATCGACAAAGGGGGAGAGGAAGCCATGCCCCAGGGAGGTGAGGTTGTAAGGAATTCCTGCCAACAACAAAAAAGAGAAGGAGGCAAATTGACTGTTTTATTAGGAACATGATCTGTAGTGTTTTTCATCTGGAGAGGGGATTGTTGCATGCTGATGAATATGGGTATCGTATCACAAGAGTGCTAAAATGCCCCTGAGCAAGTATGTTCCTTCAGCTCTCCTTCAGCAGCTCCTGCTGTCCCAGCCACTGACCTGTGAAATGTGGTCGTGTCCTCTGGATTTTTCCTCTATTTTGAAAGCTGGTCCTTTCATCCTGTAAAATATGGCCCTAAATAGTTAAATGGGAGTTGCATTTGCAAGGATTTGTCTATTAATATTAATGGAAAATCTGATGGGTTGGGTGGTTGGAGGGGGATAATCATGCCATTCAGGTGACATGGAAGTACAGCAGGTTTTATGGATATATATTGTTTCAAAACTTACCCGGTTTTGGCCAAAACAGAATGGACTTTTAAAAATCAACATTCCTGAAATAAAATCCTACAATTTTGGAGAGGCTGTAGAGAAGTGATCAAGAGAAAAGGTGGGCAGCTGCTAACTTTGGCATGCTCTGATGAAGAAGGAACCAAACTTTGAGCCTTGTAACACCTTGATCCTAGTGGGCACTGTTCAGATGACCTGTTTTCCACATAACTCCTAGGGCTTCCCCTCCTGCTGGCCACACCTCTTGCTGTGCCTAACTTAAGGCTTTGGAATAACTTTGACAGATGTGAGGAGTTTATCTCCTTCCACTGACTGGGCGTAAGGACTCACTTACGTGTACGGCTCCCTGAATATGAACTTAAATATGCATCATTTATCTCATGACATTAGCATCAGCATGTTGATGTAAAACTTTTTGTGCTACTGTCAGACACTAGGACCGAATTCCCATGTCCTCAAAATGAGAGAGGAAAAGGGAAAAGGCAAAGCTAGGCAGCACCTTTGGGAGCTGGGATCCCCCCAAGCCCTCCCAAGGCTGCAGCAGTGGGAGCAGCCCCATCTGGCTTTGCAGGGCATTTGTCTGGCCAGTGTAACCGTGAAGCGTTATTTAAAAATAGGAAAATTGCACCTGGTCATTTAAAACACCTCAGAAGGGTTTGTTGTGCCTCTCAGATGAACGACCATCAAAATTAGCACGCTGGCCATGACACGAGTAATTCTTTGATGAATCAGTCTTTTTGCATAGAAAATAATCCCATCAGAAGCACTCTGAGTAGCGCTAGCCTGGAGGCTTGAAGCTTAAGCTCAGTCACGACGTAAAAACCTCCCCAGCCTTGTTTTCTTTTGCAGCTGAGATTACCCATTTAGGACTCGGAGTTTAGACATTTCTCAGATAAACCTCCTTTTGTATTAATGGGTCTTGCCTGAGAGAGCAAGCCTGCCAATTGGATCCTTACTTCACTCGTTCACAAAGAAGGGTGCTTATTTTAGCTTTATTAAACACATTTGGGCTTTGCATTTCTGTTTAACAAGTGGGAAATATTGCAGTAAAGGTAGAAAGCTGGTTTCTGTCTCTTTCAAAGTCAATATAGGTGGAGAAAACCCCACACTTGATAGTGTCTTGTTAAGAATTTTAGGATTACTCTACTCTTTCTCTTGATTAGTTCCTCTTTGCTGAAGTCTGATGGGCTTCAAATAAACTGAGGGCTTGTGAGCCCGGGAGCCTAAGCCCTCCTGCTGCTCAGGAAAGGTTTATAGACTAGTTCCTTTCATTATTGCTTTATAAATGGCATTGTTTGAAGCAGCGTGTACTGCAGCTTGAATAACGACTTGGAGGATGTTAGTTAATTTGCTGTTTGAGAGCAAGTGTCTTTTCAAGTGGCTTTTGGGGTGCTTAGGTAACTGTTAGTATCTGAGACAGATGGGAAATCTGTCGACAAATGTTACCCCACCTCACGCTCAAGTCTGGGCAACATCCACTGCATGTATGTAGGGCTACAGATACACAGTGAGTGCCGTTGGCTCTGCAGGTGGGTATGATGCTGATGCAACTTGTGGAGAGCCCTGTGTAGCTCATCAGGTCCTTCCACAGGATGAGAGAGCCAGAACCTCCTCCAGCTCCCTCAGCTGAACCCAGAGCATTCAGCAGACCTTTGTGGATCACTCTCCCTTTCCAACAGCAGTGCCAGTG
This sequence comes from Falco punctatus, assembly GCF_963210335.1. NCBI lineage: Eukaryota > Metazoa > Chordata > Aves > Falconiformes > Falconidae > Falco > Falco punctatus. The sequence continues at coordinate 95,379,018 of NC_137582.1, read as the reverse complement.
TTGGATTCACATACAGCCTGGTACAGCCCCGACACCTTCCCCTCCCTATACGGTGATCTTATGCTGCTTGGTGTTGGCAGTGTTCCCTGTTTCAGGATATCTGCGTCTGTGGTGTCCGCAGCACCCTGTTGCTTGTTCCAGTGGCACAGAAAAAGATCTTTTGAAATGGGAAGAGGTCCAGGATGCCTGACTTTAAAAGTGTCTTCTTAAAAGTGCTGCTCTTTCTGCCATAGCCCCTTCCATTCTTGTTTTCTTCCAAACCAAATTTGATGCAGTTTCCTGCAGAATCTGTGCATTCGCTGGGTTTGGGTCTCCTTTCTTGGTACCACGGCTTCCTGGCACTTGCCTGTCTGCTTCTGCTGTCTCTTGCTCCCCCAGCTGTGTGACAAGTAGCTAGGGACCAGGGTAGCCTTTTTGTTCTATACCTGTGTGTCCTGATCTCTGTGGTGGTGCCAGCTCAGGACAGGTGTGAAGAGGAAGGTGATTTTAGGATTTGAGAAGCATTCTGCAAAGAAAATAGATGTGCAATCAAACAGCTGAAGGAGGATGAGCAGCCTCTGTGGCACAGGTGTATGGGAGCACCCATCAGAAAAGCACTGCAGGTCTTCATGATGGCTTTAAACTGAGAAGATGTCCTGCCAGTAACTGAGAGGGTGCTTTAGCCTGCATGGGGAGAGCAGAAGCCTACTGCAAAGCTTCCTAGCAGGTCGAAACGACCACTTCTCACCATGGAGGTCCTAAGCTGTGCTGGGTCAGTGTCCAAGGTGCCGTGGCTCCCTGTGCAGCACTCTTCATGGCTGGGGAGCCCTGTGCCATGGAGGCTCTTGCAAAGCAGCTGGAGGCACACAGTTGGATGTTGCACTGAGCAACTAAAAGAAAAGGAGGCCCAGCAACAGCAAAGTATTCAAAATATTTTCTTGTTCAGTTTTTACAAGTAAAAGTATAAACACATGTGCATGAGCGAGAACGATATGACAGCGGATTATGACTGTTTTGGCGTCTTTACCCTCAGTTTCCTCTTGCCACATTTACACTCTGAAATGCATTCATGTGGACCAGGATGCTTGTCGCTCATGTATACATCCAGCTTGAGGAGCTATCATCAGCATTCCAATATTACAGGAGCAGTTTTTGCATTGATTGAAGTATCTCAGTGGTGCTAATTTATTTGTATGTGATGCTAAATACTTGAAATCAAGCCTTTGGGTAGCTTCCAAATGTATGTTCTGTGACAAAAGCTAAAGGCAAATGGAATGGGCTTTTGGGGGGACAGAGAGGGAGGGGAAAAAACAACAATGGCAAAGAACAAACAAAAAAGCCTCAGAACCAAATGACAATAATGGCATCTTTGTGTAAATACAGCATTCTTCTGCAGTGTTTACCGTCCAAATGCTGGGGCACTGCAGAGGGTAAGCGATCAGAAGTGAGGCAAAACTTCCTTCATTCCTATTTACTGTAAATGTCTGTTAGCTTTTACTTTGTTGTCCAAGCTGAATGCAAAACACCATGAAAATAAGTCAAATTTACCAGAAAAAGAAATCCCTTTGCTTTTTTGCACTGCTGATGGTGCAAGTAATTGTGTCTGTTTTAAAAGTCTGGGGTCTGACACTCATTTATGCTGTTCTGGCATCTTGACAAAGCTGTAGCACGGGCATAATGACGTGCCAGAGCTGTGTGAAAAGGCCTGAGTGTACAAAGAGAAAGGAACTTATGATTTCTGAACCTGACAGTGCCCTTTAAGCTAACCATGGAGGAGCTCCGCTTGTTCTGCAGTATATTGCTTCATCTCTGGCCACTAAGGGTTACTATTGTCATTTGTTGAATGTGTAATAGGATTTAGAGACGGATTAAGCTAAATGTTTTGGCTTTAAAAGTTTTTTTATTGTTTTGTTTTTCTTTATTTTCATGGAACAAGCCTCTTTTCTGCCTGCACAAAGAAGGTTGTACAGTTTAAACAAAACCTAATGGAAATTCTTGAATGAGGCAAAGATGCTGCAGTTCAAATACATTCATTCTGTTTTCGTGGTGATGTGGCATCATCATGACTAGAGTTTGTTGTTTCTTTTTCTGGTTGATGTGTAGCCAGGCAAATATTCTGACTTAAAAGCTTAGGACTCAGACTCCCAGCCCAGGCTTCTTCGAGAATCATTATCACTGCAATTGGGCAAGGAGATGCTTTATGGAACAAACAAACCAACAAAAATAAACAGAGAGCTTACAGTATTTTTTCATGTTTTCAACCCCATGACATTTTGTTTTTCATATCTATATTAAGCATGTGGGGTTGAAAGTTACCATAGGTCACGGGCTTTTTCTTATTTCCTGAAGTAGTCTAATACCATATTTCCTTTTTATCATAAGGGAGTAAAAGTTGTTTCAGACAGTGCACAAACAACTGTTTTCACAAACCCCCTAAATTCAGAGTAATAACACTTCAGTCAACTAGCGCATGTCCTAAATGGATCGCTAAAGCATGTTTACCACCACATTCATCCTGTTCTAATGCGGTTCTTTCAACTGGAAGTTTTCCTCTATAGTCTGGGCTGAAATTTGCTCACTTTAAAACTTCACCATGGCTGGGGAGAAGAGAGGAGGGACACTTCTTTCTAAAGATCATGTACACACGCATCATTTGGTTGGGCCAGGAACCTGAACCCTCTGTTTCAAGAGTTCCTGCTGCCTTGCCATCACCCGCAGTACCTTTTCTGATCCTTTTGGAGCAAGGTTATCAGGAGAGGGCCCCGGCAGATATTTTTCCGAGCAGACTGGCATGGTGCTGTAACCTGTCGCTGCTGCGTGGTTTGTCAGATCAGCCGTGATTCTCTTATCTGCACCATTACCTCTGGAAGGCATTTTCATCTCGCACACAATCGAGGGAGTTGTTGCATTTCGACTGAAACAATCATAGAAAATACAAACCAGAACCATATCACTGCACTGCGTTATTCAAATGAGAGATCAAATTACCCCCACTGATGTAAGCAGGGTTGCCAAGGTCTAAATGAAGACACAACTTGGCCAAAGGTCTGTTTCTAATGTGAGGTTTGAGGGCTGGTAGGTCTTGCATCTAATATCAAACAGCTGCAAGACAGTACCAGCTCCACTGGAAAAGGCGTACACATTTCTAAAAAAACCCTCCCCAAACAAAAACATAAAACCCAACAACCCCAAATCTTTATATATTATTTAAACTCTGCCAGCATAAAACTGAAAGTATAATTGCTCATTGTCGCCTGTTATTTTAGTTTGAGTTCCCTGTATGAGGTTATTTGGGTGCACTAAAGCCGCTAAGGTATTTCAGTATAATGCTCGTGCTGCTTCTCCCCTGGCTCCCACCCTCCCACCACCCCCAGACCCCTCAAGGGCCTTTACAAAAGCACAAGCTCAATTCTTGTATCATTTGCACCCCTGTATATCTGTGGCAGTTCTCTTCGTTTGCTTTTGCTAACAGAAAGCAGGCTCAAGATGTGAATTGGGTGTACTGTTAGCGTGAGCAAAAAGAGAGCTAGTTTATTAGTCCTTAGTTTCACTTTGCAGTGCAGCTTTCGGTGTCCTAAGATTACATGAGAAGACACTGTTATAACTACAATCACTCAGGAGCTCAACTACAGGCATACATAACAAATACGAATACATTGCTCAGAAATTGTTAATGGCCAGCAAAGTATTCTTTTTCTGAATTACTGCCAAGTTTCAAAACTGCATGTGTCATCGTATCACGTACTATACATTAAGTTTTGGTCATGTAAGTCAGATCTGCCCTATGGGTATTTTAAATTACAAACATAACTTTTTGCAAACTCTATTGTAATGTTCTTTATTTGGCTTGGTTTCTAAATCAACATAGTTTGTTCATACCAGTTCAATTGTTTCTTCCTTATTCTTTGCCACATCTAAATCCTTTATCTGAACAAGAAACAAAGATCAAGTAATTTTTTAGGTAGCTGAGCATCTAATGCTGTCTAAACTCTCTATAAAAATCCGTAGTAATTTATGGTATGACCTTTTTTTAATGTGTAACCAGTTTAGAAGTGGAACTTAATATGGTTTGCAATTTAGCCATGAAAGAAACATGATCTTTTTTCAATCAAGTATTGGCAATAATAAACTTAATTATTTAAGATAATAATAATCTCAAAACTTTTGAGTTTACGCATCTTTCTCTGTTGTACAGTTGTAATTTTGTAGTTCAGCTGACACCATCCTGCTATATAACGTAGCTCTTAGTTTGAGTGCAGTCCCTTGTATGACATTGAGGTTTCAGTCCATTGCAAGTCTTCCCTCCTGCCTGGACCGACTGAGTGTGCTGCACTGGCACCATGCTTAGTGCCCATTTCAGTGTCCTGGTTTTTTCCCACATAGTGACTGACTCTATATGCAGCCACTCTCTAAATTCCAAAATAGCCAGCAGGAATGGGAGGACATAAGGCAGTGTGGTCCACCAGAACCCACTAGGGTTGCTTCTCCCTAGGATGCTATCTGTTCAGAGACTTGAGAGCATTTTTCTTATGTCACCTGTCTCAGTAGTGGAAGCAGAAGATCTTGATGTGCAGATGAAAGCTTTGAATAGAAACAGGCAGAATTATCTCTGAAAGTTATGGGTAGACAAATGGATCAGTACAGTCATGTATTACATGCAGAATATATTTGTGAGGTACAAAAAAGCTGTGAGAAAAACACTAGTATAGAAAAGTTGGGTTTTTTAGACAAAACTGTAACATCTCAAAGCACAGAAGATTAAAGTAGTACTTCCAGCCATTCTATTTCAGCAAATTATTTTATATATAAATCCATTTGCGCTGGAAAGTGAAGAGGCCATTTACTTCACAAACACTGTTGTTATCTCAGCAAATGGAAACAGGATTGTGAAAATTATTATTAAATATCACACTTTAGATTTTAAGGTAGCTCTTGTTCCAAAGAACCAAACACGATTTAACTCTGGGAGGCAAAGTAGCGTTCTGTTGAAATAGCTTCTGCCAGACAGGAGACTATAGCACTGGGCTGCTTTAAACTACATCCAGAATAACAAACCTGGTTGTCATCACTCCATATCCATAGCATGTCAAAGTCAAGATTTCTTTGCAGCACAGGTAAAATGGGGTGCTGCTGCCACAGGAACTGAGTGGTTTCTGCTGCTGCATCACAGTTATGATGGAGACCCCCAAGCTACCTCTGCTCCTGCTGTCTCTGGAGGAGCAGCCCCAGCACAGGGACCCTCCCTGGCCACAGCAGTAGCCACCAGCCTGGCTTGCTCGGGCAAGGCTGCAGGCAAAGTAGACAGAGAAGCAAAACTTAGCTCTCAGGCAGCTGCCTGCTTTGATGATTCCTGGAGCTGGTCCTGCTTCAAGAAGGCGAACAGTTCGGGCAGACAGAGCCGTGCTTTTGATGGGTGATTTCTTACTAACGTAGCCTGAGCTTTAATTTTTAGTTTTATCTAGAAATGCAAGGTACAGTCAACTGGAAGCTGATTAAATAAGAGGAGGAGCCTAGTAAGACTGCTAATCCTCTTGTAATTATGGCAAATGAATCCTAAATATGAATGAAAAATGATTCATAAATATCACTTTGCTTGCTTTACACCCAGCAAAGATCCAAAAATACTTTTTCTCAACAATTTTTTTCAAAATATATTTAAACTTGAGAAAAAAAACGGAGCATCCCCATTCTCTGTGTATTAAGACTTTTGAAGTCAGCAGTCTTTGGTCGTATTTCCATAAAACCAAGCTTTCAAAATGTGCTTGAAATTGGAGATGTGCTGAGTGTTTTCTGACCTTTTTTGAATGGGGATCACCCACCCCTGTAAGACATGTAACAAGAAAGGGAAACAGCAAAGAGCTGAGAAATGGTACAGAGTATCCTGGATGGAAACACACTGACCAAAAACTAGGGCGGTCAGTTGAATCAAATTTAAGCGATCAATATACAGAAATCAGATTGTTTTTGTGTGTGTTTTTGATCCTTGATAAGTATTAGCTGAGTATTTGGTGACTCTGCTGACTTAAGAAGTCATTATGCTATTCTTGGGTACATTTGCCCCATTTGTTCTTGGATACTAAAACAATTTAGCTGATGTTTTTCTATGCTTATCACTCTCTTGATTGATATGATGTTCTACTAAGTTGGGGAAATGTTCTGGGTACAGTTAAATAACATAAAATGTATGGACGTGATTCATTCCTGTGCTGCTGTCACTTACTCTAATTTTACTTGATAAAAGAAGTGACACCAGCATAAAAGTGGCAAAGTTGCAGTGAATCAAGCACACATGTAAAGCAGAAAACAGAACAGTTTTTAATGAGATATGAAATTACTTTGGTGTATTATCTAAAATGCTAGTGTACATTTTTCATTGAAATTAAACTGATACAAATCTCATTGTAAGAGGCATAAAATTTACTTAGAACAAATGGTGAAAAGAAATTTGATCTATATTTTTAAAGCTCTGTTGATGATTGTACTAATAATTTTGTCAAAGTTTGCCCTTTTGAAAGGAAACATCTCAGTTACAGGTGCTATTTTTTGTATTCTCCCATGCAGCATAAGCTGAACCAACTTGTATTTACTCAGGCCAAAATAATTTTTGGTGTTGACCTTTTTTATATCTTTACTATGTAATAAAAGTCTAGTATAAAATAGCAACATCTTTCATTAGTTCTGTGAGTGGAGAAGAAACCTGTCATCTATTAAGCTATCAAAACTGAAGCAAAATCATTAGGGAGTAAACAGTCATCTCCCTTTCCAGTATCTGCTGCCTGATGTAATGAGGGTGGGGGACTGACATGCTGTTTACATTCTTTACGTGACTTGTGGAAGGAGTCACTATCCAAGCAGAGTGAAAAATAGGTGCTGGTATAAAACTTCGTTAAAACTTAGACTTCCAGTTTTGCTTCTTTTGCCAACCCAACATCCTGCAGTTGTGTGTCTTTGCTATTGTAGTCTTTTAGGCAGACTGAGCTGCCTTTAAATAGATTAATTAAGACTAAGCAAAGTAATTTATTTCAGTTTCTTTCCCATACTTTACCGTTCATAGCTTGCGATGTACTTCTTATGGTAAAATACGAGTGAAATATAAGGTGCTTTTGCATAAGGAAGAGATACTACCTCCCCCTGTTGCGGGCTGAGGGCTCAAGTTGTCCTCTCCCAGTCTGCACCTTTCCTGGGACTCCCTTCTTCTGGCCCATGTGTGCCTGTTCGTCAGTGCTCCCAAGGGATTTCATGTGGCTTACAACCTGACTCGTGTGAGCTCCTGAATGACTCCCAAAAGACAGGGCTTCCATGGATAAACTGCCCAGGCAGCAGCAACCTTGTCCCAGCTGACCTCTTTCCTGCTGCGGTTCTGGGCTGCTCCAAGTTATTCCTGCAAGCTGGTGCTGTGGGGAGCATCTGTGTGATGCATCGTGTTGCAGATCTCGTGTGGCTTGTTCTCAGGCTAACAGGACAGATGTGTGCAGCAAACCCTCTGCTTCCTGGAGCTGGACCTTCTCTTTTATGTTGGGTCTGAGGTTTGGCTGCATGCCCTGGGAGGGAGGACAGTATACAGTCCTTCTCTGCAGGTGGGAGAAGTGGCATTGTCCTCCTACCAGAAAACATGGTCATCAAGTTAGAAGTAACAGGAGGAAAACAGGGCAGTGACTGTTTCTGAAGCTTATTAAGATGCTATGTTGAAGCAATATACATTTTACTATAACTGGATCTTACTATGAGTAATATTTCCTAATTAACCACAGGGATGCATGAGCTTTGCAGACTGAAAGACTGAGCATAGGAAATGTCCCAGGTCTGTTTTTAATCAAATTTATGTTATTGTGAATTGCTTGCTTTTGCAAAAACTTTCAGAGGTAGCTAGTGTTAGGAATTACCCAGGGGCATGAAGATACTCCCAGTTACATCCTTGTAACATCTCTGGAGCTGTACCTTTACTTCCTAGGAAAGAATTGTTTCTACAGAATTAGACCATGCTTCTGAGTGGACGTGGGAAAGGTGGATGATCTCATTACCTTTGTCCCCCTTAGATTTATTCTAAGGCTTTTCAAGATCACCAGGGACTGTCTTTCATCCATGTAGACCCTCGTGGGTCATGAATCTGGAAACTGAACTTCTACACACAGATGAGAATGGATTTGTAATAATGAAAACCTTCAGCTGTTGAAAAAGTTTTTTTAAAATATTCCCTAATGGAAAATACTTTTTTTCCTGTGTGAATCAGACCAGACTTGGACTGCGTAGACACACACAGACCAGTGAAGGACGGGGAAGCTGTCAGCATATGCTCTGTGTTACAAATGTGGCAGGAATAGCTGTGTAGACAAGTACAGGGGGAAGCTGTGTGCTGGTACAGATGAAAATATTGAAGGAAGAAGAAGAAGCTGAAGAGTGGCTACCAAATTTACTCTGGGTCAGACCAGGGCTATGTGTTGATGAACCTCACAGTGCAACATCGGACAAAAAGGGGCAGAGTGTGACTGGAGTGCACATTTTAGCACCTTTCTTTTTCATGGTGAATCTATGTAAATAAACCTGTTACATCTAGGAGATGCGTAATATTTTTTCTGGCTTGTGGCTATTCCCCAACCAAGGATATGCCACTCATTTGTGAACATTAGGGAGTGCCTACTTTAAATACAATTACAGTAATCAAAAACTCTTAAAAAGTTTTTTTTTTCAGTGCTAAAAAATAAAACCTGCTGCTGTCTGTATCAGTGTACTTAATTATTAGTATAATAATTAAGCAGGATTTTTTTTTGTATTAACAATAAGGTATATGCATGTTTGTGTAGGTGTGTATACTACATCCACACAGAAAAAAAATGCGTTCTAAGGAGACCAGTGAAATTGGTAACCTTGATCAATAATCAAGGTTTCCAAGATAAATCTGTCACTAAATAGACAGGGTATTGAAGTGCCTGGCAGGATCAGGTCTTGTTTGTAACCTGAATTGTGGGGCAGAGCTGTCTTCCTGTTCTGTGCATGAGTTCTCATGGCACCTCATGCAAGACAGGTCTGAGCCCACAGCCATGGTGTGGAAGCACTGCTGCAGTGTTCCATGCAGGAGGCTTTCTGCTTTGGCATCCAGCAGCTACCACTGCTGAAGGAAGCTGCTCTGAGAGGAAAGTAAAGCAGACATCACAGAAGTCTTGACTGGCAGAGACACCCTGCAAAAGCCTATGCCACAGCTGTGTGTTGTCATCTTCTTCCTTGGAAGAGAAAAGAAGATGAGAAAAAAGAAAAGAAAAGAGAGAGAAGAGAAAAATGGAAAAGAAAAATGAAAAGAGAAGATAAAAAAGGAAAAGAAAAGAAAAAAAGAAAAGAGAAGAGAAAAAAGGAAAAGAAAAAAGAGAAGAAAGAAAAGAAAAAAGAAAAAGCAAAAAGTTTTCTTTTGCTTGCTTACTTCTGTTTGGGGATGAACAAGTGATCCAAACGCACTTTTGTGATCCCGTCTTGGAGTTACTGATTGCCCCACAAGCCAAAGTCTCCACGCTTACGTGGCCGTGCTGATGCACCAGTGTTGTGAGGAGCTCTGGGTAGTGGGCACCTGCTGAGCCAAAGATTTGAGATGAATAGCACCCATATTGATTTGCCTATAATGGAGTGGAAAAGAAAAATGTCCAGGTTTTGTTGCAGGTATTTTCATGGGGTATTAAATTGGTGGATTAGTTGCAAACAGCAGTACTGATAAAGTCTCCTGTCCATCTTGATGGTTGGGCCTTTCTATTAAAATGACACATAAATAACCTATTATGTCCCCCACCCATGGAAATTCAAATGCACCTGTCAACTTGATAAAGCACTTGCCTGGAGGGAAGCATTGTTTACATTTTCACTCCATTCTTCACAAAAAGTGAGATTCTAATTATTTTTCCCACTGTAAATTAATGCTGACTATGATGGTTAGCATATCTCTGTATTGTTATATCTATGCAAAAGTTAAATAATAGAACTGATCCATCATGTATTATGCAATGTGCATTTTTATGACAGGCTTCCGTCCAATCTTATTATGCCTTTCTTCATAAATACTTACTTTTTTTTCCCCCAGCAGCTGGGGGAATCTTTGTTGACTGCTGGTTCAGAAGTTGAAATCTGTCCTGTGTGAAAAGGAAAACACAATTTACATGTTTATCGGCTGCTGAATTCTGCTATCTCCAGAGAAGGAAAAAATAAGGATATAAAAGTTCACTCCATTAATAATAAGCTTCATTATATTGGACAATTGGTCACAGTACAAGAAACCATTTTTTCTACAAACCAATCACATAAAGTTCAATAATACAATGCAATTGTTTCTGGATATCTTAGACTCTAACTTTTAATTCAGAAAGGGCAAACTAGTTAAGGTTAAATCAAATTATGAACAGAATCTTTCCTCCGTACATAAAATCATGCCACACCTTTGCCCAAACTGGAAGCTGAACCATAAACCATTTTTTAGGGTTTCTAGCAGTCACTTCTAGTTTGTAAATTATTTTTTTTTCTGCATTTCATGGTTCCTGCTTGAACTGAAGGCAGAACTGCCGAAATTCCACAAAGAGGGCCATTTTTGCAATAGTGTGCTACAAGTAAGAAATATTATTGTCAGATGAATTTTTGCTGTCTGGTTTCTTAAGCAGGGAAGAAGGCATTGCTTAGAGGCTCTCGGTGCACTCAGAGAACCCCAGGAGGCAGCCTGATCTTGCAAGTTCTTTTGACAAGTTTTGTAGACCCAACTGGTTTGCATACCCTGTTGAAGGTTTATGCAAACTGCTCTGAAACTTTGACCCTTTGTCTGCTTGCTACAGTAGATTTCCACTTCAAGATTTCTAGAGAAGCATCAGTGCCAGGCATGGTTATGATGTTTGCAAGAGCCAAAAATAAAACCCTGGTGCAGAAAAAGGAAGGAAGCAAACTGACAAGGAAATTTGTAGCAATTGAGATGCTTTTGGATTAGGTTCTATTGAGCTTGCAGTTGGGATGCTGGCCCTACGGAGGAAGAAAAAAGATCCTTGGGGTGAAGATGGCAGAGGAGCTGGGATAGGAATGGGGAATGCCAGTCTTGACCACAAAGGAAGACCTGAACTTTTGTTGTTTTTATTTTCTTTCTTCTCTTCTTTTCTACAAAAAACCAGCATTTGTTTTACTGCCACGGACCATCAAATTCTTACACAAATAAGCCAAGGTCCTTCCACTGTCTTCCTGGCAGGATGGACAGTTGTGAAACTTTTTTCCTTCCCTTCTTCCTCCAAGGCCTACTTCTACATTAATGTCTACAAGAAAGCAGCTTTATTTGGAAAAATAGATAATTTAGGGACAGTTAAAGCAATTAGCCCCATGTATGTGCTAATACAGCTATTGCTTTGATCTCACCCCTGGCTGTTAACTCTTTGTTCTCAGGCAGCCCATCCTACCTGTCTGTACAGCAGCTGGAGCCATGGGACCTCTGTGTGAGTGAGAGTTTTTAGGTGCCTCTGCAACACATCTGTTTGGTAATAATTAATATCCATGATGGAGTATTCAGTATGCTCATCAGGATTATAGAAAGATGAGAGAAAAATGTCAATATTTCTAAAGGGGGGCAACCAGCCTTCAGAAAATTTCATATATGTTTTACCAGAAGTGTTGAAGTTTGTTTTCCTCTTTCACCTTCTTTTTCCTAGCCCCCTTCCATCTGCTTGTAAAGAAAGCTAGCTCTAGGCCTGTAAATTAAGGAATTTTTTTGATTCTTAGGAAAACCTCATAGCAATTTTGCTGTTGTTTGAAGGCTATTAAAAAAAAAAAAAGTTTAAAATCTTAAAATCAAGACTTGGTCAGCTATCCAAAGAAAAACACCCTCCACAAGAACACAGTTTGCATTACGCTCTGCCCCACTGGCACAAAGATGCACAATTCCTCTGCCCTCACAGAAGGAAATGTTCTGAAGTTGGAGAAGATGCAACTAGAAGACACCAGTCCAATGTATTTAAGTTTTAAGTTCTCAGCTCGTTTACTGCCCATGTAGTGATCCAGATTTAAAAATGTTAGCTGCCAGGAACAGATCTGTCCATCTGATGTAAGTCACAGGTGAGTAAAAGCGCATTTCATACCCAGATACACATCTTGGATGCACGTGGTCTTGGACATGGTGAGTGAAGTCTGTGAACACAGACTTACATCTTTTAACTATCTTTTCTCTGCATTTAATCTGTTCCAAACAGTAAAAGTCTTAAGATGAAATGTTCATTGCAAACAGGTTAATTGACAGATTTGACTCCTTTGTTTTCTGTTTACAGATTCTTTTTGAACCACATTGTTTTTCTACAGATCTGTTGGGGCTATTTTCACAAATTTTTGCAGAATCTCTTCTGTGGGCAAATTTTATCCCATAAAATGAGCTGCTCCGTTGATCGATTTACTATTTGTTGTTTCTGGTGTATGTTTGGTCACCAAAGTCATATAGTATTATTTCTGCTTTCTGACTGCATTACATTTGTAAACAGATGAGTAATGAATAACAAATGTTGATGAGCAGATAATGAATAGCAGACACTCTTATTTACACAGATATGCCCTTGTATGCATTAAAATCCTGACTTCCATAGAGAAAATAGCTTTTCCTAAACACTGTTGTATATAAAATCCTGTCTGTCTGAAGTTACTGAAGATGCTTTCTTAAGTAACTGATTCCAGCATCCCCTATAAAATTTGGGAAATGAGGCATGGAGAGAGATTTCTCTTACCCATCTGAATGAAACCTGTTCTGGGCTTGGAATACAGCAGGATTCTCTGGAATAGGAAGGGAATGTATTTTATCTCCTTTCCTTAGGGCAAATGAATGGACAAAGGCACTGCTATGCACAAGGAAATGCAAGAAAGCTGAAGCCTTTAATTTGCACTCACTATGTCTTTTGCTGATTTGAATATCAGTTTTCCTTGACTTAATACTTGAGTTGACATTCCAAATTTATTATTGTTCGGAAAAGTATATTATTTATGGACGACTTAAGTGTGAAGACTTAAAACCACATAAAATTCAGATCTGAAATGATGGGATAGTAAGCAGCCAGCTACACTAGCAATGAGTGCACGATGGGTAAGAAATATGTGACTTTGCTTTGTAATATCTAAAAGCGGGAGATTAAAATCATCCCCTAGAAAAGATTTGCATTACGGTTCATTTGGACATATCCATAAACATGATGCTATTGCAATTCAGAAACAAAAGGACCCTCCACTGTTTCCTAGTGTTATGATGCTGAGCAGCTTGCCATAAATCTATTCTGGGATTTCTCCTTAGTCGTTTACAAAGAAGTTATTCTCTGTATATGGTTATTTTCATCATTCAGTCTGTCCATGTCAGTTTATTAAATAAATCGGGGAAGACTGTAACAACAATGCTGCAGGCATTCCTAATTTGACTGAAATAAACAATTCCCAGATACTACTGGTCCATTATGTTGGTCCATTATGTTCATAAATAGGACGATTTAGAAACAAGTTATCTATCTGAAGAGTTACTACAGGCCGTGGTGGTGGGGATAGCACACTGGTTCGAAGGTGTTGGCCACCGATCTGGCTCTGTAGGTCAGAGTACGGCCGTATGCCATGCGTGGCAGGAAGAGGTCCCCTGCCAACAGCAGACCCAAGGTTGTTGCTAACCCAAGACATTTACATGCTTCACTATTGCCCCAGGAGTGAAAGCGCATGCTGTCACCCCGCCAAATTGCACTGTGTAGGTATAAGCATGTGTACATACTCATACGTTTAAATATAAGGAGCATTGGTGTAACTAGTCATGACTTTTTCACGACGGTATGACTTTTGGCGCTCCTAAGAGCTTCTCTTGTTCATGTCTTTGCTTTCCATTTCTCCAATTTCACGACTTATTCAAACCAAGTTAATTTTCACTTCTTGTAAAGTAACCTGTCCTTCCTACGGTGGCTTGAACATCTCCCTCACCGCCACAGCGAGTTCTGTGTGAGGTTCCATGGCAGCCTCACCTAGACGTGGATGCAACCAAGGTGCCTTTGACATTGGCAGCAAGGGGTTTTTTTAGGCATGTCCATGTAAATTCGTCTTTCCCCAGAGTTGCTGGCAAGGATTTTAGCAACAGCATGTCAGAGTTGGGGTTTGCAATACTTCAGGGGTGCTGAGCTTCCCTCAGAGGTTAACACTAGCCAGCTTTTGGGGTTTTTTAATTGTAGAGCTACACTGGTTTAACAAAGATTGCCCCCAGGACAGCAATTCCCATATTTGCAACTCTTACCACAGAAAATGCCCTTACCATGTTTATGAAAGTTACTTGAAGTAAATACAGCACCCTCAACTCTCAACTTTTTTTCTATAATGTCAACACTTTTTCCTTTCGCCTGAAGTTAACAGCTTGTAACTTTTACTAATTATTTGTCATGACCAACTTGCAGTTCTGCCCAATCTCAGCTGGTTGGTTTGGTCTGTATTGCTCATTTCATGCATTTTCTTTAAATGCATACAAATGTGTTTTATACATTTTGCAATGCATGACGCTGGAATTGGTTCACATGACACTGCTAATAATGCTGCAAGCGGTACTCATAATCAAGTGTTTGGACACATATGAACATGTATATTTCTCAACTTAAAATAGATAAATTTATGCTGTTATCTTTTTTTAAGACATTAAAAGTCACTCTTCCTCTCATTCCCACTGTAGCTCAGAAAATTGTAGGAATTCTTTTTTCCTTTCTTCTTTTACAAAAACTGTCACACAATAGAAAAGCTTATAGTACCTTTATGCACTAGCATGCCATTTTCTGTACCCTGACCTTGGAAATATTAATTGGCTGTGTATCATGTGTGCAATATATTTAGAAATATATATTTATTATTATATTTGTATTTAAAATATTACCGTGTTCTACTTCAATAACATATTTCTACACTTGGTATGGCACGATATAGTTATACAACAAAGCACATTTGTATTTGTACGTACAAATGTATTTTTGTCTTTTTTTGTACATTATGTACTGTAATTTCCAAAGAGTGATATAATTTACCTTCTTAGAACCAGAAGCATGTTCCATTCCTTTAAAAGTCCATGCATTTTTACGTCACACTGTACGTTAAAGAAGCAGTGATTGAAATCATTGTTGTCAAGGAAGAATGTATTAAAATTATTAATAAGACTTAAACCCACATGAGACTTACTGAATCATCTTATCTGACCTAAATTTATGACCCTTCCTCCCAGTTCTTCCCATGCATACTTGCACAAAGACAGGAGGAATGAAAGGAGAGAAACCAACACAATAAAGACCCGTAAAAACTGGGTGTTTGCATTAGGTCAATGTAACATTTTGTGATTATAATAATATAAATAAATAAACTATAAGGGCATTCACATCAGACCTCATTTCAAGCTGAACTATTATAAAGCGATTAACAGCCTCACACTCCTGCTTTAATTAAGTTATGTTGTGAAATATTCAGCATTTGAACCTGTTCTAGCCTGCCTCTTTTATCATTGAATTACCATCCTTAATGTGTTTTTCTGCTGAAAGATGAATTTCATTTAAGGATTACTGTACACTGCTCTGGCATTTTGTGGTTTCTTGTCAGCCCTTGTGAATCTAGATCATAGCTAACTTCAGTTCCTCTGACATGTCCTATATGCACAGTCTCTTGACTAGCCTGTCTCAGTGGATTTATTAACTCATATTGTATTCCTGTAGAAATGAATGGACATTTTTTATTAATTTAATGATAGAAATTTCAGATGACAGTGGAGTTTACTTTTGGAGCTTACTTCAGGTTATGTAGGCCACAGCAGCTCTCTAGTGACCTATCACTTCACAGAAATGCGTTTTGAAAGTTTCAAGGCAGTGGACATCTGTCTGCCAAATACTTTAAAATGGTGCTAGCAAGGAGGGAACTGAACGGTCCTTCAGAGCTGGGGTGTCTAAATCCACAGCCACCCCCGGCACTGCTCTTTACTTTCCTGGGGTTGGTTTTCAGCTGTAATATCCCACTGCATGTTGCAGAGTCTGCCTTCAGGCAAATTCATGCTACCAGATGACTTTGAGGAAGGGTTGATGAGTGATGCTCCAGCCAAGCATCCCATTTCCCTCCTTTCTACTTGTGCCTCACCTGGACCAAGGTGATGCAGCTCAGCATGGCAACATCAGTTTTGGTGTTGCTTTTTCAGTCCCAGTTGTCTGATGAACAGACTGTGCTTTTTTTTTTTTTTTTGGGGGGGGGGGGGGGGAGGACATGCCAATCACATTCTCTTGACTCGTCACATAGATGTCCTCAGAGGGAGTTTGCTAGATCTTGAAGTGTGACGACTGGTCAGGTGGGTTTGTTTACTCCCACTACCCTGCAGATCTGTCTGCTCTCAGGGTGGGTGGCAAGGTGATGCTGCACCTGGTCCCATATGGATATGGTGCCACAGGGATAGCACCCAGAGCCGGGAACTCCCAAAGAAGGTTGTTGCCCTGGCAAGGAGAAGGTTTGCTCAAGCACAAAGGTTTGAGTGATGTGGCTTTGGCTTCCAGCATGGTAATTATATCCTGTAAATGACACTCAGCTCCAGCACTGATTGAAAATATATGTGGTAATTTACTTGTGTGAAGGGAGTCTAAGGTCCATGCTGTTCCCTGCACTGGACAAGCACAGCATGCATGTCTTTGACCCCAGAGCTCATGGATCAAACCGGCAAAATGGAGCTGCTGAGAAGGATGCAGTGTTCCCAGTGAATGCTTTGTGTCTTGCAAAACACATGGTAAATAACCCTCTGACTTGTTGGCAGGGACAGAGACAAGAGAAGGACAAGGGCTAAGAAGAAGGTCAGAGAAGAAGCAGGGGAATGTGCGGGGTTGGTTCAGGAGGGAGGAGAACACTGAAGAAAGGAAGCAAGCAGTACAGGGGAAAATGCATCGAGCGTAAAACGAGGATCACGAGAGATTGTCCTGTTTGCCGTGCAGATCCCCTGCAGACTGAGTTTTTGATCTGTCCCTCCCACCTGATTCTCTTCCCTGGAGTCATAGATCAGGGAGAAGACACGAGGCCAGGCAGGACCTGGTGCTCTTGACTGAACAGGTCAGCGCTGTCGGTTGTCAGATATGGGGATGAGAGAGGACAGTAACCGTGGTGGCATCTTTGTTCCCATTTCGCAAGCTGTGGTGTGGCAGCTTGTGAAGCTGCTTATCCCTGCTCTGGCCAACACTGTCCCAACAGAAGCTGCCTTTCTTGCTTTCACAAGAGCATTGGCCACTGTAATTCTTATGCAGCAACTGCGTATGGCAGGCGTGTAAGACATGCTAACGTTGTAGGCAGAGGAAAATGCAGGGCTTATCCTGTCCTTGTAGCTGCTGTGTGTCCCTAACAAGTTGTTCTTAATGAAAGCCTTTTAACCCCAGAGACTCTGGTGTGGTAAATTCAGACTGTGCGTATTTTACCTTAAATTTCAGATGACCTTTCCTTCTTTTGAAATGTATACAATTGTTTAGGACTGATGCAAATGAAGGCTGGCATTAAAATGAAGTTTCCTGTTGTTCTGTCACTCCTGGAAGAGAGTTGGAGATAATTTCCAGTGTGTGTTCTTGCTTTCTTAACTCACCTAAACCCAATCCTCTCCTAAGGCAGTTGCTCAGAATAGCAGCATGCACGTCAGGATCGTGGCGTTGGCACACTGTGCTAGTTACGAGATTCCTCGTAATGCGTAAGAACAGCTGAGGAAACGTGAACTGGAACACAAGCAAACCGAGCTAAATCTAACTTTTCCCAAGTGGGGGGAAAAATTTGTATCTGGCGATTTTGGCATGTCTTGTAAGAATCTGAGCTCTCTGTTTCAGCAAAAAGTAAAATTCTGCAAATGAAGGTTTTGATGCACCAATCTTAGATTAGAGGTTTCCTATAGCTAGCTTCATGGGTGAGTTCCAGCCATTTCAGCTGCCGTAATACATTTTCTTGACAGAAAAAGAGTTATTTCCTCTGCCTTAAGTAGAAGTGTTTGGGAAGAACGTGCCCGTGTCTTGTAAGGATACACCAATATCACCAATCCCTTCCAACCGTAAACAGGAGTAGCATCTGATGGGAGAAAATGAGTGATGCAAAGGTCTTGCAAAAGTGAAGCGTTAAAAAGCTTGCACTTCAGTGGGAGTATAAAACCAATGCTTCTCATCCTCATCATTTATAGTTAAGCATAAGGGGTGCTTCAAGTGTGTGCTATGATCCACCTGAAGTCTTGAATTCTGCTCAGCTTGTGTAAAGAATTAACATGGAAAAGGTTAAATGGAAATTCTGACTGACACAGGGAGGTGCAAAACGTGCCCAAGCAAATGTGTTTAGAGCAAACCAGGAAACTAGGTAACTGTGTCAATAAACTAGCTTTATACAACGCACTAAAATATTTACTCTGCCTCATCTACAATTCAGTTAGCAGCACAAGGTTATTTTAATACCGTACAGAGATCAGAGACTAAAAAGTGCTTGTGGGTACAGGCACAAAGGCTTCTCAAAGAGAGAGAAATACAAAGACTCGTTCACAAAATTCTTGGGAAGCTTTCTTTTTTTAATCAGCATTGCCATTTTATTGTTTAACCTACCCTGCTTGATCTCCCTACTTTTGGTTAATACGGGAGTCAATTACAGCTTCATCTGTGCAGAATTAACTTTATAGAATATACACTAGGGATTTGTCTATCTCCTCTATTTAGATCTATGTCATAAAAAAATATGTAGTAGAGAACTGTGTGCAAGCACTGCATATGGTGCAGGCTTTGCAGATTTATTGTAAAATCATTTTAAATCGGTTAAGCTCTTGCCAGAAGTTAATTAAATATGTTCCTTTGGTGGGGGGTGGGGGGACTCTGTGTGTGTGCGTGTGTGCTTACGTGTGTGCGTGTGCATGGGGGGGGGGGGGCTTCTGTCTCACTAGGTGGCAGTGTCTGATTACATCTGGAAGGACCACACCAGCAAGCCTGGTGTCTCCAGCTGTGACCTCCAGCACCAGGATGAAATCCCTGACTCGGCAGCTACCTGGGGAGGTAGCACCACGGTCCACATCTCCGTCTACACGGTTCACCTCAGCGGCTTCCAGGAGCTCTACAGGCGCTTCCTCAGGCTACCTGATGGGGCTATCGTTGAGGTAGGTCCAAGCAGGCTCCTCACCTGCGGATTTGGAAGGCAAAGGGGTGCACTTGAGAAGTAGGTCGGCATCGAAACAAACAGGGAAACAGGCCTGCCTGACCCTGCACAAAATCTACACAGAGATCTTTCATAGGAAGACCTCGCTTCTAAACGGTAGGGTAAAATCAGTGAGTTAATGCGTTTGCAGTACGAAGTAGCAATTTAGTATTGTTTATAGAGCCATTTAAAGGCAATTCTGTAAGATATACATTGAAACCACACATACAGAGATTATTTGTAAATATATATTGCTTAGGACCACATAAGGTCACTCTGTACAGGAATTATTATCTATATAAATATACAATTTAAGTATTGTGCACATTTATTGTACAGCTAGTACTACAGGTACAGTCATCCACTTAGTTTTTCCACACATACACAGAGCTAAGGAACAGTCGGATTGTTTACTGGCATCTTGCAAGTTTTGAATCCTGAATGTTGTCAGATTTTTAGCAGCTTGTGCACTAAAATACAATACAGAATGGTATTAAAAAGAAGTATCACCCATTACTTGTTTCATAGGCTGCATTTTGTTCATTGCAGTGTCATTTTTGTTCTCAGTGCTTGGAAGAAGTGCATTTCCTTGTTGCCTTCGGTCTTGTGCTGAGAAACCTTTTAAAAAAATTTGGCATCTAAGAGAAAGTAGAGTGAAAGAATATTAGTTTACCTACCCAGATAAGAAGTGGGAGCATCATCATGGAGGTCTGTTTACCATAGAAAACTGGCACAAATGATGCTGAAGCACAAAGTTTTCAGCTGCTCATTTCTGAGGTGAAGGTTCAAGTACATCTTTCCAGCATGAAGCAAACGTTGCTTCTGCTCCTTTGGTTAATGTTTCAAGGCTGTTTTGTTCATTAAAAGATTTTATTCTTACCGTCTTTGCCCTACTTGGCTTTTTAAAGAAAATTTAATTTAAAGGAAACTGTCCTCAAGGAATCCAAACATAATTTTCTGCCCCAGGAACTTGTGATTCACCAGAGTGAAGACACCAGAGTCTTAGAGCTGGCCAAAGAAAACAAGAGAAGGCATGTGGCCTACCTGAAGTAGAACTTAAATACTGAAACAAAGAAACCGGCAAATCCAGGTCCATGCCTAAGTCTGAGAAGCTGCTCATACAAATCATTGGCTAGAATTTTGCTAGAACATCTTTCCCCTATTTGAGGTCAACAATGCAGCACAATGCCTACTTTCTGCCCGTTACAAAGATTAGCTCTTTGCAGAATGTTTTTTCCCACTTAAGAAGTTCTCAGTTTTTTTGGTCATGAGGTTTCACCATGCTTCTGCAAGGCTGTGGAAGGAGTGGCTTCAAATACCTGGGGCAATCTCAACCCAGTGCACTGGTTCAGTTCATTAATCCCTTCTGTATTTCTGACAGTGGAGAAATATATTCCTATACAATGTTATCTTTTCTTCCCAGATGAGCTTCCCAGTAACTTCCAGCTTCTGAACTGGTGCTGGTCAGCATGCACAAAGTGAGCGCTGCACAAGGCAGATGGCTCAAACCACTTCTGTGGTTTCCCACACCAGATCACAACATAGTCTATCCCTAAAATCCACCTAGCCGAGTCTTATTTCATAGTCTTAAAAGCTGCACATCTGAATCAGGAGATAAATGTGTGCTTTACAGCATTTTTATGTGTAGATAGAAATACAATTACATATAAGTAATGTGCTTAACTAATAATTGCAGTAAAACTTATAGACAGATCTTTACATTTAGCTGATAATGGATGTAATTATACATTTGTGTATTTTATAGGTCAAGTCTTTCTACTTCAGTTCCAAATTAGGAATATTCTATAACCCACTGAATTTTAAAACCATACACTGACTAATGGGAAGTTTGCTGCCATGGGGCAAATACACCTGTGTTCCACCACTTGCTGCTGGTGCTGCCCCTCAGGAACAGTTTTTTTGCCTCTGCTGAGCTAGACAAGCAGTGGTACTTGAGTGGGGTTAGAAGACAATTTGAGTTGAAAGATTGCATTGCAACATTACATATAGCTTTTAAGTGTGTAGGAAATGAAAACTATGTAGGTTTCTTGGGATAATCTGTCCAGTCTGCTGCTTCTGTGGACAACTCATTGTGTATAAGCATTTCCAGTCTGATTAGTTAGAGCTAGTCCTAAAGATTCAGGTAGTTTACCTAAATCTAGTCTAGTTCAGGTATTTTGTCCCCAGTGATTCAATGGAAAGATTTTTCTGGATCTTTACAGTCTACTTGGTCAGAAGTCTCTTCTTCTCCAGCCTCAATTTATTCGTTGTCGGTTTCCGTGTATTTATTTGGCTCACCCTTTGGTGTAAATAAGACATCTCTCTTCCAGAAGTTTACCTGCATAATCTGATTTCATGATCCATTTTCTGCCAGAATGAGTACAACACCTCACCAGAAGAAACAAGAGCAGCTCCCCTTTTGTTTTTCGTTTCCCTCCTTACCCTAACAGCAGTGGTGAAAGAGGGAGGGCTCTTCGTCCACAGTGGCAAGGGGAGAGATTGTCCCCCATTCTCTCCCTGTATTAGCAATGACGGTTTTCTTTCCTCTTTCTCAAGATTGACAAGACTTTTTCTCCCCACCAGAGATTGGGTACTTGTACAAAATGCTGTCTTGGGACTGTAGGAACATGGCTGGTAGGAACAGGATGGGTTTGCAGCAACTGTGACGTATCCTACCTTTGTATATACATCTGCCTTGTCTGCAGAGTTCCCAGAGGAAGAAAAAAAACAATTTTCACTTCTTTTTTTCTCTCTTCTGGGTGGGCTACTGCTGTTATACAACCACAGAATACAAGGAATAATTCAACAGCATCTAGAAACTGGGGGTTGCATGTGCCTTCTTCCTGAAAAACAGTCATGCTTTTTAGTACAGTAACCTACCAAGGGTGCAAACGTAATTATTTCAGTGTAACATTTTCTTTGTTCATTCACTTTTATTATGAAACTCTGAAGGCATGTAACTCTGAAGACAGCAAAATGAAAAGGCTTTGACTTTTTAATTTCTCTGAGTTTCAAGAATCGCACCTGAAAGAGCCATAACACCTATTCCTAATTACTGCAGCGGGACCTCATTAATTCAAGCATTTGGGGACTAAGATCTCTCTGCTGGATGTGTAATGCTTTGTGCCATTACAGCATGATGGTTGCAGGTATTGGTAGGTGTTCTTCAGAAATAATATATATAATAGGAGGAAATGAGCAATTTGGCAGAAAACAGCACAGAAATGATAATAACTTTGAAAAGCGTGTGCAAATATAAACGTTGTTGGGAAGGTACCACCAGCATGAGCCGTAGGTTCTTAGCCTTCGTCTGAGCTATGCGCGCCGGC
The DNA here is from genome assembly GCF_963210335.1 of Falco punctatus. NCBI lineage: Eukaryota > Metazoa > Chordata > Aves > Falconiformes > Falconidae > Falco > Falco punctatus. Next base: position 95,356,570 of record NC_137582.1, on the reverse strand, counting down.
TAGTAAGAGTGGCTTATGGGGTGGCAGTACATCCCTCGTTAAGCACACTGACATGAGAGGAGTATTTAAAACACTGGGCCAAATTATTCCTCAAATTCATGTGTTCAACTCCTAGTGACTTCAACCTCTGATATGTTTCTCTATCTGCAGATATTCTTTGACAGGCATAAGAGGAATTTTGCATAATCTTGCTTTAAAGTCTTTGGATGCTCATAAGGAATTTACTTTTTATTCACAACTTCATCCTACCCTTTTCAGCAAAGCCCTAATTCAGCAAAGCACTTAAGTGTGAACTTTATTTAAGCCAAGGAGCCAAAACATTCACTGTAATAATACTTTCCTTTTTTTTTTTTTTTTTTTTACAGTAAGTAAAGCCAGTTTGTAAGTGCTGTGTGCAGGGATACACTAGCCAGGAATAAATGTCTCTCTATGCAATAACTTCCTTAAAATACTTATTTAACTGTGGTATTCCATTAAAGGACCAACTTTGCTGGTATAACTAGAAATTTCATGTCTGGTATGAAACGTAGTTTATAGGTTTCATAAGCATGAGGCAAAAATAACTGTTTAAAAGGAACATTAAGTACAAGGTGACATGTATAAATTGCCTTAGAAATGTTAAATAAAAAGATTTTTTTAAAGTGCGCAGCATAAAAATTATAGAGGTTAAACTTGTAAGTGCAGTCCTTTTATCATAAGCATTGTAAAACTCAAAGAATTCACATGCAGTAAAACCCACTTTCCTTTTTACCTATAATATATTTCTCCTTTATAGTATTCAATTTAAGTGTTGTCTACCCAAGGAATGACCTTCCCAAAATAAATCACTTTTCATGCTTTTCCTTATTCATTAATCTTATGTTATTGTAATATAGAAGAAATCATTAAATTTTAGCATTTTATATATATTTGAAATCCATGCACAGGAAAGTTAATGATAGTGGTGCGTGTTTGCTGCCTACATGGTGATAACACCATCTCGGTGATTTTTATCTCAACTTTTGCTGACTGGATTTGATTTCTTATTAAAAGGGCAAAGATAAGTCACTTTAACTCAGCAAAAAATCAGTTTCTTATTACAGGCCTGGTAAACCTCAGCACTGTAGAGAAAGTTTTTGTATAATATGATTTTATCTACCAAATAAACCTACACAAATGTCGAGGATTCATTCAATTTAAACTTACTGGATAAAAGAGCTCTGTTTTCCCTAATTACTTGAAAAGTACCTAGTTGTAATAGGATAAGACAGCATAGGTGACTAGCCAATTACTTAGTTTAAGCTATTTACATCAATCCATATGCTATAAATTACGTCTAAACTCTCTTGCACTTCTGGAAAAGTGAATAAAATCATATAAGTTTATTTTGAATACAAGATCAGATATGGTATGCTGAGTGACACTTAAAAAGAATGAAACACTAACCGTAGCTTATTTTCTGAAGCAATCTTGACACTAATGCTAAATTACAGCTTGGAAACATCTAGCATTTTTACCTTTATGAGAAAAGGCTTTTTACATATTTAACATAATTCTAGGGAAAATATACTGGAATTATGTATAAAGATATGTACACTGTAACCAAAGGGCATTTATATTCCCCAGTAGAATACTTACAACAATTTTATTGCCATTTGGTGTCATTTTCTAACAGATATAAAATACAGCCAGTAAACAAACTAGACTTTAGATTTAAGCTGACAGCTGTTCCTTCAGAAGCAATATTCAGATATTTAATCTTAAGAATACTGAATATTTTACAATTGTTTGAGCAAACTATACTTTTAGCGTGTGAAGGACTGCGTGCTTTTATATACAGTTCTTGGATCTGATAATGACACTAAAAAACAACCTTAGAATAATCTACACATTTGTCGCTCCTATATATTCCCTGGGCAAATCAACAACTTGACTCATGTTTTATTCTTAATTCCACAAATTCTTTTTATATACACAGTGTTACTATGAATATTGAGCCCTGGTTTTCCCCCATATGTACAAAAACCATACAGTTGACTCCAGTGCAGTTTATGCACGTATTCTAGTGCAGCTTTTTCTGGCTCTAACTTCATTAAGGGAATAAATTGGCCAAGTTTACTGCAAAAGCCCCACATGCTGTTTTCATAAAGAGTCTCACTGCAGCGGTCACTGGAGATTTATGAAGAGAAAGAGGGAGGATTGCTCCAGCTCAGTAACTGTGGGTGGTACACTACCTATTGGCTTCATCATCTCACCAGGACTGGCAGAGCCTTGTCCCATTGAAGACAAGAAATCATTTGCGACTGTATTCAGCGTGAGGATGATCCCTCTCAACCTGCAGTGAGATTCAGTTGGGAATCACACATGATAAAAGCCAGCTAAGGGACACTCCCATGGATGTAGGCAATCAAATCAGTACAGTCAGCCTGCAAACTTACAGCCCTTTCGTTGGGGGTCATGGCGCTATTGCTAGTTCTGCTGCAAATAAGAAGTAAACCAGACTGTTTTAAGTTATCTTTACCAGTATATATTTCTCCTTGAATGCTATAATTCAATTAAAGATAATCAGGTTAAGAAATAAAACAGTTGTCCGGGCGGCTCTTTTTACCCCACTGACAAGATGAGAACAAGAAAAAGAGTTTTCCTGGAGAAATCTTGTATTTGTATATTTTATTCTTAAATTGATCCAGCTTGTCTCACATGTGACATGTGAATCTATCCTGAAATAGACTCAGACAGTTGCTCCTTACCCCTGTGACCAACCCATTTGCTGGAGATGAAGAGGACGCGCATGCTGCATCTCGGTCTCCGTACTTTCTGTTTCGGGTTGTTTACCCTTTCAAATATAAGATGAAGTCCTTACTTTTTTTTCGTCAGTAAACTGAGGTATAGTCTTAAATGGAAACTGTGTCTGTTAATTATTAATCTGTTAAGATTATCAACTACAGCCAAGGCTAGGCTGCTGCTTGCAACAGGATGGAAATGCAGGAGGCAGCCTTGCAGCAGGTGGCTATTTCTCCCCTCTCCAGTTTTCTCCAAATCCCAGGTTTGATATACTCTCTGCCCCAGTAAGTCACAGAGCCATGGGAAAAAGACCTATTTCCATCAAGATGCCATGTCCTACTTATCTGTGGGAGAGGCTGTGGTCCGACAGAAGGACCAGGAAAGTGATGAGACAGGTCCACTGCTGGCTGTCAGCAGGACACACAGGCTTTCAGATAACAAGAAATTGACTGAAATATCCACACTGCAGGATTATAGCCTTGTTCTGTATATGACTATGCAATTTTAAATCACGCTGGCTTCTTTATTACTGGCAGAGAACATGGGGTGAGGAGCAAGGGTTACATATATAGCCAACACATACACAAATATTTTATGGGCACGGATATTTACATTTATTTTTCCATGGGGGCCTGAGGAGTTAGAGCTGCTTACTTCGGATGTTCACAGAAGGGATGGAGCAAGTTCAAGTGTATCTATTCAGTCTGAGCCAATGCTCATAGGAAAAATGTTGTTATATCACTGTAGTTGTGCTGTATAACAAACAGCACTGCTGATAATTAAGGGGTACTTTAAAAGTGCGATTTTGTATTGGAACACTTCCCTTTTGGTTCCAACCCACTTTAAACACCCAGGTTTGCTGTATTTTCAGTGATTTTCTGAATGACTTTATGCTGCAAGGGTAGAACCACTGATTGCTGTAGAAGGTATTTTGCACTCTTAAACACTTATAATCTTTATTCATCTATCATGTAATTTTACCTGCATCAGCAGTAAAATCTCTGAAGTCAAAGGATAATTGCGAAAACAGCATTAACTCATTTTACCCGAATAAAAAAATAACCTTTGAAAAAGTACCTTGCAGCTACACAGATTGACAAAATGCATCAATTATATTTTTGCTCACTTTATAATTACACTGCACTAAGTGCACAGTGAACTTTACTACACGGTTGATTAACCGTAAGGTTACTGCTATTAAGTCACTCTCAGAAACAACAACTTGGACTTTAATTTAGTAACAGAACTCTGCACAACATCTGATCAATTCTAAAAATCTGACATATCTATACGAGCTTCAATTTAAAGTACACGAGGAAATGACAGCACCTTAAGTGTAGCGTAGGGCTTCTGCTGCTTCAGTCAGGCGTGCTGGGTATGTGACCTATCGGATTTGAAAGAGCTTTTGGTATGTGTTAACCAACACCAAAGGAAAGGCTTTTCCAGTGAATCCTAAATATCCCTTGCACCCTCTTTTTTGCATAGAAACAAGCCTTATGAGGTGCGGCTGAGGGAACCGGGTGTATTTAGCCTGGAGGAAAGGAGTCTGAGGGGAGACCTCATCACTCTTTACAGCTGCCTGAAAGGAGGCTGGAGCGAGGTGGCAGTTAGCCTCTTCTCCCAAGTGACAAGTGGTAGGACAAGAGGAAATGGCCTCAAGTTGTGCCAGGGGAGGTTTAGATTGGATATTGGGAAAAATTTCCTTGCTCAAAAGGTTCTCAAGCTCTGGAACAGGCTTCCCAGGAAAGTGATAGAGTCACCATCCCTGCAGGTATTTAAAAAACCATGTAGATGTAATGCTTGATGACATGGTTTAGTCCTGGATTTGGCAGTACTGGTTATCATTGGACTCGATGATCTTAAAGGTCTTTTCCAACCTAAATGATTCTATGACTCTATGAAATTAGTGTTGCAGCTTCTGTGGACCTAGGATCAAATCTCCAGGTATACTCCAATGATATTTCCACATTTTTCCTCAGATTATTGCTACAGGGAAACTTGCTGTTTCTGTTGGCTCACTGATGCTATAGGCCTCCTTTTGTCTTCTGTCTTCTTGACTTTGTATATTGCAAAAGTGTTGCTATGAAGCCCTGCCATGATGTCTTATATCTGTTTTATCTGCCCTGAAGTCATTTATGCCATGAGAGAAACAGTTTAGGACAATCTGAAACCAGACTATTTCTTAGTATAAAATAATAAACCTGAAAATAACGTAGTAGGTATTCTGTATAAGTGGTACCTAGCCAAGAAGAAAGAGTAGTCTGGTACAAAGAAACTTGCCTAGGATGTAGGATGCACAAGACCACTCCAGTATTCTTTTTATGTGAGGTGAGATTATTCCCTACATCACCTGTATCCCAACATTGCAGGGGTAACAGCACTTCCCAGCTTCACAGGGGACAAGAAGTACAACAGACGCAGAAGTACAACAAAATTTTTAAGATGCTTCATTAGATGAGTTATGAAAGTGCATAAAAATACAATAGAAATTAGAGATTATTCCTGTACGTAAACCAGTGTTTCTGTAATTTATTACAGCTGTGAGAATTGTGTAATTTATTACAGGTTGAGAATAGCAAAATTCATTAAAACATTATGGTATTACTGGAGCAATCTGCTTGTTCTGTGCCAGCATTTGAGTACCAGCAGCTAGACAGAGCTGAGGCTCTGTTACTTCTCAGCATCTGAAAACTGATTTCTACTCACATTCATCTGAGCAAAATGTCTCTTATATGGGAACTCCAGAAAGTGAAAACAGTCAGTGCCAGGGCACTCTTGTGCAAAATGCCACCCACATGACACAAGCTGAGGATCTGACACGCGATGTGGTAACTGCTAAGGAACTGAGCTGGATCTGATGCAGTGTCTTGGCTTTAAAACCAGTTTCCAGTCCTATAACATCATCTCCTCCTCATGGTCATGATTTTCTTCTTTGAAGGTCTATTCTTTATTCACTCAAATCTTCTCCATGTGTCAAGAACATCATAAGAGGAAATTATTAAAAGCAACAGGCGTAAAAATCCCCATTCCACTGTTTTACTAAAGCATTTAGGGTGAGAAAAATTAGGCGAAGTCACATTTCACATGTGTTTAAATTGTTAATCTCAGTGCTCTATCTGTATTAGTGAATACATTTACAGTAACTTTTACTTTATAATATTTTGGCAGAACTGTTAGAAAAATTGTTATAAGCCTAGAAGTGGAACTGAACCATGAAAGCTAAACTGTAAGCTGCTGTAAAGCTGGGTTATTAGTATGACAGAATAAAATTTCACACACACAAAGGCTTCTAAGCTGCAACGTTTTGAAAGCAAGAGAGGGGTGGGTAAGCGTAATCAAAGTCATCTTCATTCTCTCTGATATTTCACTGAACGCTGCCATAATAATATGTTGGGTTTGTCCATTCTGTTTTTCAGGCATTTGATGATATTACTGGAGAAAGTATTTTGTGTAATCAAATGAGCACAGCCCAGGAGCACACAGGCGAAACGGGCAGCGTGCTGCATGCATCTTCACATAGCAAGCTGAGGGAGAGGAAAAAGAGTACAGCGGGGTGGAAAGGTATTATTTTCAGTTTCTGTACCTCGCTGAAAAACAATGCCGGTCACTAAGAATAAAACCATGGGAGGGATAGAAGAAAACAGATAATTTGCAAACACAGTTTCACTTCGAAAGACCAGGGTGTGATTGGTTAGGTCTGAAATTTCACAGTTATGTTTTCCAGTGGGTCTTGATCCTTGGGTAGTCTCATAGGTCTGTTGCAAGAGTCCTGGAGGCTGAAAAGCTGTCACTCACCCAAACACTGTCACACTTTCTGTTCAGAAACTCAGCGCCAATTGCAATCCAGAGCAATCTATCCTAGGGCCAGGGTTTAAAACACGCGGAGGGCAGGCTTAAATCAACTACTTTATATATAATTGGGTATGTGTCCACACATATTGGTCTGAGTGTGAAAGCCCTGATCTCTCAGACTTGCATTGTGTTTTCCACTGTGTACTGAAAGCTGCTGGACAGTCCCAGCACCTAGAGAAGGACACGCAGAGCGAAACATACCCATGTACGTCAAGTTGCTAAGTGAAGTTGCTGCTGATCAAAGGTACTATCAGGGTGTTCGATAGCAGAGCATTATGAACACACTGGCTGTCCTTAGACATCACTGTTATTGCAAAATGTGAATTTCCTCTCATTCCTTACCCAGGGTCTCAGTGCCAGATCTGGCTCCACCAGATCCCTGCACTTAGCCGAGTCTTATCTGTGTCAGTTTTCTGATGCCCTCTGAGGAGTGAAGTTCAGCTAAAAACACCTTGTGGATTTTTAAATCCACAGTAATCTTTTCTGCTGACAGAGGAACCTTGGAAAGTTCATATAAGCACACAAGACACAGTTTTTTGAAGGAAAATGATAAATTTAATGGTTGGGCTCTTGCTCCTGTATCCCGCTTGTGGGGGGAGGGACATCATTAGTACCCCATTGCCCGCGTATCTACATCATGTCTTTACATCTTTTTTTCTAATCTTCAGGAAATCACACCGTCTCTGACAAGAGCTAATTCCCACAGTAATGCATAGACCACAGAGTTGTTTGCTGCCTGATCCACATCCATGGTATGGTCACTGTCTGGAGGATTTACAGTTCTGATGTCGATGCTTCTGTGCATAGTGTTGTCCTGCAAATGCTCCATTCATAGCTCTTCTGTGCCTTCAACAAGCTTTTCAGTGTGGTGAGCTCACTGGATCAGATCACAGATTGGATCATGCAAATTTAATTGTTTCATATGATTCCCCGCCCCCGCCCCCCTTCCAAATAGTGGGACATTCCTAGATTTCTCAGGTTTGCTTGTTCCTGCTTTTTCAAGTTTTACTTGTACCTGCTAGTGGTGGTGGGGAAAATGTTGTTGATTTGTCTTTCGAGTTTCATGACTAAAGCATTGACAGTGTTTTCAGCAATGGTTCAAAGCACAACACTATTGTAACTGCAAGGCTGCAAAGATGCCCAGAAGAGGAACAATAATGGCTTCGTGCCACCAGTTCTATAGCCAACTCCCAACAGGCTGCAAAATTCAAATATCCCAGAGAAGATCATTTTGCTGGGGTCTTAACATTGGTCAGACCTGCTTCCCTGGGAGCTACAGCAGCTTAAAGCAACCTGGAGGTTATCCTCATGCTTTCTTACTGGTATTAAAGTATTGTTCATCAGTTTGAACCAGTCAGTGCCTATTCTATTTGGCTTCATACAAGCACAACACAAGTGAAGTCCATGCCCCAAAGGCAAGGACTACAAGAGACACCAAAAGGAGAAGATGGGGAGGGGAACAAAGGCAAGAAAGGTGAAGTCATTTGACTAAGGTCACCAAAGTCAGAGACAAATGCAGAAATAAAAGGCAGAATGCCAGTGCCCTCACTTTTGGTTTTCCCTGTAGTAGGATCCTTTTTGTCCCGAAAATGCAGATGGAAAAGGGAAGAGTCTTACCTTCCTGCTATTTTGAATCATTTTCATAGAACACTGCAATCAATTAACATAGTAATCAGTGACATTTTTCTAACATGTATGCATTTCTGGTGTCCCTTTATTCACACTGGTACAGTAAAACTTTTTCAGATGCATTTACCATTGCAAGATCTTTCCCAATATCTTGAACATTGCTGATTAATTTTGGTACTTAAAGCTATGGTTCTCATCCATCTGAATAACCATTAAAGACATTCGGTAGTAAACTGGAGGTTTAAATATCACCCCGAAAACAGTTTTTCTTTGGGTTTGCAAGGTAAAAATTTTGTTTCTACTTTTTTTCTTTGTTTTGTGATTTGTGTGCATGTATGTGTTTTTTATGAGTTATACCGGGAAGAAAATGGTGTTAAAAATCTGAATATCTCTAAGAAGTGATGAGATTTTTGTGGGTTCTATTGCATCAGATATTACTTGGACTACTTCTGTCTGTCATAACAGGAATAAAATTGCCTTTTTAATGTTTGCTTTGACTGTTGACACTTTAAACTGTTGTACATAATTTTGAAAAAGAAACTAACAGACGGCAAACCACCCAGTCCCAGAACTTTTTTGTAAAATTTTTCTACCTGAGCTCAGTTGCACCTTTCACCAACTTACTCCAGAGGCTGGGATAATCCTGATTACCCCACAATGAGTGAATGCCACAAACATTGCAGTGGAGGCCACGAGGACTGCTTGTGTATGTGACTGTCCTCTGCTATGACTGAAGGTGGTGTTCTGTAACCTACTGCAGTTTCTGGGCAACAGTACCGAGAAGACGGCATGCTGTGGGCAGCATCATACTATGTGCATCTTCCTGGCCTTGGTGTTGTCTTTGAACGTGACTGAACGTAATGGTAAAACAACCTTTTGGATGATATTATACCCTAGGTTTCCCACCACTGAGTTAAGATATCCCAGTCTGGTTCTGTGAGATTTTGACTTCAGCGTTGGTAATATGCTATTATTTAGTCTGACAGCAAGACTGACTTTACGTGCATCGCCACCACACCTTCAGTTCTGCTAGGACTGTGCTATTTTTTTAAAAAATGTGGATCTGGTCCTGAGATTTTGTTCAGCATGAAGGACTTGATTGACTACTTTTATTCCCTTGGTTACATTGGCAAGCCTCCACTGACTTTCATCTGATCTGGGATATACAGTTCAGCAGCTTTACATATTCTTGAAAGCTGAATTTAAAGTACGCTTAAATATCAAGCAAATTTACCTTACATTTTTGCTGAAAATGTAGCATTGCACCTATTCATTTTGGTTGCTTACATCCTGTGAGCTCCCATAGCTGTTGGTCAGTGTACACTGGGCAGCATTGGCTTTTTTTCTGAAATGCAGTTGTCAGCAATGTCATCCATACTGCTCAGTTATAGTTGGATAGTAATTGCCTATCTATGCAGTGTTCCTTTACAACAATTTTCTCCCGTGTAGCTATATATATGTAGTCATTACTGAAAAGTGTAAATAAAGAATCCTTTTAGTGGTGTAGTTTCCCTGGGTACCTACTGTGCTCTTATTATCTAAAACATACTCCCCATCTGTAGTTCTGTTCTATTAAACGATAAAGACATAAGTATGAATTAAAAATTAAAATGCTTGTTGTAGATTGGAGCACAAGGTCTATTAGAATATATCTGGTGCTAGGCTCGCAGTACAGTAGATAGATTACACTGAGCACCAGTTAAGCAAGGGGATGAAAAATGACTGATTTTCATCATTCAGTTAAATATAGTGCTAAGTGGTATGTGCTAGCATTAAAAGCAAATTACTTAGCACTTCACCAATCACAGCATGAGAGCATTCCATTGGAAGCAGTATTTCCAGTGATGCTCAGTCCTCAGTTTTATTAAATAAATCAGCTGTTAATGCTTAAGGAAGCAGTTGAAGATGTATTGCTATGATAATAAAAAGATTGAAAATGTAAAAATAAAGAGAAGCAGTACCTCATTTTAATTAAATGCCCTACCAAAACCTCCCTTTCTCTTAACAACAAAACTCCAAAATGCTGGTAGATCTGTAATATTTGTGTCTCCTGTACCTTCTTTTAGGTCTTCTTTTCTTACTAATGAATACGACCTTTCCTTTTTTTTTTCTTCTTTATAATGACATCTTTTTTTTTTCTCATAAATCTGCTGCCATGTCACTGAACATTTTGATGAGCTTTTCTGATTCCCTCTTATATCTCCTTGATAGGATATTAGTATCCAGTAATCTAAAGATGGAGAGCCTGATGCTCACTCAGCACAGGTACTTTTTGGCTGCTTAGTTAAAGACAATGCAGTTGTCAGAATTTACACCAGAAGAGGTTTTGTCATTACGGGCTGCCTTTATATCATGTAGGAACATCATTTCCTCTACAGCAATGGTCATTGGAAGACACTCAAATCTGCTGTTTGAACATGTGGAAGCTGTGAGAAGTCATAAACCTTTCCGAGTCTCAGGCCATTTCTAAGCCGCTTCCTCCTCCCAAACAGGAGTCACCTGGCAGCACCCACACAGGAGAAGTCCTGGAGGTAAGTCATACAGGAGATGGCCCAAGGTCTGAACCACAGCTGCATCTTCACCAGCAAGACTGAACATTAGAAAAAAAGTACAGTTCATGTAACAAAATTACAAGATTAGAGAGACTATTTATGAAGCTACCTTGAGCCCTTCATTTTTCCCTTAGTGTAATTCTTTGGGGAATCCTGTTTTGAATTTTCTTTTATGACTAGGTTTGAAAGCTGGTTTCTTTATAAAGTTTATTTGGTCTGACTGAGATGGGGTTAGTTTTCGCCATAGCAGCCCTCACAGTGCAGTGCTTTGTACTGGTAGCTTAAAAAGATGTTAACACACCAGTACCAGTGTCTTGGCTACTGCTGAGCAGCGCTCGCACAGCATCACGGCTGTCTCCAGTATTTCCCTCCTCACCAGTAGTTTGGGAATGAGCACAATCTTGGGAGGGGACATAGCCAGGAGAGCTGTCCCAAAGTCACCAAAGGGATATTCCATACCATATGACGCCTGCTGAGCAATAAAAGCTAAAAGAAAGGAGGAAGAAGAGGGGGAATTTGTCTTCCAGAGCAACCACGATGTGTACTGAAGCTCTGCTTCCCTGGAAGTGGCCAGACATTGCCTGCTGATAGGAGGTAATGAATAAATTACTTTGTTTTCCTTTGCTTCAGCTTTATTAAACTGCCTTTATCTTGACCCACAAGGTGGGTTTTTTCTATCTTATTTTCTTCCCCCCATTCTGCTGAGGAGGGGAGTAACAGAGCAGCTTGGGGCACCTGGTGTCCAGCCAAGGTCAACCCACCACATCAAGAGAAAAGGGTAAGAAGTAAGGGGCAAACTAAAAAGAGGAAAACCGAGAATCTCCTGTCAGCACATAACTGCAGGAGTTCATACATGCAGTAAAATGCCACCTCTTCTGGGATTCATTGTAAAAATGACAATTAGTTGTTTTCTGTGATCTGGGGAGGAAGGCTAAGGGGCAATCAGCTTAAATTTCTCGCAGATACTATGTCTTTGGAGACAGGGCAAACAATCAGACCCAAGGGATAAGCTAGATATAGTTCATCTATTTTTAGTACAAAGGTTGGCTGGAGATGTTTTGAGTTTTCTGCCGGCTCTACATTTCTGGGGTTCTGTGGAAATTATGAGATCTGCCCAAAACAAGTACCTTTTCCATTTGTGCTTAACTGGTGCTTAACACTTTAGTGAAATCAGTGCAGTGCTACACAGCAGAAGTCTTTCTACTAGTAGTGTAGGATAATGATGCTGGATCTGAAAGAATTATTTTGTAAAATCTTGACATATTTAAAAATATTTCCGTGTGAAAATTTTGTCTGTCTTTTACAATATATGTTCTAAACCAAGGCATTTAAGCAATGCTTTCTTTTCTTGGTGCAGCAAATTTTCATTCTCATTTCCCTGTTGTCTTCTACTTAGAGATGCACTCAAATATTCTTTTTCTTCCTGTTTTACAAGATCTTTATTTGAAGTAGTTCTTTAAACCTTAAACCAACACACATCCTTTTTGGTACCAATATAATCTTTTCTCAAAATATTTAAGGACATGATATTTAACCTAGTTTTCAAAATATAGAATTCCTTTTTTCATTTTCTTGGCTGACACGTAATGGTTCTGATGCATCTTTTCTGGGTATGCCAATCTTGTCATATACACTAATATGAAATAATGACACAAGGTTGACTTAACTAGATATAATAGGGCATATTTCTAAAACATTCTGTATGGGAGGTATATACACAGATCTTGCTACTTGTTAATGAAATTGGAGAAGTTCCTCATCTCCACTGAGACATATATTTATAATAGCCCCCTACTCCAAAGGCACAGAGTCCTTACAGAATAAAACAATAAAATAAAAAAGAAGGGATTCCGCACAGCATTGTTTCAGATAAATTTTAGAACTTCACCATGCAATGAAAAACATAACCACATTGAATCTGGAGCTACAGACAACTATTGTTGCATCTACAACCAGTGCATGAATGTGTGTGTATGTGTGTGCTCATGTGTATAGAATGATAGCAGGACAGGCTCTGTATTTCAAACCTTTTCAGAGTTTTGTCTGTTGTATATGCTGTTTAAGTCTTTATTTCCTGTATTTGGATTTAAAATCAGTGTTTGAAGGCTTTTAGCTGTTTCCACAAATGTTATTTGTAAATATATTAAAGAAGCTCTAAACTATTGGAGTATGTATGCTGCTTTTTCTTTCAAATTAGAGATAGAGAAGTCTAAAATTTTTAATGGTCTCATCACATGATTTTTTCTTTAACAAGTGGTGGACAGGAAATGGTTACAGCCTCCTATTTTATAATATTATTTTTTTCCTTCTATGTTTCATTTAGAATCACTCATATTTTGGGTCCAAAATTTGCATCGGCACCAGAAAGCTTACCACATTACATTGACTTACTAGCAACTCTTAAATACTGGCTTTTCCTTATAAATCAATGGCTTCATGCACATGAATCCAGCTTATCAGAAATGCAGCATTTAACTCAAGGCTGGGGCTGTGCTTATAAGCTGAGGGCTTGGCTGTGCTCCTTTGACAGCTGGAGGGATTTTAAAAGGAATGTAAAAATTTCTGGTATAGGCACAACTTGTTCCAAGAAAAAAAAAAAAAAAAAAGTGAAAACAGATTAAAAGCTGTTGCATTCAGGTTTCTAATTCTTGCTATTGTTGCGGACACAAGCTCTTCTCTGAGCACAGCTGTGCCACCTGAAGAGATCATCTGCAGCTGCTTTTTCATGCAGGAGTAGCTCCCATGGGAGATCTCCCTCACCCATTTCAGGATGAGCAGCTAATACCTTGTGTTCCAGCCATTCAAGCTTTGCAGGGCCATTTTACCCAAAGCAGGTGGGAAAGCATTCACATGAGCAACTCCACTAGCAGCTCCAAGCACAGCCATGAGAGAAGGATGGTGAGGATGGGTGGGGGCGATGCTCTTCTTCCTTCATCCAGCACAGTGGCAGCTGAAGTGGATTTCTGCTCTGTGTGTCTGTCTGGTTTAAAGGTTTATTTGGAAGTCTTCTTGTTTGACTACAAGTGTTGTGAGTCTTTAGACAGTCTTTGAGGCGAGAGTCTTCAAAGATGGCTAAGTGGTCGGGGGTCAAACATGGACTTTATGCTCGTTTTAGGCTGAGATAAAAAAAACGAGAAGCGTAAGCTGTGAGAATGTTTAAGGAAGCAACACTAAGAGACTACACCTACATTAGCAGTAGTACAGGACAGTAGGAACAGACCTGTAGAAGAAAACAGCTGGTGCTGAAGGTCTGGCATCCACGCCACACAGGTGGTGGGTTTTACTTCACTTTAGTTGTAATCTGGCCCTTAAAGCCCATTAGGCGCTGGAGTAAGATAGGTTTATTCCTGGAATAAACTTTCAGGAATAAATTGGAACAATATTCCAGCCTAGTCTCAATTAAGGAACACAGTGCATGTACCCCAAGACTGCCGCAGCGTGAAGCAGAATGCACAGTACGTGGGGACATCATGAAGATTTCCCCTGAAAGCGCATATAAGACACTAACATAGAAACAGCCAGAGTTACCCACGTCACCTCATTTGGGAGCAGGTAAGACACAAAGTATCCATCTAACAGATCAAAGTTGATGGCTGTCCGCTAAGGGAACCTGCTCAGATCTATAGTGGCTTAGGCACCCAGCGCTATCAGGGTTGTCAGCAAAGTCATTACATAGCTATATGCTTTAAAATTCATAAACAATCCTACTAAGGTATTAGCTTTCTCTCTAATATTGCTATTTCCCTGGTGATATGTGCCCTCTTCCAGTTTTGTCAGGATATATGGGGAAGGCAAAGGGGGCATTAGCTCAGTTTAGTTCAAGGCTTCATCTATCCAGGTATGTGACAACCTTATGTTAGATAAAAATGCATTTTTTAAAAAAAATATATCTACATTGTATGAGGTTTTTAATTATTGTTGTTCTTTCAATGATATACCCTGCTGCTGCTGTTTTCCTAATTCCATTTGTCTGCTCTGAGGGAGAAATCCAACCCATGCTTAATCTACAGCTCCCTACCTTGGGCTAAAGAATAGCACTAAAATGGGAGTTTCCAACCAGCTTCAGACTTAACAACACTGAAGAAAGAATGGAAGCCTTTGCATCCTCCCTGAACACAATGGATATTACTCTATAAAAAGCAAATAAGCTATTAGTTATGCCTTTGCCTTCCTCCAACATGCTTGCGAGCAGCTCGGTCCTGGCTCTTATATTTCTGAGTAAGATGAAACAAAAAGATGCTGCGAATGATACTGCTTCAAATGAAGGACCCAGTCGGAGGACTTCTCAAGGCTTCTGATCAGATGGGACCTGAATGGGAGAGGGAAGGGGCCTCATACAAGGTCAGAGCTTCGTCAGCGAAGGCTACAGTGTTTTTACTGGCTTTACAGTGTTCCTGAAACGGGAGTGATTTGCCTGGGTAATTAGGTCAGGATTGTAATAGTTCGGCTTCCTTTTATCCTTGTTATGTGGATAACTCAGATTTATTTTTTTCTTCTCCACAGACTCAGCAGTACAATTTCAAAATTGACATGGTGCTTATCAGAAGTTAGTAATTGGATAGTGCAACCCATTTGTTTGATAAAGCTGAACTGTTCAGTTTTGGTTTCTAAAAGCTAATAGGCATTGTTCCTTCTTTGACATTTGATTTTAATGGCTGTAATGTTGCTCCTGTCTCAACAGCTATATGTCTGGGTGTTTTCCTTGACTCCAGCTTTCTCTGCAGGCTGCAGGAGACTGTTTTTAACTCTTTAGCTTCTGGCATCTGTGGTAGTTTCCTCACCCCTCCAAATGCTGCTTATCGCGTGGAGCTGTCAAAGGCAAAGTGCTGGTGTTTAGCAGTGAATTAAAGCTGAAGGTAGAGGTACCGTTTTTCCCCGGTCTGCATTGCTCTAGTTAGTCCAGAAATAGTGTAATCATAAAAAAAATCTTCATTACAGTTTGCACCAGTGTGATCCTATCAAAGTTGGTGAGGTGGCGCTTACTTTGGTAAAAAAGGGATGTGTAAAACTCCTCTGACTGTACCATTGCCACTGATGGAGTTCTGCAGGGTACGACTTTCATTTCTATAGGACTGGCTTATTGCAGATCCTTTTTCTTCGGCCTTCAAGCAAAATCAATTCATGAACTATGCAACACTGCTTTAAGGCTCTTTTTATGAGACTGGCCTAATCTACATATGGCATTGTCCCTACTTTACAGTCTTTTAATTGGCTACAAGCAGCTTACCATATTGATTGAAAAATTCTTCTTGTTACATTTAGAGCTATAGCTAATTATGATCTTTCTTCTCTCCTTGTCTTCTTGATTTGTAGTTCACATCTCCTTCTCAGGAACTCCTTCCTGTCTCTCAGCCTAGAGTCTTCTCTACTGGAACTCATTCCTACCCTGGTTTCATAAAACCTCGTGTCTAAGCCGACACTGATAGCAAGACACTGAATAAGATGGACCTGGGGCTGGATGCTCTGGGCCTCGATGAAAAATTCTACTTTCCAAGTAAATACTAGGCAGCTCTTGATATCATCATTATGTTAGCTAAAATTGCATTTTAGAGAATATTTCAGTAGTGAAATAGAAAATATAAATTAAAAATATTCAGCCCTAACTATTTTGTGTAGTTTTATGGGGGCTAAAGAGAGGTTACATGGAAAAGTTCAGTCAGTAAATAAAATGTGCATTTCCTTACAGTGTACAGTGAAGTACAGTAGAGTCCTTATTGACAGGGCTGTTAAAAACAACAGTTGTCACATTTGATAACTGTAAATATGGAGCAAAGTTAATTCATTAATTTATTATTATGGAAGGAATACCAGAAGAAAATGCTTTGATGAAGTATTATTTTCCAGAAATCTGACTGCAGTAATTTCTCCTAGATTATGATCCAATGATCCATGAACTTCTAACTCCTGCAAAAAAAAGTGTTAAATATTGCAGAATATCCATCTTATTTTTAAGACTGCTGTGTCAGATTGCTGTACAATCCTCACTGCTGATGTAATCAATGGGAAATCATCTAAGCAAGAAAGATGTGAAATGGCAGGCCACGCTGTGTCATGAGTAAAGCTGATTGAAAAAATTCTACTTGACACCCCGTGTCACAAACTGGGGCCAGAAATTTTAGCATAATTCAGGAACTCAAAAGAGAGTTATTTCAAGATCTGGAAAATGTTGTCATTAATCTCTTTGGAGTAAAATGTGTGAATTATTTTTATCTCTCCATGTCTGTAATACCCATATTTCCTTCTTTTATGCCTTATTTTATACATTTAATTCAAATGAGAGCAAATGTGTTCTGGCTGAATGTCATATTTATAGTATATAATAGAACTATGATTAACTGTATGAATAATTACCAGTTGCAACTAAACAATTCAGATGAATAGTTTCATTAAGAAAACAACATGGGGTCATTATAAGGTTCTGGTCACTGCCCCCAATCTTAGAAAAAAATATAGTTCTCTGAACCGCCAATCTGAACTGGTGATAAAATATCCCAAGTAGGCTCACATTAAGCTGGATAATATGCAGGCTGCTTGATTTGTATTGAATATGTGTCTGGTGGCTGGAACCCACTGTAATGAACTAGCCCACAAATCACAGCTTAATGGGAATCTACTTATACATATTGCTTAATTAAAAGTTGTGAGCTTATTAACATGTGTCTTTGGCACTGAGCTTTGGGGATGTAATCTCTGTGCAAATAAGACTAGGTTGTAAAAGTTTTATAGATTGACAACGATATTAAATTCCATACCTTAATAACCCATCATTTTCTCAAAGCATGGTTCCTATTCTGTATTTATTCACAGCTGTGACAAATTATTTGTTTGTAATCCTTTACAGTGTAGGACTTCATGTACTTGTTTTATCTCAGAAAGCTAGTGCTGCTGATGTTTCATCTACTTCTGTATGTTTTTTTGGGTGTTGCTAGCTATTCTGGCTGGCATACAGGTTCAGAGACTTCTTCTTTATTACAGAGGCACCCCATGGCACCAACCATTAGTTAGGATTGTGCCAGTATTTCCATTATAAACCTCTGTTTTCACGAGTTTATAATCTTCTGTAAAAATTTGCTTCAGGCTTAAACTTGGACTAGAAGGTCTGAGAGTGGGAGAGAACATTTTTTAATAATTAGAACAAAAATCTGCAGTATGTTGCTCTTTACTTGGTTACATGACTTTCTTAATTTCTGTATAGCTAGTTTCACAATCACTTCTGTCCAATTGTTTTTCTTTTTTTTTTTTGGGGGGGGGGCTTTACGTGACATCCTAGGTGGGCTTTTTCTCCTTCATCTCAGCTAATTCCACTTAATGTTCATTATTGCTTTCATTTTGCTTTAAAAAAGTAATAAAGCAATCTCTTGTAAGGCTTTAAAAAGATGACTTCTGAATGAGGTACTTCTTCTTTATGGAAATATTTAACTTATGTCATCCTATTCAGCACCTCCCTTTAGGGACTTTGAGATAAGATGGTGCTACAGGGAAAAGAAGGGATAGAATCAGTAAAAAGAGATAGAGAGATGAACTTTCAAAGGTTGTTGCAGGTCACAGATTCTGGTGGTTTTCATGAATATCACACACCCCGTAGATATCCTTTCAGAATAGAAACACATGTTTTTACATTACCCCTTCTGAATCACCGATTTGTGAAAGAGCAAAGACAACAAAGCTCTATTCTTAGTTTTGATGGCTTCCACTTCAAGAACCCTGCTGGAGGAAAGGACTGTTAGCTGTGGATATGCTTCCTCCCCTTCATGCCTCATCCTCTATCCCCTTGCCTCAGAGTCCCACCTGAGCACACACATGGTGAGGAGCACTGGTTTTCCCCAGACGACCTCTTTGCCAGGAAAAGGTTAGAAATCAGTTGTCTTCGTTGCCAGCATCAGAGCCCTCTGAGTAAGGGCAAACGAAACCAGCTCTCCTCAAAGACTTGAGCATGGGAAGTGAGGACTTGACTCTCCATGAAGAGCTTGAACATGGGAGGTGAGATCAGTCTGAGGGGAACTGAGGGGAAAGCCACATGATGTTTACCAGAGGTCTACACAGTTCTTCTACCCTTGAGGAGACAGGAGGATGTGTGCAATACCTTTGCCTCTGTGCTCTACTATCATGCTGTCCTTGAAAAATTTATCCAGGGGACAAACAGGGATGGTTGGTCAAACAGACAGGGAGATGGGCAGGGCTCTGGTATGGCAGATCTGTCAGACTGGACACAGACAATCTGAGACTTGTGCGGCTGGGTCCAGTCTGAAGTTTTTCTGCAGCAGCATAAATAGTGAGCAGTGCTTCCACAGTGGGCTGTCACTAAACCAGGATGGTTACTCATCTTTGGAGATGGATGCTGTGATGCAAAGCAAAGCCTCACATCTGAGGTGCCCTATATGAGAAGGCATCTCCTCCACCCTGGAGCCTGTGGTCAGTCACTGTCTGTCATGTGGCCCAAATGCTGTTGTGTCTCTCAAAGCTTTGGGCTGAAAACTTTTGGTTAGATCATTACAAGGAGCCTACTGCTAAGAGAGGTCTTTTGTTGAGGAAAAGGAGGGAAAGAAGGGTCCATCTCTGCAGAGGGTTCCTGAGTGGCCTGGATCTAATTTCTACCCTAGTCCTTTGTATCACACTGGACACTGCAACAGGACCCCATCACAACAAACTGATGTCCATCAGCCCTGGACCAGGCTGTGATATTTCACAGTTGTGATCTGTACAGAGCCTGAGACAACAGGTAGTGCCTGCGTGTGTTTTTACAGTGAGCATTATATAATAATGAAGTATTAATCATAAGTGACCAACAACCAGATATTTCTCCCTAAAATAAGATGCAGATAAATATGTCATAGTTGAAGAAATAAGTACAGGTTTCCATATATATGCTAAAATAAACTGTATAACTACTCTGTATTCGCAGTAGTTAACATAACTGGATATGACAATTGAATAAGCTAAGTTATAATAAAATAACCATGAAGGACTTTCTTTTTGTAGCCCGCAAATTTCGAGCTGCTTTTATTGTAGTTGCTTCATTTTTGCATTCATTTGCAGTTCTGACAGTTCAAGAAATAATTACTTCAGTTTGGCACAGAACTCAGTTATTTTGAACAATTGATTAGAAAAAGATCAAGTCAGATGTGGTTTTGATTTCAGACTTCACAACTGTATAGCAAAAAGGAGTTTTGAAACAAATGGTTGTTTCAACCGGAATTGCCAAAATGTTTAATTAAAAAATGAAGACACTGATAGAGCTGAATGTTCTTGAAGGAAATAGTTTTGACAAGAAGTTCAGCAACACTTCCATATTTTCATAAATCCATTTGATGGCACCTTCTTGTCTAACAAAAATTTTCCCTGCTTTAATCCCAAAGCCACGCTCTTAGGACCTGACTCAAGAAAGCAATTAAATACCGCTGAAGTCTGTGGAACTTGAGAAAGCATTTGATGTCTTGAACATGCTAAATTTCTGGCCTGGTTCCTTCTGAACCTCATTCTTTAGAAATCTACTCCCTCTTAATTAATTTGATTAAGTAGCGTTTTGTCTGAGACACCCTCCATTGTGAAGAAAAGGAAAGTAAGAAGACCTAGCTGGCAGTTAGACTAATGAGAAAATGATAATTTCTCTAATACCCTGCCAGGGTCCAGTAAAATACTACTCGCATTAAAATAAAAGTTATATTTCCCTAATCTTTTAGAGATGTGTGATTCTTTGAAAATGATATTCAAATCAAAGACTTATTACTGTCCCAAGCCTCAGCCCATTTGTTCTAAGAGGTATGTTTGAGTTCCAGGAAAGTAAAAGGAGAATTAATTGCAAATCTGTCCTACATGTTTTGTATCATATCCTTTCCACAATTTTATTTTATATTATTTTTATAATGAAAATGACCTTATGTATGCCTTTTGAATATCCTCACTCATTAGGCAGCCAAGTATTGCATTGGAAGCCATATTTGCATGCTATTTCACCTGGATAAGAATCCCAGAGACAGTAACCCCAGCCCTCACGGTGTAATATGAACAGCTGAGCAATGAACCCACGAGCATCCTCACTGAGATGCACTTCTCATGCACATGTTGCTTGTGAGGAAGCCTCGCAAAGGGCATCCAGAGAGACAGTCAGATCAGTGCCAGGGTGCTAGGAGAGGGAGGGAGAGCCAGCAGTGGTGGTGCCGTATGGGAGGTGTCCGGGGAGCAGTGGTACACTGCAGACTGCCGGGCCACTGTCGTGGCACACACACGTGTGTGAAGGCACACATGTTCAGCTGTTGATGGCAGTGGTGGCGGCTGCAGCAGCAGTGCTGCAATGCCTCCCTTGTCCAGAGGCAGCTTGACATGCAGCCAGGCATGTGCCTCCCCGCTTCTGGAGCCAGCCAGATCCTATCCTCCCCTGCTGCCATGCCCAGCGGCTCACCAAGGCACTGAAGGAACGTGCACTGGTCCCACAAAGGGAGTATCTTAATTCTGTAGCATCTGGGGTATAAGTAAGCACAAAATGGACAAGACCTGTCGGTGTGGCTGATTCAGGCAGGAGGTGTTCTGCTGTTGCTCCTGCTGCGCTTCAGCAGCTGAGCACAAAGCAACACATCAGCACCAGAGGAAAATCCAGAGCTAAGCAGGGATCGCAGGCGCTCCTTAGCCTTTACACTGGTCATACCCAGACAAATGAAGACAAGCTGAAGCCATCAACTCCACACTGTTTGGGTCCTCTGTGTATGTGAGACAGATTTTTTTCTGAATTCCAGGGAAGAAAAAGGAGAATTAATTGCAAATCTGTCTTACATGCTTTTGTATCATATTGTACCAACACAGCATACAAGCGTACTTTCTCAAAGCTCTAATTGATATTCAGACAGAACTTTCTTCATATTAATGGAATTCACAGTTAATCTTCAGGGAAAAAAATCAGCATTTTTATGTGAAATTAGGTGTATATTGCTTAATCAAGGCTTTTCTGAATTAATTCACTAACAATAAGTATTCATGCTGGTTCTCTTTCAAAAGTCCCTTTGTTTCAATACAGCTAATAACTTTTACACAGTTACAGCTAATTATCAAAGAAAAACTAATGAGGCTGCTCCTGACATAGTGCAAGAAGTGTTTCTGTTAAGACGTTGTACTTTTTTTGTGGTTTAAATGCTTGCAAATTTTTTTAGCTTTTTCTTCCATACTGTAGGTATCCCAGGAACAAATTATGTTTTATCTGCTACCCCAGAATGCCATTGAGCAGAATTGCATTTTCCACCAAAAAAAAAAAAAAAAGCCTCTGAGTACCCCAATACTTCACAGAAAGACAAGTCAAACCCTTCCTTCACCAGTACCACATCAGCTTTCTGCCCAGACACTGGACCTGATGGAAAAGATACTATGCAATTCAGACTACAGCACCAAGAACATAAGTAGAAGGGGAATCAGGCCAAGAGAGGTGAGACCTAGAGAGGCACAAGCAGGGGGGTAGTCTGCCTTCAGGCCAAAGTTGGCTTTGACCAGGCTGAGGTTTGCTTAGTGCAAAGTCTAGAAACAGTTATTTCAAACTACAGTCATGAATGCCTGCAGAGCCTGACAACCAGATACAAGTTTCACTGCACTCCATTGGATGAAACCCTGCTCCCTCCTAACTCAGCTGGAACATCACCCACCTATGCTAGGGAGCTGGTAGTAATGCTACACCCAAAGCATTCCACAGGGACCAAAAAAATGGGATAGGACAATATTGTGTGATGTGATCCCCTTCACCTCACTTAGGCAAATAATCAGTAATTACTCAGGCAGAGTTAAACTTCTTAGGTAATTAAGACAAACAAGATAGAGCTGCTGGTGTAACACTCTAAGAAAAGCCACTTGTGCTAATAGCTCCCATGCAAAAAAACAAAACAAAACAAAAAAAATCAGAGGCTAACAATTCTTTGGATGTCTGAGTTCCTGGATAAAAAATGGGATCCTGCTTGTGTTATCTAAACTTTTTGACTTTACTGAGCAGGAACTGGAGGAATAAGAGGTAAATTTTCATTTATTCAGTCATGGTCTCAGAGGAAGTCAGTGCCATGAAGAGATAAATGAAAATGTTCTTCAATTGTTTTTTTTTAAAAAAATATAAATTATTCTGAACTAAAATGCAAGTATGAAAAAGTCAGACTATCTAGTTCTAAGGTAAATCCACATACCCATCTGCACTTATTTAGAATACTTACAGAAGGATTTACATTGTAATGCTAACGATTTAATTGATTTCTGGCCTCTCATGAACATATCCATGAATGAAAGGGCTCTCCTTACCCATCACGCAAGTACAGCTGAAACATCGCCAGTGCAAGCTTTTCTGTCTTGTCCTACTATTCTATGCACCCCTAAGCTGTTATGATCCTTCATTCTCCATCCTAGAGCACTCTGGACCATGATATGAAGTGGCAGGAGGACTGTGTGTCCTATTCCTGAGGAATGAAACAGAAGTACCAGTATTTTGCATTGGCCACTGGGTAACCATCCAACACTAAAAACACCTAGAGCCTGACTCGGTGTCCATAGAAGAGAAAGGAAATATTTCAATTAGATTCACTTGCGTCCTTTGTGATCTTGGGCTAGATTTTATCAACTGAAAACCACAAGAGTTATCCGTGCTGTAAGATTTGTCTCCCTTCTGAAGCAACTATGTAAAATTAACTGTTCTATAAATATCTGGGTGACAAAACTGCAACTGAATCCTTGTGTTACAGGAATAGCATTTGCTGTGTTCAAAGCCAACCTAAAATACACAGCATGCAAAATATCTCTAGATGCAAACATGGCAAGTGTCTTCTGAGGCTGGCCTCTGCTTAGGGTGCTAAAAGGTGCTGAAAATCTGAGGTAACCAGACTCGTTGGCACCTTTTGGAAATACAATACTTGCTAGAAAACACTTCCACATAGCCATAGCCAGGGGTGAACCCAAGCCGCATAGCCCTGTGGAGAAGTTAGATCTTGTCACTTTCATCATTTTTAGCTCAGAGCCTATATAAATGGTGAAAGGCTTCTTGCCAGTTTGTTACATTAAGGATTGCAAACAAAACCTTAGAAATACCCAAAATTAAATCCTCTGAATGAACCTTTCTAAAAGCAACTATGTGTACTTGAGTCAGTACTTTGTTCATTCCAAGCTTGGAAGTGCTAAGGTATAGGGGGAAAGATATTTTATTTTCTTTTTCTTTTTTAATATATATATTTGAGTTCAGTTGACAGACACAAGTATTGGCATTCTCACAACCTATTTTCATGGGATTTCCTATCTAATAGTGTAGCATCTGAAGGCTTGAATAAGCATCCTAACATCTGAGATTTGCTAATTGCTGGCTATAATGAGCACCTGATGCTCCAAGATAACACGATTCCATCTCACTCTCCCCTTGTGAGGGCACATTACGTTGTGTTTCTCCACGCTAAACAGAAGACAAAGAGTGACTACTGGTGCCAGAAGAAATAAAATCAAGATATCTCCCAATAACTTGAGAGCCAATATATGTCACTGCTCTAGCTCCCTCTGCTCTTGACATCATTTAAGGAGTTCTGTGTGAACCCACCTGGGAATGACAAAGACAGACAGCAATCAAGGCAGTCCTTCTCGAAGAAGCAACTAAATCTGACAGAGAATGAGTTTATTTACTCCTTCGCTTCTTCAGACCTTCACAAAGCCATTTGGGAATTACACTAGGATGGATATGTGAATATGGCCACTGTGAACTCTATTTTCTCGAAGAAATTTCACACAACCAGTAAATGAAACTTCCTTGGGAACACCCAATATCAGGGATTTTACTCCTAGTCATCTCAAAATCATCTCAATAAACCCAACACTTTATGATAAGAAGGAACATACGTTTAGGCAATGAGTTCACATGGTGCTGCTGACTGTGTTTCTAGCCGGTAGGATCTGAAAGCAGCTGCTTTATGAGGAAGCAAAGCCTGCACTGCACACAGATTGCTGGGTCTTCCCCAGGCTGCTCTCTACCCCTGCTTAACTTGTGAGATCGGCTGTGCTTTAGGGAGAGAACCCCTCCTGCCTTCCCTAAGCCTGCCTTCACACTGAACAACTGAGGTCTCAACTTTAGAATTACCAGCACTGGAACGAATCTCGTTGCTCTTCATGAACACTGGTAAGATCGAATACATGTCTTCCACTTGTTAACCTTTTCACGTGTGACTGCATTCAGCATCACTGAATGTCGCTGGACGTAACCCACCAGGTAAGTAATGTTATATTAGGCAATGACCAGCTGCAGGTTCTGAGACTTCAAGCAACGGGCTTGAATTTATACAAGGGGATGCAGGCAGAGCAAGCCCTCTTACCTCCACACCAACCCAGAGAAGCAATCCAGCTCCTGACGGGAAGCTGCAGAGCACAGCACCATGTCCATGCTGAGGTATCCTGCTTGGCATATATAAATATATTGTGGTGTTTCCCAGCTTTTCCCTGTTCAGTGCTATATTCACATGAAGACTGATCTCACAGTAAGTCACTGCTCAGTCTAAGAATGGGTGGTATCGTATACTTGCATATGTTTAGCCACAGGAGAATGGCTTATTTATGCCTTTGCCTACAAATATTTTGTCAACTTTTTTGGAGTTTTTTGGGTGTGTTATTTTGGGTTGGGTTTTTTTTTGTGTGTGTGTGTGTGAAGATATTCTAGCTTCTAGACTTTGTGCTGCTTAGCACACTGGTATTTACTGCCCCTTATCAACTTTGTGGGAGGACACTTGGTTTTAATGATGTTTGAACTATATTTCCACTAACATTTTAGTTTACAACACTGGGATGAAAACCTCTTAAAAATGTGGTATGGGTATTACTGTGTGGTTTTGGTTTCTACATATTTAAGCCTCACTTAAGACTGTACATACGAGCTCTGAAACAGTTTCCAATTGCTCCTTGGGGTTTGGCCATTGGCTTCTGTGTATCAAGCTTTCAACTCATGTGCAAAGTGAAATTCATTACAAATTTATTGATATTGTCACAATTTTTAAATTTGAATTGAATTGCAATGGCTTTCAGCAAAAGCAGTGTGTTAAGCAGCAGCAATGTTAGTGAATTTCTGGGAGAGAAGAAAGGATAAGCTTCCTGCGTTCAGTACAATAACTACTATAGATCTTAAAAACTTGGTATTGGTAAAAATCAAAATGCTTCCAATGAAATAAAAATATCTGATTTCTTCCATTCTTAAAAAAACCATGTAAATCTCATGCTAAATATATTTTCTTTTAGGTCAGTGCTTCTTCCTCTCTTTGGTTCTCCTCTTACCTCTCTTTCCCTCTCTCCCTGTCTCTCTAGCTTTATGCAGGCTGCTGTCCTCAATCCTCTCGACACTTATTCCTGAGGACTGTCGGCACATGCACAAACTCAGCGCCTTTCACTCTGCTACTGACCCCTGTTGCTTCCTCGCCTGTTTAGACCTGTTTCCTCCTACCCTAAAATACCAGCTCTCTCCCTCTCTGCTGTCTCTGAAATGCCTCAGATCTGCTCTGAAGACCACATGGCTTGCACAGTCTCTTCATTTTCCCCGTGCAAGCTCCCCCTCCTCTGTCTCCCACCCCCACTGCCCGGCCTCCAGGGCAGTGTGTCCCTCCCTCCTGAATCTCGCAGCTCAGTCGCATCCCTGGCTTTACAAACCATCTCTTTGAGAATGTGCCAGTTTTTCGGAGCCCATCCAAAGTGACCTGACTGCCTTGGTAAGCAGCTGGAAGGCCACACCAAAGAGAAGACTGTTTTTCTGTTGCTTTGACTGTGTTATCGCTTTCCAAGCATCTCTTCTGCACCTCCCTCAGTCTTCTGCATCAAGCAGTTGTGTTGGCTTCCAATGCCACAATCCCTTTATTTGCAGTGCTCAAAAGCACTGATGCTTCTCTCACAATTTCTTCTCAACTCTGCCTCACGACTCTCCTTTAAATTCCTCCTTCAAGCTCCTCTTTTACTGTGTTGCAAAAAAATGACTGGTGTCTGCAAAGTGCTCAGCAAGAGTCTGACATGAATTTACTGTTACTTTGGAAAAAAATGTGACTTCATTAACTCTCTGTGCTCCCCTGTCTGTCTGCCTGTCTGACTTTATCTCTTGTGTCTATCAGTTAGATTCAGAACCCACATACAAGTTTTCTGTGGCAGAAGCTGTACCATTTTTTTCGTGGATACATATCCTCCAGCTGAAAAGCCTGATCCTGTGAAATGCTGAGCCAGCAGCAGCAGGTCTTTGCTGTTCTCTTCTCCTGTTATTTCTGGAGAGTCTTACGGTTTTGTTTCTTTTCTTTGCATTGTTGTCTTCTATATTTGATTTTATTTATTCATGTGGCTAAGAATGGCTTTGAACAGCTCTAGCTCTTGATACTTAGCTGTCTGTAGATAGGTTAATGAAACAGAGCGAAGTAGGGTGCTACACAGCAGAGAGGATCCTAACGCTGACATCACTGAGTGCCTCTTAGATGGCAGAATAAAGCCTAACAAAGTACCCAATACTGCCATGCAATATTTACATTTAAACCTAAATCAGGACATACATATGGAAAAAGTATATATGATGACACTGCAGATTGCTCTTTTTTTTTCAAATAGGTCCTTCAGGGTAGCAGCTGGATTGGTTTTAAGATAGGAGCTTCTTAATCCAGGCAGATGTAGCTCTCATCAGAAGTTAATTTGCAGGGATATTCACATATGCAAATCATGTCACAATGCTGAAATGCAACCACGTAATGACTGGAAAATGTTATACCCATAAATCATACTACCACGATCATCAAAATTTCCACTCAGCCAGGACAAATTCAACAGCATTTATGTCTTTCCAGCTTTTAGCCCATAAAAAATCTGTGTTTTTGGAGAGTGTGTTACACTGGTGATCTTAAAACTCCCAAGTCTGGTATAATGAGTCCTCAAGTGCGTTATAACTTACCAGTAATTACATTTCAACATTTCTGCTTTCAGCAGTTAGTGTTTTATTCATAAACATTTAAACACTGAATTAGACATAAAATAAGAATGTTGGCAACAACCCGGCTTAATTTCATTAACTATTAGGTAAACGTAGTATTGCTTCTTCAAATAATCCTTGGTTTGAATGCTAAAGATGTAATGAACTTCATGGTTCATAGCATCTGACATTGCTTAATTAATGGGTGCATTTATAGTACGTAGGCCTTGGTAATTGATTTATATGCATGATTTGCACATACAGCTGTTAGTTCCTGTAGGAAAGTCATAATTCAAATGTGTGCATTTTTTCTAGATATGGGGAAAGGGGGAAAAAAACACCTCACAAACTTGTCGAGTTCCCAAAAAACATGATAGCAAATAACTAGGACAGGAAAAATAAATAGCACCGGAAAAAACCTACCAGAAGAAACATTAATGTTATGGCTTTGAGTTTCCACAGCTCACACATTTCAAATGGAAAACATGACAAAATGCTTCTCAGCATTTTTTTCCTCTTTACAGTAGATGTGGTTAAGTCTATATATGCCCACACACCTCTGTGAGTCTGTTCATATTATAGTCTATGCAGGGTGAATGGAGTCCACATTTTCCATGCCTGTTTGAGCTTCTCTTCCTCGCTCACATACACATAAACACACACAAGGTATACATAATTCAGATTTAGGAGCAAGTACAATAAAGCTAAGAAAAGGTTACACTTAATATTACACATATTTAGTCTTGGGGCAAATCTTCTCCTAACCGAAGCCAAACATTGGAAACGAGGGAATTCAGCACAGATTTCCTAGCCTGTTCAACAGATTACTTGTGAAAGCCAAAGTGGTGTGTTGAGAAGTCGATGCGGAAGAATAACTGAGCTCTGAGTGGAAAGAGGTCCCTGTGGCAGTTTAAAAAAGGTTGAGGAAGAGAAACAGCTGTTTCTGGATTATCCATTACCTTGGAGCTAAGACTGCATCCTTCCTAGTCCTTTCCTTGCTCTTTGGTGTATCCCAAGCAACTGTCCCACGTGCTGCAGCAAACATCCCCATTCCAGCATAGAGAGTTCCAGTTCACCCATCTTTCTGCCTTACGCTAACATCTAGCCCACATCGGCAGCAAACCTGATTTCAAGGCTTCTTGCAGGAAGCGCTTGCCATTGTAGGGGTTTTGGTTTCGGTTATCAAAGCATTTCATTGTACATTAAGGAATGCAGAGTGCAGGCAGCTTGATGGCTTTCACAACCCTGGCTCCATTTCCTGGTTCTCTAAGGCAACACTTAGCTTTTCACTCTCCAGCCCCTTATACACTCTACATCTGCTATTCTAATGCCTGCATTCATCAGTACACTGGCAATAATAAATTTTCTTCTTTCCTTTCTCTTTTCTTTCCAAAGGCTCTCCCTTGTGCACACGTTTGTCATTTCTTCACTATTGACTGCTGACTGGCCAAACCTCTGCGAACAATAATTCCATTATCATGTAAGCCAGGGGCATGGTTGGCTTTATGGTTTGACTGGAGGCAGGTGAAAGGGTGGAAAGGAGATTATTTTAAACTCTTAATCATCACTCATCTTTTTTCAATATTCATTGACAAGCTGTAGTGGAAACTATTTTTTCTTGTGAACACAGGCACTCTGCCAGACTCTTATTCCTCACTATTAGCCCAGTGCTTTCCTTCTGAGGGTGTTACTGCAGTCTTCTGAATGCAAATCTTTCCCACAGTGTTAGTGACTTTGTCCATACAGTCCAGCAAAGGCCTTGCATTCCAACTGGTGGGCTAATGTGCTTTACATCAAAATGTCGTTGACATCACCAGTACTTAAAAGGTGTGAGGAACAACAGGTGAAGGCCTGAACCACGAGCCTAGTCCCTGCACAGTGCAGAGGAGTTTATGCTATGTGGATGGAAAGCCTAATACTTCACTCAAGAATACTGCACTACCACCACTTAAACGCTACTGGGAAACACAGAGTGATTCTATTTGACTCAGAAGGTAGGTGGTTAGTTAAAAATGGAGATGGTGGTGTAAGGTAACATCTGCCTTTCTCCTTGTTGTAGATATACCTGTACTAAAGCAGAGGCAGTTCACAAAGCTGTGGAGTAGTAAAGACCAGCTCAGTGCTTAACATCTCCAGCATCACAATGATGGGTGCAGTAGAGCTATCACAGAACAACTGAATCAGAATAATTTAGCTGCTGGGACAGGGTGCACGTCACGAATGAGCTCAGACTCAAACTGTATGACTGTATAAATATACCAGTGTTTACTTTAATGGTACATCCATTTTATGGTATCTACATGAAATTGCACACACTGTTCCAGCTTTCCTGGAAATGGGTGGTAATCAGGATTTAGTCCACGGAGGGACTTGCTTTAGTCACCACTATCTTTTACAGAAGAGGAAGCCAACAGGCAGAGAGTTAAGCTGTTTAGAAGACATTCTATTGACTTTGACTGATTTAAATCATATACATTTAAGAAGAAGTAATTTGAAATCCTAAATACAAAGACCAAAACTGGGAGAAGAAAACAGAAGAAATGCGTTGCAGTCACTGAGGTCAGATGATTAAAGGGCTTCTCATCTTGTCCTCTTCAGCCTGCTTTTACTGATCTGGGACACTGTTTGCAAGTATTTTGATCATGGGTTTAGATTTTCAGGAGGGTTGGTCTCTGAAATTATCTTCCAATCATTACATATTTTTCAGAGCAATAGAGTGAGTTTCTTGGAAAATACAGGCAGAAATGGTGATTATCTAAGATAACAAATACTCAGTAATATAAACATTTTCTGCTAAAGCTTCTCCAGGACATAATCCAGTTCGCATTGATTTCAGATGCAGTTGGGTTTCATCTGATCACTAGTTATTAAACAGCTTCTGAAGTTATAAAAAACCCCAAAGCTCTTCTAGAAATAATCTTTGTTTCCTTGGCAGACTGTAACAATAATAACAATTATATATAAACATGCATATACACACATTTCCTTTCCATTTTTATATCTTCAATCATCTGGAGTTCTTCAAGCATTTTATGCAGGTGAGTAAAAAAATAATTATCTTTGTTTTGCAGACACAAAGGGAAGGTATGGTTAAAGTTGGCATGAAAAAGAAGAATATTGTGAATTTTCCACTGAAACAATAATTTAAAACATTTACAATTATATGAAAACTGTTCTGAATTTCTTTGACCAAAGCAGGCTGTGTTCAGCTTTTTAATGCTTTATTTCTTTATTTTATTATTCCAGCCTCCCAAGTCTCCTTGAGACAAGGTTTGAACTCTAATGGCACCATAAGCAGCACTTTTGATACTAAGTTGGACAATTGGTAAAGCGTATCTACCAAGTATGTGTTCTGTCTGTTCAGATAGGATGATTTTTAAGTCCACCATTTCTAAGAATCTGATTCTGATCCCCTTGCTCCTGTCCAGTGTGTTTTTCATACCGGTGTGGGCTGGCACTGCTGGCAGGGACTGGTCCCTCACTGCCCATGCCCATGCCTGTGCCTGGGATGCGCAGACAGGCAGTGTTCCCATGCAAGGGCAGGCAGAAGTGGAGCACTGGGGTATGCTATGCCCAGGAGCTCCTCTGTTTGGCTCCAAGCAGTTCCCACAGGGCACATATCATTCTCATGACACTGCTGGGCAGAGACTACCCTTCCATGGGGATGTGGCCACAGTCTTTCCCCTCCCAGAATCTGTCTTCACCCATGCAGAGCTAGTGGTATCTGCAGGGGTGACAGTAGATGAAGGAACAGGCAAGACTGAAGGCATTAGCTGGCTTATTAAGGTAGCAGGGTGCTGGTTAGTATGCATCAAATATCACTGGAAACACCTGATTTTTCTCACAGTATTAATGTTTCTTACTTGAGCGGTGAATCTTGCTGTGTGCCATGTCCTCCTGACTGGTTCTGGAGCTTGTTCTTTCTCATGCAATGGTTTCCAAATCTGTGGCTGTTTGCACAGCAGGGAAATGTGCTCAAAGCTGCTGTGGTCTCCTTTGGACTATGTAAAAGCATATGGATGCTATCTTATGATTAAAAATAAAGTTTCCTGTAAACAGGTTCCTGGAGAAGTATTCAGCTGCTCTGCAAATGGATTACAGCTAATTCTAACTAAGGAACACTTTAAAACTATTAGGAGACAGTAATTTTAGCACTTCTACAGATGATTAAAAAGTCATTTTCTAAAATATCCTCACTGGAGGGTTTTTTTCTTTTCTTAAAGAAAACATTTAATTGCTCCAATCAACCATAACTGCTTTCTGTTTATGATGTAATTTATATACTCTGATCACAAGGTATATGGCTATTTTTCATATTTGCTTATGAATGTATTTCCCACAGTTCTTATCAGTCACCTCTAATTGGCTGTAACTCGCTGCCCATTAAAGAAAGAAGTGAGATGAAAAGGAGAGCACTCTGGTTTTGGAGTACCATGACCTCACACACTTTGTAACGCCCCTCTGACGGACACAGCTTCTATTATTTTTCCCCTCATGTGGCACCAGCAGCTGAAGTCCCACCTTACAGATGGGTGACATCAGCTTTGATTTTAGCTCCAGCATTTGCCTTGGCAGCACCCACCTGTGCACTACAAAACCGGTGTCTCTAACAAGCAGAAGAAAACGTTGCCAGCAAATGCCACCAACACCTGTCAACACTTGAAAAGGTAAGTAGTTCAAGTGATTGAAGAGTGGGACAACTCTTCCTATCCTGGATGCTGAAGTTAGACAGCTCCTCTACCATACGGCAAAGGTGGCTGTTCCCCACACATCACTCCTGGAGGATGTGGCATGGTAAGTAACAATAGTGTCCATGTATTTTATGTGTTGTTAACATCTGGTCCAAGCCCTCAGTTTTTCCTGATAAATTATCTTCAGGTCTGGGCTGAATAGTGACACAGATAAACCAGGTATCCAGCCAATGTACAGCACATTGGCAGTCTTGCCTACCTTTATATACTGCCTGCGTAATAAATCCAGCACCATTTATGATTTTTCAAAATCAAAGAGTTGCATATGGCTAAATGTTATTGATACTGCCTTGTAATTTAGGCTGCTATTGCAGCCTTTTTAATTTGCAGCACTCAGAAGCAAGCAAATTTAACAATTACACCTGGCAACTCAGATTTGGCAAACTGTAGCATTTGATGAGCAGTGTG
This sequence comes from Falco punctatus, assembly GCF_963210335.1. Lineage (NCBI taxonomy): Eukaryota > Metazoa > Chordata > Aves > Falconiformes > Falconidae > Falco > Falco punctatus. Next base: position 95,323,706 of record NC_137582.1, on the reverse strand, counting down.
CATGGAAGGGCAGTTAGGCTGTCACCTCACTGTAGCTTCCCCTTGGGATAAACAGCTCCATTTCACTACGAAAACAAATCACACAAGCAAGTGCCACTGTAGAGCTGTGAAGTTCATTCAGTATCGAGGGTCTATGTTATGTCATGTCTCATCCATAGGAGCCACCATTCAGCAGTGTTTTACCATCCATCACTTTATGCTCATTTTCTTATAGATTTAATTTCTTGTTTCCTCGCTAGGGGAGACCCAGAAAACACCAGGCATGTTTTCCATGACATAACTCTGAATTTCCTTCTCTTTTATTTTTTGAGGGAATTATTTTGCCCTAAGAGCCACTGCAGCAACACTGAGCTTCTGCCCATGGTGGAGCAGCTCCATAAATGAGCCTTTGGCATGGTACCTGGCACATCCGTTGCTGTGAGAAAATAGCTGCCAGTGGTTTAATCACTAGGACCGCTTTAAAATTACTCATTTTCAGGGACTCAAAACCTAAATTTCTCTCAGCTTTTTGAATTTTCAGACCTTGTGTGAGAGCCCACCAAACCCCAAAACTTCAGTATGTTCTCCCCAAGAGTTCTCACGGGTGTTTTGAAGCTGGAACGTTTTTATTTGCTTTATAATTGTTCCCAGGAGCACCTGCCAAGGACTGGGTACCCTGGTGTCATAAAAACATGAAACAACAGAGCGCCTGTAAGCAAAAAGCAGCCGCGGTTCAGAGCAGCAGAGCGCTGGCAGCGACTTGTTGGGCTCTCCCTGCTCACGCTGATGGTGCCCAGAATGACTTGGTTAGGCCTTTGAACTAGGAAAAAAAAGACCTGGTGCTGCCCAGGCTTTTCCACGACATGCCTGGCCCTGCCAAGTGCATAGTGCGGCTACCCCTTCACTTGTAACCTTGGGCTGGAAGCGGTCATGGTCTTCATGCTGACACCCCAACCTGCATCCAGCTTCCCAGATTTCTGGAACTCTTTCTCTACGTGTGGCAACCTGTCTAGTCTCCAGGTGGTTCACTAAGAGAAGCGGTGCCCACACCTGCGTGGCTGTGACCATAGCTAAGCTTCTGCTGACACAAGCAACATCATCCTTTTGAGTCACCACAAAAACTTGACCTCACCCATGATGATTTGTACCTTTAACAGCTAGAGGACTCATTGCTAACGTGAGACTTGGCCTTTTTTTCACCTTCTGGCTCATCACACCACAGTCTGATGGTCTACAGGAAACGGAGGATAACTGGGACACCCTATGATTAGTCCTTTGCCCATTCTTCATCTTTCTGTGCTCCAGGGACACCCCTGTTCCATGACACAGTAGTTTTCAGGCTGTTACAACAGAGAACACTACATCCAAACAGAGACCAAGGCTAAGAAAACCATTACATTGTCGTGTAGTCCCTCCTTGTTCTGTAGTATCAAAACCTGGTAATTTCTTGTGACAAATAAATAGTGCATTCGTGTAACTACTTAGTAGCTCCATTTTTCTCCCTGAAAACCGAATAATTAATTCTGTAGCTCCCTAATCCCTGCATTTGGTTTGAACTGCTGAATCTACACCAATCCCCAAACTTTCATCAAGACATGCTCCCTTTGCCACAGCCCCTTCCATTTGACCTCACCAAAAAATTATGCCTTCCCCTTGCCCCTAGACATCTGGCTTTCCCCACAGCAGTTAATTTTGACTTCACACCAGTTATGGACATACCTAACTAATAGGGTAAGATGTGCCTACAGAAAAGAAAGAGCAGAATTTAAGAGGGTGATAGATAGCTGCCTCTAACACATGGCAGAATGAACTTCTGGTTTGCTGAAATTAGTGGCAAAACATAAAGAAGACAGGATTTCAGTTTACAGTGTTGAAAGAATAATGCCATCCATTATACAGATTTCTTAACCCTTTCGATACTCTTCTGTGCCAGGCTTGTAATTTGCTATTAAAGTTCACAGGATGCTTCAAAAAAACCCCAAACAAATTGTAGAAAGAATAATCATTGATCTTTTGTGTGAATAGATTTTCCATGAAATAATACCGGAGTCTTTTATTCATGATTTCAAAATGCCTTTCAAGCACTGCATTTGAACAATGTTGACCTACATCCAAAGAAAGCAAAAAAACCCCTGAAATAAAGAAGTAAACTCTTATTTTCATCCCCATTAGAGATGTTTGCATGTGGGCTAGGTGAATCTATTAAAAGCATATGATTCTTGAGTCAATTCTGTGTCTGAAATTCCAACTTCATTTGAACAACCACAAGCTTTGTCATTCGTTTTAATGGAGAGAAGATTTCAGTGGGTAAGTGTGTTGAGTCAAATGTGTAGAAATACATAGGTTTCACAGTGACCCACAGCTAGGGATTTGGGACCAGTGGCAGTTTTCGCATTGCCTAAAGTCCATTTCAGCCTAAAGTCTGGTCCAGCTCATGTAGATGCATCATACTTTCTGCCTTCTATGAGGGCTTTAGAGAAAAAGGAGTCAGCAAACATTCAAATTCAGCTAATCTCTGTACAAAACCAGCTGCAAGGAGAATCACAGTCCTTCTTCCTCATTTTTTTGTGTCAGACTTCTTTAGGTTCACCTTCATGAACAAACCTAAGTCCATCTAAACAGCTCACAGTTCCAGTTTTCATAATGAGGGATCCACAGAGCTCACATACTAACTGCAGGCACAAATGACAGAAAGTTAAAATTGTTCATGAACAGTGGTAGATTTTGGACCTGTACCTTCAGAACGCCCTTGTAGCACACCACATTACCCACTTCATGACTAGCATCCAAGATGGCAGTAGCACATTTGTAGTATTTATAAAATCCACAGTATCTATATTTGCTAACAAGACTTTTTTTTTGAATCAGACTATGCACCACAATAGGTATAACTGACCAAACTGTGCCCACACAGTAAGCACTCATCCCAGCCAGTCTGGTCAAAAGATGAACAAAGACAATAAATAAAGCAAGCCTAAATCCTCAGTCTTTGCATCATCTGTTGGTGACCAAAGATGATGGAGAAAGCCTGAGGCCAAACCACCAGAATACGTAGCTCTATGCCATCCGCGACCAAGGCTCTGTGAAGTTATGCTGAGACAGCAGCTTTTCTGCCTCTGTTTTCTCATCTCTGAAATGTCCTTTGCAGAGACCCCCTGGGTCCCTTAACTGAGTAACCTTTCCTGAAAGCTCAGCATTACAGTAATTAACAACAGCATCTCTGTATCTTTTCAAGGTAAGAAGGGCTGCCTGGCCCGTGTGAAGTGAGTCCTGAAGGAACATTATGGAGGGATGAAGAGAAAGGAGGGATGCCAGTGCTGAGCAGCAGAAGGGATGCCCCAGTCCCGTGTGGTGTGCTGAAACCCACCTGGCAGATGGCCTTTGGTAAATAATGCAGAGCCTCTGCTGACAATTGTCACCTGCTTTCTAGATGGGATCGTAAGTAAACAAGCAACTGCTGTGTTCACTTTTTGCTCTTTCACACACATGTATATAGGTGCTCTCATGTTTACTGTCAAAAGGTGGCTAAGTGGGAGGGCGGGAGATAAACCCTCCAGAACAGAGGTCAGTATATAATTCATATAGCCATTTACAGACAGGCCTTCAAAGACTGTCTCAAATACACCATTACTTTGCTATGCAGGATTTTACAGTTGCTGAAACATTTCAAGTAACTCCCACAGCTCACAAATGCAGACTTTAGCAGTATCAGGAACGTCAAGTACATGATGCAAGAACACTTACAGCTATCTGTTTTCTACACTGAATCCAAACAACACCTAAGCTAACCTGGTAAAATCTGTCCTGGGGAAATGTGCTAAACCAAGCTTGCATTTAAAAAAAAGCATTTGATCTCAAAATGTTACATGTTATGTGCGTGTATTCACTCACTTCTGTCCCAGGGATGGAGACAGAGGTTTATTTATCTGAAAATCCAAATGTTGCAGAGCTGCGCCAAGCTCTAAACTTTTCAGTGCTCTGATCCTACTACTCAGCACTATGCCCAACAAAAGCCTGTAGATGCTGGATTCAGTCATCTTTACAGTTGTTTATGTGAACACAGACCTGAGAGCAGTAGCATTGTGCCAGCCAGACACTCTCCCTTTCCCAGAATGGCTGAGGGTTAATACAGCTTCTGATATTGAACTATCTCAGATGATGCTATCACTGAGAAAACCCAGAAGGCAGCTGTGTTGTGGCAGTGCCCTCCTTGCCATGCCCTGAAACACTGCTGGGGTCCTATCTTGGTGGAGTAAATGAATTGGAGTAGAAAGATTTTGGGCATCTGGGATGCCTATTCACATTAAGTCTTCCTGAGAAGACTTAATTCCTCCAGGAATTTTTATTGTACTTTACTGAAAGCATCGGGTCCAACTAAGAAACAAGCAGTGTTATAGCAGGGGAAAAACAGGGAAGTGGGTAATGAAACAGCAATAAAATTGAAAGCAAATTCAGTTTAAAAAGTTTAAATGCCTCCACACATCTCAATTTCACTGTGGAAACTTGAAAGTCAAATATTAAACAGTACACCATCTCACTGAATTTTATGTCATTATAGTAACAATGTTATTAAACTTGATATGGTTTTATTTTTAATTTCAATGAAACATATTTCCTGATCTTTTCATAAAAATGACCTTTGGGAACCATAGCAATCTAGACATTTCTTTATTTATCCTGCTGCATCAGCTAATACTTCCAGTCAGAAGCTATATTGGAAAGCATATGAAAGCCCTTACATGGTACTGTAATTTTATGAGCTAAATGTTTTATTAGAACATTTTAAATGAACAAGCTGAAAGCTCTCTTTTACCAAATTACTTGATGTGTTACTGTGAACAAGACAGTGTCCGTGGATCTGCAATCTGCTTTTGAAAAGATTGCTCTTTATGCTTTTCCTTCTTTTTTGGAATTTGATGCCTATTTTTTCTGTCTTGCAAACTTCCCTTTTATAATATATCCTTTTCACAAAGTAAAAAGAGCCAAATATATATATAAAAATAAAATATCTAAGCAAATCATTCTTCACATTTAAAACCACTCCAAGATTTTAGATGGCCTTCCATTAACTGGACAGAATATTACTAACAGTTTCCACTGTTGTTTGAATTTTACAGATGCCAGTAGTTGCTGAGATCTGGCCAATAGACAAGAAGTTGTGAAAGAATCAGGAAAACTTAAAGCTTGGTCTTAACCCAGTCTTCCCACTGTCTTTCTACACAGGACTGTGGAATTAATTGAAAAAAAGAGTTTTTAAAGAGTTTACCAAAATACCTCAGTATGGAATTAATGAAGAGAATAAGCCTAAAGAACACTGCCAGCCTTTTTTTGTGCTTCAACAGGCTTTGCAAATGTGCTGAATATTTAAAAATCAAGCAGTTGTCTAAACTGGACACACAAACTGCTGAGTCTCCAGAAATCACAGGCAACTTCTGAGAATATGGACTTTTAAATGCAAGTCCTCAAATTCTATTTAAATCACATCTCAAAAGAAACCCACTCCAGCATTCTGAAAGTTGGAAAAATGGAAAATGATAAGAAATAATTTGTCTCATTTTGGAGTATTCATAAAGTGAGAAGGAAAACACCAGAAAACAGAAAATAAATGATCCCATCCATACAGTTTTCAAAGCAGATATAGGTCTGGAGCAAAAAAGGGGATTGCACTCCATAAGAAGCATTGCAGTATGGACTAGAAATAGAAATAAATAAATAAATAATGCCATAAATGCATAAAAAATAAAAGGATTTTTTTTTTCAGAATTGCTCTATTAATTTGGAATAAATACGCACTAGAGAAGTTGCTTTCAAACTTACCAAGTGACAGAACAACTAGGAACAGTACTGACTAAAATTAATGTATGACTCCTGTATTTCTCTACTGCATTTTAGGATTTAGTAGAATTTAGGATCAAGCTAAATCTAACTTATATTTCTGATAGAATCAAGGAAGTAATTGACTTGTTATAATTCTTCTCCACAGTTGTCTTGAATTGTCTGAGTGAGCACAAACAGAATTTATTCTGTTGGAGTTCTGAATAGAAAACTGAATTTCATGAAAGGACAAATTTTTCCTTCACGTATAACATTTCCCAGAAGCCTATTTCTGTGCTTACAATCTCAGTGGTTTCAGTGTAATAAAAGGAAGAGTTAGATCTGTAGGATTTTCCACAATATCTTTTGACATCATTATATAATTTTTGACCTGGATCTTTGTTAGCCCAAAAAGGTAAATAATTCCACCGAATAGAGCATCATGCTTTGATTAAATCTTATTTAACAGCAAGTTGTTAGCTTATTACTGACCTAAGAGCATTGCGACACTCAGGTCAAGTGAAGAATTTGGAGATCATAATACAGCTGTAAATACTGTTCTGCAAAAATGCATATGAAGATGTAAACCAAAACTAGTCCTAAACACAATGTAATTTTAAGGTAACACTATGCACAAATCACTGTATGCCTGATCCATCCAAACCTAAGTCCATGAAATCAAACAGATTTGCACCTGCTTACCTGCGAATTAAGCTTAGCTCAGGACATCAACTAGAGTAGACAGGGCTGATGTTCAGCTCTGCTAATGACAAAATGAAATGCTGAGAATCAGCCCATTTCTTTAACAGAATGGGCCAAATGCTGCCCTCAGTTACATTCCCAGGCCTCAGATAACACGAATATAATTGAAAGCAGTTTTGGTTCAATATTTCTTGTATTTTAGAAGCCATGGAGCAATCAAGCAATATGACCTTTAGTGGTCCACCAAAGAATCAAGTTCTGCTCTGTATGGGATCCAGACTAATCAATATCCTATTACGATCACAGCCTGTTTTTTTACAACTGAGACATACTGGGAATAGCCTGGACAAAACATTTCTTCCTGCAACGGCTGAGACTCAACAGATTCACAAACTATTAGCTTGTTAAATCTATGCTTTTCAATAAAATGACATGGAAGTTTAAGCTGTATTGTACAATATAGCACAAACATATCCAATCTTAATTCACTCAAGCACTCCTTATTAAGCCAAATCTCCAAACAACATCCACAAAGACTTTCTGAGAGTTTAGAATGTTACATCAGTCCATATAAATAAATAAATAAATAGAAATAACAAGCTCATATTACCTTGTCAGGTGTAATAGGGGTATAACAATCAGAAGTGTGGGATAAAGTCGATATTGGTACAAGGTCTAATTTTTTTGTTAGGTGGTAGAAGGCAGAATTCACTGAAGGAAATCTGAACTCCACAGGGAGCCGATGACTTTTCCATGAGACGGAATATCATCCATTGGTTTCAAGCAGCAGGGGTGACTGATAGCATCCGTGACTTGAAGAAATATGGGGTGAAATCCTGCCATTGAAGTCAGTGGTGTTTCTCTGGCACAATTCAGCATGGTCAGACTTTCACTTGTGAGATCAGTGCAGACCAGGGACAGTGCTACTGTCAAGTAGCGGGAGGGCAAAAGCACTGGGCCTGTTCCTATTTTCACAAGATCATCTCTAAGGAAGCAAAGCCAGCGTGTCTCCATGTGTGCTCAGCTGTATTTTAATTCAGGAATAAGGAGGAAAAGCACAAGCCCTAGTGAGGCACCTTTTTCCTTCAGAATAGGCTTGTTTCCTTAAAATAGCCATCAGGCCAATAATTAACTAAACTCAGGTCGTAGATGTCCTTTTATTTCTAAGAAGCCCATTTTTGTGGTAAACAATACCTTTAACTAAATCACTGAAGAACAAATTTAATTAACTTATAGGTTAGATTAATGAAACATTTTCACTTGTTCATGCTCCTCTCCCAGAAAGGCTTTAACGTATGCATGTTGCCCTTTAAAGACATTACACGACGGCAACAATGAGGTGAAGACTAAAACCCCCTATACTCCTGAAGTGCGCGAGTTGCTTTGCTGTGAGCTGGCGAGGCCTGGCAGGGTCTGGCTGGGCCTGGCATGGCCTGGCACAGCCTGACAGGGCCTGGCGGGGCCTGGTGTGGCCTGGCAGGATTATGTGTTAGGCTTTGGGAAGGGGATTTGGTATGACTAGGATAATTTAGGATACAGCTCTTCTGTGAGTTCATCCCTCTTGGGCTTGGGTTTCTCTGCAGTGGCTGCAGCAGGTCATGAAGGAAAAATGGTAGATGTAAAAACTTTTTATTTAAACTGCATACTGCACTATATTTAATATGCCTTTCCCTGGATGCTTGTTTGGGTTAGGAGTAGCTTTAAGGGCAGTGAGGAAAGAAAGAAGAACCTCTGGAGTCTCAGACTCCTATTTGAACTTGGTAATGTGCGAAAGAATCTGCATGAAACAGTATTTAAAAAAAAAAAAAAAAAGGTGCTTTTTTTCCCCTCCTTCCTGCAAAGCAGGCCAGGAGATGCAGTAGAGTTACTCTATTCTGCATCTACTTGATCACTCTTTGCTATGCTAATGAAAAGCTAATGATATTTGACTTGTCTGTTTGGGAAGGCAGGAGTACTTTTGTAAGAGTGAGCAGAATTTTTCAAGAATGTTTTAAGTCCTATTGTGGACAGAATTCTGTGGCCCTGAGGCTGTGGCTTGAGACCTTTTAAGCCATGAGCTAACACTGTATGCATCCTTAAAACTGAAATAATGGGAGGTCCATAACTGTTGTGGCATGGGCACGTTGGCTCTAAGTATCTGAATGAGGCTGACCTTTTACATACTAATGTTCCATCGCTGCTAATAAAAAAAAAGCATTTTTTCAGAGATGGGAGTAGAAAGAAATATTACTGATACTTTAGTAAGATCTATGTATTCTAGCTGCAATGAAATGAGAAAGGTCAAATTTTTTCTCCCATCTTTTTTTTTTTTTTTGCATTCTCTAACTTCTCACCCATCTTTGTTGTACTAATGAAATTAAGATATCCTTCATGATATAACTGTGAGCTAGGGGGATCTAAATTACCTTCATCTGGCATCATTCCAGTATACTATAAATGAAGTAATTGTCCTTGACTATAAAATTTGCATTTTCAAGACTTAATTGCTATCATTACATCTTTTTGTAATTCTATTAATTTAACTGAATGGAGCATTTGGTTTTATGGTAAAAATTTGCATTAAAACATTGTACATCTAAATAGAATTTTAATATTTGCGTCAAAAGCTCAGTACAGTTGTCCCATAGGACTTAAATAATTTCACAAGAAGAGAATAGGAAGCAGTTGCACTTTAGGTCAACAAACAGGTTTTCCTTTGGTGAATATTAATAGAACTTGTTGTAACGGGCTTCATGTGCTGAAAATCACTCCTGCCTGAGCTCTGCAAAAGTCTTTATGAATTCCATACCATAACTGTTGACAGGAAATATTTGCCCGAATACAGCATAGGTAGGAAGGATGTTTGCCGTGTCTGGGAAGCATGCATGCTAAAGAGTTGTCTTTTTCAGGAATCACTCCTTCCCCCTTTGAGTCCTTCTGCCCTTGTTAGGCTATATGCTTTACTGCTGCTTGAGAAAGCACTGAATATGCAAGCAGCACTGCACTCTTACATGTGCACATAGTCATCTAACCAAGGTCCACCATGCTATGAAACTAATTAATTGGTCAGTATGTGAATATCTGTTTGGAAAGTACTTGTCTTTGCACTGTACCCACTTCAGCCATTACATAGTTAATACTGCATAATCTTTGAGACCTCTTTTTTTATTTTCCTTCCTTTCTTTCTTCTTTTCTGGTGATACAAGGTGCTTTGGTCATGTAAAGACTATGGACAAATGGTTGAAGCAGTGTGAGGAATCTGAACTGGCTGAATACATTCCAATTGCAGTGATGCCATGTGCACCTTTTTTTATACGTGGGGCCCAGTGGTAAGGTAAGACTGCATTACCGAGTATACACGATTTGAAACTGAGTCCATCTTTTTGTGGTGGATTTACATGGTACTTGGTGGAACGGGACCTCACATGAGGTCTTTGGAGGTATTTAAGCAACTAGATCCCTTGGGGAGTAGGTCCCTTGTGGTTCTGGAGTCTCTTGTTGGTCTAGGGTCCCAGTCATGCCCGACATGGCACATAACAACTGACACATGGATGAGCAGACGGTATTCCACACTGGTCAGAAAAGTCTATGCTATTTTCTGTGCCGTGTTAATAAGTATCACTGAGTTTTATAACATTATTTAAGGAAGTAATCAAGCTGGATTTGTTTTATATTGAATATGTCTGTCTTTTTCTTTTAAAAACATATTCTTTTTTCAACATCTGAGTAATATTTCACAGAAGATAGAGTCTCCTTGTGACAGAAATCTCATTAACTGATCTTAATATATGTTGTATTTACTGGACTTCATAATCATCGTGCAATTAAGCTTCACAACTGGCTTGTGAAGCAGAAAAGATGAAGGATGTCTCCATTAAAGAGATTTATGGGATGATGAAATTAAAGACAGATTTCTGAAAGTGTATCGGTACCACTTCTCATTGGTTTCATTGCCTAAATACCTCTGAGGGCCTGAAGCTCTTGCAAAGCTCTATAGTGAGATGCTGGTGCCTGGCTAGACCCAACACTGGGAGCAGAGTGAAGCCTCTGTATGAGATCATGACGTTTGGGCAAGTGCTACAGTCATTTAGCCTTCTGCCCTTGTCTCTTGAATGTGAATGATGCTTCCTCACTTTGGAGACTGTGTGGTGCTTCAGGGTAGGCTGGAAATACAATATAAAAGTGATGAAAGCAGGTAACCCTTCCTGTTTCTTCTACAGCTATCCACATATGCAACATATCTATAGAGGCCTGTGGCTTTACTGGAAAAACTTTAGTGTCACAGATGGGGAAAGGGCTGCTAAGAGATATAGTTCAGTACTGAGCCTCCGAGTTGTACAAAGATCTACTATGTCATTGGAGTCTGCTGTGTTCTAGGCATGTGCATAGGGTAAAAAGGCTCACAGGGTATCTAATCTGCTCTATACAAAGACTGTTTTTTCCACTTCAGGGAGGATCCTCTGTGTGTTCTTTCTTAATGGGTGAATTTCATTTGATGTGAACATTATGCTAAGGCTGAATTTCTAGGCAGTTTATATGATAGTGGATTAGAAAAAAAATCAACAACCACTACCAAGAAAAAAACCCAAATCCAAAACAAAGCACATATTCTTTTGAAAAATCCAGATCTAGCTGTTAGTGTCAATGATCTCAAACACCTACTGACTTTTCTGGTAAGTCTATCTCATTGAATCTTGGAAGTGATTTTATGTGCTTCAAGCATTTGATCACATAATCAGCTTCTGCAAAACAATGCAAAGAAGCCTGAGCATTGTCCTAGCAGATAGTCAAACCTGACACAGAAACAAACATAAGGGAACAATTGTTGTCAAAACACATTGCATCACTTTGCATGCTAAAGCATTTGCTCTGGTAATCCACATGCTGACGTGTCCCTCTGCTGATGCCATCTGAGCAGAGACTGCATCCTTAAAGTTGACATGGGCATCACATTACAGCAGTGATTTTGTTATATATTGTTGGCATAATGGATATTCAGAAGAGATTCATAATCTTGAAAGGTGGCTTGAATCCACAGATCTCATCCATGTTCTGGTGACTCAGAGCATTTTGGAAATTCATTTTATAACATCTCATGCTGGCTTGGGCAAAAGCAAAGTAAACAGTTGCCTAGGGCAGCAGACTTGCGAGAGAGGCAGTCCAGGTCTCATTTCCTACTTGCTCTCTGCTAGCGATGACAGGAATACAATCCTTTAACCTGCCTCTCCATTGTTCCTCCTGCTCCCTTTCTCCAATTTAATTCTTGTGGAAATCTAAAGTCATCCCAGTCTCTTTTTCTTATTCACCCTGCCTCTAAAACTCCTGCTGGTTTTTCCTAGCTTTTCTCTTCCAGGGAGACTCCACTGCTTCCTACTTGAGCTGTTCCCGGACTAAGAAGATTCCCTGTCCCCTCCCAGCCTCACATTTCTTTCTGCAAATAATATTCCTCATTTTTTGACACCTTTGCTGAGTAGCCTCATCCAGCTCTAGGTTTATAGTAGCATGAGCTATGTGAGAAATACACATTTCTGCTCAAAAGCGTGCTAGGTCATTTGCCTGTTAATGGCCATTGCTTTAAAAGAGCTTTTTAATATTGGGGGAAAAAAGCAGACAGGTGTAGAAATCTTTGTTGTATTGCTTATGATTCATGAGATTAAACAAGACAAAACTAAGATGGTGTCAGCATTTTGCTGAATCCCTGGAAAGGTGTGGCTTACTCTGTTAGTAATGCTATTCACGCAACATAAAATTAGATTGCAGAATTCATTGCCATAGGATGTTATAGAAGCCAAAAGGCGTAAGTGGCTTCAGAAGGGAATTAGGCAAATTCTATCAACGACTGCTAAATGCAGTTATCTAGATGCAGCATCAAACACAGGAAATCCCTAAAACCCTGGCTGCTGGAAGCTATTTCGTTATACCAGTTCAAGGATCACCCTCTCCACCAAGAGTTCCTGCTTCTAACAGTGTTAAGGCTGAGCTTTCAGATGCTCTCAGTAATATGTGTCTCATGGTTAAGGTGGACTTAGTTATCTGAAAGTTGTGTTGCTTGAAAGTGAAGTTAAAGGAAGCCTGTTCCAAGTGGCAGTTTCTCCTGTCTGTGTTGAAAACACTTCAGAATGAGATAAATTCCCTAGGTTAGGTGCCCTGTACTTCTCTTATTACTTGTACTTTTGTCCAGTGAGCTTGGTGGCTTTGTCGGTAAAAATGAGCCGAGTTCAGAAAGGAGTTTGTGCTTCCAAGCAAGAAAGCAAGGCCTCAGATAGTCTGTGTAGGTGTTGTTCATATGTGTACTATGTGTCCTTCTGCCTGGATTTATTTTTCCCTAGTCTCAGAGTTTTGGATTGCCTTAATTTGCCAATTCCACCTCCTTCTGGCATATGTGATACACGCTCATTCCCTTAACCTATACTGAAAGAAGCTGCAGAGGTGTGCCGCCCTTTTAGAATGACAAAACAGCAACCTTGGGAGTAATGCAAGTGCCTGAAATCTGTAGGCTGGCAATTTGAATTATCGCTTACCCAAGTGATGACAGAAGTCTCTGGAAGGCTTCTTGCACATTGTTGTATGTACAACTGCCATACATAAGAGAGCAGCAGATCCTTCACATCATTATTTTTGCCTAAGGAATGCAGTTCACACATGTAGACATTTATTTATTTATTTGTTTGTTTGTTTGCTGCACTCGCTGTCTCAGATCCCTACTGGCAATGGTTGTTATCAAGACAATCTTGTGAAGGGAACTGTGAATAATTTGCCAAGTGTGAGGTCAAACAAGATGGTTTTGCTTACTGCTCTCAAAATCTTAATTAGTACAGTACCTCCACTAAGCGTTGGGATCTCTTCAGGAGTCAGTAAGGTGGTGCTGGTGGTGTGTTGGTGAAAGTTTTAGAAAGAATGGGGATAAATCTTGCAAGGTGGCAAATAATACACTGATAGTTGCTCTGTGTTCTTTTAATGCTTTTCAGGTAGATCTCAAGGAGGCACTGTAAGCATGACAGGATAAAATTGTGGACTGGTGTCACTGGAGTTAATAACAGCTTGCTAGTGCCTTCTGGGTACAAGGAGGATTTGGGACTATATGTGCCAATGGGATTCTAGCAAGACCTTTGCCTGGGGCTCAGGCAGGTTCAAAGGGGTTCAAGCAGGCAGGGCTACAGGGAACTTAAGTGATACAAGGAAGCATTACCTAATTTTGACATCCAGAACATAACTATGCTTGCGGTTTCTGGGAAGGATGCATTATTTCTTCTTTTCAACCTGAGACTTCAGTTGAATTGCTATCTCAGATTGTTCTTTCTTAGGCTGTCCTCTATTCAATCAAGTGAAAGTTGGACTCTGTATCTCTTCTTCCTTTAAGAAATAAGTATCTGTAGATACACATCTGTAAAATAAACTTCCAAACATTTGGAGGCTTATCTTTCATTAATTGTGTATGGCTATCTTTTCTCTGTTGCTGTCTGATCTCTTAAAATTTTTACTTAGAGGAAAGTGATAGGGTTTTAGCTGATAATTCTGCAGGTAATGAATTGGACTTTGACAGACACTCAGCAAAGAGCCTCTGGATGTAAAAATGAAACTGCTGGTGTGAAAGAATTATCTGTGCTAACCACTGGCAGCAGGCTGCAAAAATCCCTGTTGCTGAGCAATGCCTACGTTGCATAGTAAGAATACCATCAAGTACAACAAACCCTGTTGTCCATATACCTTCTCTCCCTGTTGGAGTCTGTTAACTGCTGTAGCTGAGATTTAGATCAATTACACTACATACTGCTGAGATCATGTTTTCTGCTGACAGGCTTGTGTCCTACTTGTTCTCATCCATCTCAACCACATTAACAGCTTCAAAGGCGTTAAGGAGTGAGGAAGCCTGACCACCTTCTCAGCTCAGGTGAGTTTGGGGAAGGTTGTGTGGACAACACATATGGCAGGTGAGCCAATGTAGACACTACGAGTAAAGCTGGATTGCTTTGGGCCCTATGCAAGGGTTGGTAGGTAGGTGACATCACAGTGGGCTGTGCACCAAGACTTATTGAATGAGAAAGCAGAATGTTTGAGAAGATGTTTTTAGATGCAGTCTTTCAGTGCTTGATACTGAACTGTAGAGTTAAGCTCCTTATGAGTCAATTCAGGATTCATAGAAATGGTTAGGCTCAAACAGCATCAATACATACATTTTTATTTATATTTTTTTAATCTACTTGTTCTGAAACTGTTTCTTAACAGAAGTTTTTATATTAAATGTAATTCTTTTAATATTCTCACCTTATAGCATTCTGGTTTAAACAGCTAAGGCAGAAAATGCATTTTTAAACCCTTTTTAAAGCGTTTCATGTTGTTACTTTAAAAAAAAATGCACTTGGCTTCTGGAAAAGTCTGTGAGTTCATTTAAAGCTGTGATGAAACACCAAACAATTACTTGTCTATCTATTTGTGGCTTAGTCCCACTTCCTGAAGTTTTTTTTCCCATGTATGGGTTTTTGTTTGGTTCCCCACCCCCCACCCCCTCTCTCTCAGTGATCTGTTTATTATTCTTGCAGCTTAAAGTTTTCTTTCCTAACCACTGGTTTGTCAGTTATGATCAAGTGTCAAAATGAAAGCAAACACAAGCATTAATTATCAAAAATTACATAGTCTGTTTACATATTCCTTAGTAGAAAGGACTTTTCTCTCAATGCATACCGGATGTGAATTGTAACTAGACACGTGAATTGTCTACATACTCATTTTCACATCTGAAATCTAACAGCGGGGTTGGGTAATTCAGTATTTACCTGCCAGGCATGGAGTTCTTGCAATATATGAGCAATACTTTTAAATCTTTTAATACTGGAGGTTATTCAAATATATTTCAAGTATCGTCTTTTCTGCAGGAAGGATTTTTTAGTCTGTTCTCTATAGGCAGATTGTAATAGCATCTTAGGTTACCTGATCTTCCTACTTTAAATTCTTTTGCATTTTTTTCTCTCCCCCTTCCACATTTTTTTTGGATGAACAAAATGATAGGCATCCTGCAAAATTAAGATTAAAAAAATATAGGCAGGAACATCACATTGAAGGTCACCTTTAATTTTGCCACAATGAAACACATTTTTTTCTTCATTAGGGGAAAAAATAATCAAACCTTTGATATTTTAGAATTTTCTTAACACCAAAGGGAAGCTACATTTTGCTATCCGTCAGTTTGTCAGTGTATAATCAGATTTTCCTTTTGAGTACAATTGTAATGAGTTATAAACAAGCGTATTCTCCATTAGAAGAAGATACAGTAAATGGGGTAAAAGGGCAGTTCTCAAGGCTTTTTGTCACCATAAAGATTTCTATTTGCCCCCCCTCTAGTTTGTAGAGCATATGCTGCAGATGCCCTTGTCATGCAAGCCTTCCTCCTTTATTTGTCAATTGCAAGGCATTCTTAACCCGCTCTACAAATGCAAAGAGTTTGCTCCACATTTAGATGTGCCAGGCCATTTGATGCCAGTTGGCTCTGCCCAATAGAGATCAGTCTGCCCAGATGGGAGAAAATCAAACAAAAGCACAGCTAGGTGTACCCGTGGGTTGTCCATTTCCACCCTGGCCTCTGTGCCAATCTTAATTGCTTAAGTAGGTCCCTGAGTTCCCAACAAGATTTTTAGAAAGTTCTTTGTGGCTGTTTCAGCATAAAAACACGGCTCTGTGGATTGGGTGGCAGGAATGTGGACTTGACTATAAACTGGTTTAGGCAACGATGCCATTATTCTTTGACTCAGTGAAAGGTGATTCAAATCATAAGCTAATGCTTTCCACATAGATGGTAGAGAGAACAGCTGCTGCCTTGAGGAAAAATCAAAACATTCCACTCTTAAAATGTCTTATAAAGCCATACAAATATATTTTTCATTTTGTGTCCCTGGGAATATTTAAGCCCAAGCAGGGTTAGGGGTAGAGTTGCTGAAATATTGCAGTGAGAGCTGTCATCAAGCTTTTCCTAGTGTTTGGGTTGCTTTGGTACCTGCAGTTTTGAGATTTTGAAGCCTGCAAACTCAACCTTAGTCTGAGTACAGTCTGTGCTACTTCTTCAGAGATTTGCACCTCTGACAGGCCGTTCTGTTGAAACTGGCAGCAAGCCTGCTAATTTTTACTGGTTATAGCAGACTTTTTCAAAATTTTTTAGCCTTAATATAAAGATGGTCTGCTGGAATCCCTGGATTTTCATGTTTGAAGCCATTGAACCTTTCCCCACTGGTAAAATCACATATCCACTCTGCTTTCTCCTAAAAGCTTCCAGGTTATCTGCACACATGATTGTGCTGCAGCTCTGTACATGTTCCTAATTACCCTCGGTCTGAAAGCCATTGAGATGTCCTGTCGCACTTTTCCCTGCCACTGAAATACCTGGAGCACTTCTTGATATCATCAATGGGCTGCACATGGAGCTGGGCTCCATTTCTTATTTCTGTGCTGGTGTAAAAGGATTGCAGAAATGTCTAGGTGTGCACGAGTGTGAGAACAGAACGATGGCAATCCCTGGCTGGCCAGTGGCCCCTCAGGGTACCGTTACCATCCAGCATAATGCAGAGCAGCCTGTAATAACTTGTGTCTGTTTTGGGTATGGAGGCAGAAGAAAGGAAACATACGACTTTATTCTATGACTTACTAGGCTGTAAAAAGATTTTAAAGAATCTTTGGGGAAAAATTTAGGCCTCAGATGCACACATGTGGATCTCATTGATTTCATAGGAGGCCATGTGAGTGTGTACATTAACAGACAGAATATGTCTTTTGATTTTTAAGAGCAATTAATATAAAATATGGAATTACACTACTGTGTAATAGGATATTTTTTACTACTTTGTTAGAAGTACTCCCCAAACTCAAATACAAAACAACATAGCTTCCCAGGCTATGGTCTTATAATGGCATATCTTTGCCAATGCTTATCACCTTCTAACGCTGTTTGTAAATGTGTTGGCCTGTTATGCTTTGAACTTCAGTAAAACATTTGTACTTAATAAAAAAACCAGGACCAAGCACCTTCCTGTCCTCACATCTGTCCATGCTCAAGAATGGCATTATAATTGGAAGAGAAGGGAGAAATAGTTGTCATAACTATCTGCAGAGACTCCCCCATGACCATTTCTTTCCTGCTACCATGCGAGACACAACCGTGATAGCTAAGCCCTCATTCCATAAGCCTGCAAGCACAGAGTATTTCAGCACATGCTTACAGATACGAGCCTGTAGGTTGCCAAGTACCTCTTGTAGCTAATATTTGAAGGAATGTGATGGTTTAAAACCTCTGCTGGCACAGACCTGGCAGGGGCATGCAAACCTGACAGCTTGAGGATGGCTCCCTGGGGTCTACACCTTGAAACTGCTGCAGTCACATTGACCTGTGATGCAATGAACCTCAGCTGGAAGTGTCCTTGCTTTCATTTTACCTACCTGAAATTCTCAGTGTGTTGGTCTGACAGATGTATTCATCATGAAATCTGAAGCAGCTTCTACCTGGAAAGGCTCCCACAAATAGAAGAACAAGTCCAGGAGGGAGCAAGAGGCATTGAACAGAGTTCACCTGCAACAGGTTCTCAGGGGGGACAGAAACTCTTCTCAAAGTGTTTCTTCATCAGGGAAATGGCACAACATGCATCTCACAGAAGAAACTATCATAAGGTCATTTCAGGTCTCTTTATTAAACTGCTGAATTGCAAATAAAAGGGAGCTAAACTGTAGGAGTCACTTTGTCAAGGTAACAGTCTTGGGGGGAAAAGAAGGGTCAGATAGTTGTATCATCTCAGAACAAGAATTTACATGTTTCCATTTGAAAGATGCTGTGGTCTTGTTCCCTGGCTGTCAGTTACGCAACAGGCCTTTCTCCTGAAAGGTTTCCGTAAGTCTCTCCAGCTGTAAGACTGTTCTTGTGCTTGAGCGTCTCAATCTTTTTGGCTGAAGTGTTCAGTATATATTCACCTTCAGGCAGAAACTGAATCTAGAAAATTTCCATCTGATGCTCTAGGTGAGGTTTTAAGAATCTTTGAACAACAGAAGGGAGGATAATAACAGAAACATGCATGCAGCCCTAGCCATAAATGCCACTTGCATTTCAGCAATAATAAATATGTATCTTTTACAGTATTTCTATTTTGCTGAACCTCTAAGTCCAATGGACTGAATATTTTTTGCTATTAAACTTCATAGATTACAGCTGAAGTCATAATATTCTATGAAAAGCCATCTAGCTCAATGAGTTTTGATTGTAGTTTTATTTAGTTCATTGTATCAGATGCTATTTATTCTATCCAGATCCACACCTATAAAACATGTAATATTATTTCTGATTAAACTAATTTTGTGTGCAAAATGACTCTTTTTGCCCCCCTCCCCATCCCTTCAAATGACAGCGACTGTAAAGTTTTGCTGAAAAAATCAAAGCTGCAGAGAGATTTGAAAAAAACAAGACAAACAAAACCAAGCAAGAAAACAACCCACAAAAAACCCAAACCCAAAACTCTTCATGCCCTGTTAGACTATTAGAAAATAGATACTTTTCAGCAGATTGCTACAAAGGTATAAGTGAGGAACAGAATACTATTGCTGATATAAAAGTACTGACACAGCTGGAGACTTTGTGCTGCCTAGCACCCATCCCCTGTCCTATCTGTAGTGGGAAGATGTGCCTGAAGTGCTTTGGGGAGGAGAGCAGCTGAAACTAGAAGACTCTTTACATAATGCTGTATTAAGACGAACGTTTCCAGTGTGTAATAGAATAAAATCCCTGTTATCTGAATCCCTGTTATCTGAATTCCATACTCTTCAATGACTGCAACTTGTGATTCAGATAAATGGGAAACCCCAAGATAAAAACTTGCAGAGTTTTGTCAACTCACTGGATATTAATCTCTTTCTAGTATTAATTATATGATCTGCAGCATGATCTGACACATAAACACAACAGGTTTTGTTTATTTTACCAATTCAGTGCAAAATATCTCTTGCTCCAAAAAATGCATTCAAGTTGGACCTCAGAGTACAAATCTGAATTTACATTAACTGGACTTTGTATGTTCAAGTTTGGAAGTATATCCTAACAGATTCATCAGAAAGAAGGATAATCAGTACAGATGCAAAATAAGAAATTATCTGTATTGCAGCACATGCAGAAGTGGAGATAAGGATCTACCTTCATTCTTTTCCACCTCCAGGGAGATTCTAGGTAGTATTTTGGATTGGTTCTTACTTCTATTTATATTAGCAGAACATAGTAGAAAAAGTCTTGGGGCAACTGAAGCCCTATGGTAAATTGACTGAAGTAGATGCAGATAGATGATTTGTGAATTTTATTCTTGGCATCACAAGCGACAGAGGATGCTGAAGGTAGCTCTTCTGAACATCAAAGGTGCAGATAAAGTTTATTGTTCTGTGGGATACCTGAGTTGGATGTAGAGCTTAAAGTTTAGGCCAGCATAATTAAAAAAGTGTGTACATTAAACACTTAAATCTACAGCCTCTATCTGCCTTTATGTTTCACATTCAGTTGGTGCTGAATGCTTCCTTCATTTTTGGGTTTAACTTGTTCATACATCTGAAGTTTGTCTAAGCTTATTTTCTCTGAAGGAAAATGTGTACATTGGAGTCAAGAATGCTTCACCCTCTTTTTGGTGCTGGGTTACCTCCTGGCTGACTGGCTGGATGGGAAGGGCTGTAGGTATTGTCCCCCTGTAGAATAAGTCAATCAGGTATGTTTGTTTTTGAGGTGGGAAAAGAAGTATCATCCAACCCTGATTTTCATTTTGGTGCTCAAAGATGACATAAAAGCTGGATGCCAGGGAGGAATATCCATTTTGGGGGTGGCAGGGGGGTGGGGGAGAAACCAGCCTTGCACTCCTCTGTGATTGGGACTGACTGTGTTGTTGCTGGGTGGAACAGCATAATGCTGTTGCTGCTCCTGCTCTGGCACCGTGATGTTTCTGTTCCAGATTGTGCTGACTCACATTCAGGAAAACATGATACACAGACACAGTGCACTGTAACTCTTTTCTTTTCCCCCAGTAACCTCGGTAAGTGTTTGGTTTCTTTTTCCTGTCTATGGCTAGTGTGGTGCTAATATAGCTTTACTGTTAGAATTAATAGGAGGGGGAGAAGCAACCTTGTAAGCAAACTGCTAGCAAACAGATTAATCTTGGAGAGGGCATTTAAATGCAACCTGCTGTTTGTGGTACATCCACCCCCCTTTAAAGCTGATCAATCCTGATAACTTACCCGTCTCTACAAACTACACTTGTTACAGCTGTGTTCTTAAACGGGAGAAGTGCTTACAATGCCCATTTACAACTGTATTCTGTTTAATTAGTCAGCACAGCCAGTGCTGCAGGGATAGATCACTTGCCTTTAAAGATTTGAGAATGTTAATAGTACAGTATATCATTTTAATTATTATTGGATTAATGTTGTGTCTCGAAGAACATCTAATGCAAATCACAAGAAATGGCCTGAAGTGACCCAAGGGTTGTGCTTTATTAGAAATGTAATAGGTCCATTGCTTAAATATAAAGAGAGGTTCTTTCTTCAAATGTCACTCTGCACTGGTCTTCTCTGTGTGTGTATGTGGAAATGAAATCCTCTTGCTTCCACTTTGTCCACAGAAAGTTTCTGTAGCTCATGCAATAAATGGCTGAGACAGTAGGTGTAATACCAAGAGAGGAAGAGGACATCCAAAATAACAGCGATAATGAAGACCCATTTCTGAATCGTGATGCTGTAGTGGCATCCCCTGGTTGTTCTGCCAGCCCTTCCTTAGCCAGCCTTAACGAAGACAAGGGGAGCTCAGCAGTGCCAGACAAACTGTCCACCCTTTCCAGCAATGCTCTGGCCCAGACAAAAGCCCTGACTGGCCCAGAGGTGGTTAGCAGTGGCCAGGCACAGAAGACAGCCTCTGAGTTGGCTGAGCATCATCCAGCAGCTGTAAATGCATTGTTAGGTGACTCGTCATACCCTGCAACGGTCTGTAACCAGCAGCTGGTGGGCATTGCCTCCCTGTGGTCCAGAAGCCCCTGCTGCAATAGTGACCTGAATTCAGAGGTGCTGCAGGTCCCAAAGGTGCCCAGCAGGGCCAGTGAGCCCCTGCAGACTCTCACTGTCCTGCCCGGGACTGACCCCAGGGGCTGCCACATGCAGCATGCAGGGAGCGGCGCCAAGGGCGGTACAGCCCCTTGTAGTCTGGGCCGGGTGATTTGGGCAAAGACTGCAAAAGTAATGGAGACCTTAGAAAATAAGAAAAAGGAGGAAAAGGAGAAGTACCGTCTCCAGCTAGCTATGTACCGACGGCTTTTGCTGTTGCGCTCAATCAGGAGCTTGCATAAGCAGCTGGAGCAGCAGCAGGCCAGATTGCAGGAATGCTACGGCACAGTAATAAATACCAAGAAAGAAGTGTTGAAACACATTCGCTCAACCTCGCCCTCACCTTCGCCATAATCGTGTTGCTGCATGCAGAAATGAGCTTTGTAATGCCACCAGAGCCATCATTAAGCTTGCATGCTATAGGGGTGGTGTCCTCGTACCCAAGAGTACGTGCCCATGTGTGCTGAAAGTAGTGAGGAAACAGCAGCAGCAGAGCAAGAAGAAAGGGGAAGGTAAAGTGTTGGCCCCTGAATTTATCTGGAGGAAACTGGAGCAAGATTGTACCTGTGCAAGAAGCTGACTCCTGACGCAGTCAAAGCCTCAAGCTGAAATAGGATTTTTGGCACACAGGCTTGTAAATAGAAAAAAACCCACAAACTGGGAACCGAGTCTGACACCTGATCTGTAAAGATGGTCTGATGCAAGAGTTGCTGCCTGCTGAACATGTGATATGGCGTATCTTCCCTCTACTTTCAGTGCTAACAAAACTTGAGCAAAATTGTCGTTCATTTGTCTGCAAGAATACCTGAATCTAGAAAGTCTGGATACTTGAAACACTTAACCACAGGCTTGATTATATCTACCTACTTTATCACAAAACTGCTAATGCCACTGTACTTTTGCAACCTCTTCCTTCCTATAAAATTCATTCCGGTTGACCAGAAATTATTGTGGGAAGGCAGTATTGACTGAAGGACAGTCAGACACATGCATGGGGAGACAGTGCAACTGCCTAAACCTTATTTCTGCAGGTAAACAAGCTAAAAACAAAGGCCTTGTAATCTGGTGTTGCATTGGAAACCCAGACTGGCAGTGCCAGGGGAATGTTTGAGGTCTGCACAATTACTAATCTTCTGCTAACTCCCAGTGGCACTAGTGTCTGCAAATCAAGCATATTTTGTGCCTTACTGTTGTCATTTAATGGAAGTTGGTGACAATTAACACTTTTTATCCAGGTGTATTAGACATGTGGAAAACCCTAGAGCACTGTTTCTCCAATTGCAAGGTTAGGATGCCTGCAGGGAATTTGATGTCAGTATGCAACAAACACACTGGGAAAATGAAAGGAAAAAGATGCAACTTTTTTGTATGCGATTAAAGGCAATGTAAGTCCCTGTTATTGAACAGCAGATTGAATAGTTGAATAGGATCTGAAGTGAAAAATGGTTCAAGAAGAGACGACACTGAAAAGCTTCCTTTTCTAGGATTTAAAGTGATTTAAAGGAAAAATCTCTTCTTTTTTTCAGATATTTATTTCTGATCATGCCACCTTTCCTTTTCCCCTGCTGTGTTTTTATTATCAATGTTTAGGCAGATTAACAATCAAACAGGTATTTGGTATGTTCTGCATAAAAAGGTGAGTCTGTTATTAGAGGCCATAGCTTTCTGAGAATAATGTGCAATATATATAGGAAACTTTTTATCCTCAGCTTTTTTTTATGTGTATGGGGGGGTGTTCGTGTACACACGCACACGCACCTCCCTGTATACAAGAGGCTGTGAAAGACTAGTGCTTCTTTTTCTGTAGCAGAAGCAGGAATAATCTCTCAAAATAATCTCTGCTATCTGCAAGGAGTTTGGTTGATTAGATTCACATGCACACATCTGTGAGCAAGGTATTGAAGTAATTCAACAATTGAAGTGCAGCACAACATTGTCATTATTCTGTCTTTGTATTTCTGTGCACCCAAAATTATGGAAGCCTCCTGGGTATGCACAACCTTAGATAGGTTCATTCATCTCCTTGGGCCCTGGTGTAGCCTCTCACACAGTACAAGCCTGTAACTTCGAATGCAGAATTACCATAGAAACATCCTTGGCATCAAGGAGATATTTGAAGAAGCATCCTCTACTGCCTCATTTGGGGGATTCAGGTTGCC
Organism: Falco punctatus; assembly: GCF_963210335.1. NCBI lineage: Eukaryota > Metazoa > Chordata > Aves > Falconiformes > Falconidae > Falco > Falco punctatus. The sequence continues at coordinate 95,299,980 of NC_137582.1, read as the reverse complement.
AGGGGCCTTTAGTGGGCTGCAGAAGAGAGCTGGGGATCGCATGTGACTGGGAGACATTACTCCAGAGCTTTGATCCCATGCATCTCTCTGCTTAGCCTTGGGAAAGCTGTTCTCTGGCAGCAATGCAGGTTTCCCAAAGAATGCTTAAATACTAAACTCACCTCAAAGGTAACTTCTTCTGTCTTAATATGCCTCCCAAGAAGGAAGGTTGATCATGGCCAATAAGGCTATGCAAATATTTGATTTTTTTTTCTTTTTTTTTTTTTTAATACTTCATGAACTAGAAAAGCCTTTTTGTCATTTGTTAAGAACGAGAGCAAGTGTTGTGTTAAACCAAATGCAAGCAAACCGCTATTACGTCCACTCTCTTGGGGAAAGAAGTGTTGGAGAAGAGACACATCTCAAAAATATTACTTAATTTTGAAATCAAATGGCAAATTGTTCCCATTAGGAAGGCAGTAAAAATATATAGTTTTATTAATTTTGGCCAACTTTTTGTTTGAAAAAGTCAAGCTGAATCTAATTTAGCAGATAATTCTAATACTATCATGTCATTGAATTTTCCACTGAAATAAAATATATGCACAAACATATATATATATATATATATATATATATATGTATAAAATCTGCTAAGACAAAGTAGCTATTTTGCCTCAGTAGCTGCTGAAGTATTGTCCTGCATTTGTTGCAAGAAGTGGAACG